>NW_027269263.1:68520316-69861713 GCF_023055355.1 Agelaius tricolor
AGTAAATAACTCTGGCACTCGTGGCTGGGGACTTGTTTGAGCTGCTCTGTCCCTGCAGCAGAGCAGAGTTCTTTGGGCTCCTATTTTGCACTTCCTGTGCAGTTTGCTGTACCTAAACTTTGCAAAACAGGCACTGAATTTTTCTTACTTTAATTTGCTTCCTGGCTCTGTGGCAGTCTCAGCTTAAAACCTTTCCCAGAAGTGCTTTAGGAGAACCAAATTTTTACCCTTGGTGGGTTACACACTGACCCTTCTGGCTTTGAAAATTCATTTAACATTTTCAAAGAAAATGAGAGCATTCTGCTGCTTTCCAAGGGTAAGAGTTCATCCCAGGATTTATGGACAAAGCTCAGCACTCTGAAAGCAGAGATCAATTCCACTACATTTGAAATCAACTGTAGGCAGTGTTCTGGTTTCACACAGTGTGCAAAGCTTTGCAGAGGTCAACACAAGCAGAGAGTGGTGTGACCTTAGGGTCCCACCTACAAGAATGACTGTGAGGGTGAGGCACCTTTTGGTATTTAAGTTTGCTTATTGGTTTTGGTCAATATGTATTGAAGTGGTTTTGACCTGATCTCACAGGAGGCCCCAGATCTGGTTTGTCATCAATCTGTGTTACACTCCCAGCCTTGCTCTTCATGTTCCCCTCTGTGCAAGGTGGGAGTTGTACAAGGGGCAGATATTCCAGATCCTTCTGGGGCTCAGAATCTCTGCTGCTCACAGTGACCCTGAGATGTGTTAGAAAGTCTCTTTTCCCAGCCCAGCAGTTGAAGAAGGTGTCAGAGCTCTTCTGTTCTCATTCTCAAGGTTGTTTATTGTTTCTTATCTATAACATTCTTTCTCTGGCCTGCTGAGGTCTGTCCAGCAGGTCAGACAGAGCCACACTGCCTGCCCCTGGGGCAGTGTTATCTTTTTATACTAAAAACTACATGTACATTATTTACCATAACTTCCCAATACCTATCCCCTGTGTTAGACAGTGAGCTTCTGCCTTAAACCAATCCAAAAGTGCCAACATCACCCAGAAGATGGAGGCCAGGAAGAAGGACAGGGTACACCCAAATTCCTCCATTTTGGGACCCCATTCTAAAAACCCCAAAAATCTATTTTTCACCCCATGACAAACTAACTGTTACTCTACTTAAACTCTCTTGACTTGTAATTCTTCATATAAAGGTGGTAATTTGCTCTATGCATCAAAATCAAAGGCACAGGGGTGTCTTGGGCTCTGTGCCAAGGTCTCTGAGCCCCCTGGCAGGGGCTGGAGCCATCCAGGACAGCCAGAGGGATGTCCTGGCTTCTGACATCTGGGGATTTGCCTTCTGTAGTCAATTCTTGTGTGGACTCCTGGTGGGAAAGGCTTAGTTTTGGGTTTAGCTACAGAGGTGTTGCCTCTGAAAAACTGAATTATGAAGCAGAACCAACTTGGGCTCACAAGGGGAGGTATTTTTTTTAGGATCTGCTGTTCATTCCTTGCTCTGCTTCCAGTATCACGGGCTGGGGTCTCTGTACAAATCACAGACAGGACAGGGCTGCTTGGAACGTGCCTTGAGCTGTTTGATTTTCCAGCATCAGCCTCATTCCATGGCTATGACAATGGGGAGATGCCCTCAGCTCACATCCCAGGCAGCAGACCAAGAACTCAATGTCACAACTCACTTTAGCAGTTTTTTGACCAATCCCACAAAGCAGAAGCACATTGTCAGTGGTTCCATCCAACCACTCTAAGCACAGGTACCTTTGGTTAAACAATGCCTGCTTATTTCAAACCCAAACCTGCTTGTGAGCCTTCAAACACAATGCACAGAGCTCTGTTATTAACTCAGAACTCCCTCATATCTCACCAGATGAACTTTTCTGCAGCTTAGGGATTTATTCTAGACAAGCATTAATACACAGACCATTGTCCTATTTGTCCTTACTTTTCTACTTCTTACATAATTTTTCTGCTGCCCAATCTCATGGCTGCTGCTCAGCTCTAATCACAGTTCTGCTGTCTCTGAGGCTGCCTTTTGCAGCTTTTTCAAAACCCTCTGAATTTATGGATTCCCACACCCAGATGTGGATGGAGCTGATGATCTTGCTTGCAAGGACAGGAGCAGGAATGTCTGCTGAGATTCCTCCTGGCCCCACGGTTGTTTGCTGACCTAATTTGGCTCTCTGTAGCAGCAGTCCACTGATGAAGCTGTGCCAGGCCAGTGGAACATTTCCAATTAATGTATTGAACAGGGATTAGATGTGAAATGATCTCAGTGTGTGTTTCTCTTTGCCTCTGCTTTTTAGGACCCTCCTAGATGAGGGTTTTTTGTTGGCTGAGGATTTTTCCATGCTTCTCTTTTTCAGAAGGACATTTTGGAGTGCAGTTTAGAAATCTCAAACTCTCCTGCCTCTGGACAGAGGCTGTTTTATGGAGCAGTTTTTATTTACCAGTGTCCAGTATTGGTCCACTGATGTGTTTTTCACATAGATTTTTTTTTTTTAACTGCTTTCAGGTGAACAAGGTAGGGGAAAGTGCAGTTGAAGTGGGATTTGTGGAGTGCTTTAAAGGCTCATTATTTAAAAATAAATTGAAGGGCTCCTTCTGAGTGTCTCTCTTCATGTGTAATTCAGTGAGAGTTCAGCCTGAGAAAAGGTTGGGCCCCAAGTATTCATAACTTATCACAAAACAAGAGTGGTGTGAAGGCAATGTGTGAAGCTGTGCTGCTAATTGCTTCCACATTTTAGTATGGATTGTTGATTTGCATTAAGCAGGAAAAGCTAGGTTACACTGACCTTACCAGGGAGAATCTGAAAGCAGGGAATGCTGTGAGCTGAGGGAATGGAGAAGGAAAACTCTTGGTGTTGCCTAAATGGAGAAAAATTAAATAGTTTGCCACTTGGATGATGGCATGAGGCTCAGAACCAAACTGCATGGCAGCACGAAAGGGTTTGTAATGGCTTGATAAATAATGGAAATGCTGATTTGAACTCATAAATGTTCTTATTGAAACTTCTCTTCTAAAAAAAACCTGGTATTACTCAAGTTATTGGGAAAATGATTTTACTCATAGCTGGTCTTGTTTCAGAGAAAAAACACCAAACTTGAAGAAAGGAGGAGACTGCCAAAAGATTTAATAGGCAGATGGAAAATGTTTGCAGCAGAAAAATTAGTGGTGGCTTATTTGCTTCCATAGAAAATTAGATTCTTGCTGTTTGCCAAAATACTGAATTGATTTTTGGGAAATGGGTTTGGATTGTGGTACTTCAGCTAAATTTTCACATTAAAGAACATTTCACTGTGAGAGAAGTTCAGTTTTTAGGGTCTGGAAAGTTCCCCTTAGCCAAGACAGCACGAAGAAAACCAAATTTGCTTTTACCCCGGTGATATTTCTGGAATTCCTAATAAAGTAAATTTGGAATTCCTAATGAAACCAAAGTGGGGAAGGGCTGCTCTCAGTTGCAGGGCCAGATGTCATTAACCCTTGCTGTGCTGCTGCAGGTGAAGGAGAACCTGCTGTCCTGCAAGATGCTGCTGCACTGCAAGCGGGACGAGCTGCGCAAGCTGTGGATCGAGGGCATCGAGCACAAGCACGTCCTGAACCTCCTGGATGAGATTGAGAACATCAAGCAGGTCCCTCAGAAGCTGGAGCAGTGCATGGCCAGCAAGCGCTACCTCAACGCCACTGACATGCTGGTACTCCTTTTTTGGCACCCTTTTTTGGCACCCTTTTTTGTCACCTTTTTTGTCACCCTTTTTTGTCCCCTCCCTTTGGCCCCCGTTTTTTGGCCCCTCTTTTTTTTGCCCCCGTTTTTGTCCCCCCTCCATCCCCTGTTTGCCACCTTTCCATCCCCTTTTTGATCCCCTCTTTTTGTCCCCCCTTTTTTTCCCCCCCTTTTTCCCTCCCCTTTTTGTCCCTCCTCCATCCCCTTTTTGCCCTCTTCCCCCCCCTTTTTTGTCCCCCCCCTTTTTTGTCCCCCCCCTTTTTTGTCCCCCCCCTTTTCTCCCCCTTTTCTCCCCCTTTCCGTCCCCCTTTTTGTCCCCCTGTTTTTGTCCCCCCCCCTTTTTTGGCCCCCCCTTTTTGGCCCCCCCTTTTTGTCCCCCCGTTTTTGTCCCCCCCTTTTCTGTCCCCCATTTTTGTCCTCCCCCCCTTTTTTTGCCCCCCCTCTTTTTCTGTCCCTCCTTTTTTGGTCATCCCCTTTTTTTGTCCCCCTTCTACCCCCTTTCCGCTCCTTTTTTGTCCCCTTTCCATCCCCTTTTTGCTCCTTTTTTGCCCCCTTTCCACCCCTTTTTTGCCCCCTTTCCATCCCTTTTCCATCCCCTTTTTCCCCCTTTCCATCCCCTTTTTGCCCTCCTTCCATCCCCTTTTTTGCCCTCTTTCCACCCCTTTTTTGCCCTCTTTCCACCCCTTTTTTGTCCCTTTCTGCCCCCTTTCTGCTCCCTTTTTGCCCCCTTTCCACCCCTTTTTTGCCCCCTTTCCATCCCCCTTTTTGCCCCCTTTCCATCCCCTTTTTGCCCCCTTTCTGCCCCTTTTCCCTCCCATCTCCTTCTTTTGCAGTCTCATGCTTTATTTCAAAATTAATTTTCCAGACCCCTGCCTAGATCATAATTTTTCTTAAAATCTTACCAATTATTTCAAACTCATTTTTATAATAGAAGGAACTGTCCTGTGTCCCTCTCTTCCATCCCCAGAATGCACTCACAGCTTTGGGCATTATTCACAGGGGAGCTTCTTGCACAGTTTAGGTGGGTTTGCCTCATTGGCTGCATGAGAGGACAAAGTCTGAAGGTTTAGGTTGGGCATGAGGAGGAATTTCTTCACCATAAGGGTGATCAGAGGTGGGAATGAACTGCCAGGAGGGGTTTGGAGTCCCCACTCCTGGAGGTGTACATGGAATTCTGGATGTGGCACTCAGTGGGAATTTGCCATAGGTTGGATTTGACATCTCACACATCTTTTCCAACCTAATTGGATTTGTGACTTGGTGATTTCTTTTCTGCTTACTTCCAGCTCCTGGTTAATCTCTTTTTCTCCCTTCCTTCAAGTGTTTTTTCTCTTCAGTTCCATCTCTTTTATTAGCTTGCCTTACAGTTCCATTCTTGTCCAGTACAGTAAAATCAGGGTGCCCCTGATGAAGGAATGGTTGGCATCTGACTCCAGTGATTCAGAATGCTGAACAATTGCTTTATTAAAACTGTATTATATTACATTATACTACACTACATTAAAGAGATACTATACTATAAAAAATACTAAAGAAAACTCATGACAGTCAGGACACAGCTTTTTCCAATTGGTCAAGGAAGTAAAATAATTCTAAGCAGAATCCAATTGACAAATCACTTCAGGTAAACAATCTTCCTAACACATTCCACATGTGCAAAAACAACAGGAGCAGAAAATAGAGAAAAAATTTGTTTTTCTCTTCTTCTCTCTGTGCTTCTCTAGAAAAAAAAACAACTTTGAGAGAGAGAATTATGTCTCTCTGTTCAGAGAATTTGAATGCCATAGTCCAGGAGTTTCCTGGACTTCTCTAATTACAATCTTTCTTTTTCTGAACTTAACAAGCACATTTCCTGAGCAGGCTCCAGTCCTTCCTTTCCTGGAACTGTCTTTAGGAATTAAAAACAAGAGAGGTGATTTTTCTCTTCTCAGTCCTGACATGTGGAATGCTCAGTCCAGTCCTGGCCTCTCCAGTAAAGACAGGTGGAGTTCCTGGCTCCAGGCCAGTGGGGGATTACAGGGATGGTTAAGGAGCATCTCACACGTGGAGAGAGGCTGAGAGAACCCTCAGGGAGATGTTTTTGATGATTATTATGGTTTCATGGGAGGGTGCAAAGAAAACAGGGCCAGACTCTCCTTTATGGTGCCCAGGGATGGGAGAAGAGGAATGAGCACAGCCTGAAGCACAGGGAATAGTTTGACCCTAAACCAGCCCTTTTAAAATGTAGGGATGGTTGAACACTTGAAAAGTTCAAGCTCCATAGACCCAGAGAGGTTTTGGAGTCTCCCTGTGTGGAAAATTTCCAAATCCAGGCTGGACATGGCTCTAGGTGCCCGTGCTTGGGCAGGGAAGTGGATTTGATATTCTCCACAGGTCCTTTCCATCCTGAACCACAAAAAGTAGAGGCAAAAGTGCTATCTCTGTTTCTTACAGGAGAAAGAGCTGAAAATTGTCACCCTGAGCTTTAATTTCCTCCTTTTTTGCTTCATCTTCTTTCACCTTAAACATGATTTTGTAAACCTTACCTTGTTCTCTGTGCTGGATTCCCCACAGCTGGAGGCCGCTCCCATCCCATGGCCTGTGGAACCCACCTGTTTTTTGTTGTTTCTGTCACATCCTCATGTCTGGTTCCATTCTGCCACCTCCTTCCTTTTGTTTTTCTGTTCCTCCTCTTCTCCTGTGCCAGCCCTGCTGCAGTCACAGGATCCTGGAATGGTTTGGGTTGGAAAGGACCTGAAATCCCATCCAGTGCCACCCCTGCCATGGCAGGGACACCTCCCACTGTCCCAGGCTGCTCCAAGCCCTGCCCAGCCTGGCCTTGAGCAGCTCCAGAAATGAGAGAATCCAAGTGTGGTGTTTGCCTGATATTTTCAATTGTCAGGTGGGAAAAAGGAGGTGGAAATTAAGGATGTCCAGTGTAGGTACCAAAACATGATACTCACAGTTGCCATCAGTATGAGTTGAAATGTTGGTGCTTTTTTCACCAGTTTGTTTGGTTTGGTTGCTTTTTGGGTTGTTTTTTTGTTTTTTTTTTTTATTTTTTGTTTGTTTGGTTGGTTTTTTGTTTGTTTTTTTGTGGGTTCCTTTTTGATTTAAAAATATTCTTTTCAAAATGCCAGAACAAATAATCTATTTCCTATTGGAAATCCGTGTTAGGAAATGTAAAAAGAAAAATAACCTTGCTTAAGATTTCTCATACATTATGCTTTAGAAATGGTTTTCAACCTGTGTATTTGATATTTACTGCTTTGCAATGTTTTGTATATGGTTATTTTAAATATAAACACTTCTGTGTATATAAATATGTGTGCTTGAGTAAAGTTGCCTGTGGCTATGAGGGAGAGACAGCATTAGATCTCTCTGATTTATAGACCTCTGCAGCATTTCTGCTGCTGCTCTGGTTGTTTTTTTGTTTTCAGCATGGCAAATATTTTCTAATAAATCAAATAGTAATGATATAAAAAGCAGCTGTTAGTTCATGAGCTTTTTTGAATATATATCAAGGAATGCAGAGAAACCTCAAGTGGAAATTGAACACTCAATTTCAGCCACTCATTGACACTTGCAATTCTCATTTGAAGACAAATGTGCCTGTATAAAGAAACAGTAATTCACCTGCATTTGGAGCTTTTCCCTGGCCAAAAATCACTGCAGGCTCATTGGCTTTTGCCATCTTGTGTTAACAGAGCTGTGATGTTGTAATCACTCACTGGCTGGGGATAATTCCCTTCTCCTTTGATATGATAGGAACATTATGTAAAATCATTGCTGATCTGTCAGGGAGGCACAGTGTCCATAGATCTGCCTGTCCTTTGGTTTCATCCCTCAAGGTAAGCAGCTGCTGGTGGCTCAGGAGAAGCCCAGAGTGCTCTGAGCAGGAGTTTGCAGCCCTCCCCCTGCACTTGCAGCCCTGATTGATGCTGTTCCTGTAGCCCTGTGATCCATGCAGTAGGAATCAGACCTTTGCATCATTCCAGCCTGCTGCATCCCATCCCTGCAGCCTGCTCTTTGTATTCCACTCACATTAATTGAAGTAATTTTGCCACTGAAGCGTGTTTCAAACCTCTGCATTTAAATTGAAATTTTAATTCCCTTATTGTTTGGAAAAGAAGGCTGAGGATGGCTTGTTACAGGTTTCATTATCACTCAAAACTCTCCAGCTGCTGGTTCTAATGTGCAGTGACTGAGTAATGCAGGCAAGGATTGTTAATAAAAGACTGGCAGCTTTTCCCAGTTGGATAAACACAATGCAGAGGTACTTTGTGACAGCTTACATTTGTATGAAGTTAATTTTTTTAAGTGACAGCTTTTTTTTTTTCCTTTCTGATTCTGTATCCAGCCAGAGCAGCACACAAATATCAGGTGTTCCTGTTGTGTGTTCTTCCAGCATCTTGATAATTCCAGGAGCACAGGCAGTAGGATCAGGTTTGCTGTCCTATAATTGCACATTACAGGGTGTCTAAAAGAACCCATTTCCAGCATCCTTTGAATTGTGAAGCTTTGGAGAATTTGGGAATGTCTGGAACAGCTAAAATGCCTATTGGAGCTGGAATGCATTATACTTATTTTCCATTTCTTTATGTGCCTTTTTGATAGAGTGAGTTTGTACATTTGCCTGAAATGGAGCTGCTTTTTCACACACTGAATTACTGCCAGCAATATTCACTTTTATGGGGCACTTCAGTGCACGTGCAGCCATTTGTGGGTGGTTTTTGTTTAATATAAAACAAGAGAAGGGTTCAGGGGGGACCTCCTGGCTCTGCACAAGTCCCTGACAAGAGGGGACAGGAGGAGGAAATGGCCTCAAGCTGGGCCAGGGGAGCCTCAGGGGGTATTTTGGGGAGAATTTCTTCATGGAAAGAGCAGTGGTGATGGAGTCCCCATCCCTGGAGGGATTTGAAGCCATGTGCACATGGCATTTGGGGACATGGGGCAGTGGTGGCCTTGGCAGTGCTGGGAATGGTTGGACTCCATGATCTGAGAGCTCTTTTCCAACCGCAATCATTCCATAATTCTGTGATCTGCTACTGAGGGCAAATTCTGAACCAGGAGGAGCTTCCTGAGGACAGTCTGCAGGGAGGGGAGTGAGCAGGGGCCAGGGACACTGTCACTTCCCACTGTCACATCAGGGACACTGATGTCACTTCCCTGGGAGCCTGGGCTTGGCTGCTGGCATGAGGAATCCAAGTTCTTGCAGAGGAGAAGCTCTGGAAGTGCTCCACAGCACCAGAAGCCAGAGCAGAGATCAGCAGTGGCCAGGACAGGGGATTCACCCTTGCAGGAAACAGTTTCATGTCCAATCTCCCCAGCACTGGGCTGTGCACTGATTATGCTCTGCATAGTAATTAATAAATTAATTAGCTCAAGATCGTGGAGATCTGTGCTGTAGCTTTAATTCTTCTGATTCCACTGTTGACCCATGAGGTCCCCATAGGGAAAACTTAATATTTGCCATTTGTTTCTATAATTTAAGAGCTGAAATGCTGAAAACAGTGAAGAAATATTGTTGAATAAAGCAATTTAAGGTCATGTCATATACTTGAACAAAACTCTTTAGGCTGCTTTGGTTTTGTGTCTGGATTTGCCCTTGAGGCAGGTAATAAACACTGAAACTGCAGAAATCTATCCATGGGATAAGAGGGAGGATCTTTGCTATTTCCACCTGAATTTTTTTTATTAGGAAGAATGAAGGTGGGAAGAAGGAAGGATGGAGCTTTTTGATTATTCTTCACTTCACTTCCCCCACCCTTGTGTTGCAGAGTGAGGAATTGGTGGTTTCCTCATGGGCTCATCCTTCTCCCGTGTCTTTTTCCCAGGAAATAAAAAGCTGTCAGTATTTTCTTTCTCCAGAAGCAGGGAATGCTCCAGCACCTACTTTTCTTTCTTTTCCAGTGTTAAAGACCTAAACTTTAGGTTTTTAATGTCAGGAAATTGATTATATTTTTATATATATCTGCTCTGCTTTGTGATGTGAGTAATAGCAGGAGGACTTTTTGGAGCTGATCACTTTCTCCCTGCATATTTGGCATTTTACAAAAAAAGTGGGTTTGTGTTTTTAAAGGCAGGACTTTACAACACAGCTGTGACTGGGGGACAGCAGGGGCAGAACAGGAAGGGCTGTTAAAAAGTGGAAATGCTGTGCAGAAATCATGGAATTCCAGAATGGTTTGGGTTGGAAGGGACCTTAAATCCCATCCCATCCATGGCAGGGACCCTTCCCACTGTCCCAGGCTGCTCCAGCCTGGCCTTGGACATTGCAGGGATCAGGGGCAGCCCCAGCTGCTCTGGGAATCCCTTCCCAAAATCCCAGCCCAGTCTCTCTCTCCCAGGGAATTCCCTCCATTCCCAGCTCTCCCAGCCTGGGATTGGATCCATCCCCACCCCGACTCCTCTCTAGGAAGGGATTTTGGGATCCGGGGGCTTCACTGGGAACCTCAGGACTCCAGGAAGGGTCTCCCTTCCCTTTTCCATCCCCAACTTCCATAAAAATCCCTCGGGATGGATTCTGAGTGTCCCAAATCCCAGAATGATTTGGGTGGGAAGGGACCTCCAAGCTCATTCCAGGGCCACCTCCCCTATCCCAGGCTGCTCCAATCCTTCCTGGGACATTCCAGGGATCCAGGGGCAGCCCCAGCTGCTCTGGGAAACAAATGAAGGTGGCACAGGAAAAGGAGATAGAGGAGAAATTTCAAGGCAGGGACAGCCTGGAGAACAGTGAGGACAAGGAGCCCCAGTTGCTGTGGGAAGAGGGAGTCAAACAAGGGCTTTAAAATATTGAAATGTTTCTGCTCTGTGTGCAAAATATTTACTCATCCCATAATGAGCATCTCATTCCAGAGCAGCTGGGGCTGCCCCTGCATCCCTGCAGTGTCCAAGGCCAGGCTGGAGCAGCCTGGGACAGTGGGAGGTGGCCCTGCCATGGATGAGGTTTAACAACCCAAATTCTGATTCTGTGTCCTCCTCAAGAACCTCCTCTGCATTCCATGTTAATCCTCTGGAAAATCCTTTGGAGTGCCCACATCTCCTTGCAAAACTGGCTGTTTGTAGCCCTGGGCATGGCAGAGATGTAAAAATCTCATTTTTATTCCCTGGCTGCAGCTGCCACCTGTGGCTGTCCTCAGGATGGCACAAGCAGAGCCTTTCAATTGAAAATGCCTTGTAGTGAGCAGAGTTCTTACACTTGCAGTAGCCTGGAATAATGAAATAAATAAAAATAACAATGCAGTTCTCAGCCTGTATTTTATTTACTGCCTGCCTTTCAGCTGGAACAAGGAAAATCAATAAAACCACTTTGATTTGGTTCCTGCATTCCTTAGTGCAGCTCTGGGATTCAGGTGCTGCCGTGGAAGAATTTGATATTTTGGAATTAAGTGGAGATAAGAGAGCTGGGTTTGTTTGGGATCCTGCAGAAATGAAACCTATTTAAATTTTCCTGTAAAAATCCAGAGCATCCTGGGTTTTTATAGGTAAATTTAAATCTTGGCTCTGCTTTGAAATTCTCTTTTGAGAAGTGAGAGCTCTCTCATTTCATGTGAGGTTTCTGTTCATTGGTAATGATTGGCAAATCTGATTTCTTAAGGTGAGGGACAGGTGAGGAAGAGGCACCTTGTTTTTTGTGAATTTTATTAATTCCCTGTGGACCTGGAATATGTTCTGGTGATTCCAAAAACCACAGAAATCATGGGCTTTGTGTGTCTGAAAGGTCTGGGGCCACCCAAGGAGGATCTGAGTTGAGTTGGATAGAATACTGATAAGTTCTTTATGCAGAAGGATTTGGGTTTTTATTCTTAGATCACTTTTCACCTCACTTCTCTATTTTTTCCTGTTTTTTCCTTAAATTTAAGAAATTTTTTTAATATTTAAGAATTTTTTTTATTTTTTCTTTCCTTAAGTACTGCTTTGATTATTTTTTAATAAACTTTAGGCTAGTTTTAAACACATTAGAACATGGAATTTCTGTCCCTTAAAAACACTTTTATTTTATTTCCCCTGGACACAGTTTCAATGACTTGCTCTCACTCTTTTCCTGCTGTAATTTGCTTTATCAGGGCAGTCTCTTGCAGGAAGTTTTAGTACCTAAAGCTGATTTTCATGGCCACATGCTTGACCCCAGCCCTCCTCAGAGCATCATCAGGGGGCTCTTGGCTCTGCTAATAACAACCCTTCATTTCAGCTGGTAAAAGCTTATTTATTAACAGATTTAATCAGAAATCAGGCTGTGGTGGAGGTGGAGCAGAGTTGGAATACAGAGGATGCTTTTCCAGCAGTCATTGGGCTGTCCAGGAATTCTTTTTTAAACTCTGGGATGTAGAAGAGAATTTTATCCCCAATAAAACATTGCAGCAACACCATGAAAAACTTGTTGAAGGGTTATGGGACACTATAAAATAATCCAGATTGAATAAATCTGGAGAAATAAATCTGATTGAACTGCTTTGAAAATGCAGCTTTAAAGCTGGCAGAAAGGTGTAATAAATTCAGTTTTCACTAAAGCATTTGAAACATTTGGGATGAAAATGGAAATGAGAAGTGAAAGGAAAAAGTCTTGGGTAATTCTGTCATGCCAGTGGATAATTCTGCCATTTCAGGGAAGTCATTTGTCCATAGTGGTGGAGAAATTGCAGAATTTGTGTTCAGGTCCAAGTGAGCAGTTGGATAAACCTCTTGTTTTTAGCCCCTCTCTTCCTTGAGCTCCACTTTTGGTTCCAGCACTTTGTTGCTAGAAAGACATTGATGAATTACAGGAGTGGAGGAGGAAGGGGAATGATTGATGGGTGACTGAGGCAAATGCAAAAGAATTAAATTTCTCTAGCTGGAGGAAAGGACAGCAAGTGAGGAACATAATTTTATAAATATTTAAAAGTTGGCAGAGGGAAAACAGTGTTTGGTCATTGCCATTGGAACACTTCAGAGAAATAAAAGCTGTTTGTCCTTTGTGTTAAGGTGTTTCAGCCAGGTCTGTCCAAAATCACCCTTTTACTTTTGTTTGTATATTTTTTTCTCTCCTTTCCCCCTTCAGATCAGTTTGCTTGTCCCAGGATGAGCTGTTTTCCTGCAAACTGAGCCCTTTTTTTGTGTGTGTAGCAAAGAATCTTTCCAAGTGATTTTCCAACCCTCTCAGCTTCAGTCATCTGTGTCAGTTCCCCCCCCTTTTTGTGCTTCATTTGCTCACAAATCCTTTCATGCCATGGAGGGGAGTCAGTTCAGCTCTTCCCAAAATATTGCAAAGGAACCATAATCATAATTTACAGCTCTTTCTTTGCTTTTTGCTTGTTGAGCCTTACAAGATTTTCAAAGGTCAACAAAATTGGGAGCAATTTCTTCCCTCACCTGAATATCCACCCAGTGCTGTCCATCAGCTCCTCATTAATCCTCATCCCCTGGGTTCCTTTGCTCCTTTCCCTGTTTTTAGGAAGATCAGGAATTTTCAGGAATATCATCACTCATCTCTGGTGCTTTTCCTGTTTTCCATGATTTTACCTGAAGAATCTCTGCTTTAGGATGACCAGGGTGGTTTTTAAGTTCAGGGTCATCTTAATAATTCCTATTCACTGATTTGTTTGGATGCCACCTCACACTGTGCTCTGGCAATTTGGTAGCAGACAATTCCCAAGCCTTGGATTTATTATTTTCAAAGTTTTCCTTGTATCCCATTATTTGGCTGGCCCATCCTCAAAGGCCATCACTTTTCAACTTCATCCTGATCCACCTTGCAACCAAAATACTGCAACAAATCTACAGATGAAACACAGCCTTGATAAAAACTTGATAGCCTTGATAAAACTTGTGTCAAGGTTGGAATTAAAAGATATTAAATCCAAAAGATATATCCAAAAGATACTGGAATTGAAAACCATTATATCCAAAAGATATTGGAATTAAAAACACAGCCTTGATAAAACTTGTCAAGGTTGGTATTAAAAGATATAAATGCAGTTCAAAGCAGGTTTAATCATGTGCTTGTTAAGTGTTGCCAGCAGTGGAGGCTTTGAGTGCTTCACAGGCTTTTGGGTTTTGGAATTCTGTGATTCCAACCATTCTGTGATTCCCTGCATTGTCCATCAAAAAAGTGGGAATTTTGCAGCCTTAAATTCAGGAGCTCCTTGCTTATTTTATTGCTAATAGACTTAGGAGTGATTTGGAGGTTCGAGGTGGGTAAAAATAGAGAACACAGACAAACCCTGCTGAAGTAAACATTTTCTCACTGCTCTCCAGGTACAACTCATGTCCAACAGCTTTATTCATTCCCCTCCCTTTTCTCAAGTTGTTTTTTCCATGGCTTTTGCTCCATCTGTCAGGCTCCTGTGCCAGGCAGTGGGTGGCACAGGGATGGGGTGGCACCTGGGAGTGTTTCTTGCTGCTGTTCTGCCTCTCACAGTGTTGGATTGAGCCTTTTCTGATTCAGAGATGGGGCAGCTGAGAGGTGTTTTAAAAACTTTTATTCCCTTTTGATTCTCATGTGAAGGGTGAGACAATGCAGATGTTATAATTCACCCCATCACAATCAGAAGCCAAATATTTTTTAATTCCAATACATTATAAGTGTTTCTTGGTCTATCATCTTGCTGTAAATGCTTTAAATGCCAATAATCTAAAATTACGCCTCATGGGTCCCACTCCAATGCATGTTTCATCGTTCTATTTCTCCAAAGTATCCAGTCTTATTTGCAAAGCCACCCTTTGGAACTTGTTTCCAGTTCCATTTCTCTCTCAGCAATGTCTGTCCCATTCCAGGGCATTTCTAACTCAGCATTTCTCATCTCAACGTTTGCATGCAGATGTGAGCTCTCTGTCAGGCTTTGAGAATTCTCTACAAATCCACTTCCCACATTTCCCCCTCTCTCTTCAACAGAAAAAACTCCTTTGATGGTTTTGTTTATTGTTTGTTGTGCACAGTGAAGTACATACAGCACTATCCCTAATATTGTCACTATAACAATCAATGTTATTATAATAACAACATTGGTTATTAATTAATAACTTTAATTATTAATAACTTATCATTTAAAATTAATAACTTATTATTTATATTTATATTTATATTATTATTTATATTTATAACTTATTTATATAACTATTTATATAATTAATAACTATTATATAATTAATATAAAATATTAATATAATATTTTATATTAATTATATATATTATATATTAAGTATATATAATTTATATAAAATATAATATAAAATATTAATAATAAGTTATTGATTATATAAATAGTTATATAAATAAGTTATAAATATAAAAATAAAATAAAAAATATAAAATATAACTATTTATATAATTAATAAATATATATTTATATATAAATAGTTATATTTATAACTATTTATATTTATAACTTATATTTAGTTGCCCCATCTGTGGGTCAGAAAATGGCTTAATCCAACATCACAGCACTTTGGTTCACAGGTTTGGGAAGGGACCTAAAGCCCATCCAGTGTCACCCCTGCCATGGACCTTCTGCCATCCCAGGCTGCTCCAAGCTCTGTCCAGCCTGGTTTTGGACACTTCCAGGGACCCAGGGGCTGCTCTGGGAATTCTGTTCCAGGGAAGAGAGGGAATTTGTGGCTCTTGTGTCTCTCTGCCCTCTGCCAGGTCCCCAGAGCTGCAGGGTGAGGACTTTGCTGTTCCACAGCAGTTTGCAGGCTCAGTCCTTATCTCCTGCAAATGAATTTCAGTGACCTGCTTGTTTAGATCTGCCTATACTTATTTCAGCTGGTTTTTAGTCATTTTCTTTTCCTGTACCTTGTGAAAGTGAGTCCCTTGTAAAGGCAGCAGATCAATTCTCCTTTTAAATGTCAGCATTGTTGTATTCACTAGCGAGGCAGCTGCAACCTTCTGGGTTGTTGCTTATTTATTTACTCTTTTATTCTGAGGGCTCAGCTTTTTCCCTTTTCTCAGATTGTGTTTATGTACAACTTTTTTTTTTATCTCAAATTATGACCCACCACATTGTTTCCTCTAAACCTTTCTCAGTTCTGTGTTCATGTTTTTATATCCATTGTCCAAATGCAGAACAGACTGGTTTCCCAGCCAGAAAGGATTTGGTTTTCTAGTAAAACAATTAATAATTGAGGGAGGAATTCTTCCCTGTGGAGAGGCCCTGGCACAGCTTGCCCAGGGAAGCTGTGGATTCCTGATCCCTGAAGTGTCCAAGGCCAGGTTAGATGAGGCTTGGAGCAACCTGGGACAGCAGAAAGTGTCCCTGCCCATGGGGACTGGGTGAACTTTAATGTCCCTTCCAACCCAAAGCATTCCATAATTCCATGATTTTACAATTCTGTCATTATTTTGGTTTTTTTCCTCCACCCTGAAAAAAAAAAATTGAGACTTTTCTCTTTATCTCTGCTGACTTCCAGGCCTGTGGGGGTTCAGCAGAACCCTTGAGGGAATAAACAGATTCCACTGTAAGCAGATTGGGAAACTTTGGCTGAAGTCAGGAAAGGAAGAATTTTGACAAATACCTTGTTAACACTTAGGTTCTCATTTGTTGTAAAATGCTGAATTAAACCCTTCCAAATTTCCTCTTACACTAAGCAAGTGTTTAGCTGTGTTTTCTTTTTAAGGCAATTAAGTCCTGCTCTAAACTGCCTGTGACCTTTAAACAAGCTGCCTAATGGTGCTGGTGCCATGGTTATTTTCTATCAACTTGCAATTTTTAGCTTCTACAAAGCACAGCTCTTTTTTCAGCCTTATTTCATCTCTGTTTCCTAAAGGGTCTTTGCTCATTGTAGGTACTAATAAGTAGAGAGAGATAAGGAGATTTGAGCATAAGGAATTACTATCAGATCATCTAAGCCAAATTCTCTGCTAATCCAGGCCAATATTTTAATTAGTGTTTGACTAAATTACCCTTATTGTGTGTTCATGAGCAGCTTTCAATGGGAGAGAGAGCTGAATTCAGGAATTAAAGGAGGTGCTGCTGGGCACTGCCCATTCTTTTGGTACAATTTACTCATTGTAAAGCAGTTTTTTTCCACAAGAATAACAACTTGTTTATTGTTGAGTCCTTTTCCAGCTGCTCTGTGTGGCTGTGGCTCCTCTCTGCACCCCAGCCCCTGCCAAAAGATTCATGTGGGGGAGCTCTTTTACCTGTCCTTATCTTTTGTGTCCAGCCAGTCTAACACAATGCTGGGATCCCCCTGCAGAAAAACAAACAAAAAAATAACTTTATTTCTATTTAACTGAGCTGTGTGTGTAGAAAGAAGAGCCAGGAGTGACCATCAGCTGCTTTTTCTGGAGCCTGGAACCACTTGTAGTCCTTCTGGACATCTCATTTCCAGGTTTTCTTGGGCTGCTTTTCCCTTATCAGTATCAACTGGAGTCTTGCAGGATAACTCTTCCTCTCTCTATCCAATCCCACATCTTTTAGTGCTTTTGGACTCAGCCAGCAGCTGCTGGGAGTGTTAAAAATCAGGGAAAGCTGATTGGCATCTCTTGCATAATCCAAATTTTGGTGTGTTAGGAGCTGAGTGGGGCCATAAAGTCAGAAAAGTTCCTTCTAGAGTTCCACTGTCGATCTGCCTTTAGTGTATATTTAATTTTGTGCATTTTTTTATTGATGGCTTTGCTTCCTTTTGGTCACTTCTGCAGTTCTGGGCTGGTTTATCCAGCACACAAAGGTTTTCATCTCAAATTTTTTATTGTGGAATATAATCTTGGGTGCTGCTTTGTTGCCAGGACCTAAATCATCTTTCTGTAAGCCAAACTGCAGAAAGGAAAAATATTTAGTTTGGGTTTTAGCATAATATTTCTATTGTCATCTAAACCAACCTTCCTTTGACTTCCATGAACATGAGTAAATGGTTGAATGTTCAATTTTATTTTTTTTAAGATGTCCTTTAGAGCTGTATTTTGACCTTAATATTTTTCATGAGCAATGAACTCTTTAGGAACTGACAAGACAAAACCAGAGCTGAGTGGGAAGTTTAAATTCCCATTCTTTGTGTGTCAGAGAAAACTCTTCCTGGATGTCTTGGGGTTTTTTTAATGTCACTTTTCACTTCTTTTCTGATTGCTTTTTCATCACTCATTTTCTCAGTATGACAAATGTTTAAAATGTGATAAATTGCTCCTGCTCCTTGCTCTGGTGGGATTTTTGGTCCACTCTCAGGGCAGTTGTAGCTTCCCTGAAGCAACTGGGGGGGATTCAGGTGCCTTTGGGATGGGGAAATTTGGGGATAAAAGCTCCACCTGCCAAAGGAAGAGGAGAGGAATGAACATTTCCACTTCTGCCTGAGTTTCCCACGTGCTGAGCTCCTCCACTTGGGTGAGCTCTGCCACCTCCTCTGGAGAGAAGGAAATTGGGTTTTTCCTTCATTTTTGGGGTGGTTTTATCATGTGTGATGGCCAAACTTCCCCAGCTATTGTCAGATGGATACTGGGAAGGCAGAGGATGGATACTGAGGAGATTAAAAAATTAATTTTAAAAGCCTGGCTGTCCCATGGATATCCCAATTTTGTCCTGGGCTTGGAGGCCAGCAAAGGAATACTCTGGTGATGGATGTTCCTTTAGTAGAGTGCCTTTGGAATGGGGAAATTTGGGGAATAATACCAAAGGAATAGCAGAGGAATGAACATTTCCACTTCTGCCTGAGTTTCCCACGTGCTGAGCTCCTCAACTTGGGTGAGCTCTGCCACCTCCTCTGGGGAGAAGGAAATTGGATTTTTCCATCATTTTTGGGGTGGTTTTATTGTGTGTGATGGCCAAACTTCCCCAACTGTTTCCAGATGGATACTGGGAAGGCAGAGGATGGACAGTATAGTGTGGCAAGTGAGGGGACTTAAAAATTAATATAAAAAGCCTGGCTGTCCTATGGATATTCCAAGTTTTTCTGGGCTTGGAGGCCAGCAAAGGAATACTCTGGTGATGGATGTTCTTTCAGCAGAGTTAATATTTACTGGTACTGAGGGAGCAGCCCTTGGCTGGGCTGGCTGCTCACTGCATCTTGGCTTTTAATTTTTAATGTTTGGCTGACAGGTTTGTTCTGAACCCAGATCCTGAAGTGCAAGCAAATGTCTTATTTCACTGACAGCATCCTCAGTTAGCAGGGAATGGTTTTTTAAATTTTATTTTAAACCTCTGCATGCCAAACATGCTCTTTCCAGTTTCTTACAACATCAGCACTGAGAGTTTGGAAGCTGCAGAGGGATGCCATCATTTATTTATCAGTAACTGGAAATCTCTGTTAAATAGAAAACCAACTGGGAGGGATGCACAGTGAGAGTGTTGCTTTTAGGCACTGATTTGTCATTCCTGGTGGGGTTTGTCTGTGTTTGGGTTTTGCCCACATTTGTTTTTAGGATAGAAAAGAAAATTAGGGAATTTCAGCGCCCATGGGATGTCAGCTGGTCATTATTTCAGATATTCAAATGGTGGAGGCACAGGACATAGCCCTCGTGCAGACTAAAGGATGAGGCCTCCTAAGCTTTTTCAGTCATGAGTTTAAACAAATTAAATTTAAGCCATTTTCTCCCCATTTGCAGAATTTGGAAGAATGGGTATTTTTGGTGTTTCTGTAATGGAAAGAATAGCAACCATCAAACAGCATTGTCACTATCTTCTTCTAACACTTTTCTACTTAATAATCCTCTTATTTGGGGATAAACTGTGCTTTGATTTTTATTTAAGAACTGTGTTTTCACTAACTTGTTTTATACGTATGCTTAATATTTGAAGGCTGCGCATTAAATCTGAATTATTTGGATGTCTGACCCTCCTATATAATTTATTTGGGAATATAAATAAAGAAATATTACTTCAAGATTTTCTGCTTTAGAAGGGTTTTAAGGCTAGAATAATCCTGGGGTTCAAACATTCCCTAATCCAAGAGGAAAATTATTGTATTTGCGGGGTTCTCAGACAAAGGGAGGAATGATGAATCTGACTCCATGTTCTTGAAGGCTAATTTATTATTTTATGATACTATATTATATTAAAGAATACTAAACTAAACTATACTAAGGAATACAGAAAGGATACTTACAGAAAGCTAAAAAGATAATAATGAAAACTCATGATTCTTTCCAGAGTCCTGACACAGCTTGGCACTGATTGGCCAAAGAGTGAAAACAATTCCCATGAAACCAATGAAACAATCACCTGTTGGATAAACAATCTCCAACCACATTCCAAAGCAGCAAAACACAGGAGAAGCAAATGAGATTAAATTGTTTTCCTTTTTCTCTGAGGCTTCTCAGCTTCCCAGGAGAAGACTCTTGGGCAAAGGGATTTTTCAGAAAATATGATTGTCACAGAAAATTGCAAAACTGAATGAATTGATGGCGAGAGTGTAAAAACTGTCCCCTGCTTTCCCCCCAGGTGTCAGCAGTGGATTCCCTGGAGGGTCCCCTCCTGCAGGTGGAGGGGCTGAGCGACCTGAGGCTGGAGCTGCACAGCAAGAAGATGAACCTGCACCTGGTGCTGATCGACGAGCTGCACCGGCACCTCTACATCCGCTCCACCAACCGCGTGGGGCAGCGCGGCAGGGACAGAGCCCGCCTCGGGTGGGACAGCTGCCCCTCCCCTGACACCCTGCACCCCACACTGCATCTCTGCCATGCTGTCTTGGTTTGGAAAGCCAGGTGTCTGCTAAGGAAGGCAGGAGCCTCCCCTGAAATGGAGAATGCAAACCCTCTCCCTCTGAATTGTTAAAGGGGCTCTCAGGCAAAGATACGGGAGCAGGAATAACAGTTCTTTACTAGGAAAATTAAAATATAAATAGTACAAAAAACCCACTGACAGAGGCAGAAATTACCTGACAGCCTGTGGGTCAGGGTATTGGTGGCAATCTGTCTTGGTTTGAACAGACAGGTGTCTGCTAAGGAAGGCAGGAGCCTCCCCAGAAATGTAGAATGCAAACCCCCTCCCTCTGCATTGTTATGAATTTGAAATGAAGGGGCTCTCAGGCAAAGATATGGGAGCAGGAGTAACAATTCTTTATTAGGAAAAAAAAACTAAAAGAAAATATAAAAACACAAATGTAATAGTACAAAACAACACTGCCAGAGTGAGAGCAGGAGCTGACACCCTGTGTGTCAGGGTGGTGGCACAGTCCCATCCCATGGTGGCTGCAGCCCTCCTCTATCAAATTTAGAGGGAACTCCCATCAAGGGGAGAGAATGATGAGGAGGACTCCATGGATATCAGAAGGCTAATTAATTACTTTATTATTCTATCTTATATTACATTACATCTAAACTGAATCTGCCAAGCACTCAACTCTGCACACACTGCACAGAATCTCATGACTGTCCTGACAGTCCTGACACACACACACATCTGATAGGCCAAGGAAACAAAACACCATCACTTTGGGTAAACCATCTCCATATTGCATTCTGCTTTGGCACAAACACAGGCACAGCAAATGAGACAAGAATTGTTTTTCCTTTCTCTGAGGTTCAGAGAATGTGAAACCCAAAAATATTCTTGGGAAGAATTGTGCCTTGCTTTTCTCTGGGAAGAGAAATGTGGCTCAGCCCTCCTGCAGTGCCAGCTGTGGCTCTGCTGGAGCAGGGATCCTGCACAAGGGGGGAGTTTTCCTCTGCAGCTCCAGGGCTGCTGGAGATGGGCCTGGGCTCCCTCTGGCAGTGCAGGGCAGCAGAAGCTGCTCCTCTGGCAATGCACTGGGCAAAGGCTGCTGTGCTGTGCCCAGGCTCAGATTGGATCCAGGTAGGAATGCTTGGCTCCTCCCCTGGGCAATGCAGCATCTCCCCATGGGATGCTGGGATTGGATCAGCCCTGCAGGGACACTCAGTGGCCATGGACAGCAGAGATCTCCTGCAGGGAGGATTGGCTGTGGGAGAGAGAAAGAAAAAACTGCCCCATGAACAGAGAGAACTGCCCCACCTCTGACAGATGGGCATAGAACACACACCCCCATTTCCAAATCAAGACACATGCAAATCCCTCAGCACTGTTGCTTTGGAGAGGAGAAAATTCAGATTTGTTGATGCACCTCCGAGCCTGTTCGCGTTCTTTCACTTTTCTTGGTTCTTCTCTTGGGGTTTTGCTGCTTCCCACAGCTCCTTTGTGCATTCTCTCCCTTCCCTGGTCTTATCCCTCTCCTACAAACGTCATGCTCATGAGGCTCAGGTCAGGGAAAAGCTGCTCATTTTGTAGGAAATATCCAAGTTTTTAAAGCCTCCCACCCAACCTTAAGGTGACGAGATGGAGGCCACAATACTTCAGTGTCTGAGCTGAAATGTGTTGGTTTTGATGTGTTCCAAGGTGTTTTAAAGGGGTTCAAACTTCTTACCTGGTTGGTGCCTGTGGTCAGTGGAAATTTATACAGTATAGGCCATTTTCCCCTGAATTTCCTAATTCTGAGTTGTTTCAGGGAAGGAAAAAAGTGGCTCAAAAAGAGAGAGACACTGGGTTGGGAGATAATTTTTGCACAGTAGGAGTGGTGGGGAGCAAAAGGGGAGCCAGCACTTAATAGAGATGCAGAGAAAAGATAAATCAGCATTTTATTGTGAGAATGAATAAAAATCTGCTTGCCAAAAATGCAAGGCAAGGTAGCCAGTTGCATTAAATGAATTTATGAAAGAAAGAATTGGTTGAAATGGAAATTTCTAGGAAGGAGGGTTGCTAGCAAGTCATCAGTCTCTTCCTTACTCATCTTAATTAAAAACAGCCACAGACTGGTGGGCTGCTAATTAACTGCACTTCTGTGGGGCTGCTACAGGCACCTTTCTCTTACTCTGGATTCTCTTTTTTTTTCACTTCCCCTGATGCACATTGTGGATATTTGATAACAGCAGCTCTTGCAACAAGGGTGGCTGGTTGCTTTGGGTGGTTCTTCTGCAGGATTCCAATCCTAACCCTTGCTTTTTCACATTTCCATGAGCATTTGGACCTCTAAGCAAACATCCTGAGCTCCATTGTAGGAGCCTTCCACATTTCTTTCTCCTAAAAATGATTTCTTGCTTGTGTCCCCCTGCCACTTCCAGCAGCTGGGGCAGTGGGACACATGTTGGTCAATTAATACAGTGTGAATTTTTAAAATGTTTTAATTTTTGAGTAAGGAGGTTCATTTGGGAAGTGATGTACATGGGTGGGCTCAAAACATGAGTGTGAAGGGCAGGAAAAAAGGGTGGAGGTTTCTGGAGGGAATAAAGAAGTTTGGAGGATTAGAAGTTAACAGAAGGCCTGGAAATGGGAACATCTGTTAGGCTTAATCTGTTTCTTAGGCTTAACATGTTAGGAATAAGTGGATATTTGTTGGGAACAAATATTGTAAATAATAATAATCTCTTTGCTTTAATTCTTCCCCCTCCTGCAGGTCCCTTGTGAAAGACTCCTCTCCTGTGCCTCTGATGGATGTCACCAATTTATCCACACCTCGGAAATTCCTCGAGACTTCCCAGTTCAGTACTCCTGGAGGCTCCAGCAGTGAGTATTTAAGCCATATATATTCATTTGTAGATCTCCAGCTGATTTTGCTGGAGCAGGAGGAGACAAATCATCCCCTCATGGCTCAGGGGAGACAAAAACCTTTGAGGTGATTTTGCAGTGTCACAAAACGGGTGGGTGCTGTGTCCATTGCCAGAACCTGGCTTTTTTTTCTCATGAAACATCATCTTTTCCCTCTCCAGCTTCTTAAATGCACTCAGTTTCCTGTGCCTGTTCTCCCCTTGATCGTGTTCTTGATCTCTTGAGCAGCAGAGATTTGCACTGAGTTCATTCTGTGTGGTTTCCTCAGCATTATTTACTGCAGGCAGCCAGGTTTGTGTAGATATTACTGAAGTTTTTTTATTGTGTGGGAGCCAAAAGGTCAAATCTGTTCCTTGTGGGAGCTTTGTAACTTTGACTAAAGGTCTGGCTGTACACAGGAATAATCTGGGGCTGATCTTTTATTCCTGTTACTGAAACAAACAGCAAGGAAAACTCTTTTCACTGGGGGCTTTTGTCTGAGGTTTTGGAAGGGCTGCAGAGAGGGGAAATTAATCTTTGTATTGTTTCAGGAGATTCATAAGTGGGGTTGTCCTTGATGAATAATACAGAAATGACCTCCAGTCTCTTCCCCCTTTCAAACCTGCCTATTTCAGTATTCCTCAAATGCAGAGAATATTTCCTTCTCTTTTCAGCCTTATTAATTCTTTTGTCCTTTTGTTTCTAGTTTTGTCACACTTGCCTCCCAGATTGTTCTGTCTGATTATTCTTATCTTCTACTCCTGGAGGGCTTTTGTTCTTCAGCTCTGCTCCTGCCAGGCTGGTTCTTGGAGCCTGGGGCTGTTTTTCTGTGTCCTGGAGGTTTGTGAGGAGTCACAAACTTCCAGAGCTGGAAACTGCAGCCTGCTCACTCAAAATCTGGAAGAGAAAATGAAAATTGAAAATATGAAAACTCTGAGGGAAAAACTCAAGAATTCCTGTTCTGCTCCAGGATCAGTGGGAAGTTTAGTTCAGTTTTCTTGCAAAAGATCACAGGATTTTGAGGAGCTGTTCACAAAAACCTGAATGCCAGCCTCACTGGAAATAGAATAGTTTGGGTTGGAAGGGATCTAAAAGACCATCTAGTTCCAACCCCTCTAAATGTTAAAATACTCATTTTTCAGTGATATTTATAGTGTCTGCTACTTTCTCCCCCTAAAATATTGCTCTTCTGTAGAGTAATAAATCCCAAAAGGTCTGAAGTTCTGGGGCTGATGGGGATCTCCCACCTCACAGCTGGGGAGCAGAGCAGGAGATGCCCCTCCTGATCTTGGTTTTTAGCAGATCTCTTCTTGCACTTCTCACCTAGTGCACCAGAAAATCTCTTCCTTGGCTCCTCCTTGTGCTCTGCATCACTCACTGAAGTGCTGGGCGAGTGTCCCTCAGCCTGGCAAAGATGTGGATTTTAACAGAAAACATTTGATCTGCATAAAATATGCATATGCTTCTGCTTCAAGTGCACAATGTACTTATGTAGATTTTTTTTTCCCCTGTAATTTTATTTAAAAGTAGCCTTTTCCAGGACTGCACAACTAGCAGAGAATTTCAAACTTATGCCTATGCATAACAAAAGCTGTTTCTGCCTGTAGTCACTTAAGTTCTTTGGCTTTTTATTGATGAAACAAAGTGTCTGTGCATATTAATGGGTGTCATTCTAAAGCTCTGACTCATTCATCCCATCCCAGCCAAGATGCCAAAATTTGGAGTCCTTCCTGCTCTCCCTTCCCAGAGGAGATGTTACCTTGTGCTGTAGAATCTTTATAAGGAAATTAAAGCTGTTCCTGCTGCACGTAAAACAAACAAATCCTTTGGAAATGCTCACCTGAGGATTGGAGATGTGGCAGCTCACCAGTAACACTTTCCCTTCATGCCAGTTCAGAGAAATGAATTTATATTTCTCTGCTTGAACTTTCTGTACTCTGAAGGGTATTTAGAAAGGTTCTTGCTTTGCCAGGCTCTTCCTGGAACTCTAAAAGGTGCTCACAAACCCAAGAGTGCCTTTTCCTGGGAAATCTGGGACAATAATTCTTAGAAATCCAGCAGAAGATAAGCTGGCAGGGACAATAAATAATGCTGTGGGTGGGATATGTAGATTTTATGTTGAATTGCTAATTTATTTGCTGATTAAATGTTATTTATTTATTTATATTTATTTATAATGGTTTTTGGAGCAAAAAGAGTTTATATGGGCAGGCAATGTGGTGGTTCTAAGGCCAGGTCTAAAAACTGCTCCTGGTTCTTTTTCTTCAAGAGCCAGAGACTTGTCCACATGTGGAGACCTCCAAAGCTGCTCCTGCAGAATCCCTGCAGGAGCCAGAGTTTGGAATATCCAGTTTTCAAGGTGAATCTAAAAAATGCCTTTGTGCCAGTTCATTGTCACAGGTGCCTCTACTCCAAACGTGCTCAATAAATCTTCAGAAGATCTCTTCTCTTCTTATGGCCTGGGTAAATTGCCTTTATCATTTTTTTTTTCTTAGAATTGAATGATCTGGGGATGTGTTTGAGGAAGGAAAGGGAAAATCAAGGAGATTTTTAGATCCATGTGGTGAAAGCCAGGAAAGTAACACATAATTGCTCGTTCTGTGTAATTTCATGAGTTGTTCCTCTGTGTGGTCCCAACATTAAATAACTGGGACAGTCCACTTACTTTTTTATTTGGAGACTTAATTTTGATGCTTGTATAGATTAGGAGGATTTTAAAGTGAGTTTTCTGCTGGGTTTGGTAGTGATGCAGAGCAGAAAATTCCCAAAATCTTCCAAGGACCCATTTCTGCAGGAACTGCCCATTTGTAGCTCCATGAACATGTCAGAACAAGGATTCAGCACCAGGAATTAGCAGGTGATGTTCCTTCAAATCTGCAATTATGCCTTTGGGCCACCAGGAACTCATGTGCTTTTCTCTGGAAGGATTGAAGGTACAAAGGATATCACCAGAAGGACATAAATCATGGAAAATAGTACATTACATTTTACAAGACTCCCATAAAAGCTCGTGGATAATGAAACCTTCATAATGAGGAGCAGCAAATTTTGGCTGTTCACTGGAATGAAAAACAAGACCCAAGAGCCTTTTTTTCAGCTGCTTTGCTTAAATGAGTTCCCAAAGTTGGCTTTTTAGGGATCAGAACGGAGCTGTTAAAGAGCTCCTTGCAGCAGGGTGGTTCCTTGGGAAATGGCAGCACTGAGCAAATGAATCCCAGGTGGAACAGAGGTTTTGGTAGGGCATCATCAGAGCAGGGATCAGGAAACTCCCCCCTCTGTAACTCTGGGCATGGTTCAGCTTTTAGGGTTTAAGCCACAGCTCAGCTTTTGCCTGCTTGAACACAGAGTTGAGCATTTTCAGATGAGAAATGGTTTGGTGATGAAAAATTTGTGAGAGTGGCTGCAATTTTATTAGAGAATGTGGCAAAATCATCATTCCTTCAAGCTGCTGTCTTAAAAGGCTTTTGATGAGATGCATTTAAATGTTCTGCTTCACAAGAGGTTTGCAGGCTTTGTTAGGACAAGAGGATCAGCCCAGTCAGAGTGGGTTCAGGAAAGGCAAGGATTCTTCTCCTGGGAAGCTGAGGAGCCTCAGAGAAAAAGGAAAACAAGAATTATCTCATTTGCTTCTCCTGTGTTTTGCTCATCTGGAATGTGCTTGGAGATTGTTTATCCACAGGTGATTGGTCCTGCTTGGCCAGCCTGATCTTCTGTGCACAAAGTGACCCCTTGGAGGATGAGGGAAGGGCTGGGGATGTGGCAGGTCTACCCAGACTTTGGTCAAGCCTTTGTTTCCCAGAGCATTCTCCTGGAAAAGTTGTTTAACCTTCATCAGTGACCTGGGTGAAGGGATCCAGGGCACTCCCAGCAGTGACACTGGGTTGGGTGGGAGTTGATCTGCTGGAGTGTTTTGGTTTGAAAAGCCAGGTGTCTGCTAAGGGAGGCAGGAGCCTTCCTTGAAATGGAAAATGTAAAATGCAAACCCCCTCCCTCTGAATTATTGTAATTTTTGAAATTAAGGGGCTCTCAGGCAAAGATATGGGAATAGGAATAACAGTTCTTTATTAGGAAAATTAAAAATACAAATGCAACAGTACAAATAAGAAACCAATCCACTGTCAGAGTGAGAGCAGGCCCTGTCCCCTGTGTGTCAGGGGGTGGCACAGCCCCATCCCATGGCGGCTCAGCCCTCCTGCAGTGCCAGCTGTGGCTCTGCTGGAGCAGGGATCCTGCACAAGGGGGGAGTTTTCCTCTGCAGCTCCAGGGCTGCTGGAGATGGGCCTGGGCTCCCTCTGGCAATGCAGGGCAGCAGAAGCTGCTCCTCTGGCAATGCACTGGGCAAAGGCTGCTGTGCTGTGCCCAGGCTCAGATTGGATCCAGGTAGGAATGCTTGGCTCCTCCCCTGGGCAATGCAGCATCTCCCCATGGGATGCTGGGATTGGATCAGCCCTGCAGGGACACTCAGTGGCCATGGACAGCAGAGATCTCCTGCAGGGAGGATTGGCTGTGAGAGAGATCAAGAAAAAACTGCCCCATGAGCAGAGAGAACTGCCCCAGCTCTGACAGATAATAATAGAATAAACAACCCCAGCCACATCTTACAACCCAGGCCATGGAGGCTTGGAAAACTCTGCAGAGTCCTTGGGTGGATCCCATCTGCCCCAGGCACCTGTGAGTGTCCAGGTGGTGTGGGCTGCCCATTTCCCTTGGGTTCTGGGGCTTCATTCTGCTCCCCACCCCTGCCTTCCCCTGGCTGCCCTGAGAACAGGGTTTTGCTGTGGAAGACTGGACAGAGAAAGCATTTGGTGCCTCAGCCTCTTCCTTTTGTCACTATTTCCACCACATCCAGCAAAGGATGGAGATTCTCCTTGGCCCACCTTTACTTGCTGATGTATTTATAGAAATATTTTTATTGTCCTTTGCAGCAATAACCAGGTTAAATTCAAGCTGGGCTTTGGCCCTTCTCATTTTCTCCCTTCACAACCTCACAACATCTTTCTATTCCTCTTGAGCTACCTTCTGCTTTTTCCAAAGGCCAGGAACTCTCCTTTTTCCCTGAATTCCAATCAAAGCTCTCTGTCCAACCAGGCTGGTCTTTTTCCTGCCTTGGCTCACTGGCACTGGCTCCTCCTGTGCCTTTAGGATTTCCTTCTTGGAGAATGTCCAGCCTTCCTGGACTCCTCTGCCCTTTAGGAGAGGCTCCCAAGGGAGTCTCAGCCAGGCTCCTGGGCAGGACCAATCTGCCTTCTGACACTCCAAGGTGGCAGATCTGCTCTCCCCCCCACTTCCTTCCAAGAATCAAAGCTAGGAATAACTTCTCCATCCCAAAGAATAATAAAGTTATTCATATTCCCAGTTCAGGGGTAAATACAGACACAGTTCTCCCTTCTGAGAGCTGATCTCCAGGGACAGCTTTCCTCACCCATGGACTCCTCTGCCCACAAGGAACAGCATGTGGGGCTGCAGTTTTCCAGGTGAACTCTCTAATAAATGCCTGGGTGCTTTGATGCCTTCCTGGAAGAGGAAGTGTGGCATTCACATTCTCTGAAAAATCCCTTCACCCAGGATTTTTCTCCTGGGAAGCTGAGAAGGCTCAGAGAAAAGGAAAACAATTCTTATCTCATTTGCTTCTCCTGTGTTGTGCTCACATGTGGAATGTGTTTGGAGATTGTTTACCCACAGGTGATTGTTTCATTGGATTCTGCTGTGAGTTGTTTTCACTCTTTGGCCAATCACAGCCAGGCTGTGTCAGGACTCTGGAGAGAGTCACAAGTTTTCATTATTATCTTTTTAGCCTTCTGTAAGTATTCTTTCTGTATTCTTTAGTATAGTATTCTTAATATAATATAGTATCATAAAATAATAAATGAGCCTTCTGAGAACATGGAGTCAGATTCATCATTCCTGCCTTCATCAGGACATTTTCCAGCAAATACAATAAGGAAGGGGACAGGAGGATCTTGTTCCTGGGCCAAAGCTTTGTGATCAAACAGCTTCTTAATGACATTAAATGGCAGGAGAGGATGTTTGAAGTGTGAAAGACATGAGAAAAGGACAGCACAGTTACCCAGGGTTGGGATCTTGTCAGATCTCACAGATGGATGGGCCCCCAAAGCTGCCCAGGGCTCCTGTTTAATGGGACAGTGTGCAGGGAACACACTGAAAACAGTGTTTGCAGTGTTCCCACTGTTTTATCAAACCCCCAGATCTGACAGAGCCTCCAGAGCCATGTGCAGCTCCCAGATATCGAATTGCTCACTTTGCTCTTGTTTGTGAGAGATGTAAATCAATGTCCTGACTATTTGAGGATGCTGGAAATTGGTTTGCTCTTTGGAAAATGGAAGAGTTTGTCTCAGTGTGCTGGCAGAGTTCTCAGCAAGATTGCTGCTTTTACTCCTCCTAAATGCTGTCCTCACATTTGGCTACAGCTCCATTTCCTCCCTCTTGGGTGTTCATTGTGTGATATTAAGAATAATTTACAAGCTGCTTACAGAGAGGGTGCAGCCTCATGACAGGACCCGTCCTCTGAGAGGCTGGGAAATATCTGCATTGAACTCAGAGGAACAAGATACTTAGGGGTTTAAAAAAAAATAAAGTCTAACCCTTTCCTCCTGTAGCATTTCCAGTGTTTTTTCACAGCTCTGGTTCCAAAGAGCTCATTTTCTGTGTCTGTGCCTGAGTTCTGCTGTGGGTTTTGGAGAATAACAAATTACAATAACAGAGTGGGCAGAGACCAGGCCTGCAGCCACGAAGTCCTTGGCAGCTCTGTGAGGTGAAAGGTCTGAGATGGAGCAGAGCTTTGAGCAGGAACAGTTCTGCATCCAGTTGTTAAATTCCAATTGGTGTTTGAAATGTCTTTATTTTATCTTTGCTTTTTTTGATGTTTGGTTTTTTTTTTATTATTAATTACTGCATTCTGGGTGTTTCTAGTTGCTTGTCCTGCAACTTGTTCACATTTAATTGAAAGAAGAGTGTGTGAGAGAGAAACAAGCACTGTTTGATCTTCCTGGTGTTCATTGTCTGAGGATCCTGGAATAGTTTGGAGTTGGAAGGGTCTTTTTAAAGGTCATCCAGTCCAACCCTCCTGCCATGGCAGGGACACCTTCCCAGGCTGCTCCAGCCCCAGTGTCCAGCCTGGCCTTGGGCATTGCAGGGATGCAGGGGCAGCCCCAGCTGCTCTGGCAATCCCAGCCCAGCCAGGAATTCCTCATTGCCAAGATCCCATCCCTGGCTGCCCTCTGGCACTGGGAGCCATTCCCTGGGTGCTGTCCCTGCAGGCCTTGGCCCCAGTCCCTCTGCAGCTCTCCTGGAGCCCCTTCAGGCCTGCAATGTGCTGGAAGCTCTCCCTGGAGCCTTCCCTTCTCCAGGGGAACATTCCCAGCTCTCCCAGCCTGGCTCCAGAGCAGGATCCATCCTCTCCTCACTCTGCCCTGCTGCTCTGGGTTCACATGTGAGACCATGTGAGCCATGAGCTTGGTTTGAGCCAGAGGTGCAGAGTTTAGGATCACACTGCAGGAAAAAAGCAGCCTCTTGATTGATTGATTCTGAGGTTGGTGAAAACTGGCACCTATTTATTTGGATGATTTATAAATTGGCACCAGGCTTGGGCCATCGTTTTCTTGATCTTGCTTTACCTTAGCCCTGGTGCTGCCCCTCTGGTCAGAGCTCAGCTTCAGGCAGCCATTCCTCACTCCTGCCACCTTCCTTCCACCCTTCTGCTGCTTCTTTTGACATTTCTTCAGCTTCCTGGAAAAGTTTCAAAGTAAAAAAAAATCTGGTGAGGAGTTGAAACCATGGGAGTCATCTGTCACCCAGCAGCCTTTTCAGAGCTCAGCCCCAGTCAGATAAAACAGCTTTTGGGTTTTAATTTTGATCCAAGGATCTGGAGTGGTGGATGGCACAGAGTGGCTGTAGATCTTCCAAGATGCTTTTAATTCAGTTTGCCTTGAAGACACTTACTTCACAGAAGTGTTTAAATATATTTATTAAATGTTTCACCCAGTCTTTAACAGAGCCATGCTTTTGTTGTTGCTGGGTGTTATCTGTAAATTAAGAAATGTTGCTTAATGAACCTACTTAAAACAAGCAGAGTCTCTCTTGCTTCCCCATCCCCTGTCTCTTAGCAACAGGATTTCTCCCTGTGCAATCCCTGTTACTTCAGGACCATATCTGCAATATCCTCTCTAATTCTTCTCACTTTACCCTTCCAGAAGCCTTGCTGGAAGATTTGAGGAACTTCATCAACCCCTTGACAGACGTAATAAAGCAGAAAAAGATAAAATCAAACAATCAGTCACTTGGGCAGTGTAAACTTTGCTGAATTCATCAGCAGTCTCTTAAGCTTGATAGTGTTTGTAATGAAAATTCCTCTGCTGTGAAGAAAAGAGCAAGGAAAACCAGCTGGGGAGGAAACTGAGGGGGTTGTAGCTCCTTGAAACACATTCAGGGGATTTGTAGGGTTGTTGTACCTTCTCATTTATGAATATCTATGATTGCACCAGACTTCCTCTATTTCCTAACACAGAATTTACACCATGAATTGTTCCTATGTCACTGTGATATTTTCTGAAAAATCCCTTTGCCAGGATTTCTTCTCCTGGGAAGCTGGGAAGCTTCAGCTTCTCCATGTTTTGCTCCTCTGGAATGTGATTTGGAGAACTGTTTACCCAACATGGGAATTGGTTTTATTTAATGGCCAATCACAGTCCAGCTGTGTCCAGCTCTCTGAGTCTGTCACGAGTTTTTGCTATTCATTCTTTTCTAGCCTTCTGATGTCTCCTTTCTCTTTCTTTAATATAGTTTTAGCATATCATTTTCATAGAATATAATTTCATATAATATAATATAATTCCATAGAATATAATTCCATAGAATATAATTCCATATAATTCCATATAATATAATTCCATATAATTCCATATAATATAATTCCATATAATTCCATACAATATAATTGCATATAATATAATGTAATATAATATAATATAATATAATATAATATAATATAATATAAATCAGCCTCTGAGAACTTGGAGTCAATTCTCATCTCTCACCTCATCCTGGGGACCATCACAATAACAGCACAACAATTGATGACAACATTCCTAAATCAATCCAATGTGCAGGCTGTTGTGTTTATGTCCAGGGAAGCCCCCAAGCAAACAGAAACATCACTGCTTCCCCCAAAATTCAAGTGTTTCTGGTTTCCTTGTTCATCCTTGGTTCCTCCACGTGCTGGGGGTTCTGTGGAGCCAGAGGAGCTCCCGTGCTGCTTCTTCAGGGTGCTGATGTTGGGTTCTTGCTAAAATTAAAATGAAAATCTCTTCCAGTGCGAGACTCGAGCCTGCTGGAAATCAAAGAGGACACAGAGCTGGATCCAGAGGAGAACAGTGCTGTCTTCATGGGAATCCTCATCAAGGGGCTGGCCAAGCTGAAGAAGATCCCAGAAACAGTGAAAGCCATCCAGGACCGCTTGGAACAGGAGCTCAAGCAGATTGTGAAGCGCTCCACCACTCAGGTGGCTGACAATGGCTACCAGAGAGGGGAGAACGTTTCCCAGGAAAATCAGCCTAGGTAAGGAGATTTCAACTCCCAGCCCTTGATTGCTGCAAAGGAAAAAAAAAAAAAAAAAAAAAAAAAAAAAGTCTTAATTGCTAATATGGCTTGAAATGAGAAAATTCAGCTCGGTGATTTCGAGTGTAGCAGAGTCCAATTAAGCTGATGCAGGTGCAAAGCTTTGAAATCATGTATGGAACTAATTCCATCACAAATGTATGGCCAAGTCTCTAATTGTTTTACATTAATAGCAAGGTGTGGGAGCCAGCTGGGCGCTGTGTTTGTGCTGCTCCTCAGAATTCACTGGAAGTGGCCTTTGGAACTAAAGGATTCTAGCAGGAATCTCTTCCAACTGAAATATTCATCTCCACATTGTCGTGATCATTGTCCAAAGGGAATCAATGGCAGAAAAGTAAAGTGTGTATCTTCATTATGTGCAATATTTGTAGTGGAAAATCACTCCCAAGGAAAACATCAGCTTGATAAAAACTCCTTTTTTAATTCCTCTCATTAGCACTGCTGGGGAAACAAGTTTGCTTTGAAGACTTTGTAGAGTTACAGTGCTGATAACTCAGCGAAAATGAGATTTTTTTAGATGGGTCAGAAGGCAGAATTTTAGTTTCTGATGCCACAAGTGGAACATATTCTTGATACTTGTTTTATGAACCAGTCTGGAGAGGTTGTGTGGCTCCTGGTTGTCTGTTGGAATTGATAAATTGGATCAGGTCATATATCAATGCCATTAACCTGCCCAGAGGGTTGAGTGAGGCACACAAAGGTTTAATGGGTTTTGGCATCTGTTGCAGAGTGTGAGCATTTAAGATGCTCATGGAAAGTGTCCTGAATTCTTGTGCAGTACAGACATAATTAGAACTGGTTCTAAACCTAAATCACACCTGAAATTTACAGCAAGCAGGTGAATTCATTTATATTGAAAAGAATAAATTACAGGATGGAAGGGTGTCCCCACCCCTTAAATTAGCTTCACTTTTAAATCAAAGCTCAGAGACTTTCCTACTCTCATGGGAAAAATAAATCAGAACAACAAGGCCCTGCTGCTTCAACAGAGCTCTGTAAAACCCCACATTTGAGCTCAGTGCAGTGCCCAGAACTGCTGAACTGTTCATTAGGCTGTCAGATGATCCCTAAAGTCCCTTCCAACCCAAACCATTCAGTGACCAAGGATGAGGCTGAGGATCTGCTTGGGGAAATTGTGGTGTAATTCCCTTTGAGACCCCATGCAGCAATGATTTAGAGCCCCTCTGGTTGTACAAGACAGAAATGATTTGTAGAACCTGGCCAGAAAAGCTGCAGATCTGATAACAGCCACTGCTGGTCTCATTCTTGTTACTTCTTAAATTTAATTCTCTTTCCCTTCCTTCCTTAATAAGCTTTTCCAGGTAGCTTTGTGCTGCCATCTTTTACATTTGTGTATAAAAATATTGTTAATTGCTCCCAGATTTTTAAACTCCAGATTTTTCTGGTTTGTGATGACTCTTTGAGTGCTCACTCAGATCCTCAGGGATGGATGGGATCTTGGGAATGCGGAATTCCTGGCTGGGCTGGAATTGCCAGAGCAGCTGGGGCTGCCCCTGCATCCCTGCAGTGTCCAAGGCCAGGCTGGACACTGGGGCTGGAGCAGCCTGGGACAGTGCTCAGGGATGATCCTGAGGGTGTCCCCAATCCCATTCCCTGTTCCTGGGAGCACTGGGGGTGCTGCAGAAGGAGTGGCAGCAGCTCCTGCCCTGCCCTGGGGCTCGCAGCTCCTGCTGGGCAGACTCACAGAGCATGTGGTGGCTCCAAAGCTGCTGCAGGAAATGAGATGGAGCCTGTCTGTCAGAGCTACAAGTGCCTAACATATGGATTTGGGAAGTGTTATCTCCACGTTTTGGTGGGGTTATGTGGGGACTTGAGTTGCTCATTAAACGTCAGGGAGCTCCAGCAGGATTTTGCTGCTCTCCACCAGGAAAAAATGTGATGGTGCTGTATTGTATTTGCAGGGTGCTCTGTGGCAGGGAGGAATGATGAATTTGACTCCATGATTTTAGAAGGTTAATTTATTATTTTATTATATGGTATGATATGATATTATGTTAGATTATATTATATATGATATATAATATGATATGATATGATATGACATGATATTATACAGAAAGGATACTTACAGAAGGCTTAAAAGATAATAATGAAAACTTGTGACTCTTTCCAGAGTACCAACACAGCTTGTCCCTGATTGGCCAATAAGTCAAAATAATTCACATGAAACCAATGAAACAATCACCTGTGGGTAAACAATCTCCAAACACATTCCAAAGCAGTAAAACACAGAAGAAGCAAATGAGGTAATTATTGTTTTCCTTTTTCTCTGAGCCTTCTCAGCTTCCCAGGAGAAAAATCCTGGGTGAAGGGATTTTTCCAGAGAATGTGAATGCCACAGTGCTGCCTCATCACAAACTGTTCAGGACTTTGCAAAGGTGCTTTAATTATGATAATTGGGCAGTAGGGAACTATAGGAGCAGGTACAGTGCAGTGCATTTAGATGATGTTATAGCTCTAAGAAATAGGAGTAAAACAATACCAGCTATATAGGAGTACAATAGGAGTAAAATCAAAGTGATGAGGGTTGAATATTTTAGCTTTCTGATATTTCCTGTAATTTGAAACCTGCCATATTAATTTAATAACTCAAAAAGAATTCCTTTTATCCTGGTTGTGTGGGTAAGTCAGTTTTTATTGCCCTGCGAGTCATACTTTTTTCTGGGGGAAGAGCAGGTTGTTTCTCTTCCTCTTCCTGCCTGGGCTCTCACAAGGGCTCTAATATTGTGTTAGTCCAGTTTAATTACTGTGGAATTACTAATGGGTTTTGTCTTCCCTGTAGCCCTAAACAGGACACTTTTCAAGTGAGCAATGCTGATATAGGGAAGGGAGTGAGGAGAAAAATCCTCAAGAATGTTCAGATACCAAACCTGAGCTGAAGTGAGTCCCTGTCACATTCACATTTTCTGAAAAATCCCTTTGCCAGGATTTTTCCGCTGGGAAGCTGAGAAGCCTCAGAGGAAAAGGAAAACAATATTATCTCATTTGCTTCTCCTGTGTTTTGCTGCTTTGGAATGTGGTTGGAGATTGTTTACCCACAGGTGATTGTTTCATTGGTTTCATGTGAATTGTTTTAATTAATGACCAACCATGGTCAGGCTGTGTCAGGACTCTGGAAGGAGTCACGAGTTTTCATTATTATCTTTTAGCCTTCTGTCTGTATCCTTTCTGTATTCTTTAGTATAGCATAGTTTAATATTCTTTAAGATATTATAATATCATAAAATAATAAATGAGCCTTCTGAGAACATGGAGTCAGATTCATCATTCCTTCCTGCCACGGAGGCACCCCAAAAATACAATACCACAGAGAGGTGACCTCAGCATGTCACAAAACAGGACATGAACCCACAGTGCCCTGTCCCCCTGCCCTGCTGTGAGCCTGTGGAACGTTCCAGAAGCTGAGCAGAGTGTTTCTGTGCTTGCCAGGTTGCTGCTGGAGCTGCTGGAGCTGCTCTTTGACAAGTTCAACGCGGTGGCCGCCGCGCACGCCGTGGTGCTGGGCCACCTGCAGCAGACTGTGGCCTCCCCCTGCAGCCAGCACGATGGGGACATCAAGCTCTACGACATGGTGGACGTGTGGGTGAAGATCCAGGATGTCCTGCAGGTAAGGCTCGGGTTTCTGTGGTTCAGATGACCCCGAGGTATTAAAAATCTTTTTTCCCAGCCCTGTGACCGAAGAAGAAGTCGAGATTCCTCAGTTCTGCTTTTCAGGGTTGTTTATTTTCTCTTATCTATGACATTCTTTCTCTGACCTGCTGAGATCTGTCCAGCAGGTTGGGTTGTGGCACAGTCCCTGCCCTTGGGGTGGTGTGTCTTGGTTTGGAAAGCCAGGTGTCTGCCAAGGAAGGCAGGAGCCTCTCTCCTGAGATGGAGAATGTAAACCCTCCCCACCACTCCAAATTCCTTTACATTTTAAATTAGGGGCTCTCAGGAAAAAAATATGGGAGCAGGGAATGACAGTTCTTTAATAGGGAAGAAAATAAAAGGATAAAATAAACAATGCGGTAAACCAAAACAGCACTGACAGAGTCAGAACACAGCCTGACACCCTGTGGGTCAGGGTGTTGGCAGCAGTCCCATTGGAATTGTGGCTCAGCCCTCCTGCAGTGTCAGGGCTGGTTCTGCTGGAGCAGGGATCCTGTAGAAGGGTGCAGTCTCTTCCTCTGAAGATCCAGTGGAAGGAGAGGCAGCTGCTGCTCCTCTGGGGAATCCAGTGGAGAAGCTGTGCTGGTGTTCCAGAATCTCCAGATTATATCCAGGTAGGAATGCTTGGCTCCTCCCTCTGGGCTCACATCTCCCAATGGGATGCTGTAGTTCTTATCAGTCAGGCAGTGACATTCAGTAGCTGTTATCAGCAGATGTCTCCCCAGAGGGAGGAGTGATTGTGGAAGAGATAAAGCAAACTGCCTAGATGACAAAAGACAGCTGCCATCCAGATGGTAATAGAATACATCTTGCCTTGCAACCTGGAACATGGTGTTGGCTTTTTATACTAAGAACTGCATGTACTTTATTTACAATAATTTCCTAATATCTATCACCTATGTTAGACAGTCTGGCTCTACTCTAAACCAATCCAAAAGTGTCACCATCCCAGCAGAAGATGGAGGACAAGAAGAAGGAGAAGGACAGGGCATGCCCAGATTCCTCCATTTTGCCTCTTGAACCCCCATTCTAAAACCCCAAAATTCTACATTTTCACCCTGTGACAAATTCACTATCATTCTACTCAAACTCTTGTGGCTTGTACATCTTCACACAAAGTTGGGAATTGTTTCCATGGGCTAAAATCAAAGGCACAAAAGGTGTTTTTGACTCTGTGCCAAGGTCTCTGAGCCCCCTGCCAGGGTCTCGAGTCCTCCAGGGCAGCCAGAGCAATGTCCTGGGTCCTGACAGGTAAGAATCCCTCAGGTGGGCACATTTTCACCTTGCAGCCATAACAAATACAAAATAATACCAAAAAAAACCCCATAAAATACAAAAAAAAAAAACAAAACCCCTTCAGAACCATGCCAGAGAATACCTGTAGTGCTCAACACTCAGCAGTGCTGGGATTTATCTTTGGGTTTTTTTGGTAAGTGGCCACATTTACAACAGATTGTAAAACTCCAAAGAGCTTAAATATCAGCAAAAGAAAAAAAAATCCCGTGGATTCATCCTTATGGTGTTTGGAAAGGTTGATTCCTTTTTGCCTAGCAAGTGATTTATCAGCAGCTTTCAAAGTGACATTTTTGTTCTGTGTTACCATGTCATGCCTGTCTCATAAAGTGTCACAGCTCTAATGGCTTGTCTTCTGCTGTCATTATGGCTGGCTTTAGGCAGCTCAGACACTTGCTGCCGGCGTGTTTGCAGCAAATTCTTATTTGATTCTTCCTCTTAACTGCAAGAGACCAAAGCTGTGCCTTGCTTAGGCTTCATTCAGGTGCTGTGCCTCTCACCCAGGGATCTGAGGCTCTCTCAAGCAGCAGAGCTCTCATCTGTCACATCTCTGTTCTCTCATTCTTGCTGTGTTGTATGTTTTGTGTAACACTAAACACATGTTTAGGTTTCTTTTTGAATTTATTTATTTATTTGGAGATTACCTCTATACATAGCGCACAGATGTGGAACTTCACCTGCCATGTGATAGAGGAGGTTGTGGCATTCACATTTTCTGGAAAAATCCCTTCGCTTAGGATTTTTCTCTTGGGAAGCTGAGAAGCTTCAGAGAAAAAGGAAGACAATATTATCTGATTTACTTTTCTTGTGTTTTGCTTTTTTGGAATGTGTTTAGAAATTGTTTACTGACAGGTGATTGTTTCATTAGAGTTTTGGTGTGAATGTTTTGATTCAATGGCTAATGAGTATTAAGTTGTGTTGGGGCTCTGGAAGGAGAGTCATGACTTTTCATTATTATTTTTTTAACCTTTTATAAGTATCTTTTCTGTATTCTTTAGTATAGTTTAGTATAGCATTTTTAAATATTATTTTAAATATAATATAGTATCATAAAATAATAAATTAGCCTGCTGAGAACATGGAGTCAGATTCATCATTCCTTCCTGCCACGAGAATCCCAATGAATACAACAGGAGGTCACAGAAGTGAGCCTGGCATTATTTACAGGAGGTGGAAGGATTTATGTTGGTCATTCCAGCTCTGGGCTGGTGATGGAAAATGCTCTCTGCCTCATGTCCTAACTCACTTTTTCAGTTTTGGGCTGCTTTGTAGCTGTTGCTCTGCAGGATTGTTTGACTGTGCAGTGATGCAGTTTTTTTCCTTACCCAAATATCCCAATGACTTTAAATACTTGGACATGATAAGGTGTGGGTCTTCAATCCCTTTCACTGACTCCTTACCCACACATTTGTCTTTTTAGAGGAATTATTATCAAAGGAATCTCCATCACTTTTCCCTGTGCCACAAACTTGCAGCTCCTTTCACAGAATTCACAGAATTTACAGAATTCACAGAATTCCCAGAATCCCTGGCTTGGGAGAGACCTTCAAGGCCATGGAGTCCAGCCCAGCCCCTGGCCCCCAGTGCCACATCCAGGCTGTCAAACACACCCAGGGATGGGGACTGCACCACCTCCCCAGGCAGCCATTGCAGAACTTGATCCCCCTTGCTGGAAAAGCTTTTTCCTGCTCTCCAACCTGAATTTCCCTTGGTGCAGTTTGAGATACTGTTCTTACAAAAATTTGCTTGGAAATGTCCAGCCAGAGGTTCAGGAGGGCTTTTCTGAACAACAAAAATCACAGAACTGAAGTGGGAATAAATAAGGGAAGAATAAAAGAGAAGAATTAAATTTAAGGATATGTGGAATAGGTTTGGGATGGGGAATCTGCAGCCATCTCCCTGTGATCCATGAGGCCCAGAAAAACTTTGAGGTTGGAATTCTGCAGATTTTGCTCCAGAAAGACAAAACCTTGGAGTAAGAACACTCCTGAGACAGTTCCTTCAGCGCAGCAGAACATCAAGGCTGGATATTCCTGTCCTCTGTGGGAGTTTGGGATGGGTTCAGCCCTGGTGTGTGGTGAAATCTGGAGTGATTTCTATTGGCTGTTCCTGAGCAGCATTGCTAGAACACAAACCTGTGGAGGTGTGAGCACTCAAAGTGCTTTTTGTGCTGGGCAGACAATGTCTGACCAAGATCCATTGGAAAAGTGTTCCAAGAAAAACAAAACCAACCCCCTTGGAAAGGTTTCATTGTTCTTGGGTGCCAGGGGGAGTCAGAAAAGCTTCCAGAAGAGCTTTTACAATGCATAAAAGCAGCACTTTAAGATCCATAATCTCTTGCTGGTTTGAGGTAAGAGATGAGCATTGACTGGCATGAAAGGGAGGAAATGCTGCATTTCTTTGTTCAAAATCTTGTTGGTGTTTGTACCTTAGTTCCACTGGAGTGGCTTAAAATATTTTTACCTCAGAGTGTAAGAAAACCTTTGATCCCAAAGCCTAAATTATCTCTAACCTGCTTTTCTGTGTAAGGATAATTTTTGGAGAGGAGATCTTATATTTGCAGCAGAGGGAGCAGAAAACTCAGTTTTAAAAGTGTTTAAAGCTGATGGGGGAGGCTGAAAACTGGGAGGAGGTTGCTCAGGGAAGTGATGCAATTCCTTCAAATCCCAATGAATGGAATTTAGTCAGAACAACCTCATACAAGTGCAGTTCCCAGGGAAAATGTTCTGTACGTGTGCATTGTGCATCTCTGCATGTGAAATTCAGGAAAATTCAGGTTACAGCAGGGTTATCTCTCCATGTCTTCACCAAATAACAGGAGCTCGTGGTGGGCTGCAAATTGGGGGTTGTGGGGGGGAGTAGTTGATGCAATTCCTCAAATACCAATGAATGCAATTCCTTCAAATCCCAGTGAATGGCATTCCTTCAAATGCAAGTGATGCAATTCCTCAAATACCAATGAATGCAATTCCTTCAAATCCCAATGAATGGCATTCCTTCAAATGCAAGGGATGCAATTCCTTCAAATCCCAATGAATGGAATTCAGTCAGCACAGCAGAACAACCTCATACAAGTTGCAGTTCCCAGGGAAAATGTTCTGTACCTGTGCACTGTGCATCTCTGCATGTGAAATTCAGGAAAATTCAGGGTTATCTTACAGTTACAGCAGGGTTATCTCTCCATGTCTTCACCAAGTAACAGGAGCTTGTGGTGGGCTGCAAATTGGGGTTTGGGGAATAGGAGTTGTTGATGCAATCCCTCAAATCCCAATGAATGGGATTCCTTCAAATGCAAGTGATGCAATTCCTTCAAATCCCAATGAATGGCATTCCTTCAAATGCAAGGGATGCAATTCCTTCAAATCCCAATGAATGGAATTCAGTCAGCACAGCAGAACAACCTCATACAAGTTGCAGTTCCCAGGGAAAATGTTCTGTACCTGTGCACTGTGCATCTCTGCATGTGAAATTCAGGAAAATTCAGGGTTATCTTACAGTTACAGCAGGGTTATCTCTCCATGTCTTCACCAAGTAACAGGAGCTTGTGGTGGGCTGCAAATTGGGGTTTGGGGAATAGGAGTTGTTGATGCAATCCCTCAAATCCCAATGAATGGGATTCCTTCAAATGCAAGTGATGCAATTCCTTCAAATCCCAATGAATGGCATTCCTTCAAATGCAAGGGATGCAATTCCTTCAAATTCCAATGAATGGAATTCAGTCAGCACAGCAGAACAGCCTCATACAAGTGCAGTTCCCAGGGAAAATGTTCTGTACCTGTGCATTGTGCATCTCTGCATGTGAAATTCAGGAAAATTCAGGTTACAGCAGGGTTATCTCTCCATGTCTTCACCAAGTAACAGGAGCTCGTGGTGGGCTGCAAATTGGGGGTTGTGGGGGGGAGTAGTTGATGCAATTCCTTCAAATCCCAATGATGTAATCCTTCAAATGCAAATGATGCAATTCCTTCAAATCCCAATGATGCAATTCCTTCAAATCCCAATGAATGGGATTCCTTCAAATGCAAGTGATGCAATTCCTTCAAATCCCAATGAATGGCATTCCTTCAAATGCAAGGGATGCAATTCCTTCAAATCCCAATGAATGGAATTCAGTCAGCACAGCAGAACAATCTCATACAAGTGCAGTTCCCAGGGAAAATGTTCTGTACGTGTGCATTGTGCATCTCTGCATGTGAAATTCAGGAAAATTCAGGTTACAGCAGGGTTATCTCTCCATATCTTCACCAAATAACAGGAGCTCGTGGTGGGCTGCAAATTGGGGTTTGTGGGGGAGATGTTGTTTTCTGCAGCTCGATTTTGAAACTGGATTTCTGGATTTCTCCCTAATAACTGCACCAGGCACTCTGGTGTAGTGTGAGAGGTTTCTCAGCATTGAGCAGTGCTGAGGTACAGAACATGCAGATATGAAATATTTTTGACTTTCTTTGAGAATGGAGGAGTAACACAGAAGACAGAGTGACCTTTTCCAGTTGGTAGGGGAGTGCCAGAAAACAAACAAACAAAAGCAGTTTGTCAAAATATTAGAGCAGCCTTGTTCAGGAAAACACCATTTGAAGTTATTCCCTTGTCTCACAGCCAGCATAGCCCTTGGTCATGTAGTTCCATCAATGGGAGAAGGGGGGAAATTTGTTAAATTTTAGTTTAAAGTTTGGCATTTTGTGTGGAGCTAATTGAGCTCTGTCACTGACATATTTTATGAAAAATCCTTTTGCCAGGATTTTTTCTCCTGAGAAGCTGAGAAGCCTCAGCTTTTGCTACTTTGGAATGTGATTTGGAGAATTGTTTACCTAGCATGTGAAATTGTTTTTCCTTAATGACCAATCACAAGTCCACCTGTGTCAATGCTGTGAGCAGTCACAAGATTTTTTTTTCCATTCCTTTCTTTGCTAGCCTTCTGATGAAATCCTTTCTTCTATTCTTTAGTATAGTTTTAATATATAATTTTCATATAATATAATATAATATAATATAATATAATATAATATAATATAATATAATATAATATAATATAATATAATATAATATAATATAATATAATATAATATAATATAATATATCAGCCTTCTGAAACATGGAGTCAAGATTCTCATCTCTTCCCTCATCCTGGGCACCCTCAAACACCACCACAGGGCTCTTCAGTGCAGGAGGGGGTGGAACATCCTCCTAAAAATCCTCATGAATGCAGGATCAGGCTGGAGAGAGCTGGGAGCCACGTGCTGGTGTCAGTGCTTGGGTCAGGATGAAGAGTGAGGGAATTTTGAGGGTTCCTGGGACAATTCAGTGTCTGTGCTGGATCATAGAGGAATCTTGGAGAACCTCTGCTCTGGAGCCAGGCTGGGAGAGCTGGGAATGTTCCCCTGGAGAAGGGAAGGCTCCAGGGAGAGCTTCCAGCACATTGCAGGGCCTGCAGGGGCTCCAGGAGAGCTGCAGAGGGACTGGGGCCAAGGCCTGCAGGGACAGCACCCAGGGAATGGCTCCCAGTGCCAGAGGGCAGCCAGGGATGGGATCTTGGCAATGAGGAATTCCTGGCTGGGCTGGGATTGCCAGAGCAGCTGGGGCTGCCCCTGCATCCCTGCAGTGCCCAAGGAAGGATTGGAGCAGCCTGGGATAGGGGAGGTGTCCCTGGAATGAGCTTGGAGGTCCCTTCCCACCCAAACTGCTCTGGGATTCTGGGATTTGGGACACTCAGAATCCATCCTGAGGGATTTTTATGGAAAATGGGGAGAGAAAAGAGAGGAGAAGGGAAGGGAGACCCTTCATGGTTTGCTGAGATTCCAAGTGAAGGCCCTGGGTCCATGAATGTCTTGGGGAGGAGATGGATCCAATGTCAGGCTGGGAGAGCTGGGAATGTTCCCCTGGAGAAGGGAAGGCTCCAGGGAGAGCTTCCAGCACATTGCAGGCCTGCAGGGGCTCCAGGAGAGCTGCAGAGGGACTGGGGCCAAGGCCTGCAGGGACAGCACACTGGGACCTTGCTGCAGGAGAAGCCACCAGTGATTTGTTCTGTTGGTGACATGAGCAGTTAACAGCTCAGGCTGGAGCTGTTTGCCTCCAAGGAAGGGATCTTCACTTCTTAGTGGTGAATTTGTAGTTGATGAGTCCCAATTTTTGGGGTCTATATTTTTCTCCCTCCCACACGTATTTTCTCTGGGACATAATTCTTTAGCAGGCTCTCTGGTGAGCTGTCTGCTGAGAAGACACTGACAATTAATATGTTCCTTTTTTGGGGGTTTTTCTGTCTAATGCTTTCCTGTGTTTTCCAAAATTGGTGTCATTTAGCAGCCCAAACATTGCTGAAACCATAAGGAAACTGGGGAAGGAGGAACTGAAGCCTCCTCTCTGCCCACACACTCCTGTTGTGCTACTGCAGAGCTGGGGATAGCAGACACTGAGCCTTGAGAAACCTCTCCTAAGGATGCTCCACCATCCCCATATCCTTCCTTATCCAGAGGAAGCAGGAGGGAGCAGGGAACTGGGATAATTTTGTGCCCCAATTCTGGGCATGGTGCTGTGCAGTGGAGTGATCTTGCAGAAAAGCTGCATTTAAATTGCATTTGCTGGGTCACACTTGGCCAAGAGTTCTGGGAGAGCGTTTGGAGATGAATTTCAAAGCTCTGCTGTGGGAATCTGAGTAGTTGTCTGGTTTGTAAGGGAATGAATGGCATAAAATCCTGGTTCCCTTGGGCACCCAGGTGAGTTCAGTTCTGAGCTAGGACAGAGGCTGGGCAGAGTCCCAGAATAAAGCAGGGATTTATGGAAAGGATCTCCTCCATGGATCCACCTGGGGCAGCACAAGAGCCCAGCCAGGGCTGCACCCAAGATGAACCAAAATGGCCCCAAAATGCACCAGCGCTCCCGGGGTCTCTCCCTGGGATCAGTTCTGCTCCATTTGCATCTTGCAGTTCATTGTCCCATTCCAGCTTTAGCCCCTGCAGTCCCACCCTGCTTGTTTTTCTCTCTCCAGCCCACGGGGTTTGTGCTCCTGGGCTGAGATTTGGGTCATTTGTTGTGGTATTTGCTGGGTGCCCAGGATGAAGGAGGAAATGATGAATCTGACTCCATGTTCACAGAAAGCTCATTTATTATTTTATGATACTATATTAAAGAACGCTATACTAAACTGTACCAAAGAATACAGAAAGAATACTTACAGAAAGCTACAAGTTAATAATGAAAACTTGTGACTCCTTCCATAGTCCCAACACAGCCTGACTGTGATTGGTCATTAAGTCGAAACAATTCCCATGAAACCAATGAAATAATCACCTGTTGGATAAACAATCTCCAACCACATTCCAACGCAGCAAAACACAGGAGAATCAAGTCAGATAATATTGTTTTCCTTTTTCTCTGAGGCTTCTCAGCTTCCCAGGAGAAGAATCTTGGGCGAATGGATTTTTCAGAAAATATGACAGTGACAATTTGTCCTTGGTGCCCAGCTGGAGCAGGAATTGTTTTGTCTCCCTGCTCTGTGCACAGAGCTCACCATCCCATAATATGGAGCCCAGACCCACACACTAAAGCAGCTCAGAATATGGAAAATATAAAAGCTGTAACCTGAGGAATCACTTCCACTTGACACAAGACCTGATTTCAACAAGTAGCCCAGAAAACTGAATTTTTACAGAATCACAGAATGGGTGATTTTGGCACACATTTGTAAGTTTTGAGCCTTCTCTGCTCCAGGCTGTGCCTTGTGCTGGATGCTCCAGGTGTGGCCTCTGCACTCACCCAAACTCCTGCTGGCTTCTCCCTCAGCTTCTGAACCATCCCAGCCTTGGGTTGGTGCCTTGTAAATCTGACCTAGAACAGAGGCTGGGCAAAGCTAAAGAATAAAGCAGGGATTTATTAAAAGTATTTCCTCCATTGTTGTGTCTCCCTGCTCTGTGCACAGAGCTCACCACCCCATAATATGAAGCCCAGACCCACACACTAAAGCAGCACAGAATGTGAAAAATAGAAAAGTTAAACCCTGAAGCACCAGGGCAGCCTCAGTTACTCGGTGGCAAAGGTGTGGAGAGGTTCCAGCTCCATCCCACCTCTGCCATCCCACTGCTCCTTTCCCCAGCCCAGGATGCTCTCCTTGCTCTGGCAGGATTCTCCTGTCAGGAATCTGATTTGAAGGAGCTGATTTGGCCAAGGTTTGCTCCTGGCTGCTTTTTCTGCTCGCTCAGGTCCCTGAACTGTGGCAGGGCTGGCACAGGAGCAGGCAAGGGAGGGAAGGCACCGTGGAAAAGGGAAGGGAAAAGGTTTTTTCCTGGCAAGGGAAGGGTTTTTCTGTCAGCTGAAGCTGTTCCTTGGAGCTGCTCATGGAAAACCCAAGTGGTTTTTGCTGGGTGGCTCAGCACAGGTCTGAACCTTTGCATTTAAAAGCATGTTTGTGCCACAGCTGGTACTCAGAAAGTCAAATCAGCTCTTTGCATGAGAGCTGTTAATGTGCCATAAATCCTGGCTGGGATGCCAGAGCAATCTCTGAAATTGCTGCTGCCTCTGGGAAGTTCACCAGGTGATGGTTTATACCCAGAGCAGTTATTTTGCACAAAGTGGCTCCACAGATATTTAATGGCTTTGTGGTCACCCTCCAAATAATGGGTCTGACAGTCTTTGTGGTTCTTTTTAAATGGTCTGAAGTGTGTGGAGCTGCTGCCCTTGGACTGGTTTGGCTCATTAATGCTCATCTCCTTGAGAGAACATTGGTCATAAAAGGGATTTGTCTGCAGCCTTAAAAAACAAACACAGCTTCACTCAGGCTCCAGCAGGAGACAGTGAGGAGGGAGAATTCCACTCCTCAGAATGCTGATATTTAAAAATGGAATTTAAATAATTAGACTAGGTCACTTGATACTTTTCCCTCCCCCTCTGTTATTTGACATGAGCTCAGCACATGCAGGAATAAATCCAGCAGGGTGTTACAGTGTTTTCTGCAAATATGTGCTGCTAAGAACATGAGAATTTCTGGGGAAATTCATGGCCCAAGAAGAGTTTCATCTTTCTGGATCTAAGAAGGGACCAGCTGATTTTGCAGGAAGGTATTTTTTTTTAAATTTTGGCCTTCCAAGAAGTTTTGTAATGTCCTGCCTCCCCTCTCTATTAAAATGTTTTCTAGATTTGCTCCAATTTACCTAAAAATTTCAGGTCTTTTTGCAATTTCAAACAGCAAATAAGTTGGTAATTTATTTAAGCTGTTAAGAAGATGCAATTGGAATTTGGGATGGTGGAAATGGCCTGGATAAAGGTGAAAAAATGTGTCAGGAAGTGCAGAGAAATATCATGGAATCAACAGGAGATGGCAATGGCATCCTGGCCTTTTAAAAATAGAGGCTATGAAGTAGAAATGGCCCAGATTGATGTGTTTTCTCTTTGACAGGATGATCCTGGCTGAGCTCTGCTCAAAACAAACTGAATTATGTGGTAACAGGTACCTGGATGAGCTCCAGAGCTGAGCTGGCTGCAGGCATTGGATTCTTTTCTTTCCCAGGGATGGCCCTTGTTGACCAAGCTGTGCCATATTTTACTGGATATTCTGTTAGCAGGGTGACAAAGCAGAATTTTTCTCCCATACTCCTGCATTAACAGCTTTTGTTTGGACACTTCTTATCCTGGAGCTGTTGATCCAATGCATTTCATAAACACCAACATTTATGCTGAAGTTCAAAGAAATCAAGCCCAGAATGAAAATTATTTGTTTGAACAATGCACAGTCACTTGTGCAGCTCATTGTAGAGGAGGTCAGTGGGCTTTTGGGGGAGATTTTAAAAAATATTAACTTTTTAAATGAAATATTTGCTGATTTATGAGCAAGGAAACAAATTCATCATCTTTGTTCCATTCTGTAGAGCACCAAGCTGCTCTGAACTTCATTTAAGGTGGATTTTACTTTTAATTGTTCATCATGTTTAGTTTTATTATAGTTTTAAATGGGTTTTTAGAGTTTATGCCTAAATATTCATGTAACTCAATCCATGTGAGTTAAAAGCAACTTCAACTCTGCTGAAGGTGCTGAAAAAGGTGCCCAAATTCTTGGAGAGAGAAATAATTTCAAAAAGCTGTTTGGTGGAGTTGTGAAAGTCAAAGTCAGCTCTGCTGGGTGTTAGGCTGAGAGGAAAAGGTTGGGAAAGCAGGATAGGGAATGACACATTCCCTACTTTGATATTTGGCAGTTGGCACAAAACCTGTACCTTGTGAACCCTGGGCCATCATTAAATCATTTTTAATTGATACAGCTTGAGAACACAGAATTTTTCCAGCTTTTTTTTTCCCAGTGATGCCACTTGGAAGCTTTTCTTTCTCAAGTTGGAAGATTTTCTGACAAGGACTAACACGGGTGTGAAGTGACCATCACACCTGATGAGACTCTGATTCCAAGAGGAACATGAGTTTTGGAAATAAAGGATGCAGAATTCCCACCCTGTACAGGGCTTGTTAGCCTTCAGCTTCTTGGAGATGATAAATATTGGGATGATGTGAAAAAAATGGAAATTCTGCTGCAAATTTGCACCGTATCTTTTATTTTCACCATTTTTGAACAGTTTTGTCAGCTCTGATGTGGATTTTAGTCCCCTCTGTTTTCTGTCAGTGTCTGCTGCACTTCATCCCCGCTGTCAGCTGGAATTAGGAGGTGCTACAAGGAGTTCATCAGCATTTGTGGACATGTTTTATAGGACTATAAACCTCTTTTGATGTGCTGAGCTCATACTCTGTCCCTCTGTGAGTGCCTTTAAAGGCAGTGACTGGTTCTAAAGCCTTGTGCAGGCTGAGCTAGGACAGAGGCTGGGCAGAGTTCCAGAATAAAGCAGGGATTCATTCCAAGGATCTCCTCCATGGATGCACCTTGGGCAGCACCAGAGCCCAGCCAGGGCTGCACCCAAGATGAACCAAAATGGCCCCAAAATGCACCAGCGCTCCCGGGGTCTCTCCCTGGGATCAGTTCTGCTCCATTTGCATCTTGCAGTTCATTGTCCCATTCCAGCTTTAGCCCCTGCAGTCCCACCCTGCTTGTTTTTCTCTCTCCAGCCCACGGGGTTTGTGCTCCTGGGCTGAGATTTGGGTCATTTGTTGTGGTATTTGCTGGGTCTCCAGGATGAAGGAGGAAATGATGAATCTGACTCCATGTTCTCAGAAGGCCAATTTATTATTTTATGATAGGATATTATATTATATTAAAGACTGCTATACTAAACTATACTAAAGAATACAGATACTTACAGAAGGCTAAAAAGATAATAATGAAAACTTGTGACTCCTTCCAGAGTCCCAACACAGCCTGACTGTGATTGGTCATTAAGTCAAAACAATTCCCATGAAACCAATGAAACAATCACCTGTGGGATAAACAATCTCCAACCACATTCCAAAGCAGCAAAACACAGGAGAAGCAAATCAGATAATATTGTTTTCCTTTTTCTTTGAGGCTTCTCAGCTTCCCAGGAGAAGAAATCCTGGGCAAAGGGATTTTTCAGAAAATATGAATGTGACAATTTGTCCTTGGTGCCCAGCTGGAGCAGGAATTGTTTTGTCTCCCTGCTCTGTGCAGAGAGCTCACCATCCCATAATATGGAGCTCAGACCCACACACTGAAGCAGCACAGAATGTGAAAAATATACAAACTAAAACCTGAGGCGTTATTTCCCTTCCCAGCACCATCAAACCACTGTGAAAGGAAAAAGCCCAAAAACTCCTCATGTCCTCCCTGCAGGGATTCCTCCTCTGAGGGATCCATGCAGGCAAATTCCTGAAAATGGGAGAGAGGAGTTTATCTCCAAGGAAAATGTTTGGAAATTGAAATTCCTTGGAAACCTCTTTGGGGTCTTCATTTACTGGCAGAGACTGAAGAATTGTGGCTGTGGGTGTGCCCTGGGTGAAGCTGGGAGATGCAATCTGATTAAAAAACAACAGTGGTGCATTGTTAATCCATATTTTCCAGTCAGAAAAGCTGCACTCCCTCTGCTTTGCACTGGCCTGGAAAAAAAAACAAAAACAAAATATTAAAGGAAAAAAGGAAAAACCCCTGTGTGCTCTACTCTGTGGGCCCAGTGCTTTTATTGAGTGGAGCTTTGCCTTTTATTTTTAGTGCTCCAGAGCCCTGGAATGTCACTGATCACTTCTTGCCACAGCTCCTGTGGGTGAAATGTTATTTTCCAGTGGAAAATGTGGTGGTGGTGGTGGTGGTGCCCACTATTCCCAGTGCAGCATTGACTGAGGGGCCCTGGAAAGTGCTATAAAATTAATTCTCAGTGTTTTAACTCAGACCTTGCTTTTCTGCAGTTTCTGGTGAGCCACCCTATGAATTTCTGTGATGGATGAGGTTTTCCAAAAAGAGCCAAAGGCATTTAGGATCTAACTCCCTTGGCAATCTTGTGGGAATTGGACAACTAATTACTTTGGATTCTTTGGAAAATCCCAGATCTAATTTTATATTATAATAACATGATTTTAAAGGAAGGTAAACCTCCAAGAAAAATAACATTTGGTGTAATATTTTCCTTTTTTTAGCAGACAGTAGAGCTGTTTTTCAGGCCAACTCTCCTGTGTTGAAACTCTTTTGGAAAAGGCTTGGAGCAGGAGGTTGGATGGATGAGCTGGGTGCTGCCTTTTCCAAGGGCTGACCTGTGCAACACCTGAGATGAAAACTCTTGTCTGATGCACTCCAATTGCACAGAGGTTAATTGTGTCATTAATTTTCTCTCCTGGGCTCAAACAGTTGGAATTTGCTGCCTGTGACAGGGAGAATAATCCAAATTAGTTACACCTCCCAGCAGGTCAGTAAATAAATAAATCAGAGCTGTCCCTTAAGTGTAATACCCAGAATCTGTCTGGTTTTACTGACAAAGGACACTGGAACAACACAGAATTATCTGGGACACAGGAAAGGGATGATCTCACTTTATTACAGTCATTTGGTGCTCATTCCCTCACTGCTTAATCAGGGTGGTGCCCTCCTAGAAAAATTGCATTTTCCAGCCCCTTTTCCTGCCAGGGTGATAAATGATGGTGCCTCTGAATTGTTCCTCTCCTGATGATTTGCTTTAATTCAGGAGGGTGACTTTCCCTCAGAGCCCATCGTGGTCCTAAGGTGGAAAAAATGAAAAAAAATGAAGATGTTCCCAGAGGTTTCTGTGGATGTGACAGCTGTGGTGAAGAATGTTCCCAAAACTTGGTGATCTCTCAGGAAAAGTGATGCTGATTCCTTCCTCTTACATAAAATAAATAAAAAAATTTAAACATAAAAAAGTTCATCAATCAATATAAACCTAATTATAATAATGACTTTAAATTTAATTTTTTTTAATTACAACCTTCTTTTTACCTCAAACTACTTCAAAACAACCTTAAAACAATTAAATCAATTGAGCTAACTAAATAAGCAATCTTATACCATTTCTCTCACATTAAACAATTTATTAATTAATACTCAAAATACAAAACATACAACTCCCAAAAACAAAACAATTAATTTTCTTTTATCAATACATAAACTTTATTAAATATATTATATATGTTTGCAATATATATATAATATACAAAATATATATATATTGTACATTGTATATATAAATAATATATATGTTATATATATAAAATATACTATTTATAAATACAAAATATATATTTACAAAAACTTTAATAAATATATTAAAGTTTTTGTAAATATATATTATATTTACAAAAATATAAATAAAATTTATATAAATTTTAATATAAATTTTATATATTTTTATATTTTTATTTAAAAATTTTATTTAAATAAATAAAATATTATTATATTTATATAATAAATATATTATATAAACCTTTCCAACCATTCAATATCTATACATAAAAACATACAACAATTACAATAAAACAGAACCAAACTCAGAATCAGACCCTGCATTTCAGGGGGATTGCAGCTCTCCCACAGGACCCTTTGCTTTTTAGTGGCACCAATTTTGAAGTGTGGATTTGTGAGGGTTCATCTCTGCCAAGCCCACCCTGATTTTTCAGTGTCCTGCCTGCCTTGCAGTTCTTCAGTGCTCACCAGGACTGCTTGGGCATTTAGAAAACAGAGATTTGAAAGTATTTCTCAGGAAATTTTCACTTTTGCTGTCACACTCAGAGGAACAGTGGGAAAAAAACAGGGATTCCAGAGGATGGCAACATTTGTGAAAAAAAATTCCATAGCATGGTGAGGTTTTGCTTCTTCAAACAGGCCAAAACCCTGGAAAACATCACACTGCAAGCAAAATTTGAGCATCCTGATCCAGGGATTAAAAAAAAAAACAAAAAAAAACCAAAACAATTGCACTGATTGGAATTGGTTACAATTACAATTGTAATTGTGACCAGTTTTTAGTGGGGAGTGGGGTGGAAGGAGAGAGAATTCCATCCCTGCCTTCATGTGTGGCTCAGGACTGGGCTGTCACAGCAGCAACTCCTTCATTTGCCTGGAGCAGAACTGTGACTCTTTCTGTTAATTCTTAATTTGTCATTTTCAGATCCTATTCTTTTGGAGCTGTTTGGAAGGATGAGGGGGTTGGAACTGGATTATTTTAAGGTCCCCTCCCAGCCCTTTCAGTGATTTTCTGATCTTTGTGCAACAGGCACCTGAGTGCATCTGGGTTTATGCAGATCAGAGGATGTGATTTGCAGGAATTTGTACAGTCAGCCTTCCCTTAATGGCAACCTGTGTGATTCCTTGAATTCTCTGAGGTTGCAGGTTGTTTAAAGCAGGTTAGAATTTGATCCTGCTATTCCCAAATCCCTCTTTCCTTAGCAATGATTCTTTCAGCATAATGTTCTTTGGTTTAATATTCTTCAGAGACTGAGTTTGAGCTCTGTTCTTTGTTTCTTGTGCCTCATATCTGCTGGTTTGCCTCTGCTCCCTTTGCTTTCTCTCTTAGCTGTGTTTTCTGAGAGCCAGCCAGATGTTAATCTGAATTTTAGCACTGACAGTGTGCTTTGTGCTCCCACAGCAGCAGCAGAACGATTTTGGGTGCTCACAGCCCACCCATACACCCTTGGACATTGGCTGCAAAGTCACTTGCAGGAAAATCCCAACATCAAACAGGGAATTCTGCAGGTTGAGATTTTACAATATTTATCCCCAAGGTCACCAAAATGTGCTCTGCCTTTCCAGGAATCTTTATTGGGTGCATTCTTCGTGTGCTGCTCAGCCCCCTGGGAGGTGCCAGCCTTGGCATTTTCTGGCAGTGCTTTTTTAAGGCCAGGAGTTCAAACTGAAGGTTTGCTTAAACATTCTTCCCTTTTACATTTCGTTTTGCTGGGAGCTATAAAATTACCCATTTCCTTAAAGATCAACTTGAGGGTTCACAGATTAATTGATGGTCTAAAAACAGCCTCCTGTGATATTTCCTCATGGCCTGTGTAGGATTATTGTGTGATCTGGTAGGGAATTGTTCTTTTGGATGCATAATTTTGTGCTGTATTCATGATCCTGAGGGCTTTTGGCTTTATTTTGAAAGGTGCTGTAGAAGGAATGTGAATCCCTTTGACATTTCCAAGCTACAGCCCCCTCAAAATTGTAACTCAGTGTCTGCTGAAGGAGTAGATGCTGGCAAACAGGAGCAGCACAGTGAGCAAACACATCCAGGGCAGGGCAATACAGTTAAATTTAGGGGGAATTCAGTAATTTGGAATTTTTTTTTTTCTATTTGAGGAACACACAGGAGGCTCTTCCACACTTCCACTTTCCCTGTCATCCAGTGTCCATGAATTCCTGAAAAAGTCTTTATCTTTCCAAAAGTCTTTCCACTGTAGTCCTGGCTGAGATGTTGGAAAGGCAAAACTTCCTGAGGGTGTGGAGAGTGTTTAAAATACCTTTGTGAGCAGAGAACTGAAACTTTTGGAGTTTTTTGGGTGTCTGCTTGAAAAGGCTGTGCATGATGTTGAAAGAGCTGCCCAGTGAAAATGTGGTTGCAGGGGTTGTTGGTCCTTTTAAGCTTCACAGTGCCATTTTTTGGGGTTTTGGGGATGTTGTGCTAATGTGGCATTAAGAAACAAAAAAAGAAGAAGCAATGGCTTTTCCATTGTAAGGAAAAAATTGATCTTTTTTGGGCTGTAATTGATTTGTATTTGCAGGGGTTTTTGCCTTGCTAAATAGCCTGGCTGTGTCAAAATAACCCCAGGCCCAGCACCTCGGGAGGATCCTGATGATGTTGGCATTTCTGCACCTGCTTAATTTGGGTTTGCAAGGGAGGCCAGTGAGGCTGCCTGGGAGACTTGACTGCAGAGATGTGCTAGCTTGGCACAACAGAGCCCATGCACTTTAATGAATCTGAAATCATTTCCACCTCAGTATTTGCTGAACCTCAGCTTATTTCTGCAATCCTGAAAATGGCTCATTAATTGCTGGGAGCCTGACCATCCCTTTGGAGCAAAGAAGTTGGGCCCAAATTAGAATTTCCCTTAAGCAGAGCTGACTTGTTCCTTTAGAGCAGCCCTGGGTAGTTGTGTTTGTTTTAAAGGAGACTTTGGGGTGAAAACATTAATTTTTAGCTTTATCTGCCTCATTTTGTATCTGTATTTTTACAGAATCATAGAATGGGTGATTTGGGCACACTTTTGGTAAGTTTTGAGCCTTCTCTGCTCCAGGCTGTGCCTAGTGCTGGATGCTCCAGGTGTGGCCTCTGCACTCACCCAAACTCCTGCTGGCTTCTCCCTCAGCTTCTGAACCATCCCAGCCTTGGGGTGGTGCCTTGTAAATCTGAGCTAGAGCAGAGGCTGGGCAGAGTCACAGAATAAAGCAGGGATTTATGGAAAGGATGGATCCACCTTGGGCAGCACCAGAGCCCAGCCAGGGCTGCACCCAAGATGAACCAAAATGGCCCCAAAATGCACCAGCGCTCCCGGGGTCTCTCCCTGGGATCAGTTCTGCTCCATTTGCATCTTGCAGTTCATTGTCCCATTCCAGCTTTAGCCCCTGCAGTCCCACCCTGCTTGTTTTTCTCTCTCCAGCCCATGGGGTTTGTGCTCCTGGGCTGAGATTTGGGTCATTTGTTGTGGTATTTGCTGGGTCCCCAGGATGAAGGAGGAAATGATGAATCTGACTCCTTGTTCTCAGAAAGCTAATTTATTATTTTATGATATTATATTAAAGAATGCTATAATAAACTGTACCAAAGAATACAGAAAGGATACTTACAGAAAGCTACAAGTTAATAATGAAAACTTGTGACTCCTTCCAGAGTCCCAACACAGCCTGACTGTGATTGGTCATTAAGTCAAAACAATTCCCATGAAGCCAATGAAACAATCACCTGTTGGATAAACAATCTCCAACCACATTCCAAAGCAGCAAAACACAGGAGAAGCAAGTGAGATAATATTGATTTCCTTTTTCTCTGAGGCTTCTCAGCTTCCCAGGAGAAGAAATCCTGGCAAAGGGATTTTTCAGAAAATATGACAGTGACAATTTGTCCTTGGTGCCCAGCTGGAGCAGGAATTGTTTTGTCTCCCTGCTCTGTACAAAGAGCTCACCATCCCATAATATGAAGCTCATACCCACACACCAAAGCAGCTCAGAATGTGAGGAATATAAAAGCTAAAACCTGAGGCTTCAGATTAGGATCACTTTTGCTGGGATAATCTGTTCATATTTTAGTTATTTCCCTCTCCATGTTGCTGTGTTTCACTGGAGGGTGAGGTTCTCCTCTATAAATACATAAATTTTAAATACAATTTGCACAACTTGATGCTGCTGCTTTCCTGCACAGATTGAAAACATCCTGGATTTAAATCTTGTTTTCTTTTGGTGCTGTAATATCCTCTGAGATCCTTCTCCTGTGATCTGGTTGATGGAACAGGCTGGGTTATTTTGGAGTGGATTTTCAGGAGCTCTTCACTGCTTGCCTGGTGTCTTTTCCTCATTCCCCAAATTCCCATTTTCCCTGAATTTCCTGCTCTGCTCCTTCCTTTCTGCTGCATTATTGTTTGCAATATTTCCTATTGATTGTGTGTGTTGGGGATGATTTCCTCTGCTGAGCACAGTTGTGAGGAAGTCATTTGCTCAGAGAAGGGTTTGGGCTCCCTAAGATTGAGAAGATTGTTGAAAATCTCTTCTGCAGCCTGATTTGAGGAGGTTTGATACTCTTGTTAGGGGAATTGTCATTTTATTAAGGCCACTTGGTGCATCCCTGTCCCTTTGGCTGGCTTTGTTTTCAGCCAGCACGAAAAGCTCTTTCATTGAAGTTTAAAAAAACTTATGTTATGATTAAATTTCATATTCCAATTTGGGGCTCTCCAAACTTTTTACTGAGAGCAAAAAACAGCAAAAAAAATCAGTTTAGTCACTGTCAGATCAATCTTGTGGGGACTTCAGGGAAAAAGAGCATTTTGAGGTGGAGGGAGATTTATTTCCAATATTGCCCTGCAAGATGTGAATTGTTGGGAGAGGTGAATAATCCAGCATAATCTGTCAGAATTGGAACAGCTTCTTGCAAAATGTTCTATTTCCAGGATAGAGCCAAGAGTTGAGAAATCACCTGTTCCTATCTGATGTAAGAGCTGGGTTTTCCTGAATTTGCAGGGTTTTCAGGGAGGTTTGATCTATGGGGTGGGGAGCTCTGGCCCTGATCCAGAGGAGCAATTAATGGGATGGGCTGATGGAGGGCTGAGGGCTCTGCTGGCTCCTGGCCAGGCTGCCCAGCACCCTGCAGGATAAAGGCCATATTTTTATAAATTATATTTCTTTTTAATTATTATATTTTATATATTCTATTTTATTTAATTCTATACTTTATGTAATTTGAATTTTATGTAATTGGAATTTTATATAATTCGAATTTTATGTAATTTGAATTTTATAAAATCCCTAAAATCTTAGAGATTTTAAGGTGTGTGAACACGGTCAGGAGTTGGACTGGATGATCCTGATGGGTCCCTTCCCACTCAGGATATTCTGTGATTATTATAAATATTTTATAATAAATAAGCACAAGTCCAGCCTTTTCCAGAAGGTGGTGGCAGCTCATTTTCATATCTTTACTGGGAAATAGCCCAGCCTGAATCTCCCAAGGTTCAGAGTATGTTTTATGGAATATCAAGTGTGTCTTATTGAGTATCTCTGGCACTTCTGGACTGGTAGGATAAGGAAATAAAGTTGTCATTTGTATTCTGCTGTTTGTCAACCTGCAAACAGGGGGATCTGGGGATAACAGTTCATTATTTACTTAACAAAATCTGTCACGTTGGGGATTAAAAATGTCATTTCTCCTGAAGTAGAGGGGTTGGATGTACTGCAGGAGCCAGGCACCTGTGTCAGGGCTGTTGTGTTTCCATGTGGGAATGGATAAAAACATTTTCTCCTTGTTGAAAAAGAGAAAATGGGGAAATTGCCCTGCACTGAAAATGGGGAATTGACATTTTTTTAAAGACAGGGCACCTAATTGCCCCAAGAACTGGAGTGTTCTGCATTCCTGCACTGTCCTCATTAAAACCTTTGAAACTCCATTTCTGACCTGCTGAACAGATTCCCAAGAAATCCCAACCCTAAAGAGATTTACAGCTCCAGTTAAATCACAGAATCATCTCGTCCAACCCTCAACCTCTCTCATCAGAGCATGTGGGAAAAGTAGAAAAGTTTTGGGCTTTTGGTTGTGTGGGGTTTTTTTTCTTCCCTGGTTCTCCAAACTCATGAACTTCCCCAAAAAAGAGAAGAGTTTTTGAGTCCAGAGCTTGCTCAACTCCTGTGAAATTCGTGTTTCAGGCACTTCTGAAATCCTCAGTTCCAAACCCTGCCCTGGGTTGAGAGAATTGGATTCAAGTGGAACTTTTTGCAGAGAAGTTGCTGCAGAGTGCAGGGAGCAATTAGAGAAGGCAGGAGACACCTTCTTGCTAATAAAATCCAAGACAGCTCAGTGACCCAGCAGCTTCAGGGCACAGAGTAAAGGAGATTTTTTTACTGATTATTTTTCAGAGAGAACAAGTGGTGGTTTTGGGGTTTTTTTGTTTTGTTTTTGTTTTGTTTCTTTTAAGAGAGCAAAAATGAATAATAGGCCCTTTCTGCAAACATAACTTAAATAAGAGATCTTAAAAGTAGTAAGACAGTGACAAAGAAAACACTTTCTGCAGTTTTATCTTTACAAATGGAAATGTCTAAAATCCGTGATGGCTCTTCAGTCACAGGTGGATGAAGGGATATTATGTGGCTGCATCTTGTTGTCATGATAATTCAAGAAGGGACCATTTTCTTATCCATCTGAAAGCTGGGTGGTGATAGATGTCAAATATTTGTCCTGGGTGGTAAAGTAAATATTTGCCATCTACCTGTCCCCATCAGTGAGCAAATGGCTTGCAAACAACACCATATTGCAAGGAGGAGGAACAAAATGGCATAAGAATTAAAGATGAAGCCACTGAATGAAAAGGAGACACTGAATAAACCTTAAAAGTTAAATAAAAACGAGGTGGATGGATTCCCTTGTGATGGAGAAAGCCAAATTATAGAGTGCATTATGCAAAGGTGGTGAGATGACAAATGTCAGTGGGAATCTGGAAAGCTGTTTGCAGACCAGGCAGGGAAGACAGACTTGTTGTAGGAGGTGGGGGAACATGCCTTTATTTAAAGAATTCCTCTGTCTAGGGAGAGAAAAATTCAGACTAAGAGGGGGCCACATCCAGGGAAAAAAAATTAAAAAATAAAATAAAAATAAATAAAAATAAATTAAAAAAAAATTAAAAAAAAAAAAAAAGAAAAAAAAACCTGTGCTGTAGTAACTGGAGGGTGTAGGCAGGAATTCTGTCTGGGGATCATGGAGTGGGAATGGAGTGGAATTTTTCCTTTTAATGGAATGAAGCTGTGTCAGGAGATTTTGGTTGGATTTTTGGTGGGTACTGAACAGTTTCCCCAGGGAATGGGCACATTCCCAAAAATGTTTGGACAATGCTCTCAGGGTGGGATTTTAGGGTGTTTGGACTGGATGAGTCCCTTCCCACTCAGGATATTCTGTGATTAAACATCCAGAAGAGCAGGCTGAGTATCAATAAATAAAATTAACAGAAAAGGAGGTAAAGCAAAAAACCCAAATTCCAAAGTCCTAAACAGGCAAAATTCCTCACTGGCTGCTGCTTCTCAGTTGCCCAGTCTTGGAATGACCTTGGCTTTGGGGAGAAAGGAAAGCACCAAACACACAAACACTGCAGCTGCCAAGGCTGGAGCTGTGTTTATTTGCACAAATAACTTTAAATGTAGAAATGGAGCCCCAGGAGAGCTGATAAGCTGAGATATTTTTGAGACAAGGCTGTAGGAGGGAAGATGAGTGTTGTGGGTTTTGTGGAGCAAATCTATTTGATGGATCTTTAGACCCTTAAAAACAAGACACCTGCAGAAGGCATCGTGGGTTTGTTGAATTGCACAAGATTTTGTGTTAAAAAAGGAGAAAAAAAAAAAATCAACATTATGGGAAAGAGAAATGATTTCTTTGAAACCAGTCTGGAGTTGTGAGAGTGTAGACGAGGAAACAACCCAGAAACTCTTTTAAATAAGAATTTCCCTTCTGATAATAAAAACACCCAGGCAGAGCTGGAGGCTTTAGAAAGAACTCAAAAATGAATTTAAGCTCCAAGGCACGATGTCAGAAGAGTTTTTTAGGAAGGAGGAGTCTGAAGTCACTGAGGAGCCAGGAAAAATCAGCAGCCTCTCCTTAAAGCCTCCAGCTGAGGATTGGAGAACAAGCAGAAATGTCTTATTTACATCTACAAAAGAGCCTGCAAATTATTTATGTAGTGGAAAAATTGGCTCTTGTGAGGTTTATTTATTTATTTAATCACTCAGAGCACTTGAAATGGATAAAGAACTTTGCAGTGGGGTTATTTTGTTGGTTGCTGGGTTCCTTTTTTTTTTGTGTTTTGTTTTGTTTTTAATTGACAAAAAAATCTGACCAGGAGATGTAAACTTAAGAATTGATGGAAAATTATCATAAAGGAAGGAAGAAAGGTTAATTCTGGTTTGGTGATGATCCTTGTGGTGCTGAGCAGGGCTTCAAAAAGGGCTGTGGCAGCAGGAGTGTCAGCAAATTTTGATGCCTGCCACAAAATCTTCTGTGTTATTTGGGACAGGAAGGGTCTGATGGATCTGTGAGATGTTTACATAAGTGCACTGAGGGGGAAAATAAAATTATTTGTGGAGATTCCATGGTTCTGAAAGAGGCAAAGGCAGGAAAGTGTCATTTTTAGGAGGCTCAGCTGTGGCAGCTGCTGTGAATGTGCAAAGTGTGATCCACACTGGGAGATGGTGGGGAGTGTAAAGGATGGATATCCAAGGAAATTTTATATTATTTTATACAAAGCAATGCTGGCAGCCTCACTGGTGTCTGCCAGGAATTGTCTGGGCTCATCCTGAAGGATATTGCAAGACAGGAAGGGATTAGGATTGGGGCAAGGGGTGTTTGGAACACATTCACCTTTGTCTGGGTTTGAAAAACCAGGTGTCTGATAAGGAAGGCAGGAGCCTCCCCTGAAATGGAAAATATAAACCCCTCCCTCTGAATTGTTATAATTTGAAATGAAGGGGCTCTCAGGCAAAGATATGGGAACAGGAATAAGAGTTTACTAGGAAAATTAAAATACAAATATAATAGTACAAAAAACCCCACTGACAGAGTCAGAAATTACCTGACAGCCTGTGGGTCAGGGTATTGGTGGCAATCTGTCTTGGTTTGCACAGACAGGTGTCTGCTAAGGAAGGCAGGAGCCTCCCAGAAATAGAAAATGCAAACCCCCTCCCTCTGAATTGTTATGAATTTGAAATGAAGGGGCTCTCAGGCAAAGATATGGGAACAGGAATAACAGTTCTTTATTAGTAAAATTAAAATACAAATGCAATGGTACAAACAAGAAACCAACCCACTGTGAGAGTGAGAGCAGGAGCTGCCCCCTGTGTGTCAGGGGGTGGCACAGCCCCATCCCATGGGGGCTCAGCCCTCCTGCAGTGCCAGCTGTGGCTCTGCTGGAGCAGGGATCCTGCACAAGGGGGGAGTTTTCCTCTGCAGCTCCAGGGCTGCTGCAGATGGGCCTGGGCTCCCTCTGGCCATGCAGGGCAGCAGAAGCTGCTCCTCTGGCAATGCACTGGGCAAAGGCTGCTGGGCTGTCCCAGCACCTCAGATTGGATCCAGGTAGGAATGCTTGGCTCCTCCCCTGGGCAATGCAGCATCTCCCCATGGGATGATGGGATTGGATCAGCCCTGCAGGGACACTCAGTGGCCATGGACAGCAGAGATCTCCTGCAGGGAGGATTGGCTGTGGGAGAGAGAAAGAAAAAACTGCCCCATGAACAGAGAGAACTGCCCCAGCTCTGACAGATGGGGATAGAACACACAAATATCTTAGGACAACCTTCTGCCCTGGGAAGAGAGGCTGGAAAAGTTGGGTTGGATTCCCTTAGGAAGAGAACAGATGAGGAGGAATGGTAAAATCATGGGTGGGAAGGGGAAGTGGCAATTCCTGCTTCTTCCTGCTCCAAGACCCAGAATTACAGAATAATTGGGGTTGGAGGGGACCTTAAAGCCCATCCAGTTCCCACCCAATCCATGGGACACCTTCCACCATCCCAGGGTGCTCCAAGCCTTGTCCAGCCTGGCCTTGGACACTGGCAGGGTGGGACAGGGGCTATCAGCAGGGCTGGGGAGCAGGGAATGGGTGGGGGAAGGTTTTGGGGACTGCAGCTGAGTGGAGGAGCTGCTGCTTGAACCAAACTCCCTGTGCCCAGCTCCATGTTCTTGGAACCATGGAATTAAGGCTGGAAAAGAACTTGGAGATCACCAAGTCCAAGCATCACCACCACCATGGTCACCACTAAAATATGCCCTTAAATGCCACATCCACACGTTTTTTTGGACACTTCCAGGGATGGTGACTCCACCATTTCTTCATCATTTACTGTCTCTGCATGCGTTTAAAATTTACTGCTAGAAATGGACTGAAGTGGGAAGATGTTCAGGCATGAAATGCATTCCAAAAATCTGTGTTTCACATGAATTATGGGCAGATTTACAGGTGAAGTGAATGAAACTCCTTGTCTGCTCTGCCTGACAAATGTCAGATTTAAGGAGATAAATCAAATCCGTGGGGTTTAGATGCTTCTCTGTGGGTTTTGTTTCCTCTTGCAGAGAATTTTGTTATGGGCTGTCACACTCCTCTCCCTCTCTGTTGGTTCCAGAAACGAGGTCAGGTCTGAGGGAATCAAAATAAGCTGAAAAGTTGGAAAAATCTGAAGAAAATATTATGAAACATCCATTGATAATTATAGCACTCTTTTATGTAAAAATTTATAAAATATATATATTTATAAATATATAAATATATTTATATATAAATATATATTTTTTATATATAAATATTTAGAAATATTTAAATAGAATATTTAGAAATATATAAATGTATTTAATAAAATATATTTTATATCTATATATTTATAAATATATTAAATTTATATTAAATTTATATATTTTAAATATATTTTATATTTATATATTTATAAATATATAAATTTATATTAAATTTATATATTTATGAATATATAAATATTTAGAAATATTTAATAGAATATTTAGAAATATATAAATGTATTTAATAAAAATTTAAATTAAAAATTTAGAAATATATAAATGAATATATTTAGAAATATATAATATATATTTATAATATATATGAATATATGAAGTATAGTTATCATTATGTGGTCGCTTCCAACTCAGAATATTCTGGGATTATTGCATTATCTGAAGAAAATAATACATGAGATACTATGAAATCCTGTAGTGCAATGGTGGCCAAGTTGTGCCAGGGGAGGTTTAGGTTGGGTATGAGGGAAAATTCCCTCATGGAAAGGATTTTCAAGTCCTTTAAACTCCTGGTACAGCTGCCCAGGGCAGTGGTGGAGTCCTCATCCCTGGAAGTGTCCAGAATCAATTTGAGGTTGGGGTTTAATGGTGCACATGGTGATGGTTGGATTTGATGATCTGCAAGGTCTTTTCCAGCCTAAATGATTCCAGGATTCTGTGATCAAGGATTTAGGAAAAAACCTAAGGTGGAGGGAGGACTTTGGCTTCAAATCCATCAAGAGGGTTGGGAAAGGGAGTGTAATTGTGTTTTCCAGGGTGTGATCCTATAGGAAGGGCTGAGTTCAAGCCTGGCCAGGGAGACTGGAATTGACTGGGAATCATTTGCTCAGAGGAGGGTGTCACTGTCACATTTTCTGGAAAAATCCCTTTGCCAGGATTTCTTCTCCTAGGAAGCTGAGAAGCCTCAGAGAAAAAGGAAAACAATATGATCTGATTTGCTTCTCCTGTGTTTTGCTGCTTTGGAATGTGGTTGGAGATTGTTCATCCAGCAAGTGATTGTTTCATTGGTTTAATGGGAATTGTTTTAATTAATGACCAATCAGGGCCAAGCTGTGTCAGGACTCTGGAAGGAGTCACGAGTTTTCATTATTATCTTTTTAGCCTTCTGTAAGTATCCTTTCTGTATTCTTTGGTATAGTTTAGTATAGCATTCTTTAATATAATACAGTATCATAACGTAATAAATTTGCCTTCTGAGAACATGGAGTCAGATTCATTCATTCCTCCCTACAATGGAGGACTCAGAAAATACCACAGGAGGGTTTGGGCTTCCTGAGATTGAGAAGACAGTTTAAAATCTCTTCTGCAGCCTGATTTGAGGTTTGATACTCTTGTTTGGGGAGTTGTCATTTTATTGAGGCCACTTGGTGCATCCCTGTATCTTTGGTTGGCTTTGTTTTCAGCCAGCAGGAATATTGTATTTGTAGGGACCCTCGTGGCAGGGAGGAATGATGAATCTGACTCCATGTTCTCAGAAGGCTCATTTAGTATTTTATAATAATATATTATATTAAAGAGTATTAAACTATACTATACTATACTAAAGGATACAGAAAGGATACTTAGAGAAAGCTAAAAAGATAATAATGAAAACTCCTTGCTCTCTCCAGAGTCCTGACACAGCTTGGCCCTGATTGGCCAAAGAGTGAAAACAACTCACAGCAGAATCCAATGGAACAATCACCTGTGGGTAAACAATCTCCAACCACATTCCACATGTGAGCACAACACAGGAGAAGCAAATGAGATAAGAATTGTTTCCCTTTTCTCTGAGGCTTCTCAGCTTCCCAGGAGAATAATCCTGGGCAAAGGGATTTTTCAGAGAATGTGAATGCCACACAGGAAAAGCTTTTTGATTTAAGTTTAAAAAACTCAATGTTTTCCTTTTTTCCTGCCTGTCCCAATGGAGATTGTGTGTAAGGAGGGAGTGATTTTGGGATGTTTATTGTGCTTCTGTATCCCTCTTAAGAACTTCCAACCTTCTCTGAGACAGGACAACATTCCTGGGAAGTGCTGGGGATGGACTGGGTGATCTCCTGAGGTCTCTTCCAATTTTTTGTAATTCCTGGAAAATCTCTGGGATTACAGCCCCACCACCCACAGGTATGGGTGAAACACCAGAGAGCCAATCCACCAGCTCAGGGGTGCCAGAGCTCTGCAACTTTTCCTGTGGGATTCAATTCCTGCAGGTTGGGACTGGGAGGAACGTGGCAATTAAATGTGGAATTACAGGAGGGGGAAGGGATGTGTTGCATTTAACTTCACACTCGTGATTTAAGTGCCAGAATTAAAATCATCAGCTCCCTGTGTGGTCTCCTTATTTGTAAGAACTCAAGTGACATTAAAATTGGATTAAAATGAGCTTTTGGTTGAAGGGCCAATATTAAAATCAAGGGAAGCTGAAGGAGGAGGGGAGGGGGTGGTTTCCCTGCAAACTCCCCGTTGGCAGAGGGGAATTGTGTGGGTTTTATATGGATCTGCACCCATCCTCCTCCTCTTGAAAGCTTTATCCTCACTGCAGCCATGGCCCAGCATCCTACTTGCCTTGATTTATCAATTATTTACACTTGGGCTGTAATGCATTGAAACTTTTGGAAAATAAAGGTGGATATTAGTGCTGCATTTCTGACTGATAGGAGCGGGGGAGCTGCAGCAGACTAATGGAAGGGAATAAAGGCAGCACTTGGGAGCTGCTGGCTCATCCTTGACAGTGATTTGTGTGTCTGCAGGATTTCCAAGTGCTCAGAGTGTTGAGAATGTGCCTGTTGCCTTTCCTTTGTCTGGCTGCAACTTGTGGACCTGGATTTATTTTATTTTTTTTTTTTTGCCCTTTCTTGGATCCTTCTCTTCTCGATGCCATTTTTATTTGAATCTCTGAGATATTCATGAATGCACTCTGGATCTCTTGGATTTCTGGGCCTGGAGCTTTGTTCCACTCTGTGTGGTCTCTCCTAAGCCTGTTCCTTTTATCCCTTGGAAATAAAAGTGACAAATCTCCCTGTCCTGTTGTCCAGCTGAGTAATGGAACTTCTTCCTTCCTTCTCTTCTCTCTCAACATCCATGCTGTGGGGATTTTTAACTGATTTTTTTAAATTTGTTTATTTGATTTGAAACAATTCTGAATAATTTGCTGGGAGGGGGATGGAGAACTCCTAACTAAGAGCTTTTATTAATCCATGGGAAGGGATTGGTGTCACACACCAATAAATAGGTGACTCTCCTGGCTGCCAACATTATTAGATTGCAGGAGACAGTAAATTCACAGACTCCCTCGTGAGTCACAAATGTCTTAAAAAACCTCACAAGTAATTATCTGAAATGGAGACAAGTTAATGTAGGTTTGTCTCTTCTAATTCTTGTTCATGGTTAGCAGCCATGTAGTAATTAGCTTTTTTTTTGCTGAAGTTGTATTTATATATGTTAAATGTACCGTGACACAACTGGACATGTACACTGATGGACTGACAGGCCTCTTGATTTTTAGTTTTTTTTTGACTTACAAGGGATACAAGAAGGGTTTTTTTTGTATAATTGCAGGTAGCTTGAAGTGATGGGTGAGTAAATAAATGCACTTTTAACCTCAGAAATTTCAGAGCAGGAGGGAGCTGGTGCAGGGGGAGTGGCTGGACCTCAAAGGATGGAATTTGCCATGGCAGTGGCAGCTTTTCTTCTGAGCAAGCAGCACTTCAGAGCTTGGAAGACTGGCAGAGTGCAGGAGTGGATGCTCAGCCATCTGCTTTGTCCTGGCTCCACCCTGTGGCATTCCCCTGCCAGTGGCACACACATTCCAAGGAATTCTGCATCCACCTAGACCTTGCCAGTGCAGGATTTGGTGTTTTGTAAGGGCTGAGGTGTTAAACACATGCACTGAGTTTTCCTGCTCCTGTCCCAGGCAGGGTCAGTTCTGTTTGGAATTTTATCCATTTTTGGAATGATCCATTCAGGAATTATCCATTCCAGTCTTTGTTGTTCAGTGCCATGCACCAAGAAAATGAATATTCAGGGCTGTTGGAACCTGAATTCAAATATCCAGCCTTCTGGCCCACGTTAGTTGCTGACATGAAACATTTTACCTCTTTTTCTTCAGTTCCCAAACCAAACCTGTCCCCACCCCTCTCGTGCAATTGCAGTGGAAGCAAAGATCATCATTAAAATTGGCCTGTGTGGAATTCCAGCAGGAAGGGCCAGGCAGTGGGGACAATCTGGGAGAATTGACACCTCAGACAATGACAGAGGTGTTCTGCAGTGAAAGGCAGGATGCAGATGTCAGGCTGCTGTTCAGGAGAGGCTCTTCCTGAGCAGCAGCACCCATACATGGCTGAAATCCTCTAAGAACACAGAGTGGAGGGATTTTGTGTGAGGCTTTCAGCTTTAAAGTGGATTCCTGTTGCAAGTGCATTTACACTTCCCCTTGGCAGTCTGAGGGACTGTTTTTACTGAAGGGAGCAATGACATGTGTGGTTGGGCTGGGTGTGGGAGGCCACAGAGTGAATCCAGCAGCACTTACACTCTCCTGGGCAAACAGAGTCATGGCTGCAGCTCTGGCTGCAGAAATTTTATCTAAAATCATTTGAACACTTGCTAAATCCAGTGGGGTCCAGCAGGGCAAAGAGTGTTCTCAGGGCTGGGGAGTGCTTGGGAATTGAAGTGGAGGGTTCAGCTGGAGGCTCAGCTGAGGCAGCCCCAGCTGCTCTGGCAATCCCAGCCCAGCCAGGAATTCCTCATTGCCAAGATCCCATCCCTGGCTGCCCTCTGGCACTGGGAGCCATTCCCTGGGTGCTGTCCCTGCAGGCCTTGGCCCCAGTCCCTCTGCAGCTCTCCTGGAGCCCCTGCAGGCCTGCAATGTGCTGGAAGCTCTCCCTGGATCCCTCCCTTCTCCAGGTGAGCACCCCCAGCTCTGCATTTTCCTTCTCAGTTGCCTTCTGATAATCAATTGGGTTTTTTTACCTGCCAATAATAGAGGAGGAAGGATAATCTCTACCTGGGAACTGAAAGCCTCTTGCTTCTCCCTGCCCATTCCTCATCCCTATGTAGGAATTAATTTCATTGTTCCTACTCCATCCCTTTAAAGGAGTCAGAAGTGTCTTGAAGGTCACATTCCTCCTTGAGAGTAATGATGGTGTTTTTCCTAATCCCATTACAAGGCCCCTGGTATCATTAGATGGAGCTGGTACTGTTGAGCTTCATTTGATAAGCTGATGAAAGGGGGAGGAAAAGGCTCCCTGATGCAGAAAGGCATTCAGGGATCTGCTGGAATGGAACATGTTCACAAACATTATAATCTGCTTAACACTGGCATTTTGGTGCTGCACCTTTAGAGAGCAGCATAAAAGGCAGAAGGGAGCAATCCTGATGGATGCTTTAAAAGCTGCAATGCCTCGTGCACAGCAGCTGGAAACAGCTGGAAATTTTTATTGGGGCTTTTTTTTTTCCCCTCCAAGCCTGAAAATGGGAATTTTGTCAATGCTGTGAGCTCCCCCCTCTGGCTCCAGAGTATTTGGAATAATGTCAAAGACCCCAAAGCCTTACAGATATTTCTGCAACGAGCTCAGGGGCACTTTCCTTGTTCAAAAGTGATTTTTAAACCTCCAAAACCAGCCTGCTGCCAGCACTGCTGCACCTCCCACCCGTTTGGGCAGGGGATGGATACAAAGCCATGGCTATTGTAGGTTTGACAAAGAGGTTCTGTAGTTCTGCTCTCATTTCAAAGACCTCAGTGGCCTTAAAGCTGGGCTTGAAATGGTGGCTGCTGGGTTGGTGTCAAAGGGGAACGTGGCCTTTCATCAACCTCTTGGTGGCACTGGGCTCATTCTACAGAAACCTCCATTCCTGCCCTGGAATTTTGCTGTTCTTTTGTAGGAACTCTTCATGCCTCTGATTTTTGGGGCCGTGTCTCTCTTTTAGGTGCTTTTCCTTGTGAGTTCAGATGTGGTTGGATCTTAGAGGGTTTGGGCAATTACAAAATGCCAGTGTGGGTTTAAAAGGGGTCAGGAAAGCATTTTGGGGTTGGTTGGAGGGGGATGGTGGGTGCCAGGCTCTTAAATCTGAAAAGGGGGAGAGATCTGAAAGTCAGTTCTGACATGCAAGAGATGAAATAGGAATCTACAAAATGTGGGATTTTCCAAATGCAGCATCACAGCCCTTCCTGTGACATCTGTTTAAAAACCTTTTCTAGATAATGAGGCAACAACCCTGAGTTTAACTGTAGCAGATTTCCTTTTTTTCCTCCACTTTTCCTCATTCACACCAGTTTGTAAATCCCTTTTTTGGTGATGTCTCCTGTTACAGCAGCAAATTAGGAAGAGGTGGGTGGGAGTTTCCTGGGGTGGAAGTTTCCCTGCTCATCTTCCTTTTTTCAAGTCACTCTGATGATGTTTTTAATTGATCTGGAGGAAGATGAAGCAACTGGTGGCTCTGTAATTCTCTTGCTCACTTTAATTAACTTTCATTGTCCTTCCACCATTTCTTTCTCACTATTTTCTCTCTATTTACACTCTTTTCTCACTATTTGCTATGCCAAGGCCAAAGTCTCTACTCCTCAAATCCCTTGCTCAGCCTGTCAGCTAATCCCAGGTGCAGCTGCTCTTCCCTCAGATTAGAATTGGAACAAAATATTTATTTTACAACATTTTGCCATGAAGCATCCTTGGTGGATCCCACAGCTGTGGTGGCTGCTGGACAGCCCTGCAGGGAAGGGCAGGATGTGATAATAAAATCCACATGTCCCTGCCAGTGAGTTGAAATCAGAGACTGAAACCCTCACAGTTCATGAGAATAAATCTTAACTTAGATTTAAAAAAGGGCTTGGACTCCTGTCTGAGTGCAGGAGTCAGTTTTTATATTGGTTCTAGCAGGTCTGGAGGTTATTCAGTTTTTCTGTTGGTTCAGGTTTTATATTGGTTCTAGGATGTCTGGAGGTTATAAATGTGCAAATCCAATAAATCATCAGCACGAGGGAGGGAGCCCAGGGCTTGAAGTGGTCACTGGGAGCATCGTGGGTGGCTCAGGGCTGGAGCTGGGTGAGGGAATCCATAAATTCAGAGGGTTTTGAAAAAGCTGCAGAAGGCAGCCTCAGAGACAGCAGAACTGTGATTAGAGCTGAGCAGCAGCCATGAGATTGGGCAGCAGAAAAATTATGTAAGAAGTAGAAAAGCAAGGACAAACAGAACAATGGTCTGTGTATTAATGCTTGGCTAGAATAACTCCCTAAGCTGCAGAAAAGTTTATCTGGTGAGATATGAGGGAGTTCTGAGTTAATAACAGAGCTCTGTGCATTGTGTTTGAAGGCTCACAAGCAGGTTTGGGTTTGAAATAAGCAGGCATTGTTTAACCAAAGGTACCTGTGCTTAGAGTGGTTGGATGGAACCACTGACAATGTGCTTCTGCTTTGTGGGATTGGTCAAAAAACTGCTAAAGTGAGTTGTGACATTGAGTTCTGTGTCTGCTGCCTGGGATGTGAGCTGAGGGCATCTTCCTCTCGGGGTCTCTCTGCTCACAGTGACCCTGAGATGTGTTAAAGTCTCTTTTCTCAGCCTGGCGCTCAAAGAAGGAGTCAGAGCTCTTCATTTCTCATTCTCAAGGTTGTTCATTGTTTCTTATCTATAAAATTTTTTCTCTTGTCCAGCTGAGGTCTGCTCAGCAGGTCAGACAGAGGCACTCTGCCTGCCTCAGAGGCGGTGTTATCTTTTTATACTAAAAATTACGTTTACAATGTTTACAATTACTTTTTAATACCCATCACTTATGTTGGACAGTGAGCTTCTACTCTAAACCAATCCAAAAGTGCCAACATCACCCAGAAGATGGAGGCCAAGAAGAAGAAGAAGAAGAAAGGCTGGACATGCCCAGATTCTTCCATCTTGCCCCCTGAACCCCCATTCTAAAAACCCCAAAATCTATTTTTCACTCCATTATAACTTCACTATCATTCTGCTTAAACTGTCATGGCCTGCAGATCTTCATCTAAGGTTGGTGATTTGCTCCATGGGTCATAATGAAAACCACAGGGGCATCTTGGGCTCTGTGCCAGGGTCTCTGAGCCCCCTGGCAGGGTCTGGGCCATCCAGGACAGCCAGAGGCATGTCCTGGGTTCTGACATCTTCCCATTGTCATAATCATGTAATAAAACTGATGCTGGAAATCAAACAGCTCAAGGCACGTTCCCAGCAGTCCTGTTCCATTTGTGATTTGTACAGAGACCCCCATAGTGATCTCCAAAGGAATTCCTGTCTGGAGGCAGCTCAAGGCTTAGTTTTGGAATTACTGTAGGGATTATTGCAGGAATGACTGCAGAGCTTCTGAATAAGAGGCCAGGATGGTCCAGCAGATGTTTATACCTTTGAAGGATGGCTGGTGGGTTAGAAATCAAAAAAACTTATAAAACAAAGATAGAAGGAGGTGAAATAAGTTGAGATTTAATTAATATCTGGCCTTTTAATGGACTACACGTCTCTTTTAAGGGGAAAATCCAGCAGGGAGAGGTCTGTGTGAAATAGCTGTGTGATTTGTACAGAGACCCCAGCCCACCATGCTGGGAGCAGCAAGCAGCACTCTGGCTGCTCTCAGGAGTGTCTGGCACCAAAGCCTGCAGCAGACACACTAAATTTCCTCCTGCTGGAGAAGTTTGTGTACTTTTGACTGGTGCTAATTGATGGGCTGTGCCCTGGAGGGGCATAAATCTCTGCGAGTCAGATTTATGAGGACCCTTATGTTTGTTTGGCAGCGTGAGCCTTGTTCCAGGGATAAATGGAGCGAGCAGGGAGAGCTGACAGGCTGAAAAATGGGAGATCCTGTTTCTCCCCTGGAATCCTGCACTTCCAGAGCCATAAAACCTGAATTCCTGGTGTTTGGGACGAGCAGCTCAGAGCTGGGAGATGTGCAGGTGTTTCCTGAGGGAAGCAGCCCCAGGTATTTTTGTTCCCCTGTGCTGGAGGGATATCACATGTTTTTGTCAAGTGCCTGATTAAGTTTGACATTTGAAAATAGAACTTCACGCAGAAATAAGTACTGTACTTGTGAGTATTTAATTAAGATGTTTAGTTCCTGTCAAGGTTGGTAGTTTCTCTTTCCTGTTAAGGGCAATACGTCTGCAACTGCTGAAATTTCAGAAACCTGTACTTAACCTTTCCTCGTCATCCCATTTCCATAGAAATCTGATTAACAACTTTTAAAGTTCAGAAGCTGCCACTAAATGCAATTAAAGCCCTTGTGGAGTCTGTTATTAAGAGCTGGCATTTAATGAAGACTGAGGGCACATTACTGTTACCATCCACACTGGAGCAGGATGTCTTCAGCAATTAGCTGAAGGCATGGAATACACAAAGTGTGCTGTATTACCCAGCACTGAACATGCTTGGTATTTAAGCAACATGCTGCCTTTTTTTTTTTTTATTTTATTTTATTTTTGCCTTCTCTTTGCTGGATTTTCTGTGGCAGTTTGAGCTGCAGAAGCTCAGCTCAGCTGGGTCCAGCACAGCCCTGGGTTTGCTGTGCATTAGAATTCTTCCCTGCAAGGTGGATGGTACTAAACACGAGTGGAGGAAGCTCCTTTCTTTGTGATATAAAAATGTTTAACTTTACTTCACTTAGGAGCATCTTCTTTCCCACCTCCAAATTGTGCAGAGCCACTGGAGCTTGGCTAAATTATAATTGCAGGGCAGAAATCTCTACTCAATTACTTGTTCAACTCTTTCCACTCCTCCTTGACCTTTTTGTGTGCTGCATGAGCAAAAGGAAGTCCAGTCAAACTGAGAGGGGCATTGAATCCTTCAGGGAAATGCTTTATTTTGTGCCATCTACAAAGCAGGTGGTGATATCACCTTTTTGGTCAAATTCCTTGTTTTGGTGCATTTTAGGCTGCATTTGGCTCGTAGCTGGACCAGATTTATTTCACCAAGTTATCACTCACACAAGAAGGACCGTGTGCTAAAGAGATACATGGACTGGAATTGTAGAATCATGGAATGGCTTGGGTTGGGAAGGACTTCAAAAATCATCTCAAATGGTTTGTGTTGGAAAGGACTTTAAAAATCATCATTCCAACCCCCTGCCATGGACAGGGACACCTTCCACCATCCCAGGCTGCTCCAAGCCCCAATGTCCAGCCTGGCCTTGGATCCATGGGCAGCCACAGCTGCTCTGGGAATTCTATTCCAGCCCTTTCCCAACCTCTCAGCCAGGAATTCCTTCCTAATATCCCATCTAAATCTCTCCTCCTTTTGTGTAAATGTATGTGCAGCCATAAGATGTAAAAACACGCACTCAAACACACACAAAGATATTTTTATTTGGTCATCAAAACCACAGCAATTACAAGCTGCCACCCTGAAGCTGACTGGGCTCATTTGTCAGAAATTCCAAAAGGATTTATTTTTCTTTATTTGTTTTGTGTTTTGTTTGGGTGCCAAGAGGCTGATAGCAAAATGAGGAAGTGGCCTTGTTACTTGGATGGTTTCTGCCACTGTAATCTGTGTTTGCAGAACAGCTGAGGTGCCTGGAGAAAAATAAATGCTGTCCAATTGTTTTATGACCCAGTTAGTCAAATTGACTATTGGTAGCTGAAATAAATTTGTCACCAGTGTTTGTTTCACTTTTATTAAAATATATAAATAAACCAGCAGAACTCCTGGGAAGGATGGGGGAGAAAAAAGGACAGCTCAGATCTTGTTCCCATTTATAGAGACCAGGTTGGGTGGGGTGTGGAGCAGCCTGGGACAATGGGAGGTGTCCCTGCCATGGCAGGGAAGTGGAATGGGATGAGCTTTAAGGTCCCTTTTCTCACCCAAAACCATTCCATGATTCAACACAGCACAGAAAATTAAAAAAAAAATTACAAAAAATTCAAACTGCAGCAGAAAATTGAAATCCTTTCTCATTTTTCAGCCATATTCACTCATGGGCCAGGCTGAATATCCCAGCAGCTCTTGGCCTCCAAAAGCTGCCTCAGGTTTCCCTTTCTCCCTGCCCTGAGACATCCCTGGTGCTCCCAGGGAATCTCCATGGGTTCCCTGAGTCTGGCCAGCCCCAGCTCCCCTCTTGTGCTGCTCTCCTCATCCTCATGGAGCATTTTAATCCATCTCACATTCCAGTGTTCCAGGTTGTGCTCTGGCCCTGTGCTTATTAAAAACCACAGCAAGACACAACCTGAAAATCCACTTTACAGGCAAGAAAAACCCAGATATTAAAAATATCCACTTAAAAACCACCTCAATTTAAATCCTTAGACTGGGCATTTGTTACTGAGCCAGGGTCCCTTCTGTGGGAGCTGCTGTGGCAGTTTGGGTGAAAGTTGTGCCTTTCAAGTAATTTTGGGGTTTATTCCTTCCCTTCCTCCCTCCCTGGAGGGAAATGAAAATTCCCAGGTGTGCAGTAATTCCCAATTAGCATTGATAATGAGGGGAGCACTGATAGCATTATCTGCAGAGTTTGGGAGGGATTTTTTTTTACTCTTTCCCAAAAATAATAACAAAAGGAATTCTTCTTGTACAGGAGTAGAATTGTGAGGTGCCTTTAAAGAATTAATTCTGGAAGGGATTTTATTATTATATTTCAGTTAAATGAATTGGAGGAGCAGCAAGAAGATTAGATAAAGCAGGTTGAGCTGCATTACAGGTGTTCACAGCCCCTAAAAATTTTAAATTTTATTCCTCCAGCCTTCCCTTCTTGCTTCCCCTTTGGTGTGTTTGCCAGCTGTGTGCTCAGCCCATGTTCTCCATGTGATAAAACTGACACAGGAAGCTCAGAGCCCTTCCAATTCAATTAACTCTTCCTCTTTTTTTTTTATCGAAATGCCACAATTCCTGCAGCATTTTAATTATCAAGACTTTTGATACAGCAAATTACTGGTAATTAGCTACAGACTGCTGCCTCACTGAGCTTTTCTTGCCTGGTTCTGGCACTTTGTGAACAGCTCTCCTGTTTCCAGAGCTTGTGTCTGGGTTTGGAAAGCCAGGTGTCTGCTGAGGAAGGCAGGAGCCTCCCAAAAAATGGAAAATGCAAACCCCCTCCCTCTGAATTGTTATAATTTTGAAATGAAGGGGCTCTCAGCTAAAGATATGGGAATAGGAATAAGTTCTTTAATAGGAAAATTAAAAATAGAAATGCAATAGTACAGAAAAGAGAGCAAACCACTGCCAGAGTCAGAATAGACCTGACCCCCTGTGGGTCAGGCTGGTGACTGAAGCCACCATTTAATGGGACTTTTAATATTAAATTTCCAGACTGCTCTTGTGCACCTTCCATCTCTTTTCCCTGATTTCTTGGTTTGTCATGGGTGGTGGTGTTTGCAGGGGTCCCAGAACAAGGGAAGAGATGAGAATCTTGACTCCATGTTTCAGAAGGCTGATTTAATTTTTTATGATATGATATTATATGATATTATACTATATGAAAATGATATACTAAAACTATACTAAAAGAATAGAAGAAAGGATTTCATCAGAAGGCTTGAAAGGAATAGAAAAGAATGGAATGAAAATAAAATCTTGTGACTGACCAGAAAGTCCAAGCCAGCTGGGCTGTGATTGGCCATTAGTTAGAAACAACCCCATGAGCCCAATCCCAGCTGCACCTGTTGCATTCCACAGCAGCAGATAACCATTGGTTACATTTTGTTCCTGAGGCCTCTCAGCTTCTCAGGAGAAAGGATCCTAAGGAAAGGATTTTTCATTAAATATGTCTGTGACAGTCATGCCAGGGTTTGATTTGGTATTGCAGATGTGAGATCAAAGCTTTGCTCTTTGCAGCCATTTCCAGTGAACTGATTAATTACCATTACCTTTAATATCCCTAAATTTTCCAAACTCAACTTTACACAATAATCCCACAGATCAACACTTCCTTTACTTTCTATAGAAATTTTCTACAGAAACTTTCTACAGAAAATTTCTACTTCTGCAGGAGTAGAAGTTTCCCTCTACTGACATTGAAATCCTCCCAGTACATTGATTATATTATTGAAAATAGGAATAAAAAGCACTAACAGGAGATGTGATTTTCTGTGTTCACTGTAAATGTTATAATTTATAATTATAAATTATAAATTTAAATCCCCAAACGTTATAATTTATAACCCAAACATTATAATTTATAACCAAACATTATAATAATAACCATTCTCTAGTAATTTTCCATAGGAATGTGAGCCAGGTCCATTCAATCCAGAAAGGGACTGAAGCAACATTTAACGAATTTGAATTTAAATAATTTAAATAATTTAAATTTAAAGAATTTAAAGAACATTTAAATAAATTTAACATTTAAAGAATTTAAGTTTAATTAACATTTAAAGCCACATTTAAAGAATCATGGAATGGTTTGGGTTGGAAAGATCATCCAGTTCCAACCTCAGCATTATCCCAGGGTGCCCCAAGCCCCATCCAAACTGCCCTTGGACATTTCCAGGGATCCAGGGGCAGCCACAGCTGCTCTGGGAAAAGCTCTTTGCATGTGCTATCATTGATCACCTTCCTATTACTGCTGTTTTTAAACTGAAAATGAGAATTGAGACTGAAAATCAGAAGGTTTCCATCCAACAAAAGAAAAGGAGGCTGGAATAATCTGGGATTTCTCTTGGAATACAGAGGGCAAAAAGAGGAATTAAGATTTCCGGGAGCTTGTAAAATCCAGTGTCAGTGATTTTCTCATTTCTGGTTGAACATTGTCCTGCACCTTCCTGGATTTCTTTGTTGGCTTGTGGTGTTTTGGCTTTTGTCACATCCTTGGTGGACACAAATCTTTATCTCTTTCTGTTTGTTTAAAGCTGAATTTGTCACCATCATAAGAATACTTTACCCAGGACCTTTTCATCTTCTGGAAATCCCTGTTGCTGGACATGAATTCTATTATTCCCCCTTAATTCTTTTTTAATAGACTCTTCTATCTTCTGTTCTGTGATATTACCCCTGATCAATATGAGGTGGAGAGGCCAGTAATTACCTGGGCTTCTCATTCACCCTTGAAAAATTCGTGGTGTGTTGGTTTTCCTTGGATTTTCTGGACCCCCCAAGTACAGAAAGGATGAGGAAAATCAGGGTTTATGGGGTGGAGTTTGAAACTGGTTTGGTGATGGAGCAGAGTGTCCACACTGCAGCTTCCATCTGAACTCAGGGGAAGTGAGGTGTGAGATACCAATGAAAGCTTTTAATTCATAGAATAGAATTTATTCAGAGCTCAGCCCTCCTGTCTAAAACCTCACAAAAGCTACAAAAAAACTGAATGAATTTATGTGTCACCCTGGCCAGGTGTGTTTTACTGCCCATGCTTTGTTCAGGTCAATCTTGGGTATAAAGGCATAAAAACCTATCCAGCTTATCCTAGGCCCAGCCAAGGAAGGAAAATGTGTGTTGGATTAGTCCCTTATCTGATTCAGAGAGAAAAAAAAAAAACCTGAGAGGTGTTTTAAAAACTTTTATTCCATTTTCAGTCTCATGTGAAGGGTGAGACAATACAGGTGTTATAATTCACCCCATCACAATCAGAAAAAAAAAAAAAAAAGTGGAGTTGAACTACCTTATATGTACAGGGTAAATTCATAATTACTGTTACTATTACTGTTACCAACTATTTTCTAATTACATTGTAATACATTTTAAGTGTTAAATACATTATAAGTGTATCTTGGTCTGTCAGCTTTAGCCACACCATGCTGTAAATGCCTTAAAGTCAATCATCTAAAATTACCCCAGGTGGGTCCCACTGCAATGCATCTTTCACAGTTCTGTTTCTCCAAAGTATCCAGTCTTATTTGCAAAGCCACCCTTTGGAACTTGGTTCCAGTTCCATTTCTCTCTCAGCAATGTCTGTCCCATTCCAGGCCATTTCTAACTCAGCATTTCTCATCTCAACGTTTGCATGCAGATGTGAGCTCTCTGTCAGGCTTTGAGAACTCTCTACAAATCCACTTCCCACAAATGAGGGTGTGGAGTGTCCCAGGAGCAGATTTGTCCTTGTGCCACTGTTGCAGGAGGACAGAGCAGAGCCAGTGTCACCAGCTCAATGTGACAGCCAGGCCACACACACTGCCCCGACCTCTCAGAATTTCAAAATTTAATTACACCTCCAAATCCATAAAAAATCCTTTTTTAATAAACCACTTGTTATTATTTTTCATTCCCAGAGAGCAGTTGGATGCAGGGTGCTCTGTTGCCCTGCATTTATGCACAGCTTTGTTTGTTTGAGGGATGTAAACACAGCCCAAGGATGGCAGGATTCAGCCAGGGAGCACAAACTCCAAATCCTTGTTCCAGATGAGTGGGATGCTGCAAACTCCACAGTCCCTCATAAATCTTGCTGTGCAGCCACGTGATTAATGTCTAACGAGGTTTTGGGTTGATGCCTCAGCAATTCCTAAGCAGGTGTTATGGGATCAAATCAGGAAATCCCTTACTTGGCTGCTTCTGGAAAGTTCCTTTGGCTTAAACAGGCAGGAAGGGCCTGCTTTGGGTGGTTTTTAAGTGGATATTTTTAATGTCTGGGTTTTTCTTGCCTTTAAAGTGGATTTTCAGGTTGTGTCTTGCTGTGGTTTTTAATAAGCACAGGGCCAGAGCACAACCTGGAACACTGGAATGTGAGATGGATTAAAATGCTCCATGAGGATGAGGAGAGCAGCACAAGAGGGGAGCTGGGGCTGGCCAGACCCAGGGAACCCATGGAGATTCCTGGGAGCACCAGGGATGTCTCAGGGCAGGGAGAAAGGGAAACCTGAGGCAGCTTTTGGAGGCCAAGAGCTGCTGGGATTTTCAGCCTGGCCCATGAGTGAATATGGCTGAAAAATGAGAAAGGATTTCAATTTTCTGCTGCAGTTTGAAGCCAAATGTGCTGTGTTGGATCATGGAATGGTTTTGGGTGAGAAAAGAGACCTTAAAGCTCATCCCATTCCATGTTCCTGCCATGGCAGGGCCACCTCCCACCGTCCCAGGCTGCTCCAGCCCCAGTGTCCAGCCTGGCCTTGGGCACTGCAGGGATGCAGGGGCAGCCCCAGCTGCTCTGGGAATCCCTTCCCAAAATCCCAGCCCAGTCTCCCTCTCCAGGGAATTCCCTCCATTCCCAGCTCTCCCAGCCTGGGATTGGATCCATCCCCACCCCGACTCCTCTCTAGGAAGGGATTTTGGGATCCGGGGGCTTCATTGGGAATCTCAGGACTCCAGGAAGGGTCTCCCTTCCCTTTTCCATCCCCAACTTCCATAAAAGCCCTTCCATAAAAAGCCTCCTTGATCCCAGAATCCTGGAAAGGTTTGGTTGGGAAGGGACCTTCAATCCCATTCCAATCCCACCATCCCAGGCTGCTCCAATCCTTCCTTGGACACTGCAGGGATGCAGGGGCAGCCCCAGCTGCTCTGGCAATTCCAGCCCAGCCAGGAATTCCTCATTGCCAAGATCCCATCCCTGGCTGCCCTCTGGCACTGGGAGCCATTCCCTGGGTGCTGTCCCTGCAGGCCTTGGCCCCAGTCCCTCTGCAGCTCTCCTGGAGCCCCTTCAGGCCCTGAGGTTCCCTGAATCCTCCCTGGAGATCTCTCCTGTCCCCTTGGCTGTGTCCTGTCACTGCTCAGCCACATTTCCCGTTAATTCCTTCATCCAAAAGAATTTGTGGAACTGGTGAATTCAGGGCACTGGAGCAGAAAGAGCTTTGATCTGCCTGGCCCAGTTTCTGCTACACTTGAAATTTTTAAGTGAAAAATGAACTCCCAATTCCTGTTTCCCTGCTTTCATCTTCTCAGAGGTGCCCACATCCCTGCAATGTCCAAGGCCAGGCTGGACACTGGGGCTGGAGCAGCCTGGGACAGTGGGAGGTGTCCCTGCCATGGCAGGGGTGGCACTGGATGGGCTTTAAGGTCCCTTCCAACCCAAACCATTCTGGAATCTGATAAATTTTGAGGATAATTATCAAAATCATCTTTTACAGCTTCTGACTTTTTCATAGCCTTGTGTAGTAAATCGTTTCATCGAGTAAATAAACAGCAAATTAATTTTTTTCTCTAATTTTTCCCAATTTTTGGCATTTTTTGAATATCTTAGAGCAAACTCATATCCCAATTCTCTGTTTCACCTTTTACCCACAGGGATAATTCATTCTGCTCCCAACCCAAACCTCTCTTGGCTTATTGTAGTCCTGGATTTCACACTTAATATTCCCCACTCCTGGATACAAAGTGACACCAGAGTCGTGGAATCCATCATAAGTAGGTTTCATCCATAATGGAAGAACAAATTGCTTAATTTTTTTCCTTTTTTTTTCCCCCAACTTGATTAAGTTTGAGGGTTTAATTAGATTTTCGTGGCGATTTTCGGGTTGTTAATTTAAGTGGAGAAGATGAAATGCAAATAGGTGAATACAAACGGGTTTGCTAAATTAGTGTCAAAAATTAGCACAGTGATTATTTTTACCAATAAACACAAATTTTCAAAGCCTGTGCTCAGGTAAAGTTTTAATTGAGATGGTTTAGGAATCAGATTTTTCTCTGTGTGTTTGTATTATTTTTTTTTTTTCCAAGCCATCCCAAATTGTTTCTAATTAGGGGCACGATTCCATTTGCCTGGATATTTATTCCTGTGTAATTTGTTTCAACTTAGGCAGCACAGGAGTGATGAATTCTTTTCATTACCTCCAACTCTCTTTGATGGGCTTTGACTGGCTAATTATTCACATGGAACACATTCCCAACAGCCTGTGAGTAGGTAAAAATTCCTGAAAATAAACAGCCTTCTGAAATTCACTGACAAAAGTTCATTTTCAAGGGCTTTCGTTTCATCTTCAGACACAAGGAAATGAAAATGGAATCACTTGGAGTCTGGTTTTACTTCTGCACCTTGAATAATATCAAATATTGGGTTGCAAAGGTTTCCCAGGGGGGAAGATGTCACCAAGGGAGCCCCCAGCCCCTCACTGAGTGATTTGGGGTTGGAAAACCAATCCTAAACTCCACTGGCAGCTGTGGGAATTCATATTTTTGATGATGAAAATTCATATTTTTGATGATGAAAGAGGCATGTTTGTGTTGGGAGCTGTTACAGGACAATTTTTGCAGCTTTCCAGGGTATTTTCCATCACGTGGGACCCCCAGCACACACATGGATGTTTCCTATTTCTCTATATAAACATGCTGGAAGTATTTAAGCACATCAATACATTTCTAAGCCGAGGTATTTTAAATAAATACATTCATAAGCCAAGGTATTTCAACTGCACTGCTCACTATTGCAACCCTTTGTTTTTAAGAGCATTAATTATATTTATAATCAGTGTATAAACTCACCCACCCTCTTCCCATGGCTGCCATGGATGGAATCACTTTTGGGAACTTTTTGTAGGTTCCTTTTGGGAGGACCTGGAGCAGATTGAGTTGGTCAAAAACCCCAGCCCTGGAATTGTCCAGGGCCAGGCTGGACAGGACTTGGAACATGGTCATGGCAAGGGGTGGGACTGATCTTGAAGATCCTTCCCAACCCAAACCATTCTTAGCAATATCAAATAAATTTTTATGAAATTTGAGCCAGTCCTCAGGATATAATTTTTTAAAAAATAAAGCTGTGTTTCTGTCACTTAGAATTTTTGTGAATATTGGTCATTTTCCTACAGAGAACCTAAAAATTCCAGCGACACACTGAGGCTGTTTTAGCCCAGCTGCTGAGCTCTCTCCTGTAGGCAGAGATTGGTGATAATTGGGAGTGGGGTTGCCTCATCCCCAGTGGGTGACAGCTGTGGAAAGCAGGTGAACAGCACTGATGGCAATGAGCCTTGGAGTGCCCAGGTGTGCTGAGCAACCACAAAGGGAACACAGGATCAATGCATGAACATGAGGTTGGGCTAAAGAACAAGAAGGGCTAAGGTTTGAAGCCTTCTGGAGTGGTTTGGTGTTAATGTGTGTGGGGTAAAGCTTTTTGATATTGTATGGTGACACACTGTGTTGTGGCCATCTCAGCTGTGACATGTACTGCAGCACTAATGCAGTGCAGGATTTGAAAAAAATAAAACCCAAAATTCTAAGGCATCACCAGAATGTGCTTCAACCTCGTGATGGAATGGTTGGGTGGGAAGGTATAGGTACAGTTTGTGGTGATTGGGAGTGGGGTGGTGGCTGAAGCTCAGTTGGCTCCAGCTGTGAGAAGCAGGTGAACAACAATGAGCCATGGTGTGCTGAGCAACCATATGGTGGCACTGTGTGTTGTGGTCATCTCAAATGTGACATGTGCTGTGACAATAATGCAGTGCAGGATGTGAAAAATATAAAACCCAAAATTCTAAGGCATCACCAGAATGTGCTTCAACCTCATGATGGAATGGTTGGGTGGGAAGGTGTAGGTACAGTTTGTGGTGATTGGGAGTGGGGCTGAAGCTCAGTTGGCTCCAGCTGTGAGAAGCAGGTGAACAACAATGAGCCATGGAGAGCCCAGGTGTGCTGAGCAACCACAGAGGGCACACAGGTGCCATGCATGAACATGAGGGGATAAAAGGTTGGGCTAAAGAACAAGAAGGGCAGATGCTTGCAGCCTTCTGATGTGGGGTGGTGTTACTGTGTATGGGGTGAAGCTTTCTGATGTTGTATGGTGGCACTCTGGGTGTGGTGGCTGTCTCTGCTGTGACGTGTGCTGTGACAATAATGCAGTGCAGGATGTGAAAAATATGAAAGCTAAAATTCTAAGGCATCACCAGAATGTGCTTCAACCTCGTGATGGAATGGTTGGGTGGGAAGGTTGTAGGCACAGAGTTTGTGGTAATTAGGAGTGGAGCTGGCCCAGCCTCATCCCTAATTGGCCTCAGCTGTGAGAAGCAGGTGAGCAGCACTGACAGCAATGAGCCATGGGGTGCCCAGGTGTGCTGAGCAATCACCAAAGGGAACAGAGGGCACTCAGGTGCAATGCATGAGCATGAAGGGATTAAAGGTTGGGCTGAAGGACAAGAAGGGCAGATGCTTGCAGCCTTCTGGGGTGGTGTTACTGTGTATGGGGTGAAGCTTTCAGATATTGTATGGTGGCACTCTGGGTATGGTGGCTGTCTCTGCTGTGACTGGAGGGAGGGATGGAAGGATGGTGTAGGCACAGGGTTTGTGGTGATTGGGAGTTGGGCTGCAGCCCAGCCTCATCCCTAATTAGCTAAAGCAGGTGACCAGCATTAAGGGTTAATTAATGAGCCATGAGGTGCCCAGGTGCACTGACCAACCCCAGAGGGAGCAGAGGGCACACAGGTGCACTGCATGAACGTGAGGGGATAAAAGGCTGGCCTAAACCACACCAAGGGTAGATGCTTGCAGCCCTCTGAAGTGCCCTGGTGTTACTCTGTGTGGGGGGCTGCTTCAAGCCTTCTGGAGCTGCCTGGTGGTGCTGTGTGCATGGTGCCCTTGGCCTGCAGCCTTGCTGAGCTCTGTCCCTCCCCCAGATGCTGCTGACCGAGTACCTGGACATGAAGAACACGCGCGCGGCCTCGGAGCCCTCGGCCCAGCTCAGCTACGCCAGCTCCGGCCGCGAGTTCGCCGCCTTCTTCGCCAAGAAGAAACCCCAGAGGCCCAAGAACCCTCTCTTCAAGTAAGTGCTGGGGTTTTTAAAGCTGTGCTAAGCTGCCTTTGGTGCCTGGAGTGCTGCTGGTAATGGCAGTTTCACAGTGTGAGAGGTGTGGAAATTCCTGGATGGGGATTTAATGCCCGGAGCTGAAGATCTGTTACGGATTCAGCGCTGGGTTTTAGAGCTGGGCTCATTCCAGGGCTGGGAATCCCATTACAGGAGCTGCTGCAGAGCATGGAGTGATCCATTCTGCCTCTCTTTGTCCATGGTAAATTCAGGAGCTGTTAGAGGGAGCGATAAAGGGCACTGGACAAAGGGAATTAAGATAACTGTGTAATTACTGCATAGACTAAGCACTTAATCCTGTCACTAACTCCTTTAATTCAGTGGTCAGGCTGCAAAGAATTAAGTGGTTGGGAGGAGAGTGTAAGGGAGAGGAGGATGAGAGAGGCTGGGTGGCCAAGGGAAGGATTTGGGAGAGGAAATTTGTGCAGCAGTAAGGAGTGAGGAGTTGCTGAGCAGCGCTGGTGGGAGAGGAGATTCACACCTGGATTTGGGGGAGCTGTGCTGGAATTTTCTTCTCTTCCACCACCTGCCTGTGCTGGCCATCCTCTTGGCCTCTTGAGGATTTTGGAGAGGACCTAAAAGTGCTGTTCTGTGCTCCCAAAATGAGTGGGTGTCCCAAAAGAGCAGATGTCCTCTCATAGTACCTGAGATCCCGGTTAGAAATCCAAGTCTTCTTTACTCTCCCAGGATGAGCTCTCCTACAACCTCCTGTTATTAGAGGTTAAGTGTTGTCTCCTTCCCCTGTCAACCCATGATTATTACCCCTCACCCTTTTTTTTTTTAACCCCCCATGGCTGTTTTGGGCTGAGAACTCCACTTGGAATTTACTCTGACCTGCAGATGGATATTGGAGCTCATCCCATGTCTGTCCCTGGGTGCACAAGGCCCCAAATTTGGGATTAAAGCTGGAGGGATGAGGATGCTGTGGCTCACCTGGAGCAGGCTGAGGCTGGGTAGAGTTTGTCAGCAGAGAGGAGGTGGCTCTAATTGTTCAAGGGAAGGTGAATCACCTCGTGGGAGCAGCATCTCTCCCCACTCCTGGTGCTGTCACTGAGTGATGCCATCCCTGCAGTGACAGCAGCACTTATTGGGATCTCTCATTTGGTTATCTGTCAGCTGTCACCATATCTATGGAAATCTCCCTTGAAATGGAATTTCTCAGCCCACTGAGGTTTGTACGTGTTTGATGGAGTGTTATTCTTGTCTCCCCTCCCATCTTCAGTGCTTTCTGTGCCAGGTTCCTTTCCCTGCCTTTCCATTAGCTCTGTCCAAATCTCTCCTCTTGTCACCACAAAATCTGCATTTCATTCCTCAGCAGTTTCTTAGGGCAGGGCTCCACCTCATGTTTTGCTCACTGGGGGATGCAGGTGTTGGTGCTGTGTCCTGTGGTAGCTGTGAGCTCATTTAATTAATATTAAATACTGAGCTAATTTAATTAATATTAAATATTTCTCCTAGTTATGTCCTCAAGGAATAGAGGGAAGTCGTGTCCTGCTCTCTGGAAATCAGGAGCTGGTATTTAGAAGAAACTCAGAATCCTTATTTCCTTTAAAATGGGTATAATAAAAAAATATTTATTTAGTTGCAATGTTGGCTTGAAAAAGAAAGCTTCAGATGAAGGGGAATTTGGATAATTTATGCCATGATAAACTTTTTTTTTTTACTTTTTTCTCTTCCCAAAAGTAGCCAAGGGCATACTCAGGTTGCCAGCTCAGATTTCCAAGATAGAAATCAGGAAATAAGACAGGAGTGAATTGTACAGGCAAGAGTTGAACACCCAATAAATCAGTCCCAGACTTGGCTGTAATTCTGTGTAATTCTAAGGAAAACAAAAATGTTTTGAAAGCACTGTGGGAGGATCAGCATTGGGAAGGGAGTTACAAGGAGTTGAGTGGGAACAGGAATGTGGGGAAGGGGGGCTCAAGGAGGTGGCAGAGGAAGGGAAAGAGGGGAGAAAAATAAGGGAGAAAAGCTGGATGGTTGTGGAAAAGAAGGGGGAAATAGGGGAGAAAAGCTGGATGGGTGTGGAAAAGAAGGAGGGAAATAAGGGAGAAAAGCTGGATGGTTGTGGAAAAGAAGGGGGGAAATAAGGGAGAAAAGCTGGATGGGTGTGGAAAAGAAGGAGGGAAATAAGGGAGAAAAGCTGGATGGGTGTGGAAAAGAAGGAGGGAAATAGGGGAGAAAAGCTGGATGGGTGTGGAAAAGAAGGGGGAAATAGGGGAGAAAAGCTGGATGGGTGTGGAAAAGAAGGAGGGAAATAAGGGAGAAAAGCTGGATGGGTGTGGAAAAGAAGGAGGGAAATAAGGGAGAAAAGCTGGATGGGTGTGGAAAAGAAGGAGGGAAATAAGGGAGAAAAGCTGGATGGTTGTGGAAAAGAAGGAGGGAAATAGGGGAGAAAAGCTGGATGGTTGTGGAAAAGAAGGGGGGAAATAGGGGAGAAAAGCTGGATGGGTGTGGAAAAGAAGGAGGGAAATAAGGGAGAAAAGCTGGATGGGTGTGGAAAAGAAGGAGGGAAATAGGGGAGAAAAGCTGGATGGTTGTGGAAAAGAAGGGGGGAAATAGGGGAGAAAAGCTGGATGGGTGTGGAAAAGAAGGAGGGAAATAAGGGAGAAAAGCTGGATGGGTGTGGAAAAGAAGGAGGGAAATAAGGGAGAAAAGCTGGATGGTTGTGGAAAAGAAGGGGGGAAATAGGGGAGAAAAGCTGGATGGGTGTGGAAAAGAAGGAGGGAAATAAGGGAGAAAAGCTGGATGGTTGTGGAAAAGAAGGAGGGAAATAAGGGAGAAAAGCTGGATGGGTGTGGAAAAGAAGGGGGAAAATAGGGGAGAAAAGCTGGATGGTTGTGGAAAAGAAGGAGGGAAATAAGGGAGAAAAGCTGGATGGTTGTGGAAAAGAAGGAGGGAAATAAGGGAGAAAAGCTGGATGGGTGTGGAAAAGAAGGGGGAAAATAGGGGAGAAAAGCTGGATGGGTGTGGAAAAGGAAGGGATGAGGTCTGGGTTTGGTGCCTGGAAGACCTGTGGGATAATGCTGCTCTTATTGTCTCACTGATGACAGAAAGGAGCACGTGGGGAGCGCAGAGCCAAGAATTTACAGCTCTTTTAATTAAAATCAGAAGGGTTTGTTGTATTTTGATAAATCGTTATTAGTTCAGTTGCAACAGCACCAACACTCAGAGTCCAAATTAAAGCAGAAAAGCCTCATTAATAGTAATAATCTTAACACTAGTGCCCAGGAAAGCTGTGAAATGCTTTCCTCCTGTCCCTGGTGTGATGCTCACGTTCCCAGTGTTCCTCTGAGGCTGATTCCACCTTCCTGAGCTGTGGGATTGGGGAGGGAATGAGGAGTGCTACAGCAAATCCTCAACATCTCCAGGTCTTCTTGTGACAGAAGTTTCCTTTCCAAGTCTGGTACTTGTGATGCCTCAGGTTTAGCTTTTATATTTTTCACATTCTGTGCTGCTTTGGTGTGTGGGTCTGAGCTCCATATTATGGGATGGTGAGCTCTGTGCACAGAGCAGGGAGACAAAACAATTCCTGCTCCAGCTGGGCACCAAGGACAAATGCCCCAAATCTCAGCCCAGGAGCACAAACCCCGTGGGCTGGAGAGAGAAAAACAAGCAGGGTGGGACTGCAGGGGCTAAAGCTGGAATGGGACAATGAACTGCAAGATGCAAATGGAGCAGAACTGATCCCAGGGAGAGACCCCGGGAGCGCTGGTGCATTTTGGGGCCATTTTGGTTCATCTTGGGTGCAGCCCTGGCTGGGCTCTGGTGCTGCCCAAGGTGCATCCATGGAGGAGATGCTTTCCATAAATCCCTGCTTTATTCAGGAACTCTGCCCAGCCTCTGCTCCAGCTCAGATTCCCAAGGCATTTTATCCACTGGGGCTGTTTGAAGGTGCTCTGTCCCCACCATGAGCTCCCTTCTGCCTGGTCCCCAGAGCCCATCCAGGCACTCCCAGGAATGGAATTTTTGCTTCTTTTTTCTGCTGAGGTTGGGATTAAATGTGTGAGACAGTATTTCTTATTGCACTCAGATGTTTATTATTTGTTATCTGTATTACAGTCTCACAAGCTGTGAGTTTTGTAGCCCTTAATTTTAATAAGCTAAAAAATGATGATGTATCTCTTTCTACAAGGTTTTTTAAGGATAAGCTGTCTAATTAAGAAATGTCACTTAAATTATTTTTACTTTTAACCCAATAACTAACTACTTGTGCCTTGTAATGGGGACTTTTCTATCTAATTACACAAAACCACCGAAATGGGGACTTTTTTATCCAATTATACAAAACCACCCAAACTTATGAAGAAGGTAAAGAAGAAGGACCAGCTTCTGTTACTATAACTGCCAACAATCCTCTTGATGGGGCAGGAATGGTTGGAAAACATTTGGATTGGTCCTTGTGGATTATTAGAGCCATACAATAAATAATAATTGATTGGTCCCTGATTTCCAGGAGAACATTTTCCTATTATTAAGACCTGAAGGGTGCTTATATTTTACATTTTATATTTTAATAATACACATTTTATATTTTAGTTTTATAAATAATACATTTTATTTTTCATTTATATTTAGTTATATTAATATATTCATATTAAATTTTATTTCTATTTTATTTCTATTTTATTTATATTAATATTATATTTATATTAAAATTTTGTTTATATTTATATTATATAATATTATCTATTATATTTATATTTATATTATATATAATATATTATGTATATTATATAATATATATTATTATATTATATAATATATATAATATAGAATATATTATTATATATAATATATATAAATATATATATAATGTTTATATTTATATTATATATAATTTTATAAATAATACCTTTTATATTTTAATTTTATATATTATTAAGAGCTGCAGGGTGCTTCCAGTGCCTGAAACTGACTGAATTCCTTTGAATTCCAGGTTTGAATCCTCCTCCCATGCCATCAGCATGAGTGCCTACCTGAGGGAGCAGAGGAGGGAGCTGTACAGCAGGAGTGGGGAGCTGCAAGGTAAGCAAAAGGATCCTTGGCAATTGGATAATTCCCTCCTGCCGGAGCTGGAATATCCTGCCCAGCCTCTGGCAGGTATTGATCTCTGCCCTGAATCTCTCCAGGATTTAAGCTCTTGTTTATTATGAGGTTGTGAAGGGTTTCTCTTTATTCTCTCAGCATTTTCAGCTGGAGGTCAAGGTCTTAAAAATATTCCCTAAACAAAAGGTGGAATATAAACAACCTCACCTTGAGCACTGGGTTTGGCTGTTGGAGCTACCTGGGATATTTTGCTGCAGTTTATTTCCTTACTGTGATACTTACCCTGCATTGCTTTGGGAGCTGAGCTCAGGCAGCTCCAATTTGAGGCTGGATGGACTAAAGTGACCAATTCTTTGTGTTCTGTGCACCTGAGGAGCTTCACAGGGTTTGCAGATGGTGAACCTGGGCACTTGGGCTGCTTTTGCTGGTTTAAATTGCCCATGGCAGGTGCTGTGTGTGCCCAGGGAAGTGTTCCCTGCTCCAGGCATGGCTTCGTTTCCCTTGTTTTTTCCTGGATGATCCAGTGGTTGGGTTTGGCAGCAGAAACAAGGGAATATCCTAAGACAAATTCTTTTGTATCATCTATTCCAATTTCTCCCTGGGCTAATCATAAGAGGAAAACAATTCCTGTTCTTCAAATATTACAGTGATGACCAAGGGCAGAATTTCTCCTGGAACTCTTGTCCATAACAATTTTCAGATGGCTGTTAATTGAGAATGTTTTATAATTTGCTAGAGAATTTTTGGATGCCTTTGTGTTCCCTTCCTTCTTTCATGACCTGTCCTCAGGGACAACTTAAGCCCACAAGGGTGTGGAAAAAAGCCTTGAGAGGCAGAGATTGTTCTTGGGACAGCTTGATTCACTTGGGTGACTGCAGGGGTGTGTGGTTATTAATTGTTTGGGGGTTTTGGGGGTCCCAGGATGAGGTGAGAGGTGAGAATTGACTCCAAGTTCTCAGAAGGCTGATTTATTATATTATATGAAAATAAAATGATATATTAAAACTATACTAAAGAAAGAGAAAGGAGATAGCAGAAAGCTAGAAAAGAATGATAATAAAAACTCATGACTGACCACAGTCCTGACACAGCTGGACTGGGATTGGTCATTAATTAAAAACAATTCACGTGCTGGGTAAACAGTTCTCCAAATCACGTTCCAGAGGAGCAAAACATGGAGAAGCTGAAGCTTCCCAGGAGAAGAAATCCTGGCCAAGGGATTTTTCAGCAAATATGACAGTGACAGAGGTGATCTCAGCACTGATGAGCAGGGGTGTAATGGCTCTGTGGTGAATTCTGAGATCCTTTTGGGTGGACTGAGAAGGAAAAACCTGAGGGTGATTGTGGTGCTGTTTGCAGGGGGTTCCAGGACGAGGGAAGAGATGGGAATCTTGACTCCATGTTTCAGAAGGCTGATTTATTATTTTATGATATATATCATGGTAAAAGAAAATGATATATTAAAAGTACACTAAAGAATAGAAGAAAGGATTTCATCAGAAGGCTTGCAAAGAAAGGAATAGAAAAGAATGGGATGATAATAAAATCTTGTGACTGACCAGAGACAGCTGGACTGTGATTGGCTATTAATAAAAAACAACCCCATGAGACCTATCAACGCTGCCCCTGTTGCATTCCACAGCAGCAGATATCATTGTTTATAGCTCATTTCTGAGGCCTCTCAGCTTCTCAGGAGAAAAAGATCCTAACAAAAGGATTTTTCACCAAATATCCTGGTGACAGCTCCCACCCCCTGACCCCACAGCCTGTGGGGATGAAGGGGTGTGGAGGTACCTGCCAGCTAAACTGGGATCTCACCTTTCACACACCTGGCAGGTGTGGAGCTCACAGCTCTCTGCCTTTTGGGGTTCAGGCTCTCCCCTTCCAAAGTGTCCCATGGCCAGGACTGGCTGGGAGGTGTCCCCCAGGCCAGGGGGATGAGGTTAGGGTTCCATCCCATAACCAGCTTTGATTCCTGGAGTATTTCAGTTCCTTCCCCATAGTTATGAGCTCCCTGTTACAAACTGTGTGGGACAAGTGTGGGCTCAAAGCCAAGAATTTTGCAGCCATTGAGTGTTTTGAGCTTTTTGGGGCCATCAGGGAGCCTGCAGCCCTTGCTCCAGAATTTCCCACCCCTTTGGGATGAGTCCTGTTGCATTCTGTCATTCCTAATTGTCCACATGGCTTTGAAAATGAGCAGAGAGCAGAACTGACCTTCTCCATAACTGTGTCCTCCTCCAGGTGCCTCGTGGCTGAGATCTGGGGATTTTTGTGGTTATTTTTATTTCACTATTCTATTATTTCTATATTTGTGGCTATTTCTATTACAGGCAGGGTTTTAAGGAGGGTCCTGGGTTTGGAGCTCATTCAGAGCCAGATTTGATGGAAGAGTGATTCCATAGGAATACAAGACAAATCTTGGGGCAGCATTTGGGATGAGCAGGGCACTGGGAGCATTTCCAGGAGAGGAGGATGCAGCAGAGCTGCTCAGAGAGCCTGGCTGGGCAAGAACAAAGCCCAGGAGCTGACAAAGAAGTAAAGGACAAAAGAGGAATTAATGTGGAGAGGGCCAAGGTGCTGCTGCCCTTTGCAGCTCAATTGGAAGAGCCTGGACATGATGCAATAGGTGACAAAAAGTCAGTGTGGGGAGGCAGTGGGGACAATAGATGAGATGACTTTGCTGAGATTCTTTGCAGTTCAACCATCAAGAAAAGTTTCCCTTTGAACTTGACGTTAAAAATGCAGTAACCTCTGTCTCTATTATGAGCTGCTGTTCCCTTTTAGGTTGCTCATTAATCTTCCTGAATCCCAGACCACAGCAAGATCTGCATTTGGATTTTTTTTATATATATATATATATATAATTTTTTTTATCCCTTTTAAAGAGAAATACAATTTAATTGTTCAATCAGGTTAGTGGAAAGCAGGCATGTGACACTCTGTCTTCTGTGAACACTGCACAGTTTCTGTTCCCAACAGCCTTATCCACAGGGATGATTTTTCAGTGGCAGCAGGGGGAGGGTGACTTGTGAGGGAATCTTTTTTCCTGAAAAGATCTTCAAAGAAACATATGCATGAAAAGAAAGGAATTTATAAAAGTTTAGCTCACGCTAACTTTTCGACATAAGAATTTAATTTAAATAGCCTTAAAAATGTGTGAAGATCAGAGTGATGCTTTGTCATTAACCCCTTTGATTTGGACTGAAATAGTGCAGAGCATGAGGCTCACATTATCCCTCAGTGGGAGAAAGGGACCTGCTGCAAGTGGTTTAGAGCTGGAATTCTTCTGTTTCCTTCCACTGAAATTGCAGGAGAAAGACTTTGGTGATGTGTTTTCCCCTTGAAGTTGGCCACACAAGTTCTCTGACAACTGTCATTAAAAAATAAAGGTGGGGGCAAGTACAGAAGTGAAATATTTCCTTTAGGACTGGTACAGCCTGGGAGAGCTGGGAATGTTCCCCTGGAGGGGAGAAGGATCCAGGGAGAGCTTCCAGCACATTCCAGGCTTGAAGGGGCTCCAGGAGAGCTGCAGAGGGACTGGGGCCAAGGCCTGCAGGGACAGCACCCAGGGAATGGCTCCCAGTGCCAGAGCTGAGCTCTGACCAGAGGGGCAGCACCAGGGCTAAGGTAAAGCAAGATCAAGAAAACGATGGCCCAAGCCTGGTGCCAATTTATAAATAATCCAAATAAATAGGTGCCAGTTTTCACCAACCTCAGAATCAATCAATCAAGAGGCTGCCTTTTTCCTGCAGTGTGATCCTAAACTCTGCACCTCTGGCTCAAACCAAGCTCATGGTCTCACATGTGAACCTAGAGCAGCAGGTGAGAGTGAGGAGAGGATGGATCCTGCTCTGGAGCCAGCCTGGGAGAGCTGGGAATGTTCCCCTGGAGAAGGGAAGGCTCCAGGGAGAGCTTCCAGCACATTGCAGGCCTGAAGGGGCTCCAGGAGAGCTGCAGAGGGACTGGGGCCAAGGCCTGCAGGGACAGCACCCAGGGAATGGCTCCCAGTGCCAGAGGGCAGCCAGGGATGGGATCCTGGCAATGAGGAATTCCTGGCTGGGCTGGGATTGCCAGAGCAGCTGGGGCTGCCCCTGCATCCCTGCAATGTCCAAGGCCAGGCTGGACACTGGGGCTGGAGCAGCCTGGGACAGGGGGAGGTGGCCCTGCCATGGATGGGGTGGAACTGGGTGATTTTAATCACAACCCAAACCAATCTGGGTTTTTAGGAAACTTGCAGGTTGCTCACCTCTGGGAAAGGATGAAAAATGTGGCAGTAAAACAAAGCTCTGGTATAATAACACAATAAATTATAGTGAATAATTTTTAGAATTAAAAAATCCACTGTTTTTTTTGTTCTTGCTGCCTGGGTGATAAATGGAAAGCCTTGAATACCCCTCAGACCCAAATCTAAATTTGGGTAGTGGCTTTGTGTTACTCCCCACTCTGCTACTCATCCACTTTCCACACAAGCCTGAAAAATTCCTTACCGTAAGGTTTTAAGCAATTAAAAAAAAAACCCAATGAGAAACTCTGCTAATTAAGATTAGCAGCAGAGGCAGAGAGGATCTGCTATGACAAGGGCACCATGTAAGGCCAGGTCCAGGGAAAATGCAGTTATTTGTAGGTGCCTTGTTCCATTTGGATTCACCCAGGGGCTGCTGCAGGGAGCCAGCTGTGCTCAGCGGTGACAGAAACCAAAGCTGACATTTGGGATAATGAAAATTCGGTTCAGCACCTCTGCGAGATGGGGATGATAATGTGTTGTCAGTCAGAGGTTGCTGTGGAGGGGGAGAGGGAGCAGGATTCATGTCTGGTTAAAGGAGATGTGGTGACAAGTGGCCTGTGCTGGTTGAAAAATATTCCTGAAGGAAGGACGGGGAATAAACCAGGGGGAAAAAATCATGTGATGATGTGATATCCTGAATTCCCTGTCACACCACTGCTTTTGTCTCATGATGAGCAGCATCACAGCTGGCTTTGAGCTTGGGGAGAGGGGAGAGCAGGGATTTTCAGGGTTTTGCCAGCTCTGAAGCCATCATCAGCTCCCCCAGCCCCTGGAAATGCACCCCTGATTTCCTCGGCGTGTGTTGGTCCCGGTGTAGCCGATTAGAGCCATGGCCTCTTCAAAGGCTGCCCAATCAAGGAGGGGTTATTAAAACCAGCCTGCTTTATGACTGAGAATTAATTAGGGCAGCATTTTCATGCAAACCATCCAATTTTTTGATTAGCAATGGAGCAGGGTTGCAATTAACACTCTAGGAAGCTTAAATTTCCAGCGTTTTGATTCTCGGGAAATGAGATTATCAAACTGGGGTCAGGCCCTTGACAGCAAAAGGGGGATTATGTGTAAGGAAATCGTTTGTTTCTTGATTTTTCCTCAGAGATTGTTATTAAAACCACAACAGTTCAGAAGGAGATGCCTAAAAAAAGGAGGCAGGAGGGTCCCTTTGCTTTGTCAGTGCAAAGAGCTCCCGGTGTTGGGGAGAGCACGTTTGGCATTTCATCTACAGCAACAGGTTCCCATTGCTGGGTGGGGTCAGCCCTCCTTTTCCCATCCATGTGGGTTTGTTTCTTTCCTTTTCAACAATGTTTTTGATCCCTTCCAGGTGTCTAAATGTGTGTATTGCTGCTTATTAAAGGCTGACCTCAGCCAGCAGTCGAGTCTGTGAAAAAGGATCAGGGCATCTCTGTTAATCCTGGAGAACATTTGGGGGGGTTGAATTTCCCACTTAATTCTTGTCACTTCTCAGGGATCTGGGAGGTGTTGAAAGTCAGGCTGGGGCTGTGAAATCTCTGCTTTGTGTTGGGGATTTTGAGCAAGGTAAGGCAGGAGGAGGAATTTTGGTGTCAGGGTGATATTTGGTGCCGGGGAGCACCGTGAGCGTCACTGTCATGGAATGGTTTGGGTTGGGAAGGACCTTAAAGATCACCCAGTTCAGTTCCAACCCCAGTGCCATGGGCAGGGACACCTCCCACTGTCCCAGGCTGCTCCAATCCTTCCTTGGACACTGCAGGGATGCAGGGGCAGCCCCAGCTGCTCTGGCAATCCCAGCCCAGCCAGGAATTCCTCATTGCCAAGATCCCATCCCTGGCTGCCCTCTGGCACTGGGAGCCATTCCCTGGGTGCTGTCCCTGCAGGCCTTGGCCCCAGTCCCTCTGCAGCTCTCCTGGAGCCCCTTCAGGCCACACCTGCTCTGGGCCTCCCCACCTGAGTCTTGACCTCAGGATCCTCTTCTTGAATCTTTAACCCTTGCACTGTTCTCACTTCAGAGCCCAAACAGCCCTCAGGTGCCACATGGTCCTTTTGGAACAGCAAAACCAAAGTATGGGCATCAAGGTGGTGTAAGAGGAGAGGAGCTTCTCAAATAGAGGTGGAGAATCAATGCTGGAATGATGCCTCAGGGTTTAGGTTTTGTATTTTTCAGATTCTGTGCTGCTTTAGTGTGTGGGTCTGGGCTTCATATTATGGGATGGTGAGCTCTGTGCACAGAGCAGGGAGACAAAACAATTCCTGCTCCAGCTGGGCACCAAGGACAAATGCCCCAAATCTCAGCCCAGGAGCACAAACCCCGTGGGCTGGAGAGAGAAAAACAAGCAGGGTGGGACTGCAGGGGCTAAAGCTGGGATGGGACAATGAACTGCAAGATGCAAATGGAGCAGAACTGATCCCAGGGAGAGACCCCGGGAGCGCTGGTGCATTTTGGGGCCATTTTGGTTCATCTTGGGTGCAGCCCTGGCTGGGCTCTGGTGCTGCCCAAGGTGCATCCATGGAGGAGATCCTTGGAATGAATCCCTGCTTTATTCTGGGACTCTGCCCAGCCTCTGCTCTAGGTCAGCCTGCACAGGGCATCAGAATCAGCTTTGATTTCTGTTACCAGCCTGGGTTCTCCATGCTCACAGCTCTCCCACCTCTGCCTTGCTTTTCTCCCCTGTTGATGTGAGGAAGCACCATCCTCCTTGTATGAAAATCCCTGAAATTCTCCATTCTCAGTGATTCTGCTGGAAGCTGCTCCAGCAGGACTGGTTGGGTTGTGTTGTTACAGTTGGGACTCACTGTGTCCCTTTGCCTTGTTTACAAAGCAATCCTTGATTTTCAAGGCACTTATTTACAGCTCTTTTCCAGCTTTGAATCTGGATTAGTGAAGCATTTGAGGGCTTTGTGGTGAATTTACAAAGACAACATGGAATTATCTTGTATTATGCAGATTAGAACAGAATAGGTGGGGAATGTTTATGCCTGTGAATTATAATACCCTGCTTTATATCAATTTACTGGAGTTTTTTCCAGGAGGAACGTGCTTTTGGAAGTACTGAGCCACGGAATTTGTGCCTTTGCCTAAATGTCAGTAGTGAACCATTTATTTAAACAGCACAGAGTTAGGATGTGAAATGAGGAATAAAATATCCATGGGAGTTCAGATCAGCTGGGTCTGAATTCAACCTGGTGGATGTTGAACAGTTAATCCTGATTTTTTTCTTTTTTTTTTGAGATCTTGAGTCACCAGACTGGCCAAAACTGCATTACATTTCCCTTATACATTGTGTTGGGAAGAGTTATATAATATAGACATACACATACAATATATTTGGACTCTGATCCTTGTGGGCCCCTTCCACCTGAGGACATTCTGTGATTCCATCTTCTTTCTACAGTAATTGACACTGTATATTTTTTTCTTTTGTTTCTTCTGGCCTTTTAGACAGTGTAGAGTCCTGAGATGCTCATGGATGTTTATGTTTTCTATTGAAATCTTGCTGACATTGGAATTTTTCATCAAATTTTTCTTTTCATCTTGAAGTTTCTCCACGTTTTTGCAGGTCAATTTTCTTTGTTTTCACCAGCTTGCTTAGCAAGCCCTTGATAAATACATTGCTGAAACATGCCTTTTCTTTCTCCCATTTGATGGAGTGTATAATCCTAATTTAAAAAGCAGCCCAATGCAATTATCTGTGGGGGCTGAGCCACTTTCTTGCCTCTTCTGCAAATTTTATCCCTTTCAAGCTGGGGCTTCTCCAGGAAGTAATTCCACATCACAGGGGATGGCAAATTCCAGCAGAGACCTTGGGGGTGAGCATGGAGGGAGCTGCTGCTGCTCTTGTAACCTGTTCAGGGGGTAAAGAAGTGTTTAATCTCTGGCCCTGTCACTCTGCTGCCTCTAATCTGTGTCTGAAATCCCTTCAAAATGCGACACCGTTGTTTTTCAAGGAGCATAACAAATGCACCCCAGACAGCTGTATTAGCATTTGGGGGTTTTTTTCCCTTGCAGCCAAGAGGTTTTTATCTTCATAATGTTGAAATGGAACTCAACAGTGGCAGAGGAGTGGGCAGGCTCAGAAAATTCTGCTTTTAAAGAGGGCTGAAGCCATTTAGGTGAGCATGAATTAACATTTCCCTCGCCTTGTAAAGGTCAGCCTTTAATTGAGATTCGCCACGCTCAGCCCAAAGCCCAGGTTGCAGAGCCCTCTCTCCAAAAAGGAGGCACAAATTGGCAGCATAATCTCATCAGAGGCTGGGGTTAGGTGGTAATAAATCACTCAATTCACACAGAACGAGGCTGCCACGGAGCACAAAACACGCCAGATGCTCCAAAGACTTTTGTGGCTTCGAGTTGGAATAACAGTTGGAGGATCTGTAGATGTCTTGAGTTTTTTCCTTATAAGGAAAAACTGTTGGGGAGAAAGTGATTTTTTTACCTAATTAAAGGATCAAAATGCTACACGTTTGATTTAATGTTGGTTGTTATCCATGTTACACGCCCAGGAATTGGAGGTGTTGCTCTCCCGTGTTTCCATGTGTGTGTCATAGATGAGAAATCACTGCCAAAAAAAAGGCAACAGCTTTCATGGATCCATTATTCCCTGCCTTTTGTGAGGAGATAAATGTTTGCTGAGGAGGTGATTCTCTTCTGCAGGATGAAGATGGAACTTTAATCAATGAAGGGATGTGATTTAGGGGTCTGAAGATACAAAAGCTGACAAATTCTCAAGGGCTCTGTGAGCCAAGTGCGTCAACTGCTGTTGGAGTATTTGTTTAATATATCAGGGAATAGTGTTAGAGTATTTTCTTATCAAGACACAGAATATGGATGTTTTCTAGGTGAGGAGAGTTTCCTTGGACTGGGTTTTACATCCAGTAATAATGTGAGGAGATGGGCAGGGAAAAGGGTGTTTTATGGAGGCTGGAGAAAAGCAATGTCTGTGAGAGTCATGGAATCAGAGACTGGTTTGGGTTGGAAGGGACCTTGAAATCATCCAGTGCCACCCCTGCCATGGGCAGGGACACCTTCCACTGTCCCAGGCTGCTCCAAGCCATGTCCAGCCTGGCCTTGGACACTTCCAGGAGCAGCCACAGCTTCTGTGGGCACCCTGTGCCAAGACCTCGCCACCCTCAAGGAGAAGATTTTTTTTTTTTCCCTGAGCTTTGAATCCTCCTGAGATTTAAAATGGGTTTTTAAATCTTTTATCTCCTGGATTTTTGTTGGTTTTGAAGCTTGAATGGAATTGTCTATTCCAGAGTGAGTGGTTCCCTATGATGGTATGGGATGGCATGATTAAAATTCTATTTATAGGTCCTCCAGGTGAAGTCATAGAAGGACATCATGTGCATGTTGAATCCATCTTTAAAGGGGCTCATTTTGATGATTGTTCCAATTTAGACGGCCTAAGAGGTGTGAACTTGGATGCATTAATTGAAAAATTTTGGAGTGGACCACCTAGCACTGGGAAAACAGAACCTCTCTCTCCAACTGGCCCTGAGTACCTCTCCAGCTGAATAATAGTAATAATAATAATAATAATAATAATAATAATAATAATGATGTTAGGAGTGGAGGCTCCATGGGGTGATCCTTGTGGTCAACTCCTTTGGGACATGGCCTGGGTGAGTCCATGTTCTTCCCCAAAGGGCAAGGCTGGGCTTTGGGATCCATTTGAGTTATTCCAGGCCTCAAAGGTTATTTTTGAACCTGATAAATTATTGGAGTTGGCAGTTGGCTCCCGAGAGGACCTGGGCTGGCTGAAGCAGGAGGGAAGGGTGCCTTGGAAGGGTTCTAGGGTTGTTCTTTCCCAATTAACTATCACCAGAAAATGTGATTTTGGGCAATATGAGGGACACTTCTCTGCCTCGGTTTCCCAGAGCATTTTTTAGTTTTAGGGCTTCTCAGGAGTCCCAGGAATTGTTGCCTTGACAGGGATTTTCTCCTGTGGATATTCCCTCTCTCCTCCTAAAATTATGAGGCCCCTTTTCCTTATGACAAGGGGTCTCTTTTCATCAGTGGGTTCAGAGTTTCAGCGAATGTCTGGTGCTGTCACAGAGTCCTTGGGGTTTGTGTCTCCAGTGGTGACCAGGATCACATTAATTGGCTCAGTTTGGGTGAGGAGGGCTCCTGTGAAGCCTCCTCCCCAAGAATTCATCTGATCATACACCAGGCAGAGATTGGTCACCCTGTATAGTCATTAATGTGCCACATTTGTGTCATTTCCTAAAGGAAAGAGGACAGGGAGGGTGTTCCCTGTTCCAAGTGGTGTTTGCATTCCCCACATCAATGTGCACACCAGGCCTGCATTTAAATTCATGTTCTGGATATCAATTTCCCAAATTTTCTCGCTTCCTTTGCCAGTCTTTTGAGCCTTGCAGTCACCACAAAGGCGGGGAAGTTGTTGAAACCATATTTTTCTGTGTTTTCTCCACATAAAACTCATGCAGCTGCCTGCAGGAGGTTGTTCCAAGCGTGCTGGAGAAAGCCAGACTGATTCATTTTCCCTCAAAACATTGGGTGCAGCAAATCCTCACCACAGATCTCATTAGTGTTTTCATATCTCATTGTAATTACTTAATAATATAATACCAAAGCCTTGCTGCTCAGTAGCTGGATTTTTACATAATATCAAAAAAATCCTGTAAGTGACTGGGGGCCTGGAGTACATCTGTGCTCCTCTTTGGGGATTTTAATTGCACTGATCATGTGGTTGTGTTTGACTTAATTGTCATCAGGAGTTATTGGATGAGCTCCCTGCAAGCCCTGCATTCACTGCACCTCAATGGCATCGAGGAATGGGATTTTTGTGGCAACAAATGGCACTTCCTTTGTCTGCTTAATGAATGATTTCAAACGGCCTCTTCCCTCACGCAGGGAGGACTATGGAAACACTTCCAAAATGGGGGATGTGTTCATGTGGTGGCCTGAAGCTGTAATTCCAGTAAAAAGGGATTTACAGCACTCAGGGCTGTGCCCTCAGCAAGGGGAGATGCCCATGTGGCCTGACCCCAGTGGATGGCTGTACAGAAATCAATGTGGGTGCCTTTTTAGCTGCTGTGGAACGTGAGGATTTATCTGGGGTTGGCTTCAAGTTATTGGAACTGTAAGCAGACAAAATTTAAAGTCTTAAAGAGTTCAGGAGCTGTGATGCGAAATGGAACCATAAACTTGGAAAAGCCCTCAAAGGTCATCAAGTCCAAGTGTTCCTCCAGAACTGCCAAGGCCACCAAGGTGCTGAAAAGCCTTGGAGCATCTCCATGCTCAGGAGAGGCTGAGGGAGCTGGGGCTGCTCAGGGCAGGGGGACATGGCTGAGGGACCCATCCATGGGGATCCATGGGCACAGGAGCCCATCCATGGGGATCCACGGGCACAGGAGCCCATCCATGGGGATCCATGGGCACAGGAGCCCATCCATGGGGATCCATGGGCACAGGAGCCCATCCATGGGGATCCATGGGCACAGGAGCCCATCCATGGGGATCCATGGGCACAGGAGCCCACCCATGGGGATCCATGGGCACAGGAGCCCACCCATGGGGATCCATGGGCACAGGAGCCCACCCATGGGGATCCATGGGCACAGGAGCCCATCCATGGGGATCCATGGCCAAGGGAGCCCATCCATGGGGATCCATGGCCAAGGGAGCCCATCCATGGGGATCCATGGGCACAGGAACCCCATCCATGGGGATCCATGGGCACAGGAACCCCATCCATGGGGATCCACGGGCACAGGAGCCCATCCATGGGGATCCATGGGCACAGGAGCTCCCAAAGGACGGAGCAGGCTCTACTCCAGGGCCAGGGTAGCACCAGGGGAAGGGGCAGGGACTGAGCTCAGGAATTCCCCCTGGATGTGGGGCAGAACTTCACAGAACTCACAGAATCCCTGGGTTTGGGAGAGACCCTCAAGGCCATGGAGTCCAGCCCAGCCCCTGGCCCCCAGTGCCACATCCAGGCTGTCAAACACACCCAGGGATGGGGACTGCACCACCTCCCCGGGCAGCCATTGCAGAACTTGATCCCCCTTGCTGGAAAAGCTTTTTCCTGCTCTCCAGCCTGGATTTCCCTTGGCACAGCTCGAGGCTGTGTGCTCTGGCTGTGTCAGTGCTGCTGGAGAAAGAGCCCAAGGGCAGCTGAGCACAGGCACCTTTCAGGAGCTGCAGAGAGCGATGGGGGCAGCCCTGAGTCTCCTTTGCTGCAGGCTGAGCACCCCCAGCTCCCTCAGGGGCTCCTCTCAGGCTTTGTGTTCCCAGCCCCTCACCCTCCTCTGGATGTGCTCCAGCATCTGAATGTCCTTCCCAGACTGAGGGGCCCAGCCCTGAGCAGAGCCCAGAGTGGGGCTGGAGTCTCCTCCCTGGGGACATTCCAGGGGCACCTGGACACTGCCCTGTGCCCTGAGATGGCCCTGCTGGGGCAGGGAGTGGGACCAGTGACCCACTGGGGTCCTTTCCAACCTCACCCATCCTGGGATTCCACCTCTGAAATAACAGACTGTGCTGTTTTATGCATTATTTCCATCTTTATTATTTTTCCATGTGGGTTAATTTGTAAGTGAAGCATTTTGGTGCAGAAAACAAAAATAATTCACCACCACCAACTTCTTACATTATTCCCTTCTCTGTCTTAAACCAACCTCAAGATATTCCTAACTGCAGCTTTCACACTAAAATGTGGATAAAAATGAATTCCTTGCAATCTTTACTTCCTAATTAGTTCCCTGGAAGAGGAAAGTGCTTTGAACTCTATTAGTGGTAATGGCTGGGGCGTGTGTGTGTAAAGAGGAGATGATGCTTTGCAAGATGCATTTCCATGTCAATATCTGACATTTAATTCATGTCTCTTGACCCTAATTGAGGAATTTGGTGGGGCTTTTGGTATTTTATGGCTCTGGAGGAAAAAGCCTCAACAAAAGGCCCTTCCTTGCTTGATAAGTGAAGAAGCCAAATGTTTGTTCAGAGGTATGAGTAGGAGCCTGGACGAGCTCCTCTCACAAACACCTCAGGTCTCACTTGGAGTTTCAGTGGATCAGTTTGGCATTATTCCATCAATCCCAGCAAAGCTTCTCTCTGCTCTCCCATTGTCTCTGTCATTATATCCTGCCTTGCTGCTGGAATATTCCCCCAGAGCCTCTCTGGAATATAGAATAGAGTATTACAGAGGAAAGCCAGGAGCGGGGTTTATTCAAATATTTATAGTTCCTTACGCTTCTTCTTGTTTCAAGAACTCATTTCATTTATATAAGTTTATATAATTGATTTTATTGATTATTCCATAATTCTTTATCAGAGCCTATGATTTTTATCCAGAATTTTTGACCAGTTCACACATTTGTGTGTCTGAACTCTTCAGGCTTTGTGTTTTCATTGGGGATTTTCACGGGGATTTTGGGCTGGGGGTGCCCTGAGCCACTGGACTGGGTAAAAATGGTCCTGTGCCACCTGCACACTTCAGATCCACCTGGTTTCCTGCAGCTATGAAGTGTTTGTGTCTCTAAAGGCTTTATTTTTATGACTTTTGTAACTGGAGGATCCAATTTAGGAATTTAACAAAAAGTCACCTGCTGGAGCTTGGCCTTTACCTTTGAATGACAAAAGATGCTTTTCCTATTTCAGGTGCTGCAGCTACAAAGCAGAAAGGGGAGAATGACTTTATTTTTCCTTCTGTTGAGTGGTGATAGAGATCTGAAATACAGAGATAAACCCTGCTTGGGGCAGGAAAAAATATGGGAATCTCTTGTCTGGGAACTTGAGGAGCAAATGCTCCATTCCCATTTGTGGTGGTGTTCAGGGGTCCCAGGATGAGGGAAGAGATGAGAATCTTGACTCCATGTTTCAGCAGGCTGATTTATTATTTTATGATATATATTATATTAAAACTATACTAAAAGAATAGAAGGAAGGATTTCATCAGAAGGCTAGCAAAGAAAAGAATGGAATGATGATAAAATCTTGTGACTGCTCACAGCCTCCACACAGGTGGCTGTCATTGGTCATCAAGCAAAAACAATTCCACATGCTGGGTAAAGAATTCTCCAAATCACATTCCAAAGCAGCAAAACATGGAGAAGCTGAAGCTTCCCAGCTTCTCAGGAGAAAAGATCCTAATGAAAGGATTTTTCAGAAAATATGTCTGTGACACCCATTCCCAGTTAAAAGTTGCTACAAAAATGGAGATGAAGGAATTCCAGGATTCAGAATTGTGTCCTTCTCTGCCTCTGCTTTGACTCCTTTGGAAAACTGGAGTCCTTGCATAGAAAACTTGGTAAAATAGTAAAAAATTCTTTGTAGTAGTTTAAGCATCTGTCATGAAGGAGTGGTTTTTTGCTCACTCAAAGAATCACCATCAAAGGTATCCACCAAAAATGACACAATCTGAATTTATAAAAATGGGAATTGGCATTTAGGGTTTACTCTTGTACTCTGTGGATGAAACAGCCCAAGGGAAATGGAGTTAGAATCTATTTGGAATGATTTCCACAGGGACCAAAAGGACAAGGCAGACCCCCCCTCAGTGGACAACAGTTTAAGGGAATTAACAGTGAGGATCTCATTAGGATGGATTTAACACACTGCCAGCAAATTGCTCAGGGTTTGCTCTGGATAGGGGATCTCTGCCATGGGAGAGGATGGATCTGTCCCAGGGAAAAAATTCCCAGCCTTGAGAGACATCTCAAGGGAATTTTGAAGCATTTGGAGTGTGGTAGGTAAAGCTTCATCCTCCATCCAAGGGGCCATTTCTGATACCTCCTCTTTTATTGACTCTGTTCACATTCTCCTCAGCCAGGAGTGATTAAAACCAAGTTAATTGGGATATTATGTTCTCCTAGTTTAATAGTGCACTGTGAACACACTCGTAAAAGACCAAAGAAAATAGATTTTAGTTGAAAATTTCTTTCATTTCTTTTGTATTTTTTTAATTCCATGCTGTAATAGCACAATCCCTATCACTTTAAAAAACATCTTAAAATGTAATTAGTGTAATTTATCCAGGGGACACTTGGTTTACCATCTTTTCATTAGTAAAAATCAGCCCCAAGTTGCCTTTCTGGCCTGGTTTAGTAATTGAATCTGATCTCTCAGGGCTGCACAAAATCTGCTTTAGGTGGGAACCACAGTGATTGTGTTGGGTTTTGGTTTTGCTTTTTTTTTTTTTTAATGTTGTTTGTTAACTCTGCATTTAGTAGCTACAAAAAGTCAGAGAGAGAACCATGGAAAGGTTTGGGTTGGAAGCAACCTTAAAGATCATCAAGTTCCAACCCCTGGCATGAGCATGGAACCCATAAAATCACATAGAATTAAATCACAGAAGGAAAGTAGGAATGAATTTCCCTCCTTCCCCACTGGAATAAAGGAAATCCACATCAATCCAGGCTGATTTCCTGGGTTTTTACTGGTCTGGGAGGTTTTCTTGGCAATGTTCTGAGCAAAGCCCTGTTGGGTTGGTGTGTTGGATGATGCATTAGCCAGTTCCTTCTCAGCTTGTTGGAAATCACTTGTGTGGGGTACAGCCATAAATGCCAGGAACAAAAATGCTTCATTTCATCTTTATTTTTTCAGTCTCTTTTCCCTCTTACTGGATGTAGAAACTTCTGAATTAGTCCAAGCCAAGCATAAACCACGTCTCGTGCACTGAGTCATTACAACAGAGTCATGCCAGACAATTGAATTAAATGTGGAGGAAGAAGATTTAAACCTCTTTCTCTCTGTTTTAATAGGAACTTGATGAAAATGGCAGTGGATAAGCAAATTACAATACATTTGGATGAAGAAGTGGCAAGTTGGAGTGAGAGGTTGGGATGTCTGGATGGGAAGTTAATGATGCAGTTGTGAAGCAGAATGAGGGGATGGATGTGGTGGATGTAATACCAGGGAAATTAAGCAGGTTAATTCCAAGCCTTGCTGCAAGATTTCCATTACTCTGCACTCTGAGAGCAGATTATTACAGTTATTTAATGTGTTTAACCCACTTAATGTTTTTGGATCGTGCTTATGCAGAAAACCAGAGGATGGAAGTGTTTAAACTTCATTTTTTTTTCTTTTCTTTTTTTTTTCCCAGAAAAAGGGATTTTGTTTTTAATTTGATAATAGCCACATATGGCACACTCAGTGTCCAGTTGCTGATGTTCCCATGGAGAGGAGAGCAGGGTTTTAATTTGAAATATTCAGTTGGAGAAAAGGGCTCTGCTTGCCTTCCAGACTGTTATTTCCAGTGTGGTCTTTTTTATTTTATTTGTTGCTAAGCTTCCTCCTTTCCCTTGTTTCCCTCATTCCCTCCCTTTTTCCCCAAGAGTTTTCAGCCTGGAGAAGAGAAAACTGCAGGGAGAGCTCAGAGCCCCTTCCAGGGCATAAAGGGGCTCCAGGAGAGCTGCAGAGGCACTTGGAGAAAGTGAACAAATCCTGAAAATTTGGGTGCATACTTGGGGGTGTCATTTCTTCATTTAAAGTGGAATTTGAATTTCAAAGTCACTTAATTGACCTATTTTGCTTAAAAATGCTTCCATTTCTCCTCAGTGTCTTAGAAATATCCTAAACCAGCTCTTAGGCTGGGATATTTGTGTTCAGCTTGGGCTGAGCCCTGAAAATTGGGGAAAAATAATTTTATTCCAATTGTGGTTCCTGATTTTTTAAGAAATACAGGGACAGGCTCTGAATTTCCCTGGGTGAAGGAGTGCTCAAGTCTTTCATGCAACTTCATGTCCTGGAGATCTCATCATTTTTTTGAGGACCCAGAATTTGTTGGGATTGACAGACTTTGGAGACTGAGGAGCCTCAATAAATGGAATTGCATCTGCCTTGCTTTCTGTAGAAATTTGCTCAAAATCCAGGGTAATGTTACAACTTTTTACCTAAAAAAAGTTTTATACAAAACACATAAATATGCTTTTAATAAGTTTAGGTCAGCATTCACAAGGGAGAAGTGGAGACAGCAGAGAAATACATATTTTGGGGCACGAAATTTATGGTTTTGGGAAAGAAATAGGTATTTCAGGGAAAGAAATAGGTATTTTGGGGCAAGAAATAGGTACTTTAGAGCAAGGGAGGAGAAGAGGAGGCTGTTGGGCTGGCAGGTCATGGAGCACAAGCCTTTCACACCTGTGGGGTCTGTTCTGCTCTTCCCTAAAAGTGCCCCTAGGCAAAACCAGATTTCTTCCCACAACAGGGGTTTCAGATTAAATTGAGTGGATATTGCTGTTAGGGGTTACTCAGGAAAACTCAACAAAACTCATCTGTATTCACAGCTAATTAAGTCAGGAGGTAGAGATGGTTTAGATGGCAGTGACACAGGTGCCTGCCTTGCTCTGGAATGGTTTTGGTTCTCCAGGAGCACCTGAACTATTTAGGATTAACCTGATCCATGGAGATGGGTTAGAAATAACCTAATCCATGGAGATAAATTAAGAACCTGCTGGTGTTTTGTGCTCCCAGTCCATAACCCTAAACTTGGATTCACTGCTTGAGCATGATCTTGGCTTTTCTCCACACCACAAATTAAAGGTGTTGGGGATTTTTAGGTTTTTTAACATGAGATGGTTAGTGCTGGGTTTTTACAGAGAAATCCTCTGCTTTTTCAGCACAGCTGCTGCTGTTGGGTGAAGGTTTTCCTTCAAACCAAACCAGCTGTGCAGAACTATTTCCCCAGTGAGACCAAAGCCCCTCCATGCTTTCAGCCCTGCTCAGAAATTTCAGTGTATTGGAGAAGGGAAGTACTATTAAAAAATAATAAATCTGTTCTTTCACAGGACTAGCAAATGTTCCTGGTTTCTGAGAAGCAAGAGCTGTGTGTATTTACTTGGACCTTTTCTATTTGATGCCTGCTTCTGACATTCTGGACATTTATGGATGCATTTGCTTTGTCTGGCTTTCTGAGGAGGAAGCCATCTGGTACTGTCAGTGTTAGTGGATCACCCTTCCAAAAAGAAAAGGAGATTTTGCTTTTCATCTTCCATTTGAAATAGCTCATTAATTAAAAATATACTTATCGAAAAACATAGTACATTAAAAATATATATAAATATGTATTGGGAAATGCGATGCATTAGGCTGTGGATTGTGCAGGGGAGGGCACAAGCCAAGGAGAGAAGTTCAAACCTCACTTGGCAGCAAAATCAGTCCATGAAGTCCTGTCAAACACTGCACATAAACAGTGCTGGGGCAGAGGGAAGGAAGGGGAGGCAAAGCTTTCCCTCAATTCTCTGCGCTTCGTGCTGGAGTTGAGCATCATTTCCAACCAAAGGGCAAAACCCCAAACGTCTTCATCTTGTGTTTCTGACTTTGCTGGTGGGTCCCTCTCAGCTGGTTGCCTCGACAGCTTCTCCTCAAGCTGATAAATGAGGGTTGCATTGTTTTTATTGCCCTCAATATGTTGTCTGCTGTGCTGTTAATGCTCAGTGGCAGGAGAAATTCCTGCTCGAGCTCATGCAGGGAATCGCTGAAGTATCCAAGAGGCCTCAGAAGCAGATGTGAGGGATCTGATTTTCTCTGCTTGTTAACTCATATACAGAAGATTAAAATGAATCTTTTTTGCTTCAGAAATTCTTGAGGGTAAGGCCATGGGTTCATCCTGACAGCTGGCAGAGAGTCCTTAATGGAATTGTGAGCTGGGCTGCTGCAGCATCTCTCCCCTTCCTCCTCCAGGGCAACGAGATGTGGAAATTGGGAAAATTCCTCTTGTCCTCATCTGGGAGCAGCACACTCCTTCAGACAGGAGATGTTTTATACCTCTCTCCCAGGATTTGTGTGAGCAGTGGACATGTTTTATGGCATGTCCTGCCTTGTTTTTCTCTGTCCCTTGTGTTCTTTCCCCTTTGGGATGTGTTTTGTCCTGGTAACCAGAGGAAGTGCTGACCCCACACGCCCTGGTGAGGCTTTATCTGCCACTGGAACTTCTCTCCATCCCCAGCCTTACTGTGAGGGCTCTTTTGGCCACCATCTTTTTCCCTTTATCTCCCAGCCCACACGGTTGGGGGGAAAAATATGGTCAGCCATCTTTTCTCCTGAGGGAGAGAGCTGATGCAATTTCCCTGTTGTCCTTCTGGGACTACCTAAAAACAGAGGCCAGGCAAAATTAAGGGAATAAAAAGTGGGTTTATTTATTTTATATATATATATATTTTTTTTTTTTAAGGGCCTTCAGGTACATTTAGAGCAGATGAAACCCACCCCAGGCCTACACCCAAAAAATGGACCACGGGTCACGGGTTTTCACACTTTTATAAGTTTGTTCCATTTGCATATTGGGGGGTTAATGTTTCAGTTGCAGCTTCAGGTAATGAAGTAATTTACCCCAAGTTTGCTCCCCCTCAATGTCCTTGTGTTTCCATCTCTCAGGGCCTGAGGCAGTGAGGTGTCCTTGATTGCCAGGCCTGGAGAGGAATTGTTGTGTCTGCCCAAAATGAGAAAGCAGCAGCTGACACTGTGTGTGGAGTTTGGAGTTATACACTAAAGAACTGCAGGATTACAAATACATGAAAAATAGAAAAGCTAAAATCCTGAGGCATTCTTGGGACTTGTGCTGCTCAGAGTGACCCTGAGATGTGTCAGAAAGTCTCTTTTCCCAGCCCAGCAGTCAAAGAAGGAGTCAGGATTCTTCTGTTCTCACTCTCAAGGTTGTTCATTGTTTCTTATCTATAAAATTTATCTCTGGCCTGCTGAGGTCTGTTCAGCAGGACAGTTCCAGGCACACTGACCACCTTGGGGCAGTGTTATCTTTTTATACTAAAAACTACATGTACAGTATTTACCATAACTTCCCAATACCTATCCCCTGTGTTAGACAGTGAGCTTCTACTCTAAACCAATCCAAAAGTGCCAACATCACCCAGAAGATGGAGGCCAGGAAGAAGAAGGAGAAAGGCTGGACATGCCCAGATTCCTCCATCTTGCCCCCTGAACCCCCATTCTAAAAACCCCATTTTTCACCCCAAGACAAACTAATTATTCTTCTACTTAGACTTTCATGGCTTGCAGATCCTCATATAAGGTTGGTAATTTTTTCCACGAGTCATAACCAAAGTCACAGGGGTGTCTTGGGCTCTGTGCCAGGGTCTCTGAGCCCCCTGGCAGGGGTTTGGGCAATCCAGAATAGCCAGAGGGATGTCCTGAATTCCAACAGGCATCACTTAGAGCCCTGTGGTTGCCAGGGAACGCCCCCATCTTGGGGAGGGGCCCTGCTGCCATTTCCCCTTTGTCTCCCTACACGTGGGCGCCATCTTGGGAAGGGCCTTGCTGCCATTTTGGGGTCTCTTTGTTCCCCTGGAGTTCCTGAGATTTAGTGATTTTGTACCTAATGATTGTTTACTTTTCCATTTTTGCCTGTTGCCTTTTCACTTGTTGTTTTTTCACTTATATCAATTAGTAATCATTGCTTGTTGGTGGAAGGGGATTGGTTGAATTAAGTGGAGGTAACTTTATTTATTTTAGAGTGTCCACCTCTTTAAGTTGTCTTCAACCAAGACAAGGGGCTCCAAAAGAGCTGGAGACGGACTTTGGACAAAGGCCTGGAGGGGCAGTAGAAGGAGGAATGCATTCCCCCTGCCAGAGGGCAGGGTTAGATGGGATATTGGGAAGGAATTCCTGGCTGTGAGGGTGGGGAGACCCTGGCACAGGGTACCCAGAGCAGCTGTGGCTGTCCCTGGGTCCCTGGCAGTGCCCAGTTATGCCAGGCTGAACGGGGCTTGGAGCAACCTGGAATGGTGGAAGGTGTCCCTGCCCCTGTTGGGAGTGGCACTGGGTGAGAGTTAAGGTCTCTTCCAACCCACACCATCCTGAGATTCCATGAATCCCACCACCAACCTCTAGGAAACATTTCCCAGCTTTGGGCAGTGTTTTATGATTTTTTTGGCCACACCGATGTCATAGGAGAGGGAAGACTTCTGACTCCAGTGGTGGAAAAACCAACCAAGGGGAGTTCTCTGCTCTTTCAGACCTGACTGATGGGCAGAGTTTAAATTTCACTTCTGTGTCGGGCTCTCAATACCTGAGTGTATATATTAAAAAAAAAATGAACCTATTCAGTTGGTAAACAATGCTCAGGAGGGAAAAAAAGCTGCTCCATTGATGTGTTCTGTGTATTTGTATTTTTGCATTGTGTACTCCTGTGTTCTGGGACTGCTGGAGAAGATCTCAAATGCAGGGAGCACAAGTCTAATTATTTTGTTCACTAGAGGCAATAATTGGCTTGTTCAGAAGTAATGAGATAACTCAGATGTAAATTCGTTTTGGAGAGGGGGAATTTTAATAATGGATAATCTAGGAAATTATATCATGAATGAAAGAATATTTCTGTTTATAAAAGGAACAAGCAGTGTAACTACAGAAGGTTGGGGCCATTTCAACTCATTCACAGCTGGAAGGAAAACCTGGGTGATTGCTGTTGACTCCTGTGTGAGTGCTGGCTGCTCTGAGCTGCTGTAGAGGGGTTTGAACAAGGCTCTTATCCTGTGAGTATTTCCAGCATTCAGGAACTTCCCTGTGGAGAGAGTTTAAGATGAACTTTATGGTGAAATACATGAAGGGGCCATTGTAAGGGCAAACCTTATGAACATGTTCTGGTGAACAGAATCCAGACTTGAGCAGTTGTATCTTGATATTTTTCCTTAGTTTTTTTTCTTAGCATTCTCAGAATATCCTTCAGGCAGTTTTGCTGAGCCACTGTGCATTTCCCTATAGAAACAGGATTTGCTGTTTGCTGTTACAGCTCTGATTTTGAAGGCCTGGGCTTGGCTTATTTAATGTCACAGCTTTATTTTCCTGATTCTCAAGCAGAACTGCTCTGTGCTGATTCCACATCCAATGCTGGCTTCCCCTGGGGCTCCTGAGGAGTCTCCATGCCTTGGACTTTCAGCCTTGGTTTAATGAGCTTTGCTCAAGTAGAAGGTGTGGAACAAGATGATCTTTACAGTTCTTTCCAACCTAAAACATCCTGAGATTCTGTTGATGCTTTGAGAAGGCTGAGCTAGAACAGAGACCAGACAGAATTAAAGAATAAAGCAGGGATTCATTCCAAGGATCTCCTCCATGGATGCACCTTGGGCAGCACCAGAGCCCAGCCAGGGCTGCACCCAAGATGAACCAAAATGGCCCCAAAATGCACCAGCGCTCCCGGGCTCTCTCCCTGGGATCAGTTCTGCTCCATTTGCATCTTGCAGTTCATTGTCCCATTCCAGCTTTAGCCCCTGCAGTCCCACCCTGCTTGTTTTTCTCTCTCCAGCCCACGGGGTTTGTGCTCCTGGGCTGAGATTTGGGGCATTTGTCCTTGGTGCCCAGCTGGAGCAGGAATTGTTTTGTCTCCCTGCTCTGTGCACAGAGCTCACCATCCCATAATATGGAGCTCAGACCCACACACTAAAGCAGCACAGAATGGGAAAAATAGAAAAGCTAAACCTGAGGCATCACTGTGAACCTGCTAAAGCAAAACTTTGGTGCCCAGTGTTGAAAAGGTGAGGATGAGTCAGGTGGGCACTTTCTGCCCTCCACTTTAAGTTTCAACTCTGACTCTTTTGTCTGTGGATTCAGGGAATTGAGCAGGGGAAGATTTGAGATGCTGAACCTTGTTGAATTATCCTGGATTTCATCAGAGAATATTTGTTGGCTTTTTCAGCACCTTTCTACTCCTTTCCCCTCACCTTGGCCTTTGTTTCACCCTCTCTGGAAGATCTGAGTTATGTGTCAAGCCCTCCTGGTTGGTCCTGTGCTGAGGAACTGGGGCTCATTTTAATCAAGGCTGAACTGTCATTCCGGTTCATCAATGTCACATTAGCGTCATTTCTCTTCATCAATGTCACATTAACAGTAAACCCCAACTCCCTGATTATTAAAGTGGATGGAAATCACAGCTCTGTGTGTGGCCAAATAGCTGCTCATCAGCAGGGTGCTTGATGGGCCCTGATGGTTTCATTCAGGCCTTAATCAAGGACTCTGTTCTGCTGGGTTTGTCCTCGTGCTGTGGAGTCACATTAACACCTGCACGCCCTCCCTGTTCCTCTTCCACTCACATCTGGGGCACAAACCTGGGTTTCAGCTGAAGCAGGGCTGGAATTAACAGCTTAAACCCTCAGTGGTGATGAGGCAGAATTAAGAATTGGTGTTTAAGTCTGGGAATATTGGGAAGGTGGGGAGTTGTTAGGGAGAGAGGATGAACAAATATGTTTAGGGCAGAGCACTGCCTGTTTATCCCTGGGGTAAATCTTCACTGCCTCATTAACCTGGGGTTTGTTTGATTATTGCCTCTGTTTCCTCCCTTTCCCCCATGTTCTTTCCCTGTATCTCTGCCTTGCCCCATTCACACAAGTTTGTCCCAGTTTTGTCTGGTTACAGCTACAAACTGTTGGCTGTGCCTGAATTTGTGCAGGGTGATCCACACTTGGCTCTGAAGGTTCAGGGTAAAGCTTTGGGCTTTTAATCCAGCCTAACCTTTGTTACTTCTCTAGGCTCTGTTTGTCTTTTTGTTTTGTCTGTGGCTAGACAAAAACTTCCACGTTTCAGCAGAATGGGTGTTTTGACAGGAATGAACATGGGATGTGATTTTGGAAGCACATGATGCTCAGGTTATACCTAGATGGTCTTTAAGGTCCCTTCCCAAACTCAAACCATTCCATGAGGAGTGCAAAGCATCACCACAAAATCTTGTGGCTCTGTTATTCCTCAAATCATTCCGTGCTCTGTTGAATTTCCTTGAGGTTTTTTGCCTACCTGTGACCCTTTACTAAAGAATAATTTGCTTTTCCCCAGGTGGCACAAAAGATCCCAGTCCAGTGCAAGGAGCATTTTGGTAATTCATTAGTAATTAGCAGAAATTACAAGTTAACCAGCAGTGGTGCCCAGAAGCATAGCAGGAGAGGTGACAGGATGAAGCTGCTCAGGCACCAAATTAAATTCCTATCATCCCTTAGGTTTCCCCACACTTAGGACTGTGTATTTGTGCTAGAATTCCATACAAATATCCATGGATGTGTGAGCATTTAAGACTCAGTAAAGGAGTAAGATCTGAGCCAAGGGGTTTGTGATGCATTTTCTGCACTCCAGCCCAGGCTCTTTCTGCCTGAAGCCACTTGAGCTGCTGAATTTCCAAAACATCTTTCCCTCAATTCCTGCCTCAGTTTCTGTGTGCACTGAGCACTCTCCCAAAAATTTTTGCCCAAGTTTTAGTGCACAATTGAGTCAGTCCCACCACAGACTTCATTGGCATTAGACTTAATTAGTGCCAGCCTCGTTAAAGGGAAGACAAAAGCCTGTCCTGGGGTGTTTGTCAGTGGCAGATGTGCTCTGTCAAGGGGAGTTACAGTTAACCTTTCACTGCTTTGGATGGCAGCTAAAAGGTGTTTCCATCCTCTTCAGCTGTCCCCAGGCCTGGGTAAAGGTCAAAATTCTGCTTCTGGCACCAGGATCCTGCCAGGGTGTGCTGGTGTTCATGGGGGTCCCAGGATGAGGGAGGAGATGAGGATCTGACTCCATGTTTCAGAAGGCTGAGTTATTATTTTATGATATATATTATATTAAAACTATACTAAAAGAATAGAAGAAAGGATTCCATCAGAAGGCTGGCTAAGAATAGAATAGGAAAGAATGATAACAAAGGTTTGTGGCTCAGACAGAGAGTCTGAGCCAGCTGGGCTGTGATTGGCCATTAATTAGAAACAACCCCATGAGCCCAATCCCAGATGCACCTGTTGCATTCCACAGCAGCAGATAACCATTGGTTACATTTTGTTCCTGAGGCCTCTCAGCTTCTCAGGAGAAAAAAATCCTCAGGAAAGGATTTTTCATAAAAGATGTCTGTGACACCAGGGCACTCTTGCTTTTCCAAGATCCCACCTCACCCACTGTCTGATTTCCAGGCTACACCCTCAAAAGACAACCAAAAAGCAAATAAAATAAAGACAATCTTACAAACAACCCAGTTGCAGAGCACATGCTTTGGAAAGAACAAATTCCTGTGTGCACTCTTCATTAGTGAGGCCTGGGTTTAATTAGTCCTTAAACCAAAAGCCCTGGTGGCTCCTTTACCCTGGTGTCACATGTCAAAGGATCCACTCGTTAGGAAGAAGCTCTGCCCCTTGTTTCCTCCTGTACTTTTCTCTTGTTGGGGTCTGTTTTTGAGATATATCAAAAATCAAATTAAAGCACCATGCATCTTCAGTGGGATTTGTAGAGTTCAGCATCTCCTGCCTCCATATTCTCCCCTCTGGAGCAGCAGCTGAATCCAAGCTCAGCTTTAGCAGCCCTGGGCAGCTGGAAGAGAGTGAGAAAAGGGATGTTGTGAGGAGACCTGGGGGGTGGCAGAGCCTGTTTTATCCCCTGAGGATTCTGGAGCCATGGAAAGCCTTTGGACTCGAGATCCACACTGAAAATGATCACAGGAGCTGCTTGCAGACCCAACTGGACTTTTAAAATCTGGATTTTTTTATCATCCACATGGCCACAGCAGCATCTTGTTTTCTGTGCTTTTCTCTTGTTGGGGTTTGTTTTTAAGCTATATTAAAATCACACTGAAATTCTGTGCTCCTCGAGTGGGATTTGTAGAGTTCAGCATCTCTGAATCTGAATTCTCCCCTCTGGAGCAGCAGCTGAATCCAAGCTCAGCTTTAGCAGCCCTGGGCAGCTGGAAGAGAGTGAGAACAGGGATGTTGTGAGGAAACCTGGGAGTGGCAGAGCCTGTTTTATCCCCTGAGGATTCTGGAGCCATGGAAAGCCTTTGGACTCGAGATCCACACTGAAAATGATCACAGAAGCTGCTTGCAGACCCAACTGGACTTTTAAAATGTGGATTTTTTATCATCCACATGGCCACAGCAGCATCTGAGGGGGAAATTTCACCCTGGAGCTCAGCAGATTCAAAGGAAGGTTATGAAGTTTGTGTCTGGGTCTAAAATCAGCTCAGGTTTGGGGTTTTCAGCAGCAATTTAAGGCTGTAGTGGACTCTGGAAGGCATAAAAGTCAGAGTAGTTGTGGGCAGGTGTGAAGTGTTTTCCTCTCTCAGTATTTTATACCTTCCATCTTGCTAGAGCTGTGTGATAAAAAATAGGATTATTGATATATTGGTACAGGGTTTTGTAAGGCTTTAATTGAACAAGGATCCTTTACAACTGGTTCCAAACTCACTTATGGCTGGCATTGTGATACACTTTTTTATTTTGGCAAGCTGGAACTTGATAAAACCCAAGTAATTTTGCCTTTTTTTCAGTGATACCCACCTATGGTGGAAAAAAACCCCATTTTTTGGGATCATTTATCAATGAATTGGTGCTGAGTTTTTTCCTGGAACTGCCACACAGGGGAAATGAGAGGCAATGACACAATTTACAAACAAGAGTAATTTCAGCTGTTTATACACAATTACATCTCTGCTCCCCAAGGAAACTGCTGAAGGAACATTGTAAGTTTAAGAACAGCTTTATTTTTATAAACACTTCTTTTAATTGCTGAGCTGAAGTTGTGTTTATTACTGAAAACTCCCAAGGCTTTCTGCAAACACTGCCATCCCGATTTAGTTCTGTATTTTCATCCTCCTGGTTATGCACTGTTTTTCTCATCTCTTCTTAAACTCATTTAGTCTCCAGGTTTCCACATATTATGGAAACCATCCCTGTTTGCCTGAGACCAATTCCAGCTTTCTAAGTGAACAATACTAAAAGTTAACAAAAAACTTTGTTCTTAAATAGCATCCTCATGTAAGGCTTGGAAGCGTTACAGAAATACTCTTATTTATTCAATATAAGCCTTGTCTGAAGCATCTCAATGTTGATTTTCCAGAGTAATAAAAGGAGCAGAGAGGGATTTACCTCATTGATGTGCAGCACCAAAGGCTGTGTTTTACAACCTATTTTAAATTCTTTAAATTCTTAAGCTTTTAATTCTTAAATTTAAACTTAAGCTTAATTTAAGCTTTAAATTCTCTTCCCACCCAAACCATTCCATGATATCTTGGACATCATGGAATGGTTTGGGTGGGAAGAGAATTTAAAGCTCATCCAGTCCATGGCAGGGACACCTTCCACTATCCCAAGGTGCTCCAAGCCCTATCCAACCTTTCCTTGGACACTTCCAGGGGCAGCCACAGCTTCTCTGGGAATTCCCAGCCCCTCCCCACCCTCCCAGCCAGGAATTCCTTCCTTTGGGAAGGTTCCCGCCTTTCCTGTCTTCCTTTTGCTTGAAGATTGATTTGCTTCTTTTTGCGAGAGGATTGAGCTTCATTCCACCTTGCAGTGATCCCCCCTCTCCTTCTGGTTCTGTCACTCATCCACAATTCCAGTTCCCAGCCAAGGATTAAGCTGTGTCCCATTTTGGGGAGGAGGAAGAGGAGAATGCAGCTCACCTTACAATGGCACCTCCCCTGCTGGAGGAGGATCCCTGGATATCCCTGCTCCAGCTAGCACAGAGTGAATGTGAAAGGATGGACTCCCCTGGCTCTGCACTCCATTTCTGCAGTTCCCTTTGAAACCTTTCCCAATGGATTCACTAGGATTGTGACCTATTTTTGCTATTGCTGCTTTGAAAAATTCAAATTATGCCCTGTGAGTACTCTGGAGCTGTTTTATAGTCCCTACAAAAAGCAGCTGTGCAGGGGGAGCCAGCAGCTGGGCTGTGCTTTTCTGCCTCACTCATCTTCTGCTGTCCCCAATATGTTTTTTAGGGAGAAGCTGGATGTAACTCCTGTCTGTGCTTGGGTGAGAATATAGAACAATCCCAACTATTCATTTTGGGACTGCTGAGAATTTCTTAAAGCTCAAGTGACCTGACAAATGGGCTTTTTTTGTCCGTTCTTTGTTTTTTACTTCTTCTCCCCAGTCTCTCTCTAATCCTTTCAGCACATGCAGAAATGGATTTCTTGCAAAACTCTGATGGCACAGCGACCTGTCCTGTGGTTCCCAGCAAACACTCATTACCTTCTGTGTGAAACCCATTTCCCTAAATTCTCCCATTCCAACATCTTGATTTCCGAGGGCCTGTCCCACTTTTCTTTCTTTGCCATTAACAGGAATTTCTGAATACATCTCCTTGCAACAAATTAAACGAGGTTACAGCTTGGCACAAGAGCCTCAGCTCCCCTTTGTGTCTTCAATCTTTGAACTTTGGCTTTGTCCTTTTGCTTGTTGTTCCCTGAATGCTCTGGCACGAGGACAAAATTAAAAAGCACTTTAGCTGCTGCTGAATGCTGGCTGATGCTGAACCCTGGTCTTGAAATGGAAATTAAAGCCCCATCTTTTTTACATTCCTTTTCTTAAGCAACAGGATATTGATCCACTGGGTTGAAGTCTATAAAAGAGCTGCTCTGTTATCTTTCTTGCTGGTTTATTTTTCTGGAGGAGCACGTTTCAGTTTGCTCTGCGTTCAGCGGCCTGAAAGAACGTGGAGATCAGATTGAGGTTATTAGAGGGATAAATCTTGTGCTTCATTCAGGGCTTTCTTATCCTGCCTCATGCCACTGATAAAAGCAGTGGGATCTGAGGCCCAGCTTTGTCTGGAAGTTTTTTAACTGTGGGAAGGGCTCCTGTTAAATGCCTATTTGAGATTAAAGTCAGATGCATCAAAACCATTGGTGTGTTAAGCCTGAGCTGAGTTCCTGTTTGGAGTTTCAATGTGTTGGAGTGCAGTTGGACACAGATCTTTGTAGGGGCACTGTCCCAGCTCTTCCATGCAATAATTTCCTGGGAGCTGCTGCATAAGAACTGAGCTTGGGAGCAGTGGTGTTTTGGGAGCAGTGGTGTGTGGAGATTCTCAATTCAGTCAAAGAAAGAACTGAGATCATTTCTCCCAGGCTGAGCCTGGGAATCTTGGAGGAAAGATGTCACGGACACATTTTATGAACAATCCTTCTGCTAGGATTTTTTCTCCTGAGAAGCTGAGAGGCCTCAGGAACAAAATGTAACCAATGGTTATCTGCTGCTGTGGAATGCAACAGGTGCATCTGGGATTGGCTCATGTGGTTGTTTCTAATTAATGGCCAATCACAGCCCAGCTGTCTTGGACTTTCTGGTCAGTCACAAGATTTTATTATCATTCCATTCTTTTCCTTTCTAGCCATCTGATGAAATCCTTTCTTCTGTTCTTTTAGTATAGTTTTAATATAATATATATCATAAAATAACAAATCAGCCTTCTGAAACATGGAGTCAACATTCTCATCTCTTCCCCCATCCTGGGACCCCTGTGAACACCACCATGGAAAGAATTTCAGGAAGGATTCAAAATTGGCTCCTCTGCACTCAGTGGCTCACAGAGCTCACCCAGCTCTGGCTGGTAGTATCTGTGTAGTAGGGGCTGTGTAGGTGCTCACTGCTGGCAGCACATTCCAATCCACCTTGGTTTGGCTCCATCCCTTCTTCCCAACTCTGGAGATTTCAGGAAAGATTCAAAATTGGCTCCTCTGCACTCAGTGGCTCACAGAGAACTTCTGCAGCACGAGTGGAAAATCCAACTCCTGCAGGTCAGGCAGAGGGGGAGGCACTGCAGGGTCCTGGGGTTGTTCCACAGTCCCATCCCAGGATTTGTCATTCCTGGATGTGCTGCTGATGCCTGAGAGGCTGCCTGGAGCAGAGGCTGGACAGAGCTGGAGAATAAAGTGGGGATTTATTAAAGGCCTAAATAGATACAGCCTGGGCAGTGCAAGAGCCTGGCAGAGGCAGTGTTGGAGGTCTGGATGCTGAGAATTTGAGACTTTCTGTGCTGCCAGACTCTGACTCTCAGGAGAGCACTGCATTTCACCTGAGGCCATGGAGAAGCTTCCAGAATGGAATGATGGAACTGGGATTGTGGGTGTGCAGTTTGAACAGAAGTGTGTGAGATCACAGGGTGGGAAACATGAAGTTTGGGGTTTTAGAATATATTAATATTTATAAAGCTAAGATGGAAGTTTTAGGGCAGTAGCTGCTTCTTCACCTTCTCCATGGCTTTGGGTGCTGACAGACTCTGACTCCCAAGAGAACCTGAGGCTGTGGAGGAGGCTTCCAAAATTGATCAATAGCACTGGAATTACAAGTGTGTAGTTGATTAGAAGTGTGTCATATCACAGGGTGGACAACTTGGAGTTTGGGGTTTTAGAATATAATAATATATATAAAGCTAAGATGGAGGTTTTAGGGCTGTAGCTGGTCCTTCTTCACCACCTTCTCCACCTTCTTCACCACTTTCTTCTTCACCACTTTCTTCTTCACCTTCTTCTTCACCTTCTTCTTCACCTTCTTTTTCACCTTCTTCACCTTCTTCTTCACCTTCTTCACCTTCTTTTTCACCTTCTTCTTCTTCACCTTCTTTTTCACCTTCTTTTTCACCTTCTTTTTCACCTTCTTCTTCACCTTCTTCACCACCTTCTTCACCACCTTCTTCACCACCTTCTTCACCACCTTCTTCACCTTCTTCACTTTCTTCACCTTCTTCACCTTCTTCTTTGCGGGTTTGAGTGGTATTTTGTAATTAGGGTTCCCAAGATTCATGAGTTACAAGGTCACGAGTTTTTTGGGCAGATATAGGTTTGGTCCATTTGCATATCCAGGGTCAATTGTCCATTTACAGCTTCAGGTGATGAAGTCACATTCCCCCAGTTTGCCCCTCCCAGTTCACTTTTGTTTGTGCTTTTCGGGCCTGAGGCTGTGGGGTGTCCTTGGTTCTAACAGGAGCTGGAAAATGTAAAATCTAAAATTTAAGGCATCAGGGGAGGACTGCAGCCTCCTGGGGTTGTTCCACAATCCCAAGCCAGCGTTCCATCATCCCTGGCTGGCTGCCAGAGCAGATGGGTCCCCATATGGGCCCTCACTGGGGCTCTGCCACCTGCACCCAGGCCAGGCTCGGCCCAGGAGATGCAGCAAAGGGAGTGCAGCACTGAAACCAGGAAATCAGAAACCACTCCAGCTTTTATGGGGCTTGCTGTTGTCACAGCAGTTACTGGAACAACCAAAAAAAAAAAAAAAAATAAAATAAACAAATGGATTTAATGAGTGGGTCAGTAATCCAGGAACAAGGGTTTCCTGGGCTGAGGTGGGCTCCACACATCTCCAGAAATACAAAATGATTTGTTTTGATGCAGCTTTGGGGAGAAAAATAATGGAATTAAACAAGTTGGTTGCCATTAAAAGTACTGCTGCTGACTGATTTAAGCATGTCTTCATCTCCCAGAAATAATGATGTTCCAATTAATGATTAATAGGAGCAGGTTTGAATTTTAAAAAAGCAGGGGAAATACATGCTATGAATGATTTGCCATAGATTTATTCTGTTAATGTAGGATTTTTCTACAACAGATATATATGATATCTAAGTTTACATTTCTTTGCTTTTTTTTAAAGCAGCTCTGTTACTGCTTTGGACATTCTGTATGAGGTGGATCCTGTATCAGTAGGGATTTTTTTAAAAATAGATATAAACATATAACTTTTAACAGTTTGGGGATTTTTCACATGCTGTGTGACTTTGCAATAATCTGTCATTTGGGCTCTGGTTTATGTTTCTTAGGCTTTGTTCTGGTGTCAGGATTGCAGTGAGAGCTGTGCAATATTTTATAATCCAAGGGAAGCAGCACCAGAGATCTGAAGTTCTGATCTTTCCAGGAGTTTTTGAGGTGGATTTAAATCATTCCAGTGTGTGCATCAGAGACACTTTTAATGTATATTGGATGGGGTTCAGGCTGGAAATGATGGATTTAAGGAGTTGGATGTATCAGGTAACGACTTGAGGACAAATCAGAAGAGATTTGTCTACACAAGGATGTTGCTTGAGGGCTTTCCTTCCCCAGCAACTCCATGTGGAATGGGAAAATTCAGATGTGTGAATTTACTTTGTTAACTCTTATTTTATTTAAAAGCTCTCCTGCTCAGATCCAGCCAAAGCAGTTTCAGTCATGGGTTGAAAATTCAGCATTTTTAGCTCATCAGGACATTTTATACAGCTCAGTGTCCTCAAGGTCGTGGCCATCTCTATTTAATTTTCTGTCTGTTGGGGAAAGAATGGAAAAGAATAGAAAATAGAAAGTAAAATCAACTTTTTTTTGTTCTCTTTCCACCCAAATACACCCTGGAACTGGATGAGCTCTAAGGTCCCTTCCAACCCTGACCATTCTGGGATTCCCTGAATTATGCATTTATCCTTTTTTTTTAATGTTCCCCTTTCCTTGGGATTCACTGAGCACAGAGAGGAGAGGTTTTAATGCCCCCTCCAGCTTTGACATGCTGGGGAACAGGAGCAAATTGTTCCATTTCCCAGGAAGTGTTCAGGAGTGAATTCACATCCCTGGAGTGGAGGTGATGCAAATGAGCCCCAAAATTCCTATAGGAAGCTGCTGGCTGGGCTGATTCCCAAAATTCCCTAAATTCCGATAGGAAGGTGCTGGCTGGGCTGATTCCCAAAATTCCCTAAGGAAGGTGCTGGATTGGGTGATTCCCAAAATTCCCTGGGGGAGATTCCTAAAATTCCCTGAGGAAGGTGCTGGCTGGGCTGATTCCAAAAATTCCCCGAGGAAGGTGCTGGGTGAGGTAATTCCCAAAATTCCCTGAGGAATGTGCTGGCTGGGCTGATTCCCAAAATTCCCAACATTCCCTGAGGAAGGTGTTGGGTGGTGTGATTCTCTAAATTCCCATAGGAAGGGGCTGGCTGGGATGATTCCCAAAATTCCCCAAATTCCCTGAGGAAGGTGTTGGGTGGTGTGATTCTCTAAATTCCCATAGGAAGGCGCTGGCTGGGATGATTCCCAAAATTCCCTGAGGAAGGTACTGGATTGGGTGATTCCCAAAATCCCATAGGAAGGGGCTGGCTGGGTGCAGTGATTCCCAAAATTCCCTGAGGGAGATTCCCAAAATTCTCATAGGAAGGTGCTGGCTGCATGCAGTGATTCCCAGAATTCCCGGAGGAAGCTGCTGTCTGGTGTGATTGCCAAAATTCCCAAAATTCCCATAGGAAGGTGCTGGTTGGGCTGATTCCCTAAATTCTCTGAGGAAGGTCCTGGGTGAGATAATTCCCAAAATTCCCATAGGAATGGGCTGGCTGGGGCAATTCCCCAAATTCCCAACATTCCCTGAGGAAGATGCTGGGTGGTGTGATTCTCTAAATTCCCATAGGAAGGGGCTGGCTGGGCTGATTCCCAAAATTCCCCGAGGAAAGTGCTGGGTGAAGTGATTCCCAAAATTCCCATAGGAATGGGCTGGCTGGGGCAATTCCCCAAATTCCCAACATTCCCTGAGGAAGATGCTGGGTGGTGTGATTCCCTAAATTCCCATAGGAACAGGCTGGCTGGGATGATCCCCAAAATTCCCCGAGGAAGGTTCTGGGTGCAGTGATTCCCAAAATTCCCTGAGGAAGATGAGGAAGGTGCTGGCTGGGCTGATTCCCCAAATTCCCAAAATTCCCAGCATTGCAGAGTGAAGCCATGAAATGCACTCAGCTCCCTGCACTCCTGCTGTGCCCCCAGCTCAGCCCCCAATGGGTTGGTGTGGCTGTAATGACTGGACTTGTTTTCTCCAGGAAAAGCTCTTCCCAGGGACCTGACAGATCACCTCTGCCTCGCTTCCCCATGTCCTGGCTCCCTCATTCCTCTCCCTAACGAGTTTTGTGGCGCACAGATAAAATATTCATGTTCCAATAGGTTCTAAACTAATTATCTGCAGCAGGCACTTGCCTGAGCAGTCGTTTGCTGTTAGCTTGGCTGGAGTTAATGGCTTGGATTTCAGTACAAATAGTCCCTCCTGGCTGTTTCCTGTCACTGATTCTTATCCTAAATGGAATTTCCATATGTGTCTGCAGCTAATTCTTGTGACATCCAAAGGAGCTTTCTCCTCCTGCGCCCAGGAAGAGGAGGAGGAGGTGTTGTGGATAATATTTTATGGATCATGCAGTCGCTGCAGCTGTGGTTTTTTTTTTATGGATGCAAATGTCTTTGGTCTGATCTCTTCACACGGTGCAGTTGTACTCAGGGCTTCCCTACACCTGGTGCATTTTTATCAGCTCTGAAATATCAGTTGTTCCACAGGCAGGGCCCATTCTGGTCAGGTGTTGAAGTTAAACAGCAGGAAAAAAAAAAAAAGAGTAGAAATTGATATATCACAGGAAAACACACAGGTGAAATAACCTCAGAATTTGAGCATCATCAGAAAATCCTCATGATGTTGATTTGGAGCTTAAATATGTCCTTAGAAAGGACTGTGGTAAAGACTGAATAAAATGGCTCCAAAAGGGCTAAAAACATGGTGAATTTTCATTCTTCTGCCTGTGGTAATCAAGGGTTTTTCTCCATCCTTTTCTCAAGAGACAAGCCTTCAAAGTATTTAAAATATTGACAGATCTTAATCTTTTAATGTTGCCATATGTCCACTCAGAGTAAAACTGTAAATACTTCCATACTCTGAATGTATGGCAGTGATTTTGACTAATCACATGTCCATATGCCTAATTGTTGCTGGGATCAAGGCCTGCAACATGGAAATAAATTAGAAACCATCATTTTTCCTTCTTTTTTTAAAAAGAAAAACTTCATATTTATAGCAACTCATTTAAACAGCTTGCAGGAAAAAAAAATCTGCTGAAGTTTCTGCTAATTTTTCCCCACATTAGTGCTAATGGGATGTTGTATCTGCCATGTCTGAAAAATTCATTTAGACATAAAACTTAGGAGAGATTTGTGTTACAGAAGTGGAGACAGAGTCTGGCTGTGGGTGTTTATTTGATACCTGAAGAGATTATTCTGGTTTTTACAGTGGCAAAATTAAAATATGGATGTTCTTTTGCAGGTGTGCATGCTTAAACAGACACTCATATCGTAATTAAAAATAATGTCTTATCTCTTATTTCTCTTCTACAGTAGCTGTTGCTACTGGATTTCTGTTTTTCTTTACTGTGGATTTGTATTTTGAAAAGCTACATGTGATTATTATGAATGTGCTTGCTGTAAATTTGCCTCTCTTGCATGGCTTTATCAGAGAAAAAAAGGCACATTTGGGTTTTTCCTGCTTCTGCTCCTGGATTTTTGGGCTTCTTGGAGACCATCCCCCCCCCCTACAGTGGCACAAAACTCAAATAGAATTGAACTCTCCCAAGAACAGCTTTATAACCTATTCCACCTCTCCTTTTACATTAATTTGTAAAATAATTTGTAAAATAAACAGACATTAAATCATTTAATTCTCTCATCATGCAATAACTCCCTTAGAGGAAATGTCAGTCCCTAAAAGTTTTCACTTGCACTAAATGAGACTTTGTGCAGTCCAGGGGATGTTTTCCAGCTCCATGGACCCCGCATGGGTGCACCCTTGGAGAGCTGCTGGGAGCAGAGGGGACTCACCCAAGATCTGCTGGAAAAGAACTTTCTCCAAAATCCCTGTGTCAGGACCCAGGACATCCCCCTGGCTGTCCAGGATGGCCCAGACCCTGCCAGGGGGCTCAGAGACCCTGGCACAGAGCCCAGGAACCCTGTGGTTTTCATTATGACCCATGGAGCAAATCACCAACCTTAGATGAAGATCTGCAGGCCATGACAGTTAAGTAGAATAACAGTGAATTTATCATGGGGTGAAAAAATAGATTTTTGGGGTTTTTAGAATGGGGGATCAGGAGGCAAGATGGAGGAATCTGGGCATGTTCAGCCTTTCTCCTTCTTCTTCTTGGCCTCCATCTCCTGCTGTGATGGTGGCACTTTTGGATTGGTTTAAGGCAGAAGCTCAGTGTCTAACATAGGGGATAGGTACTGGGAAGTTATGGTGAATATTGCACAGGTAGTTTTTAGTATAAAAGATAACACAGCCCCAGGGCAGGCAGAGTGCCTCTGTCTGACCTGCTGAGCAGACCTTGGCAGGACAGGAGAAAGAATTTTATAGATAAGAAACAATGAACAACCTTGAGACTGAGAAATGAAGAGCTCTGACTCCTTCTTTGAGTGCCAGGCTGGGAAAAGAGAGTTTTGAACTTTTCTCAGGGTCACTCTGAGCAGCTGGAGACCCCAACATCCCTGGAGTTGCAGAAATGAGCAGAACCTCTCCCCAGCTTGCACAGGTCACTCCACCTCATCCCAGATCCGTTTGTTTTCCCTTTACTCTGGGTTATTTATTGTGGCATTTCACCACAAACCCAAGTTTGTGAGGCTGCTGAGCATCTTTAGGTCTGTGCATCTGCAAAGCCCCTCTGAGATCTCTCATTTGTGGGATTCCATCTTTAGGCCAACAGAACTTTGCAGATGACACCAGGCTGGGTGGGAGCGTGGATCTGGTGGAGAGTGCAGAGGGATCTGGACAGGGCAGGATCCATGGGCTGGGAGCAGCTGGATGAGGTTCACCAAGGCCAAGTGTTGTGTGCTTGGGGCCCACCAACCCCATGGAGCTCCACAGGCTGGGCCAGAGGGGCTGGAAATGTCCCTGGGGGTGCTGGTGACAGTGGCTGGACATCCCCAGGTGTGCCCAGGTGGGCAGGAGGCCGATGGCACCTGGATTTTAGCAGGAATGGAGTGGCCAGCAGGGTCAGGGAAGGGACTGTGCCTGAGCTGGCACTGCTGAGGGACCCCCTGGAATCTTGAGGTCAGCTCTGAGCTCCTCAGGTCAGGAAGGACCTGCAGGGGCTGGAGAGGGTCCAGGAATGGAGCTGGAAAGGGTCTGGAGAGGCTGAGGGAGCTGGGAAGGGTCTGGAGAGAACCAGGAGAGGCTGAGGGAGCTGGGAAGGGTCTGGAGAACCAGGAGGGGCTGAGGGAGCTGGGAAGGGTCTGGAGAACCAGGAGGGGCTGAGGGAACTGGGAAGGGTCTGGAGAACCAGGAGGGGCTGAGGGAGCTGGGCAGGGGCTGAGCCTGGAGCAAAGGAGGCTCAGGGGGCCCTTGTGGCTCTGCACAAGTCCCTGCCAGGAGGGCACAGCCGGGGGGGTCGGGCTGTGCTCCAGGGAACAGGGACAGGAGCAGAGGGAACGGCCTCAGGCTGGGCCAGGGCAGCCTCAGGGGGGATTTTGGGAGGAATTTCCTGCTGGAAGGGGTTGATAGGAATTGGCAGAGGTTGCCCAGGGAGGTTTGGAGTCCCCATCCCTGGATGTGTCCAAGGAAGGCCTGGATGTGACACCTGGGGACAAGGTGGGGATCAGTCTCAGGTTGGACTCAATGTTCTCACAGATATTTTCCTTTTTCATATTGATGCTAAATTTTGCACATGCTCAGTATTTTATGGAATTAAGGAGTCTTTAAACAAAACCAATTCTCCCAGCAGTGCACATTGGTGCTCATGGGATTTGTTCCTTTTCCTCCTTGACTCCGTTATCCCAATAATCCTCGTCTCTGCAGAGTGTGAATCTCCAGGAAGGCTGGAAGTGCTGAGACTCGAATTCACATGCAGGGAAGCAGAGAAATGATCCTTTAGTGTGGGACTCGAGGGAATACACGTTTTTTCCTGTGTTATTTGTATTCTTTGATGCAATTGTTTTATAAATCCATCATTTACTTGTGCTCTTCCTGAACTGCTCGTCCCTCTCCGAGTGGTGTTGAAGAAATAATTTTCTGCTACATGAAAGATGTCTGATAGGAGGTAGAAATTGATATCTTGATCCTGGCTGTGCTTCCAGGTATTTATCAGTGATAATTTCTTCAATATCCTCTTGATTTGGGGAAAAAATAACCCTGTCTCTTCAGAAGTGAGGAGAATGAATGTTATCGTACCATGAGATGAATGTAGATTTAAAATTGACTCGATAGCAGCTCTATTGCGGTTTTAGCTTGATTTTCTAGGAAATGAGTCCCATCCTAAAGGAAATGAGTCCTTTAGGTTTGTTCTGTCCGTCCCTCCCCACTAATGGGATCAATATCAGCCAAATTTGAAAGGAGCAGGAGGTGCAAAGACGTGGAATTCTGGGGGAAGAAAATTGTGAACATGAGCAGCTGTGAGAGGAATAAAAACAGGGAAAAACACAAGGAAAATTTGGCCACTGTGGTTGGCAGAAGTCACTGGCCAGGGATGTGAGACAGAGCTTCAAACCAGCCCTGTTTGGTGTCTCCTATGGCAAATGCCATAGGAATATATGGATATATGGAATAGATGGATATTTATGGATATGAATATTTGGATTATATGGATATTTATGGATATGGGTGTATGGATTTATGGATATGGTAGGGTGGAAGCTGAAGGGACAAAGGCAGCGTATCTGTTTCTCCAAGTGGTGATCCTTCAAAACTTCCAGTTTTTTTGGGAATTGGAAGTGCAAATAGGATTTAGTTATTCCCAGGCATCTTTGTTATGGACTTTGGGCTTGATTTTTGTGTTCAACATCCTCCACTCTGCTCAAACTGAAAACAAGGAGCACAAGAGTTCATCCTGTCTGGAAACAGCAGAAGTTTATTTTTCTCAGGTTGGAATTGATTCCCTCATGGACACTTCTTCCCCCCAGATCCATGATTTTTCATTAGATGTAGTTACATATCAAAATTAACTCCTGCTTCTTGATAACTTTGCCTCAATAATCTGGATTTTGAGAGATTTAACGAGGCTGCAGAACTTCCTGGTGTTCTCCCAAAGACAGGAGCATCCTGGGGACTTACAGCACCTCTGGAATGGTCACCAGTGGAATATTTGGTGGGGAGCAGTGAGATTTTCCTGTTGCTTTGAGCAGAATTTAAGGTGGAGTGTGAGCAGGACAAGGCTGTGCATGAGCACAGGGGGTGCAGAGGTTAATTAGCTCTGCTGAGAGGCACTGAGCACATTTGTGTCCTGCTGGCTGTGTAAATATAATTAGGGACACGTGTTTAATGTGGTTTAGGTACTAAGGGACACATGTTTAATGTGGTTTAGGTACTAAGGGACACGTGTTTAATGTGGTTTAGGTTTGACCTGGGTCTTCCTAGGAGCTCCTTCACGTCTGGGTAGGTTTAGCTCAGTGCTGGGGTCAGCCACATCCACACATTTATTGGATATTTCCAGGAATGGTCACTCCACCATGACCCTGGACAGTCTATTCTGATGCTTTACAGCCTTCTCCATGAAAAAAATTCCCAAATATCCAACCTAACCCTCCCCTGGCACAGCTTGGGGCTCTTTCCCCTCCTCCCGTCACTTGAGAGAAGAGCAGGACCCCTCACCTGGCTCCACTCTCCTTTAACACTTCATAGGAATATTTATTTAATATTTATTTGGTTCTTTTTGTGAAGGAAAGCATTGGCCATGCTTGAGCATTGGCCATGCTCGAGCATTTCTGTAAAGAAATCAAGAGGGAGAAAAGGAGAATTAAACCCAGGTCCTGAGCTGAACTGAAATAATCCTGAGTAAATCAGGAAAAATCTTGGAAAACAAGATTTGCACCACATAGTTCAGTTATGGCACAAAGTGCTTAAAGGGCTCCAGGAAGAAAATAAAATCAATTAATTGTTACAACTCTAATTCTTTGACTCATCCCTCTTTTTATTTTTTTCCCCTTTTTTTTGTCTTTTTATTTTGCTCCCTGGCTCCCCGTGGCCTCACAAAATTCCTAATTAAATTTTATAATAGAAAGAATGATTAGCCAGGTGTGTGGTTCTGCTGGGAGAGAGGATGGTTGAGGATGATGAGAAAGAAAAAAAATGTCTTGAATTTCACTTAAACTTCCCAAAACTCTGACCTGAAAGTGTGGAAGAGGAGCCTGAGAGGCTCCAGCAGGGAAGGGTTAAACGTGAAGTTCAAGCATTTTGGTGGCATAAATAGGAATAAAAAGGGCTGTAAACTTCATTTTGAGAGCCCTTTAAGGAAAAGTAAGCTTTGTTCACCAAGTTTTTAAGAAAGGAGATCAATTTGGTGCCATTGTGACTGAGCATTCTCCAGGAACATCTGTAAACTGTTGAGTTTAATTGCCCTGCAGCTGCCTCTGGTTGGAGTTTGGAGGGAGATTTTTGTTTCCTTTCACTCAGTCTCTCATTTCCTTTTCCCTGTGCTCTCCTGGTGCCATTTCTTTATTTTTTGGGGGATTTTTTTCATGTTAAAAAATAAATAATAACACAAACACAGCTCCTTGAAAGAGCCTTGAAGAGAAGAGAGCTTGGCTGGAGGAGCATCTTTGCTGCTGGAGCATCAATGGGATCCAGCTGCTCCCAGCCAGGAGAAGGAGTGAAAGGTTCTGGGGAACTTGGTTTGTTGGATTTGTTTGCTTTCCATTCTGATTTTTTTCCCCCGTTTTTAGATTATTTCAGGGCTGGTTTTGGTGTTTAACAAGTTACCAGGCAGTGCTGGATGGTTCATGGAGCAGAGCTCAGCTCAGAATGGCAAGAACAGGAAGGACAAACCATTTTCAGCTGACTTTTCTTTTGTCCAGCTGAGCTGTGAAGACAACAGTGGGGTTTCAGTGTTCTTTGTCCCCTCAGAGTTCCTTAAAATAATATAAAATATGACTTTGGCTGTTATTTTCTTATAGAATCAGTGTCATTGGCAGAGGAGACAGAATTAGGTGACAATAAGGGGCTACAAAAGTGCAACTGGGACCTTAAATTTATTTTTATTATTGTTATTAATGAGAGCTGGAGAGGGACTTGGAGGGACAGCACCCAGGGAATGGCTCCCAGTGCCAGAGGGCAGCCAGGGATGGGATCCTGGCAATGAGGAATTCCTGGCTGGGCTGGAATTGCCAGAGCAGCTGGGGCTGCCCCTGCATCCCTGCAATGCCCAAGGCCAGGCTGGACACTGGGGCTGGAGCAGCCTGGGACACTGGGAGGTGTCCCTGCCATGGCAGGGGGGGCACTGGGTGGGCTTTAAGGTCCCTTCCAACCCAAACCATTCTGGGATTCTCTGAAAGGAATGAACTTTGAGGATTCAAAACATGCAAAAAAATTTGAGAGATGATAAATTGTGTTTGGTTCCATGTGAAAATAATTGAAATGTGCGTGAGTGCCAGTGCAGTGAATCAGTGCAGGAGAAACAGAACCTGGTGTAACCTGTCCTGAAACAGAACCTGGAAAAACAGAACAGGAGAAACAGAACCTGGTGTTTGTGTCCTGAAACAGGACCTGGAGAAAGAACCTGGTGTTCCTTTCCTGAGTGTCATGGAGCCAGGCTGGGAGAGCTGGGGATGCTCCCCTGGAGAGGAGAAGGCTCCAGGGAGAGCTGAGAGCTCCTTCCAGGGCCTGCAGGGGCTCCAGGAGAGCTGCAGAGGGACTGGGGCCAAGGCCTGCAGGGACAGCACCCAGGGAATGGCTCCCAGTGCCAGAGGGCAGCCAGGGATGGGATCCTGGCAATGAGGAATTCCTGGCTGGGCTGGGATTGCCAGAGCAGCTGGGGCTGCCCCTGCATCCCTGCAATGTCCAAGGCCAGGCTGGACACTGGGGCTGGAGCAGCCTGGGACACTGGGAGGTGTCCCTGCCCATGAATTTTAACTGGATGAATTTTTAGGTCCCTTCCCACCCATCCCATATTGGTGTTCAGTCAATCCTGTGATGATTATCTTCTCCCCAAAGCAACTGATCATTTTTCTGAGCTACTAAATAACTAATTATTCAATTTTACCATTTGTTGAACTTAGAACATTAAAACTGGCTCTGCAGATTTAGAATTTGCCCTTTTTTTTCCCCTTCCAAGATAAAGATGCACTTTGTATTGAAAAAGGGCTCAGTAGTTTAACATCTATTAACACTGGTAAATCACAGAACCCAGATTTTGCAAAACCTGAATCAGCAAATTTAGGAAAGAGCAGCGATAACTACAAAAATTAATATTTTATGAGGGAGTGGGTGGAGGGAATCACAGAATCACTGGAAAATCTGTGCAGAGAGGGAGCCAAATATGTATTTACATCTAATATTAAATAAAGGCGTGTTAAAAACTCAATAACATTTGATGGAACATCTGGCAAAGTGTGTGGCATTGTTAAAAAATATTTTAAACAGCCAAAATATTTGCTGTGACAAAATGAAAACAAACTTCTGGGATATAATTGCATCCAGAGCAGAATATATTATTTGCTAAAATCCTGTTAACAGCCTTCTCTGCTGGAAATGGGTATTTCCAATTAGGATTACAGCATTTGGAGTGCTGCCTGATTCACTGAATTGTGGTGTTTGTGAGGTCCCCAGGATTAGGGAAGAGATGAGAACTTGACTCCTTGTTCTCAGAAGGCTGATTTATTATTTTATGATATTATATTAAATAATTCTATACTAAAAATATGCTAAAGAAAGAGAAAGGAGACATCAGAAGGCTTCACAAGAATGAATGATAAAAACCTGTGACTGGCTCAGAGAGTCTGACACAGCTGGCCTGAGAGTGCTCATTAATTAAAAACAATTCACAAACATTGAAATCATGTTTGTGAATTCAAACATTCATGCTCCAGGGCTGGAGCCAGGCTGGGAGAGCTGGGAATGTTCCCCTGGAGAAGGGAAGGATCCAGGGGAATCAAACATTCACCTGTGGTAAACAATCTCCAACCACATTCCAAAGCAGCAAAACACAGGAGAAGCAAATCAGATAATATTGTTTTCCTTTTTCTCTGAGGCTTCTCAGCTTCCCAGGAGAAAATCCTGGGCAAAAAGGATTTTTCAGAAAATACCATGGTAACACTGAATCCAGCCCCTGCCTGTTCCTGAGGCAGGGAAATCCTTCAGTCCTGCTCCTAAACTTGTCACACCCCATGGGGACAGCAGTGGCTGGGACGTGTGACCTCCCAATTCCATGGGAAGGGTAAATCCTGGTGTTGCTCCCTTGTATTTGTGGGGTTCCCAGATGAAGGGAGGAATGATGAATCTGACTCCACGTTCTCAGAAGGCTAATTTATTATTTCATGATACTGTATTATATTAAAGAATGCTATACTAAACTATATTAACAAATACAGAAAGGATACAGACAGAAAGCTAAAAGATGATAGTGAAAACTTGTGACTCCTTCCAGAGCCCTGACACAGCTTGACCCTGATTGGTCATTGAGCCAAAAAAATTCCCAAGAAACCAATGAAACAATCACCTGTTGGATAAACAATCTCCAACCACATTCCAAAGCAGCAAAACACAGGAGAAGCAAATGAGATAATATTGTTTTCCTTTTTCTCTGAGGCTTCTCAGCTTCCCAGGAAAAGAATCCTGGGCGAAGGGATTTTTCAGAAAATACGACTGCCACATTGCTCCTGTTGGGAAAAGTTGTTAAGTACCCATTTTCCTTGCACCTTGTTCCCTTGCCAGGAAGGATTAAGCTGTTTGTGAGGAGCAGCTGGGGTTTTTTCTTCGGGAGCTGTGGGATATGAGGCAGGCTGGATGGATGAAGCTCCATGGGGGGAAGTTGGCGTGGCTTCAGTGGAGGAAGGCGCGGGATTAGGGACACTCTGCTCGGTGGCACTGACCCCACAGCAGCTGGGCCACTCTGGTGGCTCTGATTGTGGGAATCCATAAATTCAGAGGGTTTTGAAAAAGCTGCAAAAGGCAGCCTCAGAGACAGCAGAACTGTGATTAGAGCTGAGCAGCAGCCATGAGATTGGGCAGCAGAAAAATTATGTAAGGAGTAGAAAAGTAAGGACAAATAGGACAATGGTCTGTGTATTAATGCTTGGCTAGAATAACTCCCTAAGCTGCAGAAAAGTTTATCTGGTGAGATATGAGGGAGTTAATCTGAGTTAATAACAGAGCTCTGTGCATTGTGTTTGAAGGCTCACAGGCAGGTTTGGGTTTGAAATAAGCAGGCATTGTTTAACCAAAGGTACCTGTGCTTATAGTGTTGGATGGAACCACTGACAATGTGCTTCTGCTTTGTGGGATTGGTCAAAAAACTGCTAAAGTGAGTTGTGACATTGAGTTCTGTGTCTGCTGCCTGGGATGTGAGCTGAGGGCATCTCCCCATTGCCATAGCCATGGAATGAGGCTGATGCTGGAAAATCAAACAGCTCAAGGCACGTTCCCAGCAGCCCTGTCCTGTTTGTGATTTGTACACAGGCCCCCATAGTGATCTCCAAAGGAATTCCTGTCTGGAGCCAGCTCAAGGCTTAGTTTTGGAATTGCTGTTGGGATTATTGCAGGAATGACTGCAGAGCTTCTGAATAAGAGGCCAGGATGGTCCAGCAGATGTTTATACCTTTGAAGGGTGGCTGGTGGGTTAGAAATCAAAAAAAACTTATAAAAGAAAGAGAGAAGAGAGGTGAAATAAGTTGAGATTTAATTAATATCTGGCCTTTTAATGGACCACACGTCTCTTTTAAGGGGAAAATTGAGCAAGGAAAGGTCTGTGTGAAATGGCTGTGGCAAAAACAGGGAATGGTGAGGGTCAGGCTGTGGAATAAATCCCAAGTGAACAGAGGAATGACTGCAGGAAAAAGGGTTTGGATTGGAAGGGATCTTAAAGCCCATCTCATTCCACCCCTTGGCATTTCAGAGACACCTTCCACTATCCCAGGCTGCTCCAAACCCCATCCAGCCTGGCCTTGGACATTGCAGAGATCCAGGGGCAGCCACAGCTTCTCTGGGAATTCCATCCCAGCCCCTCCCCACCCTCCCAGGGAAGAATTCCCTCCTGATATCCAATCTCAACGTTCCCTCCTTCAGTTCAGGACTGGGGACGAAGTTGAGGGAATAAAAACGAAGCAGCAGAGCAGCCTGGAGAGGAGAGGCTGTAAATGTTTTCATGGGTATGGATGTTTTTCCAGCACGCTCCCACCATCAGGAGAAGGTGGAAAGTTTAGAGAGGAAGGTAAAATACCAGTAAGAATGAGGTTGATATTTAGCAAATCATCATAGAAGTGATTTGGCTTAATGTTGTGGAAGGAACAGATGTCAGAGGGAACAAATCCCAAGGGGGGCATAAGAACGTGGAGAGATGGAAGGAAACACCAGAACAGGTGATCAGATGTGGCAGATTTCTGAAATCTGGCTGAACTCCTAAAAGACCACATTGGGAAGTGTGAAAGTGGGATGGGAGCTGAGCCAGCCTCAGAGAAACAGAGACTGGTTTAATCCTTTGGTAATAATTAGATTTTTTTGGGGTTGGGTTGGAACAGTAGCCAAAGAAAATACCGTGACTTGTAAGTGGTCAAACACCAAGAAAGACAGAAAAAAAGGGGAATAACTCAGGTTTTGGTAGCATCTGCTTTTTCTGTATTTTATTTTATATTTTTTTTAAATCCTGGGGTTTTATCAGGTGCATGTTATGGGAATGGAGAAGCAAATCTGTGTTAGGGCAGTGGTGATGTGAGGACTCCACTGTTCCTCAGTGCTGATCATTATCCACGTGCAGAACCAACACGTTAAACAGGGAAAGAAATGTTAAAATGATTTCTAAAGATACGAAGAAGCTTCAGTGAAAGAAGCCTGAATATCTGGAATTCGTTAAAAACTGAAAATTGTGTGTAAATATTTATGAGGAGGAACAGTGCTGGTGAGGGAGCAAAGCCACCTCGGGAGGCTTCCTGTCAATCAGAACACCCAGATACCTTTGAGATGATTGAAATCCCTCAAAAGGGGGATCATTCACAATAAATCTCCCATTTGAAGGGAGAGAGGGCAGGAAAAAAGCATCAAGGTTTGAGAAAGGGCAGGGGTTTTTTGGGGTTTTGGTGATTCCTTGAGGGTTAGTGCTGAGTTTTGTAGCATGGCTGGTGAAAGGGGACATGTGGTAGAAGCAGCTCAGCTCTGGGCCTCCTTGGGTGGGGAAAGAAGGAGAAAAACAGGGCTGGAAATTGGTCAGACTGATTTGTTGTGTGGTGTCATGGCTGAGGGAAAAGAGAATTAGAATTTTTTTGTGGCAAGTATAGGGATAAAAAGGAATTGAAGGATGTAAAGGCAAGACCTTTCATAGGGCTTGGAGCAGACACTCAAGAGATGCCTCAAAAATGGGCAGGGACACCTCCCAGTGTCCCAGGCTGCTCCAATCCTTCCTTGGACACTGCAGGGATGCAGGGGCAGCCCCAGCTGCTCTGGCAATTCCAGCCCAGCCAGGAATTCCTCATTGCCAAGATCCCATCCCTGGCTGCCCTCTGGCACTGGGAGCCATTCCCTGGGTGCTGTCCCTGCAGGCCTTGGCCCCAGTCCCTCTGCAGCTCTCCTGGAGCCCCTTCAGGCCTGCAATGTGCTGGAAGCCTCCCTGGAGCCTTCCCTTCTCCAGGGGAACATTCCCAGCTCTGCCAGCCTGGCTCCAGCCCTGGATTTGCTCCATGGGTTCCTCTGGGCTCTCTCCAGCAGCTCCAGGTGCTGCTGCTGCTGTTGTCCCCAGGGCTGGGGCAGCTCTGCAGGTGGGGTCTCACCTAGAGGGGCACAGGGACAGAATTCCCTCTCCTGCTGCCCACACTGGGGACACCCCCAAGGCCTTCTCATCGTGGCTGCCCTCAATAATTTCATCTCAGTGTGGGTTTGTACACCTTGACCCTTCACATGCCACATCTCTCCGTGTTGCTGTTGTTTACGGCAGGTTTTACTGGTTTATCTACAGAGCTAAAAATCAAATTGCACCAAGATTAAACAGAGAGAAAAGCTGTTGTTGAGTTCTTACCCCTCTTACCTTGAAGTAGCTCAGCTACTCCAGAATCCAGGCAAAGAGATTTGGAGCTGGTGCAGAATAACCAAGAGGCTGCAGAGTTAGGCTCATGAGGAACATGCTTTGAGGGAATTTCCCAGCCAGGGCAGGTTACAACGGTTTTATTTTTGTTTTCCAAAGAGCAGAGTTTCCTGGGGCTGTTGTTGGCCAAGGTGTGCCTGGTCTGCTGAGGGTGGCAGCAACTGGAGCTTTTTTAAAAGAGCAACCAAACAAACCTGGCACTGGCAGGGATGGGGAATGTTGCAAATCCCAGCTGTGTTCCCTCAAAGGGGAGAGGATTCCTTGATGAGCCGCCTTTTGTCCTAAACTTTCCTCTGTTCCAGCTGAATAAAGCAACGATCCTCCCAGTCCTAACGACCACGGCTTTCTGGAAATGTAAAATTACCAGATCTCATTAATGCCGGGCTCTATCATTCATCAAAGCACTCCTTAGGCCTCATGCTGGCTCCTTTTCTCTGCCCCTCTTAATCTTTCTCTCATTATAAGGATGTGTCTGCCCTTTGCACCCATCTGCTTCCAAGGAGTTGACACCTGCAGGGATCTCATTTGGGAAAGACTCGTTAACTCTTTGAGAGTTGAAACAGCTGAAATGTAGGGAAAACAATCCGGTGGGAGCAGAGGATGCTGTAAATACCCCGGGGACAAAGCCCAGGCAGAGGATGGCACATGAAGGAAAGGGAATTCTTTGTGTCCCTGTGCCTTTATCCTGATAAAAATCTCAGTCTCATGGTCAACAGGTCCCTGCAAATGCAGTTAATGGCTTGATTTTTTAAATTTTTTTTTTCTGCTTTTCTCTTACAAGGATTTTCTGCTGCTTTGGAGACTTCTCCCAACCTAATGCACTTTTCACATGTAGCTGGAAAGCTGAAAAAAAACAAAACAAAACGATTTCAAAATGAGCCCCATTGCCATGAAATTAGACCTGGCTGGGGACAAAAGCATTTGACACGTACATGGAAACTGCTCCTCCAGATGATCCTCAGAGTTCTGTAGCAGCTTTTTATCTCAAGAACTAAAGCACTTTGCAAACAGTCAGATTACAGAAGTGCTGCACTGATCAGGTATTTTAGCCAAATAAATACTATTTATAAAGGAATTTTCAAAAGAGCTTTCAGAGATACCTGTCACAGTTTCAGCATCCTTATTCAGTGACTCGAAGCTCTTATCTGTCTCAGTAGGGGATGCCAATTTACTGATGTACTTTTCAGTTAAAATCCAGCTTCCATAAGGCAGATTAGCAGACAGAAAATGCAAGTCTTTTTGGGGGAAAAAAATAAAAAAAGAGTTTGAAAGTTGTTTTAAAGTCGATTCTGTGATAAATGAGCCAATTGAGGAGATGTATCAGGTGCCACAAAAAAAAAAAAAAGTCACTGGAAATTGCTGGATCTGTGTTGTTCTGAGCACCCCACCTATCAAACCAAGCAGCTGAGTTCCCTTGTTCATCCTTTCCCCTCTGTACCCATCTGTTCCTGCCTGAAACCCCATTTCCTTTGTGAGCTCCACGGGATCACAGACATTTTGTCATTATGAGAAGCAGGCTCGTGCTCTGATCAACATCTCCGCTCCCAGATATCGATAGCACAGCTTTTAATTACTTCATTAAATAAAACACTGTTTCTCCTGTAGTGTTTGCCAGGCTCCTGTCAATATTTGATCCTGACTGAGCTGATGTGGTGTAAGAGTTGTCAAAGAATATTGGCTTGGAGGGATGCAGGAAAGTTCTGCAGGAAGGAGGGTGAGTGGAGGCTGTATTTCCATTAATCATCTCTAAATACAGCATGACAGCATTGGAGAGGCTGCTGGAGTCACTCAGTCATTGAGACAACAAATCACTCAAGTAGAGGAGCACTTCTATCAAAACTTGGCCTTTCCTTGATCTTCTACTGAAAAACCAGTCCAGGAGTTCACTGCTTTGACATTTACTGATGTTATTTTGATAATCCCATCTGGATTTTATCATGGTCACTTTGTATTTCATGTTTTAATACAGTCTCAGAGTACTTTCTTCTCCTCTCCTGTGTATCCTCATCTCATCTTTTAATTTCATTAATTATTTTTTTTTCTTGTAGGATCAGCTAATGCTTCTCCTGGCATCTCAGGAGTTCCTTAAATATTAACAGGATTCATGTCCTGACCTTACTGGGAACAGTCCCCTGTCTCCTTATGGCTCCATGGTCTGTGTGGCCCCAGGACTCCTGGGATTGATGAAAATACTTGAATTTGTCTTCTAAAATTCCAAGTCATGCAGTGTTTACCCCCTGGCAAACATTCTCAGTATCTGAATGCACTGAAATAGGCAGTAGAAAATGATATTCCCTTGCTCCAGTGGCCAAGGTGTGGAGTATCCAATTCTCCTGTGTGTTGGTAATGACTTCATCTCTGGTTTCATCAGCACCTGCTTTTTGCACATTAACTTCTGATCAGAGAATGAGTAGGGAGATCTCCTTAGCTCATCCTCATGGATTTGGATTAGGAGCCTCTCTGCAGTGCAGTTCTTCTGTCAGTATAAATAATATTCTTTTGTTCCTTAAATTCATTAACTCCTGCACAGTCCTGTTACCTTTCCTCCCCTCTCCACCCTGGTGTTTCCTTTCTCTCTGAGTACTTTTCTTACAATTATTAAGTCATTAAATTAATTCTTGAAAAAACTTGGTTCAAATACCAGAGCAGCTGTGGCTGCTGGAAGTGCCACATCACATCCCTGGAAGTGTCCTAGTTCAGGTTGGATGGGGTTTGGAGCAACCTGGGATGGTGGAAGGTATCCAGGGAGGGAACTAAATGATATTTAAGCTCCCTTCCATCCCAAGTTGTTCTGATAGATCACATTCCAGCAGGAATTCAGTCCTAAATCTCTGAATTCTCTTCTTTTCTGCTCCAGGGTGCTGCCAGCCCCATGGGATCTCTTACCCACATCCCTGTGGCCACCACCCTCCCAGCCCTCCCCTGAGCACCACCAGGAGGGCTCTGGCTGCTGTTTCCCTGCCCTGCTCAGGTGGAGCCCATCCCTTTTCCCAGGAGGATGAGCTGCTTTCCTCAGCTCCATTTCATCACTCTGATTTCTGCTGGCAGCCAGGCTGGCTGTGCTTGACAGATTCTGTCTGAGAAGGGCTCTGGTAATTGCTCGTTCTGTTCGGTGCCTGTGTTGCTGACAGATGGTCACACTGAATGTTTAAAATGTTCAGGACCCCTGCATGATCCCCAAGCTTATGAACAACAAACTTTGCCAGCATTTCTGTTGTCTATTAATTTAAAATGTTTGCTCGAATTACTATTTTTTCCCCCCTTACGTTTCAGGCGTGTTTTGCTGGGTTTGTGCTTTTCTAAAACGTTTTCTTTTCCCTTTTTTTTTTCCCCTATTAAAGAAAGTCTCAAGATGTTCGTACAGACTGGCAGAAGAAAGTGCCAACTGCTGTTGCAGACTTGTTAACAAATTTATTTTTGCCTGAGAATGGCACATATGGCCCAGAGCGGAAATATTAGGGGTCTGTGGTCCTTGTGAGGGCTGGCAGATATTGTCTTGCAAAAAAATAGCTTTTGGGTCAGTCATAAATTTCATTTTTATTGCTGGAAGAACTTCTCAATTTTTAATTTTTTTTTCCTCTCAACTGATGGTCTTCAATCATTTCACAGTCCTGTGACAGCTCCAGAGCTGCAAGAAAAGAGGTGGTGGGGAAGTGGCCAATTTATTTATGGCCTCTCTTCATTGAACTTGAGTAGCTGCAAACGAGGGAGGTTGGTTTATGAGGCCCTGTGGTGTTGTGAGGTCCCCAGGATGAGGTGAGAATTTGACTCCATGCTCTCAGAAGGCTGATTTATTATTTTATGATATTATATTTTATTATATTAAAAGAAATTATATACTAAAACTATGCTAAAGAAAGAGAAAGGATTAATCAGAAGGGTAGAAAAGAATGATAATGAAAGCTTGTGACTGACTCCTCAGAGTCCGACACAGCTGATGGTGATTGGTCATTAATTAAAAACAATTCACATGTTTGGATAAACAATCTCCAGACCACATTCCAGAGCAGCAAACACAGGAGAAGCTGAGGCTTCTCATCTTCCCAGGAGAAGAAATCCTGGCCAAGGGATTTTTCAGGAAATATCACGGTGACAAGGCCCATTGGAATTTCATGGACCACAGCCCATGGTTCAGGGTGGCCTGGCTGACCTGCAGGGTTTGATGCTTTATCTCTTGCATCTTTATTCACAAGACCTGCAAATCCAAATTATAAGGACAACAAAAATTATGAGGTCTTATACCCTTAATTCTCAATTTTTCCCAGTTTGAAATGTTGGACATCTTTTTTCTAGGTAGGTTTTCGATCCTACAAACTCTAAAAGCAAACCAATGTTTGGCTTCCTGCTGGTTCCTTCAGCCCCCTCATGTTCTGATAGAGAATGTGATTTATTATTTGTGTTTTCAAGGCCAGGTTGGGCAGGGCTTGGAGCACTCTGGGACACTGGGAGGTGTCCCTGCCCATGGCAGGGGTGGCACTGGATGGGATTTAAGGTCCCTTCCGACCCAAACCATTCTGGAATTCTGTGATTATTTACAAATTCAGGATTGTCCTCTGCAGGACTCAACAATCCTTTCAGCTCAGGATATTCTCTGATTCCATGATTTCACGGCACATTTTGTCCATGCCCAGCTGGATTTTTGCACCATGGTCAAATCTGATATCTCAGATTCTTCCTTGCTCTGCTGAGCTTCAGTGAGTGCTGGAATAACCTTCCCCAGGTTTATCCCTTTGTGCATTCAGCTGGTGTGCACAGCAAACAGGCTGGAAATGAATTCCTTGCTCTTGCAATCCCTCCTGATGGATGTCTGGATAATTGTCCCATCTGCATATGTGAAAAGGAGAAGGAAATGATGCCTGCTCCAAGGAGTGAAGGTTATTCTGGAGATCTGGAGGGAGGGCACTGACGCAGCCAGGATGTGTTGGAATCAAATCAGTAAATTAATCAACATCTTGTTATCTTGCCTTGAGTGCTGGATTTAATTAGGTGAAAAAGGAACTGATGTGTGCATAAATATATATATAAATACATATATATATATATATACACACACATGTGTGTGTGTTTTTGGAGGAATGGTTCCATATGACCGGACTGTGGGATTGCCTGGGATGCACGAGGGGAGCAGGCCAAGGATGGGTGAGTTTTCCCCCAGCTGGCAGTGGGAGATGCAGAAGGATTCAGAGCTGGAGATGTCTCTGCTCACAGCACGCCTGCACCTCTCACTGCTTTTCCTCAGTGAATTTTTGGGGGTTCTGCTGTTTTGAACAGACCTCTGGCTATAAATGCAGTATCAGCCATATTATTTTAGGTTTTTCTTTGGTTACTTTGCATTAGGCATCTCTTTTTGTTCATTTGGTTAATTTAGTCCAAGATTTATGTGGTGGTTTTTACCTGTTTCTAGATAGGATGTTTTTAAATTAAAATTTCATGTGAAGAATCCAATCTTCTCAATATTCCCTGCTTATTGTAGTGTTTATATAGGAATAGTTTGACTTGATGATTTTAAAGGTCTTTTCCAACCTAAATAATTCTCTGACTCCTCTGGCTCCTTTTCTCTGTTTCTCACATCATTTCATTGATGAAATCCTCAGTGCTGCTCCTCCTCATCTTTGGCTTGGAATTTTCAATCCTTGCATTCATTTTCTTCATTCAGTAGGAAGATACTGGAGCAGGTACAAATGATCTTTGGTGCTCCTCTCCACTGCTTTTTTTGATTGTTTTTTTTCTTTGAAGCTATATTTTGGAAATGAAGGACTTGGATTTCCAAGTGGCTCCTGAACAAGTGCCTCAGCCCAGAACTGGAGACTTAAATCAGCAACAATTTCATCACCTGAAGGAAATCTGGAAACACACTGAGATATGGAAACTATTTTTGTTTTCCTGGTGTTTCAGCTGATTTGAGGAGTGCAGGCATCCCATACCCTGCTTTGCTAAAAGCCCCGTGTCACTCCAAGGATGGTTTTCATCGCTCTTTCCAAGGCTTGTGGATGAGCTGGGATTTTCAAGGATGTTCTTCACTCTCAGGGAAAGCAGGGATGTATCAAAATACTCATTTTGAGTCAACCCTGTGCAGGTTGATGCTTGTTTGAGAGGCTCCAGGGTGGGTCTGTCCTGGTGGTGCCATGAGAACCAAACCAGAGCTGGTGAAGCTGCCCAGGAACCACCTGAGTGTGGTGGCAACGATCGTAGACACTGGCAAGATGTTGGTTGGGCACTGGAATTGGGAATGGTGACATTCCCAAGGCTGATGGAGCTCCAGGAGTGCTTGGACAATGCTCAGGCACAGGCTGGGATTGTTGGGATGGTCCTGTGGGAACAGGAGTTGGGCTTGGTCCTTGTGGGTCCCTGCAAGATTTCCTCTGATTTTGTGAAGAGAACACAGACACGTGGTGGCTCTTGGCCTCTTTCCATGGAGCTCAGGATTCCTTGTGGGTCACTCCCAGCTCAGAACATTCCATGATTCTGTGGTGGAGGGGACTGGAAAACTCCCAGAGCACGTCTGGGAGAGCCTCTGTGGTTTGGCTGCCTCAGGTCCTTGAGATTCCCAGTTAAGGTTCTCCAGATCATTTGGGATTGTCTGGGACTGATTTCCAGCAAGGACTGCTCTGTTCCAGCGCGCAGCTCGTTATTTTCTAAGGTAATTAGATTAATTACTTACCCAAGTTCCTTTTTCCCCCCTCTCCATGGGAATGGGACCAAATAAAGCCAAGGAGAGGAGGGAATGGACTCAATGATCTTAGAGGTCTCTTCCAACCTCATTATTCTTTGATTCTGTGTAATGAACGAACCCATCTGGTTCACCTGGCAGGACATCAACGTTGTCAAACTGTCACCCCCAAAAAGTCCAGTACCACCAGTCCAGAGCTGCTCCAGATGTGTGGCAACCACCTCGAACATGTGGGTGGGGAAGTGGCTCCAGATGGAAAATATTCCAAGCAGGAAGGTCACATTGAGGAGAGCCAAGGGCAGCACAGAGCTCTGAAGGATCTCCTTTTCTCTGTGTCCAGTTTGGAGCTGGGATGGAGCAGGAGCTCTGCTTTTACTGCAGGATTTGTTCTTGCCAAACTTGATTTTTGAATTTATTTTTTAGCTGTTGTTGAGGGGTTTTTTTTTGTAGTGGCAGTGTATTTTTGGGAATGGTTCCTTCCCTCAGGAGCTGCACACTCCAGTCTGAGGTGCTGAGTTCTCCTTCCCTTGCTTTGTCCTTCAGAGTGTCCCATTCCAAGAGGTCACATTATGCAAAATCAGCACAAATTGTGTCAAATATTGTTCTCAAATGATGTCAGTATTTAATTGGCACTTTGTCACCTGGTGCCTTTCACTGCCCTTCAGGACTCTGCTTTCTCATTAGGTTTGTTGTAGGAGATGTTTTAATGACTGTCAGTCCTTGTAGTGATGGCAAGGATCAAATCACCTCCAGGAGCTGGGTGATCTTGGGAATCCAAGGAAAAGGGATGAAATCGAATCCTGAATGCACCTGGGAACTGAGCTGAACTTGGAGCCAACCCATTGGAAATGGAAAATTTCCATTCCTGGCTGTTACAGGGACACTGACAAAGCTCCTGGAATTAAAAATCTCTTGGAATTTGGCTGAGTTTGCCAGGCGGAGGGTGAGGAAGGAGCAGAGATCCCTTGGATGACACAAGGAGATCATGGATGAAGGAGTTCAACTCCAAGAGATTCACAGTCACAGCTCTGTACAGACCTTATTTAATATTGAATACACTACTTTTAGGTTTCTGTCTGAAAAGGATGGCCCTGTTTCTGTTTAAGCCCCTTTTCTCCAAGGTTTACATGGAAAATAGAGACAGGTTTTATGGATCCACATGGATGCTCCACCAGGAGGGTGGAATGAGATGATCTTTAAGGACCTTTCCAACCCAAACCATGAGGTGGGGGATGAGGAAAACATTTGGTTCCAGAATTACTCCAAGCTGCCTAACAGACACTGGGCAAATCCTCTGAAGTGTTGGATGCAATTTCTGGCTGTTTATATTGAGAAAAAAGGACTATTTCATGCTGGAATTCGATCCCATTGCCTGCAAAAGGTATCAGGCACCTCAGAGGGCTGGGAAGGAGCTCCAGACTGAAAACTGGAGTTGCCACAGACAGGAATGAAGTGGCCAAAAGGAATTTTAACCTGGAAATGGGGGGAAAAAAAATGTTTCTAACAAGTAGAGAAGTGAAGTCTGAAGAGTGAAGGCAAGAACTGGGTTTGAGCTCGGGGTGGGTGTGAAGGGGAGAACTTGGAGGTTGTGTGGAGGAGCTGAAGGGGACAAATAATGGCCCTGGCAGCCCTTTCAAGCTTTTTGTCCTCATTTGAAATCCTTTCGGTTTTAGTTTGTATGGAAATGGGGGGATTTCAAAGCAACTGCAAGGAAAACTTGCTGGAATCATCCAGAGTTTGCTGTTGTTGGTTACAGCTGCGAAGGGAAGAAGTGGATTTATTTTAGAAAATAGCTGCCACTTAGTTTCTCACAGAAACCAAATATTTTTCATGGAGTCCCAGAATGATTTAGGTTGGAAGAGACCTCAAAGCTCATCCCACCCTCTGCCACAGGCAGGGAAACTTTCCACTACCCCAGGTTGCTCCAAACCCTTTCCAGCCTGGCCCAGGTACTTTTTATTGGTGCTGAAGTCTAAGAAATGTTGAAATCCTAAAAGACTTTGTGGTTGCTGCCTTCTCCTGGGTTTGTGAAAAATATCAGGTGCTCACAGTTGGAATTAGCTCGGAAACAGAAGCTGGATCCGATCAAAATAATGATAAATGAAATTCCTCCCAAAATGCCAAAGTCAGGGGAGGCAGATGACTTTGGAATAGTCCATAATGACTGATCCAGTAACTGAGATTTGCCTTCTGTGTCAAGAGCCTGAGTTAGTCCAGAAGAAAAAAAAATCAGCCGGTAGAACCAAAATTACATAAATAATGAAAGAGCTAAAATTGCCTCAGTTTTGTAATGTAGATGAAGGCAAGGTGTCATGACAGGAGCACATTTACATATTAGAATTATTTAATTATCGGATCTTGTCCTCTAAAGAAGCAAACCGCTCATGAATATTCATGGCTTCAATTAAAATATTAATGGCAGGCTGAGGCTTTGGTTTTCAGGTCTCCAAACAGCCATAAACAGATTTATTTAAATGCAGTGAGGAGTGGAGGTCAAAAAGGAGCTGCCTGTTTGGGCTTGGGTGCAGAGGCTTCTGTTCTCCTTGAAGGCAGGAGGGTTTTATTTGCTCCACATTTGCTCTGGGATGGTTTTGGAGAGGAATTCTGTGGATTCCTGTGCTCTGCCCCCACGTCTGGAATTACCTGCAGCTGTTTCACTTCTTCAGTGCCACCACCACCAGCGTGTTTGGTGTCACCCCAGAAATGAAGTTGAACCATCCTGCTGGCTTTCAATTAAGGAAGTTGAAGGTTTCATCAATAATTAAATGTACCCAGTAGCAGGCAAAAAAACCTTTCCAGCGTGTAAATAGTTTTAAAGAAGAGAATGGAGATCTTGAGATGGTAAAAACCTAATGAGGGACTACTCCAAAGGAATTCTACTCACTATTAAATCTGATTTTGCTAACAAAAAGCAATTCCTTGAGAAAAAGCAGTCTGAAGAGATGCAGCACTTTTGGATTTATTTGCAGGGAGGGGGAGATGGCATTTTGATGATTTCATTTCAATGATGAAATTTCATTTATCCAACAAAAACAATTTTCCATTTTTTCCATCTCTGCCTGGTGCATTTTCCCATTCCTGGCTGTTACAGGGACACTGACAGAGCTCCTGGAATTAAAAATCTCTTGGAATTTGGCTGAGTTTGCCGGGCAGAGGGTGAGGAAGGAGCAAAGATCCCTTGGATGACACAAGGAGATCATGGATGAAGGAGTTCAACTCCAAGAGATTCACAGTCACAGCTCTGTACAGACCTTATTTAATATTGAATACACTACTTTTAGGTTTCTGTCTGAAAAGGATGTCCCTGTTTCTGTTTAAGCCCCTTTTCTCCAAGGTTTACATGGAAAATAGAGACAGGTTTTATGGATCCTCATGGATGCTCCACCAGGAGGGTGGAATGAGATGATCTTTAAGGTCCTTTCCATCCCAAACCACAAGAATCCATGAGAACCCTGAAATATTCTGAATTATTTCCACATTGAGCCATTTTACAGCTTTTGGCGACAAGACTCAAGAGGTTTTTTGCTTGCAAAGAGTTAAAGGCAGCTCCTGACAGCCAGGGCATGAATTCTGCATAGACAACCCTGCATTTGTTTTGAACTTTCAAAAAACCCAATGCTCTGATTAGCTGGAACAGCTTTTCCCTGAGGAAAGACTATGGAGTGGTAATTTCATTGCAAAATACAGTGCTTGGAGATGAGCTGGAGTTGGAATTTATTTTTTTTTTTCCCCACCCTAAGGGATTTGACATTTCTATTTCTTGACATTTCTCTCATTGTTAGACTGGTTTTTTTGTGCTGCTTTTTCCCCTCCCTTGGTGCAATTGGAGCTCTCCTTGAAGCTTGGTGTGTCTCTTTTCTTGGAGGTAAAACTGATAATAGTTTGAATTAGTTCAACCAGCAGATGGTTGGGAAAGGAGCCTGTGTGGAAGTGTGGAGCACTGGGACATGTGATCTATTGCCAAAAAAAAAAAAAAAAGAAAAAGAAAAAATAAAATGAAGCACAAGTCTCTTGAACAGGGATATGTGTAAAACTGTCATTAGGGGAAGGATGTTATGTGGTAAAAAGAGATGTAAAAATAGCAATGGTTTGCTCAGAGCTCTGGCTTGAGGTGTGTTAAGTGTGTCAAAAGCAGCACCTGAGGCAGGGTTGCTCCTGGAGCCCATTATTTTAGGAACAATGGATGTTGGGACAATGGATTTCTCAGATTTCAGCTGCTTCTCTTCCCTGTTCTTTCCTGCACTCTCTGAGTTCAGTGCTAGCAAAGCCAGGCAGTTCCTCCAGTGCCTTGGACCATTTGTCCTTCATTCCCAGGGGGCTTTTTCCACCTCCATCCCTGGTGGTTCCATGGGGGACGTGTTCTGCTGTGCTCTGGGAATGGGGAGCAGCTCCTGGTAGAGCCCTCACCTCCCTGCCAGCAGAATGTTGGGAATTTTGGGGCTTTTATCCCTTCCTGATCCTTGAGAAGGCTGACCTAGAGCAGAGGCTGGGCAGAGTCCCAGAATAAAGCAGGGATTCATTCCAAGGATCTCCTCCATGGATGCACCTTGGGCAGCACCAGAGCCCAGCCAGGGCTGCACCCAAGATGAACCAAAATGGCCCCAAAATGCACCAGCGCTCCCGGGGTCTCTCCCTGGGATCAGTTCTGCTCCATTTGCATCTTGCAGTTCATTGTCCCATTCCAGCTTTAGCCCCTGCAGTCCCACCCTGCTTGTTTTTCTCTCTCCAGCCCACGGGGTTTGTGCTCCTGGGCTGAGATTTGGGGCATTTGTCCTTGGTGCCCAGCTGGAGCAGGAACTGTTTTGTCTCCCTGCTCTGTGCACAGAGCTCACCATCCCATAATATGGAGCTCAGACCCACACACTAAAGCAGCACAGAATGGGAAAAATAGAAAAGCTAAACCTGAGGCATCACTACAACCAAAATTCCAGCTGTAAGCCCAGCTCTACAGACAAGGAATTCAGCACTTAATGTGGCTCCTTTGCAGAGCATGGCATTATTTTAATGCTATAAACCTATTTTATATCAGCCTAAATTCATTCCCTGGGCACCATCTTGTTCACAGCTTTATTTTGATTCCTCCTAATATTTCCTCTGGATGTTTTCTTGGAAATGGAGAAAGATCTTTACTCCAGCAGATGGCTGGGGGTGAGAGGTCCAGAGGAGGTCCCAGAGCTGCTCCAGGGCTGGAGCCAGGCTGGGAGAGCTGGGAATGTTCCCCTGGAGAAGGGAAGGCTCCAGGGAGAGCTTCCAGCACATTGCAGGCCTGCAGGGGCTCCAGGAGAGCTGCAGAGGGACTGGGGCCAAGGCCTGCAGGGACAGCACCCAGGGAATGGCTCCCAGTGCCAGAGGGCAGCCAGGGATGGGATCTTGGCAATGAGGAATTCCTGGCTGGGCTGGGATTGCCAGAGCAGCTGGGGCTGCCCCTGCATCCCTGGATCCCTTCCAGCTCAGGATTTTCTGATTATTAATGATTCTCTGATTCCTCAATGCCCATGAGCTCCTTACAGGGGCATTTGATCCAAACTCAGAATTGGGGGGGATGTGGGAAACTTTAACTCTGCAGCTTCTGCCATGCTGTGGGACTTTTTATTCCCAAATGTTGCTCCAACCTGCCCATCCCATTTCCTGTGTCACATCTGTTTGCTTTCCCCAGCTCTGAGTGGCCCTTGTGGGGGAATCCTCCCTCCCTCCCTCAGATTCTCCCTCTCCTATTTCTGATTTTTCTTGATGCACTGAGGTGTTCAGAGCGAGTTTGTGGCTGTTTGAAGCTGGAGGGTTGAGGAGCAGGGCACAGGGGAATGTCAAGACTTTTGGTGGGTCTTAGGTCTTCAAGGAGACAGGAGCACTTGTTGGTTGTTATAAATTGTTTATTGCATGAATTCACCAATCTTGAAGGCAAAGAGTTCAAAGTGTTAACGTCCCTGCTAAAAGTTTTGTGGCATAAAGTCCAGAACAGAAGCAGCTACAGCTGCTCCCTGGCATAGAGTCCAATGTTCTCAGCAGAAGCAACATACACTATCTCTTTTTTCTTCTTCTTTTTATTCTTTTTCTTCTTTTTTTTTCTTCTATTTCTCCTTTTTCTTCTTCTTTTTTTTCCTATTTTTCTTTTTCTCCTTCTTTTTCTTCTTTTTTACTTCTTTTTCTTCATCATCTTTTTCTTTTTATTCCTCTTCTTGTTCTTATTTCTTCTTGTTCTTCTTGTTGTTCTTCTTCTTGTTGTCCTTCTTGTCCTTCTTCTCCTTCCCCTTCTCCTCATATTCTTCCTCATTTTCATCTTCTTCATCTTCCTCATCTTCATCTTTTCCTCCTCCTCCTTCCTCTTCTTCTTTCTACACCAATCTGAGCTTCATTTCTAATGTATGAAAGTAGTGTCAGTTCTTACACAAAACCTACACCTATAATATTCTCGATTTTATCTAGAAATGCAAGCAAAGTTCTGCTGTTTTTGTTATGACTGGAACTAAGTTAACTGAACTTGAAACCAGGCTTTAGGGCCTTTATTAGCTATGCAGTGTCTTAAGGCACTTTAGATGTATTTCTGTTTACTTAAAACTACAACTTACACTTTTGTTTCATGTCTGTGTGGTTTAATGTGTTACAGCTTCTCTAAAAGGCTCTAATTCAAGGCCATGCATTTCTGCCTGTCACCATCCATCCTTACAAAAGGGTTTTGTGATGGTTCATGAATTGATCTCAGAGTGCAAAGAGAACTGACACGGCACAGGGGGTTTGCACTATTAATCAAAACCCAATGTACCTTTACTGAATGACCACAGCAAAATGCGTTGGGGACGAGTTGGGGAAAAAGGGAAAGAGTCAGGAAAAGAGGGAGGAAGAGAAGGGAAGGTACATGGCTACCAAATGTAGAGACAAAACCTTTGATGTCCAGCTGATGGAGTTCACCAGGACACATCTGGGGAGATCTCGGCATTCTAGTTCACTCAAACTCTTATTATGCTCCTTTTTGATGGGGGAAGGGGATGAATCTTGAAACGGAATCAAAAGTAGTCTATTGTATTTTCTGAGGAAAAAATGGTATTTGAAGAAGGGTCCACACAGTCCATGTTCTCAGCAGTGGGCGAGAGCCATTGTCTTCTTGGCCCACTGCTCACACCTGCAACATCCATCTCACTTTGGTCAGCTTGCCTCCCCCACACACCTCCCCTGGGCTGGGGCTTTCAGTCCTTGGAAAGAGCAGGGAGGGCCTTTTCACATGGGGGTTTTGTAGGGGGATACAGTATGGGTAAATGGAGGTGGTATAGAATGCAATCTTATCCCCTAAAGAGCTGCAGCTGGACCAATTACTAAAGATCAGGAGCAGGCCTGATGTTAACAGGCCACAGCTGTAGCCAATAAGAGCAGTGTTATAAAAGAGTGGATTGGTGGGAGCTGGAGTCAGTTTGCTGCTGTGAGGATGAGGAAGAGCCAGTGCTAGAGGAGCTGCCTACAAGAACCATTGAGGAGGTATGCAAAGGTTCCATATTGCCAGAGTTTCAATGTAGTGACAGTAGAACTCTTGCACTATAATGGCAACAGGGTTCCATGTCTCAGTCCTTGATGGAGAGGCTTCTTCCATCTCAGTCTGTCTGTCACGGTGGCTGTAACACAGGTGAGGGTCTTCTGTGGGGACCACCCAAAACTACCTCAGGAGAAGCCCAGCCAGGCTGAGAGGTGGGAAAATTCCAGAGCTGTTGTTGCAAAAACGGCCGAGTGCCCCTCTTTTCCTTTCACTGGGCCCAGTGTAGCATGCAGCAAACACACCTGTGAACAACAGCTTAGCAATGTCAGGAGCTGTGCTCAGCCTCAGGGGCCTTGGCAGGTGACATTCTCCAACAAGAGCAGAATTTCACACAAGGGTCTTTTTTCTCCAGTGGTCCCCAGTCTCCGTCCCTTTCATGATGATCGTGAGGCAGATGAGAGAAGCTTAAGGCAGAGACTTGCACTCTCTCTGAAGGACTCAGGGAGGCTTCTGTTCCCTGCACTCCAGCAGGGGAACCTCTGAACTCCCCACTCTGCTCCACTGAGCTGTGACTTCCATCTGTTTTTATTAAAGAGGGAACCCTGGATTTTCAGGCTGCAGCCACAACTCAGCTTGGGCAGCCTGGAACGTGCTCCAAGGTGTCAGAATGACTTTGGGTTTTGTTGTTCTCTCCCTTCTTTTAAAATATCTGCTTGATGTCAAGTTGACTTTCTGCTTTTTGCTGTTTCTGGTTGCCCCGTACCAGTGGGTGCTCCTGCTTCCCACAGCTGAACATGAGAGCACAGATTTCCTTTAATTTTGAAGTTAAAAGATCAAGATTCCAGATTTTCAGACTACCAACTGCTCAGTTCCTGTAGTTGGAAGCTGCTGAATCAGCAGAAACCACAAATGAGTTATTTTTTTTCTGATGGAGCTGAAACATTCAAGTTTGGCTTCTTTAGCTTTTAACTGCTGAAGCTTTTCAGTGAAATCAAAAATAAGGCAATTTGTAATAATTGATTTTTTTTTCCCCCATATGTACTTTCTGAGCTTTTCCTAAATTGATAGAATGATTTGGGTTAAAAAAGGATCTTAGAGATGATCCAGTGCCATCCCTGCCATGGGCAGGGACCCCTTCCACTATCCCAGGCTGCTCCAGCCTGGCTTTGGACACTCTGTAAAGGATGGGGCAGCTTCTCTGCACAACCTTTTCCAATTTTCTTATCCTTGATAACTGTGCAGCAGGAGCAGAAATTAAAAAGGAAACACAATTACAGAAATCAATTAAGATTTTTTTATAAAGCCGAGTTCTTGGTTGTTATGTAGTGGAAATGTCAAATTCCCTGGTGATAGAAATGTACAGAAACATATGGAAAAGGCTGGTCAGCCTTCTCCCTGGAATTTGTGATATTGGAAACATCCTGATCCTGACACAGTGGCTGCTGTGAAATGGTGTTTTATTAAATCACCAGGTTATTCTTGTGCCACCAGTGGCTTTGATTAACACTGAATTAGGGTCATATCCTACAATAACAGCGTTTCTAAATCCCTGGCTGCGTTTGGAGGAGTTGTGATTAAAATTCTGGCTGTTTTCCTGCAATTTCTGATGTCTCTGAGGGCCCAGTCCCCTCCTCTTTATTGGCATTTGAGTTTGGTTGCAGCCCCTGGGGTTTGGTGCCAATATCAGTGACAATCTCAGGGGGAGCAACTCTGCATGAAAATGCAAGAAATAAAAGCTGTAACAAAATTAACACAGAGCTCATGAATCGCCAGGCCCCACGGTGGGGGCTGTTCCCTCAAAGTCTTAATTCATCTTTGATTGAATTCCAAAGGCCAGACAAAGCAAGGGGGATGAGGAGGTGGGGAAACCCATCTGAAAGAGATTATGGGTGAGCAGGTTGAAGGATGCTGCCTGACAGCTCCCTGTGCATTCTGTGGGCAATCCAGTGCCATTCCCAGGGGGAAAAGCTGGGATATTCCTGGGGATCATTGTGCACATTGCTGGAAAATGAATTTATTCCCTGCCATGGAGGGGCAGATGAGGAATCAGGAGGTTCCTTTGTTGGTGGGGATTTATGGAGGCATCCCAGTGTGGAACGAGGAGGATTTATTCTGCCTTGTTTTACCTGCCAGGTTTGTAACATTCTCAAGACTTGTCAAAAGATGGGTGAATTAATCTTCATTAGAACAGATTCCTTCATTAATACATGGAAAACGAGCCCATGACAGCTTTCCTGGGGGCTGCTGGATCCCAGCTGTGTGCCAGCCTCAAAACCCTCCCTTTTACCACCGTGGTGAAAAACTGAAGCATTTTTAGACCTCTTGGTTGGACTCGATGATCACAGAGATCTTTTCCAACCTTAATAATTCCATCATTCCATGTCTGCTTCTTCCAGAAGGCTGTACAACATTTTATTTGTCACCTGGACAAGGCCTGCAGGGACAGCACCCAGGGAATGGCTCCCAGTGCCAGAGGGCAGCCAGGGATGGGATCTTGGCAATGAGGAATTCCTGGCTGGGCTGGGATTGCCAGAGCAGCTGGGGCTGCCCCTGCATCCCTGCAGTGTCCAAGGAAGGATTGGAGCAGCCTGGGATAGGGGAGGTGTCCCTGGAATGAGCTTGGAAGGCCCTTCCCACCCAAACTGCTCTGGGATTCTGGGATTTGGGACACTCAGAATCCATCCCAAGGGATTTTTATGGGAAATGGGGAGAGAAAAGAGAGGAAAAGGGAAGGGAGACCCTTCATGGTTTGCTGAGATTCCAAGTGAAGGCCCTGGGTCCATGAATGTCTTGGAGAGGAGATGGATCCAATGTCAGGCTGGGAGAGCTGGGAATGTTCCCCTGGAGAAGGGAAGGCTCCAGGGAGAGCTTCCAGCACATTGCAGGCCTGCAGGGGCTCCAGGAGAGCTGCAGAGGGACTGGGGCCAAGGCCTGCAGGGACAGCACCCAGGGAATGGCTCCCAGTGCCAGAGGGCAGCCAGGGATGGGATCTTGGCAATGAGGAATTCCTGGCTGGGCTGGAATTGCCAGAGCAGCTGGGGCTGCCCCTGCATCCCTGCAATGTCCAAGGCCAGGGTTTGGAGCCCCCTGGGACAGTGGGAGGTGTCCCTGCCCATTGAAACTGGACAATCCTGAAGGTCCCTTCCCACCCAAATCATTTTATCCTTCTGTAATTCCAGCCAATTCCTTTGTCTAAAATGTCCTGGAGGTTCTAAATCTTAAAAAAAAAATATCAAAAAAAAGATGAAACGGGGATTTTAGAGTTAAACAGCTTGTAAGAAAATAAACCAGCAAATGACACTGTGTCAGGAAATATCTTAGTTTATTTCACTTGCTTTTTGTTACCTCATGGTGGTTTTTTTTTCTTTTTTTTTTTCCTTTGTGACATTAAAACTGAATAGCAAACATGTCAGGGATATAAAAAATTCAGGTAGGAGCCATTTGCTGCTACAGGAGATAAGATAAAGGAAGAAAGCTCTGAGTAGAGAACAGTGGAAAAGTGGATGCAGGGTGTGAGTAATCACAGCTCATTAGCTCCAATGCTTTTTCCAGCTCAGGATAAGGAATTCTGCTGCAGCCACGCTTTGGAACAGCTCAGATTTGTACATGGGGAGTTTTAGGCAAACCAACAAAATCCTAAATATGCAAGTTGACAAATCCATTAATCAAAGTGCCTGCTGCTCAGTCGTGTGGCCTGGGGGAGAGGAGGGAAAAAAAAGAAAAAGAAATCACAACAAGAAAAAAGAGGAGAAATATGCATTTTAAACAATTTCTGTAGCTGGAAGGAGACTTTACATATGTGGCTGACACGGTGATCAAATGATAAAGGAGCCTGGAATTGAACCCCAACCTTTTGTGCAGGCTGTGAAAGCCGAGGCACGGCGCCGTTTTTCAAGGCAGATGGAGTGTGAGCAACTAATAAATCAGGTTTTGAAACATTAAAGAGCAACTTATTTAAATGCATATGGTGTTGGATCTCAGACAAGGCAGGATAGGGGAGCAGGGAGGGATTGGGAACATCAGCAATATGGCAGAGCAGGGGCTGGGGGGCTGCATCCAAATCAGGCACCAAATCCTGGGATGTGCCATGGGAATGTGCTGGGAGAAGCTGTTTCAGGCAGGAGTTTGGGATTGTTGGTCAGTTTGGGACATTATTCTGTGTTTAATGGGAAGCTGAAGTCAAAGCATGAATTTAAAACAGTGACTAAAAGGTTGGCGCCTTTTTTGTGACATTTCTCAGAACAGCTTTGCCAGGGGAAAGTTGGAGCCACAATCTCAATTCCCCTTTTGGGGAACTGAAATGCAGAAACCTGATCAGGGTCAGAGAGGCCACATCAGTCCTGTGGCTGGAATCCAGACTTGCCTCTCCTGCTTTGGGAAATCACTTTTCCTTCAGGGTTGAAGCAGGCTTGAGCTTGATCTGCAAACCTGAACAGCAATTCCAGTTCTGCTCAGAATCTCTGAGTGCTTTGGGTGGGAAGGGACCTTGGATCTCTTATTCATCTCTTACTGCATCCCTTGGTCATTGATAAGGACAGAAAAAAGGCATTATTTCCATTCCTCATGGAATCATGGAATGGATTGGGTGGGAAGGGACCTCAGAGCCCCTGCAGTGCCACCCCTGCCATGGCAGGGCCACCTCCCAGTGTCCCAGGCTGCTCCAGCCCCAGTGTCCAGCCTGGCCTTGGGCATTGCAGGGATGCAGGGGCAGCCCCAGCTGCTCTGGCAATCCCAGCCCAGCCAGGAATTCCTCATTGCCAAGATCCCATCCCTGGCTGCCCTCTGGCACTGGGAGCCATTCCCTGGGTGCTGTCCCTGCAGGCCTTGGCCCCAGCCCCTCTGCAGCTCTCCTGGAGCCCCTGCAGGCCTGCAATGTGCTGGAAGCTCTCCCTGGATCCTTCCCTTCTCCAGGGGAACATTCCCAGCTCTCCCAGCCTGGCTCCAGCCCTGGAGCATCTTATCCCAATCCCTTTCCACTCCTTCTTTCCCATTTTTACACCTGTAAAGAATTTGTGATGTTTCAGCCCTTGGACTTTCCTTGATTTGACCATTCCTTAATTTCTGCTAGACATTTTTAATGTTTCACTGAAAGATTTTAGGTTGGAACCTCCCACTCTGGGGACCATCACCCCAAACACTGTTTTGGGGTGAATTTATCACTGGGAATATGGAAATATCACCGGGAATATGGGACTATGGTTGGGAATTTATTGTGGTGGTGTTCACAGTGGTCCCTGGACAAGGGAAGAGATGAGAATCTTGACTCCATGTTTCAGAAGGCTGATTTATTATTTTATGATATATATTATATTAAAACTACACTAAAAGAATAGAAGAAAGGATTTCATCAGAAGGCTGGCAAGGAAAGAACAGGAATGGATGATAATAAAATCTTGTGACTGACCAGAGAGTCCAAGCCAGCTGACTGTGATTGGCCATTAATTAGAAACAACCACATGGACCAATCCCAGATGCACCTGTTGCATTCCACAGCAGCAGATAACCATTGGTTACATTTCGTTCCTGAGGCCTCTCAGCTTCTCAGGAGAAAAAATCCTAAGGAAAGGATTTTTCACAAAATGTGTTTGTGACAATTCATCACTGATGGAAACACTGAAATGGGATGAGCTTCATAACCTTGAGGGTGAGCTGAATTTCCAGAGTGAGTGGAGAGAGGTCAGCAGGGAGTGCTGTGGCTTTGGGATGTGCCAGTTTGGTGTCCCCTGTGCCCCTTTCAGGCTGGTGACAAGGGCACTGGGAGCTGGAGCAGCTCTTGGAGTCACTCCATCATCTCCCAGCTCCCTTCCAGCCCCAGGTCTGACAGCAGCCAGTGCTTTACCACCTAATTCCCAGCAATTTTGGCTCTTCAGGAGTTCCATGTCACTCTGATCTCTGTTGATTTTGTGAAAATGTGGGTGCAGCGTGTTTGTAACCATCAGCCCCTTCTTCCTCATGGGCTGATGTATAAATTCCCACTTGCCATGATTAAAAGAAGAGCAGGTGATTAAGAGAAGCAAACAAGAAAGGCAATCTTTCCTCTGTCAGAAAGCTCTGCTAAATTGCTTCTCCCCTCAAGCAAGGAAGTAATCAAGTATTGGCTGGAGCTTATTCTTGTCAATCCTGATAAGGTGGATTTTGTTATCTGGTGCATCTCAGTTCCTATTCCAGGAGAGGGAATGGGAGCCCCACATGCTGGTCAGAGCAGGGTCACTCACTGCCACTCTGGGGCTGGAGAGGGAGCAAAAATCATCATTACAGAAGAATAATGTGCCTGAAATAATCCCCAAAACGCCACTGGAAGTGTCCAAGGCCAGGTGGGATGGAGCTCTGGGCACCCTGGTCCAGTGGGAGGTGTCCCTGCCCATGGCAGGGGGGGCACTGGGTGGGCTTTAAGGTCCCTTCCAACCCAAACCATTCTGGGATTCTCTGAAAGGCAATGAACTTTGAGGATTCAAAACATGCAAAAAAATTTGAGAGATGATAAATTGTGTTTGGTTCCATGTGAAAATAATTGAAATGTGCATGAGTGCCAGTGCAGTGAATCAGTGCAGGAGAAACAGAACCTGGAGAAACAGAACCTGGAGAAACAGAACCTGGAGAAACAGAACCTGGTGTTCCTTTCCTGAGTGTCATGGAGCCAGCCTGGGAGAGCTGGGGGTGCTCACCTGGAGAAGGGAAGGCTCCAGGGAGAGCTTCCAGCACATTGCAGGCCTGCAGGGGCTCCAGGAGAGCTGCAGAGGGACTGGGGCCAAGGCCTGCAGGGACAGCACCCAGGGAATGGCTCCCAGTGCCAGAGGGCAGCCAGGGATGGGATCTTGGCAATGAGGAATTCCTGGCTGGGCTGGGATTGCCAGAGCAGCTGGGGCTGCCCCTGCATCCCTGGAGTGTCCAAGGCCAGGCTGGACACTGGGGCTGGAGCAGCCTGGGACAGGGGGAGGTGGCCCTGCCATGGATGGGGTGGCACTGGATGATCCTTAGGGTCCCTTCCCACCCAAACCATCCTGAGATTCTCTGACATTTGTAAACATGAAGGTTTCCATGCAAACATTTAAATTTGAACGTACCCAGCAGAATGGAAAACTAATATTCTCCTGATGTTTGTTCTGACTTTCAGCACCTGCAGAGATTCCAGTTTCCCTGCTCATCTCCTTTTTCATGTTGAAGCCTGACATTTTAGGGTTCATTTCAGACACACTGAGCTCTGTCACTAATGGCCCTGTCTCTGTCACCACTTGCAGTGACATTCAGGTGGGCACACTTCATTGCCAGCACAGCAGGAGGGTGTCATTAACTCTGTGACAAATTTCACTTCATCTCCAAGTTTTCCTTGTTTTTCTTTTGTTCTTCGTAATTTATTACTGGGCGGATTAAACCAGCAAAGTTTGCTCCTAAGAGGAAACTGCAACAACAATGGTGCTTCCAGAGAGATGGGGAAGTTTGGGATATTTTCCTGGGTACACTCAAAGTGCAGAATTTGTCAGATCAGCTTTGGTTTGGGAGGCTCCAAATTGGATCTCTTATTCATCTCTTACTGGATCCCTTGGTCTTTGATAAGGACAGGAAAAAAAAGGCATTATTTCCACTCCTCATGGAATCATGGAATGGTTTGGGTTGGAAAATGCCATCCAGTGCCACCCCTGCCATGACAGGGACACCTCCCAGTGTCCCAGGCTGCTCCAGCCCCAGTGTCCAGCCTGGCCTTGGACATTGCAGGGATGCAGGGGCAGCCCCAGCTGCTCTGGCAATCCCAGCCCAGCCAGGAATTCCTCATTGCCAAGATCCCATCCCTGGCTGCCCTCTGGCACTGGGAGCCATTCCCTGGGTGCTGTCCCTGCAGGCCTTGGCCCCAGTCCCTCTGCAGCTCTCCTGGAGCCCCTTCAGGCCTGCAATGTGCTGGAAGCTCTCCCTGGAGCCTTCCCTTCTCCAGGGGAACATTCCCAGCTCTCCCAGGCTGGCTCCAGCCCTGGAGCAGCTCCATGGGTTCCTCTGGAGTCTGTCCCACAGGTCAGGGACCTTCTGCAGCCTGGCCCATGGGAGGTGTCCCTGCCCATGCTGCAGGGGGTGGAACTGGGTGACCTTTAAGGTCCCTTCCCACCCAAACCATTCTGGGGTTCTCTGCTCCCTGTGTTCTCCAGAGCTGCCAGTTTTGGGTTGTTTGGATGAACAATCCTTCATCTCCCTGCAGGAGAAGCTCTTGGTGGAATCAGTCAGGATGAAGGAATAGTCCTGGCCTATTTTCTGGAGATGTTGGTCGCTCTCCAGCACAGGGAATTGGCTGCAGTGGAGGAATCATGGCTGGTCCATGTAATTAACACATTTCAGACCTTGATACCATCAGGGGAATCCCCTGTGGAGAACTCCAATTCACAAGGAAAGAAATCCATCACTCTCCATGACTTTCCATGACAGAACTCCAGTGTTTAGAGCAGTGGAGGTGGGAGTGCAATGACATTAAAGCTGCACTGCTGTGTAGTTGGGATGTCCAAAGCATCACCAGGAATAAGATTTACACCTCAGCATCTTTTTTGGGGGGTAAAATATTTAAATATAAGCGAAATCCCTCTCCCCCTGTAGCCTGCACCTACCTGCAGAGCACCCACGATTACTCATGGAAGGCTGAGAGCCAAGGAGATGTAAAAACACGTTTTTCTCTCGGTGCCAGGGTTCTGTTCTCCTCAAATCCATCATCATCTGGCCCAGCAGATCAGACAGATTGTTTTATTCCTCGCCGTGGAGTTCGTCCCAGTCAATAATATTGATTAGTGCAGGGTGACTTGATGGAACAAGAATAACACCCCTCTCTTAATTGGAGCCTGCATCTCCTCATCCCTGCCTCAGCAGCTCATGCTTGGCTGGCTCCTTCAATAATTCTGTTCAGACACAGAGCCCACTGGAAATTGCAGGATCTGACATTAACAGGGGAAGTGAATAATTTTCTTTTCCTTGAACTCGATGCCTCTTTTCTTCCCCGATTAAACTGCCACCTTGGGAGAGTTCACTCTTTAAGCTGCCAGCTGAAATCTCCAGAATTTTTTTTTTTTTTTTTTAGAGCTGCCTCTTTCTAAATACTATCAGGAAAGTTTCAAGAACTCTGTTTTCAGTTGCTTTGTGCTTCCCAAGTCCATATGTTGGGTAGGATTTATGAGGGAGCTCTGTGTGCTCAGGGTTCATTCAAGAGCTGAGTCAGCTCTGGAAATGTTGTGACTGCAGACTTCCAGTTCCCCAGGATTTCCCACTCCATGGGGAATTCAGAGCTGGAGCTTTTACTCTCACATCTTTGAATCTATGGGAATTCTTGTAGGAAACACTCCTGACCTACAGGGATTATTTAGGGTATGAAATGCTGGTGTTGGTGACCTGCTCAGTCCTTGCACGTTGCTGCAGAAGGGTCAAATAAATTCAGTCACCAAAGAGCTTTTTCTGTAGACTGATTGTTCTAAAGCACATAAAATTCCCTTGGGAAAGAAGGCTGGAGTCACTTCCTCTCTTGTACTTGTGGGGTTCCCAGACAAAGGCAGGAATGATGAATCTGACTCCATGTTCTCAGAAGGCTCATTTATTATTTTATGATAGTATGTTATATTAAAGAATGCTATACTAAATTATACTGAAGAATACAGAAAGAATACTCACAGAAGGCTAAAAGATAATAAAACCTCATGACTCTTTCCAGAGCCCCACACAGCTTGGCACTGATTGGTCATTAATTAAAACAATTCCCATGAAACCAATTAAACAATCACCTGTTGGATAAACAATCTCCAACCACATTCCAAAGCAGCAAAACACAGGAGAAGCAAATGAGATTATATTGTTTTCCTTTTTTTTTCTCTGAGGTTTCTCAGCTTCCCAGGAGAAGAATCCTGGGCAGGGGGATTTTTCCAGAAAATGTGACAGTGACAATTTCTCATCAGTTGTGTTGCTCCTCATTCCCATTTGGAGAAATCCTGTCTGTTGGAGGCAGATGAGATGTCAGAGTCAAAACCTTCAATGACCTCTTAAAGTAGTTTTGATTTCAAAACTTTGTCATTTCCCTGCCTCTAAAGCTGTCCCAAGAATGTGATTAGCTTCTGTATTTATTATTTATCATCAATCTTTAAGGAAATTTCACATGGAAAGGGCTTGATAATACCTGGGATATTCAAACTTTGCCCAAGTTCCTTTTTGGGGAGGCCCTGGCATGGAATTCCCAGAGCAGCTGTGGCTGCCCCTGGATCCCTGGAGTGTCCAAGGCCAGGTTGGACGGGGCTTGGAGCAGCTTGGGACAGGGGAAGGTGTCCCCATGGGATTGGAACTGGATGAGCTTTGAGGCCCCTTCCAACCCAAACCATTCCATGGTGATTTGTTTATATGTGGGGTGTCTGGCCTATGGTCCTAAAAATATTTTCTTCAGGAATGGTTCCATGTGGACTATCAGGACATGCAGAGCTTTAAGGAAGTTGATATTTTCCCTCCCCTCTCTTTTCTCTCCCAGTATCCAAATTTAAGGCACTTTGGTGTCAGGAGCTGCCCGTGGAAGTAATTTAGGAGTGACACAGTGACACTGGTCAGGTTTTATTGCTACTCCAAGCCCTGGAGCCCAGGGTGTGTAAATGATGTTCCCTGAGTTGTGTTTTGCTGCCAAATTCTGAAAATTTATTTTTCCTGTCGCTTAGAGAGCATTTGTAGCCAGGTGGAACTCAGAGAAGGGAGAGCTCCAGGCAGGAATGACAGGACTCAGAGTTGGGAATTGTTAGGAAAATTGATCCACAAACAGCAGAGGTTTATGTCCAAAAAGGAGACAGAGGAGTCCTTTCTGGCTTTATTGGAATAAAGGGAGAGGCCATGGGGCATTTCCCTGGGATCTCTCAAATTTTTGGAGGACACAGCTTCCTTTTTATCCCAATTTCCCAGCCTCATTTCCCTTCTCTCTTTCCCCATTTTTGAGGTACTTGAGAGGTGCAGACTTCGCAATATGCCTGATACCAGAGATTTCCCTCTAATGTATTTTCATTTTTAATTCTCATGGAATTTAGGGGTTTTTCTTCCCCCTTGTTTCTTTCATCTCTCAGTGTCTAATTTCATTTATCAGCAAACCCAAAGTTTATTTGTAAAAGCAAATATCTTTTTCCATTCATCAATCAGTGGAATCCTTCCCATTGTTTCTTTTATCTCCCAGTGCTGGTTTCATCCACCAGCAGACCCACAGCTTGTTTGGAAAGACAAATCCACCATTCCTCTCAGGAATGAACTCCTGGGAGATAAATACAATAAATGGGTGAAAATGTCCCTGGCACCCAAACCAGAGCTGGAACTGTGCCATCCCCTGTCAGAGGAGCAGGAAAATTCTGGGAATTGTTTCCCTCCAAACCCTTTCCAAGCACTGTGGGCTTCAAAACACACCTGAGCCACGTGGCCCGAGGTGAAGGATGTGCCAAAATGTCCCAATTCCTCTGGAATGAGGAGCCCAAAGTCACCTCCAAGCCCACCTGCACTGGGAGGGCACAGAGAGCGAAGCCTGGCGTTAATTAGTGATCTTTCACCAGGAAATAGGCATTTAATTCCTGTTTAATTATCGCTTGCTAAATGTTTAATTAGCACTTACTCTCTGAAAATCAAGGGATGTCGAGATCTGTTAGACAACTTGTCCCACCTTATTTTCCAGGAGGACCAGATGATAACTTAATTGAAGGTGGTGGGTCCAAGTTTGTGTGCAAACCAGGAGCCAGGAACATCACCATCATCTTTCACCCCCTGCTCAGGTAAAATCTGCCTCTCTGCACGTTTCTACAGCTGCAAAACTTCAGAATAAGTAGAATTAAACCTTTGATTTGTGGGGATGTTGGGCAAAGTCCAGTTCTGAGATCCCAGAGCAAAGGGGTTGCTTTGGAGTTGTTGTTGTTGGGAAGTTGTTGCGTGTAAAAAAATTCACTTTTTCTAAAATATTTAAATATAAAATATAAAATATTTTTCTAAAATAATTTGTTGTTATTATTATTATTATTATTATTATTATTATTATTATTATTTCTAAAATATTTAAATATTTAATATAAAATATTTTTCTAAAATAATTTGTTAATTTTATTAATAATTATTATTTTCTAAAATATTTAAATATTTAATATTATTTTCTAAAATTATTTTATTAATTTTATTAATAATCATTATTTTCTAAAATATTTAAATACTTAATTATGACTATTAATTATTTAAATACTTTGGAAATATTTAACATTTCTCAAATACTTAATATTAAATATTTTTCTAAAATTAATTAGTTAATTTTATTAGTAGTAGTAGTCTGAAATTTTTAAATATTTAATTATGACTTTTAACTATTTCAATATTTTAGAAATATTTGCTATTTCTAAAATATCTAATATTAAATATTTTTCTAGAATTAATTTGTTAATTTTCTTATTATTCTGACATATTTAAATATTTAATTATTACTATTATTTAAATATTTTAAAAATTGATACATTAATTTTATTAATAATTATTATTTTATAAAATAGTTATATATTTAATTATGACTATTAATGATTTAAAAATTTTAGAAATATTTGATATTTCTGAAATATGTAAGTATTTAATATCTAAATATTTTAAAATATTTATTTAAAGAAAAATAAATCTTTTTCTTTAAATATTTTTAATCTTTAAATCTTTTTCAAACTGAATTGTGATGTCAGCTGGGATTGCCTGTCTGGGTGACCCTGTGTCACCAACCAGTGTCATTTATTGACCTAAGCTGGGGGAAGTTTATTTGCAACCTGCCACAAATTGTTTCTTGCTGTTCTTTGTGCTTATTAAAAAGTCAGAGGAGCTGCAAGGTGAGTTCATTGATAAAACACTGTGGGCTGGGGACTGCAAATTAATTCCTGATCCACAGCCAGCCTGTGATTACCAAAATTGTCACAGCTGGAGCTTTAAACAGAGCAAGCCTTGAATAAACCTCTTCTCACTGTATCATTCACCCCTGGTACCTGAATTCTGCTGCTTTCCTAGCAGTTTGTCCTGTTGGTTTTGTGGAAATTCAATAATACAAAGTTTGGATTGGTTCATGCCAACCTCCCAGCTCTGTTTTCCTGGGAGGGTTTTCCTTTCTTCCCCAGCACCTTTGGAGAGCATTTCCCTCCTTGCCTGTGTTTGTGTGAATTCACTGGCCTGAGTAACTCAACAGCAGGGGCTTCTCTGCAGTGTTAAACCCAAAAAGTCACAAAATAATCATAAAAAATTATTGGGGTCTGATCCCAGAGAAAGGAATCTCCTCCTGGTACCTCTGTGGCTGAGAGCTCGGCTTATTTGTGACTTAAAAACACATTTGGAAAAGGCATAAATGCCTCCAAATCAAAATTTCTGGTGTTAAAACAGCAGGGATTGGAATAATCTTGAGAACATCCTGAAAAATGTGTTATGGTGTGCAAGATCTTGCCTTGAAAAAAAAGAGTTTATTTCTTGCTACGTGCCCATAATGAAGTGGAGAATTCCATAGGCACATTTCATTTCCACCTCTGTCTCTTTTAAACTGAAGAAATGTGCTAAAAGTAAATCTGCTACAGGATAATTTGTAGTTTTCAGCTGGTTTATGGTGGGAAAAGATGGACAACTGAAATTCAGCGCTCTTCAAGGTGTGACTATGAAATTCAGTGCTCTTCAAGGTGTGACTGTGATGTTGTGGACTTCAATTTCTAAATCATTCATGAATTTACAGCCCTCTTGCAAGCCCAGAGAGTGGTGGTGCTCTTATTTTTATTGATGAGATCTTTCCCATGGATTGAAATTCTTTCTCTTTGCCTTCCTGCTTTATTTTCCCCCCTTTATTTTTTTCCCTCCCATCTGAGTGAAACATGAGTGCTCTGCTTTAAATAGCACTTCTCCCAAACACTTCACTTTGCATTCCCAGCCTGCAAGTCAGGCAGGAGGAATCATTTGCCTCATAAAAAATAATTGCATGGAGATGAAGGTATCTGTGTACAGTGGAGTTTTCATGCCAACCACCTGCAACATCTTCACTCCCTTGCATTGAGGATTTCATCAATAACTTCAGGAAAAGAAGGAAAAGATGGAATGACCCCGGTTGCCCTTTTCTCCCTGTGGGATGGGAGAGTTTGGGGCTAAAACCCATTTTAATGTGGTTTTATTCATTTTCATGTTTAATGTGCTGAGAGATTTAAATCATGATGAATGGGGTGGAGAGGATCTGGGGTGATCACAGGATTTCTTCAGCTGACAGTAATTCCCTACAGGGAATTCTGATCCTGCTGTGACAGCCATGGCCTGTCCCACCAGCAGCTGAAATGCTCAGTACGGTGAATTTGCTCAAATATTGATGCTTGCAGTGGCTTCTGGCACATGGAATCATACAATCATCATCTCTTGGTTAGATCCTTGTTGCCCTTTTCCAGATGTTCCTGTTTTAAATGTCCAGCTCTCCTGGAGGTAATTCCTGCAGAGCTGTGAAGTTTCCACCTGTTTTATTTTCCTTTTTGAGGCTCTTTATGACCTGCCCCCCTCATCTTTCATCCCTGTTACCTTTACATACTCGAAATTGATCTGGTTTGAATTCAAATGATCGATATTTTATTTACAAGGGGTTTTCCCCCCCTTGTTTTTATTAAAGCCCCATAAATACGTGGCCAGAGGAGCTTCAGCACTGCATGGACTCTCTGATTTTATGAGGCAGCTGAGTGCTTCTGAAAGTATTAAACAGACTGGCTCACTGAGAAACAGACCCTGGTGTGCTGATTTAAAGCCTGAGCATCACATCAAGTGATGGCTTTAAAGGATAATTCAGCCCTGGAATGCTGAGGGGAGAGTTGGAAGCAGAGCATTCACACTCACCAGTGGGAACTTCTCTCTTTTGTACTCCTGCTATGAGAAGTGTCAGTGCTGATCACATCACAGGTGCACAAGCACTGGGACAGATTTGCTGCTTTATAAAGCCACTTTTTCATCCTTTTTTATTTACAAACTGAGGGTGGAACTTGGCTCTAAATCCTTTTGAACAGCACAGGGTCAAACTTTGGGTAGGGAGCAAATGAATCCATTCCCAATAATCAAAGTTTATGGAAACTCTTAATTAAAACTATGGGCAGTGTAAGGAAAAATACCTAAAAATGGTTTTCAAAGCTTTCCTTGCCTTTGAATTCCTTTAGAGCAGGGAGCCTGAGTTGGGAAGTGAGATTTGTGTTGTTCAGGATGTGGGTCCCTGATTTCCACGAGGACAGCTGAGACACACCAAGGCCCAGATTAATTAGCAGCACTTAATGACACCACCACAGACATGGAATAAATAAAGAATGTATTTCTGAGAGGCAAGTGGGTGTTCTAGAGGAGATGATTCCTGGGAATAGCCTTTCCTAACTACACCTGGAAACTAATTGCACTTAGAAATCGAGTCAGAACCCACCTCTGATTTTCCTTAATTACATTTCGTAGGAGGTGCCACAGTATAAAAGTTACCAGAGGAGCCCAGTTGCTTCCTTCATCCTTTGCTGGAGTTACTGGGCTGAGGAATAACATCTCCCTTTGGAAGAAGGAATCACAGGAGCAATCCCAACACCCTCAATCTGGAACATGGAGCAGCCTGAGCGATGTCTGTCGTACCATTTGTTTGGTGGGGATTTTTTTTTTTGATGTCTTTTATTTTTTTTTTTTTTCTCCTTAATGTTTATTTGTTTCAGCTGGCATTTGAAAGGCACTTGGCTCCTCGGGGTAATAATCATTTTACATATGCTTTATAGAGTGTGTTTATTACCAGACAATTGAGGAACAGATGTCTGCAGTCTCCAGGCTGGAGGGGGAGGAACGGGAAGGGTGGGAGATGGAGGGGATGGATGGATGGGTGGATGGATGGATGGATGGTGGTGCTGAGGCAAAGGCAGCTGAGCAGTGCTGGATGCTGGATATTGAGGCCAGGGGGGGTTTCCATTTATTACCATCAGCCACACCTCATTAGGATCAAGCAGCAATTAAAAGGCTGGGAGGATGGAGGAGAAAGCCGAGTGCTCGTTGATTCGGAAGGAAGAGTCACTTCCCACCAGGATGTGACCTTGGGAAGGAGGAGTGGGAGAGGAATTATCCTGGCACCCCTGGTATCTCCAGGGGCTGTGCTGGGATCCCCTCTGCCAGGTGGGCAGGACTGGGCTGTGCCAGGGGTGTCACTGCCCTGGGGCTCAGAGTCTGGAGAGAAAGAGGAAAACAAAAGGGAAGAAGGGGAAAAGGGAAGAAGGAAAAGCAAAATTCCCAATTTGCCGCTGCTGGCATCGCTTGGGATGCAAAGAATGAACGGGAGGGATCTCCTCTCTGCCAGGTGGGCAGGACTGGGCTGTGCCAGGGGTGTCACTGCCCTAGGGCTCAGAGTCTGGAGAGAAAGAGGAAAACAAAAAGGAAAAGGGAAGAAGGAAAAGCAAAATTCCCAATTTGCCGCTGCTGGCATCACTTGGGATGCAAAGAATGAAGGGGAGGGATCTCCCCTCTGCCAGGTGGGCAGGACTGGGCTGTGCCAGTGGTGTCCTGATCACTGCCTTGGGGCTCAGAGTCTGGAGAGAAAGAGAAAAACAAAGAGTAAGGGGAAAAAGGGAAGAAGGAAAACCAGAATTCCCTATTTGCCACTGCAGACATGGTTTGGGACGCAAAGAGGAAGTTTTAGTGCTCCATGTGTGCAAAGTTGTCTGCCTCTTGTTTTTTGGGATTGATGGGGGTGAGGGGAAGAGAGCAGCAGTAGTCTGACCTTCTGATGTAAGATGAAGTATTTCTGTTCCTTTCTGCAGTCTCCATCACTGAAAGCAGGAGGCTTGACAGCAAATTTGGCATTAACTGTTCCTTCCAGTTACTTTCATGCAAATAAAAGAGGGATTGCTTTGCTATTAAATTAAAAAACCCTTTAGGGACTAACTGGGGAGGGGGGTGATGGACTTTTGCTGCCTGTTGACATCAGAATGTCCCTCTCCAGTCAAGTGTCAGATGCCAGGAATTCCCTGTCCTTGGGAGGGAAGTGCCCAAGGTGCAGGACAAGTGCGTCCACCCAGGTGCATGAGTATAACAGGGATGTTCTATGGGAATAATCCTGCCAAGCTGCTGTTGAAATCAGGATATGTAAAGATGAAGGGTGCTGGATGTAGAATTTAAATCCTGTTTATTTTGAAAATGTTGGGAGGGGACAGCTAAGTTGTCATGGGACATCAAAATCCTTTGGTCTTTGAGCATCAGCTGCTGCTGGTGTTAAGAACTCCATCACTAAATTGATCTAAAACTCAGTGTATAACTCAGAATCCCTGTGTATCTCACCAATAACCCCTTTTACATCTCTACACTTATAATAATAACAATTATCATCTCATTTTATTTTAAAATGTGCTGTAATATCTCGTAATTGCACACTATAAAATTAATACTTGATAATATAGGGACTGTTGGTCTTGGGAAGCAAAAGGAGTGTGAAAATTAGATGAGTTTGTTACATTTAAACTATGCTAAATCACACCAAATAGGTTAAGAAAAATCAGTGGTATTTTAAAGTCTAAGGATTATTTATTATTAGTGAAGTAGATAGAAAATGTCAAGTCCCCCTGTGGCACAAATACTGCTAAATAATGAGAGCTGATGCCTTTGGCTTTCTGAATCAAACCTAAAATACTGGATTTCAGAGAAATCAATAAGGCTGACTCAAGCTGGGAGAGGGAACTTGGAGTGCTGACTACCTCAAGTTTGTGTTTGAGTCTGAGTAATGTGCAGAGGATCAGGGCAAATTAAAAAAATATCTGAGGTGCTGTTAAGTGCACAGGAAACTTGAAGGTGGTGGGTCCTTGAAAAGAACCCTCCAGATTTCATCAGGTCTTGCATTTTGACAGATCCCCTTCAAAGGGTAGGAAAATATCACTCACTTAGTGGAATTCTTGCTTCTGTGGTGTAGGGAATCTCTTCCTGCTCTCTGGGGCTGGGAGATGGGGCCTCTGGTGAGAAAGATGAGGCTCAGATCAGGAGATCACAAATTCCCAGGATCACTGAGGTGGGAAAAGCCCTCCAAGGTCATCCAGTCCCAGCTGTGCCCAATCCCCACCTTGTCCCCATCTCAGAGCCCTGAGTGCCACCTCCAGGTGTTCCTTGGGCACCTCCAGGGATGGGAACTCCAAACCTCCCTGGGCAGCCCCTTCCATGGGGGTTGACCCCCCTTTCCATGAGGAAATTCCTCCCAAAATCCCCCCTGAGGCTGCCCTGGCCCAGCCTGAGGCCGTTCCCTCTGCTCCTGTCCCTGTTCCCTGGAGCACAGCCCGACCCCCCCGGCTGTGCCCTCCTGGCAGGGACTTGTGCAGAGCCACAAGGGCCCCTGAGCCTCCTTTGCTCCAGGCTCAGCCCCTGCCCAGCTCCCTCAGCCCCTCCTGGTTCTCCAGACCCTTCCCAGCTCCCTCAGCCCCTCCTGGCTCTCCAGACCCTTCCCAGCTCCCTCAGCCCCTCCTGGTTCTCCAGACCCTTCCCAGCTCCCTCAGCCCCTCCTGGCTCTCCAGACCCTTCCCAGCTCCCTCAGCCCCTCCTGGCTCTCCAGACCCTGCCCAGCTCCCTCAGCCACTCCAGACCCTTCCCAGCTCCATTCCCTTCCCTGGACCCTCTCCAGCCCCTCCAGGTCTCTCCTGTCAGGAGGGACCCAGCACTGGACACTCCTGAGTGACCCCAAGCTGGACACTGCCCTCAGCACTGCCAGCACCAAGAGATCTCAAATCCTTATTACAGAAACACAAAATTCAACACTGGAAGCGAGGAAGGGACCTTAAAGTTCATTTATTTCCAGCCTCTCACCATGGTCAGGGCACCTTCCACCAGGAGAACTTTCCCCTGGATACTCCCAGCTTTATTTTAGAATTTCCCCTCTTGCTGCAACTTCTCATCCACTCGCTGCTTCTTTGCATTGCCCTGAATGGGAACCTTCAGGGAGCAATTTGACACCTCCCCTGGGAATGTTTTTCCCTCCCTTTCCCCATTTAATGAGTGTTTAGGAGGCTTTTAGCTGCTGCTGACGTTCAGTACTTTCAGTCTGCCTGCAGCAGGGATGGATGTTCCTCTCAGGCGAATCCCAGCCCCTTTTCCTCCCTGACAAAGTGAAGGATGAAGACACACCTCAGCAGAGCTCCTTGTTGTGACACTGCTAAGGAAAGGTTTCCTCCTGACTGGGGCCATCACAGGGACTGGGGACTCACACAGAGAAGGGATGGGGAACAGCTTCACATTTTGTGCCTTTTTTTTCTCCCCCCCTGATGCTTTATGAGAACTGACAGTCTTGCTGTGTGTGTCTGATTAAAGATGACAGTTTATAAAAACCTTAAGGTGAGGCTGTTCATTTTCCATGACAGAAAATAAAGCGATCCCCACCCCCCCCCTCACTGCCACCTCCCACACAAACAAAAAACTCTCACACACCAAAAAAAAAACCAAAAACCCTCTTAATATGTGAGGCATTGATTTTATATTGTCTGTCAGAGAATGTGCTTCAGCAGATCAGTCAAGTTTGGAGTTTTCAAACATGCTTCATCCAAAGGGAAAATCAACAGCCTGTCAGAAATTTCACATGTCTCCAGCTCCTCCTTCCCTTTGGATGAAATACAAACTGAAGGAACAGAGAAATTTTGACATTTGCAAGAGCTGGGGCTGAATAGCTGAAAAGAGTGTTAATGTAATTCCATGGTAATGAGGTACTTTGAACCAGGCTTGTGTTCATTGAGCCAACAAAGCAGGATTAGCTCATTCCTTCCTGGGATCACAGAATGGTTTGGGTTGGAGGGGACGTTAAAGATGACCCAGATCCACCCCATGCCATGGGACATGTTCCACCATCCCAGGTTGCTCCAAGCCCCAGTGTCCAACCTGGCCTTGGACACTTCAGGGATCCAGGGGCAGCCACAGCTTCTCTGGGAAACCTTAAATTTACTTCCAGCATTTCACTCGTGCTCTCCTGGAGGAGGATTGAGCTTCCCCACCTTGCTGAGCCCTGTTACTCTGATTTTGTCACAGGGGTTGATGATGGCATGTGCATTTCCAGGGATTTATTGATTCCTTGGGAACAGAGCAGTTCAGTCAGGAGGGATCTAACAGGATCCAGTCTCGGGATTTCTGCTGCTCTCAGTGACCCTGAGATGCATTAGAAAGTCTCTTTTCCCAGCCCAGCAGCTGAAGAAGGAGTCAGGATTCTTCTGTTCTCATTCTCAAGGTTGTTCATTGTTTCTTATCTATAACATTCTTTCTCTGGCCTGCTGAGGTCTGTCCGGCAGGTCAGACAGAGGCACACTGACCACCTTGGGGTGGTGTTAACATTTTATACCAAAAACTACATGTACATGATTTACCATAACTTCCCAATACCTATCCCCTATGTTAGACAGTGAGCTTCTACCTTAAACCAATCCAAAAGTGCCACCATCACAGCAGAAGATGGAGGCCAAGAAAAAGGACAGAACACACCCAGATCCCTCCATCTTGCCCCCTGAACCCCCATTCTAAATCCCCAAAATTCTACTTTTCACCCTGTGACAAACTAACTATTATTCTACTTAGACTTTCATGGCTTGCAGATCCTCATATAAGGTTGGTAATTTTTTCCATGGGTCATAATCAAAGCCACAGGAGTCTTGGGCTCTGTGGCAGGGTCTCTCAACCCATCCAGGACAGCCAGAGGAATTCCCTGAATTCTGACAGTCCAATCCCCTGAGCAGCTCAGGGCTCACCACATGGCCAGGGAAGTTCCGGAAGGGCACAATGGATCCATTGATTCAATTGAACCATCTCAGGTACAAAATTCCTTAAAAAACCCAAGTTCCACACTGAGATCCACGCTTAAGACTCACTAAGGTTGGAAAAGCCCTTTAAGATCATCAAGCCCAACCATTAACCAGCACTGCCAAGGCCACCACACGTCCCCAAGTGCCACAAGAATTACCAAACATTTAAAATCTCAATCACAAGTGAGATCCTCCCATGTAGGAGCTGATGCTTTTCAAGCAGCTCCTTTGCTATTGAGGAATGAACTTCCAGTAGTAGCTAAAACTTGATTAAATAGCCCCAACTTTCATTTCAAATACAGGAAATAATACTCTGGCATTGCTAAAAAAAATCTGTAGAGCAACAGAAGAGCTCCCATGGCACAATCAGAAAAGCATCTTTGATTTTTGTGGTGGAAGAAAAGGGAAAAAGAACTTGACAAATTCTAAATTTGTAATCTGTCTATGGAAGATTCAAAAAATGGAAGTTCAAAAAAATACTTCAGTGAGGGTTTTCCCTGAATGGGGGAAATCCAAGGATGAAAACACAGCGTGGTTTAGGTCCATTTTATGGTACTATTGCCTTAAAAATTGTTACACAATGCCTGTGGTTGTTTTCATCAAGCTTTATGAATTTTTGATTGAAGGCAGGAGAGCTGGTGCTGGATGAGAACAAAAAAAAGGTGATTCCTGTGTTTAGGATTTACTGTTTAAAAGCAAAGATCTGAAGCCTGGAATGACCCCACATCCCCCGTGGAGCCATCAGAGCAATGAAAGGAAAGATCAATAATTTAATTTTTTGTCATGGTTGTGTTTTACATCAGTGTGGTGGTGTTCAGCTCCAGGGTTTTGTGGGAAAAGCCTTTGGTGGTGAGCTGGAATTCCCTTGGAGTTGGGCACCTCGAGTGGGAGCTCTCACTTTGTGTTTTACCTGGATTCTTCTTGCAGGGCTTTTTTCTTTAAAAGCTTTTGCACAAAGTGTTGTGGTTTGGGGAAACCAGAGCTGTTCCCTCAGAGCATGGAGGTGAATTCTTGTCTCCCCCACAGATGCTAAAAGAGAAGGAAGGGAGATTTTCAAAGTGTTTAATTTTCATTTCAGATAATCTGAGCTGTTTATTTCAACTGTTCCCCTCTTTTCAGTTTCCTGAGCTGAGCTAGGTTTGAACATGGGTTTGAAGTTCCTTCACCACTAAGCTGCATTTTCCCATTCTGCTGAATTCCTGCATATTACAGTGCAGGACCCTCATTTATTCCTATTTTATTGGAATTATTTGCTTCAGACTCATCAGATGTGGCTCCACAAACACGTGCAGGGTTTTCATGGGGACGTGGCAAAAAGAAAGTCCTGGCAGAACCTTGGGAAAAACCTTTTAGGGATGGGAGCCTGTGAAAAAACAGGTTTTTCAAGCACCAGGTCATGACACAAAATAACATTTTGTTGGGATATTCCTGAGGGATTTAACTTTAAATTCTGTTGACTTTTAGAGATCTGCAGAATAGGCATAAATACATTTTGCAGGCCAGAAGTCGGCCTTTAGTTTGGTTATTTTGGGTCCTGGGAATCTTGAATTTCGGATAGCTCAGCAGGAATTGCACTTTGTGGAATATCACTGAAAAGCACTTCCACAGTTCCTTTCCTCTGGTAACTTCCAAACTTTTCAGAGACAAAATTCATTCACACCTAAGCATGAAATTGCTCTGTCCTTGGAAATCCTGGTGCTGGAACTGCCAGGGAAGAAGTTGTGGGTGAAGTGTAGAGTTGAATGGTCCTGAAATCTGTGCAGATTTAGAATAAATGGGGAAAAACTGGAAGTCTTAAATTCCCACTGTTATTTACCAAGCTCCGTATTTCCCATTTTCTTGCAATTTTGTCTCTCCAAGTTGTATTTTTACAAATGGATTTGCTCTGGAGGTGTGACAGGTCTGAGGCAGCTCCAAGAGTCCTTATTAATTAAAGCTTTATCCTCACTGTAAGGTGAAATAATGCTGCTAAATAAGTGCAGCTCCCTCCAAAATTCCTTGGTTTTGGGATACCCAAGTTGGATATTTTTTACCTGAGCCAGGGAACTCATTCAGGGGATACAAGACAGAATTCTTCCTTATACAGAGAAAAACCGGAGACCTTCTAGAAATAACAGTAATTACAACAAGAAGGGGGGAAAATGTTGGCAAGTGTGATTTTCTAGCAGCTCCCCCAGAGGAAATCCTGGTGGATTTTGGAGGTGGATGAGTGACAGAGCCTGCTCTGGTGGACAGCCAGAAACTCAGCACTGCTCCACAGAGTAGGGAGATTTATATACTCTTAAAGCTTTATCACCTTACAGGCAGGAGATAAAACCATCCCCTCGTGCTGCATCTTTGCAGCAGGCCTGGACTCTGGGACAATTCCTCATTTTATTGCCTGGGGTTGTGCAGTTTGTCACTGCAAACCATCCCTGAGACAATCATTCCTCTTGACGTGCCCAGGTGTGACCGTGGTCACAAGGGTTTTCAGGATGAAGAAGAGACGAGAATGTTGACTCCATGATCAGAAGGCTTGATTTATTATTTTATGATATATGTTACATTAGACTATACTAAAAGCAATAGAAAGGGAAAGGTTTCTTGAGAAGCTAGCTAAGCTAAGATTAGAAAAGAATGAATAACAAAGATCTGTGTCTCAGACAGAGAGCAAGAGCCAGCTCTGCCATGAGTGGTCAAGAAATCCAAACATCCACAGGAGACCAATCCCAGGTCTACCTGTTGCATTCCACAGCAGCAGATAACCATTGTTTACTTCAGAGCTGAAACTGCAGCTTCTCACAAGGAAAAGTCCTAAGAAAGGATTTTTCATGAAAGATGTCTGCGACACCGAGGCTGAGGGATGCGAGGGAAAATCGGTGCTGTGGTGCACCCTGACAACCAGGCTGGTCCTGCAGCACAGTCATTCATCTGAGCTGAGAAAAAGGTGTTGCTAAAAGGTAATAAAAGCTGATTAATTGCAGGGAATCCCTCGATTGCTGGTTGCTGCCTTGGGTTAACGTTGGGATTTTGATGTCTCACCTTTGCCTGGCTCCTAAAGTCTTGTTTTATCTCCTTCCCAGGCATTTATTCCAAGTTTTTCATGGCACTGAGTGTTTGGAATAGAACAGAATTATGGAGTCATGGAATGGTTTGGGTTGGAGGGAAGTTAAAGTTCATCAGTGCCATGGCAGGGGCACCTTCCACCATCCCAGGGCTCTCCAAGCCCATCCAGCCCTGCCTTGGACACCTCCAGGGATGGAACAGGGTCCATCTACCCAGGCATTTAAAAACCACTTGTTCCTCTAATTTAATTTATTTTAGCAAAAAACAGAGATGAAAAATCCAATGCTGTGACAACAGGGACATTTCTCTTCTTTCAAACAGAAGTTGAAATAAAATCTTTCCTAGAATTCTTTCCAATTCCCAAAGCTCAGGTGGATCCTGTTGGAGACTTGTCTTTACCTCCAGGTGTTGAATTTCAAAGGCAATTTAAAATACATTATTTTCCTCTCCTTTTTCATACAAATCCAGTTGGGCTAACTGGGATTGACAGTGAAAACCTCTCTGTGTTTTCTGCTTCCAGGCCAATCTTTCTTCTCAAACTTCTTACTTTTCTGATAGAAAAGTTCCCCTGAGCTGCCTTGTCCCCACTGCTGACCCCATCACCCATGGGGTTCTTCACCACACAAAACCCACTTTTCCCATCTGCATCCCTTGGGAGCCTCCTAGGGAAAATTTCTGTTAAAAATTTTTCTCTTCCCTGTTAAAAAAAAAACCCAACAAATAGAAGTTGTCAAGGATGGGGGAACTATTGTTGCAGTGAGCAGAATGGGTGCTTATTATCATTTATGGACACGCCCAGGTCAAGAGTGAAGTGGTTTTTTCTGTTTAGTTTGCTGAAAGGCTGGGATGGCTTTAATTGCTGGTTGTCATTTGTAATGGAGTAGATGCAGTATTAGAATTATTCAGATAATTTGTTGTAATTACCCACCATCAGGAGCTTTACAATGCTCCAAATACAATCTTTGAAGCAATGGAACCGAGTCCTTTGAATGGAAGGCAGGAGCTCTTGAGAGCACAATATCATTTATAGATTGTCAATCAACTCAGCGAGGTAAACAAAACAAAGGTGCTTTTCCACAAATTCTTCCAGTGCCCTAAACTTTCCCAAAAATCTTGGCAGAGCAAGCAACATGCCTGGAGTGCTGATAAAGCAAAGCTTTTGCAGAGTTCCTCAAAGCAGGCAGGCTTTGAGAAGCATTGTGTGCTTTGAATGAAGTGTTACCCACAAAAACCTCCCCGTATCAATGCCCCAGGGAGCATTATTCATTCTGGCTCTGCTGCAGCAGGAGGGGAAAATCTCCCTGAGGTGCTGCTGCCCCTGATTCTGGGTGAGAAAATGGGAAATGGGGCAGAGCTCTCTGGGGAGGCAGAGGTGCCCATTTGCATCGCCCCCCTCTGCACACCCAAATGAATCCACAGATGCAAACGAAGCAGGGGAGGCTGAGCTCCCAAATTTGTATTCTCCTGGCTCAGGGCCTGAGCCTTGTCAGGCAAACACAGAGAGAGGGAGTGAGAAAAAACCCCAGAGTGTCATGAGCAGAAGTGTGGGCTCCCCGTGACCTTTACCTACTGTGATAATTCTGATGTAGAACGACCAAATTCCTGGAGATGTTTAATCAGCAGGGTTGAATTTTGATGAAAGCACATGTCACAGTGCCATTACTGCTGCAGGAATTAATTCTGGTTCAGAGCAATGTTCTGGCTTCATGAGGATTAACACTGGTGAACTGTCACCTTTTCAAATTCCAAAATTCCCTCCAGCCCTGGTGGCCCAGAGCTTCATTTAAGATGGAAAAAATGTCAGCTGGCAAAACCCCCCCTGAGTGCTGGGCTGATCCCACAGCAGGGCAGGGGGATTCTGTCCCTGTGCCCCTCCCAGCTGAGACCCCACCTGCAGAGCTGCTCCAGCCCTGGGGACAACAGCAGCAGCACCTGGAGCTGCTGGAGAGAGCCCAGAGGAACCCATGGAGCTGCTCCAGGGCTGGAGCCAGGCTGGGAGAGCTGGGAATGTTCCCCTGGAGAAGGGAGGGATCCAGGGAGAGCTTCCAGCACATTGCAGGCCTGAAGGGGCTCCAGGAGAGCTGCAGAGGGACTGGGGCCAAGGCCTGCAGGGACAGCACCCAGGGAATGGCTCCCAGTGCCAGAGGGCAGCCAGGGATGGCATCTTGGCAATGAGGAATTCCTGGCTGGGCTGGGATTGCCAGAGCAGCTGGGGCTGCCCCTGCATCCCTGCAATGTCCAAGGAAGGATTGGAGTAGCCTGGGATGGTGGGATTGCAATGGGATGGGGTTGAAGGTCCCTTCCCACCCAAACTGCTCTGGGATTCTGGGATTTGGGACACTCAGAATCCATCCCGAGGGATTTTTATGGAAGTTGGGGATGGAAAAGGGAAGGGAGACCCTTCCTGGAGTCCTGAGATTCCCAGTGAAGCCCCTGGATCCCAAAATCCCTTCCTAGAGAGGAGTTGGGGTGGGGATGGATCCAATCCCAGGCTGGGAGAGCTGGGAATGGAGGGAATTCCCTGGGAGAGAGAGACTGGGCTGGGATTTTGGGAATGAGGAATTCCTGGCTGGGCTGGAATTGCCAGAGCAGCTGGGGCTGCCCCTGCATCCCTGCAGTGTCCAAGGCCAGGCTGGACACTGGGGCTGGAGCAGCCTGGGACACTGGGAGGTGGCCCTGCCCATGATCTGGAAAGGTCCCTTCCCACCCCAAACTGTTCAATAATTCCATGATAAATTATCCAGTATTGGGACTTGAAACTCCACTTCCACTCATACATTGAATTTATCTGGGTAACAAAGCATCAATGAAAGCTGAATTAAGGCATTGTGTGTATATTCTGTATTTTTAGCCTAGATTTTGGATGAGGAGGTGTAAATTGATTATATTTTTGTTTGTCTCCAGGGAAGCACTTGTCCATGTATAGTCTCTTGATGGGAATAACATCTCTGCAAATTCCCTAAAATCTTGACCCAGAATATCCTTTATCCCAGGCATTTTAAAAACCACTTGTTCCTCTAATTTAATTTATTTTAGCAAAAAACAGAGATGAAAAGTCCAGTGCTGTGACAACAGGGACATTATCCTTCTTTCAAACAGAAGCTGAAATAAAATCTTTCCTAGAATTCTTTCCAATTCCCAAAGCTCAGGTGGATCCTGTTGGAGACTTGTCTTTACCTCCAGGTGTTGAATTTCAAAGGCAATTTAAAATATATTATTTTCCTCTCCTTTTTCATACAAATCCATTTGGGATAAGTGGGATTGACAGTTTATTTTTAAGGATTTTAATGGGCATAAATCTCTCTCTGGCTGGAATCAGCCTGGGGAATGACAAGCCAAGCTCAGGAGATGATCCATGTCCCCGTGTCCCTGTCCCCCACGGCCACTTCCAAAGAGTTCCCTGGCTTTGCTGGCAACTCCCAGCAGCTCCACAAAGGGAAAAAAGTCAAATTGTCAAAAGTCATTAGTGGCTGTCACTTCGTGGACCTTCACACTGGAGTTCCCCCTTTGGAATTTTATTGTTCTTCTACTTCAAATAAGTAGGACAATGTTGGACAAAACTGCTGGAATTTAACCAGTTTGTGCTTTTTTTTTGGTTATGTCTGTGAAGCAGAATTCAGGAGTTTGAGGCTCAGTTCTGTGCTCTGCCAGGATCTTTTCTCCTCCTAATTATTGTTTTTAGACTCAAATTCCCCAGTTCCACTGCTCCAGGTTGAAGCAATGCCACAATAAATCTCTGATCCCAGCTCCTCCAGGACATCCCTGCTCCAAAGAAACCACTGAAGCAGAAGTCTGAGAGGGAGATTCTTTAAATAAATCCCTTTTCTGTCCCTCTGACTGTGAGAAATGGGGTTTGGGAGCCTTATTTACACTTCTTTTTTCCCAGATTCTCCAAGTGCTGCTGCTGCCCAAGGCTGCTGAGCCTGTGCTTCGTGGGAAGTTATTTTTACAGCTTCATTTTCTGCACAAAGTCATCCCAAAATAGAAAGGTTGTGCTTTTGCTTATATGCTTCGAGTTCCCAAATTTTAAAGCATATATTAGTAATGCTTTGGTTTCCTAATTAAATACTTAATTATATTTAGCAGTTTTAGGGGGTTTTTGCCTCTTTCTGGTGGCTTTTGCTGCTCCAATCTTTGCTGTTTGTGACATTTCCAACATATGTTTGAATTCTTCCAGCTCCTGTGCCTTGTCATTTCGTTGCTCTTTTTTTTAGCACTGATATGTAACTTTTGCAAAATAATTGCACAATAACAACTCCAGTGTTAAGTTGTTTTTTTTTTTATATTTTTTTTTCTTTTTTGGAAAGCCACAGGAGCTGTAGGTATTTCCTCAAAGAGATGGAATAGGAGCTGTGGTGCTGCAGGTGGGCTGAGAATAAGGGCCCAGCTGGTGCTGGAATTTAACCAGTTTGTGGTTTTTTGGTTATGCCTGCAAAACAGGGGTGAACTTAGGAGTTTGAGGCTGAGTTCTGTGCTCTGTCAGGAGCTTTTCTCCTTCTAATTCTTCTTTTTAGGCTCAAATTCCCCAGCAGCAGGATAGCTGGGGAGGTGTAAAAAAGTTTTATGTGTATTTTTACAGTGATTTGTGTAAAATCCTCTGTGAGGAGCAAAATACATCGAAGGGAGAAAAAGAAAAGCAAAACAAGAGCATGGAAGTCACCTTAAACCTGGCCTGGAGGTGCTTTTTACAGTAAATCTTTTGACATTTTTGATATCTGTGTCACAACAGAGTTGGAGGGGAGAATTGCCACCTCGTGTGACAGGTGACCCCAGAGAGGGCAGCTGTGTCACAGGCCATTAATGTCCGTCCTCCCAAAGCTCAGCCTGGCTTTTCCTTTGTTTGTGGGGCCAGAGGTGGCCAAGGGGGATGGAGGGAAGGAGGTTCCAGGGCTGTCTGTCTGTCTGTCTGTCTGTCTGGAAAAAGCCGCTGGCCCTGCAGGGATTTGTGCCCAGTGCTTGGCAAGGACAGGGTGGCTCCGGTGTCACTTTGGGTGTAGCAGAGAACGTTGGTTTATGGAGGGGGGACAAAGCCCGGCTGCCCCAGGGGGGTGGGATCGGGGTTGGCTCGTGCTGGGATGGAGATGTGGGCATGGCATCCCCCGTGGTGCCAGCAGGGATGGGCAGCTGGAGAATCCCCAGCTGGAAAAAGCAGCTTCAGCTTCCCTGTGCTGGTGTGCACAGGGGTGTGAGGGTGAGGGGAGAGATGAGGATCTGACTCCATGTTTCAGAAGGCTGAGTTATTATTTTATGATATCTATTATATTAAAACTATACTAAAAGAATAGAAGAAAGGATTTCATCAGAAGACTGGCTAAGAATAGAAAAAGAATAAAAACAAAGGTTTGTGGCTGGGACAGAGAGTCTGAGCCAGCTGGGCTGTGATTGACCATTAATTAGAAACAACCAACATGGGCCAATCCCAGATGCACCTGTTGCATTCCACAGCAGCAGATAACCATTGGTTACATTTTGTTCCTGAGGCCTCTCAGCTTCTCAGGAGGAAAAATATCCTAAGGAAAGGATTTTTCAGAAAATATCATGGCTACACATGAATTCCTACAGCCAAATTCCATCCATGGTGAGGACAGTGTGAACAGACATTTTTCACCTTCTGAGTTACACCTGAGAGGGAGAGCAAGATCCAGCCCTCTGTTTCCTGGAATGAATGTCAGAAAGAACCTGGCCTCATTATCCTGCTTCCCCTTTTCCACCCACAGGAACTCTGGCAGCTTTGTGGCTGTTGTTCACATTTTGCCATTGATCCTAGAATTTCCATAATTCCAGCATTCAGCAAGGAAGTGATGGAGTACTTGTGTGTATTATAATTATGTGATGACATGCAAATGATGTCTTCAAGGTGAAGAAGAACCCAGGATTCTGTTACTGATAAAAAGTTTAAAATCAGCCTTTTGGTTAAACTCAGCCTGTGGCAGTCTCAGGGTAATGATTTTCCTTGCTTTAAGTCCCATGACTTTTGGTTTTGCTGAGTTCACAGCTTTCCTTAGACCTCTCCAGTCAAATATCCAAAGCGACCCCATTTCCTTGAATTATTGGCATAGTTTATTATTAGAATAATTATTATTTTAATGTTTTATCTTTTAAGTCATATATTACAGCGAGGGTGGGTGATTTTCATTTCTCTTGGCTGCATTTCACAACAATTAATTAAAACAGGGAAACTTCTGGGAAGAAAGTGCTGAAGAGCCCTGTGGGGTTGAGACATCAGTGGCTCTTCTCTTATTCTAAATTTGGATTAATCAAATCCTTGTTTTCCCTTTTCCCCTCGGGTTAAACCTTCCATTATAAAGCTTCTAAAAGGAGATGGGGCAGGTGGAAGCAAAAGTTTCAGGTTTGACATCAAGGCTGGTTGGACATTTGAGGAAAGACCTTTGAGTTGTGCCAGAGGAGGTTTAGATTGGATTTCAGGAGAAATTTCTCCATGGAAGGGGTTGTCAAGTGCTGGAATTGGCTGCCCAGGGAAGCAGTGGAGTCAAATCCATGGAAACATTCAAAAAGATGTGGATTGAGGTCATGGTTTAGTGGTGGACATGATGGTGGTGTTGGGTGGACTTAAAGGTCTTTTCCAACCTTATCAATCCCATGTTTCTATAATTTCCTTGAACAAGATGAAGATGAACCTGTTGTCAAAACCAGCTGAAGTGGCAGCACCAACTCCCCCTTCCCCTAATGACCTTTAAACCTGCTTCAGTAGGAATTCCTTCTTTCACTGCCACGGCCCATCATGGATAAATCCTGGAAATTTCATCTTGCCTTGTTTTTTTTACGACTCTTCCTTTTTCTGGCCATTTTTGGTACAAACCAGCATCACAACTGCACCAAAAAATCCATTCTTCTAAACTTTCTGTCACTTTGCTGCCACCTCCCAGAGCGCAGAGCAGAAGGGAAGGGGATCAAACCTGATCCCAGCAACAAATTCACCTGGGGAAGGGTTCAGACCCTCCTCTCTTTAATGTCACTGCTGTCCCACCGTGACCTGATCTGAGATGGATTTGCTTCCCCCCAACCCGTGTCACAGCAAATACTGACCTGACCTTTACAAACAGCACATTAACATTTATAAATTTTATTTTCCTGTGGATTGTGGAGAGAGATGGTTCCAGGTGGGCAGGAGGGGGTGTGGCAGCACATTCCCAATGCATCCCTTTCTCATCCCAACCACTCCTCCACGTTTCTTTTGTCTGTGCCTGTTGGTCTTTGGCTTTACTAAATTGGTTTTTATGATTTTTTTTTTTTTTTTTTTACTTTGTGTGGCCACCACCAAACATAGATTGAAGGCAAAGCTTCTGGAGAACTTCTGTGGTTGATTTTTGGTGTCTTTGGGAAGGAGGAGGAGTTTTCTTGGTTGTTTCAATCCAGTTTCTGATGGAGGCACCTGGTGGGGCTTAGGATGATCCTTGCCCATTTCTGAGCAAATATTGCAAAATCCTGGCTCTAAATTGAAGTTCTGGCTCTTAAGTTGAAGTTTTCTCCCACAAGAGAAACACAGATTTAAAGCTCACTCTCTTTGGGTTTGGCTCAGTAGTGGCAAACTTTAAATTTCACTTCTTGCCACCTCTCCTGAATTTGATTATGAACCAAAACTGAGTCTGGAGGGGAAAATGTGATTGCTATCCATAATTATATCCCATGAATAAATGCAAGTAGCAATTTGGCTAAGGAATAAATGGATATAATTTTCCCTTTTCATCCCTTGCTAAGACACAGTTTGTTGTCTTTTTTCCTCGCTGTGAATTCAGATATCTGAATTCTGTGCTCACACTCCTGGCACTTGTGTAGTAATTTTTGGTTTCAAACTTGCTTTAATAATGCAAATTAATAAAAATGGCTTAAGAAACAAAGCATCAACGTGCTCTAAAGGACAGCTCTGGAATGCAGCTAATGCGGGGCAGGTGTTTGTGTGGAGTGACCTGTTCTGGTTCAGCACTGGACTTTTAGAGGTTAAAATAAATTAGGATGAAAAATGAAAATCAGTTTTATGGTCTGAATCTGGTGCATTCCCCAGAATGGATGGGGAAGAGCAGGAGGTGTCCTTGGGGAAGGTGTCCATGGTTGGAATGAGATGATCTTTAAGATCCCTCCCATTCCAAACCATTCTGTGTTTCCATGGTTCTGGTGCTAATTCTTGGAAGACCTGCATTTCTTGAATATTTTCTTTAGAGGAGAATAACTTAGTAAGGCCTTTATGCACAGGACATGGAGCTTTAAATAGTCAAATTCGGGGAAACTTTGACTTGTAGAATTTAGGAGGAGTGAAAGGAGACCTCAGTTTGGCCTTGCAGTAAATCTGGTGCAGCAGAAGGACCAAGATGTTCCTCTCAATTCGTTATTGCTCTGGATCAGTTTGGGGAAAATGAATTTGTTTTTAATTCGTAAGAAGAGATTTTAAAGAATTTTTATTCTTGATATAAATCCCAGAATTATGGAACGGTTTGGGCTGACAGGATGTTAAAGCTCATCCAGTTCCAAGCCCTGCCATGGCCAGGGACACCCCCCACTGTCCCAGGTTGCTCCAAACCTCATCCAACCTGCCCTTGGACTCTTCCAGGGATGGAGCAGCGTTTTGATCAGAGCAATCAAACCTTTATCAAAAAGCTTTCATAACTGAATTGAAGGTCCAAAAAAAAATGGGATCCTGCTCCTTGCAGGACTCCATCCCAGCTCTCCCACTGTGCTCTTCCAGCACAGATCAGCTTTGCTGCCTCTGCTCTGCCCCTCTGCCTGGTGGAGATCATCTTGTGTCCTACCCAACCCTGCCATCACAAAAGGTTTGGGGAGGGCCGTGGATGTGTCACCAGCTGGTTGTCACCGTGCTCCTGTCCCCTCCCAGGCTGTGGGATGTGCTCAAGCAGCCAAGCAATTGCTGCTTAATGAGCATCCTCTGATAACGACTGGAATTAATTTATTCGAGATGACACCGTAATAATTAATACAGCCCTCTTGGGCTGCGTGGCATGGAATTGAGCCCAGGAGCTGGAGATATTAAAGTGTCACCATCCCTGTCCCCACATGTGAAATGCCATCATCAGCTCCTGCAATCTGCCTTTATTACAGCCATATTAAAATGGATGTTTTACATCTTCATTGCAGCCTATTAACAGCATTTCCTTGATTTAAGGGATGGCTCCAGGATGCAAACACAGCCCCATTTCCATGAATAAATTTAGCACTTTAATGCTATTTATTTACTCCACGCTGTAAAATGGAGTAAGATAAATAATGGGTCCCACCAGGGCGTGGGGTGAGGTGGTGATCAACGTCTCAGCAGGTCAGGGAACACAGCTCCAGTGAAGGAATAATGATGGAAATTCACAGGGCTCCCAGGGATGCCATTTATATACCTGGATCTAATAAAGCAGGAATTAGAGTGTTAACAACATGCCTGGCACTGGGATTGGGATGGATTGAGACCAGCAGGGGCAAATGTACAGCTGGATCACCAGAATCTGTGTCCCATTGGAGCTGGGGACAGCTGGAGTGTGGAGGATCTGATGTCCCATCCACATGGAATTTGCTGGCTGTTGGATACCTGGCATTGCTTCTTTACTGCTTGGAAAATCCAGTCCAGGACAAGGTTTCTGCTCCTCCAGTCATTCCTTGGACACCTCCAGGGATGGGAACTCCAAACCTCCCTGGGCAGCTGTGCCAGGGCTGCACAGCCCTTTCCAGGAGGAATTTCCCCAAAATCCCCCCTGAGGCTGCCCTGGCCCAGCCTGAGGCCGTTCCCTCTGCTCCTGTCCCTGTTCCCGGCTGTGCCCTCCTGGCAGGGACTTGTGCAGAGCCACAAGGGCCCCCTGAGCCTCCTTTGCTCCAGGCTCAGCCCCTGCCCAGCTCCCTCAGCCTCTCCTGGTTCTCCAGCCCCTTCCCAGCTCCCTCAGCCCCTCCTGGTTCTCCAGACCCTTCCCAGCTCCCTCAGCCCCTCCTGGTTCTCCAGACCCTGCCCAGCTCCCTCAGCCTCTCCAGACCCTTCCCAGCTCCCTCAGCCTCTCCTGGTTCTCCAGACCCTTCCCAGCTCCCTCAGCCCCTCCTGGTTCTCCAGACCCTTCCCAGCTCCCTCAGCCCCTCCTGGTTCTCCAGACCCTTCCCAGCTCCCTCAGCCCCTCCTGGTTCTCCAGACCCTTCCCAGCTCCCTCAGCCTCTCCTGGTTCTCCAGGCCCTTCCAGCTCCATTCCCTGGACACTCTCCAGCTCTTTGAGATCTCTCTTGTCCCGAGGCTCCCAGAACTGGACACACCATGGAAGCTGTAACATGTCTGGAGACATCCAGACAATTAGAAACAGTAAAAATCCAATTGAGGTTGCCTCAATTCCCAGCTGGATGAACCACATCTATTTTCAGGTGCTGTCTTTTGTTCTCAGCAAAACACCAGCTTTGCATGGAGCAAATGGATTCTTTTAATGGGAACAAAACCATTTATTTAGTAGATAATTAATTCCAGGGAAAAATTGCAGGGATGATTTGTGACCACCCTTAGTCGTGGAAGCTCCATGGATCCACAGACACACCCAGAGCAGATGTGCTGGACCAGGAACAGGCTCTACAGACTCATCCCCTTTTCCAACCAGGCCTGCATTAAATCTGAATATAATTTCCATATCATTGAGACGGCTGGAATTCCCAGGTGGACAGGAGGATACGTGTCTTGTGTTCCATCTCCTTTTCATCCTGGTTAAATGAATCCTTTCCCTGTGTGGGAGAATAAAGCTTTGCATGGGCTTTGGTATGCAGGAGCTCCTTCCCTTCACAATTCACACAGTGCTTGAATGAAATCTTGCAGGAACAGCCTCCACTGGATATTTTTAGGAGGGGGAGGATGGCATCAGGATACCACTAGAGACATCTCTTCTGCCTCTGGATACACATCCTGGAATAAAAGGAGTCGGTTGCTGCCTAATGCAAAGAGGAATTGGAAGCCTGGCACTGACTTTTGCCAAGATTTTCACCTTCCTGGGCAAAATCCACTCTCATTTCTCTGCAGAAAGCTCCAGGAATTGTGTGTGGAGAGGAGGAGTGAGCAGAAATAGCTGCTGGATGAAGTAAATTAGTTCAGGGACATGGCAGGCTTCCCTAATGGTGCTTTTATGGATGCTGGATGTTTGGGGAGGTGTGGGAGTGAGCCAGCTCTGATTGCTCTGGGTGAGCCAGGTTGATTTGTGTGTCTGCATCTGCCCCACCCTCATTTCTGGAATCACAAACTCCCCATCCCTGTGCTCTCCTGGGTAGGACAAGGGTATACAAAGAGCACAAATCCCTGAGGAGAGAACTTGCTGTGTTGGAAGAAATGCTCATATTTCTGGCAAACTGGGCATTGGAGGAAGCTTCTCACTGGTTTTTGTTTGAGAAACAGGGAATCAACAACATCCTGGCCTATCCCAGCCCCAGGGTGGGCACTGTCCCTGGGGTGGCCCTGCTGAGAAACCCTCTGGAATCCTGGAGCTGCTCTGGGCTGAATTTGCTTTACCAATGTAAAATGTTTAAATGCTCCAGGGAGAGCTGAGAGCTCCTTCCAGGGCCTGCAGGGGCTCCAGGAGAGCTGCAGAGGGACTGGGGCCAAGGCCTGCAGGGACAGCACCCAGGGAATGGCTCCCAGTGCCAGAGGGCAGCCAGGGATGGGATCTTGGCAATGAGGAATTCCTGGCTGGGCTGGGATTGCCAGAGCAGCTGGGGCTGCCCCTGCATCCCTGCAATGCCCAAGGCCAGGCTGGACACTGGGGCTGGAGCAGCCTGGGACACTGGGAGGTGTCCCTGCCATGGCAGGGGTGGCACTGGGTGGGATTTAAGGTCCCTTCCAGTCCAAACCATTCCAGGATTCTACAAACATCTTTTGGGATATTCAAGATTGGGAATGGAGCATGGCCTTGCTTTTCCAAGACACTCAAAAAAGAGAACGAGGGGATAGAAGGAATAATGAAGAGGAAAATCCACTCCTGAACTGCAGGTGGAATTCTGTGCTGGGAAGAAAACCCAGTTTCTGATGCTGTAGGAGAATAACTGGGGGGCGGGGAGTGTTTGACTGTTCTCACAGATTTTTCCAGTAGCAGTTCTGCTCTTCAGCCTGGGACATCCAAATCTTCCATCTTTCCATCCCCGCATGGGAGCACCGTGTGACATCCAAATCCACATCTTTGGTGGCTCTGTGCACATGGTGCTAAAGATCCCATAAGGCTGGGAATTAACCCAGGGCATTCTACAAACATCTTTTGGGATATGCAGGATTGGGAATGTGGCCTTGCTTTTCCAAGACACTCAAAAACAGAATGAGGGGATAGGAGGAATAATGAAGGGGAAAACCCACTCCTGAACTGCAGGTGGAATTCTGTGCTGGGAAGAAATCCCAGTTTCTGATGCTGTAGGAGAATAACTGGGGGGGAAGAGGGACTGTTTGACTGTTCTCACAGATTTTTCCAGTAACAATTCTGCTCTTCAGCCTGGGAAATCCAAATCTTCCATCTTTGTTTTTCCATCCCTGCATGGGAGCGCCGTGTGACATCCAAATCCACATCTTTGGTGGTTCTGTGCACATGGTGCTAAAGATCCCATAACACTGGGAATTAACCCAGGGCCATCCCTTCCTAATCCAAATTGAGTTTTGATGTCCAGAGTTGCCCTTGGCTACTGTTTGAATGAATTAAGATTCCAGCGTTGCCTCATATTTGCTAACTCGCCGTGGAATGAACTGGGAGTCAGATCCTCATTTAGTTAAAATAAATGTACTTCCATGGCTTTAAACAAATTTCAACCAGCGGACGGTTTTGCCTGGGGGGATTTGAGAGGCTGTGTGTTGGATCAGGTTCTGAGCTGCATTATAATGAGCAGGAAACGTGGAATATATGTGGAATTTAAAGGAAGAGGTTTATACCAGGCTGGTTTTTACCTCATGCCTCATTTTCCTAATAGGAATAAAAACAAATGATTGTGGCATTGAACTGGGGAGGAAACAAATGGATGTGCCATCAAATTTGTGGCTCTGGGAGGAGAATTAGTCAATACAACTTTGGATTGAACATTCCTTCATTTTCAGCTGGTAGATGCAGCTTTCCCTTCATGTTTTTGTTGTTTGGGCCTTGTGAAGAAAACATTTCAATGAAGGAAAAGGGATCAAGGAACGTTTTCAAAGTCATCTCGTCCCCCCACAAACCTTTCAATCTCCTGGCTCATTTTCCGTACTCCGTGACCCTCTTGAATGTCACCTGCTCTTTTCCAGCTGTAAAGCTTTTCCCTCTCCCCTCCTTTCCCTTGTGGGTCTCCTCTCTTCTGAGCTGGCCTTTCTTCCTTTGTGAGCCTTCGCTCCTCCTCCTCCTCCTCCTCCTCCTCCTCCTCCTCCTGCAGCTGCCTTGCTGGGGCTGACACCTCTTGTCAGCCTCATCAGGCAGATCAGAGCACTCGGACTGGGGGGAACTGGTACAAATTCTTTCTGGGTCAACAGTTTGTTTCCCAATGATCCTTTGATTTCTCAGGACAAGGTGTCATTGATCCGTGTCAAATTTGTGGCTAAGCCCAAGTTTGAACCAGTGTGGTTTTAACTAACTGAGGTTTTGTGGGGTTTTTATTGAGGGAACAGTGATTTGGAAGAAAGGAGAGAGAAGAATTGGTGGTTGAGTTTTTAGCTGTTTTCTCCCTGAACTTTGCATCTCTTGAATTTTTAGTAAAGTCTCTCTGGGCAAAATAGGGTAAGAAAATGATCAGGGTGGTCAAAGGAGATGCTTAAAATTTTGGCAGGTTTGGCTTGTGATTCTTTCTAACTCTTCCAAGGAATTCTGCCAGGCCTTCATAGATCCACCCCCACAGCTGGGAGATGCCACTGGGCTGCTCCCCCCTGGTTATTTTGAATACTTGCTGCATTTCCCTCCTCTGACACTCAGCAGTGGCTTTCTGGATATCTTTACTGCAGGGGTTTGAGTTACATCCCTTGACCTTACCTGAAAGGCCAAGAACATCCCTTTAGATCATGGAATTAATGTCTTTTTTCCCACTCTGTAAAATGTTCCCCCTTCTCTCTTAACATCGAGCTTTCCTCTCCCTCCAAACTGGAAGGAAGTTGTTTTTCTCTGCTTCCAAATTCATGAATATTCACTCAGGAATTTCAGAGTGTTGGGAGCACAGGGGCTCTGTAGTTCTTCACAAATCTCCCAAGCGTCCCTGCTTTCCATGATCCATCATCACCTGTGGAATCCATGGATGAATTCCCACTCCTGTCAGCCCAGCCTGGGGAAGGGGCTGGAGCTGGGTGTGTTTCTGGGTCTCCTCAGGTCCATGGCACCACCCATCAATCAAAAAGCTGTGAAAGGAGCTCCTGGAAGCTCTGCCAGCTCCTTTTGCCCCAAACTGGGGCACGAGCTGCTGACAGCTCTCAGGGACCTGCCAGGCGTGTGCCAGCTCCATCTCAGTGTGGAGGAGGAGACTTGGGGATTGCTCCAGGTGTACCTGGACAGACCTGGACCTCATGCTCCAGGTGCACATTGGTGTTTTCACCATAAATCCTGTTTTTTGAAGACTTTCTCAGATCTCACTAAGCACGTGAGGCCAGTTTGCAAATCCTGGAGAGGGAGCTTTTGTTCCGTAAGAACAATTTGAGGCTTGCTCTACAAAGAAGGAAGACCCAACATGCTGGTGTGTTTGTAGGGACCCAAAGGATGCAATTTTTCCAAAAACACTTCAGTCCTTCCCTGTCCCTGGGGTTGGGCCAGTGGCTTTATTTACAAACTTGTGAAGAGTTGAGAAGTTCATATTAAAACATAAAATGGGAAAACGTTTCCAACTCTCTCTGCCACCTCTCTAAAATAATATTTACAGCATCTAAGTCTGCCAAAGTGAAATGTAATTTCGGTTTGTATTAGACAGTTAGAGGTTAGAATGAGCACCCTGTGTTTTATTTTCTGCCCTAACATATACTTAAGGGGAATTATGACTTTCTTAAATCTTTTAACTCTTCCACTTTATTCTTTGCTTGCTGCAGGTAAGTATATCCTTGTGGTTAAAATATTTCTCTTGTTTTTTATAGGGAATAAACACTTCTGAGCTAACTCTGATCTGTGGCACAGTTTACATGGTGAAGAGTCTGTTGTGTTGTTAAATGCTCTCATCTTTATTCATGTCCTGGGATGATTCAGACTTACTCATATATTACAGTACCAGGAGCACTTTACAACCTGTAGGAGTTCAGCTGGCATCCAGAATAAGCAGGGGGGCTGTTTTAAGGGCTGGGTAATTTGTTTGTGCTCGTTGAGGAGGATCGAGCTGAGCCCTGGTGCAGTCAAGTTGGTTTTGGCTTTAATAACTCGCAGAAAAAGCAGGGCTGAGAAGGAACTGTGAGATTTTGTGTCTTAGGTTAAAAGATATTAGTGGAGGTCTGTATTCTGTCACTGTCTGTCAGAGCTGGGGCAGTTCTCTCTGTTCATGGGGCAGTTTTTTCTTTATCTCTCCCACAGCCAATCCTCCCTGCAGGAGATCTCTGCTGTCCATGGCCACTGAGTGTCCCTGCAGGGCTGATCCAATCCCAGCATCCCATGGGGAGATGCTGCATTGCCCAGGGGAGGAGCCAAGCATTCCTACCTGGATCCAATCTGAGCCTGGGCACAGCACAGCAGCCTTTGCCCAGGGCATTGCCAGAGGAGCAGCTTCTGCTGCCCTGCATTGCCAGAGGGAGCCCAGGCCCATCTGCAGCAGCCCTGGAGCTGCAGAGGAAAACTCCCCCCTTGTGCAGGATCCCTGCTCCAGCAGAGCCACAGCTGGCACTGCAGGAGGGCTGAGCCCCCATGGGATGGGGCTGTGCCACCCCCCTGACACACAGGGGGCAGCTCCTGCTCTCACTCTGACAGTGGGTTGGTTTCTTGTTTGTACCGTTGCATTTGTATTTTTAATTTTCCTAATAAAGAACTGTTATTCCTACTCCCATATCTTTATCTGAGAGCCCCTTAATTTCAAAATTATAATATTCAGGGAGAAGGAATTTACATTTTCCATTTCAGGGGAGGCTCCTGCCTTCCTTAGCAGACACCTGGCTTTCCAAACCAAGACATTTTGGCTCTCTCAAATTGATGCTGGTTGATGAGAGATGCCCTCAGAAGCGTTGCTGGCTGCCATCAATGTAAATTCCCTGTCTGGATCCCTTAAATCCCATCTAAAAGCAGAACTGGGGGAGATTAGCAGCTCCCTCTTGATTGTGAGTAACTGGGCTCTCTCTGAGCTGTGCTGGCAGTAATTACCAAGTTAAGTTCCCTCTGTTTGTTCATCCTTACAGTAAATTAAGAAAGGAAGATTTGGGACTTGTCTGCAAGTTGATGGGCTTTGCAAATAGAGATGTGCCTTCAAAGAGTCATTTAGAGCAATTATTTGAGAGCAGTTCTTTGCTGATGGAGACAAAACACGCTATTAGAGGTTTTTTTAAAAAAAAAAAAAACAAGATACAACCAGCACAGCAGTTATTTTCTTAATGTGCTCCTGTTTATGGCTTTTTAGTCTGGAATTGTGGAAACCCTCAGCTTCTTACAACTGTTTTTATACATTAACAGGGGTTTTGAATTGCTACACCCATAGCTCTGCTCCCAGGAAACCTCCTGGTGAAGGGCTGGGATGTGATACCCAGCTATATTTAGATGGATTTTTGACTGGAATGGGGCTGACTTGAAAATTCTTTATTTTAATATTCCAGTGTGCCTTTTTTTATTCTTGGGAAGGCAGCACTCTGCCTTTTCAGGGGAAGTGTGTTCCCACCAGGCAGTGGGACAGATGGATCCGAGTCCTCTGCCTCCCCACAGGCACACTGGGATGGGGGAGATTGGGGATCAGGCACCAGAGTTCATGTGACCCCCCAAAAAGAGATCCCAGATCCCCAGAGAAGCTTTGCAGAGAGGCAGCAGCAATTTGGTTTTGTGCCAGCTGAGATAGAAATATCAATTCTGGTTTGTGTCTCCTCTTAGGGAGGCTGTCCACTCCTCTTTAATTCACTTGGGGTGTGAATTAGGGTCTGAGCTCCTTTCAGACTCCCAAAACCCCCCTCTGCTGCTCCATGGATTTCTGCTCTTCTGAGGTTTGCACAAACCCACAGTGTGTTCCTGGGCTCCCCTGCTTCCTGAGCTGCTCTTTGCAAGCACTTCCAGTGTGTTCTGTGGGGATTTATTTCTCTCCCAAGGAAACATTCAGTCCTGTCTGTAGAGCCAGGAGTGCCTGCAGCTTTCTGCTTTCTCTGTTTTTGTGGCTTTTTGTGTCCAGACACAGTGAAAGCTCACATTTTGCTTTAGCTTTTCTCATTCCCTGGCTGAATTGGTCTCAGTGAGCTGATGTCTCCCATTCCCACCTCCAATCCCTTTTCCTGCACGTCCTCATTCCTGTCCATACCAGCTCCCCCTTCATGGAATCACCACTGAAGGGTTTGGGTTGGAAGGACCTTCCTGATCATGCAGTCCCACCCCTTTGCCATGGGCAGAGAACCTTCTGTGAGATTTATTTCCCTCCTGAAGATTTCTACAGGGCCAAATATTAAGCCAGTTTTTCTCCTCATGTGATTGTTCCATCCTGTTGCTGGAAACTGGCATTGATGTGTTTTTAGGGTCACTCAAGGAGCAGCTCTGTGTGGCCACATCTCTGAGATGAGCAAGTGCTGCTGTCCAGAGTTATCCCTGCACATCCAGAGGTTGTGGATGGTGGGAAGTGACAGAAGAAATCCTGGGAGGATGAAATCCAGAGGGAGCTCTTGACTCTGCAGCTTTGATGATCAGTCCAGAGTCTGTTCTCTTGGCTGGTTTGCTCCTTCAATGCATTAAGTCACCTTGGGCCAGGTAAATCCATTAGGACACCTTGGGCCAGGTAAATCCCAGTTCTTCTCTCTCAGCTCCCTGCAAAGGCAAAGCAGGGCCTGGGGTGCAGCTCAGCTGCCCCTTGGACTGCAGCATCCCCACCAGGCTTCCTGCTCTCCTCTTTTTTGAGGCCTCCTCTGGACTCACCCAGCAGCTCCACATCCTGCTGATGCTGGAGGCAGCTCTGCAGGTGGGGTCTCACTGAGCTGGGCACAGGGGGATTGTAGCCATGATATTTTCTGAAAAATCCTTTCCTGAGGATTTTTCCTCTTGAGAAGCTGAGAGGCCTCAGGAACAAAATGTAACCAATGGTTATCTGCTGCTGTGGAATGCAACAGGTGCATCTGGGATTGGTCTCATGTGGTTGTTTTTAATTAATGGCCAATCACAGTCAGCTGGCTCGGACAGAGAGTCTGAGACAGAGCCTTTGTTATCATTCTTTGCTATTCTATTCTTAGCCAGCCTTCTGATGAAATCCTTTCTTCTATTCTTTTAGTATAGTTTTAATGTAATATATATAATAAAATAATAACTCAGCCTTCTGAAACATGGAGTCAGATCCTCATCTCTTCCCTCATCCTGGGACCCCTGTGAACACGGGCACAGCCTGGGATGATCCCATCCCTCAGCTCCTGCCCACCATGGATTCTCTTGGCTTTCTGGGATGAGTTGATGTGGCCAGGGCATGTCCAGCTTTTCATGCACCAGCACCAGTCCCTGTGCTCAGGGCTGCTCTCAATCCCCTCTTTAGGGAAACCCTGACCCACCTCAGCACCTTGCACTTGATCTTCTTGAACTTCATCTGTGGTGGTGCTCACAGGGGTCCCAGGATGAGGGAAGAGATGAGAATCTTGACTCCATGTTTCGGAAGGCTGATTTATTATTTTATGATATATATTATATTATATTATATTATATTATATTATATTATATTATATTATATTATATTATATTATATTATATTATATTTTATTATATTATATCATATATCATATCATATCATATTATTAAAACTATACTAAAAGAATAGAAGAAAGGATTTCATCAGAAGGCTGGCAAGGAATAGAAAAGGAATGGAATGATAATAAAATCTTGTGACTGACCAGAGTTTGATTGGCCATTAATTAGAAACAACCACATGGACCAATCCCAGATGCACCTGTCGCATTCCACAGCAGCAGATAATTATTGTTTTTCTTTTCCTCTAAGGTTTCTCAGCTTCTCAGGAGAAAAAACCCTGGCAAAAGGATTTTTCATAAAATACATCTGTGACACTTCATCAAATTCCCCACTCCTGGAGCTGACAAAAACCCAAAGCTTTAATCACTTGTCTCAGCTCTCTGGGTGACATTATCTGCATTTATGTCCTGTCCTGTGAGTGTGCAGGTGCAAAGTCACTCGTGGTCTGCTGCATATGTTCCAGAAAGGTCTGGCCACTTTGGATCATCATTCTGATTCCTTATGTTAAAAATGCCAAAATAAGTGTGCAGGACCATTGTGTATCTTAAACAACTGCCCAGTCTCCTTCAGTCTTTGATTTCTTAACTTACTGTGCTTTCCACTTTGAAAAATATGCACAAATCAGTGGGGCAGGTTCCCAGCTGATGGCAGAACACTAAAAGGCTAAAAAATGAAGGTATTGAGATGAGACAAAAAAACCCAAACTGCTCTGACCTGGAGGTTGTTGGTAATTCCTGCTATGACAAGAACATAAATTTTGGGTTTGGAAGCTGCCCTGCTGTAAGTGATGCAGGTACCCCTCCCCTGAGTGCTGTACCACGGTGTTTTTCTTTACAAAAACACCTGGGTTGAACACTTGTGATGTTACAGGATGTTATTGGGGGCTGTTAAAGACAGAGGAGTCATCAGAGGTGGGCTCAGAAAGGGGATGAGAAAAAAGCCAAAAAGCCATCAGCTCTCTTGTTGCTGAAACAATGGCAGATGGGGTAACACAGAACGAGCTATTGAACGACAGCAACGGAAAATGAACTCTATTATTTCTCACTCACTCCTTCTGTCAGTGATTGAGGCATTGCAGAGCACGAGCAGGAAAATAATAGGTTGCTTTCACAATGGGAGAAGTTTAACAAGTGCTAAATCATTCATTCCACACCGGGGCTGCCGTCAGTGAGGCTCCATCAGTGCCTGGCTCACCCTGATTGCTGCACTTGCCTTCCACACCCAATCCCCCAGCAGTGAGACCCTCAGCACCCCAAATCTGCTGCCTGTGGAGTGGGACTGAGACACTCAGGGCAATGATCAGGGAGATGTCACTGGCATATTTCCTGAAAAATCCCTTTGCCAGGATTTTTCTCCTGAAAAGCTGAGAGGCCTCAGAAAAGAAATGTAAACAATAATTATCTGATGGCTGTGGAATGTGCTCTGGAGGTTGTTTACCAACAGGTGCACCTTTGATTGGTCTCATGTGGATTGTTTTTACTTGGTGACCAATCCCAGTCCAGCTGTGTCAGACTCTGGTCAGTCACAAAATTTTATTCTTCATTCTTTGCTAGCCTTCTGATGTCTCCTTTCTTCTATTCTTTTAGTATAGTTTTAGTCTATAATTATAATATAATATAATATAATATAATATAATATAATATAATATAATATATATGATATAATATATATTATATATAAAATAGTATATAGAAATATATAAAATATATTATAAAACTATATTAATAATATATATTATATAAAATATGGATAAAATAAATATAAAAATATATATAATATATATAAAATATATATAAATTATATAATAATATATTATTACATATAATATATAATAATATATTAATATATAATATATATTAATATATATTAATATATATTAATATATAAAATATATATTTTTATATAAAATATATAAAATAAAATTTATAGAATAATGTTTATTATATGAAATATACTATATTTTATATAATATATATTATATAAAATATAAAGATATAAATATATTTTTATATTTTATATAATATATATTTTTATTATATATATAATATATTTTTATATATTATATAAAATATAAAAATATATTATAAAGCCATATTAATAATATATATTATATAAAATAAAATTATTTTATATATATAAAATAATAATTCAGCCTTCTGAAACATGGAGTCAAGATTCTCATCTCTTCCCTTATCCTGGGGGCCCTCAAGCACCACCACAGGGAGATGCTTCAGGGTGAGGCTGAGCACAGATGTTTTCACACAAATCTCCTGACATGGAGGATTTTCACACAATGCCACTGGCACAGGGCTCCTGAGGTGGGGCACAAAGGCAGAGGATGGGGTTTGGCAGTGGAATATTCTCCCTGGGTGCTGCTGGACACTCTGGCATTGTGTGGATGGCTCAGCCCCTGTTAACCTGGGTTCCCTTTGTTGTAGAGTTTGACTTTGTGGCTTCTGTGCTTGGCAGAGCTTGGTTTTGGGACTTGGTGTGAGCTGTTCCTTCAGTGTCCGTCACTGGTGTTCATCTCTTGGGTTTCTGTGGTTGAGATGACCCCTGAGGCATTAAAAGTCTTTTTTCCCCACCCCACAACCAAAGAAGAAGTCGAGATTCCTCAGCTCTGCTTTTCAGGGTTGTTTTCTCTTATCTATGACATTCTTTCTCTGACCTGCTGAGATCTGTCCAGCAGGTTGGGTTGTGGCACAGTCCCTGCCCTTGGGGTGGTGTTGGCTTTTTATACCAAGAACTACCTGTACTTTATTTACAATAATTTTCCAATACCTATCACCTGTGTTAGACAGTCTGGCTCTACTCTAAACCAATCCAGAAGTGTCACCATCACAGCAGAAGATGGGGGACAAGAAGGAGAAGGAGAAGAAGGACAGGACATGCCCAGATTCCTCCATCTTGCCTCTTGAACCCCCATTCTAAATCCCCAAAATTCTACTTTTTCACCCTGTGACAAATTCACTATCATTCTGCTCAAACTCTTGTGGCTTGTAACTCCTCACACAAAGTTGGTAATTGTTCCATGGGCTAAAATCAAAGGCACAAAAGGTGTTTTTGACTCCATCCCAAGGTCTCTGAGCCCCCTGCCAGGGTCTCGAGTCCTCCAGGGCAGCCAGAGCAATGTCCTGGGCCCTCACATTCATCCTGAAGCTGGAAATGCCCTGGGTGTCCTTGGAATCACTTGCTGATAATCACAGAAATACTGAATGGTTTGGGTTGGAAGGGACCTGAAAGATCATTCCAACCCTGCTGGAATCTGAAATGTAAGGAATTCTCAGAACTTTGGGCCTGTAAACCAAAGCTAAGAATTAAACACAGGATTTGGTCTGAGACCTTGGAAAAGGCTTCCAAACTTAGGTGCTAGAAGTGAAAATGAGTGCAGGAGGTGACCTTTCTATTTAACTACAGCCAGAAACATTCTCTGCTCTCTGGGCTTTTCCTCTTAATTTCCAGTGCACTTGTAGGAGCCCAGAAACGATTTTTCCTTTGGAATGTGACTGTTTCACGTGGGGAATGGGATGAGTTGGAGCTGCTTTGCCTTCTGCCCATGTGGTGGTGATGTCCAGAGTCCTCAAGGCAGGACATTGCTCTGAGGGCAGCAGTTACAGGCAAGAGGGGAATAAATGGGATTAAGGAGAGGTGAGCGAGGAAAGTCTTGACAGCATCTTTCCTCAAACTGTTGGAAAAATACTTTTTTTTCCATTGCTTCTGCTCTGCTCATCAGGCAGAAGCTTTTCCTGCCTCCAGAAAATCCTCTTTAAAGCAGGAATCTGTGTCAGCAGAGCAGAGACAGTGGTGACACAGCTCTCCCAGACATCTCAGGGCTGCAGGGCCACATTTCAGCCCAGCCCATCCTAAAATGGACTAAAAATAGCTCAAGGTAATCAGCTCACAGTGGCCACATCCCATCAGTTGCCCAGTGCTTGCTCTCCTGCCCAAAGCCCTGGAGATCAGAGCTTAAGGTGTGAAGAGCCCATTCATTATTCCAGGCTTGAGTGTTAATCACCAAATCACTAATTTGGCCCATTAGGAGCAGTAAATATTCGAGTCCTCTTCAGGCTTCACTTCCAGTTTGAAATTTTGCTGGTTAGTTAAGAAACAAAATAAGAAATCATCTGTTGTGTGTTCATCTGGGAATAAAAACTCTCCATTCCCTCTTGGAACAGAAGTTTCTTGTTGTGCCCTGATAGCTGTGGACCCCTGAGAGAAATACATGAAATTGTTAGAAACATTTTCTCCTTTTTTTTGTGTGTGTGATTTTTTCCCCCTCATTTATTTCCTCTTGCTGTTGTTCAGGTATACAGATCAATATAATCACTCTTTGGTCCTGATTTAACATTTTTTTCAGCTCTGAATGCAGGGATTGAGTTACCTCAGAGAAGCTGCTTCTCTCTGGGTAATTTGGAGGCTTGTTGCTAATATTTAGCAATTTGGGCAATTGGTGCTTGGTTGCTTTATCCTCTTTTCACTGATCTCACTCAGTGTCTCTCCCTGTGTATTTGTGCTCCTCAATAATGCTGTGCAAAGCCTCTCTCCCAGGATTTTCACCCATCCAAGGGGGAAAAGTGAGACTTTGCCCCTTCAGGGAACATCCTGAGTTGGAAAGGACCCACAAGGATCCTTGATTCCAACTCCTGGCCCTGCAGAGACACCCCAAGAGCTGTCTGTAGGAATAACCCATCAACATTAGGGCCCAAATTCGGCAAATCTGAGCCCAAGCAGCTCCTTCCACAGGACAAAGCCAAGCTGAAAGTGAACAACAGCAGCAAAAATTGGCATAACCCTTGGTTTCCTATCCCATCAAATACAGAGCAGCAGAACAATCTCATCAGCTGAAGGAGAAAAATCATGGGGTTATGTCACAGACATATTTCCTGAAAAATCCTTTTGCCAGGATCTTTTCTCTTGAGAAGCTGGGAAGCTTCAGCTTCTCCCTGTTTTGCTGCTTTGGGATGTGATTTGGAGAATTGTTTACCCAGCATGTGAAATTGTTTTTACTTGATGACCAATGACAGCCGCCTGTGTGGAGGCTGTGAGCAGTCACAAGATTTTATCATCATTCCATTCTTTTCTATTCCCTTTAAGCCTCCTATTCTTTAGTGTAGTTTTAATATATGATTTTCTTTTCATATAATATATATCATAAAATAATAAATCAGCCTTCTGAAACATGGAGTCAACATCCTCATCTCTCCCCTCGTCCTGGGAACACCACCGCAGAGTTTCCCATGATTTATCCTGTGGAAATCTCCTGCCTCATTTGTTGGGAGTCAATATTTTGCCCACTGGCTGTGGGAGCCCTGCAGAACTTGGAGGTTCATTCTGGAGCAGCAGCTCCTGCTGGCATTTCTTTAATGAACTCATAATTTATGGGCTGTGTTTTACATCTCCTCCCCCTGCCCCCGGAGCTTGTTCCAGCCAGCTCTGGAAGAAATGAGCTGTGGAGTTGTTACTCTCCTTGATTAAGTCAATAAAATCCATTTGTCTTGTTAGGTGAGGAGCTCCATTTGGCCTCCCAGATTCTGATTTTTTTTTTGGAGGTGAAAGCAACAATGATAAAATATGTGAGAATCAGAGCTGAGCAGGCAGCGCCTGGAATTGAGGTGGTGATTTGGAATTCTCAGATGGTGACAGTGATTGTTCCACTGAAGAACCTTTTGTTGGTTTTAGATGATGGATTTTAATGGTTTGGGTGGTTTTTAATAAATTATCATTGCTTTGAAAGACAGGAGATGCTTCATGTCAGGATCAGCCAGATTTCTGCTCCTTCATCCCAAAAGGTCACATTCCTGTCTTTCATTTATTATAACCTTCACAACATCATCAAGGCAAGGGTTTTTATTTTCAATTTTATTTTTATTTTCATTTTCACCTGCTGTGATTCTCAAATTACACCATAAAGGGCTCCTTGTCAAGGGTGGTGATTACAAGTTTAATCTAGTTTTATAAAAACAGTGTTTGTCTATTAACTTTCATCCTGATCATGAAAAAGCTCCTTAGCTCCCTCAAGAGAAATGTGAAATAGATTTAAAATCCAGCCTCTGTTAAGGACCTGGATGCCTGGAAGTGTCCAAGTCCAGGTTGGACAGGGCTTGGAGCACCATGGAAGGAACTCGGTGGGCTCTAAATTCCTTTTCAACCCACAGAACTCAGTAAATACAGCCCATGTGTGAGTCCTTCTGCCAGCAGCATCGAGGCTTTGAGATTTTTTTAATATTCCCTAATTCTGCTCCTGACCAGGCAGCAGCACTGAGGTGAATGTGGAGGGATCAGAGCATCATCATCATCATCATCATCATCATCATCATCATCATCATCATCATCATCTTATTATTATTATTATTATTATTATTATTATTATTATTATTATTATTATTATTATTAATATTCCTCCTGTAAGTCCTGGGTGGTGTCACCGTGATATTTTATGAAAAATCCCTTCACCAGGATTTCTTCTCCTTCATTGGGAAGCTTCAGCTTCTCCGTGTTTTGCTCCTCTGGAATGTGATTTGGAGAATTGTTTACCCAGCATGTGAATTGTTTTTAATTAATGACCAATCCCAGCCAGTTGTGTCAGGACTCTGGTCAGTCATGAGTTTTTATTATTCATTCTTTGCTAGCTTTCTGATGTCTCCTCTCTCTTTCTTTACTGTAATTTTAGTATATCATTTTCTTTTAATATAATATAATATGACCACACTGGGGGAGACACTTTCCTGAGAGAACAGTGCCCTGACCTCACTAAATCACTTTTATCCCAATTTTGAGCACTGCCAAACCCCCAGAGGATTGGCAGGAGCAGCAAGGACCAGACTCCTCTGGAGTTCCTCTTCTGCATTTTCACATTTTTCTGTACTTTTGAGTGTCTGTCCTGGTGTTCCAACTCCCCCACAAAACCAGCCCAGGGATTCCTGCTTGCATCACAGCAGGAAAAAAAGCCAAATTTGGGCTGTTTCCTGTGATTATTTGACGTGAGCCAGCACTGACACTTCAGAACAGGCAGAGCTTCCGAACACAAACATCCTCAAAAAACTTTTCACTTTGGAATGTCTCTCTCAGAGCTTTGCAGTGTAAACTCCCAAATCCCTCCTGGATCAGAGCTGCCTCAGAGCTGTCACGTTTTGGTTTTGGCTGCTGCTGTTGTGCAGTGCTTTTGCAGTTGCTGATTCACAGAGCAATAAACCCCCAGGACTCTGGGTTGGAATCTCTGAATACAGAAGCAGCAGCCAGGAATGGATTTCACCTTGCCACAAGGAGCTCTTGGCAACTTTCAGAGTCTGTAGAGACAATTCATCTTCCTCTCCCTTGTAACTGCCACGCTGAAATCCCATTGTGAGGCAATAAAACCAGGGAATATTCTCATTTAAGTCAGAGTTTTTGCGTCAGATCACCTTTTTAGAGCTCTCTTGGAATGCTGTGTGCTCATTGCACAGTCACCGTGGTTCTGAGCCAGTTTAACCAGTGGTGGGTGGCACAGTGACAGCTGCTAAATTGAGATAATTCGATGTTTTCTGATTAGCAAAAGCACAAAAGCCAGAGGTGGAAATGCATTTTAGATGCTCTGGGTGCAATATCTCTGTTTGTTATGAGCGTTTCAGTGATGAATCAGCCCTTCAGCCTCAGTGGGGGCCCAGCAGGGCACAGGCAGATGAAAAAGGATGAAATGTGGCTAAAGTGGGCAAACAAGAGATGAGAGAAGAGAAGGACAATTACTGCCATTTTATGGATGGGGAATGAACACCCAGGAAGATGAAGGGGTTGATTGAAGAATCATTAAGTGTTCATCACTAAACCACGGCCTCAGGTGCCACATCCAGAGGGTTCTGGACACTCCCAGGGATGGTGATTCCAGCTTCTTCCAATTCCTGTTCCAATCCTTGTGGGCTGTTCAGTCCTGCAGAGCTCTGCTCTCCCCTGGCCTTGATCCAGCAAACAGCTGGAGCAACTTTGGATCTTTAATTCCTTGGAGTTTTAGGCAATCAGGAGCTGAACCAAAATTCCTGTCAGGTCCTTAAAATCTGATCACATCCACCAACTCAAGGAATAGTTTTCCTCCCATTTCTCAGCTTTGCTGATGCCTTTTTGAGGCAGCAATTGAGCATATTTTGGGGGAAAAAACCAGCCCCAGATGCTTATTTCAAAAGGGAAGAAAGCAGCATTGTTAAAGCTGCATTTAAGTCGTTATCTCTTCTTATTACTGCTGCTTCTTTCAAGAAGTCTCTCCAGTCTGGCTTTCAGGGATAACAAACCCAGAGTGGAGAGCAGAGCTGGGGGCTGCTGGGCTATTTCACATCTGGGGGTTGGGAGGCAAAGAGAAAGGGGGAAATCTATGAACTATCAAAATGTTGTTGGCTTTTCATTCCCAGATCAATGTGGGATCTCTCAGAGCATCACAAAGCGAAATGGTGCATAATATCACAGTCCTAAATTGGCCCAAATTATTGTGTTTTTAAGCCAAGCCAGCTTTGTTTAAATAATGGCTTTGCCATGGAGATTTGTCTCATTGATTGGATGCTTCGGAGTGGCAGAGTGAGAAAAATGAATTTGTGTCAGGCTGAATTACAGGTTTCCATATATTATTTAAGCGTTGCTCTTTACCTCTCCCTCTGTCACTCATCATTTCCTTGCAGATTGCTCTATTTTTAATATTTCTCAGAGTTGAAGGTTACTTTCTTCTCCAGCAGCAGCTTTGGAGCAAATCTTATTTTAGTGGTGATGTTAATAGTAATTAATAATTATGAGGTTTACGAATGTGTATCTTGCTGTTCTCCCCCTCAACTCTGGCTGGAATTGCCAGAGCAGCTGGGGCTGCCCCTGCATCCCTGGCAGTGTCCAAGGAAGGATTGGAGCACCCTGGGATAGGGGAGGTGTCTCTGGAATGAGCTTGGAGGGCCCTTCCCACCCAAACTGCTCTGGGATTCTGGGATTTGGGACACTCAGAATCCATCCCGAGGGATTTTTATGGAAAACGGGGAGAGAAAAGAGAGGAGAAGGGAAGGGAGACCCTTCATGGTTTGCTGAGATTCCAAGTGAAGGCCCTGGGTCCATGAATGTCTTGGGGAGGAGATGGATCCAATGTCAGGCCGGGAGAGCTGGGAATGTTCCCCTGGAGAAGGGAAGGCTCCAGGGAGAGCTTCCAGCACATTGCAGGCCTGCAGGGGCTCCAGGAGAGCTGCAGAGGGACTGGGGCCAAGGCCTGCAGGGACAGCACCCAGGGAATGGCTCCCAGTGCCAGAGGGCAGCCAGGGATGGGATCTTGGCAATGAGGAATTCCTGGCTGGGCTGGAATTGCCAGAGCAGCTGGGGCTGCCCCTGCATCCCTGCAGTGTCCAAGGCCAGGCTGGACGTTGGAGCTTGGAGATAGTGGGAGGTGTCCCTGCCATGCCAGAGCTGGAATTGATGATCTTTCGGGTCCTTTCCAACCCAAACCATTCCATGATTCCATTAGGTACCGGCAAGAAGTTTTTCTCTTTGCATTTACTGCTCAGCTGGTTTGCTGTCCAATCCCCCTGGACTTGGTCAATCTGCTGCTCCCCCTGCTGTGGCATTCCCAAAGGGAATTTTCAGCACACAGTGGGACTGGAACTGGAAATCAAGAGTTGAAAGTAACAGAGCTGGAAGCTCTTTCAGCTACCCTCACTGGCACCTCTCACTGCTCAGGGGGATCTTTCCCTGTTCCTCGTTTCCATGGTTTTAGGAGGTCCCCACAGAGCCCTTGCTGAAGTCCTGTGAGATCCCACATTTCTTGTTCATCACTGGAGTGACTGAGCAGGAATGAGCTGCTCAAAAAGCAAAAAGTCAATACCTATCACTTTTCCATCAAACCTTTAAACATTGCATGAAAAATGGATTGTTTGAGATCCCAGAAGGGGGGCACAGCAGAGTGGGCAAAGCTTCAGGAAATCTTTAGGTAACAGTTTGCAGACCCAAGTTCCAGGAGAAGCAATTCCTTCCTTTTTGCAGGAAAATTGTTGGCCTTGGGTTTGTTCCTACCTCAGGAACCTGAGCTCACGTGCAAAAGGATGGAGCACGTGAGATTCATTCCCTTTTTCTTTCCCTCTGGTTTAAAGATTTCTTCCCAATTAATTGTCAAGAACCAGGGCATATGAGAAGATCTGAGATGCTCTTGTTGTGCTGTTCACCTCATGGGTTTTGGAAAAGGAAGGAGGGACAGAAGCTGCATTTTTATTGTGGAGCTGGTATTTAATAGTCAGGAGTGCTGAAGGTGTAGCCTGAGGAAAAGAAATTCCAGATGGGAGGGGAAGAATTTGCTGCTGAGCAAGTGAAGAAGCATTCTAGGGATAGATATTTAGCTAGTGATAATTAATCCATGCTCTGAGGGACACACTCTTCCTGACAGGAGGGTGGGATTGGCCTCTTCTCCCAGGCAATGAGCCACAGGGTGAGAGAAAATGGCCTCAAGGTGAGCCAGGGAAGGCTCAGGGTGGACATCAACGGGAATTTCCTCATGGAAAGGGTGGGAAGGGCCTGCCCAGGAAGGTTTGGAGGTGGCACTCAGGGCTCTGGGGACCAGGTGGGCATCAAGCACAGCTTGGACTCGATGGTCCAGGAGGGTTTTTCCAACCTCAGTGATGCAGGGATTGTGTGGGTGCAAAACCAGCTGGGTGGCTGGGCCAGAGGCTGGGGGCAGTGGATTCACACCAGTGGTGTCCAGTGGGGCCAGGTTTAGGGTCTTTATGACAGATGTGGATCAATGTAGGGAGATAGAACATAAGAAAATAAAGATTGTGTAGAAAGTAATCTTACCCCTAAGGAGCTGCAGCTGGGCCAATTATCAAAGATTAGGAGCAGGCCTGACTTTAACAGGCCACAGCTGTGTCTAATGAGGATGAGTGCTGTAAAAGAGTGGGATAGCTGGGGGAGGAGTTGTTGGAGTTTGTTGGTTGTGCTGTGAGGGAGAAAGAGTCAGTGCTGTGAGGAGCTGCCCACAACACCAAGAAGGTGTGGAGCTTCTGTGGTGGGAGACAACAGTATGGAATCCCTGCAGTAAGATGGCAACAGATCAAGGGCACCCTCAGTCAGTTCTGGGGTCACCCCAGGCTGGGTGGGATGTGCATCTGCCAGAGGGCTCTGGACAGGCTGGATCCATGGGCTGAGGCACAGCAGGACCCTGTGCTGGGCTGTGCCCTTCAGTGACCATCACATCCAGTGCCACAGGCTCCATCCCACAGCTGGACTTGGGATGGGAAAAGCAGTTTATTGTGAGGGGATAGAATGTAAGAAAATAAAGATTGTGTGGAAAGTGATCTTACCCCTAAGGAGCTGCAGCTGGGCCAATTATCAAAGATTAGGAGCAGGCCTGACTTTAACAGGCCACAGCTGTGTCTAATGAGGATGAGTGCTGTAAAAGAGTGGGATAGCTGGGTGAGGAGAGAGTTGGAATTTCTTGGCTGTGCTGTAAGGGAGAAGGAGTCAGTGCTGTGAGGAGCTGCCCATGAGAAATCACCAAGAAGGTGTGGAACTTTTGCAATAAGATGGCAACAGTTTGGAGGAGCCCAACCAGATGTGCTGCAGGCAAACATCTCCCTCGTGTCTTCTCCCAAGGCCACCACCACTGGGGCTGTCATCCCTTGGGGTGGGACCTGGATCCTCTCCCTGTTTTGGGAAATCACTCCCTCTGCACCACTCCTATTTGGGAATAGTTGGATATTAATAGTTCTGGCTTGCAATCAGAAAGGCTGGCACAGTTCTTGGAGCAGCCTGGCCCAGTGAAGGTGTCCCTGCTCCTGGCAGGGGCTTGGAACAAGATGAACTTTTCAGGTCCATTCCAACCAAACCATACTGGGAGTCATTCTCTGAAAATTGACTTTTTTTAAACTAAAACAGCCCCTGAACAACAGCAGTGCTGAGTTCCACCATCAAGGTGCTCTTTCCTGCAGTTGTGACTGCGGTTTTGTGTTCTCTCAGCTGATAGCACTTACGAAGTTTTTCAGGGAATTGTGGAAAAATTGTAGGATTTCACTTTGCAACTCATTGCAGAGGGTGAAATTGTTTGTATTGAGCTGGGGCGTAAATGCTGGGAGTTTTTTGCAGGCAAAAAACCTTAAATTGACCATCCACTTTCCTTGTGCAGCCTTGCTAAAAAAGCAAGAAACAAACCAGGGTTACATTAAATTTTAATTTGGTTTCATAACCAGAAAGAGCAGGTCAATATTTTGTGAAACAGAGGGGAAAACTCTTCTTGGAAGGATTTTCTTCATCTTCAGAGTGTGGTTTATTGTGAAACTTTATTATTTAGAGCTGAATTCAGTGGAAAGTTCTAAGTGCTGACAGCTCCATTCCATCCCATCCCCTGTGTTTAAAATCTCTGAATAATCCTGGAGAGATGATTGCACCTGTAATTATCTTTACAGACATTATTGAACCCTCTCACTACACCTGCTGATTCCTCCCTCTGGTCAAACAGTTGAGAATAATGCAGTAAAAATATTTTAATATTATGTTTTTCATTTTCTTTATCTCATTAATGGTTGTTCATCTTGAAAAGTGAAGTAGTTTATTTGACCTGCACCATACCTGCTCTGTCCCTGAACACTGTAGATCTTGTTTGGAAAATAACACTATTTTTCAATGCTAAAAATTCAATACTTAAAATGTGGGGTTTTTTCTTAAAAAAAAATCATGATTAGCTGGAAGAGAAATGAAGAGAGTGGTATCTGCAAACAGAGGGGAAAGCTCTTCTTGGAAGGATGTTCTTCATCTTCAAGGTGTAGTTTATTGTAAAACTTTATTAATTAAGAGTTTAAGTCAATGAAGAATTCTAAGTGCTGACAGCTCCATCCCATCCCCTGTGTTTAAAATCTCTGAATAATGAGAGATTATTCTGGAGAGATGATTGCACCTGCTAATTACCTTTACAGACATTCTTGAACCATCTCACTACACCTGCTGATTCCTCCCTCTGGTCAAACAAGTGAGTGTAACAGTTGCTGTAAACATATTTTAATATTATATTTTTCATTTTCTTTATCTCATTAATGGTTGTTCATCTTGAAAAGTGAAGTAGTTTATTTGACCTGCACCATACCTGCTCTGTCCCTGAACACTGTAGATCTTGTTTGGAAAATAACACTATTTTTCAATGCTAAAAATTCAATACTTAAAATGTGGGGGTTTTTTTCTTCAAAAAAAATCATGATTAGCTGGAAGAGAAATGAAGAGAGTGGTATCTGCAAATTCAGAAGTTCTTCAGCGCTATTTATGCTTCTTATCATATCTGAAACAAGCTAGGAAATCAATTCCTGCAATACCTATCCACGTCAAAGCAGGCTTATCACCAGGAGCCTCCTGGAAGTTGTTCTTGTCTGCTTGAAAGCAGATGGATCTGGAGGATTGGGATACAATCCCTTTCTCCTGTTACGCTTGCAGGTGATGTTGTGGAATGAAGTTGTTTTTGGGGTTTTTTTTCCTGTGGAAAAAGGGTGATAAAAATTGCTCTTTAAGTTGTTCCAATCAAAGCAGCTTTTTAGAGAAGTTTTTGGTGATAAGGGCAGAGCTCAGTGAGATGGGCATTGAACAGCTGGAAATGAGAGGGGTTTCGTTTGGGTTTAGTGGTTGGGGTTGAGATGGTCAAAAAATCAATTAGAGCCAGGTGGAGGAGAGAAACAAAACCAAAACAAATCCACAGAAATTCCTTTGGCCAGAATTGCTGAGGTGAATCCAGAGGAATCCACAGAGGTGGAGCCAGGCTGGGAGAGCTGGGAATGTTCCCCTGGAGGGGAGAAGGCTCCAGGGAGAGCTTCCAGCACATTGCAGGCCTGCAGGGGCTCCAGGAGAGCTGCAGAGGGACTGGGGCCAAGGCCTGCAGGGACAGCACCCAGGGAATGGCTCCCAGTGCCAGAGGGCAGCCAGGGATGGGATCTTGGCAATGAGGAATTCCTGGCTGGGCTGGAATTGCCAGAGCAGCTGGGGCTGCCCCTGCATCCCTGCAATGTCCAAGGCCAGGCTGGACACTGGGGCTGGAGCAGCCTGGGACACTGGGAGGTGGCCCTGCCATGGATGGGGGATGGAAAAAGATGATTTTAAGATCCCTTCCCACCCAAACCATTCCATGTTTTAAAAGTAAGGAATTAAATGCAACCACTTTGGGAATGTAAGTGATAAAACACTTTTTGTGGACAAGGACACTGTTCCCATCACAGAGATCCAGCTGTTGCTGACTGTGGATGACACCAATGGGGGTTTTCTTCCAGGCTTTATTTCCCTTCTTTCCTTCCTTTTTTTTGTTTCCAGTCACAAATGTCCAGCAGGATGTTGGGTCACTTAATTGACTTCTGTTTTTCTCTGCCTGCTGTTCTTATCAGGCAGCACAAGACTCAGGGAGTTCAGTCAATACTTGTGTAATCAATTTAAAAAATGACAAAGAGGTCCTGGTAATTAGGGCAAAGCTGCTGCTTATGACATTTCAATAATTACTTCAGCTTCCTCCTTCTCCAGCATCTCCAGCAAATGGGGGCTGATTGAAGGAGGGGATCTTGCTTGACTGAGGACGTGTCAGAATTCCACAAATCCAAGCAGGAATTGAAATTGAGGCTTTTTGTTTCAGCACATGAAAGGGTTCTCAAGGAGACAGGGGAAGAATGGGGTTGATTTGTATTTTCCCATGATGCCACAGAGCAGCTGTGCCATTCTCTCTCTACCTGTTTGGCCTCATTTTCCTGCCCCTGAACATCAGCTGCCCTGGCAGCAGCCCAGGGCTTCTTGGATGTCTGGGAAGATCTCTGGGAACAGAGGAAGACAAAAACTTTTGAGGGACGTGTTGCTCGTTTCTCCTTGGCTTTGGGGCATCCATGAATTTCTGAGGCCACTTATTTCCTGGATAGTCTGAGATCCAGAAGGGGAAGGGGGAGCTGATGGTTTGTCCACCCCAAACAATGAAAAACCCCAGCAGGGTTTTTGGTTTTGGGGATGTAAGGAAAAAAAACAAACAAACCCATGTGCTGCAGTGCTGAATCATCCATAAAAATGTTCCATGGCATTTTCTGATCCCTCTTTTGCTCAGCCACGGAATCCACAGGGTGGGTGAGGGCTGAGATGATCACAGCTGTGCCAACAGAGCCTCTCTGAGATGGTGCAGAGCAGGGCTGGGCTCAGGTGCCACCTCTCCCACCCAGATCCTGCCTCACTTGGACAGGGAGCACCCAACATCCAGAGCAGCAGCCTGGGTGGCTGGGGGAGCTCATGGTAAACTCAGAATTAAAGGGGGGAAAGCCACAGGATGGTTTGGTTCAGAAGGGACCTTAAAGATCCTCTCGTTCCAGCCCAAACCATGGCAGGGACTCCTCCCACTGTGCCAGGGTGCACTGCCAGGGATGAGGAGCCCCAGCTGCTTCTCAGTTTTGGGGTGTGAAGGCACCTTAATAGTCCATCCCTGGCCAGGCTGGGGGAGACTTTCTGCCTTAAACACCGCTCTGCAACAGGGAAAAATCCGTTCCATTGTTCTGCACTCCCTTTCCCTTCTCCGTAAATTGACTTTTTACCCCAGGGCTCAATAAAAGCTCTGGTGTCCTTGAATGTCCTTTTCCAAAGTAATTATTAAAAATCCAGCTGTGCTGGAGAGGAGCAGACCTGAGCTGGAGGACTGACCTGAGCTGGTTCAGAAGGGACTCAGAGCCCTTTCCAGCCTCTCTCCATCCTTCCAAGCCATGGAAGTGTCCCCTCTATTATTCCTGCATCCAGAGGAACCAGAATATGGATCCCACACAGTCCTGGCCCTGAGCAGCACCTTCTGCCCACCAGAGATCTCTCACCACAGCCTTGGAAAAGGGAGAAAGGAGCAGGAGGATTTCTTGGATTGTTTGGGCTTTTTTTTTTTTTTTTTTTTTAATAGTTGAATCTATCACACTTCCTTTTACCCCTGTTTCCAAAAGTTCTGCTTTTCATGTGGGAAGTGTCGGAATTAATTTGGAAGTGTTACTGAGGAGTCCTGGTAGACACAGCTGTAAAAGCACCAGGACCTGCAAAAGCCCCCAAAGAGCTGTCAGAGCTTGGCTCTCACTGGAGAAATCTAAAATTTATATTTTTTTCTTTTTTTTTTTTTTCCCTTCCCCAAATGTGCAGAAGCTTTTTTGTCATTTCTCACGATTCCAAGGCAGCTTTTTTTAAAAAAAAAAAAAAAAATCTCAATTTGCCACCATGTCCTGGGTGCTGTGCTCCTGCTGTGCTGCCATATGGTGGTGACCCAGGTGTCCCTGCTTGGTGCCAGTCGTGGCTTCTTGGTAGGGGAGGAGGTGGAATCATGGAATTTTAACGAGGAGCTGCCCCCTCCTTCCCCTGCTCTCCCCAAGGCACAGACCATTAGCAGACTGAACCCTTCAAAGGTGGCATCCAAGGTGTGATTTGTAAGATTGTCACATCATTGCAGCCCTCAGTTTTCTCCCCTTGGTCTGAAAACCTTAATAATCAGCCAAAGCTCGGTGTCTGTAGCTGCTTTTTTTTTTATGAGGGAGAAAGATGGGCCCTTCTCCCCCCCTCCTGAAAATTCAGGTGCATTTTTATTTTGAGACAAAAGTTGCCAAATATTTGGCTGTTGATGGCCTAGATGAGCCACACAAAGAAAATCCTGGGTCAATATTTTTGTAGTGTTGTGGCCACTGATCTGAAGGTCCTAAAAGTTCCTCCCAGTTCCCTTTAGGATCATCTTTGCTGTTTATCAACAGACACAAATTTAACGTTGTTCTCTCTAAAAGCCTCTTGTTTCCCAGCATTGATGCCAAGTCCAATTCTCATTTGTTGGGTTTAAAACTGAAAAAAAAAAAAAGGCAACATCAGTGTTTGGGCTGAGAAAGAAAAGTTTCACTGAGCGCATGAAAATAAAATGAGATTCTGAGCTGTCACTGAAACAATGACAGAAATCCATGGTTCCTTTTGCTTTTCTGTGGGAGACTCAGTTCCCACAAGGAATTAATCTTGGTTTGGGTAAATCTGGACATTAAAGCATTTGATGGTGAGGCCCTTGCTGCTACTGCATGGTCTGAGCTTGGTTTGGGGCTGTTTTACCTCGTTTTAAACTTTCCTGCCACGAGGTTTGGCTTTGTGGGTGTCTGAAGGACCAAGCAGTGATTCCTGGAATGGTTTGGGTTGGAAGGACCTTAAAGATTATCCAAGTCCAACCTCTGCCACGGGCAGGGCCACCTTCCATGGCCGGGGATGTCTTCATGGTCAGGGACACCTTTGTGGACAGAGACATTTCCATGGGCAGGGACACCTTCCATGGCCGGGGATGTCTTCGTGGGCAGGGACACCTTCCATGGGCAAGGACAAATTCCATCAGCAGGGACACCTTCCATGGACACCTTCCACAAGCAGAGACACCTTCATGGCCAGTGATGTCTTCATGTGCAGGGACACCTTCCATGGGCAGAGACAAATTCCATGGGCAGGGACATCTTCCATGGACAGAGATACCTTCCATGGGCAGGGACACCTTCGCGGACAAGGATGCCTTCCATGGGCAGGGACAAATTCCATGGCCAGGGACACCTTCATGACCAAGGACACTTTCCATGGACAGAAACACATGCATGGGTGGGGACATCTTCATGAGCAAGGACGTCCAAGGACTTTCCATGGGCTCCAAACCCTGTCCCACTTGGCCTTGAGCACCTCCAGGGATGGGTGAGCACCTCCAGGGGTGAGATTTGGCCACCAATGTTCTCCTGAGGCAGCAGAGTGTGCCTGGTGCAGGTCTCCCAGCTGGATTCCTACCCTGAGGAGGTTTCCTGTGCAGGGGAAGGGGGGCACAGGGGATTCTCTTCAGAAGCACCATTCTCATGTAGCAGCTCTATCTTCATTAGCGCTTCCCAGCATTTGGCTCCCTTTGGAGAGGGTATTGGATGCAAATCAGGTTTCAAAGGCAGCCCAGTGTCTGCTCTTTCCCTGTGAATTCGGTGGCCAGGCTGAGCTGCAGCTTTGTTGTGCTCTGTGCATTAGTGAGGACGGGATGAAGCCTTTTCAAGTCCCCTTTGATGTGGAAAGGAGTTTGTGCAAGTGTTGTTCCCTTGTCACAGTCACCTCCCCTCCTCAAGGAGCCAACCCCATCCCAGCCAGAACATTTCTGCCAAGGTTTTTCCTGGAGTTTTCATGCGGTAATTACAAAAAGTGGGATTTGGGAATGGTTTTACCAGGTGAACTTTTCCCCTCTGCACACCTTTGTCACACCAGTGAGATGTACCAAAGGAATTATGGAATGGTTTGGGTGGGAAGGGACCTTAAAATCATCCAGGGCTGCCCCCATCACTCTCTGCAGCTCCTGAAAGGTGCCTGGGCTCAGCTGCCCTTGGGCTCTTTCTCCAGCAGCACTGACACAGCCAGAGCACACAGCCTCCAGCTGTGCCAAGGGAAATTCAGGTTGGAGAGCAGGAAAAAGCTTTTCCAGCAAGGGGGATCAAGTTCTGCAATGGCTGCCCGGGGAGGTGGTGCAGTCCCCAGCCCTGGGTGTGTTTGACAGCCTGGATGTGGCACTGGGGGCCAGGGGCTGGGCTGGACTCCATGGCCTTGAAGGTCTCTCCCAACCTGGTCATTCTGTGAGTCTGTGAAGTTCTGCCCCACATCCAGGGGGAATTCCTAAACTCAGTCCCTGCCCCTTCCCCTGGTGCTACCCTGGCCCTGGAGTAGAGCCTGCTCCATTCTTTGGGAGCTCCTGTGCCCATGGATCCCCATGGATGGGCTCCTGTGCCCATGGATCCCCATGGATGGGTTCCTGTGCCCGTGGATCCCCATGGATGGGCTCCTCAGCCATGGATCCCCATGGATGGGCTCCTGTGCCCATGGATCCATCCCCATGGATGGGCTCCTGTGCCCATGGATCCCCATGGATGGGCCCCTTGGCCATGGATCCCCATGGATGGGTCCCTCAGCCATGGATCCCCATGGATGGGCTCCTGTGCCCATGGATCCCCATGGATGGGCTCCTGTGCCCATGGATCCCCATGGATGGGCTCCTGTGCCCGTGGATCCCCATGGATGGGCTCCTGTGCCCATGGATCCCCATGGATCCCCATGGATGGGCTCCTGTGCCCGTGGATCCCCATGGATGGGTCCCTGTGCCCATGGATCCCCATGGATGGGGTTCCTGTGCCCATGGATCCCCATGGATGGGGTTCCTGTGCCCATGGATCCCCATGGATGGGTCCCTCAGCCATGGATCCCCATGGATGGGTCCCTGTGTCCATGGATCCCCATGGATGGGCTCCTGTGCCCATGGATCCCCATGGATGGGTCCCTCAGCCATGGATCCCCATGGATGGGCTCCTGTGCCCGTGGATCCCCATGGATCCCCATGGATGGGGTTCCTGTGCCCATGGATCCCCATGGATCCCCATGGATGGGGTTCCTGTGCCCATGGATCCCCATGGATGGGCTCCTGTGCCCATGGATCCCCTTGGATGGGCTCCTGTGCCCATGGATCCCCATGGATCCCCATGGATGGGCTCCTGTGCCCATGGATCCCCATGGATGGGCTCCTGTGCCCATGGATCCCCTTGGATGGGCTCCTGTGCCCATGGATCCCCATGGATCCCCATGGATGGGTCCCTGTGCCCATGGATCCCCATGGATGGGCTCCTGTGCCCATGGATCCCCATGGATGGGCTCCTGTGCCCATGGATGGGGTTCCTGTGTCCATGGATCCCCATGGATGGGTCCCTGTGCCCATGGATCCCCATGGATGGGTCCCTCAGCCATGGATCCCCATGGATGGGTCCCTGTGCCCATGGATCCCCATGGATGGGGTTCCTGTGCCCATGGATCCCCATGGATGGGTCCCTCAGCCGTGCCCCCCTGCCCTGAGCAGCCCCAGCTCCCTCAGCCTCCCCTGGGCACGGAAATGCTGCAGGCCCTGGGCCATCCTCACATCCCTCCTGTGGCCCTGCCCCAGCAGCTCCAGGTCCCTCCTGTCCTGAGGAGCTCACAGCTGGACCCTCCAGATGTGCCTCACAGACCTCCCCGTCCCACCTGGGTGAGGATTTGGGACCCTGGAACCAAACACCATTTTGATAAGCACAGATTTGCAGATGTCACCACGCTGCTGAGTAGAATTTCCTGCAAATTCCCATTTTCCTTGGGAAAACCTGGCTAGAACTTGTTTAGCCAGACTATTAATAGCAAAATACTCCAAAATTAAGGTATTTCTGTTTGATCCCTCAGTAATGCCACTGCTGCTTTGACTTGCTAATGTCTCTCCACGCTGCCCTGAACTCCTGCAAGCCAAACTAAACTGCTTTTCCGTGTGTTTAGAATGCATTAAGGTTTTATAATCTATTATACAAACCCTTCCTCACTGCTGCAGCTGGATTTCCTCTGATCACCTCTATTCCATCACTTCAGAAAGCATCCTTGATCCAAAGAAAAAGCCTTTTATCCCGTTCTCTGATCATCTGTTTGCTCACAGTAGGTAAAACAAAAGGCTGAACACCATCCCAGAAATCCTTTGTGCCTTTTCCCGTTTCAAATTCCCCGTCAGAGATTTCTCCCAGGATAAGCAAGCGTTAAAAGTCCTGCTCTAGCCCGGCTGAGGTTGGGTTTTTTTCTCCCAATATCTTGTGCTTTGCTGGGAAGGTGGTGGAGGATGCTGCTTTCAGAATTCGATTGTTTCCGAGGGAAGATTTGATTCTGCTGGAAGTTATTGAGCCTAATAACATTTTATTGCTCTTTTTAAGCAGCTCAGAGTTTCTTGCAGAGGCTTTGACAGAAGGAAAAGCGAAGGGAAGAGGGGGTGAGGTGGAAAGCAAGGGGGCAGCTGTGGAAAAAAGGCAAATGGGATCTGGGGAGGAGTTTCATTAGGAGATTAACGAAGTGTTAATGAGGAGGGTTCATGTCGTTGCTCTGGACTCGTTTGGAACTTTCCCTGAGGTACCTGGCGCTGGTTCTGGTTGTTCAGCTTCACAAAAGAGCTCTTGGAAAGAGCAGGAACTCCTGCAGGAGCGGAGTGAAATAAAAATACTGAGTGGCTTCTGTTAGGAAAAGGAAAGGTTGGATCTGGGCAAGCTCCAAACTCCAGCCAGAAACAGGAGAGGAAAACTCCAGGACAAGAATTGGTGAGGGAATCTCCTCTCTGCACACAAAACCTAAAAAAAACATTCGGGGTTTTGCCCAAAATGTGCAGTTTTCCCCCCAGATTGTGGGTGAGCATCACAATTTTTCACCAAAGTCAATGAAATGGAAATTAGGCTCCACCTGAACCTGTGCCCAGGTTGGTTGATTTTGGATATTGATGCAGTTTGTGCTGCTGGATAAAACTTGTTCTGTAGAATAACCTGAAGTTTAGGATTTTTTGCAGGATAGGATTAAGGTAGGGGAAAGAAAACATCTTCCAAAGGTTCTGTTTCCATCAGATGGGATAGAGGTGAATCTTGGTGCAGTGATAATGCTAAATTACCCACTTGGACTGTCCAATATCATATTAAAATATCATAAAAAGCAGTTTTATGTCCCATTTCTGCTGCTGTTTTAATTTAATTGGAGAAGATTCCCTCTAAACCAGCACTGACTAAACAGCTGCACCTGTGTTTATATTGTCCAACTTATTACTTTTATTGGGAATATTTACTGTGCCTCAGATGAGTTCTCTGTTGTTTAATCTCTCATTTCTTTGGGAGGTTTGTTTGCAAGATTTCCTTTCTTCCCCCAGACCAGGCTCCTTTCCTTTTCTTCCTTTTCCTTTTCTTCCTTTTCCTTTTCTTCCTTTTCCTTTTCTTCCTTTTCCTCCTTTTCCTTTTCTTCCTTTTCTTCCTTTTCCTTTTCTTCCTTTTCCTTTTCCTCCTTTTCCTTTTCCTCCTTTTCCTTCCCCTTTTCCTTCCCCTTTTCCTTCCCCTTTTCCTTCTTTTCCTTCCCCTTTTCCTTTCCTTTTCCTTTTCCATTTCCTTCAAGGTAGGATGGGGCTCTGATCAACCTGATCTTGATAAAGATATCCCTGCCCATGGCCAAAGCATTGGATCAGGTGACCCTTAAAGGTCCTTTCCAACCCATTCTGTGATTCCACAAATCAGAAAACACCTCCATAATCCTCATTTCTGGATTTAAAAACCAAGTTCCTTGGGGCCAGGGTGGTTTTCTGGAGATTGTTATTAAAGACCCAGCTTTTTTTGGGATTGTGTGGGTGTAACACGACTAGAACAGGAATTCCAGAGTCTTTGGGATGTGTGTGTCCATCTCTTGCTTCCGTGTTCTGGGGTTTTGGGGCTCTTGTAGTCATGGACAGCAGCCTTTTAATTTCAGCAGCTTTTCAATTTCATTAAATTCTTCAGAGATCCTCCATCCTCTTAATCACATAGATGCTGGCATGGCACATGTGGCCATCAAAACACAAAAAACTCCAAGTTTAAAATGAAATAAAAAAACAACTTTCCTGCTTCAGATCGAAAGATCTTTGACAAGGAAATGCTTCTGTTGTGCCAGAGGGGAATAAAAACATCCCATGGTGGGCAAACACCCCCAGAACCCTGAGCAAACTCAGTGCCTGCAATTCCAAATCACACCCTGAGTTCCTGTGGTCCCTTACTCCGTGAATTTTAAGCCTCATCTTCCAGTTTATCACCCAAAAATGAAATAAAAAACAAAAAGGGAAGGGAAACCGTGGCTAAATCAGTGCTCCTCAAAGCCTGCAGGCACCATGGTAATACAAATAATAAATTGGGAAATAATGAAGAGCAGAGTGGTGGCGAGGAGCTCCGGGCTGAGAACGGGATTGATAAACACAGAGTTTAACATCAAGGAAAAAAAATCCTTTGGGGCTTCAACCTTCAGTGACTGTAGAGTGTCAGGAAAGAAATTATCATTGTTGTTGTTGTTGTTTACCTCAGAAAATTTGGGAAGAGATTGAGAATGGAAAAAAAAAAAAAAGATGCTCCAAGGAGCCCTCCTGGAAAAAGTCCAAGCCCTGCAAAGTTCCACAGATGAATTGATTTAATTAGGCTGTATCAACACGGCTGCTGCTGCTTCACAGACAGACTCATAAAAGATATTAAAGATGCAGTTGGGGTGTTGCATTTTTGTTTCAAAGATGCCCACGACTCCTCAGCCATAAAGAGCTCCCCCCTATTCTATTCCCTTTATTTTCACTGATTAAAAATGTCTTTACTGGCTGGAAATACTTAAACAGGGACAAAAACGAGGAAAAAAAAAAAAAATCCTCATTTCTGTGCTGCGTAAATTATTTAGGAGGAAATTACAACCTTAAAAGATTGAGGATGAAACCAGTGTGGGGAAAATGGTGTTGAGAACAAACAAAAATGGGGTTGTTTTCCTCTCTGGAGGATCTGTGTTGGTGCCAAGGTGTCCATCCAGATATTGGGGAATATTTGGGGTGGGAGGATCTTCCTTCAGATTCTTGGTGACCCACCAGGGATCCTGAATTCCCTGGAGTTCATTCCACAGGGACAAGAGGGTTTTTTGGGAATTTGCAGATAAATTTTTAACCTCCATCTCTCTGCTCACAAACACAGGGATGGATAAAACTTCCCTGTGGGAAATGAGAGTGAGCAGGGAACAGGGCAGGTGTAGGAACTTCCAGACCTTGGGGTGAAGGACTCAGAGTCATGGACAAACCTCTGCTTAACTCCAGGGATTTGTGGAAAAACCATCTGGTGAAATTCAAGGTGTGTTTCAGAAAAAAAGTTGGGTTTTTTTCTGGAATAAACCACTTCCAGTTGGTCATGGCAGGCTTTGTGAGGGAACTTCCCAAGTTTTTTGGGGTTGTTGGAGACACCTTTTGTGTCTCCACAAGCACTGATGTGACCTTGGGAATTATCCCATGCTGTGCTGGAAGAAGGATGGGAGAATCCTTCTTCATGGAAACTTTCCAGGCTTATTGACTGCCAGAGGGAGAATGCCAGGAAAATCCAAGTTTTCCATGCTCAATGCCATGGACATGGTATCTGCAGGCCTGAAATCAGTCACTGAAGTCACTTTCCACTTCAACATGAGGGAATTCCACCTGGACACGAGGAAAATCTTCTTTCCTGTGCAGTGGCAGGGCACTGGAATTGACTGTCCATGGAGGGGGAAAGGGGATCTCCTTCCCTGGGGATATTCCAGAGCTGTCTGGATCAATTCTGTGCCAGGGCTCTGGGATGGCCCTGCTGGAGCAGGGACTGGGACCAGATGATCCCACTGGGCTCCTTTCCATCCTGGGATGCTGCGAACATCAGGAGATGTGGTTTTCCTGTGAAGGCAGGTGGCCCAGGGAGGTTTTGGAATTTTTATTCTTGAAGATCCCCAAAACCCACCCGGACTCAGTCTTGGACAATCTTGGACAATCTTCCAACTTCAGCTCTTCCCTAACTCCATGCCTCACCCTCAGGGTGCATTTTCCAGGCTGCCAGTACAAGAGGAAGGGTTAGAGATGCCAAATTGAGCTTTTATATTGTTTTAATTCAGGGAATCAGGAAATTTTCCTTCATAACGCAGAGCTGTTCAGAGTTTTTGTGCACAGCTCTTCCACATCATGGAAAATAGGGGATGGGGCAATGCAGGGAATTCCAGGCAGTGCAGGGAGTTCCACATCATTTCCTGGAGTCCGTGTGGGTTTCACAGGGGCTGGGCAGAGCCTGATTTCTGCTCTTCTCTACCCAAAATTGTTTTACTATCACTGTGTAAAAATAAAAGCCACGCTGGCAAGGCGCTGTACAATTACTTTGTTATGCATTTTGCTGTGCTGGTGTATTTGTTTAATTAAGTTCCTCGCTAATTAGAGCTGTATGTACTTGTGTTAATTATTATTTGCTTAACACAATCAGCAGTGTAATTCTTTTCTGAGAAGCCACACACTTTCCAGTTCAGCTAAATTACTGATTCCGTGGGCTCTCCAAAAGAATAGTTGCTCCGTTTTTGTCAAATGAGAGGTTGCATTCTTTAATGTGAATGAAATTCAATTTAGATTACCTGAAAGTTCACATAATATATTGTATTTTTAATTGGTGATTAAGCAAAGAAAGAAAAAGCTGGTTTGATTTGTACCTCGGCACAAAGATGTCTATTTTTTCTGACTGGATTACAAAATTGGACAGCTCTGCTATTTATCACCCCTCCAAGACCTTTTTCTGTCTGACAAAGAAAAAGTACGTTTGTCTTCAGGCTTTGGAAAGAAACTGCTTTCTCATGCTTGAAAAATGTAACCCTGTGCAACTTCTGACCTTTTACCAAGCTTTTAATTAATTTTTTTAAAATGCAGAGAGCTATAAACACATTACACAGCCAGAGCCCTGTCAGGGTTTTAATGCTGTGCCCATTTCAGGAGCAAATTTCTGTTCAGTTCCTAAAACAGAAAGGAAAGTGATGCCATAAATATCCTTTATCACGTTCCAGAAGGGAGTTAATACCCAGGTATTGTTATTTATCAGTAGGGTTGGTGTTCATCCACACACCCACACCCATCTGGGTTGTGTCTCTCTGTCTGGGAAGTCTTTAGGGCTTTGATTTCTGTAGGTTCTCGCTTAAAATTTGAGTTGCTGATCAATTCTGCAAAATGTGTTTGCTATTTGGGGGAACCACCATGGATCAGTGTGTTTTAGTTGGGAACAACAGGACAGCAGGAAAAGGAAGAAGCAACTCCTACAGAAGGAGCAGGTGGGGGAAATAATTCTCCTGAAGGAAAATATAAACATGGCCAGGATTATGGAGGGAGATAGGGAGGATTTGGCCTCATCCCAGGAAGGTTGGGGACGTTTCTTTGCATTTTTCAAGGAATGTGGCATTGAATGGGAACTTTTATCAGCAGAGGAGCAGAATAGTAACGAGTGTGTGGAACCTAAAAAACCCTTCCTGTAAACTCTGAAATGAAACCTCTGTAATTCACCCACGAGCCACTCTATTAAACATTCACTAATTGCAGCTATTTTCAACTCTGCCACAAAATCAGCAGAAAGGTTTTGTTTAAAAAGACAAATCCAGAGCTTGGCTCGTGGTTATGTGCATCCAGTTGTGGCATTTTTCACCTGTGGTTTGAATTCTGCCCCACGACTGAGCTACCTTGGGAATAGAGGAGTGAAAGCAGCAAGAACTGCAAAGTGCTTCCATGGCATGGCCTGAAATGCTTTGCTGAGCAAACGTTCCAAATGCACCTTATCTGTTCATAATCACCATGGAAAATGTGCTGGGAAATGGGCATTTCACAGAAATGAGGGATTTACTTCTCTGTACAGAGCGATGGCACGAGGGCACTGGTGGATATTGTGATTGGAAAATCACAGGGGAAAAAAAATTAATGGTGGATATTGAGATTGAAAAATCACAGGGGAAAAAATAAAACCAAAAGGAACCTGAAAAACCATGGGAGAAAATACAGAGAAGTGGAAGAATCAATAACGGTGTTAATGAGAACTGCTGGAAATGCCCATTAGTGGGAATCACTGTTTCAGGAATCATTTCCAGCCATCAGTGCTGGAAATTCCCACACAAGGAGCACCTCAGGGATGTTGAGCCAGTTCCCAAAATTCCCAAACCATCATGGGGAATTCATTGAGGGATTCTGCTTCACCTCGATGTGTTTTTCTCACAGGGGTTGTGTGGAAAACATCAGGTGCCCCCTCAGTCCCTTCTGTTGTCCACCTGGAGAAGGGGATGAGAATGAATATTTCACTGTATAAGCACGAAGGGAAAGTTAAATCAGGATTTCTTTGGTGCAATCTTGCTGATGGTGCCCCCAGGAGGGAGTGATTGATTCCACTCACTCGTTCCAATTCTGGAAAGAATTCCAGAGTAGTTGGCAGCTGTGGAGGGATAGAATGTAAAGAAAGATGGTGCAGAAGGCAGTCTCACCCCCGAGGACTTGCAGCTGTACTAATCACCAAAAATTGGGAGCAGGCCTGCCCTTAACAGGCCACAGCTGTGTCCAATGAGGATGAGATCTATAAAAGAGTGGGTCAGGTGGGGGAGGAGAGAGCTGGAGTTTGTTGGTTGTGAAGAAGAAGGAGTTGGTGCTGTGAGGTGATGCCCATGAGAAATCACTGAGAAGGTATGGGAACTTTTGAGATAAAATTACAACAGGCAACAAGGTCAGAACTTCCCATGAGCATCCCAGGCGTCCACAGTGAATGAAGGGTTAAAGCAAATATCAAAAAATCATGGAATGATTTGGGTAGGAAGGGACCTTAAAATCATCCAGTGTCACCCCTTGCCATGGCAGGGATGCCTTCAACCATCCCAGGCTGCTCCAGCCCCAGTGTCCAGCCTGGCCTTGGGCATTCCAGGGATCCAGGGGCAGCCCCAGCTGCTCTGGGAATTCTCTCCCAAGACTCCTCACCCTCACAAGGAAGAATTCTCTTTTACCCCCTTCAACTGATAGCTGAATCCATAAATTTGGCTTCCTTTGGGTGACTCTGTGCAGAAAAGGGGTCGATGTCACCAGGAATTCCATGAGGAGGTTTCCATCCAGCTCCTCTGCTGCTCTCCCCCTTGTGCTTGCGGAAGCAGAGCTGGATTAATTTACACCTGCTCTAATTAATGAAAATAAGACAGAACTAAGGTCTGACTGTGCAGGGGGCTGCACCAAACTCAGCTCCGCATTGAGTGTGGTTGTTTGGATGGAATTGTTTCATTTGTCACCTCCTGGCTCTGCAGAGCTCCCACTTTCCCCAGTGTTTGTGTTCCAGTCCTTCTCCTTAGGGCTGCCTACAGCAAGGAGGAAGAAAGGAAACACTTTTAATCCATCACTGATTCCAAACAGGAGGATTTAGGAATTGGGGAGGTAGGAAGTGTTTCAGAAGACAACAGAACTCACTCACCAGCTCTGTCTCAAGGCGGTTTTTAGTATTCTGGAGGAAAATTAGCAGATCCAGCACCGGCCGGGGCCCTGACATGTGTTTGCTAATGACAGCTAATTAGGGGCTGTCTGCAGCAATCATGGGCTGTCAGCCTCATCCATCCGGGCTGGAAACGTAAGGGACACAAGAGCTGCCTCCCCCCATCTTCCCTAATTGGAGTGGTTTGCCAGGATTCACTGTGAATATCCAAATATTTGACACTGAACAGAGCCTTTCCCACATGGTGGGCAGGGCTGGAATTCCTGCTGGGCTTGGCATGGTGAGAGGGATATGATTTACTGGGATATTTCTGAATTTCTCCCATCTCCAGCCTTTTCAAGGATTGTTTCTCAGGATTCCCTATAAAAACTGGGAGATGTTTAATCCCGCATGTGAAAAACGCCAATCACTTGCTTTTAAAATTTTAAAAGTTTAATAGTAATAAAATGGTTATAAAAATAGTAATACAATTAGAGTAATAATAATTTGGACAATTTGGATTAGGATAATATGAGACAATAGAAACAAAGAGTTACAGACAGTCTGGGTACCTTATCTGGGCAAAATAAGCTCGAAAAAGGACCCACATTAACAGAGGATTAACCCTTAAAAACAATAACCTGTTGCATGTTCATACACCTCATCCATGATGCATAAATTCCATTCAAACACAGGATTCTGTCTGGGCAGTGTCAGCTTCTTCCTCTTAATCCTGACCAGCATCTTCATGGCTGAGCAAGGCAGGAAGAAGTTCATTTCTCCTGATAATGGAGCAATAAATTCTCTTTCTCTGAAAGATTCAGGTCTCCTGTGGCTGCTATCTGGTGTGAGTCCTTTCTTTAAAAAAGAATCCTATATAGCATAGTTTCTATTTTAACATTTTGTTATAACCTTAAACTATATTTAACACACTACTTAAGAGAATTACTACAGCATAACTTTCTAACACAACACATATAATATTCATTTGAATATTTGTGAAAAGCCAATCATAAAATAGGCATTTTTCACACCACACAACTTCTGCCGTGGTGCTCCTCTCCTCTCCAGCATTGGGGCACCATTATCCCATTTTCCTGGCAATGTGGCTCCAGGAGGGAGGTAATCCTGTTGTCACTCATTCAAGCTTTTATGGAATTCTGGAAATCTTGATTCCCAGCAATTCCTGGTGCTCACTCTGGTGTTTCAGGAAAATTGGCTTCGGAGCAGCTGCAGTGTAGAACCAAGTTCTCCTCCCACTTCATTTTCATCTCAATAAATCACAGAATGAGATGAGGGGACCCTAAATCCCATCCAGTTCCAACCCAAACCATGGGCAGGGACACCTCCCACTATCCCAGGATGCTCTGAGCCCTTTCCTTGGACACTTCCAGGGATCCAGAGGCAGCTTCTTTGGGCACCCTGTGCCAGGAGAAGAATTTTCCTGAGTTTTGCCTCCCCACAAGGCAGAATTTCCAGATTGGCCACCTGTTTATGGATGTGCTGGCCCTTTGCTCAGCTCCCTGCTGCACCTGGAAGTGAAGTTTGATGTTGGGATTTCCATGGAAGGGATTTCCAGGAAGTCCTTGGAAGTCAAGTTTGATGTTGGGATTTCATAATTTAGGGAGTTTCTCTTGGTTTGTGTCATAATCCTGGTCTACAAGGTTCTTTGTCTGGTTTTTGCTGACCTTGAGGTTTGGTGGGACAAAGTTGTCACCTCTGGGTGATGTTCTGGAGGCACCATCAGGGTGTTCAGAGAGCTCTTTTGGGCCTTTGATTCAAGAGTTGGATCTTGAATGATCCTTGTGGGTCCCTTCCAACTCAGAATATTTGTGAATCTGGGACTCTTCACCCTCAGTTGCTTCTCCAGAGTGGGAGAGATTCTTGGGAATCCAGAGTGACCTGGAATTTTAGGGCAGGAAAATTCACCTGGCTGGATTTCCCAGCACTCTTGAAAACCAGGATTCTTGGCAAGTGTCCTGCAGCTCAGGGTCACTTGGAATTGTGGCCCCAGAGCAGTGATGGTGACAAACTTTGTGTCTTTTTGCATCAAATTTCATTATAATTTCTCCATATAATCCCTTATTAGGCTCTAATGTTGCTCCTGTCATGTCAGACTTTTTCAAAGTTCATTTAAATGAAATCCTGACAATATTTTCCTTTTAATCTGCCCCTTTCCTGGCTGCTTCAGAGATTGTTGTGGCATTATTTAGGATTTCATGGTCGGGCCCTGCTCCTCCATAGGAGTGATGCAATTTTTCCCCCGCTGTGCCTTCAAACAAGGAATCTCCAAATATCCCTGGGATGTCTCCCACTGCTCCTGCAGATCTGATAAAATGGAGAGCTGATAAAATAATCAAACAATTCCTATTTATGCATCTCTGACAGGATAATTCATGCACTGGTGAGCGCCAGCAACGGGAAATTACCCTTGGAGTTGAAATTTCCATTCCAAAGTTGCATTGTACTTTTGTTTTTGCAGGCTGTGAGTTTCTGCTTGAATTTTATACCCAGTTGCCACTTTTACTGTACAAGCAAGAAGCTTGAATACAAAATATTTAATGTGCTTGTCTATAAATTGATATTTTGTAATAGTTTGCTCGATGCTGCTGAATTTTACATTTTGTCTCTGGCTTCTCAATAGCTCAGACATACAGTCCTTTAGGTGAGGGGTGTTTTTCTTAAATCTAAATAACAAAAACAGCAGTTGGAAATTGATTTTCTGGGCATTGTTCAACATCCTCTCATCCCTTGTACTCTGTCGTCGTCACTCACTTTGGGGTTTATTTGGAATATAAAAGAGTGGGAGATAAAGCAAGAAATTTGAGGTCTGGTTGGTTTTTTTTTGCTGGATTCTTCATGGAAAGGGCTGGAAGAGGTTGGAAGGAGCTGGCCAGGGCAGTTTGGAGTCCCCATTCCTGGAGGGATTTCAAAGCCATGTGGATGTGGCACTTGGGGACAGGGCCAGTGGTGGCCTTGGCACTGCTGGATCTTCCAGACTTTTGTCTTTCCTTGGTTTTTTTCTTTATTTTGGGCACCTGTGCTCTGTGGAATCCCTGTCTGGCTTTCAACCATTTGTCTCAGACATATTTTATGAAAAATCCTTCTGCTAGGATCTTTTCTCCTGAGAAGCTGAGAGGCCTCAGGAACAAAATGTAACCAATGGTTATCTGCTGCTGTGGAATGCAACAGGTGCATCTGGGATTGAGCTCATGTGGTTGTTTCTAATTAATGGCCAATCACAGCCCAGCTGGCTCGGACTCTCTGGTCAGTCACAAGATTTTATTTTCATTCCATTCCTTTCTTTGCCAGCCTTCTGATGAAATCCTTTCTTTTATTCTTTTAGTATATAATTTTCTTTTACTGTAATATATATCATAAAATAATAAATCAGCCTTCTGAAACATGGAGTCAACATTCTCACCTCTTCCCTCATCCTGGGACCCCTGCGAACACCACCACATTTGGTGAACCCTGAGTGAGGAACACTTCCACATCCATTCATTATTTTTCCTAATAATCATTAATCCATGAGATATTTTGGAAAGGAGTCCATGTCCAAATTTTACAAAGCAGGGTTTGTGCAGGTCACGTAGAACCACCCAGAAGGTCAGGACCAGATTCAAAGGTCTTGGTTTTTCCTCCTGCTCCGGTGGTTTGACCTTCATGAAACCTTCAGAAATCCTGTTTGGGAAGGGCAGGAATTCCCTGTGTCTGGAGGAGCTCAGGACTGACAGAGGGGACCTCCATGGAATGTTCCAGGCCTTTGAGCAGCCTGGGGCAGTGGAAGTTGTCTCTTCTCCATCCTTCCCAAGCTGCCTTTGAAATCTGACCAAGCTCTGGTAGAGTTTCATTTTTTTTTAACCACATGACCATTTTCTGTCCAGGTGGAATAATGGAAGGAAAAATCTCTGTTTTTTTCCTGAGGATGCCTTTCCTTGCCTTTTTTTCTCATTAATTTAATTTTTGGGTGCTCAGTTCTTTGAGGCCGTGGCAAACGAAGGAGGTGAGAGAAGAGCACAGCAGGAGGGTTAAAGCACAAGGGGCATTATTATTATTTTTTAATTAACTTTTCTTGACTTCATTCAGACCCTGCTCTACTGTCAACACAAGGTTTTGTAAATCCAAGGAGTGCTGAGGATGATTTTGGATGGAGATCCAGTGTGGGCCCTTTTAATTCTGAGTGCATCTGTTGAGATATAAATCCATTGCTTTTCCATATTCCATACCCTGATCCTAAAGCAGGGATTAATTAAATAGGTGGAGAAACACAGAAGGTTTTCTTTTCTATTTTGGGGTTTTTCTATTTAATTAAGACGTCCAATCAATTTTTTTTTTCCTAAGGTCCTCCACTGGTCCAAGACTCAGATTTTAGGCTGATTTCCTTAACTTGATCTTAAACTTTTGCAGTTATTTTTTAATCAGAGCATCCCTGAGCTCTGCACATCCTCAGCTTTCACCTAATCATCTCATTCTGCTGAACGTTGTTAATCACTTTTGGAATTTGCTTCCCACACTATTCTTCCATGGAGTTATGTATTCTGAATTTTGTTTTCTCTCTCCTCATCCCCATCCCGTCGCTCCAACCTCACATCCCATGAATATCCCCCCTGGTTTAATTCCCACAGTGCTGGGGGACTCTGGTTTGTGCTCACTGCTGGATGGAACTTTTTGGTGATTTATGGGATTTTCCTTCCTCCTGTCCCTGTTTCTGTACAATCCAGGGATCCCTGAGACCCCTGGATGGATGGATCTGATGGGAATGCCAAAGGTGCCTCTTCCCCAAGCCCTTTCTTCCTCCTCCCTCATTTATTTTCTCCACAGCCACTGACCAGAAACGTTCTGTTGTCATTCTGCCATTTCTCCTTTTTCCTCACTTTTTGTCCAGTTTCTTCCCACTTTTTGCTCCCCCCCAGAACCTCCCCCTGAAAAGTGCACGTCTCCCAAATCCCTCAGCTTTCAAAGATAAGCTGAGATCTGGAGCTACTTAGGTAGAGCCTATCTCAAATAATGCACGTTTGTGATAGGGAAAGAAATATTTATAAGGCATTGAATTCTTGGAATTGGCAGAATCTGGGGTTTATTTAACATTTTCCATGGGCCCATCTGCTGCTGCTGTGCTGCTATCGGTGCAATTATGATTTCGTTGATAAGGGGATGGGGGTGGAAATAAATACGGAGAGGGAGGAACTGAGAGGAGTTTTTTCAGGTGTCATTTCATTGGGGATGAGTGCTGCATGCTGATTTCAAAGGGGAAAAACCCAAGGAGAGCAGAGCTCTTGGATTCCTCTTCCTGCTCTCCTCTGTCTGAGGAACGTGGCGGAGGTTGGGATTCCATCTGTGCTCAGCTCTCTCCCCGAAATTCCCTGATTAAATGACATCACAGAGGTTTAAATCCATCAGCTGAAGGCTGGGAGCGTCCCATTAAAATAGAGGAATTTGAAAATCACCTAATTCCATGGGGAGAGACTCCTTCCACTCCCCCAGGTTGCTCCAAGCCCCGTCCAACCCGGAACACTTCCAGCTAAAACCAATATATTCTGAAAATGGATTTCTTTACAAGAAAAAGAATCAGCACGATCATAAATTTGGCTGAATAATAAATTATTCACAGCATTCAAGCACTATTAGTTAGAGGGAAAAGATGAAATATGCAGAGGGCTAAAATGATTCACACAGGGCTGGATGAGTTAGGACAAGTATTAGGATTCCTGGTGCAGTTTTTACAGTGCAGGTCAATAAAAATTCATGGAAAAAATCCAAACTAAAACTGCTGCAACATCCATCATATCTATGAAGCTGCATTGCTACATTGTACATATATTTTTCCCCTCTTTTTGGTAATTGAAAAGAATTGGGAGTTGTAAGGAGAGAGTGCAAGGAAACTGAGCACAATTTACAGTGCAGGTGGCCACAAAGGCAGGGTTTATATCAGAAAAACCCACTCATATTTTCTCAGATTGCTGCTGAATGTCTTGGTGGTTCCCAGGATTTATTCCCACCTCTTCCAGCTTCCCAAGCTTGGGGCTCTGTCATGCCCTGCAGGAATATAAACACAAACATTGGGCTTTATTTGCAGGGAGATTTCTGAATTCTGACTGCAGGAATTCCCACCCTCAGTGCTGTAAAATCCTGGGAACTCAAGAAGTGTGGGGGTTTGCCACATTTATTGGAAAACCACTGGGAAACCAGGAGCTCTGACTGACCCGGTGCTTGTGGGATTGTAACAGGATTAGGAACTGACTTTGATTGACAGTGGAGAGTTAATTAGGCTAACGACTTCCTGGCACTGTGCCTCTGGGGTGTCCCTTTGGAAAATCCTGAAGTGACCCCCAATCCCATCATGGAAGGGAGCTCCTACCCCATCCCATTGATCCCACCCCATCCCATCCCATGCCGTCCCATCCCACAGATCCCATCCCATAGATCCCACGGATCCCATCCCATTGATCCCATCCCAGCAGGAGTGGTGCTGCCTGGCAGGGCAGGGTGTGGATGAAATCTTGCTAAATCAGCCCATCTGTTCCTGTCCTTAATTAGTGTCAATCCTGTCAGGAATGGGAGATTCCCCATCCTTGATGTGATTATGGACACGTTTCACTGGAGGGTTCCTCTTCCAGTGTGTAAAGATCCAGGGAGAGCTTCCAGCACATTGCAGGCCTGCAGGGGCTCCAGGAGAGCTGCAGAGGGACTGGGGCCAAGGCCTGCAGGGACAGCACCCAGGGAATGGCTCCCAGTGCCAGAGGGCAGCCAGGGATGGGATCTTGGCAATGAGGAATTCCTGGCTGGGCTGGGATTGCCAGAGCAGCTGGGGCTGCCCCTGCATCCCTGCAATGTCCAAGGCCAGGCTGGACACTGGGGCTGGAGCAGCCTGGGACAGTGGGAGGTGTCCCTGCCATGGATGGGGTGGACTGAGATGATTTTCCAGATCCCTTCCAACCCAAACCATCCCATGCAGAGTTCCTGGATGCAGGGAAGTGCTGCCCACGTGCCCTTAACATGGAAAAGGATGGGACCTGTCCCTTTCCAAGCACTGATTTGGGGCAAGGGGAGGATGAGGACAATGGCAGGGTCACCACTTGGTGCCTCTCATTATGGGATGGGAATTCTCTGCAACCTCACAAATACCTGAGCAGCCTCTTCCAGCTGGATTTGAGGGGAATATTCCTGGTCAATACCCTGCACTCGGGTCTGCTCTGTGTCTGTGTGTAAAGATAATTTCTTGTCACACCCAAGCACCACCCTTTGATCTGATAATCTGTAATTAAGAGCCAGAGTGTGCCTTGCTCTGTCCTTCCATTTTCCACAATTCCCTGTTGAAAGAACCAAATCTGCTCCTCGCGTGCCACGTGTCAGCTGTGCTCTGTAATTATGGGATAATCAACCTGACACACACATGAACATCCAGTGACATTTCCCAGGGGCAGGAAATCGTTTTCCCACTGGCAATAACAGCCCTGGATGTGTTTGTGCTCCTGTTTGCAGCAGCTTTATTAGGTAATGAATTAAGTGTGATTTGTAAGGATCACTCTGTGGGCAGGAGACAGCAGCTGTCAGGAATTCCTCATTCCAGGTTTGAGGATCAGAAGTTGGGGGGAAAAAAAAATGTCAGCCACAAATGGGAATTAATGAAATTAGTTTGATTTGGAATAATGTAACTCCTGGTGTTGAGGCCATTGGAGCAAATGCCTTCCCTCTTTGGAGAAGAGGAATGGGATCCTTAATGGAGGCACAGCATCCAATTTGTCCAAATTTGCTGCCTCCAGGAGCACAGGGCTGTTGCAAATCCATGCTCCTCATTAGCCTGGCCCAGACCCTGCATGCCAAATGAGGTGGATGATCCAAGGCAATCCCAGATCCCAGCTTCTCATCTCTGTTTCCTCTGGAAGCTGATTCTGTTTTCCCCAAACACATCCTGCAGAGAGCCCTCCTTGGAAAAGGAGCCCACTGAGCCTCCTCTCAACCCTCCAGAGGAGCAACAAAATCCTGCTGGTGTTTCCTTGCCATAAATTCCTTTGGGTGAGAAACCTCCAGGAGAAATCTTGCTGGTGTTTCCTTGCCATAAATTCCTTCATGTTGGAAACCTCCAGGAGAAATCCTGCTGCTGTTTCCTTGCCATAAATCCCTTCATGTTGGAAACCTCCAGGAGAAATCTTGCTGGTGTTTCCTTGCCATAAATTCCTTCCTGTGGGGAAACCTCCCGGAGAAATCCTGCTGGTGTTTCCTTGCCATAAATTCCTTTGGATGGGAAACCTCCCGGAGAAATCTTGCTGGTGTTTCCTTGCCATAAATTCCTTTGGATGGGAAACCTCCCGGAGAAATCCTGCTGGTGTTTCCTTGCCATAAATTCCTTTGGGTGGGAAACCTCCCGGAGAAATCCTGCTGGTGTTTCCTTGCCATAAATTCCTTCCTGTGGGAATCCTCCAGTTGTGTTTTTGAGCATTTTGAGCCAGAGCTGCAAACTCTGGCTCTGTGGCCAAGGTGTGAATTTATTAACGAGGGGAGCCTGGAGCCCAGCTGGGTCTTTGATCACTGATTCTTGCCTTCTTAAATGAAAATATTGGTGTGTTCCAAGAGAGCTCAGCTTTTCAGCCAATTAACTAATGAGAGTGATTAGCTTGGAGCTGTGAGTAGGTTAAAGTCACCTGGCTGGAGTTGTGATCTCGACCTCAAAAGTGCAGAATTGTTACCCTGGCAGCCCTTTATAAACAGGATCTTTGTGTTCCTGTGCAAACATCTGGAACTGAACAGCTCAGAATGGTTTGGGTGGGAAGGGACCTTAAAATCCATCCCATCCCACCCTTGCCATGGGCAGGGGCACCTTCCAGTGTCCCAGGCTGCTCCAAGCCCCATCCAGCCTGGCCTTGGACATTCCAGGGATCCAGGGGCAGCCACAGCTGCTCTGGAAATCCTGTTTTTTCTCCTCTGTGGTGTTGTGTGCCCAGGGTTGGTGAGAAAGGAATGTCCTCGTGCTCCCATTGATCCCTTGGAGTGTGGGATTCCTTACCTGGGTGTCTTGGAGGGATTTGGGTTGTCCCTGTTCTTCTGTCATCATCTCCATGGGACTGAGTGTGGCTAAAACCAAACTCTTGTGCCCAGGTGGGCAAGAGGCCAATGGCACCTGGGCTGTGCCAGCCCCAGTGTGGGCACAGCCTCAGGGCTGGGACTGTCCCCTGAGGGACACCCTGGAATCCTGGGGACAGCTCTGGGCAGGAGAGCCCTGGAGGGGCTGGAGAGGGTCCAGGGAAGGAGAAAATGAGCTGGGAAGGGTCTGGAGAGGCTGAGGGAGCTGGGAAGGGTCTGGAGAGCCAGGAGGGGCTGAGGGAGCTGGGAAGGGTCTGGAGAACCAGGAGGGGCTGAGGGAGCTGGGAAGGGTCTGGAGCCCCAGGTGAGGCTGAGGGAGCTGGGAAGGGTCTGGAGAACCAGGAGGGGCTGAGGGAGCCGGGCAGGGGCTGAGCCTGGAGCAAAGGAGGCTCAGGGGGCCCTTGTGGCTCTGCACAAGTCCCTGCCAGGAGGGCACAGCCGGGGGGGTCGGGCTGTGCTCCAGGGAACAGGGACAGGAGCAGAGGAGTATAATCATTAAGGTTGGAAAAGCCTTCTAAGATCCACCATAACTGAGAAAATGGCCTCAAGTCGTGAGGAGGTTTAGATGGAATATTCAGAAAACTTTATTCACTAAAAGGGTTGTCCAGCCCTGGCACAGCTGCCCAGGGCAGGGGTGGAGTCCCCATTCCTGGTGGGATTTAAAGCCCTGGGGATGTGGCACTTGGGGACAGGGTCAGTGGTGACCTTTGGCCCTGCTGGGTTTGGCTTGATGACCTCAGAGGTCTTTCCCAACTCCAGTGTCTCTATGATACTATGGGGAGCCGAGGGAACGGCCTCAGGCTGGGCCAGGGGAGCCTCAGGGGGGATTTGGGGAAAATTCCTTCCTGGAAAGGGTGGTCAGACACTGGCACATGAGTGGAGTCCCCATCCCTGGAGGGATTCAAAGCCCTGTGGATGTGGCACTTGGGGGCAGGGTCAGTGGTGGCCTTGGCAGGGCTGGGAATGGTTGGACTCAATGATCTTGGAGGGCTTTTCCAACCTGAATGATTCTGTGATTGTCCTGTCCAGATTCTCAAGTCAGGCAGTAAGGTTTGGAAATTATTTGGGATCTGTGTTCTTCTACTCCATCCCATGTGTTTCAGGGCCACACCAACAGTTTTGGGTACACAACTAAAACGTGAAAAAGAGGATTATTTGTTGAAGGAATGAACTTGATGTTGACCGGGATAGAGGGAATTCATGCTCTGCCAGAGATTTCTGAAGTGGTGGTGCCTTATTTCCAGCTGTTAAATGGAATAGTCTGGGAATTCCACAGGCTTGTCCCATAGAACTGTTTCTCCAAATTCTTCCATGGAGAAGAATTTGGAGAAACGGGTTCCACATACTTCCACAGGTTATGGGATGTCCATACGTTCCATAACTTCCACAGGTTATGGGATGTCCATGCGTTCCATAACTTCCACAGGTTATGGGATGTCCAGCTGGCCCTCCTGGCCTTTTCTCCACGTTGGGTGATAGAAAATCCAGCTGCTGTGAGAGGACACTCAGAATCTCTCCTCACACTGCCCTGGTGGTGCCTCAGGCTGTGGTTTCCCTATCAGGACATCCCAACCTGTCCCACGTCCTCCTGGAGCTCCACCAGGGCACTCCAGCACTGTCTCCAGGTGGGCTCTGCAGTTACAACCTTAATTTGGATTTTCCTTCCCCCTGGTGTGTTTTTAGGGTTTAACTGGCTGTCCCCACTTGGGAGTCAGGGGGATGCTAATGAGGGATTGTGCCATCTGCCCACTGATTTATTGGGATTGATGAAGCAGTGGTGTCCTATTTCCAGCTGTTAAATGGAATAGTCTGGGAATTCCACAGGCTTGTCCCACAGAACTCTGTTTCTCCAAATTCTTCCATGGAGAAGAATTTGGAGAAACGGGTTCCACATACTTCCACAGGTTATGGGATGTCCATGCGTTCCATAACTTCCACAGGTTATGGAATGTCCAGCTGGCCCTTTTCTCCACGTTGGGTGATAGAAAATCCAGCTGCTGTGAGAGGACACTCAGAATCTCTCCTCACACTGCCCTGGTGGTGCCTCAGGCTGTGGTTTCCCTATCAGGACATCCCAACCTGTCCCATGTCCTCCTGGAGCTCCACCAGGGCACTCCAGCACTGTCTCCAGGTGGGCTCTGCAGTTACAACCTTAATTTGGATTTTCCTTCCCCCTGGTGTGTTTTTAGGGTTTAACTGGCTGTCCCCACCTGGGAGTCAGGGGGATGCTAATGAGGGATTGTGCCATCTGCCCACTGATTTATTGGGATGTCAGCACGAGGCAGACAGGACTAATTGGAGTCACAGGCACAGGGATGGTGCAGCAAACCTGGCCTGATCCTGGCCCTCGTGGGCTCACAGCATGTGCCACACCAAACCCAGGGGCTTTGAAACCTCTGGCTGGTCCCAGTTGTTCTTCCAATGCCATGCCTGCATTCCCATTCCAAATCAGAATAAAACAATGGAATAACCCCCAGCTTGCCCATTTGTAAAGCTGTCACTACAGCTCCTCCATTAACAGAGCCATTTGAAAGATTTATCCTCAGCATATGTTGCTTTTTAAAAGGGGCCAGATTGAGAGCTGGGGGGGTTGGAGCACAAAGGATGAGCCGCCAGATCCGATTGAGGAAAAAAAAATAAAATAATGGGAATAACAAGTTAATTTTTACAGAGCTGTTGTGCTCAGGAGAAAATGTGAAGTTGTGGGGGGTACCATTACATTCCAGTGGTGGTCAACAAACTGAATGTAATGGGACATTAAAGGAAATGGGATTTGATAATAGGAAAAGCTGAAGTTAGAGAACTTCATGTTTCACTTGGTTAATAGGGTGACATTATATGGTGGCTCTGTTAACGTAATTATTGCTGTGACACCCCAGTGTTTTACACACATTTAATGCTGCCTCACAGTATTTCTGTGTGATGGGCAGGGATTCCTGTGGAATTGTCAGGACTGTTTCAAATTACAGTGGTTTTAAAGCAGGGCTGGGTGAATTTTCTACCCTGCACGGAGCAAAGTAGTGGAGAAATGGTGTTACCTGTTGTGGGGAATAAAGCCTTGACTTTGCTTTTATATAACCTTAAAAAGGGAGAAATGGTGGAATCCTCCAGGTTTGGCTTCATCTTGGGTTCACATAAAACAAGGACATCACAGACCTCTAGAGAGAGGGATTGATGGAGTACTTGGGGCATTTATCTTCTGTAGGATTGGATTTAAATTACAAGTGGATCAAGGGAGAGTGATTTAGTCCAGCTGGTCATTCTGGGTCATCATCTCCATCTCAGAGCAATCTTGTCACTTGCAGGCAACTTGGCTCCACCTCACTCTGGTCTTGGGCTGGAAATTTAGGGATTCAAGGATGGGAAAGGAGAAATTTGGTACAGAGAAGCAAAGAGGTGGCTGGTATAGGAGCTGGGTTTGCTCAGTTCTGTATAAAGCGAAGAAATATCAATTATTAATTTATTTTTTTTTTGTGACAAAGGATGAAGTAGGAGCTCATCAAAGCTGGATTTGAGGCTGAAGGTGAAGCCTGGTGCTGGGCTGGGCTGGACATCCCAGCTCTGCTCCCCAGTGCCTGGAAAAGCAGGGACTTCTACAGGGGTTTCACATTTCCCTGTTCCCTGGATGTGCACAGTTGGGTTTTTTGGGAATCATCTCATCCTCCCCTGTAGTATGGATCATCTCTGTCTTTGAAAATGTTCATTCATGGGCAAACTCAGGCTCTGCGTACCTGAACACCCCCAAAAAGGCCCTCCATAAATGAGGAAGAGACAAAACCATTCTCTCACAGGTTTCCTGCAGCTGTTTTGGGGGATGAAAAGCAGCTTTGTGGCACAGAGGGAGTAAAGCTGCTCCCTGTTTGTTCTCCAGAGGCCTCGTGGTGTCCTCAGGGGTCTGTAGGGGATGAGCAGGGCCAAAGCCTCTTCAAAGGCTCCGTGTGGGTTGGGGTCTTGGTTTGGAAAGCCAGGTGTCTGCTGAGGAAGGCAGGAGCCTCCCCTGAAATGGAAAATGCAAACCCCCTCCCTCTGAATTGTTATAATTTTGAAATTAAGGGGCTCTCAGGCAAAGATATGGGAATAGGAATAACAGTTCTTTATTAGGAAAATTAAAATGCAAATGCAATGGTACAGAAAAAGGGGACAAACGACTGCCAGAGTGAGAGCAGGAGCTGACTGTGGTGGTGTTCACAGGGGTCCCAGGATGAGGGAAGAGATGAGAATCTTGACTCCATGTCTCAGAAGGCAGATTATTTTTTTTTTTTATGATATATTGTATATTAAAAGAAAATTATATACTGAAACTATACTAAAAAAATAGAAGAAAGGATTTCATCAGAAGGCTAGCAAGCAATAGAAAGGAATGATAACAAAAGCTCGTGACTCTCAGAGAGTCCAAGACAGCCAGACTGTGATTGGCCATGAATTAAAAACAACCAACATGGACCAATCACAGATGCACCTGTTGCATTCCACAGCAGCAGGTAATCATTGTTTTTCTTTTCCTCTGAGGTTTCTCAGGAGAAAAAATCCTGGCAAAGGGATTTTTCAGAAAATATCATGGCTACAGCTGCCCCCTGTGTGTCAGGGGGTGGCCCAGCCCCATCCCATGGGGGCTCAGCCCTCCTGCAGTGCCAGCTGTGGCTCTGCTGGAGCAGGGATCCTGCACAAGGGGGGAGTTTTCCTCTGCAGCTCCAGGGCTGCTGGAGATGGGCCTGGGCTCCCTCTGGCAATGCAGGGCAGCAGAAGCTGCTCCTCTGGCAATGCACTGGGCAAAGGCTGCTGTGCTGTGCCCAGGCTCAGATTGGATCCAGGTAGGAATGCTTGGCTCCTCCCCTGGGCAATGCAGCATCTCCCCATGGGATGCTGGGATTGGATCAGCCCTGCAGGGACACTCAGTGGCCATGGACAGCAGAGATCTCCTGCAGGGAGGATTGGCTGTGGGAGAGAGAAAGAAAAAACTGCCCCATGAACAGAGAGAATTGCCCCAGCTCTGACAGATGGGGATGGAACACACACAGCCCCACCTGAGCCACTCTGGGGGATGTCAGCACAGACACCCAGGGCTCTGCTGGAATGCAGCTCCTGGAGGCAGCCAACGTCCCCCCTGTGCTGTCCCTGCTCACCAGGGACAGGGGTTTGGCTCAGAGAATCTTTAAGATCCAAACAAAGCTTGAGTTTTATCAGGTTTCATCTAAAACCTCTGCAAAGATGCGGAACCAACTGGAGCCATCTGCTGTAGGGGGGTGAAAGCCAGCACCAGTCCCAGAATGGTTTGGGATGGAGGGACCTGAAGGCTCATCCTAAGTGAGCTTATCCTAAGTGAGCTCATCCCAAGTGCCACCCCTGCCATGGGCAGGGACACCTCCCGCTCTCCCAGGCTGCTCCAGCCTGGCCTTGGACATTCCAGTGATCCAGGGGCAGCCCTGGGAATCCCATCCCAGCTCCTCCCCACCCTCCCAGCCAGGAATTCCTTCCCAATCTCCCATTTGCTGTCAGCCCAAACCCATTAAGCCATTCCTTCAGTAAAGCATTCCCATTCCCTTGTCCCACACAATATTTTCCCAGTGTTTTTTTTCCCAGGGCTGTGATGCTGATACCCTTCACAGCAGTGACAACTCCCACTTTTGCCATTTTTGCTCCTTTTGGAGCTCATTTTCTCCAAGAGGGTTCCCCAAACTCCTGGCAGCTCCTCGTTCAGATTTCCCACCTGAGGATTGGCAAACCATGGAATTGCTGCGGGTTCCTGAATTTCCCTCCTGCCCTCACCAGAGATGAGAGGATGGAGAGCAGGAGGTCTGAGCATCCCTCCAACCACACCAGCAACTTCCACTGGCTGGGGTCTTGGGATATTTGGGAAGGAGGAGGGAGGAATCTGAGCTCCAGGGCACGAGGTGTGAATCTCTGGATCTGTTTAATTCTGCCTCTCCCTCTCCTGGCCCCAAACACAAGCCAATATTCCCCTCTGGAGACATCAGAAGAAATTGCACCTTGAGAGAGCCCCGTTACATCAGAAATTTGTGTCCTTCAGGTGGCAGCTGAGCATTAAAGAAACAATATTTTTAGCAGCAGCTGAGAGGTAAATTTTAATTTAATTTTTTTTTTTTTTTTTGGTGGGTGTTTGCAGGACCTCAGAAACCACAAAACACTGATTTTTCTGTCACACCTGCAGGGAAAGGAGGCATTTCTTAGCTCAATCTCACGGCTGAGCAACCACAACACAGAAATCGATTCTTTAAATCTTGTATTTTTTTTTTTAGCTGCTGTTAAAAAAAGAGAAGTCCTGGGCTCTTTCATCTTCCAGCACTAAAGCTCCTGGCTCTGTAGGGACACAGAACCTTTTTACAGTAACCAAAAGAATTATCTCGAGTAGTTGAACCTTTTTATGGTTTGGGAGTTTGTGTTTGTACAGGGAAAGGACTGAATTTGGTGATTTATCCAAAATAACCCATTAAACTCAGCTTGGGATTATGAGAACAACTCTGGCTGGTGCTGCCAGGTACTTGAAATTAATTATTAATTAATAATTTAGAGGAAAACACCCCAAATGTCATGTTTGCTGTTAGCAGCAGTCATTCCTCTGGTTGTCACCTTCCTGGATGTTTTCTAGGCTGTTTAATATTTAAACATAGCAGAAAATTAATGTTTTTTGTCTGGTATTCGGTGTGTTTCGGTTTAGTTTTGCTATAATTTAAAACACATACAAAGTAGCAAAACCTTCATTGAGTCTCCCAGACCTGTGTACACTTCTTTTGGCAATAATTTTAATTTTAATCACATTTTGGGGTCACCTAGAAAGGATCTTAAACCATTTTTCCTCTTTTTGGAGTGACTGTACAGAATCAGCTCTATTTCCTTGCATGGCCACGATGTTTATCAGCAAGGTGTGAAACATCAGTCGTGGGGTGGCTGGTCATGGAACAAAATAATTCCCTGCAGTGAAGTTTTTAGGCAAAACAATGTGATTTTTGTTACTTTAGGATCTGATTGATTGGTCTTCAGTGGCGACAATCCATGGTCCATGCGCTGCTGTGGATTATTTGAATTTAATTGCATTTATTGTGTTCAGTGCTTGTGTGATGATCAGGATCTTTTGTTCTGGAAGCATCTCCAGGCCTCACTTTGCCCTGGCAGGGCCTGCAGGGGCTCCAGGAGAGCTGCAGAGGGACTGGGGCCAAGGCCTGCAGGGACAGCACCCAGGGAATGGCTCCCAGTGCCAGAGGGCAGCCAGGGATGGGATCTTGGCAATGAGGAATTCCTGGCTGGGCTGGGATTGCCAGAGCAGCTGGGGCTGCCCCTGCATCCCTGCAGTGTCCAAGGAAGGATTGGAGCACCCTGGGATAGGGGAGGTGTCCCTGGAATGAGCTTGGAGGGCCCTTCCCACCCAAAGTGCTCTGGGATTCTGGGATTTGGGACACTCAGAATCCATCCCGAGGGATTTTTATGGGAAATGGGAGAAAAAAGAGAGGAGAAGGGAAGGGAGACCCTTCATGGTTTGCTGAGATTCCATGTGAAGGCCCTGGGTCCATGAATGTCTTGGAGAGGAGATGGATCCAATGTCAGGCTGGGAGAGCTGGGAATGTTCCCCTGGAGAAGGGAAGGCTCCAGGGAGAGCTTCCAGCACATTGCAGGCCTGCAGGGGCTCCAGGAGAGCTGCAGAGGGGCTGGGGCCAAGGCCTGCAGGGACAGCACCCAGGGAATGGCTCCCAGTGCCAGAGGGCAGCCAGGGATGGGATCTTGGCAATGAGGAATTCCTGCCTGGACACTGGGGCTGGAGCAGCCTGGGACAGTGGGAGGTGTCCCTGCCATGGCAGGGGTGGAATGAGAATCTTCCAGGTCCTTTCCAACCCAATTCTTTCCATGATTCCATTGACCCTCTCCCAGGATTCCCACTGCTGAGGTGAGGTGGCTTCCTGAGTGTGTCATGGGCAATGTGGGATCTTCCAGGTTCCTCTCTTGGTTTAGTGTGCCCTCAAACTTTCCAGAACTCACAATCCTGGGTATTTTATCTCTAATTTCCTTGAATCTGGAAAACCATTTTGGAATTCTCCATTCTGTCAGCAACTGGGATCCAGTTACAGGGATTTCTGATGGTTTTTTAAATATTTCCTTGCTCTGTGGAAGCTCCCCAAAAGGTTCATCCCAGGTACTCGGATGTTTCCTGACTAAGGCAGAGAACAATTCAGGATCACACAAAAATGAAATGTAAATTTGGGCTGAACGTCAGAAAAAATTGTCTTAATAAGGTTCTGGAATATTTGATATTTTTTCCTGTCATTCATTTGTTTGAGGAGAGGGTTTCAGATATTATTACCATCATCATTAAGGCATTGATGCTCTGCACTTCCAGTGCCTTCTGTTTCTTTTAATGATCTTTCAGAAGACATCTGAGAATGAGGAGTCAGAAGAAAGCCTTGGGAAGGCAGGAGTTGTAGGTTTCTAAATCAATCCACGCAGCTTTTTTAGGTTTTATGCTTTTTATCCCTCACTTCCAGCTTAGGTAAGACAGAGCTCACAGCCAATTAAGTTGTGAGTTAGAATGAATTAAATTTCCTGAAATGAGGCGCTTTTCTTTTTTTTCTTTTTTAATCCAAATGACTGTCATTTACCAAAAGCTACTTCATTTCCCTGAAAGTGCTTTTCTGTCTAAGGGGAATGCTTAATTGCAGCCACAAATCACCTCAAATGCTTTTATAGGAGGATAAAACAAGTTGAAAATTGTGCATCATTTTAAAAATGCAGGTTCTGAATTCAGGATAAGGTGCAAATTTCTATTTTTTTTTTTCCTTTGGCTGTTCTGTTGAGGAGCTCCATCCTCACTGTGTCCTTCAGAGCAGGGGCATCCCTATGAGCCTTTTTTTAGGATTTCAGGCAATTCCCAGGAATATCTACAAGTGACCATGATCCAAAATTTGGTGATACCCCTCAATCTGAATTTTTATTCAGGCAAAACATTTTGGTATTTTGGAGGTGGGACACAATTGATGGTTCTGAAGCCAGCCTGGGAGAGCTGGGGGTGCTCACCTGGAGGGGAGAAGGATCCAGGGAGAGCTTCCAGCACATTGCAGGCCTGCAGGGGCTCCAGGAGAGCTGCAGAGGGACTGGGGCCAAGGCCTGCAGGGACAGCACCCAGGGAATGGCTCCCAGTGCCAGAGGGCAGCCAGGGATGGGATCTTGGCAATGAGGAATTCCTGGCTGGGCTGGGATTGCCAGAGCAGCTGGGGCTGCCCCTGCATCCCTGGAGTGTCCAAGGCCAGGCTGGACACTGGGGCTGGAGCAGCCTGGGATGGTGGAATTTGTCTCTGCCATGGCAGGGGTGGAATAAAATCCTTGAGGTCTCTTCCAACCCAAACCATTCTGGGATAAATAATTGATTTCTGGGATATCTGTGGGTCAAATTACCTTCATTTTTTTGACATCTAAAAGTTCCACGGATGGCTTGGATGAGTAACACAACATTTTTGAAGAGGACTCTTAGGATGTATTTTTTTCCATGCTGTTAAACACTTTCTTGTTCTTTATAGAGACTGAATTCTGTCGGAAAAAGGCAGCCAGCAGCATTGGAAATTGAAATAAATAAATAGCACAGTGTGTGCCTGCGTCTGCCAGGCAGAAAATAGGGAATATCTGTTGGCTCTTTAATGCCACCCTACATTTCCCATTTCAAACACTCATTTTCAGTTTCTTGTACTTTGGCTGATCTTTTATTGCCAACTGGGGCTGATTTTTTAGAGAAATACTTCTGAGATACTTGGTTTTTTTCTGAGAAGGAGGAGAAATTCTGGTTGAATTCTGGTGAGTTTTCCTTTGGCTGGGAATTTCTATCTCCACATTTCTCAGCAAGGGGAAGTGTTGGATAAAAGGCATGGAAAATATAGAAAATAACCCCAAATTTGGCTTATTTGGACACCTTGAAAGAAGTGGAGTGCTCACACTTCTGCTTCATGGCAGCCAAAATTCCCTATGGGCACAATTCCAGCTGAAACTCCCAGTGGGCACAATTCCAGTCAAAATTCCCAATGGACACAATTCCAGCTGAAATTCCCAATGGGCACAATTCCATCTGAAACTCTCAATGGACACAATTCCAGCCAGAATTCCCAATGGGCACAATTCCAACTGAAATTTCCAATGGACACAATTCCAGCCAGAATTCCCAATGGACACAATTCCAACTGAAACTCTCAACGGACACAATTCCAGCTGAAATTTCCAATGGACACAATTCCAGCCAGAATTCCCAATGGGCACAATTCCAACCAGGGCTCAGCAAGGCCAGCCAAAGGCAAGGGCTGGTTCCTGAGTTGACAGCTCTCTCCCCTCTGGTCTTTTTTGGGCTCCCAAACCTGCTGGGCTCCTGGTAGAGAATCACAGGATGACCAAGTGGGATTGGGAACCATGGAAAATAAAAGGGTTTTTATTAATTATAGCTCTTTTTTTTTTTTACTTTAGCTGCAGCTAGCTCTAAATTTTCTGTCCTTTCTGTTTCCAAAGCCTGCTTTCCCAGCTTTCTAAAAATCTTCTTACTTTTCCTAACTCCCACAAACTGTGATGGTGAAATTCCCTCAAAGAGGGAGGTGATGGGATGAGAAGGCAGGAAGAGGGAAGCTGGGAAGCAGAGAGCCCTGTGGGACTTGGTGGCAGAAGAGTCACTCTTGGTGTCACATTTATTCAGGTGACAGCTGGACTTGGCATCCCTAATTCAGGGAATCCTGGAATGGTTTGGGTTGGAAAGGACCTTAAAGATGATCCAGTTCCAAGCTCAACACCTCCCACTATCCCAGGGTGCTCCAAGCCCCATCCAGCCTGGCCTTGGACCTTCCAGGGATCCAGGGGCAACTCTCACTTCTCTTAAATTGCAGATTTAATTATCTAAATTCTCTTAATTTAAAAAAAATAAAATCATGTTTTCCATTTTTAATCTGTTCTTAATGGAATTCTGAGTAACCCTCCCAGTCCAGGACAGGGAGGGTGCACCAGTGCTGCCATTCAATGGCCCAGAAGGATTCCTGGTGCAAATCTCACCTACACCTGGAACTTTGTGCTTGAGCCCCCTGGTCCTGTGCCCAGTGGGATTTTGAAGGCTGAAGCTCCAGAGTGGCTGCCTGGGGTGCAGAGCAGTGTAGTGTGGCATTAACATTCTCTGAAATATTCCCTTCACCCAGGGTTTTTCTCCTAGGAAGCTGAAAGGCAGCAAGAGAGACCTCAGAGAAAAAGGAAAACAATTCTTATCTCATTTGCTTCTCCTGTGTTGTGCTCACATGTGGAATGTGTTTGGAGATTGTTTACCCACAGGTGATTGTTCCATTGGATTCTGCTGTGAGTTGTTTTCACTCTTTGGCCAATCAGGGCCAAGCTGTGTCAGGACTCTGGAGAGAGTCACCAGTTTTCATTATTATCTTTTTAGCATTCAGTATCTTTTCTGTATTCTGTAGTATAGTTTAGCATTCTTTAATATAATATAGTATCATAAAATAATAAATGAGCCTTCTGAGAGCATGGAGTCAGATTCATCATCCCTGCCTTCATCAGGGCATCCCAGCAATTACAACAGTGTGGGATTCACTCTGCCTGCTGGAAATTTGGAGAGGTCATCTCTGAACCACAGCAGACCCCAGAAAATGGGGTCCCAGTTGTCCTCTGAGGCTGTAAAAAGTACCTTGTCCCAGTGGATTATCAAATCCAGAAACTCCTGGCTGTTCCCTGCTGGAAGCCACACTCTGACATCCATCGTTCCTTTTTCTTTCCCTTTTCTCTGCTCCCATTTCCCTTGGCAGGGATCTTTGGGATTAAATGAGGACTTCACTGGTTTCCACTCCTATAATCATTTCATCAAACTATCCTTGAGCATCCCAGCTGAAGGTCTCCCGTCCTTATCCTCCAGTTCTCTGTGCCCTGCACGGCTTCATTTTTAATAACTTCCTGCTGCCGTCGAGTTGAAATCTGCTTCCTAAGCTCCTGATCATTTGTTCTTTATCACAAGTGATGCTGAGCACTCACAAATCCCCTCTCAGTCAGTGCTGCCTGGCAGCTCCCTTGTAATCCATGATTATTTTATGGCTCCTATCAAGGAAAACAGGGATATGGTTTGATCCTGACCAGCATTAGGTGAACTCTTGTCTTGTCTGTTCCAAAATGTTAAAATTTAACAGGACACATCAAGGAGAAGTTTTCTGGAGATGAAGGCACAGGTCTCTAGATCTCTCTAAAATTCAAAATTTTTCATTCTTATTCACAATGTACTATTATATTGTATATTATATACATATATATATATTATAATATATATGTATATAATTATATTATATTAATATATATAATAGATATTTTATTGTTATATATAATATAATATATAATATATAATATATATAAAATATTATAATATATAATATATATAATATACAATATATTATATACAATAATATATATTATTGTATACACAGTATGTGAAAAATAATATAAAATTTATTCTAATCTTAATATCAAAACATAAAATAATAATCAACACTTCTTTTAATGCAACCAAAATTAATTCTATACTGGTGATGAATGCCAGGCACTGGGAAGCAAAACTTCTTGGTGAATACAGCATTTTCCAGTGCTGACCTTTAGTCTGAGGTGCAGGAGACACTGGGCAGCACCATCAGGATGTTGTGGGGTGAGGAGTTGCCACTCCTGGTGTAGGTCAGCACATCTGAGCTCTGGTGGTTTGCACGTGGTCATTCTCCCTCTAAAAAGGCTTTTTTTTTTAATTTGGTTTAGCCATTTTTGAGCATTTTCTGGATTTTAAAAGTGTTTAGAAGTTGTTCCTGTCACTTTGCTGGATGATGCTCATTCCCAGTTTGAGTTTACGAGCTTCTCCTTCCCACATGAATGGGGTTTAATAGTAAAATTCATATTTTGGTGGAGTTTTGTGCTCTGTAAATAAACTTATAAAGGAAGAGTCAGGGATTTACTGACAGCCATGGAAGGACACAGCAAATGAGTCCAACACAGTCCCATCAACCCTGGCAATGTCCCCTTAGGGACATGAGTGCTGTCACTCTGAGCTGGTGACATCAGCTCTGATATTTCTGGGATCAGCTCCGTGGAGTCTCTGTTCCCTTCCCAGAAAACTCCCCTGTTTCCCTGTTTTACAAAGCTGATTCCCATTCTCACCCTTCATCCAGGGAGTGAAGCTGCTTTTATCACCAGCCAGGGTCTCTGTACAAATCACAGACAGGACAGGGCTGCTGGGGACGTGCCTTGAGCTGTTTGATTTTCCAGCATCAGCCTCATTCCATGGCTATGGCAATGGGAAGATGCCCTCAGCTCACATCCCAGGCAGCAGACCAAGAACTCAATGTCACAACTCACTTTAGCAGTTTTTTGACCAATCCCACAAAGCAGAAGCACATTGTCAGTGGTTCCATCCAACCACTCTAAGCACAGGTACCTTTGGTTAAACAATGCCTGCTTATTTCAAATCCAAACCTGCTTGTGAGCCTTCAAACACAACACACAGAGCTCTGTTATTAACTCAGATTAACTCCCTCATATCTCACCAGATGAACTTTTCTGCAGCTTAGGGAGTTATTCTAGCCAAGCATTAATACACAGACCATTGTTCTGTTTGTCCTTGCTTTTCTACTCCTTACATAATTTTTCTGCTGCCCAATCTCATGGCTGCTGCTCAGCTCTAATCACAGTTCTGCTGTCTCTGAGGCTGCCTTTTGCAGCTTTCCCAAAACCCTCTGATTTTATGGATTCCCTTACCTGCCTCTGTGATTCCCTCCCTGCAGCATCTCTCCCTTTGGAGAGCCAATCTTCCAGCTGAGCTCCAAAGGGATCCCCCACGGGAGCTGCATTGTCCAAATGTGTCACTCCAGACCCATGGAGCCAACAGGGAGAGGATTTAGGGAGACAAGAGCTCAGATTGGATAGAAATCATCCATGGGAATTGGCTCCTCAGTCAGGGCTGGGAAGGGAAGTACCTCTTCTGGAGTGAGGGACGTGGAGGTAGAAAATTATGGATAATTAAGCAGATCTCGTTGAAGGGTTTGGGAATAGGGTCAGTGGTAAGGAATAAAATCATGGAATCCTTGAGGTTGGAAAAGACCTCTGAGATCATCAAATCCAGTCATTGTTCACCACCAAACCATTTCCTAAGGGCCATATCCCTATTCTTTGTCAGGGATGGTGACTCCACACTTCCCTGCTCTTCTTCCTGACCACTTCTCACTGCAAAAATTATTTCTAATATCCAACCTAAACCCTCCTCAGCACAACTCAGGACAGCAGGTCTCAATCCATTATGGCTCCTCATACTCAATCCCTAATTGTTTTGAAAGGAACACCAATTCCACTGCCTCAGATGTAGTTAAAGACATGACGAGGTAATTTCTGGAATAAACTCCTCCGTGGTAAACCAGATGGCAGCACAGAAATAAAGAGAGTTTGTAGGAGATGGCAAACATTTGGTGCTAAAATATTCCCAGAGTCATCCTGTTGCTCTGTGGGCTCAGGAATGGGATCCTGGGACGGAACAATAAAGGTTGATAAAAATACACCATAACACAGGCATCCATAATGCAGGAGGATAATGGCATCATGCATAGAAATTGCTTTTTTTCCATGCTTTTTTCTGGATTTTGAGCTGGAATATTCTGTTGTTAAGTTTAGAGGTGGGGGAACCGACCTGTGGGAATCAAGTGACCACCCCCAGAATGAAGCTTGGCTTTTTAAAGGGATTTGTGGCATCCTAGTTTTTTTAATGGCGATTTTATTTTTATAAGGACATCTTCCCAGTGTGTTCCAAATGGAAAAACCAGATTTTTTTAATAAGGAAATCTTCCCAGCATAACCCACATGGAAAAGCCAAATTTTTCTATAAGGATGTAGAAAAAAAAAAAAAATATATATATTATTATATATTATATATATTACAAAAATATAAAAATAAAAATAAATATAAAATATTATATATATTATATATATATATATATATATATATAATAAAATATAAATATAAATATTTTTAAAAGCCAGATTTTTTTATAAGGACATCTTCCCAGTGTGTCCAACATGGAAAAGCCACATTTTTTGGGCAGAAATAGGAATTGTGCCTGGCATGTGGATTTTCTCTCATTTTATCTGTCCTTCTCCAGCAATTTAGTCTCTATCTCACCAATTGTTTGTATTTTATCTCTGTTTTTTTCCCTAAAACTACCCTGTGGACCTTTTCTCCTCTTCATTCCTCAAGCTGGGACAGTCCGTGGTCATTCCCACATTGCTGGTGTTTGTGTCTGAAATTTTTTATAGGGATATCTTCCCAGCATGTCCCAAATGGAAAAGCCACATTTTTTGGGCAGAAATAGGAATTGTGCCTGGCATGTGGATTTTCTCTCATTTTATCTGTCCTTCTCCAGCAATTTAGTGTCTGTCTCATCAATTGATTGTATTTAATTTCTTTTTTTTTTTCCTAAAACTACCCTGTGGACCTTTTCTCCTCTTCATTCCTCAAGCTGGGACAGTCCATGGTCATTCCCACACTGCTGATGCTCAGGTCTAAAATATTGGAGTGGCAAAGGCAACGCCAACAAATCGAAAGCATCTTCAATTTTTACATTTAATTACAATCAATTGAATTTAATTACAATTCCTCCTTCCCCTTTCTGTGTGCCAGGTTCATCCAGGAGATCGAGCAGGCCATGGAGCTGGGCCCAGCCAAGCAGTGCCCTCTGAGGGAGTTCCTCACCATGTACATCAAGAACATCTTCCTCAGCCAGGTCCTGGCCGAGATCAACAAGGAGATCGAGGGCGTCACCAAGGCCTCAGATCCCCTGAAAATCCTGGCCAACGCTGACACCATGAAGATCCTGGGAGTGCAGAGGCCTCTGCTGCAGGTGGGAGCTGAGGGACCCCTCAGGACAGCCCTGTTGTCCATGCCCAGCCATGCCCTGGTTGTGTATCCAGTGAGGAATGGGTCCATGGAGCTGCTCCAGGGCTGGAGCCAGGCTGGGAGAGCTGGGAATGTTCCCCTGGAGAAGGGAAGGCTCCAGGGAGAGCTTCCAGCACATTGCAGGCCTGCAGGGGCTCCAGGAGAGCTGCAGAGGGACTGGGGCCAAGGCCTGCAGGGACAGCACCCAGGGAATGGCTCCCAGTGCCAGAGGGCAGCCAGGGATGGGATCTTGGCAATGAGGAATTCCTGGCTGGGCTGGAATTGCCAGAGCAGCTGGGGCTGCCCCTGCATCCCTGCAATGCCCAAGGCCAGGCTGGACATTGGGGCTTGGAGATAGTGGAAGGTGTCCCTGCCCATGGATGGGGTGGCACTGGATGGGCTTTAAGGGGAAGGAATATTTTCATGTGTGTCTCCTTGAGAAGTTCTGGGGCCATCTGCCATCACAGAGCTGTGCCATCAGGGTAAATACCCATTCCAAGCTCCCAGGAGGAGCAGGGATGGGATCCAATCCTCCCAAGCACGTTGGTGATTGATGTGGAGCCCCAGGGCTCCCTCCATCAGAAAAAGCTGTGAGGGATTTGGGTTGCAGATGGAGAATTTGTAGGAGAAGTCTCCTTTGAAGCACCTTTTTTGAACTCTAGTGTGGAGCAGGGATGAAAGCAGCCAGCTGTCACCCAAACTCCATGAGGAACAGGACAGTGTGGAATCCCACCCCAAAATTCTAAATTTCATGTGTTGCCTGGGACTGCAAGGAATGGCCAGGCCCCAGGGCTGTCCCTCAGAGCTCTGTGCTGGGGCCAGCTCTGTTCAGTCTTTATTGACCACATGGATGAGAGGGTTGAGTCTGACATCAGTGAATCTGCAGGTGACACTGAGCTGGGAGTGTGTCACCATTTCCAGAATTTTTGATGGATTAATGGTCACTAACTGTGCCTGTCTGGGTGCAGCAGGACTGGGATGGTCCTTTCAGAGCCAAAACAAAATCCAATTCCAGAACAGCATTTCCAGAAGTCCCTGGAGGGGGGAAGAGCTTCTTTAGAAAGGGGCCAAAATTCTCTTTGCAGGAGCTGAAATGATGTTTTTGAGCTGCACAGAATCCCTGGATTGTTTCCTTCCCAAGCTTTACCTGCCTTAATGTGGATAAAGTATTTTTTGTGACTCATGGCTTCATTTCTCATGAAAATGTGTTCTATAATGTCAATATATTTCCTTAAAGTTCATTCAGGGTTGAAGATTTAGAGGGGTTTGGAATTTTCTCATCCAGTTCTTACCATTTGTTTCTCTTGATGGATGGAAATTATTTTGAACTGAAATTATTCTTGGTCAAACTGTCTGTGGTCAGGAGGTCTCCTTGTTCCCGACATCAGAGAAGGGCAATTCTCTGAATAGAGAAGAAAAATTGCTGCCTCTTTGAACCAACCCATCCAAACAGCTCCCTAAAATAAATCCTATTGATTTTCCATTAAAGGGGTTAAAAAAAAAAATTTCTGCATGACAGTACTGGAGCCTGGAGTCTTTGCCCCCATCCCCTTGTGGATATGATGGAAATGTGGTGAATGAAGATCTCCCCCAGTTTTTTGGGGTGTTTTTTGCTGTTCCTGGGTCTCTGGTTTAACCATCCCACTCTTTGCTATCCCAAAGATCTCTCTGGAGCTTCTCTGGCTGGGATTGGAACAGCACTGGGGAATTTATCAGCCCCCACCGACAAAGCTGCCTTGGGATCACTATCAGCACATGTCTGAGCTGAATTAGATGAGAGAGAAAAAGTTTTCAAGCATTGTGTGCTCACAGATGAATCACCCACTCCTGTAAAAGATTATCCTTAAAAAAAAAAATTGTCCTCTCTAAATATTCCATTTTACTGCTTGTTTTCCATTCTTCCCCTCCTCAAGTGTAAAACACTTGAAACCCTTTTCCTTTGCAGAGCGACTGAATCACCGTGAAACTCATTTGTCTCAAAATTATTCAGCATTAAATTTCAGGCTGTAATTGTTTAAATCGATCCTAAATTAGGCTACAAGTGCCTCGACAGTTTCTTGCAGCCTGTTCTTGTAGGGTTCTCAACGAGGTGATAAATCTTCCCACCCAGGTGGTCACTGGGCCTTAAAAACCTGTTGCTCCATCTCCAAAAAAATCCAAATTGCTTCACTCTGGAGCAGCAGAGTGGGATTTTTCCTCTCCTTCAAAGCCTCTCTTGTTTCTTATCTCAGCATGGTGTGGATGATGCTCCTGATACTTCTTTGCCCAAACTCCAGCAGCTGAAAATCCCCCCCAAAAAAACCCAAAAAACTCCTTACAAAGTCAGGTTGTGCAGCTGTTTTGGAGGATAACGATTTTTGCTGGAGCCAATTACCACAGCACCCACTCCAGGCACGGAGCCACTCACTTGTGGCTTCCCAAGGAGACATCCCTGAGAGCTTCTGGAATGTTCTCTTCCCATCCAATGAGTGGTTATTAAGGAGAAGGATGGTCCCAGCCAGCAGCTTCCGATGGCTCACCAGTGCTGATGGCTGCAGGCTTTGATGGAGGCTGGATGTTATTATTTATTACTAGAAACAAATTAATTGTCTTTCCAGGCTGGCTCCCTGCCAGCAGCATCCATTAAGGAGCAGGCATGGCTGATCCATGGGGTTTTTTCCCATTCAAGGATAATTTTAAAGCAATTTTAATGGTTCTGAGCCTCATATTTCAATTTTGGGTTGGTTTTTTTTTGCACTTGGCGTGGTGTTACAACCAAGATGTTTTCAGCTCTTGTTTGTGTGTTTCGTGTCAAGAGGGTAAAACCCACCGAGTGCAGAATTTGTGCTAAATCTCCTTTTCTAGCTTCAAATGAGAGACAAAATTATCTCTTGGTGGGAATCTGACTCTCCCTGTTGCTTCCAACATTTTTTCAGATAATTTCTCCTCTTGGGGGGGGAACATTGAGTGCAGTTCCTGCCTTTTTGTGGAAGCTTTCAGAAGGCTCCTGTGTCAGTCAGCTGCAGTCCTCCACCGAGGACTTCTGAGCTGCACAAAACCAGTTGCTTCAGGCAGAGTGTGTCAGGGTTTTAATTTATTTTAGAAACTCAACTTTTAATTTATTTTAGAAACTCAACTTCCACTCTCGCGTTCAGTGCATCCCAGGGCAGAGGAGCTCTCTCTGGGTGGACATTTTCAAGCGGTGCCCCTGGCAGGCAGGATTATTTTAGATTTATTTTTGTCCTCTTCAGATCTGCAGAAGCAGAGTCACACTTCACAAACCATCCCATAGGTGTGAGTCATGTCTGACCTGAAGGGAACAGCCCCATGTTTGAGGTCTCTGAGATCCCCTCAATCCCTGACATCACTGGATGTGCCTTGGAGTTGGACAGGAACTGGACAACCCTCATTTGCTCAGTGATTAATCACTAAATTGGGGGATATTTTGGGTTTAAAGGGACTTTTAAAGGGTTAGAAGGGACCTTTAAATGGATTAAATTGGGGAATATTAAATTGGGGTTTTTTGGGTTGGAAGGGACCTTTAAATGGATTAAATTTGGGGATATTAAAATGGGGGATATTTGGGGTTGGAAGGGGCCTTTAAAGGGTTGGAAGGGACCTTTAAAGGGACTCAATTGGGGAATATTAAAATGGGGGATATTTTGGGTTTAAAGGGACCTTTAAAGGGTTGGAAGGGACCTTTAAAGGGACTCAATTGGGGAATATTAGAATGGGGGATATTTGGGGTTGGAAGGGGCCTTTAAAGGGTTGGAAGGAACCTTTAAAGGGATTCAATTGGGGGATATTAAATTGGGGGTTTTTGGGTTGAAAGGGACCTTTAAAGGGTTGGAAGGGAGCTTTAAAGGGATTAAATTGGGGGGTATTGAACTGGGGGGTATTTTGGGTTTAAAGGGACCTTTGAAGGGTTGGAAGGGACATTTAAAGGGTTGAAAGGGACCTTTAAAGGGTTGGAAAGGACCTTTACGGGGTTGGAAAGGACCTTTAAAGGCCTTTCAGGCCAGCCCTGCTGCCATGACCAGGACCATCTTCCACTATCCTTGCTCCAAGCCCCATCCAACCTGGCCTGGAGCATTCCCACCGAGATTTGGGAGCAAAATGTTGATGCTGCTCCTCTCTGAGGCCACCAGGGTGTTTTGTTCACCTCAGCATGACTCTGCCATGTTCTCCCCTGGGTGCCCAGAGCAGCTGTGGCTGCCCCTGGATCCCTGGAAGTGTCCCAGGCCAGGTTGGATGGGGCTTGGAGCACCCTGGGATAATGAAAGGTGTCCCTACCCATGGGAGGGGTGGAATGGGATGGGATGGGATGGGATGGGATGGGATGGGATGGGATGGGATGGGATGGGATGGGATGGGATGGGCTTTAAAGTCTCTTCCAACCCAAACCATCCTGTGAGTCCAACCTCACCCTCACTCAGCACGTGCAGCTTATTTTCAGTGCCAGCTCATCGAGTACCCCCCAGACCCATAAATTCCTTGCCTTCCAAATTCCTTGTAATTTACTTTCTTTTCGTTTTTTCCCCTCTTGCTTTCAGTTTTTCCTCAGAAGTTGGGAGTAAACCACATGTATCTGCCCCCGGCCTCCATCGCAGGCCTTGATTGATTATTTTAATTACCCAGAGAGCCCTGTCAGGCTCCCTCAGCAGCAGCATTGCTCTCATAAATCCTCATTTTGCCTCACAGGGCTGGTGTCAGCCCCAGCCCCTGTTACCTCCCTGGCCAGGGGAGAAGCCTTTTAGCCTGGCCACCCTCCCGCTGGTTTGAAGCTCCAGCTGCACATTCCTCATTTGCAAACTCATTAAGAATCCCTGGCAGCAGAGCAGGGCCTTGGGATGCTGAGGCAGAGCAGCTTCTCCTCCCTGCTGAAAATCCAGTGGGAAGTCACAGATCCAAGTGCCACAGGAGTGACACTCACCCAGTTTCCCCTTTTTCCTCCAGCTCCTTTTTTTTTCCCCGAGATTTCTGCAATTTTAAACCAGTGCTTTGCCTTCACCGGGGTTTTTTGGTGATGGGTGAGCTGGAATTCCAGGAGGAAGCTGGAAAGGCAAAGTCTGATAAAGTTCACTTCAAGGAAGCTGTATTGCTCCATTGTGGTGGTGTTCACTGGGATCCCAGGACGAGGGAAAAGATGAGAATTGTGACTCCATGTTTCAGAAGGCTGATTTACTATTTTATGATATAATATAATATAATGTTATGTTAATGTTATGTTATGTTAATGTTATATTATATTATATTATATTATATTATATTATATTATATTATATTATATTATATTATATTATATTATTAGAAAATTATATACTATTATATTAATTAATTATATCTATATTATATTAAAAGAAAATGATATGCTAAAACTACACTAAAGAATAGAAGAAAGGATTTCATCAGAAGGCTAGAAAAGAAAGGAATAGGAAAGAATGAAAATAAAATCTTGTGACTGACCAGAGAGTCCGAGACAGCTGGGCTGTGATTGGCCATTAATTAAAAACAACTAACATGGACCAATCCCAGATGCACCTGTTGCATTCCACAGCAGCAGATAATCATTGTTTTTTTTCCTCTGAGGCTTCTCAGCTTCTCGGGAGAAAACATCCTGGCAAAGGGATTTTTCAGAAAATATCATGGCTGCAGTCCATCACCAGCATTCCTCCAGGAATGTCTTCCATGGAATCCCAGGATGGTTTGGGTTGGAAGGGACCTTAAATCCCACCCAGTGCCACCCCTGCCATGGGCAGGGACACCTCCCACCATCCCAGGGTGCTCCAAGCCCTGGCCTTGGACACTTCCATGGCTGGGACATCAAAACCTTCCACATCTTCTCTGGGAAACCTGGTTCTTCCATAACTCTCTTTTCCCTAGGAAAGTTTAATATTTGCTGTTCCAAAACACACCAGAGCTTTCATTTGGGGCCTTGGTTGGGCTGGGCTCTGTGCACCCATCAGCTGAAATCTGGGTGCCTCCTATCACACCACAGATGTTTTTCCCTTCCCTCTCCTTGCTCCATAAATCCAAAATAAATCCCAAATCCAGCCTGGAACAGTCTCCCATGAAACACTTGATGGATGGTTCCAGGAGAAGAAACTTCCCTGTGTTCTTGCCAGGCTCCTCCAAAATCCCATTATTTTTTTTGCCTCGCATTTTGAAGCCCGGGCCCGTTTCATTGAGGAGGAATAACTCTCATTCCCGGGTTTTGAAATGTTTTCCTAATCACAAGTGCTGCATGAGAAGAGCCATCACATTTTGAATAATTGATGGCTACTTTATTGAGTTGTCAGCACTAATTCATCCTCCTTTTGAAGCGCTGCGACGTTCAAAGGAGCCATCCTTTCACAGCGTGCTCATTTTTCCAGGAAAAGTTCATTTTTATAATCACTTTTTTTTTCCCCTTTTTCCCTCCCCCACTGTGGAATGTAATTGTAGCTGAGAGGGAGGGTTGAGGCACGTTCCAGCACCCTCTAAAATGCCTTTATTCCTCCTCTGGCTGCTCATTTCTCTGCCTCCCTCCTCTCGCAGAGGTTTAATTATACCTGTTTTAAAAGCACATTTTGAAATATGACACCCAGCTCTGCGGCAGAACAAAAGAGACATTAATCTATTGTTGAAAGGGAAGGTAAAAAGCTCTTTTTTTTTGTGTGTGTTCGTGGCAGGGGCTGCCCCTCCCTGACAAGCAGCGTTCGGTGGGAGTAGTTGGGATTTTGGAGGCAGGGACTTGTCAACAGGAGAATTATAAAAGGAGCAACAATGCAGGAATGCTGCCATTCCACTGGAATATTTCTCCTGGCACCCTGCCTCTGGAATCTTCCTCCTGAAGTGGATAAACTTTGCAGTTGGAAGGCTCATGGTGCTCTAATTTACATCTGAAAGAACTGAGGGAAGGCAGTGAATTAAAAGTTTCCCCCTCCTGGTTTTAATCTGTAAATAGAGCCTTTCCATTAAAATAAAATAAAATAAAAATAAAAATAAAATATAAATAAAATAAAATAAAAATAAAAATAAAATATAAATAAAATAAAATAAAATGAAATATAAATAAAATAAAATAAAATAAAATATAAAAAATAAAACAAAATAAAACTAAATATAAAAAATATAATATAATATAATATATAATATATAAAATATAATAAAATATAAAATATAGAATAAAATAAACAGTCTCTCTCACGCACACAAAGCCGTCAGAATAGTAATTTTTATTTTTTTGGCAAATATTTTGCTTTTGTGCTGGGATTTTTGCTTTGTGTGAGCTGCACTTTAAAGAAGGGAAAAGTTTTTCCCTCTCCCCATGAAATTGAACCAGGTCTGGTCTTCCTGGGGCTGATCCAGGATTTCCTGGGGAATTCACACCATTGGGATGCAGTATTTAATTAAAACATTTAAGGACTTTGTGCCTGTAAAGAAAACTGCTACAGGGTGTGAAAATCGAGGAAATGCTACAACTCTGTAGGAGAGCCCTGGCCAGGGCTGGTTTAATTCATTAATTAATTAATTCTCTGTTTAACTCTATTTTTTTTATCATTTAGGGGTGGTGTCAAATGTGGTGTTGAGGGGCAGGTTGAGCCCTTGCCAGGCATTCCCTGTTTAATTCCTGCTCTGTCATTTTCCACCACAAAATGAAAAATATTATTAATCCCTGTCCTCCCAATTAGCAAAGAGGTGTTGGAGATGCTCCATCCCTGGAAGTGTCCCAGGCCAGCTTGGAGCAAGCTGGGGTAGTGGAAGGAGTCCCTCCCATGGCAGTGGGGCAGAACTGGGTGCTCTTTCATTTCCCTTCTAACCCAAATCCCTCTGGGATTCCATGCCCCATTTTCCTGGAGTAAGAGCTGCCAAAATGTGCAGGAGCTGGGGTTTTAGAGCTCAAAATGCTGGACAAATCATGGACCTGAAAATAAAAACTCAGTGGGAATAATTTGGGCTGTCCCTTGACTTGTTTTGATCAAAAACTTCGTGTCTTCCTCTGGAATTCCAGTTTTATTGTTTTTCTTAAGTACTGGACCAACAAAACCTTTTTTGAGGTCGATATTGATTTAGCAGAAAGCTGAGCTGTTTTTCAGAGGACATGGGTTTATCACAAGCCATTTCCAACTTCTTCTCACCCAGAGTGGTCCTGGCAAGGATGGTTTGGAGGGACTCAGGATCTCACAGCCAGCAGTGCTTTACTTTTGTGGGAACCGAGCTGCTCAGCACCACCTCGGACATTTGACCTCGCTTTTGTACCCTGAGGTCTCCCAGAAAACCCTCTTGGAATTCCTCTGAATTCTCTCTAAATCCTCAGCTCTGAATTCCTGTTGGTGAGGGAATGGCTCCTGGGACACGGAGGTGGAAAATCCTCCCTTTTCACACAGGGTGCAACTGCTGTGATTCTGCTGAGGGACAGGAGCTTGTGAAAGAGTTTAGCCAAAAAAAAAAGACTTTCTAAAGGGTATTTAATTGGCTCTTCACTTGGAGAGAGTCAAAGAAACTCCTTTTGGGAAGTTGATGGAGCCACAGGCCTCAGCCGCCTTCGTACTGCTGAAGTGGAAAATCCGTAAACACAGATTGACCTCGTGTTGCAGAAACCACTGAATATTTAAAATTCCTCTTTCCTCCCCAAAAATTGCCCTTTTTTTGCCCAGTGATGGACCCAAATTGTCTGTTTCCTGCACTGTACAGACCCCAGATAGGATGATTATCCCATTTCTCCAACACTTCCCTGTTTGATGCATGTTCCCCATCAGGCCATGTGTTTTTCTGGATAAGACAGGAAATGTTTGTTCTACATAGGTATGAAACAAAAAGCTGTAACTGAGTAGTATCTCAGAAAACCCTCTTTGAATTCCTCTGAATTCTCTCTAAATCCTCAGCTCTGAATCCCTGTTGGTGAGGGAATGGCTCCAGGGACACGGAGGTGAGGATGGGATTTGTGGGACTCGGGGTGGAAAATCCTCCCTTTTCACACAGGGTGCAACTGCTGTGATTCTGCTGAGGGACAGGAGCTTGTGAAAGAGTTTAGCCAAAAAAAATAGACTCTCTAAAGGGTATTTAATTGGCTCTTCACTTGGAGAGAGTCAAAGAAACTCCTTTTGGGAAGTTGATGTAGCCACAGGCCTCAGCCACCTTCGTACTGCTGAAGTGGAAAATCTGTAAACACAGATTGACCTCGTGTTGCAGAAACCACTGAATATTCAAAATTCCTCTTTCCTTCCCAAAAATTGCCCTTTTTTTGCCCAGTGATGGACCCAAATTGTCTGTTTCCTGCACTGTACAGACCCCAGATAGGATGATTATCCCATTTCTCCAACACTTCCATGCTCGATGCATGTTCCCCATCAGGCTGTGTGTTTTTCTGGATAAGACAGGAAGTGTTTGTTCTACACAGGTAAAAAACAAAAAGCAGTAACTGAGTAGCATCCTGCTAGTAAATGAGCAGTAACCCAGTAGTAGCTGAGCTAGTCCAGTTTGCTGTTTCTGTGTGAAACTGAGTGAAATTTGCTGCCGTTAATTGCAACAATATCAGAGATTAATTCCTGCCATTCCATCCCCGGGAGATTCATTTCTCCTGGACTCTCTTTGCATTCCAAGGGCTCTCCCATAAGCGATCTTGAGTGCCACCTGCCTTCCCAATAAAGCCTGGAATCCATCCGTGAATATGACAACGAAAATGACAACAAACATGACAACAAACATGACAACATCCCAGAGACAAACGATCTCCGCTCCGAGTTAATTCCCGTTTCCCAGCAGGGCTCCGCGGCGGCCCCGCTGGGTTTGGAAGCGCTGCTGTTTGGTTAATAGATGAATGTTTTGTGTGGATGGCTCCATCCCAGCCAGGTTTGGCTCCCTGGCCTTCCCTCTGAATGCCTGCATGGATTTATCCACAGGACAATCAGCAGAATGTCGTTAGAAACGGGAAAACAACGGGTGATAAAACAGAGCGCTGCTTCCCCGCCATCCATGACTGCCTGGGAGGCCTCTCGGAGGTGCTCTGGCTGCTGGGAAGGGGAGATGGCTCCGTCAGGAAATGATGCACAAATTCCACATGGGAAGGGACAATCCATGGCCCCATCCAGCCCATTTTCCAAGCAGGATTGCTCGTTACGGCGCTGGCGGGGATTGAACAATGGCAGCACCGCCGTTATCAGACATCTCCCACGATGAGCTGACCCAGTAGGTTTTTCATTTCCCAGTTTGATGTCCTTTATTTTCTTTTTCTCCTAAAGTGTGTTTTTTTGGTGGGAAAAGACAACTTCTTTTCCATGCTGCTCTTTTGCTGGGTTTTGGGAGTGGGGTTTTGCCATCGCATGGGGCTTTTGGATGACAGAAATCCTGAATTAGGAGCAGGTGGTTGCTAAAGTGCTGAGTAGTTCCTTCAGTTGTTTTTACTTTTTTCCAGCAGGTCAGGGAGTGGAAATGCTGAGTGCTTAGTGTAGGAAACCCTGAAGTGCAGCTGAATAATTTTTGGGTTGTTTTGGTTTGGTTTTTTGGATGAATGGGAAGGTCTTTGGGAAAATCGTGATAAAAATAGTTGGGATCTGAAGGAAGCAAAGGTGTCCTTGATGGGCGATTCAGGATTTATCTTTATTGCAAGGCCTGCAGGGACAGCACCCAGGGAATGGCTCCCAGTGCCAGAGGGCAGCCAGGGATGGAATCTTGGCAATGAGGAATTCCTGGCTGGGCTGGGATTGCCAGAGCAGCTGGGGCTGCCCCTGCATCCCTGGCAGTGTCCAAGGAAGGACTGGAGCAGCCTGGGATAGGGGAGGTGTCCCTGGAATGAGATTTGAGGTCCCTTCCCACCCAAACTGCTCTGGGATTCTGGGATTTGGGACACCCAGAATCCATCCCGAGGGATTTTTATGGAAAATGGGGAGAGAAAAGAGAGGAGAAGGGAAGGGAGACCCTTCATGGTTTGCTGAGATTCCAAGTGAAGGCCCTGGGTCCATGAATGTCTTGGAGAGGAGATGGATCCAATGTCAGGCTGGGAGAGCTGGGAATGTTCCCCTGGAGAAGGGAAGGCTCCAGGGAGAGCTTCCAGCACATTGCAGGCCTGAAGGGGCTCCAGGAGAGCTGCAGAGGGACTGGGGCCAAGGCCTGCAGGGACAGCACCCAGGGAATGGCTCCCAGTGCCAGAGGGCAGCCAGGGATGGGATCTTGGCAATGAGGAATTCCTGGCTGGGCTGGAATTGCCAGAGCAGCTGGGGCTGCCCCTGCATCCCTGCAATGCCCAAGGCCAGGCTGGACACTGGGGCTGGAGCAGCCTGGACAGTGGGAGGTGTCCCTGCCATGGCAGGGGTGGCACTGGGTGGACTTTGAAGGTTCCTTGGAACCCAAACGATTCAGGGATTGCTTTGGGAGTATCTGTGTCCCATCTATGAGGTTCCCAGAAAATCACAAAATCCCTTGTGACTGGAAAAGCCCTCCAAGACCATCAGGTCCAACCTGTGCCCAATCCCCACCTTGTCCCCAGCCCACAGCACTCAGTGCCACCTCCAGGCCTTCCTTGGACACCTCCAGGGATGGAAGCTCCATCACAAGTCCAAGTGATGCCATTTCTGTGCTGGTTTAAACTGGTGTGGCCCAGCTTTCCTACTGGAGAAGGTCAGTCTGAAGGGGAAAGGGCCCTGCAGGCCTCTGGCATTTTCCAAATCCATCCCTGCTTCCAGAAACTGGGATACATCCTCACAGCATGGCTCCTCCTTGGAATCATCTTCCTTTGGGGAACGGCCCCACCCTTCTGTTGTCACCAGCAGGGGCCTGGGGAAAAAAGAGACAACAGGAGGAGAATACAGAGGGTTAAAAATATTCCAATTTTGCTCCCAAGCCCACGGATCTGTTGTAATTCCTGCTTCTCCTGGCAGGATCAAAGGCTGGTGTTGCCTGTTCTCCCATCTCCCCAGCTCTGAGTCTGTCATTCCCACATCTCCAGGGGTCTGGGGTGGACACTGAGGTTTGATGAGTTCCATGTTAACACGAGCTGCCGGATCCTGGGAGCTGCCTCCACACGCGAGGAATTCCCAAATAAATCTTTGGAGGCATCAGCGACAGAGCTGTGATCTCCTCGGGCTTTGATGTGTGAGCACAAGGCTGAATTTATTGAATAAATCACCAGAGATACCAGCACATGCAGCTGCCCTGAGTTTTCTCCTGTCTGTGCTTTTTGGGGGCAGGATTCTGGCTGGGTTTTCCCTTTTGGGATGTGCAAAGACCCCCCCTGAATCACCCTTAAATTGGTCAATTTGACCCTAGCTCATGCCACAATCCAAAAAATGCAAAATTGATTTGGTTTTTGCTGTTTTGTTTTTTTGGGGTTTTGGTGGAGGTTTTTCTGTTGGCTTGTTTGTGGGGTTTTTTTGTTGTTTTTGTTTTGTTTTGGGTTTTTTGGTTTTTTTTTTCTTTTGGTTTGGGTTTTTTGGGCTTTTTTTGGTTTTGTTGGGTTTTTTGGTTTTTTTTTGTAGATGCAAAAAAAATGTAACCCAAGAGACTAATTGAAATTATAGATTTTTTTTTTTTGTAATCTGCTTCATTTTGCAGGACACGAGGCTTCTTTTCATAGCTTCCAGCTTTGGGAAAAAAAAAACTCTGCATAATGCCAATGGTTCCATAAAATTAAAACTCAGGGTTAAGGATATTTGGGTTCTGTTCTTGTGTGGAGACCTTGAGTCCATCACCTCCCCTTTCCAATGGTTTTGCTTTTTGAGTCATTCCTGGAAGGAGGAGCAGGGAGGAGCCCTCAGCTCTGCTTGGGTTGTGTCTGGAGGTGCTTGGGAGGCCCCTCCTTGCTGAGCTGCTTTGGGATTTCTCCATCCCAGCCCTGGATTTGTTTGAAATCCTTTGGAATCACAGGAGGTGGGGATTGGGAATTCCAGTGTCTTGCTTGTCTTGGAGTTCAGTTGTTCCTGTGCACTAAAATATTGAAATTCAAGTCTTGCTGAACAAATTACTTGAGGGAAAAATTTTTCTCCTTCCTGTCCTTTTCCTAATGAATTCCTCTCTTTTTATGTATAACTTGCATTCCAGCACTGGGATGTTCTAATGGAAATGTGGAAAATTTTGCCCATTCTGTTGAGAAATACCTGAAGAATCAAATTGTCACCCTCTGGCCTTTTGTCTGGAAATTGGGGTGGAAATTCCCCTTTGGAAATATTTTTCTCCCTCAAATTTAAGACCAGCCTTAGCCCTGAATAAAATCAATGCACAGAAGAGAAAATTTCACCTTTCTGTCCTTTTCCTAACCAGTTCCTCTCTTTCCAGTGATTTTATGTATAAATTGCATTCCAGCACTGGGATTTCCTACTGGAAATGTGGAAAATTTTGCCCATTCTGTTGAGAAGCCCCTGAAGAACCAAATTGTCACCCTCTGGCCACCTCTGGCCTCTTGTATGGAAATTGGGGTGGAAATTCCCCTTTGGAAATATTTTTCTCCTTCAAATTTAGGACCAGCCTTAGCCCTGAATAAAATCAATGCACAGAAGATAAAATTTCACCTTTCTGTCCTTTTCCTAACCAGTTCCTCTCTTTCCAGTGATTTTATGTATAAATTGTATTCCAGCACTGGGATTTCCTAATGGAAATGGAAATTTCCCACTGGAAATGTGGAAAATTTTGCCCATTCTGTTGAGAAACACCTGAAGAACCAAATTGTCACCCTCTGGCCTCTTGTATGGAAATTGGGGTGGAAATTCCCCTTTGGAAATATTTTTCTCCTTCAAATTTAGGACCAGCCTTAGTCCTGGATAAAACCAATGCACAGAAGTTAAAATTGTGAATTTAACTGCCAGTTATGGGCTTGAAAATCCTTTTGGGGTGCCTCAGAGGGATGAATCCATAGCAAGGCCTCTGCTCTCTCCCCATGTTTGCCAGGGATTGCTTTGGTGAACGAAGAATTCTTCATTAATTACAGTTGGGTTAACGAAGGATGAGACAGAAATGTGGATTTTGGTGCATGAAGGTGAATTTTGGTGCTGAAAGGTGAGGTTTGAGTGTGTTTTGGGATCCCCCTATGGCAAAATGTCACTGCTGGTGACATTGGCCTGGTCACTCTGTGTTCTCTCACCCCTACAAATGAGACTTTTGGACACTTATGCCAAAATCTGACACATTGGCTTCTAATTTCAGTGAAATGACATCTTTGTGAGCCCAGGAGCTCAGCCTGGCTGAGCTCAGAGTCCCTCTTAAGCCTTTACCCCTCACTCCTGGATGTCACCCTTTGTTTTCCAGTGATCTCTTGCACTTTGATTAATTTTGTTTCATTTAGATCATAATTACAGCCTTTGCACTGGACAGCACCAATCCAGGGGCACAACAATATTTTCTTTTGGGAGCTCAGCCCTGCTAAACCTTTCTCAATTGTTTTTTTTTCCCAATTTCTTTTGGTTTTTCATCATCCACCTTTTGCTGTGGTCACTGTGTCTTCCCAGAAGCATCGCTTAACATTCATATTCACCATCTCCGGCAGGACATTTTTAATAGATAAATATATTTTAAATATTGGCATTTTGAGACTGTGAGAAAAAAAAAAATAGATATCAGAGCACATAAAAATAACACCGAGGGGTTTTATTCTCCAAACTGGGCTGGCTGCATGAAAACATTTATTAAAAACGAGCTCCCAAACGAAGGGCTCTGCTCCCCAGCATCATTAATTCCCTGCTCCACGTCCCATTTGTGCCCTGCTGCAGCTGCTAATGATGTTCTAGAGCAGGCATGACAAAGGAGAGGGAAAGCTGCCACTCACCACCGGTGAAAGAAATTTGTCACCTTGCCACCAGCTCACCTGTAATTGGGGGAGCTGTGTAAAGAAGTACAAACCACTCCTAGGAATATTCAGGGATGGGGGGTGAAAATGTCAGGGATGGGTTTGTTGTTTTTTTTTTCAGCTCCTACAGCACAAACCAGGCTGGGAATCACTGGCTGTGAGTCCCTTTTCCCTGCACAAATGTATATTGATTAATAAAGGGGGAGCCTGGCCCGTGCTGGCACTTGTAAGTGATAAACAGTTCTGCAGCAGTGCGGAGGGTGTATTAAAGGCTAAGAGCTAATGACTTTTCTGCTGGATGGAACACATTAAAAGCAGCAGGAAACTGCAGCTATTTTATCACCTCACTAATGTCCCTGACAACATTCACTTGGTGGGAGTGAATGGATGGGAATCCATTTGGAGGAGTAAATTAAAATACCTTAAAAAATGCCTTTAATAATAGCTCCAGAACTCAGCGGGACCAGAGAAGGGAGAGATACAAAAGGCCAATTAAATTATCCCCTCCATCTCCCTGCCAAGGCACTGATATTCCTGATTGTGCTGGGGCTGCTGGATCATTCCAGGAGGATTTTGGTGTCTCAAGTCAGGGAATGGTGTCAGGGCTGGAAGTTGGGGCTGTCACAAAATTCCCCCTGTGTCCAACCAAATTTTCCCTTCCCCGCTCCTTGCACTGCACATGAAATGGGAATAAATGAATTTTGAAAATCCTTGTCCAAGTGACAATTTTCCTATTCCCTGCTTTTTAAGTTTGTAGCAAAGCTGGGTTAGGAGCCAGCTTGGGATCAGGGATTCGTTGGTTTGGAGGTTATGGAAAGGCACCTCCTCACATGGATGCTTCCAGTCCAGCTGGGATTTTTGGAGGTATTGAGACCACCTTGGCAGGGAATTCTTGGATTGTGCAGCCCTGGCACAGCTGCCCAGGGAAGTGATGGAGTCCCCATCCCTGGAAGGGTTCAAAAACCACGTGGAGGTGGCACCTGGGACATGGTTTGGTGGTGGCCATGGCTGGTGGTTGGACTCAGTGACCTGAGAAGTCTTTTCCAACCTCACTCTTGATCCCACTGAATCCCAGCCCCTTTCTGGGATGCTGGGAAGCTCCTGGGTGCTGGCTAAGAATTCCCATTTTGCGGGGAATTCAGGAGATTTGAGCAGTTCTGATGTGGTTTGGGTGGACAGATGGACTTTGCTGGTGCTGGAGAATAAAATGCCACCACTTTGAGATATTCCAGGGTCAGAGCTCCTGGGGTAGGGCTTTTTGTTGCACTGGGGTTTTTCAGCAAAGCTTGGGCGCGGAATTTGAGTTCAAAATGGAATTTTGATTTCAAAGTGGAATTGCTGGGGAATTTGAGTTCAAAATCAGAATAAATTCACCAGATCTGCCAGCAAACTTCACCCAGTGGCTTCTCCACCCTCGTGGCAGCCTCCCCTCTCTGTGCTTTAACTGGGTCTGATTTATTCTGCATTTACTGGGTTTGTGCAGGGCTGGCCCCAGAAATTGTTAACTTTGAATATTGAATAGAGTGTTTAAAGGAGGGAGACTCTTCTGCATGGCCACAGCAATGAGCAGATTTTATGGTTCATGTTCTTTTTTCTTTTTTTTTTTAAATAAAACAAATGTACATTTTGCTCTCCATCAATATTCCAGTTCAGTGGAGCAAAGCTTTCCTGGATCACACAGTGCCAGGTAAATAAGATTTAGCCAAGACCTTGTTTGTGCACTCATTTGGCTCCTGCAACATCACATTTAAAGCAGGGAGAGAATTCCAGCAGATCCTGGGCTCACACCCATGGGGTGAATTCACTCAGCACCTCTCAGGATAAATCCCCTAAAAATTAAAACATCACCTGCATTGAAAAAAAAGAAAAAATCCCTTGGAGTTAAGAGGGGAAGCAAAGTTGTGGTAGGGTGTAGTATAACCACAGTAATGGGCAAAAAACTGATACTGGAATAATGGATTTTCCTGGAAAAAGGCTGGGAGAGGAAAGCAGCCTGTTAGATTGGAGACTGGAAGAAGAGATTTTGCTGCTAAACACGGGTTTGAATGGAATTGATGCCTTCTAACAATTCCAGCTCTTTGTAAAACCTGGATATGCCAGAAAGAAAAGTGGGAAAATGGTGTTATCCATGTGGGATAACTACTGATCCGTGGAAGAGGGGATTTAGATTCTCCTCTTCCCTCTGTTAGCTAAAAAATATGAATTTAGTTGGTTTTGCTCCTCTATTTTATTGTTTAATCTTTTATTTGAGTGTTGGTGCTGGAATAGGGCTCCAGGCTGGCTCCCTGATGGATCCAACTCTCCCCATTCCCACTCCCATGGCTGGTGTTGCCTCTTTTAGAACCCCCAAAGAGCATCAAACTGCTCATTTATCCCAAAATTCCAGCCAAACCGGCTCCCTAGCTCCTGCTTTTCAGGTTTCAGTAATTCCCATCTCTGACTCTGCTCATTTAGTCAGAGTTCTTCCATTTTTGGGAGAAATTTAGGCAAAAAAGCCCCAGTTTTTATCTCCCTTTCCCACTGCCCTCCAAGGCACTGACAGCACTTGATATTTATTAGCACTTGATATTTATTAGCACTTGATATCTATTAGATATTTATTTATTAAATACCTGGGCAGATATTTAAATTTAAGGAATTCAAGTTTTGTCCTTTGGGGATGGTCCCAAATCCAGAGCTGTGGCTCAGCTTTGAAAACTTTCTCCTGTCCTGCTTTAACTTTCTCCTGGGCTCTGCTTGGTGCTTAAAAATCGTGAGGGATCAGCTAAACTCCAGCTTAAAAATGAGATCAGGCTTTATGAATTCTTCTCCTTTAAGGCAGCCCTCATCTGGTGCCTTCCTCTGCCAAGGCATCTCGAGGAGATATTTTGTGATGGGCAATAATCAAGGAAAAATGGACAACTTTTCCAGTGCCAAGGTCTCCTCCTCCATCTGCTGTGTTGTGGTAAAGACATTTCTGAGCAAGATATTCCCATCTTTTGTCTGCTTCCCCCAAGGAAATGCAGCCAGGGAATGGAGGTTCTCCCTCCCAAGGCATGGGAAAAGCTGGGATTTCTGCAAAAAAAAAAAAAAAATTAAAATAAATCAAGGGGGAAGATTGTTCCTCTAATCCAAGTGCTCCTCACCTGCGAGCTAGAAAATAAAATTATGATAAAATTATGCAGTTCCCATCCCTGGAAAAGTCCAAGCCAGGTTGGAATAACCTGGGACAGTGGGAGGTGTCCCTGCCCATGGCAGGGGTGGTGCTGGATGGACTTTAGGGCCTCTTCCAACCCAAATTGTTCTCTGATTCTATGCAAAGCTGAAAGTTTTGGAGGTTTGAGCTCTGGCTTTGAATTTCTGCGTGTTGAAAAATCACCTTTATTGTCCTGGAACTGTGTTTTTAAGGAACCCTTAAAAATAAACCCCCAGCTGCATCATTTTACCTCCAGTGCTCTGTTTCTCCAGTCATTTTTCACCCTCTTCACTGGGGTTCCACAGGGCAATAACCCCAAAGGAATGGCTGGAATACTGAAATCCCAAAGGAGTGGCTGGAATACTGAAATCCCAAAAGAAATTGCTGGAATAATATCTCCAGAATATATATGGAATTTATATATTCATATATATGTGAAAATATATTTTTTCATATATATATGAAAATATTTATATATATATATGAATATATTTGGATTATATATATATATGAATATATTTGGATTATATATATAGGGATTATATATTATATATATATTCCAATATATTGGGATTTTTAATATATGTGAATATATATATAAATATATTGGGATTATATATATACTGGTATTTTATATATTATATATATATTCCATTGTATTGGGATTTTATATATATATGAATATATTTATTTATATATATATATATAGGGATTATATATATTACATATTCCACTGTATTGGGATTATATATATATATGAATATATTTTTAATATATACATATATTGGGATTTTATATATTATATATATTCCAATGTATTGAGTTTTTATATATATATGAATATATTTTTTATATATATATATATATATAGGGATTATATATATTATATATTCCAATGTATTGGGATTTTATATATATATATATGAATATAATTTTAATATATATAGGGATTTTATATCTATATAGGGATTACATATATTATATATATATATTACAATATATTGGTATTTTTATATATATGAATATGTACATATTGAGATTCTATATATATATATGAATATATATTATTATATCCATATTATATATTCCATATTCTATTTTCCATTATATATGGAATACGTAAATTCCATACATTGCTGGAATAATATCTGCTTGCTGTGTGTGCCACCCCGCAGCCAGAGCAGGAATTCTGCCTGCCCTGGAGCTGCTTTCCATCACCTGGAGCTCCAGCCCAGCTGGGAACAAGGAGCAAATCAAGGGATAATGGCAAATGTTTGCAAACCCCTACAGACAAACCTCACAGTGTCAATAACCAGCGGTGCTCTCTTGTTTTATCCTCATCCCCGCCACAGCTGAGGGACAGGAGGGCATCAGGAGGAATTTCCTTTTATTTTTAGCAGCCCTCAGCCCCTTTGAAAAGCTTGCTGGAGGAGTAATGAAGCATCCCCTGGGTGGTGTTGGGATTCAGGTGTGAGGGGCTGGATATTGTTCCCGGGATGAGTTCCCTTGTTAGTGCGGGGGTTTTTATTTTTAAAGGCTCCATTGAAGCGCCCGGCCATAAATTAAGCTTTGATCGCATCCATTTGCTGTTAACGAATCCAGATGGGGCAGAGGCGCCGGGGTGGTGGCTCTGGGATCATGTGTGAGCTGCCTTTCATTCTGGGGACGTTCAGAAGCTCCAGGGCTGGCCCAGCTAACGAATCCAGCTGTCCCCAGTGCCTCCTGAGACAGGGTGTCCCCAGGGACACCTGCAGAGGTGGCAGCAGGGCTCTGGGAGAGGTTAAGATGTCTCAGGGAAATAAATGGCCATTACGTATCTGGCAGTGGCTTCTTTCATATGGTAATTCCCTTTCTTCTCCTTTTTATTTCTTTATTTTTTTTTTTAATCATTCAAGTAGCTTTGTGTTCCCTTTAAATCAGTAGGGTTTATTCTAAAATCCACACACTGGCAGGAGCTTTGCTGGAATTTTAATGTTGTGGAGGAAAATAAGTGGAAAAAAAACTCCATAAAAACCACAAGATTTTCTGTGTTAGCATCCACTCGTGGGGTTTTGTTATTGGGTTTTTTTCCAAATCTTAGGAAAAGAAATTGAAATGAGCTGGATCGAGGGCAGGTTTGGTTCCTCCTGGGGTGGTTTTGTGTCCAGCCCAGGAGGATTCCTGGCAGGACAGATCCTGCTGCTGGGAAGCTGCAGGAGATCAGTTGATATCATGGATCTGCTGGAAACCCCACCCTCCTTCCACCACTGAAATCCTTGTGGAAAAGGAAAAATCTGATTATCCACACAAGAAGGAAAGGAATTGCTTTTGTCTTCTGTGTTCCTACCTGAGCTAGGGAGGATTTTCTTCTCTTTTTTATTCCTGAGGGACCAATGGTGACTTTAATCCCTCAGCACATTGCTCAGCCCATCCTGGGCTTGGCTTTAATCTCAAACCCCATCAGGCTCTGCTCAGGTGAGACCCCACCTGCAGAGCTGCCCCAGCCCTGGAGACACAGCAGCAGCACCTGGAGCAAATCCAGAGGAACCCATGGAGCTGCTCCAGGGCTGGGAATGTTCCCCTGGAGAAGGGAAGGCTCCAGGGAGAGCTTCCAGCACATTGCAGGCCTGCAGGGGCTCCAGGAGAGCTGCAGAGGGGCTGGGGCCAAGGCCTGCAGGGACAGCACCCAGGGAATGGCTCCCAGTGCCAGAGGGCAGCCAGGGATGGGATCTTGGCAATGAGGAATTCCTGGCTGGGCTGGGATTGCCAGAGCAGCTGGGGCTGCCCCTGCATCCCTGCAATGTCCAAGGCCAGGCTGGACACTGGGGCTGGAGCAGCCTGGGACACTGGGAGGTGGCCCTGCCCATGGATGGGGTGGAATGGGATGAGCTTTTTTCTCCAGGTGCAGTTGGGAGCCAAGAACATCCCAGGAACAGCACAGGCAGTGCCTGAGGCCTCAGGGAACCCCCATCCCAAGGATTTGGGAGAGTTCCCAAAGAGGATGAGGTTGGAAGGTGCTTTTTAACCAAGTCAGGGACAGGGAGCAGAGCAGGATCAATTCCTGTCCTTTAATCAGGAATTCAGCACAGAGGTGGAATTTGAGCTGGTGGGGCTGTGGCACAGCCATCACACCCACATGGGGGTTGATGGGGTTGTCCTGTGAGTCACCAACTTCTCCTCAGTCCTGATGAACACAGAGGAAGGGGGGCTCTTTCCAAATCCCTGGGGTCCTCCCATGTAATTTGAGTCCAGGATTTCTCAAATCAGCCAGGGTTCCCAAACGCTTCAGTATCTTCCTTTGCTGCAGTTCAGGAATAACCCTTCACTCTACTGAGACCATTAATAATTCAATTTATATCAACCTGGGACTTCCATGACCTCCCCTCTGTCTTGTTTGCAGCAACAAAATCAAACACAGTGGGCAGAATAAATACAAAGTGTGCCAAGGCACCTCAGAAATCCCAGAATTCATACGGAGCTGTTGAAATCTTGGACATTGTTGGATATATGGTCCCTCCTGCAGGCTGGAGGAAACCAAACCTGGTCCTCAGGGGTTTTAGTGTCACTCTGGGCTCTGTTTAGGGTGGCAAGGTGGGCATTGATCAAAGGCTGGGCTGGAGGTCTGGGAGGTCTCTTCCAACCTCAGTAATTCCAGGGTCTGTAGGATCTGGAGCAGCACTTTGTGCTGTGTGTACCTCTAAAAATCACATTTGTGCCTTTTGAGGCTGCAGCTAATAAAGAAAAGCTCACCTGGTGAACTGCGGGGTGCGGAGGATCAGGAATGGGACATCACGCCATGATCAATGTGATCAAGTGAAGCCAAATTTATTATCCCCAAAAGGGCTCTATTTATAATAAATTTCTACTGTTTATGCATCTCTAGCTAATACATGATTGGTTAATCCTAGCTGTTCACACGTCTAAAATAAAATGCTGATTGGATTTTCTAATTTTTCACACGTCTTGCTGTGGTCGTCTGGCTCACCCATTGCTTCTCTTTTTTCTCAGTTTCTCAAGATTGCTGACAAACTTGCTGAGTCCAGATGACTCTTCTTGTATCTTTCTCAAGAATATACTGACCCCATTTCTGAATATATCCATTATCCATTGTTTGTGAGCATTGTCCATTAGTGCCAGCAGGCTGGATTGTGCATCAGCTGAATGTGGCCACTGTCTTGCAAAAACTCCTCAACCTGCAAAAAATCCTCGACAGTGAACTTCAAGAAGCTTCTCAGAAACCCCAATTTCCAGAGTTGATAACTCTTAAACCACTTTCCACCCATTTCCTGTCCCTCATTCGTTCAGCCTGGCAGGAGCCACTGGCAGAGCATCAGCTGCACGTTTGTGACAGCAATTAGCAAAGCTGCGCCTTTGTGACAACAATTAGCCAAGCAGGAGGGGGCTGAGGTAAAGGTTCTCCAATGTGCTGCTCACAGCTGGGCTTTTGTCCCCTCCCCAGAGCACGGTGATCGTGGAGAAGACGGTGCAGGACCTGATGGAGCTGATGCACGACCTGAGCGCCTACTCGGACCAGTTCCTCCACATGGTGTGTGTGAAGCTGCAGGAGTACAAGGACACCTGCACCCTGGCCTACAGGTACAGCCCAGGGAGGGATTGCTGCTGACAGCAAAACTAATGCTCAAACATCAGAGGTTTGTGTCCAAAAAGGAGACAGAGGAGTCTTTTTCCTACTCGAATAAATGTAATATTATATAAATATAAATATAAAAATATAAATAATATAAACAATATAAATATAAATAATATAAATACTATAAATACTATAAATAATATAAATATAAATACTATAAATAATATAAATACTATAAAAATATAAATATAAATATAAATATAAATAATCAATTTATAATATAGTAGTATTATATTATAAATATAAATTATATCAATTTAATTATATAAATATATAAAAATTGGAATAAATATATATTTATATAAAATACAGTATATTTATATATAACATATAAATAATATATAAATACATGTTTATATATTATATTATATATAATATATAGGTAATATATAAAAGATATATTTATTTATATAAATGTATATTATATAAATATAAATATATAAATTCTTCTATAAATATTTGTGGAGGGATAGAATGGAAAAAAATAATGCAGAACTCCTCTCACACCTGAGGAGTTGCAGCTGTACTGATCACCAAAGATTAGGAACAGGCCTGCCCTTAACAGGCCACAGCTGTGTCCAATGATGATGAGAGCTATAAAAGAGTGGGTCAGCTGGGGGAGGAGAGAGTTGGAGTTTGTTGGCTGTGCTGTGAGGAGATGCCTGTGAGAAATCATCAAGGTATGGAACTTTTGCAATAAGATGACAACAAATATATTATATTATTATCTAATAAAGGGAGAGGCCGTGGGGCATTCCCCTGGGATCTCAAATTTTTGGAGGACGCAGCCTCCCTTTTATTCCGATTTCCCAGCTGCTTTTCTCTTCTCTTTTTCCCTGTTTCTGAGGTACTTGAGAGGTTCAGACTTCCCAAAACACCTGATAGCAGAGATTTCCCTCTAATGTACAACCCTCCCTTTTAATTTTTAATTCTTATGGAATTTATAGGTTTTTCTTCCCCATTGCTTCTTTCATCTTTCAATGTCTAATTTCATATATCAGCAAACCTAAGGTTTATTTGTAAAAGCAAATACCTTTTTTCATTCATCATTCAGTGGAATCCTTCCCATTGTTTTTTTTTATCTCCCAGTGCTGGTTTTATCCACCAGCAGACCCAGAACTTGTTTCTAAAGACAAATCCACCATTCCTCTCCTGCTCTTTGGGCTTGGCTGTTGTCTTGGTTTGGAAAGCCAGGTGTCTGCTCAGGGAGGCAGGAGCCTCCCCTGAAATGGAAAATGCAAACCCCCTCCCTCTGAATTATTATCATTTTGAAATTAAGGGGCTCTCAGGCAAAGATATGGGAGTAGGAATAAGAGTTATTTACGAGGAAAACTAAAAATACAAATGCAACAGTACAAATGAAGAAACCAAGCCACTGTCAGAGTGAGAGCAGGAGCTGTCCCCTGTGTGTCAGGGGGTGGCCCAGCCCCATCCCATGGGGGCTCAGCCCTCCTGCAGTGCCAGCTGTGGCTCTGCTGGAGCAGGGATCCTGCACAAGGGGGGAGTTTTCCTCTGCAGCTCCAGGGCTGCTGGAGATGGGGCTGGGCTCCCTCTGGCCATGCAGGGCAGCAGAAGCTGCTCCTCTGGCAATGCCCTGGGCAAAGGCTGCTGTGCTGTGCCCAGGCTCAGATTGGATCCAGGTAGGAATGCTTGGCTCCTCCCCTGGGCGGAGCATCTCCCCATGGGATGATGGGATTGGATCAGCCCTGCAGGGACACTCAGTGGCCATGGACAGCAGAGATCTCCTGGAGGGAGGATTGGCTGTGGGAGAGATAAAGAAAAAACTGCCCCATGAACAGAGATACCTGCTCCACAGATGGGGACAGAACACACAGCCCCATTTCCAGCCTTGGACAGCTGTTCTGGCAGCAGTGGTCAGGAGTTGCTTCTTCAATTGTCTCTGCTGGAATGGTCGAGGCTGTTCCCCTTCTGGGGATAAAAAAGCTGTAATGATGGTCAGTGGAATTATGAGGAGTTGTGGTTTCCCAGTGGATTTATCCACAGCACAGAGGGGTTTAGGGTCTTGAGATGTGGATAGCAGTAGTGGTAGTGCTTAGAAATTACTCCAGTTCTTCCCTTAGGCAGGCAGGATGAGACCTTCCCGGGCCTGAAGGGGCTCCAGGAGAGCTGCAGAGGGACTGGGGCCAAGGCCTGCAGGGACAGCACCCAGGGAATGGCTCCCAGTGCCAGAGGGCAGCCAGGGATGGGATCTTGGCAATGAGGAATTCCTGGCTGGGCTGGGATTGCCAGAGCAGCTGGGGCTGCTCCCTGGAATGTCCAAGGAAGGAATGGTTGGACAGGACTTGCAGCAGCCTGGGATGGTGGAATTTTGTCCCTGCCCATGGCAGGAGTGGAATGAGATGATTTTCCAGATCCCTTCCAGCCCAAACCATTCCATAATTCCATTATTAAACGTGACCTCAAGTTGGCCACTGAGAGTCCAAAGTGTCCTCTTTAAAAATAAATGGCTGAATGTGCCTTTTGTTCTCTGGTAAAGTTATTCAGATTCTTCATTTGAACGTTTGCAAGGAATTCAGCTTTATTTGAATTGGTTCTGTTGAGATTTGGGTATTCAGGTCTCATGGCGATTTAGGAATTTCAGGATGAGAAGAAATGGGCATAAATTGCACCAGGACAGATTTAGATTGGAAATTAGGAAAAGTTTCTTCCCTGAAATGTTGGTCAGGCATTGGAAGGAGCTGCCCAGGTGTGGAGTCGCCATCCCTGAGGGGATTTAAAGCCCTGTGAATGTGGCACTTGGGGACATGGGTGGCCCTGGCAGCGCTGGGAATGGTTGGATTCAATCCTAGAGGTCTATTCCAACCTAAATTATTCAGTGATCTTAGGAATCAGGAACCACAGGAATCCACACACTGGGTTTGGTGAAAGTTTCCTGGGACAATTCTGTAAACTGACAGGGAGTCACCAAATCCTCCGTCCTTGTCCCACTGGCATTTTGGGATCATCCATCCCTAACATTCCCCAACCAAAGCATGGAAGATCGGGGCACCCACTGGCCATGGACGTGTTTGGGTTAAACCATTCAAATACTTGTTTTATCAGAGATTTCCTGGGTGAATATCAATAAATAACTTCTAAGGACACCCCAGTTATCCATCTGTAAAACAGCGCTCCTGGACAGGAAAACCAGGATCGCGCCTCATCCCGTGGGGATAAATAATTCCATTAAAAACCACTACAAGATGCTGCAGGAATGTGGGCTGGAATAGCTGCTCTACATCATCCCCTCCACGGCTATGGAGCCTGAAAAAGCCCTTGTGCTTCCTGACCAAGAAATTACTTCCCATTGCCTGATTTTATTCAGGAAAAACTTCATCCGGCGAACGGGCTCATCATCATCATTATTATTATTGACAATAGCAGTCAGCAGAGGCTAAACTTTGCCTGAACACCCCCCTAAATTGGGAACTGCTCGTGTGCCATTGTCCAAAATCCTCCTTTTTTCACCCAAAACTTCCCTGCCTGGACCCAGACAATGCATTTGATTTGTTTGGCTTGAACTTGACGCTCCTTCCTTCCTTCCTTTGCCATTCCTGGCTTTGGCACCTGCTGAGGGCTAATTAGGACAACGCTAATTTGGCCATCTCCTGATTGCAGCGAGAGGGGGGAAAAAACAGGAAACGTTCTGGTTTTGCTGCTGGCAGAGGACTGAAATAGAAACCCGGATCCATCCCCGGGAACGCAGGGGAGCGGAGCCTTCCCGCCTCCATCCGCGGGGATGTTGTGCCCTCTGCAGGGACCTGGGCTCCACACAGCCCTGCCCTCTGCTCCAGGGTTTTCCCTGGGCTCTTGGCATGGGTAAATCCTGCCGTTGGCAGAATTCAGGACATCCCTCTGGCTGTCCTGGATTGCCCAAACCCCTGCCAGGGGGCTCAGAGACCCTGGCACAGAGCCCAAGACACCCCTGTGCCTTTGATTACGACCCATGGAAAACATTACCAACCTTATATGAGGATCTGCAAGCTGAAATTAGAAAGACTTCGACCAAACTCGAAGTAGAATAATAATTAGTTTGTCACGGGGTGAAAAATAGATTTTTGGGGTTTTTAGAATGGGGGTTCAGGGGGCAAGATGGAGGGATCCGGTTGTGTCCAGCCTTTCTCCTTCTTCTTGTCCTCCATCTCCTGCTGTGATGGTGGCACTTTTGGATTGGTTTAAGGTAGAAGTTCACAGTCTTAACACAGGGGATAGGTATTGGGAAGTTATGGTAAATATTGTACAGGTAGTTTTTAGTATAAAAAGATAACACTGCCCCAAGGGCAGGCAGAGTGCCACCGACCAACCCGCTGAACAGACCTCAGCAGGCCAGAGAAAGAATTTTATAGATTAGAAATAATAAACAACCTTGAGACTGAGAACAGAAGAATCCTGACTCCTTCTTTGACTGCTGGGCTGGGAAGAGAGACTCTCTAATGCATCTCAGGGTCACTGTGAGCAGCAGAAGTCCTGAGAAGGTGATGGAGTCAGGATTATTTACAGCTCATTAAAATCAGGATTAACTCCTGGGAGCTGGGAGTGGATCTCACCCAGCAAAGCTGCTCTTGGGATTGGCCAAGAGTGAGAATTTGGGAAGGCAGAGAGATGTTGTTGTGGGATTTGTTCCTTCAGGGGGAATGTGAGCGAATGTGGGTGGAAAAGCACCCAAAGGGAGGCTCCTCCAGGCAGGATTTGATCCGGAGTTCTCTGCGGGAACAGCTCAGGAAGGAACGTCAGCACTGGGAAATGCACAGCTGAGATTGTTCACGTCGGAGCTCCGTTTGGCTCGTGTTTTCCAGGGATTTAAAAAGAAAAACATCAAACCCAAGGGGGCTGGATGGGATTGGACACTCCTATAAATAGCAGCTCTCGTGTGTTAATTGCTGACGAATTTTGGAAGCTCAGCGTAGGTGAGGTGCCTCCTGCAAATCGCATTTCTGTCCAAAATTCCAATTCCAGTTTGCCGCCCAAACTGTTTACAAACGTCAGCTCTTGATTTCTGACTAATTGATGAGGAGCTGGGGCTGAAAATGCAAATAAAATGGGAGATGGAGCCCCCAAACCTCCTGCCGTGCTGGCAGCACTTCCCAGTCGTGTCCAACCCCCGTCTCCAGCAGATTTCCAGGAGAGCAGCTCAACTCCAGAGTTAGGAACCATTTTGTGCTAAAAACCTGAGTATAAAACCATTTTTGTGGGGTTTTTGGGCATACTGAAAGGAGAAACCTGCCCAGTTCACAGTTGCTGACCTGAACATGAGCTCTTCTTTTTAATCCTCTGTCAACACCCTTCTCCAACAAAATTTGCTGCCTCAAATGCAAAAATTAATCTCTCTCCATGTTTTTCTACATAAATTTTCCAGTATTATTCATGTCCACGTTGAAGTTGCACGTTTTTATTTTGTTGTCCACTCCAAGCTCTGTCTTGTGCGTCCACCCCCTTCTTCCCCATCTTCATCCTCACCTTGTTCATTTTGGAACCTCTCTGAAGGCTCTGAGTAAAGGAATCCCTCACCCAAATGAGCCTTTTTAGTCTTAAAAGGAGATGGGCATCACCAAAATGTGGTTCAGAGAGTTTAAAAGGTGATGAAATCCTCTGGAGGTGCTCAGCTCCCTCTCTGGAGGCAGCTTCTGGTGACTGACCTCCTTTGGCTGAACTCTCTCAGCTAAATTTGGGGGGAAAAAATGGGAAATAACCATGCTTGGATCACTCAAAATGGTGAAGAAAAGAAACCCCTCCTGCCTTCCAGCCAGGCAAAATAAATCTGAGCCCCTTTTTTACTGAAAAAGAGCAGACTCATTCAGCCAAAATGGGGCGGCCAAGCAGGAATTTTTGATTCCCCAGGAAATGCCTTTACCACTCGTTTTTGCTGCTTCTTAGTAGCATCTTCCCCTCCTTCCATGAACTTTTGGGGCTTAAGTTGCCTTTTTGACTCCTTTTTTGGGGCAGAGGTGTCTCCTCAGGCTGTGGGTGCCTGGCCCAGCTGCTTTTTAACCCTTGGTAGCACAAGCTCAGCATGGAAACATCACCTTGGCCGTGGGAAGAGGGAAAAATCATCCAAAAATCCACCTGGCACAAGGCAGAGAAGCCCAGTGAGCCCCTGTGGCTTCCAGATGTTTCCTGCTGGAAAGCCAAGGCCCCCCAGCTGTGTCCAGGGGTATTCCCATATTATTTCCCATAAGAGAAATGATTCCTCAGAGTGCAGGGTTGGTACCTGGGAAGGTGTGACACAGACCAGGATTTTGGCCACGGCATCAAGGCTGTCCCTCACTCACCAGCAGGCTGGGAATGGGAAAGATTTTGGGAAAGATGTATCCAGGACAGCTGTCCCAGACTGATATTCCATATTTTATGGTGTCTGCTCCACAATAAAAGGGGTTTTCCCATCATTTTTCTTCATTCTTTCCTCTGGGGAGGATGGAGCAGCTTGGTGGGCACCTGGATCCAGCCCAGGTCAGCTCCCTATGGCAGCAGCAGGAAAATCATGGAGCAGTTTGGGATTGGGGGAGTTGGGGTGGAAGGAAGAGTTTTGAGCTTGTCCTGGGATAATTCACTCAAGGATGCAAATTGGATTGAAGGTACAGAGCGGGAACACAGGCTGAGAAGCTGGGAAGAAAATGTGGGGAAAAGGAGTTGGGACAAGCTGGGCGTCCAAAAGAGATTGGGGATGTTCCACCCTCTTCAGCATCTTCTTGATGAGGGCGTGGTTGGGGTAAAACCAACACCCGTAAAAATCAGGAGGTGTTGGAACCCTGGGAAAGAGTCGGGATGTAATTCCAAGGGATCCAGGCAGTGCTGGGGTTGTTCCATGGATTATTTTGGAGCTCACTGGTTTCAGTGGATCCATGGATCTTGTCCAGAGAGGGCTCCCCTGGATCCCTGGAATGTCCAAAGTTGGACAGGGCTGGGAGCACTCTGGGACAGTGGGAGGTGTCCCTGTCCATGGCAGGGCTGGATCTGGATGGGCTTTAAGGTCCCTTCCCACCCAAACCATTCCAGGATTTCATGGACCCGTGGGCACCACCAGAAGGTGAGGAAAGCAGGAATCCTGGATTAGGCTCTTGGAAACCTCTGACCCTGGAAAAGGCTGAGTTTGCAGCTTGTCAGAGCATCCCAACACCCTCCCCATCTCCTCCCAGCACTGACTCCACAACCAATTGGGATTTTGAGGATAATAAGGATCATGAAACAGAGAGTGGCTCTGTGTAACTCCTGGGCACCATCCATAAGTGAGGAAAACAGGAATCATGGATTAGGCTCTTGGAAAACTCTGACCTGGAAAAGGAGGACCCCAGGCGGAGTTTGCAGTGTGTCAGGGCATCCCAACGTCCTCCCCAGCATTGACTCCACAACCAACTGGGATTTTGAGGATAATAAGGATCATAAAGCAGAGAGTGGCTCTGTGTAACCCATGGGCACCACCAGAAGGTGAGGAAAGCAGGAATCCTGCATTAGGCTCTTGGAGACCTCTGACCCTGGAAAAAGCTGAGTTTGCAGCTTGTCAGAGCATCCCAGCATCCTCCCAGCACTGACTCCATGAACAGTTGGGATTTTTGAGGATAATAAGGACCATGAAACAGAGAGTGGCTCTGTGTAACTCCATCAGGACCCTCCCAAAGATGCCCTGGGTGTCTGAGGGGCCACGATAAGGCTGGAAATAATTGAAGAGAGCAAACAGTGGACTTGGAGAGAGCTGAGCTGAGAGGGAAATAACAGAGAGTAATGGGATGAAACTGAGGAAAATAAAACACCAGCTCGGTATCAGGAGTTTCTTTATCCAAGAGTTGGATTTGTTCAAGTGTGAAATAGACTCCCAAGGGAAGGAGAGTATTACTGCAGTCATTTAAATGTGCAGAGGACAAAGCCGTGGCTGGTGTGTTCCTGGAACTGTTGTCTTGCCTTGGCACAGCAGTGCCCAGAGATCATCAAACCCCCTTTCTCCATCTCAGATGTCAGAGCTGCTGCTGGAGCTCTTTTATCCCCCCTCAGTTTTCACCAGGGTGAAAAATAAAGGACTTTTTTTTAATATTTTTTTTTTCTCCTGAGTGGAAAAACACCACCTCCCTCCCAGCAGCAGAAGGCCAAAGAGGAATGTTGAGGTCTTGTGTGGCTGGAAACAAAACTCAGCCTTTTGTGTGTGACAGATTGAACGTGAAACTCAGAGGGAAGGAAAATTTGTTTGTAAGCGCATGTGACAAATTCATTTTCACAAATCCTGTGTGGTTCCTGAGCTGAGCTTGTTTTCCTGGTGGATGGGGAAAGGGTGGGATGAGAAATGAGCTGTTCTCCTCAGGATGGATCAGAGCTGGCTCCTTTCTTGCTGTTTTCCTTTGCAAAACGCAGATGCTCGGGGTGTTGTTGTTTTTATTTCTATTTATTCCCCAGATCACCACCTGAATGCTGCTGGCACCTCATCTCTGCCCCAGAATTCCAGCCTGGAGCTGGGAGAGTGTGCCTGGAATGGCTCTGCCAGGTCTCTGTCAGGGGGTGTGGGGGTGTCTCTGTTGGCCCAGTCCATTCCAGCCTGGGAGAGCTGGGAATGTTCCCCTGGAGAAGGGAAGGCTCCAGGGAGAGCTTCCAGCACATTCCAAGGCCTGCAGGGGCTCCAGGAGAGCTGCAGAGGGACTGGGGCCAAGGCCTGCAGGGACAGCACCCAGGGAATGGCTCCCAGTGCCAGAGGGCAGCCAGGGATGGGATCTTGGCAATGAGGAATTCCTGGCTGGGCTGGGATTGCCAGAGCAGCTGGGGCTGCCCCTGCATCCCTGCAATGCCCAAGGCCAGGCTGGACACTGGGGCTGGAGCAGCCTGGGATGGTGGAATTTTGTCCCTGCCCATGGATGGGGGTGGAAATGAGAATCTTGAAGGTCCTGGATTGACTCCTCCAAATACAGCATCCCATTTGTCTCCTGGAATTCCCAGGCAGGAATTCAGATCAGTTACCCTGCCAAAAACACAAAACAGGGAAATTCTTCCCCATTGGAACCCGCTGCAGTCCCTGACTCAGTTTCCCACATAGGATTTAGCTGGAATCTCCATCAGGAGATGCTTTGGGTGACTTGGAAAGAAGATCCTGGACTCTTCATTCCCCTTCCTCGCTTCAGCCCTGGTCCCCAGGCTGTGGGTGGTGGCTCCCATCCAGGTGTCCTGGGCTGGTCCCACCTGGCACTGACCCCACCATGGGCAGAGCCTGCTGAGCTCCACTGAGATCCCAGAGGGAAATGATCCATGGAGGCACCAGTGCAGGGTGACCTCCTCCAGCTGGGTGCCAAACTGAATTCCCAGGCTTGCAGAATTTAGGAAAATGGCCCTTTTTTCCCTTAGAAGATGTCTCAAAGTCCAGCAGGAGTTGTGTGTTTAAGGGAATTTCCCACCCTGTCCACCCGTGTTGCTGTCCCTCCGTGTATGGATCCTTGCCTCACTCAGGACTGATCCTTTGCTCAGTCCCCATGTGTGTGATATGGAATGAAATGAATGGCACAGAATTAAATGAAATGTCCCTAAAAGCAGGATCTGCTCCTGCCTGAGGTGTTTGTGGCTGGTCTCCCTGCAGGACCATCGTGCAGTCGGATGAGAAGCTGGTGATCAGCGCCTCCTGGGCCAAGGATGATGATATCAGCAGGCTCCTGAAATCCCTGCCCAACTGGAGCAGCATGGCCCAGCCCAAGCAGCTCAGGCCCAAGAGAGAGGAGGAGGAGGATTTCATAAGGTAAAAAATGGTGGGATGTCAGAGCATCAGAGGGTAGCACGGTCAGGATGGACGGAGACAAGAGATCTCTGAAGCCAGGTGGTGGAATTTGGGGTTTATTGCACAGGGCCTGGGTGCAGGGGCCTTTTGGGATTTGGGGTTTATTGCACAGGGCCTGGGTGCAGGGGCCTTTTGGGATTTGGGGTTTATTGCACAGGGCCTGGGTGCAGGGGCCTTTTGGGATTTGGGGTTTATTGCACAGGGCCTGGGTGCAGGGCCCTGCTGGAGCTGCCAGGCACAGCTCAGAGCAGGCCCGAGAGAAGAGAGGGGCAGAGAGGATGAGAGGGTGAGAGAATAAGGGAGTAAAAAAGGTAAGAGAGTAAAAGGGTAAGAGAGCGAGGTTCCCGTTCCAATACCATAAATCTTCTTCTGTGTTGAATATTCTGATTCTCACTGACCAATCCAGTACAAGATACAAATCCTACAGCATTTCCATACAGCCTATAAGAATCACTACATTACCACACTGTGTTACATTTTAAACCCTAAAAACTCCTCTTTGGGCCCCTTCTGCCAAGCTGTAGGGTCTGCTCTGCCCCTTGGACCTGTCTGCAAGCAGAGGGTGTTGTTCATCAAAAGGGGATCACCTTCAGCCAGCCATGCCATTGTTTCCCAGTTGTTCAGTAACTGAGAGATCTCAAAGCTTGCTTTCATTTCAATCTCGCTTATAGTTTCTATATTCTCAAAATCTTTTGCCAGACAATCATATTTATAAGGCTTTCCTGTTTCCCTGAAGTTGGGAAAGGGTTTCAAGGAGAGCAGCAGCAAATCACAGGAACGGATTCACAGCATTTTCACAGCTGTCCTGTCCACAGGAGAATCATGGAATAATCATTTGGGAAATGGGAAAGGCTTTGGAGATCAGCCAGTCCAGCCATTCCCAGCCCTGCCAAGGCCACCACTGACCCTGTCCCCAAGTGCCACATCCACATGGCTTTAAATCCCTCCAGGGCTGGGGACTACACCCCTGCCCTGGGCAGCCTTTTGGGGGAAGAAATCTTCCCAAGATCCAAGCTAAGCTTTTCCTGGTGCAATTTCTGCTCACTCTGCTGTTCTGACAAAGACATTTGGGAGCTCTCTTTGGGATTCAGCTCAGGGAAGTGCCTGGGATTGGGCAAGGAAATTGGTTTTGAATCCAGCCAGATCCTTGTCCTGCTGGTTGCTGCTCTGCTCACCCACGTGGTGAAGGAAGCAGCATTTTCTGACCTAAAGGAGGGGCCAGCTGGTTGTACTGGGAAGAAATTCCCAAAATCTATCAAAGGAATCTTTAATTCCCAAAATCCGTGAAAGGAATCTTTAATTTGAGCCATGACCTGGTGGAGTTCCCCCTCCATCCCAACTCCAGGCACTAACTCAGGGAAGCAAATGAAACATTCCAACATTCCCAGCAGGAATTCTTTTGGAAACAACTCTGTGTGCCCAAACCAGGTTTTTTCCAACCTTTCATGCCAGTGGAAGCCTGGAAGGAGCAGATTCCCCATTCCCTGCACGCTGGGAATGGCTCAGCTCCTGTGAGATTCCAAAGGCTGCACATTCCCATCCCTATTCATCACTTCCTTGATTGGCACTTGGCTGTGAAAGTGGAGGAGGAGGAGGAGAAGCTGTTGAAAATAACAAGTCCAATTTGCCCAGATTGTCATTTTCCTCCTTCCCTGCCTGGAAGCCCCGTGACAGGGAGGCTGCAGCCTGGAGAGGATGGGATTTGTGGGGTCACAGAAGGGTTTGCAGCTTGGGCAGGGATTTAAAACATCCCCAGGGGAGCAGGGGGAGCCTGCAGAGCCCTTGAGGTCTCTGTGCGGTCCCTGAGTTGAATTTCATGGATTCAGCTCTCACCTACTTTCACATTTATCCTTCATTTCCTCTCCTACTTTCATATTTATCCTTCATTTCCTCACCTGGGAAGCCCCTCCTGGCTCTCCCTGTGATTCCTGATCCATCATTTTGGGATAGCAAAGCTCCAATGGGCTCTGCTGGCCGAGTGGGAATTCCTGGCCAGGCAAAAACAGATGGGTGATGCTGACAGAAGCAACATTTTCATCCTAATGTGCATTTTATTCCATTCATTCCATCCTCCTGGCCATTCATTGAAGTATTTTGTGGATCAGAGGAGCTCCAATGGCAGGACTTTAAGTCATCCACACTGAATTTCCTGGGAAAAGCTCCTGTTCTGTGGCTTTTTTCAGCCCAGGTTCAGGACAAAGATCTTTTCTCAGTATCTGTTTGCACAGAGCATCATCTGCTAAGCCCCAGTTCCTGTGGCATTAATTTAAATCATAATAATTGGTCTGGGCCAGATTTAGCCAACTGATGGCTTAGAAACTTCCTCCAGCATGGGTGGGTGGTGGTTGAATAGATCCCTCCTGAAAGCTTCAAAATAAAATTAATTGCTTGTCCAATTTTTTGTCATCCTCTTCCCATTTAAGCAGCCTTTTCTCAGCCTTTTCTCCTAATACAAAGGAACATGATTTCAACAGATTTCTTCACTGCTGCTGCTTCTTTCTCTTGGCACTGCTGATGAATTGGGAATAATTTCTGCCTGGACAGTGCAGAGGGAAGCAGCTCCTGTGGAATCCTTGGTTAGCAGAGAATGAGAGCTCATTTCATTATCATTTAACCTCTAAGATATTAAAAATTTCAGTATTTGGTGTTCATGGGCCCTAATTCTTGGCTGCCAGGGCAGGACTACACATCCCTTCCTGGAAAAGAAGGTTCAAGCCTGATGAAATTTGGGGAAATGTTCTTTTTTGGGTGTGGAATTGCTCAGCAGCATCCCTTTATAATTATTGGGAAATTAAACAAATCCTGAAAGTTCACCAGCAGTTTTTGTCCTGTGGCAGCAGAAGAGATCCATGCCCAGCTTTCCATCCCTCCCCAGCTTTCCTGTAACTCATTTGTTTCACTAAAAAGAATCCAAACAACAAAAAAAATCTTTGTAAAAAATAATCCTCAGCCTGTGGACAAAGATTGATTTTGTTGTCTTAACCCCTGGCTGTCTCCTGAGCGAGGAGATGTCAGAAGGCACCAGCAGAATTTCCCATTAATTGGGAATTATTACCATTAATTGGGAATTATTATTATTATTATTATTATTATTCCAGTGGGAATGGGCAGCCAGAGGGACCTGCAGGGGCATTTTAGAGCTTGGTGAGTGTAGTGGTTGTGGTTCACTAATTCAAGATTTTTTCTCTTTTAAAATTTTTTAACTAATGTGTTGATGAGTGTGGTGGGCTTCAGTGTTGGTTAATTATTAGTGCACTTCTTTCATGTTGTGAGATAGGATTAGGAGAAAGGTAAAGCAGGTTTAAAACTTTAAAAGGGTACAAAGAATATTTTATTAAAAGTTTTTTATTAAAAAAAAAAGAAAATTTTTTTTAAAGTTTTTTTTTATTAAAAACTAAAAGAAAAAAAGTTGTAAGATCAAAACAAACTGGATTTCCTCCCATTCCAAACCACAACAGTGAGGGGAGGAAGAGAAGCAAAGCCAGCCTCTGCTGCTGGAATTGGGATTTGGAGCTCTGGGGTGGCTGTGAAACAGGCTGCCCTCATCTCTGGAGAAAGGGGATCCCACAGCTCGTTCCCCAGGCAGAGGTGCTGCTGATAAACCCCAAGGATGTTCCCAGCTCTGCCTTGGGGAGGGAAAAGCAGTTGAAAAAGAGCTTGGATCCAACTCATATTACTAATACTGTTAAAAAAATGTAAAGACAGTTTTAAAAAATACTAGTAATAATGCCATATATCATTAAACTTCATATATTTATACAATTTTACAACACAAAACTAACCAATATTTTACTTCTCATATGAAAACACACTCTTCACTGTGGTATTTGCTGGGTCCCCAGGATGAAGGAGGAATGAGTGAATCTGACTCCATGTTCTCAGAAGGCTAATTTATTATTTTATGATACTGTATTATATTAAAGAATGCTATACTAAACTATACTAAAGAATACAGAAAGGATACAGCCTAAAAGATAATAATGAAGACTAAAAGATAATAATGAAAACTCCTGACTCCTTCCAGAATCCTGACACAGCTTGGCACTGAATGGTCATTAAGTCAAAAAATTCCCATGAAACCACTGAAAAATCACCTGCTGGATAAACAATCTCCAACCACATTCCAAAGCAGCAAAACACAGCAGAAGCAAATGAGATAATATTGTTTTCCTTTTTCTCTGAGGCTTCTCAGCTTCCCAGGAGAAGAATCCTGGGCAAAGGGATTTTTCATAAAATATGATGGTGACACGTCACTTCCACGATTGATAACAGAAAAGATTCTCCTGCTGTCCCTGATTCCACATTCCTCAGGGGGGCTTTGCTTTCCTGTGAGAGCCTGAATGAGAGATGTGGGACTCCAAGCAGCTCTCCAAAATGCAGTTTATTGTATCCAAAATGCAGTTTATTGTATCCAAGGTGTCACAGCAGTCCAGGGTCTGGGTGACAGAGCTGTGCCCACAGCTGTCAGCTCCAGCCACAGGCAGGCCTGCAGACCCACATCCCTCATTCAGGCTCTTACTAATGGTGCCCCACGTTGGGCACCACTGGAAAAGCTTAAATGAGGGATGTGGGACTCCAGGGGCTCTCCAAAATGCAGTTTATTGTATCCAAAATGCAGTTTATTGTATCCAAAATGCAGTTTATTGTGTCCAAAATGCAGTTTATTGTATACAAAATGCAGTTTATTGTATCCAAGGTGTCACAGCAGCCCAGGGCTGTGGGTGACAGAGCTGTGCCCACAGCTGTCAGCTCCAGCCACAGGCAGCCCTGCAGACCCTTTGGTTTTGGTTACAGGGCATTATAGACTTTTCTTTGCTGAGCATCTCAATACAGTAGAACCCATCTATACCTGAACTGTTATCTACGGCCTGTCATAACTACTGTAATTACCATATTCATGTCACTGTTCTCCAATCACTCCAAGTTAATGCATTACAGTTTAAGCTAGAAGTTGGTTTTCAGTTTTCTTGCAGGGGAAAATTCTGAGACTTTTTTTCTACTTGCACCATTTGCTGCCTTGTTTGCCTGTGCTCTCTTTGTGCTTGGTAAAAACATCTTCTTGTTTGGGGTGGGTTTATCCTTTGCTCTAAGCCATAAAACCCCTTCTAACTCACTCACCCTTTGCCTCCTTGGTTATCCAGTGAGACTGGCTCAGTGATTCTTTTCTTCTATATCAAAACTTGCTTCCATCTCTATTCCTTCATCAGACTCCACATTTAAAAATCTTTCTGCTAAGCACACATCCCTGTGAGACCTTCTTGTCAAACTTTAATCCTTCCCAACACTTTCCATTTCAGGGCTGCTTTTGGCAAGGAATCCGAAGTTTTGATCGGGAATTTGGGAGACAAACTGATCCCTCAGCAGGAGATCCTGCGGGACGTCAGCGACCTCAAAGCCTTGGCCAACCTGCACGAGAGCCTGGAGTGGCTGGCAGCACGCACCAAGGCCGCTTTCTCCAGCCTCTCAGCAGCCCAGAGTGAGTAACCATCAGAGCAAACCTCTGCCTGGGGATGGGGACAGCAGAAATGTGGGGTTTGAGCAGGGTTTGTTCCTGCTCCCCAAGCAGGTTTGGGTCAGAGAGAAGCAGAACGTGAAGCAGCTTTGTCTGTTTGTTCCTCTGGGGGCACTGGGAGGGCTCCAGGGGCATCGTTGCTGTCTGGGTTTGAAAAGCCAGGTGTCTGCTCAGGGAGGCAGGAGCCTCCTCAGAAATGGAAAATGCAAACCCCCTCCCTCCAAATTGTTAAAATTTTGAAATTAAGAGGCTCTCAGGCAAAGATATGGGAATAGGAATGAGAGGTTACTAGGAAAATTAAAAGACAAATATAACAGTGCAAAAAACCACTGACAGAGTCAGAAATTACCTGACACCCTGTGGGTCAGGGGGTTGGTGGCAATCTGTCTTGGTTTGGAAAGCCAGGTGTCTGCTAAGGAAGGCAGGAGCCTCCCCAGAAACAGAAAATGTAAACCCCCTCCCTCTGAATTATTGCAATTTTGAAATTAAGGGGCTCTCAGGCAAAGATATGGGAGCAGGAATAACAGATCTTTACTAGGAAAAGATATGGGAATAGGAATAACAGATCTTTACTAAGAAAATTAAAATACAAATGCAATAGTACAAACAAAAAGAGAAAAAAACTACTGCTAGAGCAGGAGCTGCCCCCTGTGTGTCAGGGGGTGGCACAGCCCCATCCCATGGGGGCTCAGCCCTCCTGCAGTGCCAGCTGTGGCTCTGCTGGAGCAGGGATCCTGCACAAGGGGGGAGTTTTCCTCTGAGGTCAAACTCTGAGTTTCCCCCCTGTGATCTCACACACTCCTGTCCAAACTGCACCCCCACAATCCCAGTTCCATCATTCCATTCTGGAAGCTTCTCCAGGCCTCAGGGCAGTGCAGGGTTCTCCTGGGGGTCAGTGCCTGCAGCACAGAAATCTCCAATTCTCAGCAGCCAGGGCTCCAAGAAGTTAATTGCTGATTGCCTTTGGGATAATTAGGAACTGAGGGACAGCAGGTTGGTGAGTTCAGCTTCTTTTTGCCAGGGTTGGGATTAAATGCCTGAGATGGTGTTTCTTGTTTGGACTCAGATGTTTGTTAGTTCTTATCCATGTCACAGTCTCACAAACCCTGAGTTCTACTACACCTCACTCTAACAAATTAAAAATGGAGCCCCATCTCTCTCTTTACAAGGCCTTTTAAGGATAAACTGTCCAATTAAGAAATGACACCTGAATTATTTTCACTTTTAACCCAATAACCAACCACCCATGCCCTGCAATGGGGACTTTTTAATCCAATGACACAAAACCACCCAAACCCATGGAGAAGAAGGTGAAGAAGAAGGAGCAGCCCTGCCCCAAACCTGCATCTTGCTTTATATCCATTACTGCATTCTAAACCCTCAAACTCTGAGTTTCCCCCCTGTGATCTCACACACTCCTGTCCAAACTGCACCCCCACAATCCCAGTTCCATCATTCCATTCTGGAAGCTTCTCCAGGCCTCAGGTCAGTGCAGTGTTCTCCTGGGGGTCAGTGCCTGGCAGCACAGAAATCTCCAATTCTCAGCAAATTTCAAAATTCCAACAGCCTTTGTCTTGCTTGGAGCTCTTCCTCCTGCCCAGCATCCCTGGCATTAAATCCTGTGTGTTTGACAAATCCTGAGCATCCCCTGCTGTCTCAAGGGGTGCAGGGGACAGCTGAGGAGCTGGAAAAGGAAAATCATGGAATAAAAACCCCACACAACTCAAGGGGAGCCCAGGACTCAGGGGCATGTGTGAGGATACAGGGAATTTCTGCAATTTCTGCAGTTTGGTTTGGAAATTTGGAGCAGAATCCTGAGGGAAGGTGCCCAGGACTGGGGGCAGCTGAGCTCTCCTGGGAGCTGGGAGTTGAAAATCAGCTCAGACTTTTTTTTTTTTTTCCTGGGAATTTCACAAGGGAGATTTGCTGGTGCTGAACAAAGTCACAGTGTTTTATGTCCATTAAATCATTCTTGGCAGCAGAGCCCCTCTGGTGACTGAAATCCTTCCTGTGGCTTCTAATTCTGCTCTGGAGCTGGGCTTGGAACTCCTCACTCAGCTTTCCCTCATCACATCCTTTGGATCCAAAAGGAAAACTAAAGTTACAATTAAACCCCAAATTACTCCAGGTAGCTTTAATGTTCCTGTAACCCAGACTTTGGCTTCTCCATACCTGGGTGACAACACTTGCTCTGTTCTAGCTTTTTATGGTTATTAACCAAATAACAAAATTAAACAAAACCCACTGGGAAATGCTATCAAAGTTCAGTAGCCAAATATTTCTTTAGTCACCAGGAGAGTTCTTGGGGCTGAGGATTTATGTTCCAACAGTCAGAGCTGTTAAAATAAAACATCATTTACAACTTGAGGTCTGGTTGAAACTCAGGTTTTTTAATAAATCAATATTTTCCAGCTATTAAAGGGCACGAGCACGACTTTCAGGCCTCAGAGAGGACGTTCCACACGGTGGTGAATAAACACAAAAGCACCAAGTGTAATATTTCACTTGGCAGCATCTCCTGACAATAAAAATCCATCTTCCTTTGTAATAACTTCATCCTAAAATGTCTGTGCACAAATGCCAGGAGTGCTGGAGCCAGGGGAGGAAGGGGCAGGGGTAGGAAAGGACAGAAGCTGTCCCAACCTCCTGCTTATGAATGAAATTTTCATCCTTTATTGCTGCTCTGTTCTGCCCCAACAAGTGGAGATTCAGTCCTGCTCCCACTCAGGGCATCACCCAAGTGTTCAGGGAGTGATCAGGACCTGAACTTTTGGTGCAATGCCAGAAATTCCCTAATCCCAACAAGCTCACGTGGAAGTGGTGGCCCTGGGGGAAGGAAGCAGATTTTCCAGCAAAGCTTCCTTGGATGCAAACAAATAATAAAGATATTTTATTATATTTTTATATTTTTTATATTTTATTCTTATATATTTATATATTTTATATTTATATTTTTAATATAAATATAAAATCGTATGTATTTATACTATTTTAAATATTTGTATATTTATATATTTTTATATTTATATTTTATATTATAGTATTTCTATTTAATTATAAAATATTTTTATGTTTCATAAAATATATAAATTATATTTATATATTGCATTTATATAATGTATATGTCTTAAATAATATATAATATAATAAATTTATATTTATATATAAACTTATATAAATATATATTTTATATATTTATATTTTCCATTTTTATATATTGTGATTATTATATAATATAAAATTATATTATTGTATTATATATATAATATAAAATTATATATATATAAACTTATATAATTTTATAATGTTCTAATTAATATAATATAATATGAATATAATTTTATAAAATAGTAAATAATAACTTGCATCAGGCACAGCTCTGAACATCCAGAAAGCACAAGGTGGAGCTGGGCAGGTCTGATTTTGGGAAACCCTATAGTGGCTTTGGGGTGAGGCTGTCAAAGGCCCCTTCCCAGAGATAAAAATTCCATAATCTTTGGCTATGGATGTACCACAATTATCCCTCATTTAAACCCAGCCTTGCTACTGGTGAGTTTTATCTCTCTGGGCAGTCTCTGCTCTGTTCATTATTTGGTGTTTGCTCAGCTGATGGCTCTTCCATGGCTCTGCCCTTATCTGCTCCCCTTCAGAATTGGATTTTTTATTTCCCAAACCAGTCAGATATGACAAAGTCATTTCTCTCTGCTCTTGTCTTTTGAGGGAATACAAACTCCTTTTTAACAATAAACATTTAAGCATTAAAGCTGCTGTGTTGAGAAGGTGAATTTGCTGAGGGAATTGAGTCACTTCTAAAGGGATTTTGTAGGAAAATGGAAGCTGGGTTTCCCCTCCTCATCTTCTGTGCTGCAGACAGAGCACAACCTCACCCTTTTCATTTTTGGAGCTTGAGCCTCCTGAGCTTCCCTGAATATTTTAGAGAAGGAACTGTTGTGAGCCACGAAGGAGTTGGGACAATCTTTTTAAAGATTTTAAACATTTTTAAGACCATTGCTTGTTTGTAGGGAGGAGGATGAAAGATGAGCTGTTGGCTTCTGGAGTTGAAGCTGCCCTTTAAATTCTTGGCACCTCGTGACTTCAGATTGCTGTGATCACCAGGGAATGACTGACAGGCTTAAATTTGGGGTTTGGAATTGCTTTGGAATGGGATGGGTGGGAAGGGACCTTAAATCCCATCAAGTTCCACTCCATCCATGAGCAGGGACACCTCCCACCATCCCAGGGTGCTCCAAACCCTGGCCTTGGACACTGCAGGGATGCAGGGGCAGCCCCAGCTGCTCTGGCAATTCCAGCCCAGCCAGGAATTCCTCATTGCCAAGATCCCATCCCTGGCTGCCCTCTGGCACTGGGAGCCATTCCCTGGGTGCTGTCCCTGCAGGCCTTGGCCCCAGTCCCTCTGCAGCTCTCCTGGAGCCCCTGCAGGCCCTGAGCTCCTCCAGCTCAGCTAAATCATCTGTCATAGTTCAGATGGTCACAATACAAAGCAACACACTCCATTTCCAGAAGGCTTCAAACTGGTTTTATTCCAGCATTCATGCTTTTTATACATTCTTACACAACTCATCAGTTTGCACTTTAATCATGGGTCACAAGAGACAAACAAGGTGCTCATTGGAACAGGCAGTTGCAGTTTCTCTGATTTATCCTTCTTTCTGTCTTGGGTTCTGTGTCAATGACCTGGGGAGGAAATTCTTTCAGGGGTAAACATGGATCCTCTTATCAAACATGGATCCTGTTATCAAACATGGATCCTCTTACCAAACATGGATCCTGTTATCAAACATGGATCCTCCTATCAAACATGGATCCTCTTACCAAACATGGATCCTCCTATCAAACATGGATCCTCTTCATATCAAACATGGATCCTCTTCATATCAAACATGGATCCTTTTCTTATCAAACATGGATCCTCTTCTCAAACATGGATCCTCTTATCAAGCATGGATTCTCTTATCAAATATGGATCCTCTTCTTATCAAACATGGATCCTCTTATCAAACATGGATCCTCTTTTCAAACTTGTATCCTCTTCTCAAACATGGATCCTCTTCTTATCAAACATGGATCCTCCTATCAAACACGGATCCTCCTATCAAACATGGATTCTCTTGTTATCAAACATGGATATTCCTATCAAACATGGATCCTCTTATCAAACTTCTCTCTGGCTCACAGAAGTCACTCTAAAACCTCTTCCAGTCTTTCTCTTCCAGAAGGTTCATTGGAATTAAACTTTTTGACATTTGTACCGTGTGTTCATGGCTGTCACAGGCTCAGTAGCTGCCCTTCCCTCAGCCCCTTCATGTGGAGAAATCTTTATTTGCTCAATTTGTCGTGTTCACCTCCTCTGTGTGGAGAAATCCTTATTTGCTCAGGGTGTCGTGTTCACCTCCTCTGTGTGGGCCTTGCCTGGGTCATCCTTGATGAGTAACAGCAGAATTTTAATGCATTTCCAGTTCTAACTGGAAAAACAGTTCCAGTTCTAACTGGAAAAGCAGCCACTGGTCTGAGGAGCGACCTCCTGTCCTGTCATTACCTTCTCTCCAAAGAGAAAATCTCTTCAGGAGCACACCCTGAGGCCATTCAGCCTCTTCACTGCTGTGTCCCATGCCCACAGCAGGCATTTCCCCCTGAAATTCCCAAATTCCAAGTGGGTGTGGAAGATGTTTTCCCCCTTTCCCTCTGCAGATGGGCACAGTCCCAGTCTGGGTGAGCTACAACTTCGACCCAAAGCAGGAGAGGAAAAAAAATGAGGCTTTCTACAGCTTTTAACCAAAATCCTGCATTTCTCTGCCACTGCCTGGCTTTATTAATGATAACACTGAGCATTTGCATCTCATTTTCCAGCCACAGATCTCAAAATGCTTTTCAGAGCTTGCTGAGGGCCATTAGAGCATCCTGGGCCACTCTGTCCCAGGAGGATCATCAGCCTCTCCTCTGCTTCCTGGGCCTGGAGTGGGCTCTGATGGCTGAGAGGAGCATCCAGCCCCACTCCAGGAGTGATGGCCTGGAAATGGACACTGAGCCCTTCTCTGCCACACTCAGCTGTCATTTAAAGTCACTTTCAGGCCCCTCCGGAGAGGTGCAGAGGGGTTTCAGCACAAATGGAGGGGAAATTGCTGCCTTTCATTTCCCAGCCAGGCCACCCAGCAGTGCTGAGCTTTGTGTTTAACCCCCTAATGAACTGAATTCAGCTCTAAATGGGGCTCTATTTCTCTCTAGCTGCAGCTGATTTTTTTTGTCCCTGTCACTGAACTTGTAGCACATCTTGCTGTATTGATTGCTCACGGAGAATTTTTTTTTTTAAGATATATTAATAGGAAACCTTATTTGAAAGACAGATTAAAGATGATCAACATGGGCCTGCCCTGGGGCAGAGGAAGGACTTGGTGAATGCAGGGCCTTTGTTATTGCAACAAAAGTAAATTTCTGTCTAAAGCAGAAAAAGCTGCACATTTCCACCAAATGCAAACCATCTGCCATTCAATTAACAAGGTAAACCTTGTGTGCTCTGATTATCTGGTGAATATCTGCTGCTTCAATATGACTTAATCTAAATGCCAGCTTTTTATTTCAGCTTCATAAATGGCCTTATTTCCCAATATTTCTTCTTTCCCTCTGCCTGAGCAGTTGGGGCCCTTCTGGAAGAGCACAAATCCTGCCCAACTGCCCTGCCCAGGTGCTCTGAACCTCCTTTGTGGGGTCATCCCCAGCTTGCTGTGCCCCCATGGATGGCAGGAATTAACCTGGCCTGGGAGCTGCTGGTGGTGGACAAAGTCACTTCGATCTTGTTGGTTCTGAGGAGAAGCAGAGGAAAAGAAGGAAAAGCAGAGGAAAAGAAGGAAAAGCTCTTTTTTGGGCATTTTATCTGCTTGGCCATGGCTGGTGTGCACAGATTGTTTTGTCCATCCCACAGCTCAGCCTGTTCCTGCTCTGGAATGCTCAGAGATTCCCAAATGTTCTCCACAGGCTGCTCCAAACCCCAGCACATCCACAGAGAGCTTGGGGTGGTGTTTGATGAAGGAATGAGGTCCCTGCCTGTTCTCCTGGGTTTCCAGGTGGGAATGACCTTGAGGGCAGGGACAGGGAGCTCTGCCACCCTCACCCAGGGTGAAATGGGGTCTGTCACATCCAAACCAAACCAGGGGTGATCAGCTGCTAATTAATCACCATTTATAGCTTTGATAGAACTACAAATGTGCTCAGATTTAGCAAAGCTGGTGCAAACAGCTGGGAGAGCTCAGAGCCCCTGGCAGGGCCTGCAGGGGCTCCAGGAGAGCTGCAGAGGGACTGGGGCCAAGGGATGGAGGGACAGCACCCAAGGAATGGCTCCCAGTGCCAGAGGGCAGGGATGCCTTGGGAATCTGAGCTAGGACAGAGGCTGGGCAGAGTTCCAGAATAAAGCAGGGATTCATTCCAAGGATCTCCTCCATGGATGCACCTTGGGCAGCACCAGAGCCCAGCCAGGGCTGCACCCAAGATGAACCAAAATGGCCCCAAAATGCACCAGCGCTCCCGGGGTCTCTCCCTGGGATCAGTTCTGCTCCATTTGCATCTTGCAGTTCATTGTCCCATTCCAGCTTCAGCCCCTGCAGTCCCACCCTGCTTGTTTTTCTCTCTCCAGCCCACGGGGTTTGTGCTCCTGGGCTGAGATTTGGGTCATTTGTCCTTGGTGCCCAGCTGGAGCAGGAATTGTTTTGTCTCCCTGCTCTGTGCACAGAGCTCGCCATCCCATAATATGGAGCTCAGACCAACACACTAAAGCAGCACAGAATGGGAAAAATAGAAAAGCCAAACCCTGAGGTATCAAGGGCAGGCAGGGATGGGATCTTGGCAATGAGGAATTCCTGGCTGGGTTGGAATTGCCAGAGCAGCTGGGGCTGCCCCTGCATCCCTGGAGTGTCCAAGGCCAGGCTGGACACTGGGGCTGGGGGCACACTGGGAGGTGTCCCTGCCCATGGGATTGGAACTGGATGGGATTTAAGGTCCCTTCCCACCCAAACCATTCTGGGATTCTGCAGCCAAGAACTGAACAGAGCAATTCAGGGAGAGGACAAGAGTCCAGCTTGGGGTCCCTCTTGGCTGAGTTGACTTTTGGAGGGCCAAAACCACGGAAAATTTTGATAGCAAAGTGTTAAAACACCTTCAAGACCAGCATGGACCTGCTGACTTCACAGAGATAAAATGCCTGGTTTGATTTCACTATGGTTTGATTGAGGAGATTCTTTTGGTTTATTTTCGAATTTCGGCACAAAAATTTCATAGCTTATAAACGGCTCTGCTTTGCTGGAGCTCAGGGGTTGAAGCCACACCAGTCCCCAGTCACCTAAAACCCCCTGTTTTCCCATCAAAGTGATCTCCTGGTGCCTTCCAGAGCTTTTTTTTCCCCCTCTGGAATGTCTGCAGTGAAGCTTTTCCCATAGATCGCATCCTTCCCCAGCCTCAGCTTTAATTTCCATCAAATATTTAATGGCATGAGGAACTCAGACGCTGTTTCCTCGGCCTGGCCGCTCATTTCTGGATTGTTGTGGGAGACAACACCGGGAATCCGTGCCCGGATCGATGGTGGGGTCAGCACTTAACTCACCATCATCATCACGCTAATTACTCTCTTTCTGTCCTTCCTTCCTCCCACCCTGAAGGCACGGGATGCTCGTGTAAATAAGTGACCCAATTAGCAAAGCTCTCCAAAGCTTTTCCTTTTTGCCAGGAAATGAGGTTTTCATGGGGATGGCTCCCCAAGAAGCCCGCTGCCCACTCCTGTTGGTTCATCCCAGTTAAATCATTTTATCTCTTCTGGGGAAAATTGAATTCCCCGATGGCAAAGATGGGGAGCAGAAATTCCTCCCTGCTCCTCCTCGGTGGGACAGAGGTGAGACCTCACCCTGCTCTGGAGAGGGTGAAATAATTGGTAAAATTATTATTAAACAGGATGGGGACTCAAAAATCACAGCCAGGGTTCGACCACACCGCTGGGTCACAGAGAAAAATAAGGGATGTGCTGGGGGAAACTTAAGGAAGGGATTTGCCCTTGCAAAAGGTTCTGAAGAAGGGGAGAACTGCAAGGAAGAAAAAGCAAAAAAGGAGAAAGGGAAGAACTGCAAAGAAAAAAAAAAAGCAATAAAGGAGAAAGGGAAGAACTGCGAGGAAAAAAAAAAGCAAGAAAGAAGGGAAGGGAAGAACTGCAAGGGGAAAAAAGCAAGAAAGGAGAAAGGAAGAAGTACAAGGAAAAGAAAGCAAGAAAGGAGGAAGGGAAGAACTGCAAGGGAAAAAAAAGCAAAAAAGGAGAAGGGGAAGGACTGCAAAGAAAAAAAAGCAATAAAGGAGGAAGGGAAGGGAAGGGAAGGGAAGGGAAGGGAAGGGAAGGGAAGGGAAGGGAAGGGAAGGGAAGGGAAGGGAAGGGAAGGGAAGGGAAGGGAAGAACTGCAAGGAAAAAAAAAAAGCAAGAAAGGAGAAAGGAAGAACTGCAAGGAAAAGAAAGCAAGAAAGGAGAAAGGGAAGGGAAGAACTGCAAGGGAAAAAAGCAAACAAGATCCCTTCCCCCTCTGGGATTTGGGGGAATGACTCTTAAATAACCAGGAATTGTGGAGAAATCAGGCTGAGTCTGATCATCCTGGTGCTCATCCCTTTTTCCTTCCCATTCTTCACCCTGAATTTGAGAACTCCTCATCATTCCCATGGATGTTTCCATCTCCACCTTCCTCTGGATTTCCTTGGGCAAAACTCATTCCTTCTTTATTTCCAGATCTCTGGGCTGCTCCTCTTGCTTTGCAAACCAATCTCTAAAAAACAAACAGCTCTCAAAAATAGCACTTTTATCTATAATTGATTAATTCTATCTATAATTGATTGATTCTATCTCTAATTATATCTATAATTAATCATTATCATTAATTTTATCTATAATTATCCAATTTTTGTCCAAAAAATGACTGCTAAGGATCTGTTTCACTGCATTTATTTTCATTATACTTTTACTCCTGAGCATCAGGACACTGATTAACTTCAGGAATTTTATTCCCTTCTCTTCCACTGAGTCCAGCAGACTGGGAGATTTAAGGTTCTTCTCCAAATCCATCCCTCTGAGGCCCAGAGAAGCCCTGCAGGGAAATTTTGAGGGCATTTTTGGGAAGGTGCAGCTCAGTATCCTGGAGGACTCTGAGGGGCTGAGGTTTTGGTTTGCTGTAGATTAAAGGAGGTGTCTCCATTGTGATTTTCCCTGTCTTTAAGGAAAATTTGGTGAAGCACACCAAACAGGCAAAAAAATCCTTCCCAGAACTCAGAAGAACCTGAAAGGACTTGTTGAAATCAAGTCACTGCTGAGACAATCTAATTCAGCCCAGGAAATAAGAATTCTGAGAAGGGCAAGTTCTGGGAAAGTTACATCATAAATGACTGAAAACAGAAAAAATTCACAGAGGAATTCTCCCAGTTGAGGAGCACTGGAACAGCAAATCCTGGATTTTTTAGGGAATCCTTCCACAGTGACATCAACTCTGTTCCTAATCTTCTGTTAGGATCCTGCTCTTCATTCTCCCTGCACAATTTTCTTCCTTCTTTTCCCATATTTTCAGTGAAAAACACCTGATCTTTGCAGGTTTTTTAAATGAATCAATTGGGTTTTGGTGGTTTTCAAGCCGTTTCCACACTGTAAAGTGCTTAAAGAAAAGCGAGGATCAACCAAACCTTCCAGGGGTTGTAGGATGGAGCTCAAACCTCTCATGTTGCCTCTCTGTTTTCTGAGATAATCAAATTCAACCCAGAAAATAATAACTCTGAGAAGGGCAAGTTCTGGGAAAGTTACATCATAAATGACTGAAAACAAAAACTTAAGAGAGGAATTCTCCCAGTTGAGGAGCACTGGAAGAGCAAATCCTGGACTTTTTAGGGAATCCTTCCATGGTGAAATCAACTCAGTTCCTGATCCTGTGTCAGGATCCTGCTCTTCATTCTCCCTGCACAATTTTGCTTCCTTCAGTGGTTTTCAAGCCTTTTCCATACTGCAAAGTGCTTAAAGAAAAGTGAGGATCAACCAAACCTTGAGTTTTCTTGGAGGAGCTGTAGGATGGAGCTCGAACCTCTCATGTTGCCTCTCTATTTTATTTAACAGATTCCTCCCCCCTCCCAGTAATCCCTTTTTCCCCAAGGCTGCATTTTTTTTGCAGAAAACCAGCAAACAACCCCACTTTTTGGAGGAGTTATGGCCTTTTTAAAAGCGCTAATTTCCTGGGGAAATTTATGCCCGGCAGCGGCGGCAGGCGAGGGGCTCGGCAGGCAGGCAGCGCTAACGAGACAATTCATTAAGCGCCGAGTGTGTAAAAAACATTAATTCCCCAAATGAAAAACTAATCGAGTGTTTAGGCTGCTCTTTATCACCGGTGACAGCCTGGGCTCTGCTCCTCATTAGTGTTTACCCAGCTGATGGGGCCGCAGCTCTTCCTGGCCACCTCAAAGGTCGGGATGCCTTTTATTTCATTTATTTTTTCCAGCTTTGTCCCTTCTCCTGCACTTGGATTTTAAGGACATGGGAAGTTCTGAGTGCCAGCCCTTTGTTTTTGTCTTCTTGCTCTCCTTTTTGTCTTCTTGCTTTTTTTCCTTGCATTTCGTCCCTTTCTTCTTTCTTGCTTTTTTTTCCTTGCAGTTCTTCCCTTCCCTTTCTTCTTTCTTCCTTTTTTTTCCTTGCAGTTCTTCCTTTTCCTTTCTTCTTTCTTGTTTTTTTTTTTTTTCTTGCAGTTCTTCCTTTCTTCTTTCTTGGTTTTTTCTGTTTTTCTTTGTGTTTCTTCCCTTCCCTTTCTTCTTTCCTCTTTTTTTCCTTGCATTTCTTTCCTTTCTCCTTTCTTGCTTTTTTTTTTTTTCTTGCGTTTCTTCCCTTTCTTCTTTCTTCCTTTTTTTTCCCTTGCACTTCTTCCCTTTCTTCTTTCTTGGTTTTTTCCCTTGCACTTCTTCCCTTTCTTCTTTCTTGGTTTTTTCCCTTGCAGTTCTTCCCTTCCCTTTCTTCTTTCTTCCTTTTTTTTCTTGCAGTTTTTCCTTTCTTCTTTCTTGTTTTTGTTTGTTTTTTTTTTCTTGCAGCTCTTCCCTTCCCTTTCTCCTTTCTTCCTTTTTTTTTCCTTGCACTTCTTCCCTTTCTTCTTTCTTGTTTTTTTTTCTTGCTGTTCTTCCCTTCCCTTTCTTCCTTCCTCTTTTTTTCCTTGCATTTCTTCCCTTTCTCCTTTCTTGCTTTTTTTCCTTGCTGTTCTTCCCTTCCCTTTCTTCTTTCCTCTTTTTTTTCCTTGCATTTCTTCCCTTTCTTCTTTCTTGCTTTATTTTCCTCTCATTTCTTCCCTTCCCTTTCTCCTTTCTTCCTTTTTTTCCTTGCAGTTCTTCCCTTCCCTTTCTTCTTTCCTCTTTTTTTCCTTGCATTTCTTTCTCCTTTCTTGCTTTTTTTTTCCCTTGCAGTTCTTCCCTTTCTTCAGAACCTTTTGCAAGGGGAAATCCCTTCCTTAAGTTTCCTCCAGCACATCCCTAATTTTTCTCTGAGAGAACAGGACTCATTAGTGGCAATTAGCTTGGAGATTAATTAACGAGCAGCTGTCCCTGAGCTCGTTTCCTCTTCACTTCTGTTTGTCCTACGAGTGTAGCTCTGTCCCTTTGGCACCAGTGAGTGCCCTTGCCACTGATCCCAGTAAAAGCTGAATTCCCAGTAAAATGCTGGGAATTTTGGACAATTTTGGCAGCTGGCATCCCAAATGCAGCTGTGAGGTGCCAGGTACTTTGAAGGTCGGACTTTAAAGTTCCCTCCCAGCATTCTTGGTGCCCTTCCATTCCATGATCTTGGGATTCTTGGGAGAAATCATTCCTTTGAGTGTTTTGTTTCCCTGGATCTAAACCCTAAAAAAGAGAATAATTTAGGTGAAAAAGCAGCAATATCTGGGTGAATATTTGAGGTATTTGTTCATATCTAAGAGGCCCAAATATTCACACCTCAGAGAAGAAGCCCAGGAAAGGTGCCAACCTCAAAATCCAGCTTTGCTTCCTAAATTCCCATCACTCTGAAATGAATCCTGTGGGAGAATCAAAGTCCAGCTCCAGCTTTTATGGCTCATTCCAGTCCTTTCCTAGAGATCTGGAATTCCTAAATGGACCAATTTAGGAGGAGTGGCTGATCTGTACCTCGGAGTCCCCTTTTGGTGGGGCATGGACACCTTGGTGACATTCCTTGGGGACATTCCTTGGTGACAGTCCCTCACAAAGTTTTCCTCACCAGCAGCACCTTTCCCTTGCTCTGTCCCAGACAGAGACCATGGCTTAACACAGAGGTGGCTTCTAAATAGTGAAATATTAAAAAATTGGTAATTTTTTCCATGCTTTTTGGGTGTAGAAGTCAGAGGTTTCCTGCCAGGAGTCCCTCTGAACCGTGGGAGAATCAAAATCCAGCTCCAGCTTTTATGGCTCATTCCTGTTCTTTCCTAGAAAGATGGAATTCCCAAATGGACAAATCTAGGAGAATGAATGACTGATCTGTATCTTGGAGTCCCCTTTTGGTGGGCATGGACACCTTGGTGACATTCCTTGGTGACATTCCTTGGTGACATTCCTTGGTGACAGTCCCTCACAAATTTTCCTCACCAGCAGCAGCTTTAACACAGAGATTTAACGCAGAGGTGGCTTCTAAATAGTGAAATATTAAGAAATTGTTAATTTTTTCCTGCTTTTGGGTGTAGAAGTCAGAGGTTTCCTGGCAGGAGTCCCACTGAACTGTTGGAGAATCAAAATCCAGCTCCAGCTTTTATGGCTCATTCCTGTTCTTTCCTGGAAAGATTGAGTTCCCAAATGGACAAATTTAGGAGAAGGAGTGACTGATCTGTACCTTGGAGTTCCCTTTTGGTGGGCATGGACACCTTGGTGACATTCCTTGGTGACATTCCTTGGGGACATTCCTTGGGGACAGTCCCTCACAAAATTTTCCTCACCAGCAGCACCTTTCCCTTTCCCTTGCTCTGTCCTAGAGGGACAGACCATGGCTTACCACAGAGGTGGCTTCTAAATAGTGAAATATTAAAAAATTATTAACTTTTCCATGCTTTTTGGTGTAGAAGTCAGAGGTTTCCTGGCAGGAGTCCTGCTGAACTGTGGGAGAATCAAAATCCAGCTCCATCTTTTATGGCTCATTCCAGTTCTTTCCTAGAGATCTGGAATTCCCAAAAGGACCAATTTAGGAGAAGGAGTGACTGATCTGTACCTTGGAGTCCCCTTTTGGTGGGGTGTTGGTGACGTTCCTGTCCCCTCACAAAGTTTCCTCACCAGCAGCAGCTTTCCCTTGCTCTGTCCCAGAGGGACATGGCTTAACACAGAGGTGACTTCTACATAGTGAAATATAAAAAAATAATTTTTTTTCCTGCTTTTTGGGTGTAGAAGTCAGAGGTTTCCTGGCAGGAGTCCCTCTGAACTGTGGGAGAATCAGAATCCAGCTCCAGCTTTTATGGCTCATTCCAGTTCTTTCCTGGAAAGATTGAGTTCCCAAATGGACAAAGTTAGGAGGAGAAGTGACTGATCTGTACCTTGGAGTCCCCTTTTGGTGGGCATGGACACCTTGGTGACATTCCTTGGTGACAGTCCCTCAAAAATTTTCCTCACCAGCAGCACCTTTCTCTTGCTCTGTCCCAGAGGGATATGACTTAACACAGAGGTGACTTCTAAATAGTGAAATATTAAAAAATTGGTAATTATTTCATGCTTTTTGGGTGTAGAAGTCAGAGGTTTCCTGCCAGGAGTCCCTCTGAACCATGGGAGAATCAAAATCCAGCTCCAGCTTTTATGGCTCATTCCTCTTCTTTCCTAGAAAGATGGAATTCCCAAATGGACAAATCTAGGAGAATGAATGACTGATCTGTACCTTGGAGTCCCCTTTTGGTGGGCATGGACACCTTGGTGACATTCCTTGGTGACATTCCTTGGGGACAGTCCCTCACAAATTTTCCTCACCAGCAGCAGCTTTAACACAGAGATTTAACACAGAGGTGGCTTCTAAATAGTGAAATATTAAGAAATTGTTAATTTTTTCCTGCTTTTGGGTGTAGAAGTCAGAGGTTTCCTGGCAGGAGTCCCACTGAACTGTGGGAGAATCAGAATCCAGCTCCAGCTTTTATGGCTCATTCCAGTTCTTTCCTGGAAAGATTGAGTTCCCAAATGGACCAATTTAGGAGAAGGAGTGACTGATCTGTACCTCGGAGTCCCCTTTTGGTGGGGCATGGACACCTTGGTGACATTCCTGTCCCCTCACAAAGTTTTCCTCACCAGCAGCACCTTTAGCACAGAGACTTACCACAGAGGTGGCTTCTAAATAGCGAAATATTAAAAAATTAATAATTTTTTCCATGCTTTTTGGCTGTGGAAGTCAGAGGTTTCCTGGCAGGAGTCCTGCTGAACCGTGGGAGAATCAGAATCCAGCTCCAGCTTTTATGGCTCATTCCAGTTCTTTCCTAGAGATCTGGAACTCCCAAATGGACCAATTTAGGAGGAGTGACTGATGTGTACCTTGGAGTCCCCTTTTGGTGGGCATGGACACCTTGGTGACATTCCTTGGTGACATTCCTTGGTGACAGTCCCTCACAAAATTTTCCTCACCAGCAGCACCTTTCCCTTTCCCTTGCTCAGTCCTAGAGGGACAGACCATGGCCTAACACAAAGGTGGCTTCTAAATATTGAAATATTACAAAATTATTAACTTTTCCATGCTTTTTGGGTGTAGAAGTCAGAGGTTTCCTGGCAGGAGTCCCACTGAACTGTGGGAGAATCAGAATCCAGCTCCAGCTTTTATGGCTCATTCCAGTTCTTTCCTGGAAAGATGGAATTCCCAAATGGACAAATTTAGGAGAAGGAGTGACTGATCTGTACCTTGGAGTCCCCTTTTGGTGGGGCATGGACACCTCGGTGACATTCCTGTCCCCTCACAAAGTTTTCCTCACCAGCAGCACATTTAGCACAGAGACTTACCACAGAGGTGGCTTCTAAATAGTGAAATATTTAAAAATTATTAATTTTTTTCATGCTTTTTGGGTGTAGAAGTCAGAGGTTTCCTGGCAGAAATGATGCTGAAATAAATCCTTGATGTTGGATCTGATGTTCACACCTTACTCCTTTAAAAAGTAATCACATCTCTAATTCTGCCTGGCTTCACCCAAAGCTTTTTCCTTGAAATACCAGATATTCTCCTTTTTGAAGGTGTTTTAGTAGTGATTTTCTGTCCTTGTGGCATCGTCTCCTCGTGGTGCTAAAAGCTGTGGGAGCAGGAGACACTGCTGGAATGGCAGTGATGGATAAAATCTCATTATCCAGGTTTTTACCTGCTGGGAACTCAAGCACTAAAGGGGAAAGTGGTGCCTGAGATCCTCAGGAAAGTCCCCAGCAGAGAGGAGAGTTAACCCTGACTCCTAAAGCCTTAATCCAGCACCTATCCCGTGACAAATTCCCTTTTCCCAGTGTTTTTTTGGAGTTACCTCTTCTGGAGAGGACAGGAGGAAGAAATTCGAATTTAAGGAGCTGGTCCTGAAATTCAGCAGGAGTTTCTTGCTGCATCCCTCTCCCAAAGAGGAGGGATTTTCCCCCAGCAGAGCTGTAAAATGTCTCTGTGACTTTTCCTTTCCCCCAGAGAGGAAATTAGGGAATGCTGTGCAAATCCCGAGCGTTTTGGAGGTTCCTTCATCAGGTTCAGGGTGCAGAGTTTGTCCCCTTGGGTTGGTTCTGCTCCTGGTGCTGTTAAACCACTGGGATGTGCCAGTGGTCACTCTGCTCACACCTGGGTGGCTCCAGGGTTTTTTTTGTTTAATATTTTGTTTATTTTCCATAAATATATTGAATAAATTAATATTTATTTTGTTTAATTTAACATGGCAATCTGCATCCATCCGTTTACAACCTGCCAAGAGGCACCTGCAGAAATCCTGGCTGGCAAGGCCTGGGCTGAGTTTATTTTTCTCAGCTTTGCTGGAATGAAAATTTCACTGTGATATTTTCTGGGAAAAACCCTTTTCCCGGGATCCTTCTCCTGGGAAGCTGAGAAGCCTCAGAGAAAAAGGAAAACAATATTATCTCATTTGCTTCTCCTGTGTTTTGCTGCTTTGGAATGTGGTTGGAGATTGTTTATCCAACAGGTGATTGTTTCATTGGCTTCATGGGAATTGTTTTAATTAATGGCCAATCAGGGCCAAGCTGTGTCAGGACTTTGGAAGGAGTCAGGAGTTTTCATTATTATCTTTTTAGCCTTCTGTAAGTATCCTTTCTGTATTCTTTAGTATAGTTTAGTATAGCATATATAATATAATATAATATAATATAATATAATATAATATAATATAATATAATATAATATAATATAATATAATATAATATAATATAATATAATATACCATAATATAATATACCATAAAATAACAAATTATCCTTCTAAGAACATGGAGTCACACCCATCATTCCTTCCAAAGACAGGAGCCTCCGAAAATACCACCTGAAACATTCCTTTTCCTCAGGGGGAGAGGACTGGGCTGTGATTTCAGCCAGGCAGGAGGAAATCCCAAACAAAGCTGGCACTTTTCTCCAGCAGCATGGAAAATTCACCTTCAGATCCCCAGGATGCCAGGGGCCAGTGGAGCAGGGCATTGGCCTGGCTGTTGTGGTGCCCAGGTGGGCTCGTGCTCAGCTGGAAATGGGTTAGGAAGGAGCAGAAGGGGAAGAAGAATTGCATGGCTGGGCTGTTTTTCCAGAATTCCAGATTGTTTTTTTCCCCTTTTCCAACATTTCAGCAGAGATCCCTCCCTTTTTCAGAGTGTGGCGGGTCCACATCCACAGGAAGGCTCAGTTTTTGCCCAAAGAACTGCCCAGCTCCAAATGGCATTTCCTACTCAAAGCCCTTTAATAATTCAGGCTCTGATTATTTTTTTTGCTGCTCCAGCTCATTTGTTGGCCTGGTGCTGCCAAGGATGATGGAGTAAAACTATCTGGAGTGAGACTTAAAAGAATGGGATTTTCTCTTCTGGATGTCCAGAGAAGAAAGGAAAATTGATGGGCTCTGAAAGGCTTCCTTTGAGCTCCAAAAGCAAAAAAAAAAAAAAGAAGAAATTCAGATTCACCCCCCCAAAAAACCCCACCTGAGCCTCTTCCCTGCCAGGGGGGGCCCTGAAGGATTTCAGTGCTTCAAACAGGGAGCAGATTGTGCCCATCTCCCTCCTCCCCTTATCTCCACTGACAAATATAATTACAGCTTCACTTAAAGTGCTGCAAGTGAATTGTGGAGAGGAGAAAAATGGTGTGTGCATCTGCCTGCAGCAGCAAGGAGCTGACTCCTGCTTTTCTCTGATGGCTCCATCCATCTCCAGCACTTGCAGAGCTGCCTCTGCTAAGAGAGAGATGATTCCTGCCCCAAGTGCATCTCCAGGAGGATAAAAACTTCTCAAAATGTAGGATTTTGGGGGCTTTAAAAAATGGTGTTTTTTCATGCATGGTACAGGTGGGGTTTTCTGATTTGTCCTGTCACCAGGTAATTTTCTAATTATCTAATTATCCCTAGACCTGACCCTGAGCTGAAGTTCTGCCACCCTCCAGGGTCACTTGGAGGACAAAAAGTTCTCCCCAAGTGCCTCCTGAGAGTCCTGGGATAATCTGGAATTAGAGGATGTGTAAATAAGCCACTCACCCCCTCGCTGATAATGTAATTTTCTTGGTGGGACAGAGCTCAGTGAGCAGGAGGCTCATGGAAGGGGAATCCTCATCATTCCCACCCACCCAGGCTGGGATTGTCACCCTCATTGTTCCCTCTTTATTCCCCTTCCACACCCCAGGCCAGTTCATCATTTCCAGCAGGATTTGCCAGGCTGGTGTTCCTTGGTTCAAAAAATTCCTTCATGAATTTTGCTGTGACCTCAGGAGCTGCTGAGAGAGGTTAATTGATGGAGTTAATTGATGGAATGAGGGGACCTCAAGGATCACCTCATTCCAACCATGGCAGGGACACCTTCCACCATCCCAGGCTGCTCCAAGCCCCATCCAGCCTGGCCTGGGTCACTTCCAGGGATCCAGGGGCAGCCACAGCTTCTGTGGGCATCAAAGATCATCTACCTCCATATTCTGTGATTTCCACACTTAGTTGTACAGTTCCTGTTCACCTCTGCTTTAATTTGTTTTGCACCAAAAAAAAAATGAAATTGGGGTTTTTATCCCCCCCCCACTTTGCTTTTTCTTCTCGTTTCAGGCTGGATCTGAGGGTGTGTTTTATTTTAGGCTGATTGTTTTTGGTGTTTAATCCAAAGTTCCTCTCCCAGAGAGGGGCTGTGGCTGTACAAAAGTCACATTTCCTTAATTCAGCATCACTCCAAATGGAATTTGATGTTCAGCAGCTCCTTGGGAATGCACAGATCCCTCCTGTGTTGGATCTGGGGAGGGTCTGGAGCCACTGAGGGAGCTGGCAAAGGGGCTCAGAAAATGGAGGAAATGATCCCATGATTCAACAAAGAGATGGAGAACTCTATGAGGAAAAAAATAATGTAAAGAAGGAAATATAAAACATCAGTGAATAAGGTTAGGCTGGAAATTCAATCCCAAACTTCACCTTCCCTGTTACAGAAGTGTTTTGAAGGAGCCAGCAAGGGTAGAAATAATTTATATGGCACAGGAATCTCTACTTGAGGACACAGGGATTGTAGGGATGGCACTTGGGGATCCAGGAGATGTCCTCACAATCCCATTATTTAATCCAAGTGTTTCAGGGCAGCCTGATTTCAAACTGTGCTGATCACCCCAGGCAGGATTCTGTTGAATTTGCAGGCAACCCCAACAAGGGAAGAGACGAGAATGTTGACTCCATGTTTCAGAAGGCTGCATTTTGGATACAATAAACTGCATTTCGGAGAGCTGCCTGGAGTCCCACATCTCTCATTTCGGCTCTTACAAGATCTCAAATTGAACTCTTTCTCTTGGCAGCCACATCCCCAGGCCAGGACAGCCACGCCAGCCTGGAGCACCTTCCTGCATCCGAGCAGATCCTGCAGAGCCTGAGTGAGCTGGCCAGGTCCTTCCAGGAGATGGCAGACCGCTGCCTGCTGGTGCTGCACTTGGAAGTCAGGTAAAACCTGGAATCTGGGCATGGAGGCGTGTGGTGGTGCTCACAGGGGTCCCAGGGTGAGGGAAGAGACGAGGATCTGACTCTGTTTCAGAAGGCTGATTTATTATTTTATTATATATATTATATTAAAAGAAAATGATACATTAAAACTACACTAAAAGAATAGAAGAAAGGATTTCATCAGAAAGCTAGCTAAGAATAGAAAGGAATGGAATGATAATAAAATCTTGTGACTGACCAGAGAGTCCAAGACAGCCAGACTCTGATTGGCCATTAATTAAAAACAACCACATGGGCCAATCCCAGATGCACCTGTTGCATCCCACAGCAGCAGATAACCATTGGTTACATTTTGTTCCTGAGGCCTCTCAGCTTCTCAGGAGGAAAAATCCAAAGGAAAGGCTTTTTCATAAAAGATGTCTGTGACAGGGGGGCCTCTTGGGAGGCTGCAGGTGGAGATCATGTCCAGAGGACACAAATAATAATAATCTTATCCATGACAGCATCAAAGGTGAGTCCAGGAATGCCAGATCACCGAATCGTGGGTGGCCAAACGTGGGATGGAGGCAGGGCACCAAAAGTGGAATTTCCTAGGGAGGTTTGTATCTTAATTCAAAGAGAATTTAGGAAGAAATTCCTTAATGTGGGTGTGGTGAGGTCCTACCAGAGCAGCTGGGGCTGCCCCTGGATCCCTGCAATGTCCAAGGCCAGGCTGGACAGGGCTGGGAGCACCCTGGGACTGTGGGAGTTGTCCCTGCCCATGGCAAGGGGGGCACTGGATGATCTTGCAGGTCCCTCCAACCCAGCTCACTCTGTGATTCCATAATTATGGTTCAGAGAAAGGAAAAAAATGTGATTTTCGGGGAATTTGTCCTTCCAAAACAACACAATGGTGTTTTCACAGTCTAACAAGTTGGTTTTTTGGGACTGCAAATAGGAGCTTCTCCTCCTACTTTTTCAAATAGTAACAGGAACTGGGGAACCAGCCGGGCTTTTTTTAAGGGCCGGGTAATTTTATGAAGTCTCTGCCTTCACATGCAAAGATCAAAGGCAGCAAATCCCTTTCTTCAGGCTGCCAGCTGCCCACTCCAGGGCTGGGAGATGTTTCTCCCTGGAGAACAGTTCAGGCCAGGTGCATTTTCATTGCTTCCCTTTGCTCTGAGGCAGCAGACAGAAGGGGGATGTCAGAGCTTTGACGGATCACCAGTTTGTCTTTCAGTGACACATCCCAGGCCACGTTGTGTCCCCGTGTGCTCTGCTGGATCAGCGTGCAGCTCTGGAAAAAAAATCCACATTAATTCTTGTCAGCAGTCCTTCATCCTGCCATCCATCACCTGCTGGGCTTGGAAGGATTTGAGGAAAAGGTGGTGGAAGTATGGAAATGGAGCAGTTTTCCAGCTGGACTGAAAGAACCCAGACTCTTGGGATGGGTTTCTGGCCTCTGTGGCTTTTTGTCACACTTGGGTTAAGCAAAAACCCCTAAAATGGACTTGGGGGATAAATTCTGCTGTAATTTAGAGCAGAGCATTGCCCAGCTCCTCCAGTGCTTCCAACAGGAGCCAAGTTTGGAGCTGTGAATTCACCGAACCCCGTCACTGTGTCCAAAGGGTGGAAGGGACTGAGGAGAGGCGCTGACATCAGGGAAACCCCAGCGGGGTGGGAGCTCCCCTGCATCCCTCACTCTGCATTTCCAACCAGCTGCAGTAACTCTGGTGCCTGCTCCTGGCAGGATTCTCTGGTCCTGCACCCATTCCCTGGATCTGTGCCGTGTCCAAGGCGCACAGCACAGTGGGAATCCATCCACTGTGGGTAGGGAGACAGAGCACATTTGGGAAGAGCCTGGCAATTTATCCCACCACTGGCTGCTGCAAGTGCAACCTGAGGAGACACCAAAACAGCCAGGAATTTAGGAATTGTCTCCTTGAACACCCCAGGAATTTTGGGAATTCCACTCAATTATCCCCTGATTTTCTCCTGCCTCAGAGCCCACGTTCACTCCAGATGCAGCTTGGTGTTGTCTTCTCCTGCTCCAGTGCCCCTGAGGTCACTGAGATCCTGCTCCTTGGATTTGGATGTGCTTCCTTAAAGGAGATTTTTGGCACTCCCAGATCATTCTCCAAGCCATGGAATCACATCCTGAAGTCCTGGCAAGGTTTGGGTTGGAAAGGACCTTAAGGATCATCCAGTGCCACGGGCAGGGACACCTTCCCCAATCCCAGGTTGCTCCAAGCCCTGTCCAGCCTGGGAATGCAAGCAGCTTTTGTTGGAATAACCATGAAATTTTAGATAACTTAATGTCTGTGACAGGATTTTCATATTTTAAAACAATATATAAAATTATATATAAGATGCTTTTACTCCGGGGATTACCCTAAACTGGACTTGCTCGTGATGGGCACCTCAAGGGTGTTTTCCAGGGAATGTGGAAGCCAGGACATCTCTGGCACAGCTTTGGGCCACTCTGGTGTGAGCTTCCTGTCCCCGTGTGCTGACCCTGACTTATGCCCCAAATTCCAGGGATTCTCCCTCAGGCTTTGATTTGTTCCCCTGGCAGGTGAATTCCAGAATCATGGAATCATTAAGGTTGGAAAAGACCTTTAAGATCATGAGGTCCAACCATTCCCAGCCCTGCCAAGGCCACCACTGACCCTGTCCCCAGGTGCCACCTCCACATGGCTTTAAATCCCTCCAGGAATGGGGACTCCACCCCGTGCCCTGGACACCCTGTGCAGGGCTGGATGACCCTTTCCATGAAGGAATTTTCCCTAAAATCCAACCTAAACCTCTCCTGGTGGAAGTAGAACCCAACCCTGTTCCTGCTGGGTGACTACAAAAGCAGAAGGAGCTCTGCTGTGGATTTTCCTGGACACAGCAATTTCCTCTCTGGCTTTGAGAGAAACAACTTAATTATGGTTTTTTGCAGAGTCCTAAGCTGGGATTTAACTGCATGGAATTCCTCCTTCCATGGAGGGGGGCAAGTTGGGATTTAAGTGCCTGGAATTTCTCCTTCCATGGAGGGATGATGGTTGTTCATGTTGGAATTTAACTGCATGGAATTCCTCCTTCCATGGAGGGATAATGGTTGGGCATGTTGGGATTCAACTACATGGAATTTCTCTTTCCATGGAGCGGGGCAAGTTGGGATTTAACTGCATGGAATTTCTCTTTTCATGGAGGGATGATGGTTGGAATTTAACTGCATGGAATTTCTCTTTCCATGGAGGGATGGTGGTTGGGCATGTTGGGAATTAATTGTGTGGAATTTCTTCTTCCATGAAGGAGGCAAGTTGGGATTTAAGTGCATGGAATTTCTCCTTCCATGGAGGGATGATGGTTGGGCACATTGGGATTCAACTGCATGGAATTTTTCTTTCAATGGAGGGGGGCAAGTTGGGATTTACTGCATGGAATTTCTCCTTCCATGGAGATGGTTGGGCATGTTGGGATTCAACTACATGGAATTTCTCCTTCCATGGAGGGGGGCAAGTTGGGATTTAAGTGCATGGAATTTCTCCTTCCATGGAGGGATGATGGTTGGGCACATTGGTGAGCAGGATGGAGTTGCAGTGGTGTGAAGTGCTTGGGAATAGGCACAATCATGGAATTCTAATGATCACTCCATGACCCCTGGCCTGCTGGTCCTGCCAGTTTTCCCTTTTATGAGGTTTTCATGGAAGGAGTTCTTGTTGGAGCACTGGTATTGTATGGGAAGTTGGGGAATCTTGGGAACAATTATCCTAACAGGAGCCGCAATCCTGCTTACCACCTCATACACCCTATGTATACTCATAATAACACAAGGCACTCTCCCATCCCATGATGGAGGTCAGATCCATCACCAAGGATCTGTTGGATCCATCCCTGAAGATGGAGCAACAACAAGAGGAGGATGCCTTTAACACAAACACCACCACCCATCTCATGAAGTTATTTTTTTACCAGCTTGAGGAAGGGGAAAAGCTGCTTTGCCTCCCATAAAAACTTTAAAGCAGGGGTTGTTTCAATGTGATGTGTTCCTTGTGCCTCCCAGGGTTCACTGTTTCCACTACCTGATCCCCCTGGCCAAGCAAGGGAACTACGCCATCGTGGCCAACGTGGAGAGCATGGACTACGACCCGCTGGTGGTGCGGCTCAACAAGGACATCAGCGCCATCGAGGAGGCCATGAGCGCCAGCCTGCAGCAGCACAAGTTCCAGTACATCTTCGAAGGTCGGGCTCTTCCCAGTCCTTCCCCCATAAAGGGTTTTCCGTCCTCATCCCAAAGCTCCACGGGATTCCTTTCGGGGGTGAAGCAGAGGGAGGTGCTGCTGTCACCCCCAGAGCGTTGAGGGAGAGCCGGGAATGTTCCCATGGAGAGGAGAAGGCTCCAGGAAGAGCTTCCAGCACTTTCCAGGGGCTCCAGGAGAGCTGCAGAGGGACTGGGGCCAAGGCCTGCAGGGACAGCACCCAGGGAATGGCTCCCAGTGCCAGAGGGCAGCCAGGGATGGGATCTTGGCAATGAGGAATTCCTGGCTGGGCTGGGATTGCCAGAGCAGCTGGGGCTGCCCCTGCATCCCTGCAATGCCCAAGGCCAGGCTGGACACTGGGGCTGGAGCAGCCTGGGACACTGGGAGGTGGCCCTGCCATGGCATGGGTGGCACTGGATGGGCTTTAAGGTCCCTTCCCACCCAAACCATCCTGGGATTCTGTGATTCCCTGTTTGTTCAAGAAGAGGGAAATGGCTCCACACAGAGCCACAGGGACCATTCACATCCTGTTGAAGTTTAAATTCATACTCATGGTCCTCCTTAATCACACCTCTTAATCCTGGGTCTGGGATGTACAGATTTCCCACACTGGCTCCCTGTACATGAATTAAATCCTTAATTTAGACTTTTAATTGGCCTCTGGGCTTGCCCAGACCTGGGTTGGGTTGGTTGCAGTGCAAATCAGGCTGGGTTTTTGCTCTGTGTAATGAGACACGAGTGGATCCATCATTTTGGGGGTGCTGTGTCCCTCAGCCCCCAGCTGTGCCCTTCTGAGATCCTTCAGACACAGGAAACCGTTCAGAGAGGGGTTGTGCATCAGGGGCATGGGAATGCAGCTCATTCCTGCTCCTGGAAACTGAATTTACCAGGAAAAACAGGGAAACCACCAGCCTGGGGAACAGATTAAAATCCCGTGGTTCTACAGGAGCTGCAGTGACCCATTGCTGTGCAGAGGGACTGGAAGGGACATTGTGCAAAGCCTGGCTAAAAATCCTGGTTGTGACAACACAGCTCTAAGTTTTGGGGCATTTTTGTGTTTTTACTAAAGAGGTGCAAAGTCCTAAACTGCACCACAAAGATTATTGAGGGTTTCCAGTTAAAATCCAATTATCCCTCGATACACAGCTCTAAGTTTTGGGGCATTTCTGTGTTTTTACTGAAGTAGAAAGTCCTAAACTGCACCACGAAGATTACTGAGGGTTTCTGCGCTGGTGTTCGCAGGGCTCTTAGGATGAGGGAAGAGATGAGGATCTGACTCCAAGTTTCAGAAGGATTTATTATTTAACTGATAATAACTGATTTATTATTTTATTATATATATTACATTAAAACTATACTAAAAGAATAGAAGAAAGGATTTCATCAGAAGGCTGGCTAAGAATAGAACAGGAAAGAATCAATAACAAAGGCTTGTGGCTCAGACTCTCTGTCTGAGCCAGCTGGGCTGTGATTGGCCATTAATTAGAAACAACCCCATGAGCCCAATCCCAGATGCACCTGTTGCATTCCACAGCAGCAGATAACCATTGCTTACATTTTGTTCCTGAGGCCCCTCAGCTTCTCAGGAGGAAAAATCCTCAGGAAAGGATTTTTCAGAAAACGTGTCTGTGACAGGTTTCCAGTAAAAACCCAATAATCCCTTGATCCAGCTCACAGGCACCACTTAACAATGCACATTTTGGGGTTTTTTTTACCATGACTTACTGGCACTAAATCTCTTCCCCCCCTTACAGGTTTGGGCCACCTCATCTCCTGCATCCTCATCAACGGCGCGCACTACTTCAGGCGCATCAGCGAGTCGGGCATCAAGAAGATGTGCAGGAACATCTTCATCCTGCAGCAGAACCTGACCAACATCACCATGTCCCGGGAGGCCGACCTGGACTTTGCCAGGTGAGCACAGACCTCGCCCCCTGGCACTCACCTGGGGCCCACAGGAGCTGAGACAATGCAAACCACGTGTGCGTTATCTACAATAATTTTCCTATACCTGTCAGCTGTGTTTGATGTCAGAAGCCAGGACATCCCTCTGGCTGTCCTGGAGGGCTCCAGCCCCTGCCCAGGGGGCTCAGAGACCCTGGCACAGAGCCCAAGACTCCTGTGCCTTTGATTATGACCCATGGAGCAAATTACCAACCTTGTATGAGGATCTGCAAACCATGAAATTTTAAGTAGAATGATAGTGAATTTATCACAGGGTGAAAATGTAGAATTTTAGGGGCTTTAGAGTGGGGGTTCAGGAGGCAAGATGGAGGAATCTGGGTGGGTCCAAATATCCAAGTATCCAAAACACTCTTAGAAGGTATTTTATTTCTAATTTTCTACCAATAACTAATTATTTGTCTGTTGACACAACATCTGCATGGTGGCTCTTTCTAACCAATCACCCTGTGCCACCAACACTGCAGAAAATGGAGTGGATGAAGAACAAGAAGGAGATCAACAATGCCCCAAATCCTCCATCTTGTCTTCTGTCTACTTCCATTCTAAAAACCCAAAACTCTGAGTTTTTCACCCTGTGATAAACTATTCTATTATCTATTTCACACACTTGTAGATTCCAATTCATCCCAAAGTCTTGGAAGCTTTCTCCGTGGATGAAAAGGTTAAAAGCAGTGTTCTCCTGGGGGGTCAGGCAGAGAAACATTCCCTGTGCCCTGGGTTCCAGCATTCCAAAAGTCTCAGGTGGCCAGATGAGTGGCAAGTTCAACAGCTGGAGCTGCTGGTGGTGATTTTTGGCTTTCCTTTGGTTGAACAACGCTCAGAGGGACGTGGAATCACAGAATCAGGGGGGGTTGTTAAGGTCAGGGAAGATCTCCAAGGTCATCAAGCCCAAATGTGGATCAGTTGAGGCTGGTGTGAGGGCCCACCAAGTGTCTATGCTTGGTGCTCCCTTGGGGCAAGACCAAAACCCAGGCAGGGAAAAGCTTCCAAAGGTGGTGGGTGGAACCTGAACAGGATGAAATTAGGGCTTGGATTTATTCCCAGGTGAGAAATGTTTTGGTTTGTTGAAGGCTCAGGATCACCAGATCCAGGCTGGCTTGAAGGGACATCTCCCTTGAGTTCTGTTACCTTGAAATAGCAGGAACAGCAAAATAAACCCAAAATAAGCCCAAAACTGGGTGTGACAGGCCCCCTGCAAACCTCTCCCACATTCTGGGGCTCAGCTGATCCTTCTGGGTCAGGAGGGGACAGCTGAGCCAGGAACAGCCAAAGGAAAAGTCTGGGACTCGGAAATGGAGGAATGGGGTGAAATGAGAGAGGTTTGTGTGGGACTTGGATCTGACCCACCACGAACTCTTGGTGCCATCACTTGGCCACTGCTGCTGGAGGCTGAATTCTGAGGGAGGTTTGAGCTCCCTGGGTGAGGAGTGTGACTGAGTGCCTCATTTATTTGGGATCACATCTGGGGGGGAACCATCGCTGAATTCATTTCTTCAGATCACCATGGGCACCAGGAAGCTGTGGCCTGCAGGAGGGGGAGGGAGGAAGATCCATTAGAAACTCTGCAAGGAATAAACCTCCCAAATTTCATCTTTTCTTTCTTAAACGACCATCCTGTGGGGAAGGAATTTTCCTGATATCCATCCCTAAACTCCTCTGGCATGACTCGAGGCCATTTCCTCGTGTCCTTGTCCCTTGTTCCTTGGGGGCAGAGCCTGACCCACCCTCCCACAGCAGCTTTGTGCTGAACTCTTCCCATCAAATCAATCCAGCAACATTTCTCTTACTGCTCTCACAGCTTCATCACTTCCCTCTTTTCTTCTTTCATATTCTGTTTGACTCTTTAGTTCTTCAGATGACTCCTGAATGTTTAAATGTTTATTACCCAGACCCTCCTTTGACATAAACAAGGCTCTGGTGCATCCCAGGCCTGCCCTGCTCCCCTGAATTCACAATCACCTGAGCAAGGCTCTCACGTCACCCCAGGGTAGCCAGGTTCTACTCAAACTATTAAATAAACATAACAGCTCCCCTCCAGAAAGCATAAAACAACATCAGGCTGGATAAAAGTGATTTGTACCTCTGTGATACAGCTCAGGCAGGAATCTGTAAATGCTCTGTGCTGTGGATAACTCTCAGTTTGGCCTTTTCCAAGATAAAGTGGTTTTTTTATGTACAGGAGCAGCAGCAGAGCTGCTGGAGAAATTCTCTCTTCCTCCTGCACCTCCTGGGATAAATTCCCTCCCTGCCTCCCTGCTCCAGGGATCTGGAGGGTCTGGGTGGGACAGGAGAGCCCAGCCCTGCCTGGACATTTCTGTGTCCATCACACTGAGGGTTCAGCAGCAATTAGCCACAATTAACAATCAGTGCATCACTCTTAAATCTGAATGCTTTAAATCTGAATTCTGGAGCAGATCCTTTTCCTCAAAGTTTGAAGTCAGTTTGTAGGAAAGACCAGGCCAGTTGAGAAAGGACCAAAAGTTGTTTTTTTTTTTTCCTGGGATAAATTCCCTCCCTGCTCCAGGGATCTGGAGGGTCAAGGGGGGCACAGGAGACCCAGCCCTGCCTGGACATTTCTGTGTCCATCACATTGAGGGTTCAGCAGCAATTAGCCACAATTAACAATCAGTGCATCACTCTCCACATAGCCCCTCTCCATCTATTAAATCTGAATTCTGGAACACATCCCTTTCCTCAAAGTTTGAAATCAGTTTGTAGGAAAGACCAGGCCAGTTGAGAAAGGACCAAAAGTTTGGTTTTCTTTTCCCTGGGATAAATTCCCTCCCTGCTCCAGGGATCTGGAGGGTCTGGGTGGGACAGGAGAGCCCAGCCCTGCCTGGATATTTCTGTGTCCATCACACTGAGGGTTCAGCAGCAATTAGCCACAATTAACAATCAATACATCACTCTCCATGCCTCAAATCTGAATTCTTGAGCAGGTCCCTCTTCTCAAAATGAACCTGTTTGAAATCAGTTTGTAGGAAAGGCCAGGCCAGTTGAGAAAGGACCAAAATTTCTTTAAGGTTTTCCTGAATGTTGTGCTTTTGATTTTTTGCTTTTATTTTTCACTTCTGGCATTGTCTTCAAGGCTTTTTAGAGGCCTCAGAGAACACTGGGCATCCCTTTCTTCTCTGCTCAGTGACTCCAGGCAGTGGAAATCCCAAGCAGGGAAGCTGGAAGGGGAAACCCTTTTTCCCCTGAATCAAAAATCAGGTGGAGGATTAAGAGCAAGCCCAGGTAACACTTGTTGGTCCTGGTGAGGCTCTTGCTGTTTAAACCCCATTTTTCCAAAGCTCTGTGACCTGCAGGTGACAACAGCAGCATTGGCTGCTTTGGGAGAATCCCATGGCAAGGGGAAAATGTGTTTTAAATGAGTTTTTCTTTCAGATTCTCAGTTCAAGGCAAGGAAAGTCTCAGCAGAGCATCACAGAGCACATTTCCACCAGAAAAAAAAAAAAAAAAATTAAATTGCCAAGTGGTGTGAGGAGTTTTTTTCCACCAGGAGAAAGGGTGAAACAGGCTGGCTCTGACTGCTGAGGTGTCACAAAGGATTTGTGGCATTTGCTAAATTTCCTGCCAATATTAATGGGTTTTTCACTCCTGTGTGTGTTCAGTATCTGGGGCAGCAGAAATGCAGGAGGTTGTTGGGGCTTCCACTGCTTTATTAAGGAAAAAGCAGGATTTTCTCCCTGTGGAATATCCAGGCATGTGCTGCAAACTCTGGGACTGAGCACCACTTCCAAATGCCTCCAAATTGCCAAAGTTTCACAGCCAGAATTAGGTTTATAGCATGAAAGGGATAAAAGCTTCAAATTTGAATTCCTCCTCTTGTCCCTTCCCTTGTGTCTTCTTCTCTCCTCTCCCTCTATCCCCACCCGGAATTCTCAGGGATTTTATGAAGATTTCATCAGAGGTAGTCACAAAGGGTGAGGATTCTGCTTCAGACTCAGCCTTTAATTAAAAAAATCACTGAAAAAAGTGATTTTCTGAGTCAGACGAGTGTTAGAACTGAGTGTGCAACTGAGGTGGTTGCAAAGGGAGCAGAGAGAGCAGGGATGAAATGGGGACATTTTCCCTAACAAGTGTCACTGTCACCTGGGAAACGAGCAGGGCTCTCAGGGTCCCTGCCTCAGGGGGGGGCAGCAGAGGGGTCCAGAGGGGTCCCCACACCTGGAGTGAGTGGGAGCTTCCATTCCAGGTGTTCCCATGGCCACCCCTCCTGCAGGGACCTGGAATCTTGTCCTGCTGTTGATGACAATACCAGGAATATTGGCTGGGACAATGCTAGGAGTATTGGCTGGGACAATGAGAGGGATATTGGCTGGGACAATGACAGGGTATTGGCTGGGACATTCCAGGGGTATTGGCTGGGACATTCCCAGGAATATTGGCTGGGACAATGACAGAAATATTGGCTGGGACATTTCCAGGGATATTGGCTGGGGTATTTCCAGGAATATTGGCTGGGACATTCCCAGGGGTATTGGCTGGGACAATGACAGAAATATTGGCTGGGACAATGACAGGGGTATTGGCTGGGACATTCCCAGGAGTATTGGCTGGGACATTTCCAGGGATGTTGGCTGGGACATTCCCAGGAATATTGGCTGGGACATTTCCAGGGATATTGTCTGAGACATTTCCAGGGGTATTGGCTGGGCCATTCCAGGGGTATTGGCTGGGCCATTCCAGGGGTATTGGCTGGGCCATTCCCAGGAATATTGGCTGGGATATTCCAGGGATATTGTCTGGGACATTCCAGGAGTATTGGCTGGGATATTCCCAGGAGTATTGGCTGGGACATTCCAGGGATATTGGCTGGGACATTGCCAGGGCTATTGGCTGGGACATTCCCAGGAATATTGGCTGGGACATTCCAGGGATATTGTCTGGGATATTTCCAGGGATATTGTCTGGGATATTTCCAGGAGTAGTGGCTGGGGCAGTGACAGGAATATTGGCTGGGACATTCCACGGGTATTGGCTGGGACCTTCCAGGAATATTGGCTGGGACATTCCCAGGGATATTGTCTGGGATATTTCCAGGGGTATTGGCTGGGACATTCCAGGAGTATTGGCTGGGACAATGACAGGAATATTGGCTGGGACATTCCCAGGGATATTGGCTGGGACATGTCCCTGTAGCAGATGTGGCACCTCATTGGTGCTGCTGGTGGCTCCCTGGGGAGTTGGGGTGGGGAGGAGCCATCAGAGCTCCCTTGTGCCTGGTTTGGCCATCAGTAAACCCAAATCATGGACTCACAGGATCACGGCAGATGGAAAAGATTTCCCAGCCCATGGAGTCCCAGCTGTGCCCAACCCTCCCCTTGTCCCCAGCCCAGAGCTCTGAGTGCCACCTCCAGGGGTTCCTTGGACACCTCCAGGGATGGGCACTCCAAACCTCCCTGGGCAGCCTTTTCCAATGTTTAACAACCCTTATGGAGAAGGAATTCTCCCAAAATCCCCCCTGAGCCCAGCCTGAGGCCGTTCCCTCTGCTCCTGTCCCTGTTCTCCCCCTGTGTCCCCTCCTGGCAGGGACTTGTGCAGAGCCACAAGGGCCCCTGAGCCTCCTTTGCTCGAGGCTCAGCCCCTGCCCAGCTCCCTCAGCCCCTCCTGGCTCTCCAGACCCTGCCCAGCTCCCTCAGCCCCTCCTGGCTCTCCAGACCCTTCCCAGCTCCCTCAGCCCCTCCTGGTTCTCCAGACCCTTCCCAGCTCCCTCAGCCCCTCCTGGCTCTCCAGACCCTTCCCAGCTCCCTCAGCCCCTCCTGGTTCTCCAGACCCTTCCCAGCTCCCTCAGCCTCTCCAGACCCTTCCCAGCTCCATTCCCACTCTCCAGCCCCTCTATGGGGCTGGGGAATGCTCCTGTTACTCCAAACCCATCTTTATTCCAAGGCCAGGTTGGATGGGGCTTGGAACCACCTGGAATAGTGGAAGATGTCCCTGCTCATGGCCAGGGTGGCTCTGGATGATCCTAAAGTCCCTTCTCACCCAAAGCACTCCATGATCCCAGCAAAGGGGAGCATGGGGAGGTTTAGGATGGAGGATGCAGCTGCAGCTCGAGCTTTCCTCAATCCCACGTCAATGCTGCATCAGTGCTGGGCTGGTACCGGGGCTGTGCTGCCAGGGAGCACTCAGCCCTCCTGTGCTGCCAGCCCGGGCAGGTTTTTGTTCGACTGGGCAGGTTTTTGTTCGATTTTCCCCGGGTTTCTGCCGTTCCCTGGCAGCAGGAATCAGCAATGCCCTGCTGCCATCTACTGGGAGCTGCCGAGGGAAAGGAAGCAGTCAAACATCGCCGTGCTCTGCAGGGAGACTTTTCATGGCCAAGTCTTATTTCTCTGCCTGATTTTACTCTCAGGTTGTGCCTGGGTGCCCAGGTTGCCTGAGGGAGGAGCTGGTGGAGGAAATCTTCCTCTGAGAGCCACCTCCGAGCTCCATTTGTGTGTGGAGAGCACCAGGTCCAGCAAGTCCTGACCTGGATGCTTTGTTCAGAGTCAGGAGTCTCTGCAGAGCTCCTGAGATGCTCCCCTGCCACCTGCGGGTGAGAGAAGCATCTCAGATGTTCTCCTTGGGGCTGCCCCCAAGCCAGGACTAAGTTTGGGGTGTTTAGGACCATTCAGTTTGAGCAAACCCCACATCAGCTGAGTACACAGGGCACTCTGTTCCCCCTCTTCGTAGCTGAGTTGAGAAAGGTAAAAATCCCCAAATCTTCCCAGTCTGGATCCCAGGAAATCCCTTCCTTACAGGAGATGAGGGCCAGAAGAGGCTCTGGAGGAGAAGGTTGTGCAAAGTTGTGCTGTTTGCATCCCAGGCTGGGCTCCTGTGTCTGCAGCCTGTCCTCGTTTGGGCTTGCAGCTTTTAATTAACAAAGCTGCTTTGGTTTTCAATTAAGGACTCGCTTACAACAAAATCCGTATTTTCTTTCCCTTTCTTTTCCGCCTTGTTTGCTCCCCCCTGTAGCTTCTGCTGAGCTTTGATCTCAGTGCAGGTTTAATTAGCTGTAATTAGTGGTTTCACCGCATTAACCGAAAATCAGAGGCTTAAAAACCACCCCTCAGCTCCATGGCCTCATCCCCACCTTCCTCCTCCTGCTGCCCATGGGGGATTTGGGGGATCAGAGGGTCCCTGTGTGGCCCTTGCCCAGTGCATCCCAAAGCTCCACCTTTTTATGGGATCATTGAAGCTCCCCCATCCATGGATCCCATTCCCAGTGAAATCTGCCAGGAGTTTTAGGAGGGCCCCAGTCTGTTCCTTCCCAGCATTCCCTGGAGCATTTTTTGGGGTGTCTCCCTGCTTTTCAGTACATTTGGAATCATGGAATTGTTTAGGTTGGTAAAGCCCTCCAAGGTCATTGAGTCCAGCCCTGCCAAGGCCACCACCTGCCCCATGTCTCCAAGTGCCACATCCACATGGATTTTAAATCCCTCCAGGGATGGGGACTCCACCCCTGCCCTGGGCAGCTCTTCCAGGGCTGCACAGCCCTTTTTGGGAAGGAATTTCCCCAAAATCCCCCCTGAGCTGCCCTGGCCCAGCCTGAGGCCGTTCCCTCTGCTCCTGTCCCTGTTCCCTGGAGCACAGCCCGACCCCCCCGGCTGTGCCCTCCTGGCAGGGACTTGTGCAGAGCCACAAGGGCCCCCTGAGCCTCCTTTGCTCCAGGCTCAGCCCCTGCCCAGCTCCCTCAGCCCCTCCTGGTTCTCCAGACCCTTCCCAGCTCCCTCAGCCCCTCCTGGTTCTCCAGACCCTTCCCAGCTCCCTCAGCCCCTCCTGGTTCTCCAGACCCTTCCCAGCTCCCTCAGCCCCTCCTGGCTCTCCAGACCATCCCCCAGATCCTTTGGCCTTTTCAGCTTCTCCAGGTTTCCCAAACTTTCAGCTTTTCCAGTCCTTCAGGAGCTCCTGGAAGCTGGGCTGTGGCCAAACCCTTTGCTGAAACTTCTCAGCAGAGGATGGAGAGGAGATTCTGGAGTATTCTGCAGATTTTGGAAGGTGTGACTCTGCTCTTCTCCGTGGATGTGCCCAGTCTCAAATATTCCTCCCCAGGACAACCCTTGAGGCTTTTCCACCCCGTAGCATCCCCAGAGTAGCTGGATTAGGGGCCAAACTCTCCCAGCCCTGCTCTCCCCTGGCTGTGGGAGGTCACAGAGCACCCACTCTCCGTGGGGATGGCTCCAAGTGCCAGGAGGAATCATCTGAAAATATCAGCAGGCTCTGGGAGGCCCCAGTCCTGCTCAGCCTCGCCAGTGTTGACTCAATGCTTTATTTTGATCAGGTTTTTCAGCCCTTGCCCCAGGCACCGTTAATCCTCGCTCTGTAACCTTTAAAGAGAGAGGTTTTCGTGTTCTCTGCAATGATTTTCATTGCCTGGACAGGGATGTCTGAGTAAAGAGATTAATTCAATTTTCCTAAACTGGAAATGGACTGAAAAACTGAGAGGCTTCATTGACTTTTCCTCTCTGGGTTCGTGGCGTGATGGAGAAACAATCAATGGGGTGAACTTCTCACCAGGCAGAACCTGGTGTTCCCATTCCAGGCTCAGGAAGATGGGAATAAACATTTTTAAGAAGTCAGTTTTGGCCAGAACACGTTCCTCCCCTGCCTTAAAACCATCAGGATATGTTCTCCTGGAAATGAGTTCCAAACAAATCCCTCATTTATCCCCGAGGTGACAGTCTTTTGCTGATATGTGCTTTCTGGAGACTAATAAGTTTTGAATGTCTTTGGGGAGGGGGAGGAATAAAAAAAAAACTATCAAAGTAATTACTTTGTGTTCCCAAGCTCCTTATTTGTGTAGGTGCCTGTGTGTTTATCTCCCTCTGTCATGCTGCATTGCTAATGGTAATTAAAGGCAAGGGATTTTTCTTGCTGCAAGTTTTTTTCTTCTTATTTTCCACCTTTAGTGATTTTGGCCTCGGTGACGATGCTTTGCCACTGGCCAGCCACTTGTGGAAGTGCTTTAATAGAAGGTCTGAGTTGGAATTCCGGCTGGAATTGGATAATTTAATTTACCCAGGCCTGTGCAATGTGAGGTGGGCTCTGGTTTTGCAGGCCAAGGTTTGACAGCACATCCTGGAGGTGTCAGTCCTGGTGGCCACTGTCCTCTCTGTGGTGGCTCTGGGAAATCGTGGAGAACTCCTCAATATTTGCTTTTTTTGCACTGAAATTGGGTTTTGGGTGGTGGCAGCAGAAATACAGAGCAAACCCGCGTGGTCTGTGGTCAGCAGTGGGGTGGGGTGTGTCACTTTGATTTGAATATTTAATTTATGCAGGAATTGGATAATTTAATTTATCCAGGCCTATGCAATGTGAGGTGGGCTCTGGTTTTTTTCAGGCCAAGGTTTGACAGCACATCCTGGAGGTGTCAGTCCTGGTGGCCACTGTCCTCTCTGTGGTGGCTCTGGGAAATCGTGGAGAACTCATCAAAACTTGCTTTATTTGCACTGAATTTGGGTTTTGGATGGTGACAGCAGAAATCAGTAGCAGTATACAGAGTATACCCGCGTGGTCCATGGTTGGCAGTGGGGTGGGATGTGTCGCTTTGATTTGAATATTTAATTTATCCAGCTGGAATTGGATAATTTAATTTATCCAGGCCTGTGCAATGTGAGGTGGGCTCTGTTTTTTTCAGGCCAAGGTTTGACAGCACATCCTGGAGGTGTCAGTCCTGGTGGCCACTGTCCACTCTCTGGTGGCTCTGGGAAATCGTGGAGAACTCCTCAATATTTGCTTTTTTTGCACTGAAATTGGGTTTTGGGTGGTGGCAGCAGAAATACAGAGCAAACCCACGTGGTCCATGGTTGGCAGTGGGGTGGGGTGTGTCACTTTGATTTGAATATTTAATTTATGCAGGAATTGGATAATTTAATTTACCCAGGCCTGTGCAATGTGAGGTGGGCTCTGGTTTTTTCAGGCCAAGGTTTGACAGCCACATCCTGGAGGTGTCAGTCCTGGTGGCCACTGTCCACTCTCTGGTGGCTCTGGGAAATCGTGGAGAACTCATCAAAACTTGCTTTATTTGCACTGAATTTGGGTTTTGGGTGGTGACAGCAGAAATACAGAGCAAACCCGCATGGTCTGTGGTCAGCAGTGGGGTGGGGTGTGTCACTTTGATTTTTTAAGATTTTCTAAGACTTCTGATGTTTACATTCTTGTAACGAACTTCCTCACACACTTTCTGTCAATAACTCATTGTTTTGCATTCTTTTGTAGAAGAAGAGAAATTTGATGGACTGTTGGTTTGTCCAGTGTCATTGGGGAGGTGGCACTGTCACCCTCCAATCCACTGCCACTTTTAGAAATCCATAAATGTTGGAGTCAGGAAATAAACTTCCCTTTTCTTCACCTTGAGAGCAGCGGTGTGCGAGCTCAAGTTGTTTCGTGTCCTGCAGTGACAGGGTGGGGTCCCCACGGGTTCTGGATCCTTGGGAAACCCACCCAGGACACTCTGGCAGGGGCTCGAGGGCTGGCACACGGGGTTCTGCTGGGTTCCCAGGGGACTCCAGTCTCCCCCTGCACCTCATTTCCCACAGGAAACATGGAAGGTGTTCTGCTGGGAAGAGGTTTTGGCTGGGAAGAGGCCACAGGGCTTTCCCCACAGGCCCCCCCAGGCTGCAGGGTCTTAGACCAGGTCTAAAGTCTGGATCAGGAGGCCAAAACTGCACTTCCAGATGGTGCCCAGGTTCTGATGAGCTTTTCATCCCACAGAAATGTGAGGATGAGTGTGAAAGCTCACTTTTAGGTGCAGGTAAAGCCTCTGTGTGTGTGTGGTGGATCCAGCACTGGCTTTAGCAGGATTCTGTGTGCACAGAGAGCAGCTTTATTTGTGGGCTTGCTCTAAAACTTCCACGGGAACATTCCAGCAAATCCTCTCCTCTCTGTGCCATCCAAGGAGCTTTCCCTGATTCCCTGCACTTCCACAGCTCCAGGCTCTGGAAATGCCACCGAGCATCACACGAGGTGTTGGACTGGAGACACGGAGGCAGCAGCTGCAGGGCTGGGAATGGGATCCAGGGGAACTGGGAATGGGATCCAGGGGAACTGGGAATGGGAGTCAGGGGAATTGGAAATGGGATCCAGTGGAACTGGAAATGGGAGTCAGGGGAATTGGAAATGGGAGTCAGGGGAACTGGAAATGGGATCCAGTGGAACTGGAAATGGGATCCAGTGGAATTGGAAATGGGATCCAGTGGAACTGGGAATGGGATCCAGTGGAACTGGGAATGGGAGTCAGGGGAACTGGAAATGGGATCCAGTGGAATTGGAAATGGGATGCACTGGAACTGGAAATGGGATCCAGGGGAACTGGAAATGGGATGCACTGGAACTGGAAATGGGATCCAGGGGAACTGGAAATGGGAGTCGGGGAACTGGAAATGGGATCTACTGGAACTGGAAATGGGAGTCAGGGGAATTGGAAATGGGAGTCAGGGGAACTGGAAATGGGAGTCAGGGGAACTGGAAATGGGATCCAGTGGAACTGGAAATGGGATGCACTGGAACTGGAAATGGGATCCAGTGGAATTGGAAATGGGATCCAGTGGAATTGGAAATGGGAGTCAGGGGAACTGGAAATGGGATCCAGTGGAACTGGGAATGGGATCCAGTGGAACTGGGAATGGGATCCAGTGGAACTGGGAATGGGAGTCAGGGGAACTGGAAATGGGATCCAGTGGAACTGGAAATGGGATCCAGTGGAATCCAGGCGAGGAAGAAGAGGGAATCACGCTGACTTTCCTTCATTAAAAGGTTTTTTTGCTTTAGAGCAGCCAAGGGTGGCAGCTGCCAGCACAAGGAACAGGATTCTGTCCTGAATCCTTCCGTGGATTGTCTCTGTTTGGAATCAGGGAATCATTTGGGTTGGAAAAGCCCTCTGGGATCATCCAGCCCAACCCTTTCCCTGTCACTGCCAAGGCCACCCCTGACCCTGTCCCCAAGGGCCACATCCACACTTCCAGGGCTTTGAAATCCCTCCAGGGATGGGGACTCCACCAAGGCTGGAAAACCCTCCTGGGGAAGAAACTTCCCCTGATATCCAACTTAAACCTCTCCTGGAACTTGAGGTTGTTCCCTCTTGTTTGGTCAGCTTGGGAGAAGAGCCCAACGCTCAGCCTGAGCCCAAGCAAGCATCCAGAGCCATCCCATGGGAGCAGATCCCGCTGTGAGTGTGTGGGAATGGGAGCTCCCTGTCTGAGCTCTCCCACACCACCTTGGATCTCCTGTTTGGGTTAGAAACTGCTCTTTCCTCCCGTGCTTAAAGGTGGGTTCTTGGGAGCAGAATGTCTGGGTCCTGTTCTGGGAGGTTCTGGTGAAATTCCCAACAAGCAGCTTGAAGGGAAAGGACAGATGTTTTAAGAAGGGAATTTGTGTGACACACAAAAAAAGAAACTACCAAAAAAAAAATAAATAAATAAAAGGAAGAACCATCAGTGTGTCAGGAGCAGCCATCCCTCCTGTCTCCTCATCAGAGGAAGGCAGGGGTGAAGCTTTGCCACCTGCTGGAGCCACAAATGTGTCCCTGGGAAGGGCTGGGAGGGAGGAAAATGTCGGTGCTGGGACACAAAGGGACAGTGAGGATGTGCCAGGGCTGGGCACAGGGCTGGGGAGGCGAGAGGAGGGAGAAGGGAAATGGGAGAAAAGGGAGAAGAAGAGGGAAAAGGGAAAAAAAGAGGGAAAGGGGAGAAGGGAAAAGGGAGAAGAGGGAAAATGGAAGAGAGAAGGGAAAAGGGAAAAGAAGAGTGAAAGGGAAGGAAGAGGGAAGAGGGAAGAGGGAAGAGGGAAGAGGGAAGAGGGAAGAGGGAAGGGAAGGGAAGGGAAGGAAAGGAAAGGAAAGGAAAGGAAAGGAAAGGAAAGGAAAGGAAAGGAAAGGAAAGGAAAAAGGAGAAAGGAGAAGCCAATTCCTGGTGGGACAGAGGAGGGAAAAGGGAAACTGAGGAAAGGACAGGAGCAGCAGAACTGAGAGGACCAGCAGGGTCAGGCCATGGCACAGCACTGGGGTAGAGCAGGGATGGCAGCAGGTGTAGCCCAGGAACAGCAGGGTTCCAGCCCTTTAAATTGTTCAGGGGAGGCCTGGACTGGATTTAGGAACTTTATTTTTTTTTCCCAGAAAAAAAAAATTGCACAGCTTGCACAGCTGCCCAGGGCAGTGGAGGAGTCACCATCCCTGGAAGAGTTCAAAGCCATGAGGATGTGGCACTTGGGGATAAGGGTTAGTGGTGACCATGGTGGTGAAGGGGTTGCACTGCACACATGAATTTTGGCAGGTTGAGATACATTCCTCTGTGGTTAATTACTCTTTAATCAACAAAATCTTTAATTCATTGACTTTTGGTCTGACTTGGAGGTTTTAGCCAACTCAGGGCTGGTGGTGAGTCCTGGTGCAAAGCCACACATTCAGCTGGTGAACCTAAATAATCCTAAATAATCCTAAATAATCCTAAATAAGGATTTCTACAGCTGCCTTCTGCAACCAGGAGTTTCTTCCTTCTCCTTCTGCTGAGGATCCATGCCTGGGGATGTGCTGGTCATTCCAGGTGGTGGGATCTGAAACATTCCCAGCTATCACTTCTTATCCTCAGGGGTTTTTACCCAAAAAAAGTCCCAAGATGGTTTTTCCACCTTTCAAATGCTGAGAGCTGGGGCTGCCCCTGCTGGGGGCACCTGGGGACCTTCCTTTGTCACTGAAGGATTGACTGGTGATTATGGGGGGAATTTTCCCTCATGCCAGGGAATGTTCTCAACAATCAGCCATCTCCTGGCTCTGGGATCATGGAATGGTTTGGGTTGGGAGGGACCCTAAACCACCCTCCTCTATCTCAGGGTGCTCCACGTGCCTCACCCCCCTCACAATGAACCCCTTCCTCCAAAAATCTAATCCAAATCTGACCCCTTTTAGTTTAAAACTTCCCTTTTGTCCTGTCACTATCTGTCACCTGTGTAAAAAGTTGCTTTCCATCTTTTTTTTTAATTAACTCTCTTTAAGGACTTAAAGCTGCAAAGAGCTTGGGATGCAACCGAGATTTTATGGCTCTGTGGAGTCAGCTGGGGACAAGATGCCCCTCACTATTTTCTGACCCATGGAGGAACAGCTCCACAGCAGCTTTTTCCCTCCCTTTCCTCCCTTTCCTCCCTCTTCAACTGTGCAGTAACATCTTATTCTGGACAATCACAATAAACAATAAACCCCTTCCTCCAAAAATCTAATCCAAATCTCACCTCTTTTAGTTTAAAACTTTCCTTGTGTCCTGTCACTATCTGTGACCTGTGTAAAAAGTTGCTTTCCATCTTTTTTTTTATTATTATTATTCATTCTCTTTAAGGATTTACGGTTGCAAAGAGTTTGGGATGTAACCAAGATTTTATGATTTTATGGGCTCTGTGGAGTCAGCTGTGGACAAGATGCCCCTCAGCATTTTCTGACCCATGGAGGAACAGCTCCACAGCAGCTTTTTCCCTCCCTTTCCCCCCTTTCCAACTTCTCTGGGGGACTCAGCCTCCCCCATGGTGTTCCCCAGGAGCTTTCCCAGGAAAGGTGTGATCCCCTCGAGCTGGATTTCAGTGTGGTTGCCATAATTACCCTCTGACCTCCACCCTCAGCAAGATGAGACAGCCCAAAAGGAGAGCTGTGATTAAAAAAAAAAAAAATAAAAAAAGGAAAACCAAAAAAAACCACCCCAAAAAAACTGAGAAATTATTCTTGAAGTGCCAAAGGCGAGAGGCTGCAGGGCAGGAACGAGCAGGGAATGCAGAGCAGGCAACGCCGTCTATCCAAGGTGGAGCCTCTGCCATTAAAAATTCCAACTCCAGTGCGGGAAACGTGGAGTGAAGGAGGTGAATTATTGATGGGGAGCAGGGATTACCATATCTGACAGATGGAGACTGTCTGAGAACATTTTGCAGAGTGGCATCTGCACCGTGCCTGATTGGTGTCCCTGAACTTTCGCGCGTCAGATGTCGAATATCAACACACAAACTCTGATGTAGCAATTAAATCTGTCCTCTGATGAACCTGGGCCTCGTAGCCAGGAGAAATCCACACATTCTGAGAAAGTCCAAATGCCTCAATTCTTATTTTTTAGGGAGCCGTTTGAATAATTACATCCAGAGCACTGCATTGAACGCACACACGTATGATGATGTCGGCGTTTAGATATATTCAGGGAATTATGTGCAGCATATCGTGTCTTACTCCAATTTTACTGAAGGCTGCAAAGCTCCCCTTGTCTTTCATCATTTGTATTCCAGATTTGAGCTCAAATAATACAGAGAGGCTCTAAAATTCAGCTGCCACCTCACGTCACAGAGGTGCATTAACACCTAAAGCTGAAATGGGTCTCTCAAGTAGATCTTCTCCTAAGGAAGTTGTAAATCAGGATTCCACCTTGTCATGTGTGGAAAAACAAAGAGGAGAAGGAAAAGTGCAAATAAGAGCAAGTTTGATGCTTTGGTGGGGAACAGCTTGGATTGGGATATAAAGATATAAAATATGGCTTCTTTTAATAGGATTTAATAGGCTTTTTTTAATAGGATTCAGTGCCTCAGATCCTGGGTTGTTTTCCTAAGCCCAGCCCAACGTGGCAAATGGGTGAATTTTTCTGCCGTCTGTTAAAAGTGGGGTGCTGGGGGAAATGCAGTTTTCCTTCATGGAGAATGTGCAGATTTTGGGAATCATCAGGAAAATGTGCTTTTAGTCCCTGGAGGGGCTTTCAGGGGTGGAATCTGGGATTGGTTACTCAAGGAGAATTGCTATTAGGAAAAATCTCTTCAGCCAAAGAAGGGCAGCGCTGGAGTCCCCATCCCCGGAGGGACTGAAAGCCTTGTGGCTGTGACATTTGGGGACATGGTCAGTGGTGGCTTTGGCAGTGCTGGGAATGGTTGGACTGGATGTTCTAAAGGGCCTTTCCAGCCTGAATGGTTCTGTGATTCCATGATTTTGTAGGGTGGCTGTTGTTGGGTGGGATCCACCCCGCTGGACACACAAGGAGTTCCCCACACAGAATGGACGAGGTTGGAGGGGACCATGGTGGGGTCCTTGGTCCTTGACACCCTCAGAGCAGCTTTTGAGAGAAGTTCTGGATGCAGAGTCTCCAAAGTGCCTGGGGAAATTCTCAGATGGGAATTGCGAGAGGTCAGAAAAAAACTTGAAAAAAATTAATAAATTACTAGGGAAAACTGCAGGTTCAGTTCTGGCAGCAGAGTCCTTTGGGGAGCCTGGAGGGTTCGTGCAGCTGAAGAGGGAGGAGATAAAAAGCAGTTCAGAGAATTGCTGTGCTTTTGATGGCTCTGAACTATTCCACCATCCAGAAGCAGTGCAGGGACTCTCTGCTCACTCTGTGGGGACCAGTTTTGTTTCCAAGGAGCTGCTGTTGCACTGCAGTGGAGTCAGTCCATAAAAAGTGACATTCACGTGACACAACTCCAGGATATTCCATGAGTAAAACTTGGTTTTTCCATGCAGTGGAGAGTGGAGATAGAAACCCCATGTATTCTGGGTTTTACCTGCACTGACATTGCCTTGATAATATTTTCATTTAAAATGTTCAGATTTGTGCTGTCTGGCAAAAAAAGATACTTCAGTGAAGCTCTGTTGGGTGAAAAAGTTGGGATAATTGGAGCTAAACCCACCAGGAATGGCCAGAAGAAGCCACAGCTGTGCTGCACAGGGGGTTTCAGGGGTGGACTTGTGGGAGCTGCTCTTTTAGGGGTGGTGGGTTTCAATCCCTCTAAATACGACTTTTGCCCTCAGAATGATCAAGAGGGAGAAGCAATTTTGACCAAAAATGCTGGAAATGAACAGCAGCTGCCCATAAAAACCTGTGGCCTCCAACCTGGAGGTTTCCAAGCATCAGGAGAAGCTGGGATGAAATGTTCCTCAGGCCAGTGGCCACCACAGAGAGCAAGGAGCAGAGGGTTGGAGCTCTGAATCCCTCATCCAGGAGAGCCACAGCTCCATGCCCATGGCCACCACTTCTGGATATCTCAAATTTTGGCACTGAACCCATCCTGGTTTCTCTCTGCCATAGTTACTGCACTGTAGCTCAATGGACCTGACCACAGCCTGGTGCTGGACCTGACCACAGCTACTGCTGACCACAGCTACTACTGACCACAACTACTACTGACCACAGCTACTACAGCTTAATGGACCTGACCACAGCCTAGTGCAGGAGCATGGCACACAACTACTGACCACAACTACTGCGGGCAAAATTGACTTGATGAACCCGACCACAGCCTACTACAGGCACACATTGACTTGTTGGACCCAACCATGGCCTACCCCAGGCTGACTTTGACTTGTGGAACCCAATCATGACCTACTACAGGCAAAACTGACTTGTGGAATCCAAACACAGCCTACTACAGGCTGACACTGACTTGTGGAACTCAGCCATGGCCTACCTCAGGCAGATGTTGACTTGTTGGATCCAATGATGACCTACCACAGGCTGACTTTGACTTGTTGGACCCAAACACAACCCACCTCAGGCTGACATTGACTTGTGGAACCCAAACTCAACCTACTGCAGCCAGACACTGACTTGGAAACCCAACCATGGCCTACTACAAGCAGACTTTGACTTGTGGAACCCAACCATGGCCTACTACAGACAGACACTGACTTGGAAACCCAACCATGACCTACCTTAGACAGACATTGACCTGTGGAACCCAACCATGACCTACCTCAGGCAGACATTGACTTATGGAACTCAACCATGACCTACCCCAGGCTGGCTTTGACTTGTGGAACCCAAATTCAACCTACACCAGGCAGACATTGATTTGTGGAGCCCAACCATGACCTGTCTCAGGCAGACATTGGCCTGGAAACCCAACCATGACCTACAGACATTGGCTTGAGGGCCCTGCTTGAGCTTCTGCCCCAGTTCTGTCCCCATCAGGCAGATCCCATCGTGTCCTTCACCCATCAGCAGCTCCCAGCCATTCCTGGTTTATCAAAGCTCAGCTGGCACCCCGGGCACCTCCCCAGTCACATCCAGTTCCACCTCACTTGATCCTAAATAAATTGGAGGGTTGCCACTGTGATTGTTGTTCCCAAAGGGAAGGGAAAATTGTGGGATTTTTTTGCTGACTGGAGCAATCTCTGCTGCACTGTTGTGGAAGTGCTGACTCTCTCTTCTTTCAGGCTACATTCATTTCCACCTTCCCTCCAATTTATGCATGAGGCAAGGGGAAAAAATTCCTTAATATTCCTTATAAACTGGCAGATGGTATCGATAATTTTTTTTTTTTTTTACTATATGCAATAAAATGCAAATGTGTGTGGCTTATTTGCAAATGCTGGCATTAATAACTGATATTTAAACAGGTCAGATTAACACTTTTACTGATCTATTAAAAAGATTCTTTTCCAATCATTTGCACACTCAAAATCAATTTTAATATGACATGTAAATTGAATTTAATTTTTTTTACAAAATTGCATTTATCTTCCTGAGCCATTAAATTTACTATTTAATATGTACTTTCCAGCTCACTTGGCTAGAATTTCATTGCTCTTTATCTGTATAAATTTAATTAGCCTTGATATCATCAGTATATTATAGAACTAATTAAAGATTTAGATAAGTGCTGAGGGTGCTTGTTTAATACCCTATAAAGTTCCATTTGGAGAGGGAGAATTTCCGTCTCTCATTAGGATCAGCTGGATTGGAGCTACAAGGAGTGGCTCAGACATTGTTTTTTTGGTTTTTTGGTTTTTTTTGAAGAATTATTTAATGGGCTTTAATGGGTTTATCCTCCCTTTGAAAAGCTGTGTAATTGCTGTCTCTCACTGCACGCTGGGAGGGGGCTCAGAGGTGCTCAGGGATTGGGTTTCAGTGCTCTGGGGATGCTCAGGGATCCCCATTCCCAGAATCCCGGGGTTGCTGAGGTGGGAAAAGCCCTCCAAGGTCACAGAATCCAACCTTGTCACCAGCCCTGAGTGCCACCTCCCTGGACACCTCCAGGGGTGGGGACTCCACACCTCCCTGGGCAGCTTCTCCAATGGTTACCAACTTTTTCCATCCAATGATTTGGGAGAAGAGTTCCAGAAGATTTCCCCAAAGGGGGCAGGGAGAGTTCAGTTTTGTCCTAAAAAATGAGGAAATTCCTTCTGATCTCTCTGTTTACCAACTTTTGCCATGAGGAAGTTGTGGAGGTGTTCGCAGGGGTCCCAGGATGAGGGAAGAGATGAGGATCTGACTCCATGTTTTAGAAGGCTGAGTTATTATTTTATGATATATATTATATTAAAAGTATACTAAAAGAATAGAAGAAAGGATTTCATCAGAAGGCTTGAAAGGAATAGAAAGGAATGGAATGAAAATAAAATCTTGTGACTGACCAGAGTCTGAGACAGTCAGACTGTGATTGGCCGTTAATCAAAAACAACCACATGAACCAATCCCAGATGCACCTGTTGCATTCCACAGCAGCAGATAACCATTGGTTACATTTCATTTCTGAGGCTTCGCAGCTTCTCAGGAGAAAAAATCCTAAAGAAAGGATTTTTCATAAAATGCGTTTGTGACAGGAAATTCCTTCTGGTCTCTCTGTTTACCACCTTTTTCCATCAGCAAATTCCTTCTGTTCTCCCACCTGAGCCTCCCCTGGAGCTCCTGTTCCCAGCGTTGTCCAAGTGATGAACCCTCGGAGGGAGGCAGGGAAAAGGAAGTAAGAAGGAAACATTAATGAGAAAAGAAGAGATAAGGCAGATAACTATCAGGATGGAAAGGAGGAGGGAGGACAGGAGAGAGCTTTGGGAAGGGGGGTGATGTTCTGCACGTCCCTTACCCTTCCCTTTGCTAATTAATTCTGCGTTTAAGAGCTGATTTCTCAGACAAAAAGCTCTGCAGTGGTGACAAACCCAGTGACAGAGCTGCACGTGGCACCCAGAGGTGTTGGCTGGGGGGGTTTTTATCCAAAATGGCTTTGTCTGTATAAAAAGCAGCCCCCAGGTGAGCTGATTTGTATGTAGGGCTTCATACGCTGTGTCTGTGCTTTAAACTTTAAAAGGGAAAATAATTGGATTTCCTAACGAGGCTGTCTCTAATTAGAAGGCTGTGCTTATGCCCTTTTGAATAAATACACTTGTTTTTCTTGCCTGGCTCTGTAGTGATCAGAGCCCTGCCTGGGTACTGAGCAAGGGGTGAGGGCTTCCCACCTCTGATACTTTTTCCTGCCTTGGATAAATGGCTTAATTTTAATTCCAGCTTTTTAAAAAAACCCCATTATCATCCTTCCATCCCTTGATTATTTATTAAGGGCTGTGATTTGCAGAGCTACCACAGGAGCGTGGAGCACCACTGTACTCCAAATTCACTTTTATTTCTTCCTCTCCTGCTTTGTTTCTTTTCCCAAATCATTCCCCACCTTGGAATTTTGCACATTTTCAGGTTTTTAAGTGGGGTTTTTCACGTTCTTGTGCTTTTTTGTGTTCTTGTGAGCACAGCCCCAGAGCCACCAGTGCCTCCTGTCCCAAATTGTGCCACGTGTGGTGATGGGGCAGCTGCTTGCAAGGGGCTGCGGGTGAGGTGAGCACAGGAAAGATGGAGATCACAGTGATGGGAACATTTTTGGCCTCTTTTTGGGGTTTTTCAGTCCATGGAGCCATGTAGGACAATGTCCAGGCCTTGCTGTGGTGTCTGAGAGGAGCTGAGGGTGACCAGAACAGCAAAACCATCCCTGATGTGACCTCCCCTAATGTTCAGAACCGCTTGGGGTTCTTCTGGAGGCACATTCCCATTGGTGGAATTCCCACAGAGGGAACATTCCCCCCGTTGGTGTCCCCAGAACTGCTCCGGGCTGGTTGAAAATCAGGGAATAAATCTGCAGAAAAGACAATCGGGATTTACATTCCCTCATGGGGGATTTACAGCTCCCCTCCCATGGAGCCATGCAGGGGCTTCTTCCTCAGCCCAGGAGAAGTGTCCAGGTCTTGGTGTGGTGTCAGAGAGGAGCTGAAGGTGACCAGAACAGCAAAACCATCCCTGAAGGGAACTCCCCTAAAGCCCTCTGGATTCTTCTGGGGGCGCAGAAGGAACATTCCCGTTGGTGTCCCCAGAACTGCTCCGGGCTGATTGAAAAATCAAGGAATAAAATAAATCTGCAGAAAAGTCAATCGGGATTTACATTCCCTCGTGGAATGGTGTCCTGAGGGTGGTGTCCCTTATTTTAGGGTTGCAGCTGCAGTTTAGGATGAGCAGTGGTTGGAAAGAGGAACTGGATCCATCCCTGGAAGTGTCCAAGGCCAGGCTGGATGGGGCTTGGAGCAACCTGCGATAGGAATGTTGGCCCAGTTGGGATTAGATGGTTCTTAAGGTCCCTTCCAACCCTGCAGTGGTTGGAAGGAGGAACTGGATCCATCCCTGGAAGTGTCCAAAGCCAGGTTGGAGCAACCTGGGATGGGGAAGGTGTCCCAGGTGGAATTAGAGGATCCTTAAGGTCCCTTCCAACCCAACCCAACCCAACCCAACCCAACCCATGTGTGATCCCATGAAAAGCCTGGAAGCTGTCACCTCCCATCCCTGTTTTCCATCTCATCATCAGGAGCCCTGGAGCTGGAGGCAGCAGCTCCCACATTTGCAGATCTTTGATTTAAAATGCTGCTCACTGATGTGTGTGTGTGCAAACATCCCCTCAGCCTTCACCAGGTGCAGGAATTACAGAAATTGCTGCTTCACCTGTGTTTTCCTTTGGTGTTCTGAGCTTTCAAAATTATCCTTGCAAGCTCCTGCCTGGAACTCATCTCTGCTGCCCCATATCCAGTGCCCTGTGACCGTTCTCAGCTCTGCCCTATTCCCACCTCTGGTAACTCCAAAAGGAAAATCCCATGGGATATTTTTCTTTTCAGCCAGGCCTGAAAATCCATTTCTTCTGCTTTACTTCACCGAAGTCAACAATTTCTTGCTGTTTTTTCCCTTTTTTTTTTTTTTTTTTGGACTCACTCATCCCCCTCTATATTTAAATGTCATGGTCCCACCACGATCTTCAAATATCAAAATTGAGTGATTTTATAACCACAGCTTTGGGGTTTTTTTATCATCTTCAGTTTCTTGCTCGTCCTGCCTGGTGTTTTTTCATAAAATCACAGAATTTGGGTTGGAAAGGACATTAAAGACCATCCCAACCCCCTGCCATGGGCAGGGACATCTGCCACTGTCCCAGGGTGCTCCAGCCTGGCCTGGGACACTTCCAGGGATCCAGGGACAGCCACAGCTGCTCTGGGAATTCTGTCCCAGGGCCTCACCACCCTCATCATAAAATCTTCCTTCTATCTTGTCTCCCTGTCCCCTCATTTAGTTTTTATCCAGATTTTCCATAAGTGCCTCCTACTTAACCTTTTTGACTTTCCCATTAGAGCAGCAATTCCGGCTGCTGCCAAAGCTCCTCCCTAATCCCCCAAAAGAGATGGAGATAAGGGACAGAATTCACATTTCTCCCTTTTTTTTTTTTTTGTTCCCTTTGGCTAATTCAGCACCCAGACTGGAATTCCTGCTCCTGTCTGATGCAGAGCGGGCCCCCAGCCACGTCAGGAAAGGGATAATTAAAGTGGGACCCTTTATTCTGAAACATCTCCTCTTCTGAAGAGGAGATCAAGTCATTCTCAGGGAAATCAGGATTTCATTTGGAGTTCACCTGGCCACCTTTTGAAAACTTTTTTATTTTTTTTTTGGGTTAGAGGTGAACATTAGCATTTAAATGGAGAATGGTATTAATAGCCCCCAGAGGAGCTGGGCTCATCCTGATTGCCTTTCCTGAGATTTTTTTTTTTCCCCCTAAATGAGAAAGCTTCTTAATTTTTATTCTCTTGCTCCAAGAACAGAGTTCAAGAGACCATTTTTTAACATGGGTATCTATAGATATATAAGCTCAAAATGCCTCCTTGCAGAATGGGTTCATGGTTGGCAATTTGCTGTAGTTCCTTTCAAAAGTGCTGCTTAAAAGCCAATAAAACAAACTGGTTTGGGGGTCAGGTGGATTCAGCATTTTTGGTTTGCCCTTGGGATGCTTTTTTCCTGCAGTTGGGAACCATTTCCATCCCATTAAAGGGATATTTAACTTCCCCTGTCTGCTCTTAGCACAGGGCTGTGGTGGATCCTCCAGGGGCAATTCCAGATGGATAAAGCGAGCAGGAAGAGTTCAGTTTTATCCCAAAAAAATGCCCAAAACAATTCAAGGCAGCCTTGGACTCCATCCCATTGCCAGTGGCCAGAGGAACAGGCCATGGGTGTCTCGGTTGGGATGTGAGCTCATCACATGAAAATTTGATTTAATTTTTTTAAAAATTAACAAATCTTTGCCATCCAAACCATCAGAATTAGTTAATTTTCCTGTTTGGGCCGGATGTTAATGATCTGGGATCCCTCAGGCAGTCCTTCACTCCTCATTCCCCAAAATGTGCCATCAACACTGGGGCTGGATGCCCATGGAGAAGTTTTTTTTTTTTACCATCCTGAAGAGCTGAAAGCTTGGAGCAGATAAATTCCCTTGTGAAGAGCAGCTCTCATTCCAAAGGAATTTGGGAGAAGAATTCCTATGGAACAAGAAAAACCTTCCTAAGAAGAACAGGTCCCTAAGAACCTGTTCCATGGTTTTTTGTGTGTAAAATCTCTCCCTGTCAGATCAGCCCGACAAATCCCATCAGTGCTTTTCAGCATAGCACAAATAAAGAGAGTAAACATGGAAATAAAAGGATTTCTCTGTTGGGATGAGTTCTCTGGGACACTTTGTTCCCAGCAGCTGCATTCCCACCATCCTAGAATGAGTTGGGTTGGAAGGGACCTCCAAGATCATCCCTGCCATGGGACACCTTCCATCATCCCAGGCTGCTCCAAGCACCGTCCAACCTGGCCTTGGACATTCCGGGGATCCAGGGGCAGGGAAGTTTTGCTCCAAAGCAAAAAAAATAAAAATCCATGGCTTTCCCAGTGTGACAGAGCACCTTAAAGGAAAAAAAAGCACCTAAAAGAAAAAAAACCTCATCCTAGAATGAGTTGGGTTGGAAGGGGCCTCCAAGATCATCCCTGCCATGGGGACACCTTCCATGATCCGGGCTGCTCCAAGCCCTGTCCAACCTGGCCTTGGACATTCTGGGGATCCAGGGGCAGGGAAGTTCTGCTCCAAAGAAAAAAAGAAAAAAAAAATCCATGGTTTTCCCAATGTGACAAAGCACCTTAAAGGAAAAAAAAGCACCTAAAAGAAAAAAAAACTCATCCTAGAATGAGTTGGGTTGGAAGGGACCTCCAAGATCATCCCTGCCATGGGACACCTTCCATCATCCAGCAGGCTGCTCCAAGCCCTGTCCAACCTGGCCTTGGACATTCCAGGGATCCAGGGGCAGGGAAGTTTTGCTCCAAAGCAAAAAAGAAAAAAAATTAAAATCCATGGCTTTCCCAAGGTTACAGAACACCTTAAAGGCAAAAAAAGCACCTAAAAGAAAAAAAAAAACTCATCCTAGAATGAGTTGGGTTGGAAGGGACCTCCAAGATCATCCCTGCCATGGGACACATTCCATGATCCGGGCTGCTCCAAGCCCTGTCCAACCTGGCCTTGGACATTCCGGGGATCCAGGGGCAGGGAAGTTTTGCTCCAAAGCAAAAAAAAAATAAATAAATAAAAATCCATGGTTTTCCCAATGTGACAGAGAACCTTAAAGGCAAAAAAGGCATAAACGGGGCTAAATGTGCACAAACTGATCACTGGACAAGCCCAGCAGCACAGCCCCATCCTCTCCTCACCTGCCCCAAATCTGAGCTGACCGAAGAATTCCTGCCCCCTCGCAAACACAGGATTCATCTGTCACTCTTCTCGGGATCAGATTATTTTTTAATTAAAAAATTTCCTCTCTAAAAGAAAAGGGGAGCAGGCGAGGCAGCAGGGAAGGAGCACAAGGTGTGCATTTTTAATTGGGCGCAATTAAAAACCTCTCGCTGTGCCGCGGCAGCGCCCGCAGCCAAGCCCGATTTGCATGAGTAATTATTCACTCCATTACAGAGTCTGCTCAACTTTGCCTCCCTTGTCTTTGAAAGTATTAATAAATATTGATCAGACACTCTCCTGTTTGCCTTCGCCCGAGCAGCTCTGATGGACTCAGCCTCTGATGTTATCAAATAATGAAATATGAAAGAGGGACTGGGACGAGCCTCTTGTTCTGTGATTTTTTATTTAGGCTCTTCATTTTCCTTTCACAAGTGTGTTTGTCCCTGCCATTAGAAACCCTCTTTTGATTATCAAGAGGTGGCTGAGGAAAGGGAGTCGTAAAGGATGGAGGGAATAAATAAATGGAGGAGAGGTGAGGGGAATCTGCTCCGTGGAATGCTGGCCAACTCCTTTGTGGTTTTAAAATTGAGGTTTAAAAAACCCAAGGAAAAGAATTAAAAGTTACCAAAAGCTCAGTCTGTCACCTGACAAACAGGTTAATAAATAATTATGTGGGATTAGCCAACCTAACCAAAGAGCAAATGTATCTCCCCAAGATCTCTTTTGGCTTTGGTGTGGGCACAGGGAAGCTGATTTACCCTTCCCAGACCATCAGGGCAGGAAAAGCTCCCAGGGCTCAGCCAGGGCATATCTGGGGGCAGAAGAGAGGAGGTCAAAGCAGGGCTGGAAATGGATGGGCTTTAAGGTCTCTTTCAACCCAAACCATCCTCTGAGTCCCAATAAAGGGGATTTTTGTCACTTTGACTTAAGGACCCGCCCGTGTTGGGTGCCCAGAGCAGCTGTGGCTGCCCCTGGATCCCTGGAAGTGTGCAAGGCCAGGCTGGACAGGGCTTGGAGCAGCCTGGGATGGTAGAAGGTGCCCCTGCCCATGGCAGGGAGTGGAACAAAAGGAGCTTTGAGATCCCTTCCAACCCAAACCCCTCTGGGATTGCAGGATGACGTTCAGCAGGAAGATGTCTGCGCTGTGTTCAGCTTTCTCTGCTTGTGGCACTGCTGAATAAAAGCAAGAGCTCATGGAATTCTGCAAAAGCAAAGGTCTGGGCCATTGTTATTATCTGTCCTTACAAACGGGGTACGTGATGGTTCGTGGGCTGATCTCAGGGTGCAAAAGAAACCAACACAGCACAGGGGGTTTGCAGTGATAATCAAAACAAATGCACCTTTGTTGAATGACCACAGCAAAATGAGACAGAGGGATCAAGGGAGAGAAAAAGATAGAGAAAGAGAGAGAAAAAAAGAGAGAGAGAGACAGAGAAGGGGGGGGGATATAGCTACCAAACACTGAGACAAAGTCCTTTGGTCCAGTCTGTCGCGGACACGTTTTATGAAAAATCCTTTCCTGAGGATTTTTTCTCCTGAGAAGCTGAGAGGCCTCAGGAACAAAATGTAACCAATGGTTATCTGCTGCTGTGGAATGCAACAGGTGCAGCTGGGATTGGCCCATCTTGGATGTTTCTAATTCATGGCCAATCACAGTCAGCTGGCTCAGACAGAGAGCCCGAGCCACAAACCTTTGTTATCATTCCTTGCTATTCTATTCTTAGCCAGCCTTCTGATGAAATCCTTTCTTCTATTCTTTTAGTATAGTTTTAATGTAATATATACCATAAAGTAATAAATCAGCCTTCTGAAACATGGAGTCAGATCCTCATCTCTTCCCTCGACCTGAGACCCCTGTGAACACGGTCACACCAGTCCAGTCGAGGACCTGCCTGTTATGCTGGGGAGATCTCAAAATCTCCAGCTAACTTAGAGGTGTTTATTATGATAACTCTATTGGAAATTGTGAGGGGAGGGGGGGAAACAGATACAATAAGGCATAGATGTAACAGGTAGTCCATGCTCTCAGCAGTAAATGAGAGCCATTGTGTTCTTGGTCCAGCGGTCACAACCTGCAGGCAAACATCTCGCTTTGGTCAGCTTGCCTCCCCCACACACCTGCCCTGGTTTAGGGGTTCCATCCCAGTCCTTGGGAGGAGCAGAGGAGCCTTTTCACATGGGGGTTTCATGTCTCAGTCCTTGGGAGGAGCAGAGGGGCCTTTTCACATGGGGGTTCCATGTCCCAGTCCTTGGGGGGAGCAGAGGGGCCTTTTCACACGGGGGTTCCATGTCTCAGTCCTTGGGAGGAGCAGAGGGGCCTTTTCACATGGGGGTTCTGTGTCTCAGTCCTTGATGGAGAGGCTCCTCACATCTCAGTCTGTCTGTCACGGTGGTTGTAAAACAGGTGAGGGTCTGCTGTGGGGGGACCACCCAGAACTCAGGAGAATCCAGCCAGGCCGAGAGGTGGGACAGCTCCCAAGGCTGTTGTTGCACAAAGGGCACGGTGCCCCCTTCTTCTTCTCATTGGGCTCAGTGCAGCACACAGCAAACCCCTGTGAACCACAGCTTAGCACTGTGCTCAGCTCTCCCTGGGCGTGTGTAACTTTCTCCTACCGAGCCAGAGATTTAAGACAGGGGGAGTCTTCTCTTCAGTGGTCCCCAAGTGAGGCAGGTGAGAGAAAATCCGGACAGACTCTCACAGCCCCCAAGCAGCAGAACTGAGCATGGTGTGTTCCTCTCTGCAGGCAGTACTATGAGATGCTCTACAACACGGCAGACGAGCTGCTGAACCTGGTGGTGGACCAGGGCGTGAAGTACACGGAGCTGGAGTACATCTACGCCCTGAACCTGCTGCACCGCAGCCAGACGGGCGTGGGGGACCAGACCACGCAGAACATGAGGCTGCAGCGCCTCAAGGAGATCATCTGCGAGCAGGCTGCCATCAAACAGGCCACCAAGGACAAGAAGATCACCACCGTGTGACGCCCTCTGCCACCCCCCTCACCCGCAACCGGCCGGTGGCACCTCCGAGTTTGTTTTTTGTTGGTTTTGTTCTGTTTTAATCAAAGAAAAAGTGGGAATCTTCTGGGCATTGTGGTGAGGAGGGAAATGCTATTTGAGATGTGGGGTTTGGGGTGGTTTTGGTGTGTGTCCATGTAAAGCTTCTTTCATGTTCTCCCAAAAGTGATTCCACAGCAGGAGCCCTGGCGGGGTTTGGGGTGGGATATTCAGCTTTGCTCTGTTGCTGCTGCTTTGCCTTGAGATGTAAAGGGAGCTGTGGGGTGGGAAAAAGGAAAATTGGGTCTTGGAAGTTCAGACCACACTAAATAATCAGCACCCTGCCAGTCAGTGCCAGGCCTGTTGATCACACGTGGGATCTTGATGGTTTGGAGATCGTTTTCAGAGCCTGCTCAGCTCTGCTGGTTCTCCCTCCAGGCTGCTCCCACGTGAAGTTTCCTGCTGTTTCCACTGCTCAAAGATGGGGTTGTTTATTCCTTCAGGTGGTGAGCAGCCAGTGCTGCACGTGGGAGGTAGCACGGGACCATTTGTTCCCACTTCTCCTCTTTCATTATCCCGGAGCCATCTGGCGCCGGCTCCTGCAGCACCGGGGAGGGATGGATGCAGGAGAAAATTGCCAATATAAAATAACAAAAAAGCTTCCTTTTCTTGTCCTGAATGTCATCTCCGAGTCCCCCCAGCTCCACGGATATTTTGTGGCTGTCACTGATGCACGGGAAGGACTGGCAGGGTGGTGTAGCTCAGCACCAATGATCAGCAAGGGCAGGAGGGCACCAAATCCAGGGTCTGAGGCACACCCAGGGCACCAATTCTGCCCTGCCCTGACCCTCTAAGTTCACCTGGCAAAAGGTTCCTTATTCCTCCAAAATCTGAATCCACTGCACTTGTATTTGCCAAGAAAACTGGGGTTTCCTGTGCTGGGAAAGGTTCTCTCTGAGCTGTAGGTGCTTTGTGTGTCAACCTTGGAATTGCAGAATTAAAGGAAGTTTAAAATCCCCGGTGGTTTGTCTGGCTGTTTTTAAGAACTGTCATCCCTGAGGTGTTTAAAAGATTCCTTTCCAGGCCCAAATTCAGTGTTCTCCAAGGCTCCATCAGTGTGGAAATGATTCTCTGAGTCACTCAGAACAACCCTCAGCTACCATGGACCAACTCCCACCATCCATGTAAGACACAGAACCCATCAGTTCTTGTTGTTAGGAACCTTCTGAGGTCTTTTCCCTCCTTTTATCCATAATCCCTCCTTTTCCCCCTCCTTTTATCCATAATCCCTCCTTTATTCCCTCCTTTTATTCATATTTTTCTCATGCCAACACTGGCCATTAACTGCAGGAGTTCCTCCCTTTCCCTGAGGGGTTTGCAGGAGGGGGGACAATTCCATGAGGGATGGTGATGGGATGTTCCTGGGATCACAGATCCGTGTTCACCTGCTCAGACACTGCCACGTGGAGATCCTGGAATGCTGGATGTTCCCTGCCCAGACTTTGGGAAAGGGAAAAGGAGCTGCTTGGTACGAGGAAATCCCATTTTGTACCCTTTGAGGTGTGGGACTGACGTGTGAGTAGCTCTGAATTCAGACTGGGCTGCTGTGGCCTGGTGTGCAACTGGTTAATTATTAATTTCTTAATAATCTGAGGCTCTGCTTTGCTGATCTCAGGCTTTGCAGTCCACGTTTCCCACCCACCCAGCAGCTGTGCTGGTGGGGGACGGGACAGATGGGATAAAATCAGGAAAATCTCATCTTTGGGGGTATTTTTGAGTCTAAAACAAGTGATTTAAATTGTTTTCCCTCGAGCTGCCCCTCACGTTGTCCATCACAGCCCCACGAGGTGTGACCAGGGCAGCAGGGACACTCAGGGACTCACCTGCAGCAGGTGGAGAGGAAAGAGAAGGTTTTTCCTTTGAGGTAATTAATGTTTGCAATTAACTGGTGTCTCCTCAAGAGCTCGGACTCTCGGTCCTCTCCAAACCTTCGCAAGGGAGGTGAACATTCCAGGGTCACACCAAGGAGAAGGGCAGGAGCAGGGTGTGGAATGCGGGAATCCAGGCCTCATTCCAGCCCCCCGTGGCCATTCCTGCTCCAGCTTCCTCTCCACACCACAAGAACCTTGGACTCCATGACCTTGGAGGGCTTTTCCCACCTTAATTCCAGGACTCTTCCTTGCAGCAGCATCTTAGAATCCTCATCAGAGGATCCTCATGGAGTATTTTTTCCTGGGAATGTGGGTTTGGAATGAAGCGCGTTTCCTTCCCTCCCTGAGTGTAACACACCACAGATGCTGTGATTTTGAAGCACAGAAATCAAGTTGTTTATCACAGAGAGTTGTTCAGCCTGGAGAAAAAGAGGCTCAGGGGGCGCCTCCTCACTCTCTACAACTCCCTTACAAGAGGTTGTGGCCAGGTGGGATTTGGTTTCTTCTCCCCTAAGCAACAGCAAAGGACCTCAAATTTTACCAGGAAAGGTTTAGACTGGAAATGAGGGAAAAGTTCCCCTTGCAAAGGCTCTGAGTGTTGGTGTTTGTTCCAAACCCTCTCTCGCTAACAGGAGATCCTGTGGGTGTGGGGGGGAGATTTTGGGAACAATTTTTGTTTACAGAGCTGGGTGGTGGGTAGAGACAAGCTGTCATGGTTGGGAGTAAACAACTCCTGAGACAACCCCTGGCAATGTCCCCACGCCCCCCTCAGCCTCCCTGTGCAGCCACACTCTTCCTCTTGGCTTCCTCTTGGACACCAGAGGCTCCTGAGGGGTTTGGGGAGTCCCCTGAGGGTAAATTTGGTGTTTGAAGTCCTGGGCTCTCCACAGAGCAGCCACCAAACCCTTTTGGGTTTGTATCACAGGCTGGGGTCTCTGTACAAATCACAAACAGGACAGGGCTGCTGGGAACGTGCCTTGAGCTGTTTGATTTCCAGCATCAGCCTCATTCCATGGCTATGACAATGGGAAGATGCCCTCAGCTCACATCCCAGGCAGCAGACCCAGAACTCAATGTCACAACTCACTTTAGCAGTTTTTTGACCAATCCCACAAAGCAGAAGCACATTGTCAGTGGTTCCATCCAACCACTCTAAGCACAGGTACCTTTGGTTAAACAATGCCTGCTTATTTCAAACCCAAACCTGCTTGTGAGCCTTCAAACACAATGCACAGAGCTCTGTTATTAACTCAGATTAACTCCCTCATATCTCACCAGATGAACTTTTCTGCAGCTTAGGGATTTATTCTAGACAAGCATTAATACACAGACCATTGTCCTATTTGTCCTCGCTTTTCTACTCCTTACATAATTTTTCTGCTGCCCAATCTCATGGCTGCTGCTCAGCTCTAATCACAGTTCTGCTGTCTCTGAGGCTGCCTTTTGCAGCTTTCCCAAAACCTTCTGATTTTATGGATTCCCACAGGTTTGGGCCGAGCCCCACAGTCCCTCATTGGAGCTCAGGTGTCCTCATGGTCCTGTCCAGCTCCATCAGGCTCTGGTTGTCCTGGATTTATCCCTTCTGAGGGATGGAACAGAAGCTCAAGGCTCCTGAAAGCACCAGCCCTTGGGAAACTTTTCTGCCCTCCCAGCTTTGATTTTTCCTTTCCTGCTGTCTGGTTCCTGCTTGTCCATCCCAGCCTGTGGAAATCGGCCACACAGGGCATTTATAACACATCTGCAGTGTGAGATGGTCTCCCACAGGGAAAAAAACAAAAGATGGTGTTGGAAACTGTGCAAAAATCCTGGGAACCTCCTTTATCATTGACCTGAGCTGTGCAGAGCACGACCTACCCCAAATCTGCCCTGCAGGAGGGACCCAGTTCTCGCTCTGGGATCTCTTACGAGAGCACAGAACATCTCCAGCTCTGCAGGGACAGCACCCAGGGAATGGCTCCCAGTGCCAGAGGGCAGCCAGGGATGGGATCTTGGCAATGAGGAATTCCTGGCTGGGCTGGAATTGCCAGAGCAGCTGGGGCTGCCCCTGCATCCCTGCAATGCCCAAGGCCAGGCTGGACCCTGGGGTTGGAGCAGCCTGGGACAGTGGGAGGTGGCCCTGGACACTGGATGAGCTTTAAGGTCCCTTCCCACCCCACCATTCCATGATTCCATGGTTTGCTGCTGGATTTTCAGCCCAGTCCAGCACTCACCTCACTGAACTGCCAAAAAAACCCCACTTTGGCCAAAAAACCCCAAAAAAAATCCAAATTTTGCAGTTTTGGCTCTGAGCTCCCTGTGCCCCAGTGCGACGGAATCGCTTCTTGTTTTGCCAAAATCCCCTGTGAAAATCTGGAGCCTTGGAAGAGCTGCTGATCTTCAGCTTGAGGATCCTCCTCCATGGAAAGTGCTTCCTAAAAATCTTTGGAATTGGAGGCTCCCTGAATCTGAGTTACTCACCCTGAACTGCTTGGTGCCATTCATCCAATTTAACCCACAAAACCCTTGGCTCTTCCCTGGCTCCAAACTGGGCCAAGGTCCCATTTTGTGTGCAGGGAAAGGGCTCTGAGGAGGAACCTGCTGAAGAAAAAGGCTCTGGAAGGAGAGGGCAACGAAAATGAATCAGGACAAACATTAATTCAGGAGTTTTATTGTGAAAACCCAAATCCTCACTCACTTCCTACCCCTTCAGCTGGTTCTCAATAATTCTCATTTTTGCTGACGGCTCCTCGCTAGGTTCTTTAAATCCACTTACAAATCAAATAATTGTGACTCAACCACATTTTATTAAAAAAAACCCCAACTCTGAACTGGTTTTCACTCCCAATTTCCCTCTGAACACTTCACAAAATCCCTCTTCTAAATAATTCACCGGCCCTACAAGACAAACCATATTATCAGCAGCCCTGGCGCTTCCACACCTCAATTAAATCTATAAAATTAATGAGAGATACAATTCCATGCTAGGAAAAAAAAAACCTCCCCCGTTTCCCAGCTGAGAGCGGCCGGGGAAATAATTTCTGCCTTTGAGGAATAACTTTTTAATAAATTTATAAATAAACAGCATTTTTTTTGGTCGTTTGTTTTGGGGAGTTGAAGAGAAATGGACGCAGCACCAATATTTGATGTATTTAGCATAGAAAGAGATGAAGAGCGGGGCTGGAGAGAGGCAGGCCCGGGCTGGACGCGGCTCTCAGGGGTCGCTGCTCCTCCAGCGGGGCGGGATTGGGGGCAGGACGCCCCGGGAGGGGCAGCGGGGCCCGGGGAACAGGAATTGATTCCAAAGGAAAGCGAAAATTGACCCCACATTCCCAAAGGGCCTGGGGGGGAATAGCTCAGCTCAGCCACTCTGATACAATTCCATGCTAGGAAAAAAACCTCTCCTATTTCCCAGCTGAGAGTGGCCGGGGAAATAATTTGTGGCTTTGAGAAATAACTTTTTAATAAAGTTATAAATAAACAGCATTTTTTTGTCATTTGTTTTGGGGAGTTGACGAGAAATGGACGCAGCACCAATATTTGATGTATTTAGCATAGAAAGAGATGAAGAGCGGGGCTGGAGAGAGGCAGGCCCGGGCTGGACGCGGCTCTCAGGGGTCACTGCTCCTGCACCGGGCTGGGATTGGGGGCAGGACGCGCCGGGAGGGGCAGCGGGGCCCGGGGAACAGGAATTGATTCCAAAGGAAAGCGAAAATTGACCCCACACATTCCCAAAGGGCCTGGGGGGGAATAGCTCAGCTCAGCCACTCCGATACAATTCCATGCTAGGGAAAGAACCTCCCCCGTTTCCCAGCTGAGAGAGGCCGGGAAAATGATTTGTGGCTTTGAGAAATAACTTGTTAATAATTAAAAGTTATAAATAAACAGCATTTTTTTTGTCGTTTGTTTTGGGGAGTTGAAGAGAAATGGACCCAGCACCAATATTTGATGTATTCAGCATAGAAAGAGATGAAGAGCGGGGCTGGAGAGAGGCAGGCCCGGGCTGGACGCGGCTCTCAGGGGTCGCTGCTCCTCCAGCGGGGCGGGATCGGGGGCAGGACGCGCCGGGAGGGGCAGCGGGGCCCGGCGGAACGCGCGGAGCTGGCGCGGCTGCATTTCCGCAGGGGGCACCCGGCCGGCTCCTCCTCCTCTGCTGGAATTGCAGGGAAACGCGAATTGGTGCCAAAGGAAAGCGAAAATTGACCCCACACATCCCCAAAGGGTCTGGGGCAATAGCTCAGCTCAGCCGCTCCCAGCAGTCACTGGGGTTTGGTGGTTTTAAAATGTTTGGAATTTCATAATAAAATAAATGCTTGGAATTTTGTTATTTGGAATTCTGGAATATTTGGAGTGGCGGAAGTTTGGGATATTTCGAATTCTGGAATATTTTGGAATTCTGGAATATTTTGGAATTCTGGAATTTTGGAATATTTGGGATTCTGGAATATTTAATAATTTGGATTCTGGATTTTTTTAATATTTTGAATTCTGGAATTTTTAAAATATTTGGAATTCTTGAATGTTTGAATATTTGGAATTCTGGGATATATGAAATTCTGGATTTTTTTAAATATTTGGAATTCTGGAATTTTTGAATATTTGGAATTTCAGAATATTTGAATATTTGGGATTCTGGATTTTTAAAATATTTGGAATTCTGGGATATATGAAATTCTGAATTTTTTTAATATTTGGAATTCAGGACATTTATAATATTTGTAATTCTGGAATAGGTGAATATTTGGAATTCTGGAGTATTTGAATATTTTGGATTCTGGAATTTTTTTGAATATTTGGGATTCTGGAATATTTGGATATTTTGGATTCTGGATATTTTTTTTTAATATTCGGAATTCTGGATTATTTAATATATTTAGAATTCTGGACTTTTAGAATATTTGGGATTCTGGAATTTTTAAAATATTTGGAATTCTGTGATATATGAAATTCTGGATTTTTAAAAATATTTGGAATTCTGGATTTTTTAGAATATTTGGGATTCTGGAATTTTTAAAATATTTGGAATTCTGGGATATATGAAATTCTGGATTTTTTTTTTAATATTTGGAATTCAGGACTTTCATAATATTTGTAATTCTGGAATAGGTGAATATTTGGAATTCTGGAGTATTTGAATATTTTGGATTCTGGAATTTTTTTGAATATTTGGGATTCTGGAATATTTGGATATTTTGGATTCTGGATTATTTAAAATATTTGGAATTCTGGAATATTTTAATATTTTGGATTCTGGAATTTTTTTAATATTTGGAATTCTGTGATATATGAAATTCTGGATTTTTAAAAATATTTGGAATTCTGGAATATTTAATATTTTGGATTCTGGAAATTTTTGAATATTTTTAATATATTTTTTTTAATATTTTTTTATTTTTTAAATATTTTTAATTTTTTTTAATTTTTTAAATATTTTTTAATTTTTTAACATTTTTTAAATTTTTTTTTTAAATTTTTAATTTTTTTTAATTTTTTAAAATATTTTTTAATTTTTTAATTTTTTTTATATATTTTTAAATTTTATTTAATTTTTAAAATATTTTTAAATTTTTTTAAATTTTTTTAAAATTTTTTTTAATTTTTAAATTTTTTTAAATTTTTTAAATTTTTTTAATTTTTAAATTTTTTTAATATTTTTAATTTTTTTAATTTTTAAATTTTTTTAATATTTTTTAGATTTTATTTAATTTTTTAAATATTTTTTAAATTTTTAAAATTTTTAAATTTTTTAATTTTTTAAATTTTTTAAAATATATTTTTAATTTTTTTTAATTTTTTTAAAATTTTTTAATATATTTTTAATTTTTTTTTAATATTTTTTAATTTTTTTTAATTTTTAAATTTTTTTTTAATTTTTTTAAATTTTTTTACTTTTTTTTATTTTTAAATTTTATTTAATTTTTTAAATATTTTTTAATTTTTAAAATTTTTTAAATTTTTTTTTTAATTTTTTAAAATTTTTTTCATTTTTAAAAATTTTTAATATATTTTAAATTTTTTTTTAATTTTTTTAAATTTTTTTAATATATTTTTAAATTTTTTAAAATATTTTTTAATTTGGTTTTTTCTTATTTTTAATTTTTTAATTTTTTTAAAATTTTTTTTAATTTTTTTTTTTTTTTTTAATTTTTTTAATTATTTCTTTTCCCCTCCATCCCCGCGCAGCCGGGGCCGGGCCGGCCCTGCCGTGGTTCCCATTGTCCCTCCCCGCGCTCCCCCGGGCGCACGCACCTGGCTCGGGGCTCTCGGGGGCCTCGTTCCAGGCTCGGGACGTGTGCACGCCCAGCGGGGCCGCGCTCAGGTGCCGCTGCGGCAGCGGCAGCTTCGGCCACAGCAGCTGCTCCAGCCCGGCCAGCGCCGCCTCCGGGGGCACGAACACCTGCCGCCAGGCCAGCCCCAGCCCCATGAAGCTGTGCGGAGGGAAAAAAAACAGGTTTGAAGAGGCCTGGGGTAAAAGAGGGTCTGGTTTTCCACACCTGCACCGGTTTCTTTCAGCACCTTTTCCCCTCTAAACAGAACTCGTGAAAATCCCTTCCCTGTGGGAGCACCTGGTGCCATGTAAGGACCACCAATTTCAATAGTTTTGGTTGAATCATGATATCTCCCAAATTCCACTCAGCAGGGAGTGTGCTAATCACATAAGAGGGTTTTAAAACTCTTGTTTTACACACACCAATTCTATTTTTCCCCACCTGCACCAAGTTTCTTTCAAATATCAAATATCTTCAAATATCCCCTCAGAACAAAACTCGTGAAAATCCCTCCCTGTGGGAGCACCTGGTGCCATTTAAGGACCACCAATTTCAAGATTTTTGGTTCAGTTCTTGAATCATGATCTCTCCCAAATTCCACTCAGCAGGAACTGTGCCAATCACATCATGAGGGAATAACTTTTTTCATAACCACATTTCTCACTCCAAATCTATTTTTCCCCACCTGCACCGGTTTCTTTCAAATATCAAATATCTTCCAATATCCCCTCTAAACAAAACTCTTGAAAATCCCTTCCTGTAGGAGCACCTGGTGCCATTTAAGGACCACCAGTTTCAAGATTTTTGGTTCAACTCCTTAAAATATGATCTCTCCCCAGTTCCACCCAGCAGGAACTCTGCTAATCACATCATGAGGGAACAACTCATTTTTCATAACCACATTTCTCACTCCACCTCTGTTTTTCCCCACCTGCACCGGTTTCTTTCAGCACCTTTTCCCCTCAAAACAAAACTCTTGAAAATCCCTCCTGGTGCCATTGAAGGACCACCAACTTCAATAGTTTTGGTTCAGTTCTTGATTCATGATCTCTCCCAAATTCCACTCAGCAGGGAGTGTGCTAATCACATAAGAGGGTTTTAAAACTCTTGTTTTAGAACATTATTTCTCACTCCAATTCTATTTTTCCCCACCTGCACCAAGTTTCTTTCAAATATCAAATATCTTCAAATATCCCCTCTAAACAAAACTCTTGAAAATCCCTTCCCTGTGGGAGCACCTGGTGCCATTTAAGGACCACCAACTTCAAGATTTTTGGTTCAGTTCTTGAATCATGATCTGTCCCAAATTCCACTCAGCAGGAACTGTGCTAATCACATCATGAGGGAACAACTCTTTTTTTATAACCATATTTCTCACTCCAATTCTATTTTTCCCCACCTGCACCAAGTTTCTTTCAAATATCAAATATCTTCAAATATCCCCTCTAAACAAAACTCTTGAAAATCCCTTCCCTGTGGGAGCACCTGGTGCCATTTAAGGACCACCAACTTCAAGATTTTTGGTTCAGTTCTTGAATCATGATCTGTCCCAAATTCCACTCAGCAGGAACTGTGCTAATCACATCATGAGGGAACAACTCTTTTTTTATAACCATATTTCTCACTCCAATTCTATTTTTCCACACCTGCACCGGTTTCTTTCAAATATCAAATATTTTCCAATATCCCCTCTAAACAAAACTCTTGAAAATCCCTTCCCTGTGGGAGCAGCTGGTGCCATTTAAGGACCACCAGTTTCCAGATTTTTGGTTCAATTCTTGAGGAATTTCAAGATATCTCCCAAATTCCACTCAGCAGGAACTGTGCTAATCACATAAGAGGGTTTCAAAACTCTTGTTTTAGAACCATATTTCTCACTCCAATTCTATTTCTCCACACCTGCACCAAGTTTCTATCAAATATCAAATATCAAATATCAAATATCCCCTCCAAACAAATCTCTAGAAAATCCCTCCCTGTGCGTCCAATTCCCACCTGAGCCAGGTGAGTTTGCTGCTGCCCCCCCATGTTGATGATGATGATGATGATGATGATGATGATGGTGCCCTTCCTCCCGCCCCGCTGTGCTCACCTGCTCTCTGAGGTGACCCTGCCCAGCAATTCCCACCTGAGCCAGGTGAGTTTTTGCTACCCACCCATGTTAAAGATGATGATGATGATGATGATTATGGTGATGGTTCAGTGCCCTTCCTCCCGCCCCGGGTGCTCACCTGCTCTCCGTGGTGACCCTGCTCAGGAATTCCCACCTGAGCCAGGTAAGTTTTTGCTACCCCATGTTAAAGATGATGATGATGATGATGAGGATGATGATGATGATGATGATGATGATGATGATGATGATGATGATGATGAGGATGATGATGATGATGACGATGATGGTGCCCTTCCTCCCGCCCCGCTGAGCTCACCTGCTCTCTGATGTGACCCTGCCCAGGAATTCCCACCTGAGTCAGGTGAGTTTTTGCTGCCCGCCCATGTCAATGATGATGACGATGATGATGTTAATGATGATGATGATGATGATGGTGCCCTTCCTCCTGCCCCGGGTGCTCACCTGCTCTCCGAGGGGACCCTGCCCAGGAATTCCCACCTGAGCCAGGTGAGTTTGCTGCTGCCCCCCCATGTTAATGATGATGATGATGATGATGATGATGGTGCCCTTCCTCCCACCCCGGGGTGCTCACCTGGTTTCTGAGGGGGCCCTGCTCAGGAATTCCCACCTGTGCCAGGTGAGTTTGCTGCCCCCCATGATAATGATGTTAATGATGATGATGATGATGATGATGATGATGATGATGATGATGGTGACCATGGTTCAATGCCCTTCCTCCCGCCCCGGGTGCTCACCTGCTCTCCGAGGTGACCCTGCCCAGGAACTCCCCCCTGAGCCAGGTGAGTTTGCTGCTGCCCCCCATATTAATGATGATGATGATGATGAGTATGAGGATGATGATGACGATGATGATGATGATGATGATGATGATGAGGATGATGACCCTGCCCTGCTCACCTGCTCTCCGAGGTGACCCTGCCCAGCAATTCCCACCTGAGCCAGGTGAGTTTTTACTGCCCCATGTTGATGATGATGATGACGATGATGATGATGACGGTGATGATGATGATGAGGATGATGATGAGGATGATGATGACCCTGCCCTGCTCACCTGCTCTCCGAGAGGGCTCTGCCCAGGAATTCCCACCTGAGCCAGGTGAGTTTGCTGCTGCCCCCATATTAATGATGATGATGATGATGAGTATGAGGATGATGATGACGATGACGATGATGATGATGATGAGGATGATGACCCTGCCCTGCTCACCTGCTCTCCGAGGTGACCCTGCCCAGGAGTTCCCACCTGAGCCAGGTGAGTTTTTGCTACCCCATGTTGATGATGATGATGACGATGATGATGATGATGATGATGATGATGATGATGATGATGACGACGATGATGATGATGATGATGATGATGATGATGATGATGATGATGATGACCCCGCCCTGCTCACCTGCTCTCCGTGGTGACCCTGCCCAGCAATCCCCACCTGAGCCAGGTAAGTTTTTGCTACCCCATGTTAAAGATGATGATGATGATGATGATGATGATGATGATGATGATGATGATGACGATGATGGTGCCCTTCCTCCCGCCCCGCTGAGCTCACCTGCTCTCTGATGTGACCCTGCCCAGGAATTCCCACCTGAGTCAGGTGAGTTTTTGCTGCCTGCCCATCAATGGTCAATTTGCTACCCCAGTCAATGATGATGACGATGATGATGTTAATGATGATGATGATGATGATGATGGTGCCCTTCCTCCTGCCCCGGGTGCTCACCTGCTCTCCGAGGTGACCCTGCCCAGGAGTTCCCACCTGAACCAGGTGAGTTTTTTCTGCCCCATGTTAATGATGATGATGATGATGATGATGATGACGATGATGACGATGATGATGATGATGACGATGATGACGATGATGACGATGATGATGACGATGATGATGATGACGATGATGATGGTGAGGATGATGACCCTGCCCTGCTCACCTGCTCTCCGAGGTGACCCTGCTCAGCAATACCCACCTGAGCCAGGTGAGTTTTTGCTACCCCATATTAATGATGACGATGACGACGATGATGATGATGATGATGATGATGATGATGATGACGATGATGATGATGATGATGATGATGATGAGGATGATGATGACCCTGCCCTGCTCACCTGCTCTCCGAGGTGGCCCTGCCCAGGAATTCCCACCTGAGCCAGGTGAGTTTGGTGCTGCCTGCCCATATTAAAGATGATGATGACGATGATGAGGATGAGGATGATGACCCTGCCCTGCTCACCTGCTCTCCATGGTGACCCTGCCCAGGAGTTCCCACCTGAGCCAGGTGTGTTTTTGCTACCCGCCCATATTAATGATGACAATGATGATGATGATGATGATGATGATGACGATGATGATGATGATGATGATGACCCCGCCCTGCTCACCTGCTCTCCGTGGTGACCCTGCCCAGGAGTTCCCACCTGAGCCAGGTGTGTTTTTGCTACCCGCCCATATTAATGATGACAATGACGATGATGATGATGATGATGATGATGATGATGATGACGATGATGATGACGATGACCCCGCCCTGCTCACCTGCTCTCCGTGGTGACCCTGCTGGCGCCCGAGGGCAGCGGTGGCACGGGCCGGGGCAGCAGCTGCAGCGAGGCCTCGCAATCGGGGTCCAGGGCCCTGCAAGCACCAAAACCCCAATTACGGCCCCGAGTGCAGAGAGAAATGGAGATTTTCATTGAGTCAGCTCAGCCCAAATGGCTGAATTTAACCTAAAATTGAGATTTTTCAATTTTTTTTATTGAACACAGCCCGAGCAGGTTGAGTTTAATCAAAATTTGAGATTTTTTTCTATTTAGCGCAGCCCAAGTGGGGTGAGGTCAATGAGAAATTGAGAATTTCTTCCATTTCACACAGCCCAAGAGGGCTGAGGTTTGTCAGACATTGAGATTTATTTAATTTTGTTTTTTATTTAGCATAGCTCAAGTGGGGTGAGGTTAATCAAAAATTGAGATTTTTTTAAAATTTATTTAGCACGGCCCAAGTAGGGTGAGTTTAATCAATAATTGAGAATTTTAAAAATTTATTTAGCATAGCTCAAGTGGGGTGAGGTCAATCAGAAATTGAGATTTATTTTTTTGTAATTTAACATGGCCTAACTGGGGTGAGGTCAATCAGAAATTGAGAAATTTTTAAATTTATCACAGCCCAAGTGGAGTAAAGTTAATGAACAATTTACATTTTTTCATCTCTTTAGCACAGCCCAAATGGGCTGAGTTTAATCAAAAATTGAGATTTTTTATTTATTTATCACAGCCCAAGTAGAATAATAATAATCAGAAATTATTATCAGAAGTAATAGAATATCATTAATATTAAAATATATAATAAAATAATATAATATTATATATTAAAATATATAATAAAATAATATAATATAATTATTATCAGAAATAATAATAATCAGAAATTAAGAATAAATAATTGGAAATTATTTAATTCTGATTTAATTATTGATTGAATTCTTAATTCTTGATTTAATTCTTGATTTAATTCTTGATTTAACTCTTGATCTAATTCTGATTAATTTCTGACTTAATTCCAATTTAATTCTTGATTTAATTCTTAATTCTTGATTTAATTATTGATTTAACTCTTGATTTAATTCTGATTTAATTCTTGATTTAAATCTTGATTTAATCCTTGATTTAACTCTTGATTTAAACCTGATTTAGTCCTGATTTAGTTCTTGATTTAGTTCTGATTTAATTCTGATTAATTTCTGACTTAATTCTGATTTAATTCTTGATTTAACTCTTGATTTAAACCTGATTTTATCCCGATTTAATCCTGATTTAGTTCTGATTTAATTCTTGATTTAATTCTTGATTTAATTCTGAATAATTTCTGACTTAATTCCAATTTAATTCTTGATTTAATTCTTGATTTAAATCTTGATTTAATTCTGATTTAGCTCTTGATTTAATTCTGATTTAATTCTTGATTTAAATCTTGATTTAAATATTGATGTAATTCTTGGAATAAAATTGGAATAAATTGGAATAAATTTGGATTAAATTGGAATTAAATTGGAATGAAATTGGAATAAATTGGGATTAAATTGGGATTAAATTGGAATAAATTGGAATTAAATTGGAATTAATTGGAATTAAATTGGAATTAAATTGGAATTAAATTGGGATAAATTGGAAAATTAAATTGGAAGAAATTGGAAATAAATTGGAATTAAATTGGAATAAATTGGAATTAAATTGGAATAAACTGGAATTAAATTGGAATTAAATTGGAAATAAATTGGAAATAAATTGCAATTAAATTGGAATTAAATTGGAAATAAATTGGAATTAAATTGGAATAAATGGGAATAAATTGGAATAAATTGGAATTAAATTGGAAGAAATTGGAAGAAATTGGAATTAAATTGGAATTAAATTGGAATAAATTGGAATTAAATTGGAATAAACTGGAATTAAATTGGAATTAAATTGGGAATAAATTGGAAATAAATTGCAATTAAATTGGAATTAAATTGGAATAAATTGGGATTAAATTGGAATAAATGGGAATAAATTGGAAATAAATTGGAATTAAATTGGAATTGGAATAAATTGGAATAAATTGGAATAAACTGGAATAAATTGGATTTTCCCGGTTTTACCTGTGGGACAGCAGCACCTGCCGAGCTGCAGAGAATCGTCTCCGGAGCGAGGCCTCTTCCTGGGGAAAAGAAAGGAAAAATGACAATTTTATACAATAATTTTCAATTATTTCTGGTTTTTTTAATGTTTTGGGTCCTCTCCTCTCTCCTGCTAAAATTCCAGGGGGTGAAAATTGAAATATCCTGGGCAAACAGCAGGGTTGGGTTGGGATTAATGAGGTGCAGAAATAATAAATGGAAAATGTTTTTATTTTAAATTATTTTTAAATTTTTTTTGAAGTGGAAAAAAAGTGAAAAAAAGTGAAAAACAGGGGAAAAAAATTTTAAGAAAAGGTGAAAAAAAGTAAAAAAAAAAAAGTGAAAAAAAACGTGAAAAAAGTGAAAAAAGGTGAGAAAAAAGGAAAAAAGGTGAAAAAGGTAAAAAATAGGTGGGAAAAAATGAAAAAAGTGAAAAAAGGTGAAAAAAAGTGAAAAAAAGTGGAAAAAAGTGAAAAAAAGTGAAAAAAAAAGTGGAAAAAAGTGAAAAAAGTGAAAAAAAGTGAAAAAAGGTGAAAAAAAAAGTGAAAAAAGTGAAAAAAGTGGAAAAAAAGTGAAAAAAAGGGGAAAAAAGAAAAAAGTGAAAAAAGTGAAAAAAGAGGAAAAAAGTGAAAAAGGTTAAAAAGGTGAAAAAAAGAAAAAAGGTAAAAAAAGTGAAAAAAAGGTGAAAAAAGAAAAAAGTGAAAAAAAAAGTGAAAAAAGGGGAAAAAAGTGAAAAAAGTGAAAAAAAGTGAAAAAAGGTGAAAAAAGAAAAAAGTGAAAAAAATGAAAAAAGTGAAAAAAGGTGAAAAAAATGTGAAAAAAAGTGAAAAAAAGTGAAAAAAGTGAAAAAAGGGGAAAAGTGAAAAAAGTGAAAAAGGGGGAAAAAAGTGAAAAAGGTGAAAAAGGTGAAAAAAGTGAAAAAAAGTGAAAAAAAGTGAAAAAAGTGAAAAAAAGTGAAAAAGTGAAAAAAGGTGAAAAAAGTGGAAAAAAAGGTGAAAAAAAAAGTGAAAAAAGTGGAAAAAAAGTGAAAAATGTGAAAAAAGTGAAAAAAATGAAAAAAAGTGGAAAAAAGTGAAAAAAGTGAAAAAAAGGTGAAAAAAGTGGAAAAAAGGTGAAAAAAAAGTGAAAAAAGTGGAAAAAAGTGAAAAAAGTGAAAAAAGTGAAAAAAGGGGAAAAAGTGAAAGTGAAAAAAGAAAAAGGTGAAAAAAGTGAAAAAAAGGTGAAAAAAGAAAAAAGTGAAAAAAAGTGAAAAAAGTGAAAAAAGTGAAAAAATGTGAAAAAAGTGAAAAAGTGAAAAAAGGGGAAAAAAGTGAAAAAAGTGAAAAAGGTGAAAAAAAAGAAAAAAGGTGAAAAAAGTGAAAAAAAGTGAAAAAAAGTGAAAAAAGTGGAAAAAAAGTGAAAAATGTGAAAAAAAGTGAAAAAAATGAAAAAAAAGTGGAAAAAAGTGAAAAAGTGAAAAAAGGTGAAAAAAGTGGAAAAAAGGTAAAAAAAAGTGAAAAAAGTGGAAAAAGGTGAAAAAAAGTGAAAAAAGTGAAAAAGGTGAAAAAAAGAAAAAAAGGTGAAAAAAGTGGAAAAAAAGGTGAAAAAAAAGTGAAAAAAGTGGAAAAAAGTGAAAAAAGAAAAAGTTGAAAAAAGTGAAAAAAAGTGAAAAAAGTGAAAAAAGAAAAAGGTGAAAAAAGTGAAAAAAAAAAGTGAAAAAAGTGAAAAAAACGTGAAAAAAAAATGAAAAAAAAAAAGTGGAAAAAAAGTGGAAAAAAGTGAAAAAAAGTGAAAAAAGTGGAAAAAAAGTGAAAAATGAGGATTGAGTGGTGCCCATGATCCTGGGGCACTTTCCAACCTTAATTGTGTCAAAGAAGGAATTTCCTGCTATCAATTATGAATTAATTATCAATTAATGAATTTAATGTCGGGCTGAGACAGCAAATGAAACTGCTGGATAAATGGAAATAAAATAAATGGAAAAAAATAGTGATGTAAATAGAAATAAAAGAAATATAAATTTATAAATCAATATAAATAGAAGAAGTTTAAAAAAATATATAATTATATTAAAAATTCCTTCCTGCTTTGGTATCAGCTGATACCACAGATGTTAATTATTAATTATCAATTTATTAATTAATGTCATGGGCTGAGGCAGAGCACAGTTCAACTGCTCAATCAATAAAATAAATAAAAATAAAAATAAAATAGTCACAGAAATAGAAATAGAATAGAAATATTCTATTAAATATTCTATTAATATTAAATATTAAATATTAATATTAAAATATTCACATAAATATAAATAAATAGAAATGAAATATTCACATAAATGGAAATAAAATAAATATATATTTGTAAAATAAATATATATTTGTAAATCAATATAAATAAAATAAATAAATAAATAAATATATAAAATATATATATATAAAATATATATATATATAAAAATATATTAAAATTTCATCCTGCTTTGGTATCAATATCAATTATTGATTTATCAATTAATGTCAATTGAATGGGCTAAGATAAAGCAAATGAAACTGCTCAATAAATAGGAATAAAATAAATACAAATAAAATAGTCACAGAAATAGAAATAGAAATAAATAGAAATGAAATATTCACATAAATAGAAATGAAATAAAATAGTCACATAAATAGAAATAGAAATAAAGACATATTTATAAATAAATATAAATAAAATTGAAATTTTAATATATGTATATACATATATAAAAAATTCCATCCTGCTTTGGCATAAATAGAAATAAAATAAATATATATTTATAAATCAATAAAGATAAAATAAAATTATATATAAAATATATAATAAAATTATATATATATATATAAAATCAATTAATGTCAATTTAATGGGCTAAGACAAAGCAAATGAAACTGCTCAATAAATATGAATAAAAGAAATAGAAATAAAATAGTCACAGAAATAGAAATAAAAGAAATAGAGATACCATAGTCACACAAATAGAAATAAATAGAAATAAAATATTCACAGAAATAGAAATAAAATATTCACATAAATAGAAATACAATAGTCACATAAATAGAAATAAATGGAAATAAAATATTCACATAAATAGAAATAAATGGAAATACAATAGTCACGTAAATAGAAATACAATATTCACATAAATAGAAATAAATAGAAATAAAATATTCACAGAAATAGAAATAAATAGAAATACAATAGTCACATAAATAGAAATCAATAGAAATACAATAGTCACATAAATAGAAATAAATAGAAATAAAATATTCACAGAAATAGAAATACAATAGTCACATAAATAAAAATAAATATAAATAAAATATTCACATAAATAGAAATAAATGGAAATAAAATATTCACATAAATAGAAATAAATAGAAATAAAATATTCACAGAAATAGAAATAAAATATTCACATAAATAGAAATAAATAGAAATAAAATATTCACATAAATAGAAATAAATAGAAATACAATAGTCACATAAATAGAAATAAATAGAAATAAAATATTCACATAAATAAAATAAATAGAAATAAAATATTCACATAAATAAAAATAAATAGAAATACAATAGTCACATAAATAGAAATAAATAGCAATAAAATATTCACATAAATAGAAATAAAATATTCGCATTACAATTGTGAATTACTTCATTATTTATCCCAGGTAAGGGATCAGATTCTTATTTTGTTCATGGAAAATTCCCAATTTCGAGTCCCAAATGGAACAGCTGAAAAATTTGGCTTTAAGGCCGAAATATTAAAAATATTTTGATTTTTTTCCCCATTTAATTTGGCCTAAGAGGCATCTGGGTTGAGACATAGAAATAAAAATCTAAAATAAATTAAATAAAATCTAGAAATAAAAATGTGAATCCTTGCAGCTCCTGCCCTGTGCCAGCCCTGCCCTCATTTTCTCTGGCTGGAATTAATTAACTAAGTTATAATTATATAATTATATAAATGTACATAATTTATATAATTTATCTTTTATTAATATAATTATATAAATGTAATTAATGTATAAAAAGTAAGAACAGAGAAGTTCTACACCTTCAATCCAGCCAGGGCTAAAAAAACCAAGGATTTTCCTTCTTCTATTGGGAAAATTTTGTGGGTTTTGGCTTTAAATTCCCCATTTTTTGGTTCTATAACATCCCTTAAAAATCACCAAAATAACCAAAATAGACCTTTTGAGGAGCTTTTGAAGGGCTTAAAAGCCCTTAAATTTTCCTTTAAATTCTCTCCTTAAATTTCCATGGTTTTGGGATTATTTATTCCATCAAATCCCTCAGTTCCAAAACTTCCAATCTCAGCTCCTTCACCTTTTTTTGGGAATGTTCCCAGCAGGAATTCCTCAATTCCACTGGAAATGCCCCCACCCCTGGTATTTTGCAGCTGGAGGAGTTTTCCTTCCACTCTTGGAGAGATTTTGTGGTTTTTGGCTTTAAATTCCCTTTTTTTGTGTTCTATAACATCCCTTAAAAATCACCAAAATCACCAAAATAGATATTTTTAGGAGCTTTTCAAGGGCTGAGTCTCCTCTCCTTAAATTGTCCCATTTTTGGGATTATTTATTCCATCAAAACTTCCAGCTCCAAAACTTCCCCTCTCAGCTCCTTCACCTTTTTTTGGGAATACAGCCCCACTTCCACCCCTGGAATTTTGCAGCTGGAGGAGTTTTCCTTCCTCTTTTGGGAAGATTTTGTGGTTTTTGGCTTTAAATTCCCCTTTTTGGTGTTCTCTAACATCCCTTAAAAATAACCAAAATGTACCCCAGAGCTTTTGAAGGGCTGAGTCTGCTCCCCTTAAATTGTCCCATTTTTGGGATTATTTATCCCATCAAAAACCTCAGCTCCAAAACTTCCAATCTCAGCTCCTTCACCTTTTTTTGGGAATACAGCCCCACTTCCACCCCTGGAATTTTGCAGCTGGAGGAGTTTTCCTTCCACTCTTGGAGAGATTTTGTGGTTTTTGGCTTTAAATTCCCTTTTTTTGTGTTCTATAACATCCCTTAAAAATCACCAAAATCACCAAAATAGATATTTTTAGGAGCTTTTCAAGGGCTGAGTCTCCTCTCCTTAAATTGTCCCATTTTTGGGATTATTTATTCCATCAAAACTTCCAGCTCCAAAACTTCCCCTCTCAGCTCCTTCACCTTTTTTTGGGAATACAGCCCCACTTCCACCCCTGGAATTTTGCAGCTGGAGGAGTTTTCCTTCCTCTTTTGGGAAGATTTTGTGGTTTTTGGCTTTAAATTCCCCCTTTTTTGTGTTCTATAACATTCCTTAAAAATCACCATAATAACCAAAATAGATATTTTTAGGAGCTGTTGAAGGGCTGAGTCTGCTCTCCTTAAACTGTCCCATTTTTGGGATTATTTATTCCACCAAATCCCTCAGCTCCAAAACTTCCAATCTCAGCTCCTTCACCTTTTTTTGGGAATACAGCCCCACTTCCACCCCTGGAATTTTGCAGCTGGAGGAGTTTTTCCTTCCTCTCTTGGGAAGATTTTGTGGTTTTTGGCTTTAAATTCCCCCTTTTGGTGTTCTATCACTTCATTTAAAAATAACCAAAATAAACCCCTGAGATATTTTAGGAGTTTTTGAAGGGCTGAGTCTCCTCTCCATAAATTTCCATGTTCTTGGGATTATTTATTCCCATCCAAAACTTCCAGCTCCAAAACTTCCAATCTCAGTTCCCTCACCTTTTTTTGGGAATGTGCCCAGCTGGAATTCCAGAGGAATTCCCCACTTCCACTGGAAATGCCCCCACCCCTGGAATTTTGCAGCTGGAGGAGTTTTTCCTTCCTCTACGGGGAAGATTTCGTGGTTTTTGGCTTTAAATTCCCCATTTTTGTGTTCTATAACATCCCTTAAAAATCACCAAAATAAACCCCAGAGATATTTTTAGGAGCTTTTGAAGGGCTGATTCTGCTCTCCTTAAATTTCCATTATTTTGGGATTATTTATCCCATCCAAAAACTTCCAGCTCCAAAACTTCCCCTTCTCAGCTCCTTCACCTTTTTTTGGGAATACAGCCCCACTTCCACCCCTGGAATTTTGCAGCTGGAGGAGTTTTCCTTCCTCTTTTGGGAAGATTTTGTGGTTTTTGGCTTTAAATTCCCCTTTTTTGTGTTCTATAACATCCCTTAAAAATCACCAAAATAAACCCCAGAGCTTTTGAAGGGCTGAGTCTGCTCTCCTTAAATTGTCCCATTTTTGGGATTATTTATCCCATCAAATCCCTCAGCTCCAAAACTTCCCCTCTCAGCTCCTTCACCTTTTTTTGGGAATGTGCCCAGCAGGAATTCCAGAGGAATTCCCCACTTCCACTGGAAATGCTCCCACCCCTGGAATTTTGCAGCTGGAGGAGTTTTCCTTCCACTCTTGGGAAGATTTTGTGGTTTTTGGCTTTAAATTCCCTTTTTTGTGTTCTATAACATTCCTTAAAAATCACCAAAATAACCAAAATAGATATTTTTAGGAGCTTTTGAAGGGCTGAGTCTCCTCTCCTTAAATTTCCATGATTTTGGGATTATTTATTCCATCCAAAACTTCCAGCTCCAAAACTTCCCCTCTCAGCTCCTTCACCTTTTTTTGGGAATACAGCCCCACTTCCACCCCTGGAATTTTGCAGCTGGAGGAGTTTTCCTTCCTCTCTTGGAAAGATTTTGTGGTTTCTGGCTTTAAATTCCCCTTTTTTGTGTTCTATAACATCCCTTAAAAATCACCAAAATAAACCCCAGAGCTTTTGAAGGGCTGAGTCTGCTCCCCTTAAATTGTCCCATTTTTGGGATTATTTATTCCATCAAAAACCTCAGCTCCAAAACTTCCCCTCTCAGCTCCTTCACCTTTTTTTGGGAATACAGCCCCACTTCCACCCCTGGAATTTTGCAGCTGGAGGAGTTTTTCCTTCCTCTCCAGGGAAGATTTTGTGGTTTTTGGCTTTAAATTCCCCTTTTTTGTGTTCTATAACATCCCTTAAAAATCACCAAAATAACCAAAATAGATATTTTTAGGAGCTTTTGAAGGGCTGAGTCTCCTCTCCCTAAATTGTCCCATTTTTGGGATTGTTTATCCCATAAAATCCCTCAGCTCCAAAACTTCCCCTCTCAGCCCCTTCACCTTTTTTTGGGAATACAGCCCCACTTCCACCCCTGGAATTTTGCAGCTGGAGGAGTTTTTCCTTCCTCTCCAGGGAAGATTTTGTGGTTTTTGGCTTTAAATTCCCCTTTTTTGTGTTCTATAACATCCCTTAAAAATCACCAAAATAACCAAAATAGATATTTTTAGGAGCTTTTGAAGGGCTGAGTCTCCTCTCCCTAAATTGTCCCATTTTTGGGATTGTTTATCCCATAAAATCCCTCAGCTCCAAAACTTCCCCTTCTCAGCTCCTTCACCTTTTTTTGGGAATACAGCCCCACTTCCACCCCTGGAATTTTGCAGCTGGAAGAGTTTTCCTTCCTCTCTTGGAAAGATTTTGTGGTTTCTGGCTTTAAATTCCCCATTTTTTGGTTCTATAACATCCCTTAAAAATCACCAAAATAAACCCCTGAGATATTTTTAGGAGCTTTTGAAGGGCTGAGTCTGCTCCCCTTAAATTGTCCCATTTTTGGGATTATTTATCCCATCAAAAACCTCAGCTCCAAAACTTCCCCTCTCAGCTCCTTCACCTTTTTTTGGGAATACAGCCCCACTTCCACCCCTGGAATTTTGCAGCTGGAGGAGTTTTCCTTCCTCTTTTGGGAAGATTTTGTGGTTTTTGGCTTTAAATTCCCCCTTTTTTGTGTTCTATAACATCCCTTAAAAATAACCAAAATAAACCCCAGAGCTTTTGAAGGGCTGAGTCTCCTCTCCTTAAACTGTCCCATTTTTGGGATTATTTATTCCATCAAAAACCTCAGCTCCAAAACTTCCCCTTCTCAGCTCCTTCACCTTTTTTTGGGAATACAGCCCCACTTCCACCCCTGGAATTTTGCAGCTGGAGGAGTTTTCCTTCCTCTTTTGGGAAGATTTTGTGGTTTTTGGCTTTAAATTCCCCCTTTTGGTGTTCTATCACTTCATTTAAAAATAACCAAAATAAACCCCTGAGATATTTTAGGAGCTTTTGAAGGGCTGAGTCTCCTCTCCATAAATTTCCATGTTCTTGGGATTATTTATTCCATCCAAAACTTCCAGCTCCAAAACTTCCAATCTCAGTTCCCTCACCTTTTTTTGGGAATGTGCCCAGCTGGAATTCCAGAGGAATTCCCCACTTCCACTGGAAATGCTCCCACCCCTGGTATTTTGCAGCTGGAGGAGTTTTTCCTTCCACTTTTGGGAAGATTTTGTGGTTTTTGGCTTTAAATTCCCCTTTTTTGTGTTCTATAACATCCCTTAAAAATCACCAAAATAAACCCCTGAGATATTTTTAGGAGCTTTTGAAGGGCTGATTCTGCTCTCCTTAAACTGTCCCATTTTTGGGATTATTTATCCCATCCAAAAACTTCCAGCTCCAAAACTTCCCCTCTCAGCTCCCTCACCTTTTTTTGGGAATACAGCCCCACTTCCACCCCTGGAATTTTGCAGCTGGAGGAGTTTTCCTTCCACTCTTGGGAAGATTTTGTGGTTTTTGGCTTTAAATTCCCCATTTTTGTGTTCTATAACATCCCTTAAAAATCACCAAAATAACCAAAATAGATATTTTTAGGAGCTTTTGAAGAGCTGAGTCTCCTCTCCTTAAACTGTCCCATTTTTGGGATTATTTATTCCATCAAAACTTCCAGCTCCAAAACTTCCAATCTCAGCTCCTTCACCTTTTTTTGGGAATACAGCCCCACTTCCACCCCTGGAATTTTGCAGCTGGAGGAGTTTTCCTTCCACTCTTGGAGAGATTTTGTGGTTTTTGGCTTTAAATTCCCCTTTTTTGTGTTCTATAACATCCCTTAAAAATCACCAAAATAAACCCCAGAGCTTTTGAAGGGCTGAGTCTGCTCTCCTTAAATTGTCCCATTTTTGGGATTATTTATCCCATCAAATCCCTCAGCTCCAAAACTTCCAATCTCAGCTCCTTCACCTTTTTTTGGGAATACAGCCCCACTTCCACCCCTGGAATTTTGCAGCTGGAGGAGTTTTCCTTCCTCTACGGGGAAGATTTTGTGGTTTTTGGCTTTAAATTCCCCCTTTTTGTGTTCTATCACTTCATTTAAAAATCACCAAAATAAACCCCTGAGATATTTTAGGAGCTTTTGAAGGGCTGAGTCTCCTCTCCATAAATTTCCATGTTCTTGGGATTATTTATTCCATCCAAAACTTCCAGCTCCAAAACTTCCAATCTCAGTTCCCTCACCTTTTTTTGGGAATGTGCCCAGCTGGAATTCCAGAGGAATTCCCCACTTCCACTGGAAATGCTCCCACCCCTGGTATTTTGCAGCTGGAGGAGTTTTTCCTTCCACTTTTGGGAAGATTTTGTGGTTTTTGGCTTTAAATTCCCCTTTTTTGTGTTCTATAACATCCCTTAAAAATCACCAAAATAAACCCCTGAGATATTTTTAGGAGCTTTTGAAGGGCTGATTCTGCTCTCCTTAAACTGTCCCATTTTTGGGATTATTTATCCCATCCAAAAACTTCCAGCTCCAAAACTTCCCCTCTCAGCTCCCTCACCTTTTTTTGGGAATACAGCCCCACTTCCACCCCTGGAATTTTGCAGCTGGAGGAGTTTTCCTTCCACTCTTGGGAAGATTTTGTGGTTTTTGGCTTTAAATTCCCCATTTTTGTGTTCTATAACATCCCTTAAAAATCACCAAAATAACCAAAATAGATATTTTTAGGAGCTTTTGAAGAGCTGAGTCTCCTCTCCTTAAACTGTCCCATTTTTGGGATTATTTATTCCATCAAAACTTCCAGCTCCAAAACTTCCAATCTCAGCTCCTTCACCTTTTTTTGGGAATACAGCCCCACTTCCACCCCTGGAATTTTGCAGCTGGAGGAGTTTTCCTTCCACTCTTGGAGAGATTTTGTGGTTTTTGGCTTTAAATTCCCCTTTTTTGTGTTCTATAACATCCCTTAAAAATCACCAAAATAAACCCCAGAGCTTTTGAAGGGCTGAGTCTGCTCTCCTTAAATTGTCCCATTTTTGGGATTATTTATCCCATCAAATCCCTCAGCTCCAAAACTTCCAATCTCAGCTCCTTCACCTTTTTTTGGGAATACAGCCCCACTTCCACCCCTGGAATTTTGCAGCTGGAGGAGTTTTCCTTCCTCTACGGGGAAGATTTTGTGGTTTTTGGCTTTAAATTCCCCCTTTTTGTGTTCTATCACTTCATTTAAAAATCACCAAAATAAACCCCTGAGATATTTTTAGGAGCTTTTGAAGGGCTGAATCTGCTCTCCTTAAATTGTCCCATTTTTGGGATTATTTATTCCATCAAAAACCTCAGCTCCAAAACTTCCAATCTCAGCTCCTTCACCTTTTTTTGGGAATACAGCCCCACTTCCACCCCTGGAATTTTGCAGCTGGAGGAGTTTTTCCTTCCTCTCCAGGGAAGATTTTGTGGTTTTTGGCTTTAAATTCCCCTTTTTTGTGTTCTATAACATTCCTTAAAAATCACCATAATAACCAAAATAGATATTTTTAGGAGCTGTTGAAGGGCTGAGTCTGCTCTCCTTAAATTGTCCCATTTTTGGGATTATTTATTCCACCAAATCCCTCAGCTCCAAAACTTCCCCTCTCAGCTCCTTCACCTTTTTTTGGGAATGATCCCAGCAGGAATTCCTGCAGGTGTCCCTGGATGATCTTTGAGGTCCCTTCCAACCCAAACCATTCCACGGGTCAGGAGAACAGGGAGATATTGTTGAAATCGGAAGGGGACCGAGAACACAGAACATTTTTCTCATTTTTTTTTCCCTGAAAACTGGAAAGGTTTGGGTCAAACTCCAAAGGTTCCTGGGGTGACAGGAACTGCTCCTTACCACAGAGCCCGGGGTTGCAGTCAGCATTTCCAGGAGGTCTCTGGGATAGTTTTTGGCGGAAATGTGCAAGAGGTCCCCGTAGGATGGAGCCGGCATTTCCTCTGGGATGATCTGATTCCAGGAACCTGGCGTGGGAAGGACAATCCTCAGTGAAAACCTTCTCCACACCAACAGCAGGAACATTTCATTTCCATTTTCCATCCCTGAAAGTGGCCAAGGCCACCTTGGATTGGGGGCGGTTTTGTGTGGAAGAGGATTCAGAGCCACTTCTGTGAGCCAGAGAGAAGGTGGGGAAGAGGATCCGCGTTTGATAAGGGGATCCATGTTTGATAACAGGATCCATGTTTGATAAAGGGATCCATGTTTGAGAGGAGGATCCATGTTTGACAAGAAGAGGATCCATGTTTGATAAGAGGATCCATGTTTGATAAGAGGATCCATGTTTGATAAGAGGATCCGCGTTTGATAAGGGGATCCATGTTTGATAAGAGGATCCATGTTTGATAAGAGGATCCGCATTTGATAAGGGGATCCATGTTTGATAAGAGGATCTGTGTTTGATAACAGGATCCATGTTTGAGAGGAGGATCCATGTCTGAGAAGAGGATCCATGTTTGATAAGGGGATCCATGTTTGACAAGAAGAGGATCCATGTTTGATAAGAGGATCTGTGTTTGATTACAGGATCCATGTTTGATAGGATCCATGTGGATAAGAGGATCCATGCTTGATAAGGAGATCCATGTTTGATAAGGAGAGGATTCATTTTTGATAAGAGGATCCATGTTTGATAAGAGGATCAATGTTTGAGAGGAGGATCCATGTTTGATATGAAGAGGATCCATGTTTGATGGGAGGATCCATGTTTGATAAGAACAGGATCCATGTTTGATTAGAAGAGAATCCATGTTTGAGAAGAGGATCCATATTTGAGAAGAGGATCCATGTTTGATAACAGGATCCGTGTTTGATAAGAAGAGGATTCATGTTTGATAAGAGGATCCATGTTTGGTAAGAGGATCCATGTTTGAGAAGAGGATCCATGTTTGAGAAGAGGATCCATGTTTGATAGGAGGATCCATGTTTGATAACAGGATCCATGTTTGATATGAAGAGGATCCATGTTTGATAAGAGGATCCATGTTTGAGAAGAGGCTCCATGTTTACCCCTGAAAGAATTTCCTCCCCAGGTCATTGACACAGAACCCAAGACAGAAAGAAGGATAAATCAGAGAAACTGCAACTGCCTGTTCCAATGAGCACCTTGTTTGTCTCTTGTGACCCATGAGTGAAGTGCAAACTGAAGAGTTGTGTGAGAATGTATAAAAAGCATGAATGCTGGAATAAAAACAGTTTGAAATCTTCTGGAGATGGAGTTGTTTGTATTGTCTCTCTCATATTCAGCAGTTTTGGTTTGGCTAATTTGAGATTTCCCCGTTAATGAGGGCGCTAATGAGTGTGGTGGGTTCAGTGTTGATTAATCACCAGAGCACTCACTAGGATGTGCTCACCTGCTTCCTGTCGGGAGGCAGGGATAGGAAATAGGAAATAAGAAATAGGAAATGGAAATAGGAAATAGGAAATGGAAATAGGAAATGGGAAATGGGAAATAGGAAATGGAAATAGGAAATAGGAAATGGAAATAGGAAATGGAAATAGGAAATAGGAAATAGGAAATTGGAAATAGGAAATAGGAAATGGAAATAGGAAATAGGAAATAAGAAATAGGAAATAGGAAATAGGAAAGGTAAACCAGGCTTAAAAGTTTCAAAATTTATCAAGAGAAATTTATCAGCAGTTACTAAAAGGAAAAAAAGTGATAAGAATCAAACCAAAACCTTTAGGACGCTTTTCCTCCCCCTACAAACTTTTCTTTCTTAAGGACAATGTGAAGAAACAAACCCTGAATTTTCAGCCAGTTCTCCAGTTTCTTTCCTCTTTCACAGGTGTTTTGCACAAAAGTGTACACAGCTTTTCAGTACTCAGAAAATTGATATCACTTCTGTAAATAACTCCCACAAAACCACCACAGGGTTGGAGAAACCTGGGCTTTGAGGTGGCTCCACACAATTCAGCTTTTAAAACCAAAATTATTTTGAATAATTAAAATTATTTCCAAATTGGGAAAAAAATAACTGGCTGGGCTTTAAGGTCCCCTCCATACAACTCTGTTTTTAAAACCAAAATGATTTCGAATCATAAAATTATTTCAAAATTGAAAAAAAAAATCTGTAAACTAGGATAAACTAGGAGCCTGTGTATAAAATCACATTAAATATTGATTTAAACCATAGAAATAATAATTAAAAATATTTTTGTTTGGCATTCTTTCCTCTGAGGGCTCTGGTTTTCCAGGGAAATTGTGGATTCCTCATCCCTGGAAGTGTCCGAGGCCAGCTTGGAGCACCCTGGGATAGTGGAAGGTGTCAGGGCTGGACCTGGATTGGCTTTAAATTCCCTCCCAACCCCAGCCATTCCAGGATTTTAACAGTTTCCAATCACTGGGATCACCTTTATCCCATAGATAAAAGCTTCCAATGGAAGTTCAAAGCATTATCAGCTCCAAAAATTGCTCTAATTCTGCTATTAAAATTTTTTTAAAAGAACTTATCTATTTTCTCCCTGGATATATATATATATATGTTTGTTTTTTTTTTTTTTTTTACTGTACACCAGCAAAAGATCTTGTCCAGAAGTTTATTAACCAAAAAAAAAAAAAAATTATAAACCTCTCATAATCTCCCACAAGCAATCTTCTCACTAAAAACCTCCCTTTTAAAGACAACCTTGGGGCAAGGTTTGGAAAATAAATTATTTCCCACAGTCCATGAGAAGAGAGGATCTCCTTAAATTTATTTAAACCCCTATAAACGGGGCTCTGGGGGAATTTAATGGCGTGCAGTAAATTTAAAAGTTACTTTAGGAGCAGCAGAATTGCCAAAATCTCGCCGTGCTAATGAAGATTCTGTAGTGACAAGTGACTCTCTGCAAGAGCTGCTGAGGGATAAAAAGTCCTTTAAAGGAGCTTCAGATACTTAAATCTATCTCCAAAAAGACCAGGATTATACAAAAATCTTTTCTTTTTAATCCTCAGGCTTTTCTCTTCTTTTCTAATAATCTCCCCAGGGTTTGTTGCCTTCGAGACAAAACCTCCCCAGAGTTTTTAAGGCAAGAAAATGCAATATTATAGCAAATAAGGCAAGGGAATCACCTTTTCCATTTCAGGTGAGCGCGGAAGTTCTGGAAATTAAAATAAAATCTACTTCCTTTAAAGCTAAATCAGATTTTTCAGCCAAGCCCTCAGTGCCGTAGCTCTGAGAAGCCGCAATGTGTACAGAGGCTCCTCCTGTGTCCATTGGGAAATTAATAGCATTCATTCCTGCAGGATCCAAAATGACACGAAATTATCAACGGATGAATATTGCACTGTCCTTTATTAAAAATTTCAGACATTTTGCCCTTTTTTTCCAGCTGCTTTTATTTGCAGCCTTCCCCAGGCTGTGGTTATTGGTACTCTGTGCTCCTGAGGGAACAGATCCTGTTCCAATGCATCCAAAATGGAACCAAATCCAAAGCGGTGGAAGTTCCTGGAGTCACAGGGAAAAAAATCCTACAAATGAGCTTCTTTTCAACTCATCTTGCAGATCTTCTTGTTACCAAAATGTCCTTCTTGGTTATTTATTTTTGTTTTATTCCAGTAAAGCTCTTCTCCCTCCCTTTCCCTCCTGGAGCCAATTCTGTGGCTGCAGGATCAAGGAATTGATCTGCCTGAAGGTTTGGGGGTTTTGGGGTTTGTTTTTGCTGTGGTAATTTAGAAATTTCCATGATTTAATTTATTTAATAAATGTAGGAATTTGGGGTTTGTTCATTTTTGCTGTGTTAATTTAGGAATTTGCATGATTTAATAAATTAAATAAATGTAGGAATTTGATTTTTGTTCACTTTCACTGTGTTAATTTAAGAATTTCCATAATTTAATAAATTTAGGAATGTGGTTTTTGTTCGTTTTTGCTGTGCTAATTTAGAAATTTCCATGATTTAATAAATTTAGGAATTTGGCTTTTGTTTGTTTTTGCTGTGTTAATTTAGGAATTTAGCTCATTTAATAAATGTAATGAATTTGGTTTTGGTTTGGTTTTGCTGTGCTAATTTAGGAATTTACATAATTGAATAAATTTAGGAATTTTGTTTTTGTTTGCTTTTGCTGCGTTAATTTAGAAATTTACATAATTTAATAAAAGTAAGAAATGTAGGAATTTGTTTTTTGTTTGTTTTTGCTGTGTTAATTTAGGAATTTCCATCATTTAATAAATTTAGGGATTTGTTTTTGGTTTATTTTTGCTGTGTTGATTTAGGAATTTACATAATTGAATAAATTTAGGAATTTTGTTTTTGTTTGTTTTTGCTGCGTTAATTTAGAAATTTACATAATTTAATAAAAGTAAGAAATGTAGGAATTTGTTTTTTGTTTGTTTTTGCTGTGTTAATTTAGGAATTTCCATCATTTAATAAATTTAGGGATTTGTTTTTGGTTTATTTTTTGCTGTGTTAATTTAGAAATTTACATAATTTAATAAAAGAAATAAATTTAGGAATTTGGTTTTGGTTTATTTTTGCTGTGTCGATTTAGGAATTTCCATAATTGAATAAATTTAGGAATTTGGTTTTTATTCATTTTTGCTGTGCAAATTTAGCAATTTCCATAATTGAATAAATTTAGGAATTTGGTTTTGGTTTGTTTTTGCTATGCTAATTTAGGAATTTACATGATTGAATTTATTTAATAAATTTAGGAATTTGGTTTTGCTTTGTTTTTGCTGTGTTAATTTAGGAATTTCCACAATTGAATAAATTTATGAGTTTGTTTTCTGTTTGTTTTTGCTGTGTTAATTTAGGAATGAGAGCAAGCTCCTGGATCAGCTGGAAGGCTCCAGCCTCGGCCAATCAGGGGTCAAAAATCTTCTCTGAGACACCACAGCTCATTTGGGGTCACCCCAAAAGCCCTGGGAGTGGATCTTGAAGTTGTTTTCCCATCTCATTATCCCGATTTTCCTGCTCTTTGTGCCATCCTGGGGAAGAGCAAGGGGAGGTCCCGGTGCCCTCCCAGTTCCTTGCTGCTCGAGTCTGGGAGGCACAAAGGTCAGCCATGAGCACCCCTCGCTTGGGATTTACCTGGAATGGGACATCAGAGTCCAAATCCATCCTCAGATGGGCCAGGAAACTCCATCTGAGCCCAAATCCATCCTCAGATGGGCCAGGAAACTCCATCTGAGCCCAAAACCATCCTCAGGAGAGTCAGGAAACTCCATCTGAGCCCAAAACCTTCAGAGGAGTCAGGAAACTCCATCTGAGCCCAAAACCATCCTCAGAGGAGTCAGGAAACTCCATCTGAGCCCAAATCCATCCTCAGATGGGCCAGGAAACTCCATCTGAGCCCAAATCCATCCTCAGATGGGCCAGGAAACTCCATCTGAGCCCAAAACCTTCAGAGGAACCAGGAAACTCCATCTGAGCCCAAAAAGCATCAGGAAACTCCATATGAGCCAAAAAACATTCTCAAGAGAGTTGGAAACTCCATCTGAGGCCAAAACAATCCTCAAAGGAGTCAGGAAATTCCATCTGAGCTCAAAAAAGGGTCAGGAGACCATCCAGATCCCAAGTCCATCCTCAGAGGAGTCAGGAAACTCCATTTGAGCCCAAAACCATCCTCAGGAGAGCCAGGAAACTCCGTAGCCCAAAAAAGGGTCAGGAAAACATCCAGAGCCCAAAACCATCCCCAAAGGAGTCAGGAAACTCCATCTGAGCCCAAAACCTTCAGAGGAGTCAAGAAACTCCATCTGAACTCAAAACCATCCTCAGGAGAGTTGGAAACTCCATCTGAGCCCAAAATCATCCACAGAGGAGTCAGGAAACTCCATCCAGAGACCAAAAAAGAGTCAGGAGACCATCCAGAGCCCAAAACCATCCTCAGGAGAGTTGGAAACTCCATCCAGAGGCCAAAACCTTCAGAGGAGTCGGGAAACTCCATCCAGAGCCCAAAACCATCCTCAGATGGGCCAGGAAACTCCATCTGAGCCCAAAATAGTCAGGAGACCATGCAGAGCCCAAAACCATCAGAGGAGTCAGGAAACTCCATCCAGAGCCCCAAAAGAGGGTCAGGAAAACATCCAGAGCCCAAAACCATCCTCAGGAGAATTGGAAACTCCATCTGAGCCCAAATCCATCCTCAGATGGGTAAGGAAACTGCATTTGAGCCCAAATCCATCCTCAGATGGGTAAGGAAACTGCATTTGAGCCCAAAAGAGAGTCAGGAAACTCCATCTGAGCCCAAAATAGTCAGGAGACCATGCAGAGCCCAAAACCATCCTCAGGAGAGCTGGAAGCTCCACCTGAGTGTCCAAAATAGAGTCAGGAAAACACCCAGAGCCCAAAACCACCAAAGGAATCAGGAAACTCCACCTGAGCCCCAAAAAAAACAAACAGGAGAGTTGGAAACCCCACCTGAGCCCCAAACCATCCTCAGGAGAGTTGGGAACCCCACCTGAGCCCCAAACCATCCTCAGGAGAGTTGGGAACCCCACCTGAGCCCCAAACCATCCTCAGGAGAGTTGGGAACTCCACCTGAGCCCCAAACCATCCTCAGGAGAGTTGGGAACTCCACCTGAGCCCCAAACCATCCTCAGGAGGAACCAGCCTGGGAGAGCCACTGCAGAGCAGCTGGTGGAGGTTCCAGGCTGCATCATTTACAGATTTCCATTAATCAATTACCAATAAATAGGAAATCAATCAATTACCAATAAATAGGAATATCCTGCTGATGAGAGCACTTTACCTGTCTGGCTCCAGAAGCCTTCAAAGTTCTCCAGAACGTTAGGAGGCTCCATGCCCAGGTAGACCTTGACAACCAGACTCAGATCTGTGAGTGCCTCCTCCAGGTCATCTGCAGAGAGGGAAAAGCGTTTCATGGCAGAGAGAAAAGAAACGGAATAAAAACCAACTTTTCATCAGTGCAAAGACACAAATCACACGGGTTTGACACAGAAATATGTTCTTAGCTTAGCCAGAAAATACAGAAATATGTTTGTGACAGAAACACATTTTTAATGTCTCCTGGGGAGAAAAACCTTCGTCTTCATAAAGGTTTGAAGTTGAAAAAACCACATTGAAAAAAAGCTGAAATTCAGGCTCTGCACTCTCCTAAATATTTTCCTGTTGGCTCATTTCTTTAGGCCATATTTAAATTGCGAGCTCTGTGTGCCACATTTACAAATTTGCAATATTTACACCCTGGTGCTGTGGTTTAAGGTGGTGAACACCAAAACTCTACGAAAGGAATGAATTACAGAGGGATTCTTTCCAGCAAGGATTCTCCCACCTGCTGGGAATTGGAGATTTCTGTGCTGCAGGCACTGACCCCCAGGAGAACCCTGCACTGACCTGAGGCCTGGAGAAGCTTCCAGAATGGAATGATGGAACTGGGATTGTGGGGGTGCAGTTTGGACAGGAGTGTGTGAGATCACAGGGGGGAAGCTCAGAGTTTGAGGGTTTAGAATGCAGGAATAGATATAAAGCAAGATGCAGGTTTGGGGCAGGGCTGCTCCTTCTCCACCTTCTTCTCCATGGGTTTGGGTGGTTTTGTGCCATTGGATTAAAAAGTCCCCATTGCAGGGCATGGGTGGTTGGTTATTGGGTTAAAAGATAACTTATAATAATTATTATAATTATTTACTATAATTATCATCATAATTTGTTATAATTGGGTGAAAATAATTGAGGTGTCACATTTCTTAATTGGACAGTTTAAAAGGCCTTGTAGAAAGAGAGATGGCCTCCACTTTTTGTTGTTGGAGTGAAGTGCTGCAGAACACAGGGTTTGTGAGACTGTGACATAAATAAGGAAGAATAAATATCTGAGTCCCAATACAGTATTAAATATAACACAAGATGGAGGTTTTTGGGTTTTGGGCTGCTCCTTCTCCTTTTCCTTCTTCTCCATGGGTTTGGGTGGTTTTGTGTCATTGGATTAAAAAGTCCACATTTCAGGGCAGGGGTGGTTGGTTATTGGGTTAAAAGTAAAAATTATTTAGGTTTAATTTCTTAACTGGACAGTTTAAAAGGTCTTGTGGAGAGAGAGAGAGAGAGAGAGAGATGAGGCTCCATTTTGGGGCTCCATTTTGAGTTTGTTATTGAAGTGCTGCAGACCTCAGGGTTTGTGAGACTGAAATATAGAGAAGTACTAATAAACACCTGAGTGCAAACAAGAAATATCATCTTGTTGTTAATCCCAACCATGGCAAAAAGAAGATAAACTCAGTTCCTGATTATCCCAGAGGCAATCAGCATTAACTGACCCGTGTTGATGACCGCATCGAAGTAGCCAGGGTAGTCCTGGCTGATCTGGAGGTACATGTCCACCCTGCTGGTTATTGGGTTAAAAGATAATTTATAATAACTATTATAATAATTTATTATCATTTATTATAATAATTTATTATAATTGGGTGAAAATAATTGAGGTTTTGGACCGTTTAAAAGGCCTTGTAGAGAGAGAGAGATGGGGCTCCATTTTGAGTTTGTTATTGAAGTGCTGCACAACTCAGGGTTTGTGAGGCTGTGACATGGATAAGAAAGAATAAACATCTGAGTCCCAGCACAGTACTAAATACATAAAACAAGATGCAGGTTTTGGGGCAGTGCTGGTCCTTCTTTGTCACCTTCTCCTCCATGGGTTTGGGTGGTTTTGTGCAATTGGATTAAAGAGTCCACATTGCTGGGCAGGGGTGTTTGGTTATTGGGTTAAAAGTAAAAATTATTTAGGTTTAATTTCTTAACTGGACAGTTTAAAAGACCTTGGAGACAGAGAGATTGGGCTCATTTTGTGCTCAAGTGCTGTAGACCTCAGGGTTTGTGCGACTGAAATATAGATAAGTACTAATAAACACCTGAGTGCAAACAAGAAATATCATCTTGTTGTTAATCCCAACCATGGCAAAAAGAAGATAAACTGAGTTCCTGATTATCCCAGAGGCAATCAGCATTAACTGACCCGTGTTGATGACTGCGTCGAAGTAGCCAGGGCAGTCCTGGCTGATCTGGAGGTACATGTCCACCCTGCTGGTTATTGGGTTAAAAGATAATTTATAATAACTATTATAATAATTTATTATAATTATTATAATAATTTATTATAATTGGGTGAAAATTATTGTCATTTCTTAATTGGACAGTTTAAAAGGCCTTGTAGAGAGAGAGAGACATGGGGCTCCATTTTGGGGCTCCATTTTGAGTTTGTTATTGAAGTGCTGCAGACCTCAGGGTTTGTGAGGCTGAAATATAGATGAGTACTAATAAACACCTGAGTCCAACAAGAACATTTCATGCATTTAATCCCAACCCTGGCAAACACAAGATCAACTCAACAACTCGTCCCTCAATTCCCGATTATCCCAGAGGCAATCAGCATTGACTGACCCGTGTTGATGACCACGTCGAAGTAGCCCGGGTAGTCCTGGCTGATCTGGAGGTACATGTCCACCCTGCTCACTGCCTCCTCCATCTCTGGCCTGCTGAACAGCCCTGTCCTCCTCAGGTGCTCCCTGTACTTCTCTTTGTCCTTTGGCACCAGCAGGATGCACCTGGGTCTGAAGTGAGTGCGCTTCAAGCTACGGACGCCCTGCAAAACAAAGCAGAGGGGGAAAAAAAAAAAAAAAAAAGTGGGGCTTTTCTGGAAACTGTTTGGTGGAATTTGGTGCTGAGGTTTTTTTTCCTCCTGAAAATAAAGCAGAGAAAACAGAGTTTTTTCCTTCAAAATGAGTGTTGGTCCAATTTGAAGCTGAGTTTTTGTCCTTGAAAATAAAGCAGAAAAAAAACCCAGCACTTTTTTCCTTGAAACTGAGTGTTTGTGGAATTTGAAGCTCAGTTTTATCTCCTCGAAAACACAGCAGAGAAACACAGGGGTTTATCTTGAACCTGAGCGTTCCTTTCCAGGAAGGAATTTTTTCCCCAATCTCCGACCCGAGGCCGTTCCCGTTGTCCCGCCCCACATCCCAAGATGGAATTTGCCCCACCAGGGGATCTCACCTCGATTTCCATGTGGACACAGGTAGCCTGCCCCTCCCTGGCTATGGACTCCAAGGTGCTTCTGGCCAGCCCATACCTGTGGCCGCTGTATTTGTAGGTTGCCAGAAATCTCCCCTGGAATTGAGAGCAAGGATAACGCCAAGGGAAATGTTCCAAAGGGAATAAGTTCCTCCAACGAACGCATCGCGTCGGGTTGCCCTGATTTCTCGCCCTACAAAGTTTCTTCGTGTTTAAATCAGTGTTAATGAGGACAAAATCAACATTAGTGAGCCCAAAACCAGCGTTAATGAGAGAGCCCAAAATCAGTGCTAATGAGCTCAAAATCGGTGTTAATGAGGGCAATGAGAGCCCAAAATCAACATTAGTGAGGCCAAAATCAACATTAGTGAGGCCAAAACCAGCGTTAATGAGAGAGCTCAAAATCAAAATCTGCGTTAATGAGAGAGCCCAAAATCAAAATCTGCGTTAATGAGAGCCCAAATCAGTGCTAATGAGCTCAAAATCAGTGTTAATGAGAGAGCCCAAAATCAGCGTTAATGAGGGAGCCCAAAATCAAAATCAGCATTAATGAGCCCAAAGTCAACATTAGTGAGCCAAAAACCAGCGTTCATGAGAGAGCCCAAAATCAAAATCAGCATTAATGAGAGAGCCCAAAATCAGTGCTAATGAGCTCAAAATCAGTGTTAATGAGGACACTGAGAGCCCAAGATCAGCATTAATGAGGCCAAAATCAGCGTTAATGAGAGAGCCCAAAATCAAAATCAGCATTAATGAGAGAGCCCAAAATCAGTGCTAATGAGCTCAAAATCAGTGTTAATGAGGACACTGAGAGCCCAAGATCAGCATTAATGAGGCCAAAATCAGCGTTAATGAGAGAGCCCAAAATCAAAATCGGCACTAATTAAAGAGCCCAAAATCAGCGCTAATTAAAGAGCCTAAAATCAGCGTTAATGAGCCCAAAATCAACGTTAATGAGGGCACTGAGAGCCCAAGATCAGCATTAATGAGAGAGCCCAAAATCAGCGTTAATGAGAGCCCAAAATCAACATTTATGAGGGCACTGAGAGCCCAAGATCAGCATTAATGAGGCCAAAATCAGCATTAATGAGAGAGCCCAAAATCAATATCAGCATTATTGAGAGCCCAAAGTCAGCACTAATTAAAGAGCCTAAAATCAGCGCTCATGAGGGCAATGAGAGGTTAATGAGAGAGCCCAAAATCAACGTTAATGAGCCCAAAATCAACGTTAAGGCGGGCAATGAGAGCCCAAGATCAGAGTTAATGAGAGAGCCCAAAATCAACGTTAATGAGCCCAAAATCAACGATAATGCGGGCAATGAGAGGCCAAAATCAGCATTAATGAAAGAGCTCAAAATCAGCATTAATGAGGGCACTGAGAGGCCAAGATCAGCATTAATGAGGGCACTGAGAGCCCAAAATCAGCGTTAATGAGGCCAAAATCAGCATTAATGAGAGAGCCCAAAATCAATATCAGCATTATTGAGAGCCCAAAATCAGCACTAATTAAAGAGCCTAAAATCAGCACTCATGAGGGCAATGAGAGGTTAATGAGAGAGCCCAAAATCAGCGTTAATGAGCCCAAAATCAGCATTAATGAAAGAGCCCAAAATCAGCGTTAATGAGGGCACTGAGAGCCCAAAATCAACGTTAATGAGGGCACTGAGAGCCCAAAATCAACGTTAATGAGAGCCCAAAAACAAAGTTAATGAGAGAGCCCAAAATCAGTGTTAATGAGAGCCCAAAATCAGCATTAATGAGAGCCCACAATCAGCGTTAATGAGGGCAATGAGAGCTCAAAATGAGAGTTAATGTGAGCCCAAAATCAGCGTTAATGAAGCATAAAATTAAATATTAAAATAAAATTAAAATTCTATAATATATAAATATATATTACATAAAATATATACATATTTCATTCGAATTAAACTCTTTGATGATTGTTCTCATGAAGGGCCAGCTCAGTTGTTCCAGGCTTCCCCCTTTGGTATCAATACAAATAATGGGGCTCTGTGGTGGCTTTTCAAGGCAAAGTTTTGTTGCAAAAAGCATCAAAAAGAGCAGCTGGAGGCAGAAATCCTTCAGAGAAGCCTCATTCCTTTAGGGGGGATTTGCTAAACTTCCAAGGAATTCCCTGCAGGGTTGCTGGAAAATGTTGAAAAAATAGAAACCAATAAACCCCACACTATATTTGTGCCTGAAAATCAGTTTATTTCTACATTATGCTATTATTTAAATATTCCCCACTGGCCATTTTGCCCATCTAGTGATTTCTATAAATTTTTTTACAGGGGAAAAGTCAGCGCAAATCTACAAGAAATTTGTGGTTTAACTTTAAAACACAACTGGGAGTGAATAAACATTCACACCCAGGCACAAACCTGGTGTGATAATAAAAATAAAATATTTTAAAAATATATTAAAAATATATTAAATAAATATAAATATATAAATAATATATAATAAACATATTAATATATAATAATATATAACTATAATATATAGTCATATAGTTATTATATTAAGTTATATATATAGTTATATATATTATATATATATCTATATATAGTTATATAGTTATATATATATAGTAATATATAGTTATATATATAGTTATATATATAGTTATATAGTTATTATATATAATAATAATATATAACTTAAAAACACAACTGAGAGTGAATAAACATTCACACCCAGGCACACATATCACACCTGGTGTGATAATAAAAATAAAATATTTTTTAAATATATTAAAAATATATTAAATAAATATAAATATATAAATTATATATATTAAATAAATATAAATATATACACAATATATAATAAACATATTAATATATAATAATATATAATTATAATATATAGTCATATAGTTATTATATTAAGTTATATATATAGTTATATATATTATATATATTATATATATTATATATATATATCTATATATAGTTATATAGCTATATATATATAGTTATATATAGTTATATATAGTTATATATATAGTTATATAGTTATTATATATAATAATAATATATAACTTTAAAACACAACTGAGAGTGAATAAACATTCACACCCAGGCACAAACCTGGTGTGATAATAAAAATAAAATATTTTTTAAACATATAAAATATATATTAAATAAATATAACTATATAAATTATATATATTAAATAAATATAAAATATATAAATAGTATACAATAAACATATTAATATATAATATATTACATATTAATATGTATTATATTATATATTTATATATAATCTATTAATATTATATATTAATATGTGTAATAAATAATATATAATAATACATATAAAATTAATATATTGAAATAATATATAAGATAGATAATATATATTTTAATATATAAATATATTGAATATAAATATATAAATATATATAAAATATAAAAATATATAAAAATATATAAAAATATAAAAATAAATGAGGCTTGGACAGAGAAGTCGAGTTCACTGTGGGAGCAGGAAAAAAGCTACAAGGACAGGGGTCAGGCACTTACTGATTTCACCATTTTGTCAAATTCTTCTTCAGAAATGAAATGATAATCCAGTCTGTTTTCTTCCCCAAAATAAGCTTTCCTGGTGGTGTGGCAGGGCCTGGGATATTTATGGGATAATAAAGAAAAACTTGGTTTCAATCCCTGCAGCAGCTCTGGAATAGCAGTGGGGAGGAGGGAGGGGGGAAAGCAGGGAAACCAGAAATAATTTTATTTTTAAGCAGCAAAGAAATACGAGAAATAGAAAGAGAGGTGCAAATCACGCCCCTAAACGCTGGGTGTTTGAAAGACTGACCCATAAATACACCAAAAAAAGTTAAATTTAAGGTGGTGTTTTGGTGATAAATCCCAGCCCAGCCCGGCCTGAGCTGGAGCTGTCACAGCAGCCTGGGACTCAGAAATGATGAACTCAATTCTTTCCCCAATTCTGTCAGGCTTGGGGATGATATAAAGTCAAATCCTCAATGTGGAAAAGGAGCTGGGCTGAGCTGGGAGGTTAAGAAAGAGCTCCAAAGTCCAATTTTTAAACAGATGGTTATGGGGAAGGGGGGGAAACAAGCCTGAAAGTGGGGAGAAAAGTGGGAGAAAAGGGAGGGAAAGTAAAAATTCAGCTACCTCAGCTTCACACCAGGATAAAACACTAAAAACCCACCAAAACCCCCCCAAAAAACCCCAAAACCCAGATAATTAATGCAGGAAACAATTAGAGACTGAAGTATTCAGTGGGTCTGGTTCTGGTTAAAAATCAGATTTTTTTTCTACTTTGCCTTTAGACTGGGAAAAAAAAGGGATGGAAGGGAATTCCCTGTTATTCCATGAGGATAAACCTCAGCCACCGAGGTGAAACACTAAAAACCCACCAAAATCCTCTAAAAACCAGCTAATTAATGCAGGCACTAATTAGAGACTGAAGGACTCAGTGGATCACATTCTGTTGGAAAATCTGATTTTTCTCCTTGTTTCTGCTTTGGCATTAAAGTGGGAAAAAAGGCAGGGAAAGGAATTCCCTGTCATCCCGTGAGGACAAACCTCAGCCACCATGGTGAAACACTAAAAACTCACTAAAAAAACCCCCCAAATCCCTAAAAAAAACCCCAAAAATCTCCCCCCAAAACCTCAGTTATTAATGCAGGGAACAAATTGAGCCTGAAGTATTGAGCGGATCTGGGTCTGTTTGAAAATCTGATTTTTCTCCTAATTTCTGCTTTGCCAATAAAGAGGAGAAAAAGGCAGGGAAAGGAATTCCCTGTCATCCCATGAGGATAAACCTCAGCCAGCAGGGTGAAAGACTAAAAACTCACTAAACAAAACCCCAAATACCTAAAAAAAACCCAAAAAATCTCCCACAAAAACCCCAGTTAATTAATGCAGGGAACAATTCAAGGCTGAAGTATTGAGTGGGTCTGGGTCTGTTTGAAAATCAGATTTTTCTCCTTGTTTCTGCTTTGCCATTGAAGTGGGAAAAAAGGCAGGGAAAGGAATTCCCTGCCATAAGGACACACCTCAGTCACCAGGCCTAAACACACTAAAAAAATCCCAAAAAATCCCTAAAAAAACCCCAAAAATCCCCCCAAAACCCCAGTTATTAATGCAGGGAACAATTCAAGGCTGAAGTATTCAGTTGGTCTGGGTCTGTTTGGAAATCAGATTTTTCTCCTCTTTTCTGCTTTGCCATTGAAGTGGGAAAAAAGGCAGGGAAAGGAATTCTCTGCCATCCCATAAGGACAAACCTCAGCCACCACGGTGAAACACTAAAACCTCACTAAAAAAAAACCCCAAAATACCTAAAAAAACCCCAAAAAATATCCCACCAAAACCCCAGTTAATTAATGCAGGGAACAAATTGAGCCTGAAGTATTGAGTGGGACTGGTTCTGTTTGAAAATCAGATTTTTCTCCTCGTTTCTGCTTTGCCAATAAAGAGGAGAAAAAGGCAGGGAAAGGAATTCCCTGTCAGCCCATGAGGATAAACCTCAGCCACCATGGTGAAACACTAAAAACTCACTAAAAAAAAAAAACCAAAAAACCCTAAAAAAAACCCCCAAAAATCCCCCAGTTAATTAGTGCAGGGAACAATTTGAGAATGGAATATTCAGTGAGTCTGGGTCTGCTTGAAAATCAGATTTTTCTCCTCGTTTCTGCTTTGCCATTGAAGTGGGAAAAAAGGCAGGGAAAGGAATTCCCTGGCATGCCATAAGGACAAACCTCAGTCACCAGGCCTAAACACACTAAAAAATCCCAAAAAATCCCTAAAAAAAACCCCAAAAATTCCCCCAAAACCCCAGTTATTAATGCAGGGAATAAATTGAGCCTGAAGTATTGAGCGGGTCTGGGTCTGTTTGGAAATCAGATTTTTCTCCTCTTTTCTGCTTTGCCAGTAAAGTGAGAAAAAAAGGCAGGGAAAGGAATTCCCTGTCATCCCATAAGGACACACCTCAGCCACCACGGTGAAACACTAAAAACTCACTAAAAAAACCCCAAAATACCTAAAAAAACCCCAAAAAATCTCCCACAAAAACCCCAGTTAATTAATGCAGGGAACAATTCAAGGCTGAAGTATTGAGTGGGTCTGGGTCTGTTTGAAAATCTGATTTTTCTCCTCGTTTCTGCTTTGCCATTAAAGAGGAGAAAAAGGCAGGGAAAGGAATTCCCTGCCATCCCATGAGGATAAACCTCAGCCACCATGGTGAAACACTAAAAACTCACTAAAAAAACCCCAAAATCCCTAAAAAAAACCCCAAAAAATCCCCCAGTTAATTAATGCAGGGAACAATTTGAGAATGGAATATTCAGTGGGTCTGGGTCTGCTTGAAAATCAGATTTTTCTCCTCGTTTCTGCTTTGCCATTAAAGTGGGAAAAAAGGCAGGGAAAGGAATTCCCTGTCAGCCCATAAGGACAAACCTCAGCCACCACGGTGAAACACTAAAACCTCACTAAAAAAAAACCCCAAAATACCTAAAAAAACCCCAAAAAATATCCCACCAAAACCCCAGTTAATTAATGCAGGGAACAAATTGAGCCTGAAGTATTGAGCGGGTCTGGGTCTGTTTGGAAATCAGATTTTTCTCCTCGTTTCTGCTTTGCCAGTAAAGTGAGAAAAAAAGGCAGGGAAAGGAATTCCCTGTCATCCCATAAGGACACACCTCAGCCACCACGGTGAAACACTAAAAACTCACTAAAAAAACCCCAAAATACCTAAAAAAACCCCAAAAAATCTCCCACAAAAACGCCAGTTAATTAATGCAGGGAACAAATTGAGCCTGAAGTATTGAGTGGGTCTGGGTCTGTTTGAAAATCAGATTTTTCTCCTCGTTTCTGCTTTGCCATTGAAGTGGGAAAAAAGGCAGGGAAAGGAATTCCCTGTCAGCCCATGAGGACAAACCTCAGCCACCATGGTGAAACACTAAAAACTCATTAAAAAAAACCCCAAAATCCCTAAAAAAAACCCCAAAAATCCCCCAGTTAATTAATGCAGGTAACAATTGGAGAATGGAATATTCACGGGCTCTTGTTCTGTTTGAAAATCAGATTTCCCTCCTTGTTTCTGCTTTGCCATTAAAGTGGGATAAAAGGAAATTCTTTCTTTTTTTAGTTGTGTTTTTTTAATTTTTTTTTTGCTTTTTTGGAGGCTTTTTTGGTTCGTTTTGGGGTTTTTGTTTGTTTGGTTTTGGGGTTCTTTTGTTTGGGGTTTTTGGGGGGCTTGGGTTTTAAGGTTTTTTTTGTTTTGGTTTGTGATTTTTTTTTATTTCTGGTTGTGGGGTTTTTTGCATTTTTGGTTGGGTTTTTTTTGTTTTGTTTTGGTCTGCGGGGTTTTTTTTGCTTTTGTTTTTTTTTTTAATTACGTTTCTTTGTTTGGTTGGGGTTTTTTCCTGTTTTGCTTTCTGGGTTTGATGTTTGTTTTCTGGTTTGGTTTGCTTTAGTTTATTTTCTCTTTTGCTTTGTGTTTTCATTCGTTTGTTTTGTTTTCATCTTTTCTGGTTTGGTTTGTGAATTTCCTTTATTTGGGTTTTGTTCCCTGCCTGTTTTGGTTTGTGGTTTTCATTTGTTTTATTTTAATTTGTGATGTTCATTTGTTTGTTTTATTTTAATTTGTGAGGTTCATTTGTTTGTTTGTTTTATTTTAATTTGTGAGGTTCATTTGTTTGTTTGTTTTAATTTTAGTTCACAAAGTTCATTTGTTTCTTTTGTTTTAGTTTCTTTATTTTCTGTTTAGGTTTGTGTTTTCCTTTGTTTGGGTTGGTTTATTGTCTGGTTTGGTTTATGGTTTTCTTCTGTTTGTTTTATTTTAATTTGTGAGGTTCATTTCTTTGTTTTATTTTAATTTGTGAGGTTCATTTGTTTGTTTTATTTTAGTTTGTGAGGTTCATTTCTTTGTTTTATTTTAGTTTGTGAGGTTCATTTGTTTGTTTGTTTTAATTTTAGTTCACGAAGTTCATTTGTTTGTTTGGTTTTAGTTTCTTCGTTTTCTGTTTAGGTTTGTGTTTTCCTTTGTTTGGGTTGGTTTATTGTCTGGTTTGGTTTATGATTTTCATTTGTTTGTTTTATTTTAATTTGTGAGGTTCATTTGTTTGGTTGGTTTTAGTTTCTTCGTTTTCTCTTTTGGTTTGTGTTTTCCTTTGTTTGGGTTTGTTTATTGTCTGGTTTGGTTTGTGGTTTTCATTTGTTTTATTTTAATTTGTGAGGTTCATTTGTTTGTTTATTTTAATTTGTGAGGCTCATTTGTTTGTTTGTTTTATTTTAATTTGTGATGTTCATTTGTTTTGTTTTAGTTTCTTCGTTTTCTCTTTTGGTTTGTGTTTTCCTTTGTTTGGGTTGGTTTATTGTCTGGTTTGGTTTATGATTTTCATTTGTTTGGTTTGTTTTAGTTTGTGGTTCAATTTGTTTGGTTTTGTTTGTTTGTTTTATATTTTGATTTGTAATTTTCATTCATTTGTTCCATTTTCTGTTTGTTTGTTGTTCACCTTCCCAATCAATTTGATAATTTAAATAACTTTCACTCATTAACTTCAGCCAATCACGCCTTGACAAGGCACAAAACCACAGCAAAATTCCTTCTTTTTACCTTCTTTCCAAAAAAACCCCACCAACCAAACCAGCAGCAATTCCAACCTCGATCCTTTGGTGGATTTTTATAAGCTCAGGGTGCAGAACTCACCCAAATCTGAAGAAAGTCTTGAATTGTCTGCAGAGTTTGAGAGAAAGTTGCCTCCTGCCCCCGGCCACGGGGCCCAGCAGCACCAGCATGGGGTAGGGATCATCAGAAGTGGCCAAGGTGCTGCAAGAGAGGAGTTAATGCACATTAATTCACATTAATTCGCCTCAAAAATCAAATTTCAGCGGCTTTTTCAGAAAGATTTGCAGAGGTTTCATCACCCCCTCAACTCAGCTCAGCTTGTTCACAAAATTTTGACAAAAATTGAGGGGCTCTAAATGGAAAAATAGCACCAAAAATCTGCATTAAAGACTCTTTTTCTAAAGGAATAATGTTATTTTTTACTCTGATTTACAGCCTTTTCTAAAGGGATGGGATTTGCTGGGGTATTTTTTCCAGAGGTGGGAATATTTTAATGAGCGGGATAACTGGAATAAATCTGGAATAAATGGAATCCTACAGATTTTTCCACTTTCCTGCATGACCCCGTTGCCTTTCATGTCCAGTGAAGGTGTAAAAATTCTTCAATTAAATAAAAAAAAAAAACCCCCACTCAGATCATTAAAACTTCACTGAACAAAACAAATCCACAATAAAAGGGCTCAAAATGCTGCAAAAATAAGAAATTCTTCATTTTTCCATGCTGAGCTGAGGATTAAATCCTCCGGTTTTCCACTTCCAGGTGTAAGTGGAAGACTGAAGTAAAAATAGAATTTTAAATTAATTTTTAATTTTTTTTTAATTTATTTTTAAATCTCAGGTAGATTTTAAGAATGGGTCACTTGGAAATATGGCAGGAATAAGTGAAATAATTCCAAATGCAGTGATTTTTAATTAATAAGTAGTTTTAACTGAATTTTAAGTGAAAGAAAACTGCCTCTGTGTCCATTTAATGGGATTTTAAACAGGAGACCTGAAAAGAAAAATATTATATAATTTAAGAAAAAAAATTATAATATAAGAAAATAAATATAAGACAATAATATAAGAAAATATAAGAAAATAATATAAGAAAAAATATAAGAAAAATAAATATAAGAAAAAAATAAGAAAAATAAAAGGAAAAATAGGAAAAATTAAGAAAATTATATAAGAAAACATAAGAAAATAATATAAGAAAAAAAAGGAAATAAAAAAATATATTTATATTTTATAATATATATATAAAAGTGAAATATATTTATTTTACCACCCCTCTCACAAATAACTCATTCTTTAAGAAATAAGGCCACTTCCAGGGATGAGGAATTTTTTAGGAATCCTGTGACAGGGCCTCTCCAATCCTGAAAATAAAGATTTTTTTTTTCCTTCTCCCTACACAGGACTTGTTCCAGGCTTGGAAAATGCAGAATTCCTCTGGCATCTTTCCTTCCATGAGGAAATGTTACAGCCAATAAATCATCCCTTGATGAGATCACGCTCAAAATTCAAATTTTCTTCAATAAATTATGAAGAAAATAAATAAGAAAATAAAGAATGAATGAAGAAAATAAATGAAGAATGAAGAATGAAGAATGAAGAAAATAAATTATGAATCTGTCCTCAGATTCTTGGGATTTAGGATTCCATCAGGAGAACATTTCCATAACCCTGTCTTTATCACACCACCACTTCTTGGTTCCCAGCACTGAAATTTTGGAGGTTCCTACAGCTTGGAAGAAGATTCTGGAAAAGTTTTGTGCTCGTAATTCAAATTTTTTTGTCTTTGTGGGCATTGCTGTGAAAGATGAATAAATGTTAATGCCAAAATGGATTATTTTGATGATCTGATCCATCCTCTCCTCGTTCCACTTGGAATTCCCCAAGCTGGTTCTTGTTCCAGGCTTGGAAAATGCAGAATTCCTTTGGCAACTTTCCTTTTATGAGGAAATGTTACAGCCAATAAATCATCCCTTGATGAGATCACGCTCAAAATTCAATTTTTCTTCAATAAATTCCCAATTCCCCCTGTCCTAAGATTCCTAGGATTTAGGATTCCATCAGGAGAACATTTCCATAACCCTGTCCTTAATTACATCACCACTAAAAATCTGGGAGGTTTCTACAGCTTGGAAGCAGATTATTGAAAAGTTTTGTGCTCATAATTCAAATTTCTTTATCTTTGTGGGCACTGCTGTGAAAGATTAATAAATGTTAATGCCAAAATGGATTATTCTGATGATCTGATCCGTCCTCTCCTCGTTCCACTTGGAATTCCCCAAGCTGGTTCTTGTTCCAGGCTTGGAAAATGCAGAATTCCTCTGGCAACTTTCCTTTTATGAGAAAATGTTACAGCCAATAAATCATCACTCCACAAGATCACGCTCAAAATTCAAATTTTCTTCAATAAATTCCCAATTCCCCCTGTCCTCAGATTCCTGGGATTTAGGATTCCATCAGGAGAACATTTCCACAATCCTGTCTTTATCACATTGAGAACTCCTTGGTTCTCAGCAATGAAAGTTTTGGGGTTCTACAGCTTGGAAGAAGATTCTGGAAAAGTTTTGGGCTTGTAATTCAAATTTCTTTGTCTTTGTGGGCAGTGCTGTGAAAGATGAATAAGTTTTAAGGCCAAAAGGGATTATTTTGATGATCTAAGTCATCATCCCACTTGGAATTCCCCAAGCTGGTTCTTGTTTCAGGCTTGGAAAATGCAGAATTCCTCTGGCCTCTTTCCTTCCACGAGGAAATGGTACACCCAATAAATCATCACTCCACAAGATCACACTCAAAATTCAATTTTTCTTCAATAAATTCCCAATTCCCCCTGTCCTAAGATTCCTGGGATTTAGGATTCCATCAGGAGAACATTTCCATAACCCTGTCCTTAATTACATCACCACTAAAAATTTGGGGGTTCTACAGCTTGGAAGCAGATTCTTGAAAAGTTTTGTGCTCATAATTCAAATTTCTTTATCTTTGTGGGCAGTGCTGTGAAAGATGAATAAATTTTAAGGCAAAATGGATTATTTTGATGATCTGATCCGTCCTCTCCTCGTTCCACTTGGAATTCCCCAAGCTGGTTCCTGTTCCAGGCTTGGAAAATGCAGAATTCCTCTGGCATCTTTTCCTTTATGAGGAAATGTTACACCCAATAATGTCCCAGTGAATCATCCCTCCAAAAAATCACACTCAAAATTCAAATTCTCCTCAATAAATTTCCCAATTCCCCCTGTCCTCAGATTCCTGGAATTCAGGATTTCATCAGGAGAACATTTCCATAATCCTGTCCTTCATTATATCACCACTAAAAATCTGGGGTTCTACAGCTTGGAAGAAGATTCTGGAAAAGAAATTTGAATAATGAGCCCAAAACTCTTTCTCTTTGTGGGCAGTGCTGTGAGAGATGAATAAATTTTAAGGCAAAGTGGATTATTTTGATGATCTGAACCATCCTCTCCTCGTTCCACTTGGAATTCCCCAAGCTGGTTCCTGTTTCCAGCCTGACACCTGGGGTTCCATGAGATCCTACTTGAATTAAAAACCTTCCATTTCTGGAGAATTCTTGTTGAATACTTCCAATGATTAATTATTTTAATTGTCAAAAAGAATCATGCTCTGAATGGGTTCCTCCTCAAGAGTCAGGTACCAGAAATCCTCCTCTCCCGGCCCAACAGACTGGTTAAGTTAAGTTAAATTAAATTAAATTAAGTTAAATTAAATTAAATTAAATTAAATTTCTGCTCCTTGCGTAGCTGTTGTCACTCTGAGCCACATTTTCAAATGTCACCTGCATCTCTAGGAGGGGAAAATACCCATAATATTCACTGGTGTGTTACCACATAATTACAGAAAAAAATCACAAATTGAGAGAGTGAAGAAAAGAACAGGAAATTCAATGTTTTGTGCCTGCAGGACAGGCAAGAATGAAAACTTTCTGCTTTGTTTTCAGGTTTGATTTGCAATAATAAAGATATCACTGACCCAGAATTAATTATAACCTGATGGAGAAAGAGACATGCAAATGAAGTCCCCCAATCAGGTTCCAAAAAGCATTTTAGGGTGGAAAGGGCAATAATCATTAGCAAGATTTCATTAATGACTCTGGGGTGCTTTCCAGCTGAGCACGAGCCAACACTGGAGGCATCATTTCCAATTTTTGGGGCTGGGCTGATGTTTTTGTGTTTGTGTGCACGAATCCTTTGGCAGAAGGCAGAATTCCTTCCTTCCATCAATCCAAAATCCACTAAGCAAATATTTAAACACAGCCCTGCAAAAAAAAAAAAAAATCTGTGCCTTTAGGTTTTTGTTTTTGTTTTTTTTTTAAGAAGAAAAATAAGTCAATTTTGTGGGTTTATTTTAAGAAATCTCCATCATTGCAATAATAAAGAAATCTTTGGGGTTTTGTTTTTAAAAGAATTCTCAGAGCTGTTGTCACAGCTGGGAAGGCTCCTGTTTGTGGTGGATAATCCCAGAAAACACAGTCACAATGAAAATTCAAATTTCTGAGTTATTAAATCCTGGATTTTTCCATCAGGTTATTCAGTAATTAATTAATTCAGCACCATAATGGGGTGTGGGGCACAAAGGTTGGTCTCAGTGCCTGCTGCAGCCAAAATAGTAATAATAATAATAGTAATAATAATAATAATCCATATATATTTATAGTGTCTTGCATCAGATCATGTGGAAGAATTTTCCAAGAATTCCTCAAATATCACAACAAAGCTGCAGAGCAGCAAAAATTCCATTTTTTCAGAGAACAAATGAGGCTGGCAGAAGTCATCTGGGAATGGTGAGACTGGAAAAAGAGCATCCACCTGCCTGTCCCTTCCGTGCTTTTCATGGAATCATCTCCTCCTTCCAGCAAAACACGGAAATTTCCCCTTATGAACACGAAACGTGCCCCAAAATCCCCAAATAAAATCATTTTATCCCAACAGGGATAAAAGCAGTGGGGAGAGAAGGTGCTGGTGAAATTTTCCAGCTCTCTGCTGCCTCCAGGGATTTTTCCTTTGGGCAAGGGGAGGAATTTTGCATCTCTCACTTGTGGTGCAAATGCCCATCTGCTCCAACAGATTGAGGAAAAGGAGTGGAGCCGTGGACAATCTGCCTCAGGCTTTTAGGGGTGAATGAAAAGCTTCATTTCATCTTCAATTCAAACCAAATCAGCTTTGCCTCATTTCCAGGCTGCTGACAGAATCCTGCAGGAGTTCTCCTCGGGAAAAACGTCCCTGTGAAGGTGACAAAATCCTGATTTACCCGAGTGCCACCGTGAGGAGCAGCTGGGAAAGGAACTCACCTGTTCAGGATGCCCTGGGGCTGCAGAGAGTGGTACAAAAGATGAGTCCTGTGGTCTTCAGCAGCCACGGTCTCTGGAGGAGGAGCCTCTTTATTCACAGCAGCCACCTGGTCCCAAAATTTAGGGAGGGGGGAAAGGAAAGGGAGGAGTGATGGAAATGTTTCCAGGTGGAAAATTCTTGGCTGACCATCAGGAATGAGGATGGGTTTGTGTGGCTGAGAGTCAGGATTTGTGCTGGGCTTGGCTGGGAGAAGAAATCTGGGGAATTAAAGGATGATTGGATGGATGAGGGATGGATGGATGATGGATGATGGATGGATGGATGGATGGATGGATGATGGATGGATGGATGGATGGATGGATGGATGGATGATGGATGGATGGATGGATGGATGATGGATGGATGATGGATGGATGGATGGATGGATGATGGATGGATGGATGGATGGATGGATGGATGATGGATGGATGGATGGATGGATGATGGATGGATGATGGATGGATGGATGGATGATGGATGGATGGATGGATGGATGATGGATGGATGGATGGATGGATGGATGGATGGATGGATGGATGATGGATGGATGGATGATGGATGGATGATGGATGATGGATGGATGGATGGATGATGGATGGATGGATGGATGGATGGATGGATGGATGGATGGATGGATGATGGATGGATGGATGATGGATGGATGGATGGATGATGGATGGATGGATGATGGATGATGGATGGATGGATGGATGATGGATGGATGGATGGATGGATGATGGATGGATGGATGGATGATGGATGGATGGATGATGGATGATGGATGGATGATGGATGGATGGATGGATGATGGATGGATGGATGATGGATGATGGATGGATGGATGGATGGATGGATGGATGATGGATGGATGGATGATGGATGGATGATGGATGATGGATGGATGGATGGATGGATGGATGGATGGATGGATGGATGATGGATGGATGATGGATGGATGATGGATGGATGGATGGATGGATGGATGGATGGATGGATGGACGGATGGATGGATGGATGGATGATGGATGGATGGATGGATGATGGATGGATGGATGGATGGATGATGGATGGATGGATGGGGGATGGATGGATGGATGGATGATGGATGGATGGATGATGGATGATGGATGGATGATGGATGGATGATGGATGGATGGATGATGGATGGATGGATGATGGATGGATGATGGATGGATGGATGATGGATGGATGATGGATGGATGATGGATGGATGATGGATGGATGATGGATGGATGGATGGATGGATGGATGATGGATGATGGATGGATGGATGATGGATGGATGATGGATGATGGATGGATGATGGATGGATGGATGGATGGATGGATGGATGGATGGATGGACGGATGGAAGGCAGCCAGACACAGCTCACCATCGTTAATGTAATCAACCTTTCCCTGAAGACAACCGGATACCACACAGGATGCCAAGGCAGGTTTTAATTATCCATTAATTTGCATCCTCTCAGTGCTGGTGAAAGGGGCCAATCTCCAGCCCCTGGGGACTGACGCCACTCGTTCATTGCAGGATGGGCATTAACAAAGTGAGCAAACTCCTGACAGCGCATTCCTGTCTTGGCTGGGAGCGAGAGCACTCAGACTCCGAGGATTCCCTCCTGCCATCCTGCTGACCACTAACAAGTTGTGTATTTGGGGCTTCTTAATGCCACACGCTCAGAAATTAAGGTCGAGAATGACTGAGGCAATTCCAATGGGACATGAGACATAAAAATTTCCACAGTGAGACCAATCAGCCTTTGGAATCATCAAGAGGAGGTTGGAGCAAGCTGGGATGGTGGGAGGTGTCCCTGCCCATGGCGGGGGTGGGACTGGATGGGCTTTGAGGTCCCTTCCAACCCCAACCATCCTGGATTCCCTCCTGCATTCTGTAAGATTTCCCCAGGGAAATAATTGGTGGGTTCACCAGTTGGTGGATTCACCAGTGCTGGTCACTTTTAGGGTTTGGCTGGGCCATTTTGTATTGCCTGTGCTTTTCCCAAGCAAGGTTGGAGCAGCCAATCCATGCCAGGATAATCCACTTCCAGCCTGGAATGCCATGGCTGGAATCATTCAGTACTCAGAACTCCTCATCCCCATATTCCAGGGGAAAGCAGGACGAGAGGAATAACTTAATTTTAGCTCTAATTTGGGCCTTTGCTCTGAATTAGTGGCTGGGATCCTGGTGCACATCAGCTGGTCAAGGGTATCCTGAAGGAAGGATTATTATTATTAATATTATTAATATTGCAAGACTATTGCCAAATTCAGTTTGCCAAGGAATTCTTGAGGTCCCTTTGAGGTCTCCCTTCCAACCCAAACCATTCTGGATTCCATGGGAATTTCCCCAGGGAAATAATTGGTGGGTTCACCAGTTGGTGGATTCACCAGTGCTGGTCACTTTTAGGATTTGGCTGGGCCATTTTGTATTGCCTGTGCTTTTCCCAAGCAAGGTTGGAGCAGCCAATCCGTGCCAGGATAATCCACTTCCAGCCTGGAATGCCATGGCTGGAAACATTCAGTACTCAGAACTCCAGTTCTACATATTCAGGGGAAAGCAGGAGGAGGGAAAAAAATAATTAAATTAAATAAATAATTTTTAAAAAAAATTAAAAATCAAAATTAAAACCTAATTAATTTTAGCTCTAATTTGGTCCTTTGCTCTGAATTAGCGGCTGGGAGCACAGTGAGTGCGTCCTGGTGCACACCAGCTGGTCAAGGGCACCCTGAAGGAAGGATTATTAATCATATTATTGATATTGCAAGACTGTTCCACAGTGAGACCCAAACTCACTGAGTGATGAGTCAGACAAGCAGGAATTCCAGTTCCAAACCACCCTCCTGATCTAACCCATGCTCCTGTACATCCATTCTGTGCCAGCGAGACACAGAGCTGCTCCTCCAAATTCAGCCAAGAGAATTCTTGAGGCAAGAGGAGGCACCCCAAAATAACATGAGGAGAGGATTCTGTGGAGCAACTTTTATCACTCAGAAATTAAATTCTGGTCTGAAGCAGTCACTCAGGTTCACTTTTACAGTCCACAGAAAGGAAAAAATTTCATTATTGTATTCAAAATGATATTGAGAGGAAAACAGGCTGGCACGTAAGACAAAGAATGAGATCAGCGTTTTGGGAGTTGGGTAAATTACACTCTGGTATCATCATCTGTGTGCTCAGGATGGACAGACCCTGGCACTAAACAAGAACCCCAACATTTATAAAACTGGGAGTGATGGATTTCCTGCAGGGACCATTTTGAAAGGACAATTCCCTGAATTACAGCACTTCCAGCATGGCTTGGCCCGACTGAGAAGGCTCCTGGTTTTTGTGGATGATCCCAGAAAACAGAGTTACAATAAAAATACAAATCTCTGAGTTACTGTGTCCTGGGTTTTCCATCAGGTTACTCAGTAATTAATTAATTCAGCACCAGACAGGGTGGGGGCACAAAGGTTGATCTCAGTGCCTGCTGCAGCCAATATAGTAATAATAAATAAATAAATAAATAAATAAATAAATAAATAAATAAATATTAATGTTAATTTACTTATTATATAATTAAATTAATAATAATAATAATAATAATAATAATAATAATAATAATAATAATAATATAATAGTCCAGTGCCTGCTGCAGCCAATTTAGTAATAATAAATAAATAAATAAATAAATACATACATACATACATAAATACATAAATACATAAATACATAAATAAAGAAACAAACATTAATGTTAATTTACTTATTATATAATTAAATTATTATTATTATTAATAATAATAGTCCAGTGCCTGCTGCAGCCAATTTAGTAATAATAAATAAATAAAAAATAAAATAACATTAATGATAATGCCAATGATGATAATAATAATAATAATAATAATCCACATATATTTATAGTGCATTCCATCAGATCAAGTGGAAGAATTTTCCAAGAATTCATCAAATATCATAAACCAGCTGCAATAATAATAATAATAATAATAATAATAATAATAATAATAATAATCCTCCACATATACTTATAGTGTATTCCATCAGATCAAGTGGAAGAATTTTCCAAGAATTCCTCAAATATCACAACAAAGTTGCAGAGCAGCAAAACATTCCAATTTTCAGAGGAGAAACGATACTGGGAGAAGTCACCTGGGAATGGTGAGACTGGAAAAAGAGCATCCACCTGCCTGTCCCTTCCATGCTTTTCATGGAGTCATCTCCTCCTTCCAGTAAAACACAGAAATTTCCCTTTATGAACACGAAATGTGCCCCGAACAGCCCCTGCAGCAACCAAACCCCAGTTCAGGCACCACAGCAGGGAAAGGTTTCCAACCCTACAGAATTCCAGTCAAGCAGGATTTTGGGGGAGGAGGTTTGCTACAGCTGCAAGCCTGGATTTTGTATTATTTACCCAGAAATTCTGCAGGATGAGATGATGTTTGCTTACCTTTTCTTCCACTGAGACCTTTTTGAGATCCAGATCCGTGACTTGGAGCAACATGAAAATCGCTGAGAGCCAATAACTGCCTTTTTCCTGAGGGGAAAAATTTCCATTTTGAGAAAAAATACTTCATTTCATCCAGCCTGTATTGAATTCCAATCAGCTAAAATTAAGTCTTTGTCAATAAATTGCAAAATAAAAGGTGTTTTTTTTACCCTGAAGGGTGTCAAGGCACTGCCTAACCCGAGCCTTCACTGCTGCAGCAAGAGCTGAATTGTTTGAAAGTTGGTAACCACAACATTCAAAAGGCCAAGATGGGAGTTTAAAAATGGAAAGGGATTTGATCAGACTTTGCTTAGGAGAAGGAAAAGCCTTTCAGATTATGGAAAATCAGGAATAGTCTATTTCAATTATTTTTCCTGCTAATTTTATTGTGGGCCACGACAGATCAACCTCAAAAAAGCCAATAAAAAACAGGCAATTACAAGAAAAATTAAACTCTTAATATTTTTCTTCTTTCTGGCATTGGGAATGAGTGTAAAATTCACACCAAATTCAGAAATCACAAGGGTTGGGATAGGATTGTCTTTGATCACTCAGGACAAATGACCTGCCCACCTCCAGAGACAGAAACTGAGGCTAAAAGGATTCAAACCAACAGCTTTAGGTTCTCATTTTTGGCTCTCTCTTACCTGTAGAGGGTTTTTTAGAAGGTTTAAATCCCTGAGGAGAGGCAGGTTCTCAATCCATTTAAGCTCACTCAGCTCAGCCACCTGAGCAGGGACAGAACCAGAGCATGAATCAGAATCCAGGAGAACTAAGCAGGGAAAAAGAACTATTTTAATGCCTGCTCTTCAAACCTGGGCATTAAAAAGAGTCATTCTGAATCACAAAAGGGGTTTACACCTTAACTGCACTCAGCCAGGCACTTGCAGGCACAAAAGGAGGTGACTCGGCTGCTGGCTGGAGCAGCAGGATAATCCACACAGCAATTTCCAAATGCACCGGCATTTCCCCAGCTCTTTCAAATGTCAAACCCTGACACATTTGGCTTTTTATGTGCTGATGTGCTTGAGCGAGGCAGTTCTGCAGTTAAATTCCTGCTCTGGCTGGGTAGTTTAAAAAAAAATAAAATCCTTCTAAGAGTTTCTTTTCACTCAAGTTCAAGTTCATCCTACACATCCAAGGACAAAAATCCTGGCCCTTTTTTAACCAAGGATAACCAAGGATTTTCAAACCAAAATCCTTGTCCTTTTTTAACCAAGGACTTTTTAAACCAAAATCCTGGTCCTTTTTAACCAAGGATAACCAAGGATTTTTAAACCAAAATCCTGGTCCTTTTTAAACCAAGGACTTTTTTAACCAAAATCCTTGTCCTTTTTTAACCAAGGACTTTTTTAACCAAAATCCTGGTCCTTTTTAAACCAAGGACTTTTTAACCAAAATCCTTGTCCTTTTTTAACCAAGGATTTTTAAACCAAAATCCTGGCCCTTTTTGTAACCAAGGATTTTCAAACCAAAATCCTGGCCCTTTTTTAACCAAGGATAACCAAGGATTTTTAAACCAAAATCCTGGCCCTTTTTGTAACCAAGGATTTTTAACCAAAATCCTGGTCCTTTTTAACCAAGGATAACCAAGGATTTTTAAACCAAGATGCTGGTCCTTTTTTAACCAAGGATTTTCAAACCAAAACCCTGGTCCTTTTTTAACCAAGGACTTTTTAACCAAAATCCTGGGCCTTTTTTAACCAAGGATTTTCAAACCAAAATCCTGGTCCTTTTTTAACCAAGGACTTTTAAACCAAAATCCTGGTCCTTTTTTAACCAAGGATTTTTAAACCAAAATCCTGATCCTTTTTTAACCAAGGATAACCAAGGATTTTCAAACCAAAATCCTGGTCCTTTTTTAACCAAGGATTTTTAAACCAAAATCCTGGCCCTTTTTGTAACCAAGGATTTTAAAACCAAAATCCTGGTCCTTTTTTAACCAAGGACTTTTTTAACCAAAATCCTTATCCTTTTTTAACCAAGGACTTTTTTAACCAAAATCCTGGTCCTTTTTTAACCAAGGATTTTTGAACCAAAATCCTGGTCCTTTTTTAACCAAGGATAACCAAGGACTTTTTTTAGCCAGATGAACTTGGTTAAAGAAGTTCTTGGTTATGCTTGGTTTAAAAAGGACCAGGAATTTTGTCCTTGGATGTGCCCAGAGGGATAAATCAGGGAATCCAGAGGCTCCAGCCTATTTGGGGTCTCAGCTGTGCACAAACAAAGCTGGGCACTCGTTAATGGGGTTAATCAAGGTTTGTGTGGCCCAAACCAGCCTGGTTTTCTGCTGAAAAATGGAATTAAAGAGTCATTGTGGAAAGGGTTGGGTTGGAGGGACCTTCATACCTTCAAACCCATCCAGTGCCACGGGCAGGGACATCTCCCACTGTGCCAGGGTCCAGCCTGGCCTGGGACACTTCCAGGGGTGCTCTGGGAATTCCAGCCCCAAATCCAACCTCAGTCTCTCCTCTTTTACTGCAGAACCATTCCCTTTTCTCCTGTCTGTGTTTTTTCCATGTAAAAATCCTCTCTCCATCTCTTTCATAGCCTCTTCTAAATCCTGAAAGGCCCAACTGAACCTAAACCCTCCAGATTCTCCCTAATTTATACTCAATCTTTTTAAAGTGCCTAAAATCATAAACCTCAACCCCAGCCTGCTCTAAACTCACTTTGAGATGAGAATCACCCCACCCAGGACAGTTCTGGTGAAGTTCAATGTGATTTGAGTGGATTTCTTCAATAAATCCCAGAATTCCAGCCATCAACAGCTGGAAAATCACTGAGTGTTCACAAACTACACATTTGCAGCTGGACCTGTTGTGCCCATTTTGTGAAAAAAAAATCAAGAATTTAAGATCATTCTTAATGGTTGTGAGCTGAACTAACTCCCTGTGTTAATTAATTAAAACTCCTCTTTAAATGATCCTTTAGAAGGCAACATTAAAAAAATAAAAAGTTCAAAATAACATTTGAAAAACTCACTGAACAGTTTCAGTGACATCATTCAAAGAGGCAAGTTTTGATGAGGTAAAAATCAAGAGTTTTTCTGTGCTGGAAAGAACAGTGGAAAATAAATAAGGCACTGGAAGTGCTGCTATTAATGTTAATAACAAGCACACCATTAGAGAGTTTCCTGTCTGCTGCAATTGAGGCACCTTTAAATGTCAGGCAGAAAAAAAGAATGCACAGTGACTCGAATTAAATCCACTTGCAAGGAGAGAAAAATGACAGAAAATGTAGAAAATGTTCCACTGCTGCTTTGTATTTTTGTTTCCTTAGGTTATCTTTTTTTTCACACTTCTTTGACGTCAAAGTGATTCATGAATTGATTTTTTTTTTTTTTTTTCCAGTTAAGGATGCTGGAAGATCAATATCGAAATTATTGTGGGTATTTGGCTTGGCATTCAAAATTCAAAAGAGTTGGACGGTGCCATTGTATTTCCAGCACAGAAAATTGCGCTATATAACAAAATCCACTTTTTAAGAGGTTTTTTTTTTGTGGTTCTGCTTTGCAGGGAGTTTCCAGCTGAGAGCTCAGAAGGATCTGTGGTCATAAAATTGGGCTGGGAGGTATTAACAACCTCCCCTGTGTGGTGTAAGTAAAGATCTTTTGGAATAATTGAGGTGGAAAAGCTGCAAACCCATCCCTGCCTGACCCAGTCCTCACTGAGTGACAGCACCAAAGGGGCACCTGAGTGGAGAAAAAGCCACCTCAGATATTAAATAAGGGCTGAGAGGACGCCAGGAATCAACGTGGGAAACACCAAAAAGAAAATAATTCAGCTTTTCTAATCATCCCTTGCAGTGCTGGAGGATTTTTGGAGCCCTTCAAGGAATTGGTTGTTGAAAAATGAGAATATTCTGTGCTGTTGGAAGGAGCTGAGCCCAGTCTGGTACCTGGTTGTCCTCCAGGTTGATCGCCTCCAGCAGGTCGTGCTCCTCCAAGCCTTGCAGGCTGTTGATTTTATTGTGGGACAGATTGACACACTGCAGGTTTTTCAAGCTCTTCAGCCCATCCACCTTCTCAATCTGGTTAAAGCTCTAGGGAAAAAAAATGAAAGCAGAGAAATTGCAAATAAACCTCTATGGAAAACAACATTCCTGAGGGGAAAAAGGTGTTATTTGTTGGATTTGAGGAGGTTTTGTCATGGAGAATCCTGTCAAAAATAGGACTTAATGCATTAGCCTCATGCACATCCTAATGTGTTAATTTCTGCTGATAAACCTCTATGGAAAACAATATTCCTGAGGGGAAAAAAACAAACCAGTTATTTGTTGGATGGATTTGAGGACTTTTTGTCATGGAGAATCCTGTAAAAAAAAAGGACTTAATGCATTAGCCTTGTGCACATCTTGATGTGTTACATTTCTGCTGATATACCTCTATGAAAAACAACTCCTTTTTTCCTTCTGGAATGTTATTTGTGGGATTTGAGGATCCTTTCTCATGGAGAATCCTGTCAAAAATAGGACTGAATGCATTAGCCTCGTGCACATCCTGATGTGTTATAATTCTGCAGATATATCCCTATGGAAAACAACTCCTTTTTTCCCTCAGGAATGTTGTTTCCCATAGAGGTATATCAGCAGAAATGTAACACATCAGGATGTGCATGAGGCTAATGCATTAAGTCCTATTTTTGACAGGATTCTCCACGACAAAAAGTCCTCAAATCCAACAAATAACTCTTTTTTTTCCTTCTGGAATGTTATTTGTGGGATTTGAGGATCCTTTCTTGTGGAGAATCCTGTCACAAGTAGACCTTTCTGCATTAGCCTCATGCACATCCTGATGTGTTACATTCCTGCTGATAAACCTCTATGAAAAACAATATTCCTGAAGAAAAAAAAAAAGAGTTATTTCTTGGATTTGAGGAATTTTTGTTGTGGAGAACCCTATCACAAGTAGGCCTTTCTGCATTAGCCTCATGCACATCCTGATGTGTCACATTTCTGCAGATATACCGCTGTGGAAAACAACATTCCTGAGGGGAAAAGGAGTTATTTGTTGGATTGGAGGATCCTTTCTTGTGGAGGATCATGTCACAAGTAGGCCTTTCTGCATTTTTCTCATGCACATCCTGATGTGTTATATTTCTGCAGATATACCTCTATGGAAAACAGCATTCCTGAGGGGAAAAAGGAGTTATTTGTTGGATTTGAGGATCCTTTCTCATGGAGAACCCTGTCACAAATAGACCTTTCTGCATTAGCCTCATGCACATCCTGATGTGTGACATTTCTGCAGATATATCTCTATGGAAAACACCATTGCTGAGGGGAAAAAAACAATATTTGTTGGATTTGAGGATCCTTTCTTGTAGAGAATCGTGTCACAAATAGGCCATTATGCATTAGCCTCATGCACATCTTGATATGTCACATTTCTCCTCATGGAAAAAAAGGAATCACCTCTCTCCTGATTAGCTTATCTCCAACTCACCTTGAAGAGACAACAGCAATAAAAAGAGCTCTGACAATTTTTGAAAGCTGATATTGGCCCCAGAACACTCTTGTCACCATCCAGCTCAAAATTTAGAACACAGAGATGCATGGAAAATTATGGAATATATATACATAAATACATTGAATTTCCCTCTGTAATCATGGCTCTATTTACACTTGTGATTACAGAATAAATAATGAAAAAATTAAGGCGGGATAGAGGGGAGACAGGCTGAGGGTTGGGAATGTTCCCCTGGAGAAGGGAAGGCTCCAGGGAGAGCTTCCAGCACATTGCAGGCCTGCAGGGGCTCCAGGAGAGCTGCAGAGGGACTGGGGCCAAGGCCTGCAGGGACAGCACCCAGGGAATGGCTCCCAGTGCCAGAGGGCAGCCAGGGATGGGATCTTGGCAATGAGGAATTCCTGGCTGGGCTGGGATTGCCAGAGCAGCTGGGGCTGCCCCTGCATCCCTGGCAGTGCCCAAGGAAGGATTGGAGCAGCCTGGGATAGGGGAGGTGGCCCTGGAATGAGCTTGGAGGTCCCTTCCCGCCCAAACCATTCTGGGATTTGGGACACTCAGAATCCATCCCGAGGGATTTTTATGGAAGGTGGGGATGGAAAAGGGAAGGGAGACCCTTCCTGGAGTCCTGAGATTCCCAGTGAAGGCCCCGGATCCCAAAATCCCTTCCTAGAGAGGAGTCGGGGTGGGGATGGATCCAATCCCAGGCTGGGAGAGCTGGGAATGGAGGGAATTCCCTGGAGAGGGAGACTGGGCTGGGATTTTGGGAAGGGATTCCCAGAGCAGCTGGGGCTGCCCCTGCATCCCTGCAATGTCCAAGGCCAGGCTGGACCCTGGGGCTGGAGCAGCCTGGGACAGGGGGAGCTGTCCCTGCCATGGCAGGGCTGGCACTGGGTGACCTTGAAGGTCCCATCCAACCCAAAACCATTCCATGATTCCCTGATTCCCTGGTATGATACCAAAATCTCCCTGGAGTACATAAATCTACAGTAACGCACATCAAGCGAAGGCTCCATTCGCTTGTCAGTGACAGCACAGAAAATGTTTAAAAAATAATAATTAAAAAACCCCAATTTCCCTGTCAATTCTTCCAGACTTTCCCACACGAAACGCCCCAAATTTCTGAGAACCAACCCTCAGAGTTTTTTCAAACAAGGCCCTGATTTCTCACTGGCCTCCAGATGGTTTCACTCCTCAGGGCCTCACAAATCAGAGACTCATTTCTGCCCAACCTCCAAGCAGGGATAACAATTCCATGCTCATCCCTGTCCCACACATTCCCAGATGGCCTCTCCACAGGATTCCTCCTCCATAACCTTGCAAATTTTATTTTTCCATCAGCCTCACCTTGTGCTGAAAGCTTGGGAGCCTCATCTCCTATTAATAAATATTTAGGAACTGTTGAAATAAATAAGCCAGCTGACTCTAATGTTAATCCAGTTGTCTGTCCTTGACATTTTTCCTGACTTTTAAATGTTTAATTAGGCTATTAATAGCATGGAGGCTTCGTTAGACCTCTGGTTAATCAGGTACAGCTCAGAGCTGGAATTGCAAAATGCTGGGCCAGAGGTGCACAGAAAATCCTGGGAACAAAAGGGATTTGGGGATGGACCCTTTAAAAACAGAAAATTCCTAAGGGTCCAGTTCATTAGAGCTGTGCTTCTTATTTTATTTTTTTTTTCCTTTGCAAACATGAGTGGAATAAAGGGGTTTTTGGTACAGCAAGGGAGAATTTACAGGTTTTGAAGTGTTCTGCCCAAACTTCAGAACTTTCTGCTCTTTTCAAACTTAAAAAAGAAAAGCTCAAGGGGAGAGAAAGCTGAGAAGAAGAAAGGGGAAAAGGAAGGAGGAAAAGGAAGGAGGAAAACGAAGGAGAAAAGGAAGGAGAAAAAGAAGGGAGGAAAAGAAGGGAGGAAAAGAAGGGAGGAAAGAGAAGGAGAAGGAAGGAGAAGGAAGGAGAAAGAAGGAGAAAGAAGGAGAAAGAAGGAGAAAGAAGGAGAAAGAAGGAGAATAATTGCTATAATAATAGTAATAATAATAATAATAATAGCAATTGCATTTTATTCTAATTATTTCTAATTTTTAGAGAAAATGCTCAGCTAAAATCTCTTTCCATCACTTTCCCATGGCTAATTTAAAAAGACAAGCAGTGTTATCAATAGAGATATCAGCACCTCAGAACCCCAAATGAGGAACAGGATCACATTTAATAAGATTTAACTGTTAACAAAATCCCAGCTTTGGGCAGAGCTGATTCCCAAAGGAATTCCTGGTGGACCTTTAAACAAACCAGGGATTCAGGGCACACCGTGGTGGAGGGACTTGCTGTGGCTCAAATTTGGAGAAAAAAGCATCAAAGTATTTTCAAGTATTTAGAAAAAAGCTCCTCACACTCCTAGAGCTCCTTTCAGAACATTTCCATGGGATTTGGCCAATCGGAGTTCATCCTCCCCACTAAAAATGAGACCAAATTCCAATTTATTGCCACTGAGAGCTCCTGGAGGTATCATAGATGTGAAATATAATTTTTATTTCAATATATTACTCAAAACATGCTAAATGTGAACACCTTCCCTGAATCCTGCAGCAGCCAAGGGCCAATCTGAGCTGGTATTTTCTACATCCAATTTTACAGAATAGAAGAAAAACCTTCAAATTTTTTAAAGGGATTGGAAAAAGAATATTTCTATTCCTGATAAGGGATTCATCCACTTCACTTCAAATATTTATGTGGGTGCTTAAAACTAATGTAGCCAATAGGAGCACTATATAGGTTTTTTGGGATTTATTTTTGAAGTCCCATTAAATATTTTTTACTTCTTATTACAAAGTAAAAGCTGTTTAAAAGCAGCCTGTTGTATTTAGAGCCACTGGATTGCATTAAAAATAGGTTTGGGTTGTGCAACATTTGTATTATTAATTTTGAAAATTTATAGTATTGCAGATATCTCTGATAATTTGTTATGTAATTATCTTCATATTGATAATATTTATAAGAAATTATGTAATAATACTTATGAAATATTACATAAATTATATATAATGTATATTATACGTAATTTATAGAATATATTTGTGTCATAAAAAAGATTTTATTTATAAAATATGTAGTATATAATATATATTACGTTTATTATATATTAGATGACATTATATAATGTATAACATATAATATAATGTATGATACATTATATAACATATGATATAATATATGATATAGAATATCATCTATTATATACCATATATATAAAATATATAATATACTATATATTATATTATAATATATGTAATATTATATAATATGTGATATATGATATATAATATATAATATATTATATATATCATATATAATATATAATATATGATATGTAATATATAATATATAATATATGATATATGATATATAATATATAATATATAATATATAATATATAACATTATATTATGAACCATAACATTATATTATATAACATAACATTACATTACATTATACGACATGACATTATATGACATTATATTATATTATATGAAATTATATGACATTACATGACATTATATAATATAAAATATAAAATAATATATAATATAAAATATAAAACATAAAATAATATATAATATAAAATATATATAATATAAAATATAAAATAATATATAATATAAAATATATAATATAAAATAATATAAAATATAAAATATATAATATAAAATAATATATATAATATTTCTTATCCTCATCTTTACAATATTATATTTACTATTTATATCCAGGTACTGCTCTCTGGATGAGAGCCAGTCAGGGAAAGCATCAAATGCATTTTTCCTCACCAGGTTGAGGACTCTGATGGGCAGGCTGTGCAGGCCCCGGATGGCAGCGAGCCGGTTGTGTGACAGTCCCAGCTGGGTCAGGCTGTGACACTCCTCCAGCCCCCGGATCTCCTCAATCTCATTGACTGGGCAGAGCTCTCAGGAAAAACAAAGGAGCTGAACACAAAACCTGAGCAGTAATGAGGTGATAAATTAACAAAATGGGTTTATGGGGTGGGGAGCTGGACAGGAAAGGATTCATCCTGAAGGGGTTTAAATCCCACTGCTCCTACAGAAATTATTCAAGTTTTTATTCAAGTTATATTTTGATGGGGTTATTTTAGTTTAAATTATACCTGTTGTGTCCTGGCCATCTGTCCTGAGAGGAGAAAGTGTATTTTAAATTAACATCACAGATAAAAACAACAGTACAAGTAATTAGAATTCCTCTCAGGGAACTCCAGCATTACCAGAACTCCTCAAATTCCCTAAACAAAGAACCTGTGACAACAAATCCAGCTCCAATTCCTCCTTGGAATGGATGAAGTGAGAGGAACCTGACCCTGGATCTGCCCAAAATCAGGTAAAACTCTGGGACTCTTTGGTGACTGGAGTTGGGCAAAAGTTTGAATAAAGAAAAATTAAAGTTTAAGCCACAAGCAGCCATGTGAGGCAGCAAATTGCTCAGCCCTGACTAATAATAAATTCATTTTTAGCCTTTTCATGACTCACTATAAAGCTTTGTCACTTATTTTTGGCCAAGTTGTGTCGCTCTCTGTGTGGACAATTCCTCCCTTCAGAAAGCTCTCAGGTGTGCACAAAAATAAAAAAGAGAAAATGTCCTGACCACGTGCATCAAAATTCACTAAAAATGGTGAGGAAAGGTGAGTCAGTGTCACTGGGAAAGGAATGGGAAAGGTTTCTGCTTCTGCAGGAGATTTCAGAGAGGATTTTTCCATCTCTGATTAAAAATGGGATTGTTCTGCCAGGTGAGGAGAGTTCGAGACAGATTGGTGCCACTGAATTCTGAATTTCCAACCCTGCCCTCATTTTCCTCTTTTTTGGGGGTTTCTCTTGTGTGTATGAAAACATTTTAATCTCCATTTCACCAAAGAGGAAATCTGAGGCAGCATGAAAAAAATCCACAATATCAAAACTTACACATCAGCTCCACAAAACAAATATTTGATTTTATATTTTTTTTAATTTTCTCCCCTTTTTCATTTTGCTGGAGGGGTTTTTGCAGCATGATGGAAAATTAAGACTGTAAAAAAAAGAGTGTTTTGGTGCCATTTTTGACAGGATTTGTGTCAGCTGCAGGCTTTGTAAAGTGGGAAGAACACAAAGAAATAATATTTTTTTAAAATAAAAAACTACATTAATAAATAACATAATATGATATAATATATATTATATTTATTTATATAATACATACTATGGTTATTATATATCTTTATTTTAGATAGATTTATTTTAATATATATAATTTAAATTTTATCTTTAAATTATATATAATATATATAATATATTATATTATACTTATTATATATAATATATTATATATATCATATTATATATTATATATATAATTATATATAAATGTATTATATATATTCATATAGTATATGTTATATTTTAACACCATCAATGCTGAAGTAAATTAAGCTCAGTCTCAGCACCAGAATTACAATTTTACCTCAGCTTTAATGACAAAACTGACATGAAGGGGAAAATACCAAGAAAACTGGAATTTATTTGAAGAAATAGCAAAAACAAAAATCAATTTTTCTCCCATTTAGGATTCCCCAAAGGATACAGTCCAGCAGGAGCTTGGTAAGTGAGTGGTATTCTGACAAATCTTTCATTTTTGGGATGTGATTGTGTGAAAAATCGACTTCCTAAAGGAAAAAAAAGAAAAAGAGAGAGGAATTTGGTGTTATTTCTTCAGCACTTACTCTGGCTGGGAGTTTGTTCCACCCTCCCACCACATGCAGGGGTTCGGTGTGGGAGAAAATAAAAGACATAAATAAAATACAAATAAATGAACAAAAATATAAATAAAATGCACATAATTATACATATAAATATAAATGAAAGACAGACCCAAATATATGGAAAAGGAAATGTGTATTGAGGTAAGAAAAGTGAATAAAAAAGGAATAAAAATTGACTTTTGCCTATGCTCACACACATCTTACTTAGATTCAGAAAATGGTTTTGAATTTAAAACTTTAATTTTTTTTTCAGACTTACCCTGAGGTTTTTAGGTGCTCTAAAATTGAAATATGTGGTCAGTTTGTTTTTGGAAGCATTCAGCTCTACTAAATAAGGCATGTGACTGACACAGGAAAGATCTGGAAAAGAAACAAAATGTCAAATGCTGGGCCTGAATGCAAAGATCATCCCAGCAAAATGTGATAATTACATCCTGCAGCAATTAAGAGTTAATTTGGAGCTGCACGCTCAGAAGGTGATGCCTGAAATGCAGAAATCAGAGATATTAACACCTTCTCCTAAAGGGGAAAAAAAAGGTTTATAAACCACAAAGAATAAATATCCAAGTCAGACATTTATTTTCATTATGCCAGCTGACTTGCCTCAAAGCAAGAATTTATTTTTATATTTTTAGATATTATTAACATAATATAATAATATATTAATATAATATATCATTAATATAGTGTAATATATATATTATATATAATAGTGTAATAATATATTAGATATTATTATAGTATTTTATCATATTATTACATATATAATATATACATATATATTATAGATGTAATAATATAATAATATCTAATATATAATAATATAATAATATCTTAATATATGTAATATACTATAATATACTATTAATATACTATAATACAATATATAAAATATTATATTATAGTATATATAATATGATATATAATGTATTATATAATAGAATATAGATTTTATATGCAATTTTTATATTCTTATGTATTTTTATACATGTTTTATTTTTTATATATTATTTTTATCTCCACCTCTAGAATGACAGATTGACTCTGGCCTGAGTTATCAATTAGTGGAGCAAAGCATTTAGGCCGGGACTGAGGAGTAAATGAGTGGTTGCTATGGAAAAGTCCCTGCTCCGTTCATGTCTGGCCTCCACAGAAAAAATTAAAATCTTATTAAAATGAGCAGGGAGAGGAGCTGCTTCACAAAAGTGCTGCTATTCTTGGACTCCAGCTCCTCCAGTGAAAGGATCTTGAGAGAAATAATGTGGCTGCCCCAGCACAGCTTATTCCACTTGATGTTAAATTAAAAAATATATAGAGAGTGGGAAGGAGCAGCTGGTGGAGCTCATCCCAGTCTCCATTGGGCACCTTTCTAAATGTAAAAAATGTAATTTTTTTGACCTTTTGTCACCCATGGAAAACCCTGACAAGGGAAAACTCGAGGCTGGCAGAACCAAACCAAGCATAAATTGAATATTCTGCCACCTGCACGTGTCAAATCCCCACCTCTGTCACAGTCACATTTTCTGGAAAAATCCTCTCTGCCCAGGATTCTTCTCCTAGGAAGCTGAGAAGCCTCAGAGAAAAAGGAAAACAATATTATCTGATTTGCTTCTCCTGTGTTTTGCTGCTTTGGAATGTGGTTGGAGATTGTTTATCCAACAGGTGATTGTTTCATTGGTTTCATGGGAATTGTTTTAATTAATGGCCAATCAGGGTCAGGCTGTGTCAGGACTCTGGAAGGAGTCACAAGTTTTCATTTTTATCTTTTTAGCCTTCTGTCTGTATCCTTTCTGTATTCTTTAGTATAACATAACATAACATAACAGAACATAATATAATATAACATAACATAATGTAATATAATAGAATATAATATAGTATAGTACAACATAGTATAATATCATGTAATATAATGTATTATATTACATTATATGACATTAATATAATGTAATTATGTATTAATATATGTCATTATATATTATATATTGTATAAAATATAAAATTATCTAATTATATCTATTACATAATTCTATATAACTTAATTATATAATATATATAATTATATAATTTTATATAATACATTTTAATGTAATATAATGTAGTATAGTGTAATGTAATATAATGTAATATTATGTAATAAATGTAATATAATGTAATATAACATAATGTAATATAATATAATATAATATAATATAATATAATAATAAATTAACCTTCTAAGAACATGGACTCAGATTCATAATTTCCTTCCTGCCACACCCCTTCACCTTGCTGTCTGCTGGGGTTTTATCTCTGGGTGATAAACTGAGAGTTTGAGCTCCATGTTCCCACTGATAAACATGTCCTGCTCTGAATGGGCCACGGAGATTTTGGGCAAATTTTCATTATTATCTTTTAGCCTTCTGTCTCTATCCTTTCTCTATTCTTTAGTATAGTTTAGTTTAGCATAATATAATGTAATAAAACATAATATAATGTAATGTAATATACTATAACATGGTATAATGTAATATAATGTATTATATCACATTATATTACATTAATATAATGTAATTATGTATTAATATATGTAATTATGTATTAATATATGTAATTATATAATGTATATGATATAAAATATCTTATAAATTATCTAATTATATATATTATATAATTATATATAATTTAGTTATATAATGTATATAGATAATTTAATATAATACAATGTAATGTAAAATGATATGATATGATATGATATGATATAATATAATATAATATAATATAATATAATATAATATAATATAAGCCTTCTGAGAACAAGGAGTCAGGTTCATCATTCCTTCCTGCCACGGGGCACCCCAAAAATGCCCCAGCCTTTCACCTTGATACCTACTGGGACTTTATCTCCTGGTGATAAACTGAGAGTTTGAGCTCCATGTTCCCACTATAAACATGTGCTGCTCCTAATGGGCCATGGAGATTTTGGGTGAATTTTCATTATTATCTTTTAGCCTTCTGTCTCTATCCTTTCTCTATTTTTTAGCATAATTTAGTTTAGCATAATATAATGTAATAAAACATAATATAATGTAATGTAATATACTATAACATGGTATAATGTAATATAATGTATTATATCACATTATATTACATTAATATAATGTAATTATGTATTAATATATGTAATTATGTATTAATATATGTAATTATATAATGTATATGATATAAAATATCTTATAAATTATCTAATTATATATATTATATAATTATATATAATTTAGTTATATAATGTATATAGATAATTTAATATAATACAATGTAATGTAAAATGATATGATATGATATGATATGATATGATATGATATGATATGATATAATATAATATAATATAATATAATATAATATAATATAATATAATATAATATAATCCTTCTGAGAACAAGGAGTCAGGTTCATCATTCCTTCCTGCCACGGAGCACCCCAAAAATGCCCCAGCCTTTCACCTTGATACCTACTGGGACTTTATCTCCTGGTGATAAACTGAGAGTTTGAGCTCCATGTTCCCACTATAAACATGTGCTGCTCCTAATGGGCCGTGGAGATTTTGGGCATTTTGGAGGAGATCAAGGCTCTGTGCAATGTTGGCCACCATTAAAATGTCAGCCAGGCTTTGTGACACTAAAACTCCGTGCTCCAGTGAATTTCTCATCTGAAACAGCTGCACCAGCCAGGAATTTGTAGTTTATTTACTCCATACCATTAATTTTATTGGAGGAAAGCTCCATTTTCTGCAGGTGAATGTATCCAGAGAGAATGCTGATGTCACTCAGCCCACGACCCTGGAAAAAGGAAAGGATTTTAATCACAATTTTAATAACTGGTTAAGAACTCAGCTCCCCCAAAGTCCCTCCAGCTGCAGCAGGACAAGGTGACATCTACAGAAAGTGATGTTGAGAAGCCAGAAATGGAGAAAATACAAAAAAAAAAGACTTTAAAACAACACAACCACTTCAACTTCCCAAATGCAGCATTTCAAGGTGATTTACACATTGCTCTAATTCTTTTCCTCCAGCTGACTGAAGGAGGAAGATACATTTTTCACACCTAAGGACTGGATAAGGAAAAAATAAAATAAAATAAAAAAGCAACAATAACCATAATCATCATATAATATAAATATAATAATATATAATATATTATAACATGTAATATCTATTATAATATATTATTATTATATAATTATAATACTTTAATATAATATAATCTAAATATATTATTATATAATAAAATATAATAATTATTATAATAAAAATAAAATATAAAAATAATAATAATAAATAAAAATACAAAAATCTCAGTGCTGATGCTACTACATTAAAAGAAAAAACAAATCTCCACTCTGGCAGTCAGCAGGAGCCACTCTGAATCTTATCAAAAACCCTGCACATGAAACAGGCATTGACAAAAATCTGCCTCTTGACATCTTGCTTTTTAACAAAGCCTTTTTTCCCAACTATTTATTGTTGAAAAAAAGGCAAATAATATTATATATAATATATATTTATATTTTTATATCTAATTTATTTTTTATATTTTATATCTATTTTATATATATTATATATAATTTATATTTCTATTTTTACATCTAATTGATTTTTATATTTTTATCTCTATTTTATATATATTATATGTAATTTCTATTTCTATTTTTAGATCTAATTTATTTTTTATATTTTTATCTCTATTTTATATATATTATATATAATTTATATTTCTATTTTACATATAATTTTAAAATATTTTTATCTCTATTTTATATATATTATATATAATTTATATTTCTATTTATACATATATTTTTTATATTTTTATCTCTATTTTATATATAATTTTATATATACTATATATTTATATTTTTATATAGAATTTATGTTTTATCTTTCTAGATATATTTTACTTTTATATTTTTAGATATTATTTTTATGTCCAAAAAAAGGGGAATATTTGTGCAGAAAAGCCCCTTAAACTGATGTTTTTTAGCTTGTACTCACTGGCAGTGACAGATGAAGATAAACGTACTCGGTCCCAGGGGCTGAGCGGCCGAAGGTGTGGAGCCCCTCAGCTGCAGTGTCTTCATCCAACACCCGCCCCAAGTGATCCTAAAAACACCAGGAAAAGGGAAAAAATGGATTTAGGGGAGATTTATGAGGGGAAATCCCACCCTTGGGAGACCCCAGAGGCTGCTGGGGTTCAGGTGGGAACAGGGCTGATAAAGGCCCTCTGTCACTGAGGACAGTATTTTTATGAAAAATTCCTTTTTATGAAGGAATTTGATGAAAAATTCCTTTTGCCAGGATTTCTTTTCCTGGGAAGCTGGGAAGCTTCAGCTTCTCCATGTTTTGCTGCTTTGGAATGTGATTTGGAGAATTGTGAATGCATTTGGAGCATGTGAATTGTTTTTAATTCATGACCAATCCCAGTCCAGCTGTGTTGGACTCTCTGGTCTGTCACAAGATTTTATTATTCATTCTTTTCTAGCCTTCTGATGAAATCCTTTCGCTACAGTTTAGTGTAGTTTTAGTGTACCATTTTCTTTTAATATAATATATATCATAAAATAATAAATCAGCCTTCTGAAACATGAAGTCAAGATTCTCATCTCTTCCCTCATCTGTGTCATTGTCATATTTTCTGGAAAAATCCCTTTGCCAGGATTCTTCTCCTGGGAAGCTGAGAACCTCAAAAAAAAAAAAAGGAAAACAACATTATCTCATTTTTCTCTCCTGTTTTTTGCTGCTTTGGAATGTGGTTGGAGATTGTTGGATACTTTGGAGAAACAGAACTGTGAAAGATGCATTGCAGTGGGACCCACCAGGGGTAATTTCAGATTATTGACTTTAAGGCATTTACAGCATGGTGTGGCTAAAGCTGACAGACCAAGAAACACTTATAATATCTTGTAATTAAGAAATAATTGGCTTCTGATTGTGATGTATGAATTATAACACCTGTATTGTCTCACCCTGCACATGAGACTGAAAATGGAATAAAAGTTTTTAAAACATCTCTCAGTTGCCCACCTCTGGGTCAGAAAATAGCTTAATCCAACAGGGACCACCAAGATAAAGAACAGAAAAATTTCATTATAGCACCTGCATGTCATAGCAAGGGAGAGCACAGAATAATTTCCACAAGGCAAAATACGAGGTGATATTTTGTGGTGTTGGGATTTAAACCCCAGCAGGGCAGGGAGAGAAAATTCCCACGTGTCCATAGGGCTTCTTGAAGCTCAGGGCTGGGAATTTAGGCAGGAAATTTGGTTAATTTGGCCATACATGTGCCAGTTTATCCTTAATCTTATATGGCCAGGAGCACTTGGCAGTGCTGGGTTAAAGGCTGGAATTGACAATTTTCAAAGTTTTTTTTTTCCCAATCTAATTGATTTTGAGAGAGAGAAAGGACAAATCCAGGAGGACTCCGGACACCACGGCGACGGGAGGGACCCTAAAAAAGCAGAAATTAGAGGTGCTGCCCTTCTTCCCCCAAAATCCACAGCGAGGAGGGAAAGAGCAGTTCCCTCCCATACACACACCCCTCCCCAGGGAGCCCTGGGCTGAACCTCTGAGCCCTCCGACTCTTCCTCCTCGCCCTTCTCCTCCTGCTCATCCTCGCCCCCGGGCCGGGCCCGCTCCTTGGGGAACCCCTCGGCGAGGGGCTGCGACGGCTCGTCAGGAGGGGGGAGCGGCTCCCCGAGGCTGCCTTCTGGGCCGTTCTCCTCGCCGCCCGCCATGAGCTGTGATAAGGAGGGAGGAGACGGACGGGACTCCGCTATCGGCGCCCTCCCTGCTCCGGCCAGGCCGCCGCCATTTGTTTACACGTTGCCATGGAGACGGGAAGAGCCGGTGATTGGCGCCAACCGCCCCGCCAGCCAATAGGAGCGCAGGGCGTGCAGCGGGGCAGCATGGGAATTGTAGTTCGCGGCTCTGAGGCAGCCACGGGCCTGGCTCCCGCCTCGAGGCGCGCAACAACTTAAAAACGTTATTGTGAAAAATGCGTATTTTACGATTGGCTTTTGGCAACTATTCAAATGAATATTGTATGTGTTGTGTTAGAAAGTGATGCTGTATTAATTTTCTTAGGTAATGTGTTAAATATAGTTTTAGGTTATAACATAAGGTTAAAATAGAAACTATGCTATGTAGGATACTTTTTTAAAGAAAGGATTCGAAGTGAGATAGCAGCCACAGGACACCTGAATCTTTCAGAGAAAAAGAATTTATTGCTCCATTATCAGGAGAAATGAACTTCTTCCTGCCTACATAGCATAGTTTCTATTTTAACCTTATGTTATAACCTAAAACTATATTTAACACATTACCTAAGAAAATTAATACAGCATCACTTTCTAACACAACACATACAATATTCATTTGAATAGTTGCCAAAAGCCAATCGTAAAATACGCATTTTTCACACATCCCATTGGGAAGGGCCAAAAATAGCACAAAAGAGGGATTTCAGGGCAAAAAGATTGAACGGGAAAACACTTCTTATTAGGGATGAGTAAATGGCTGGGTCTCTTCTCCTGCAGGAAGGGGTGACTTTAAGTGAGTTTTGTGCCTCCAATTGCACTGATACAGACCTGGGAATATTAATTTTATATATATATATATATATATATATATATATATATATATATATATATATATATATATATATATGTTTGTGTGTGTGTGTATGTAGAGACACACGCACACAGATAAATAAAAATATAGATTAGATTTCTGTTGTTATACTTTCTTTCACAACACACCATTACTGCTCCATAGTTGGTGAAATACTGTTTTTCCTTAAGAAAAAGGTACAATTTTAGAACTGATGGGTGGAAGAAAAAAAATCTATATAATTCTGCCAGATTTTTGGGAAATAATGAGAGATGAGACTGTCACAGCAGGGGAAAGCAAAATTACAGCTTTTGAGATATCTTTGTGTGTTGTCCTGTTTTTATATCACGTGTATCTTACAGACAGCAATCTGCTCCTAATACAAATTTGAAGTAAAGATGCTAAAGTTATTTGAGGTTTTGGGTCTAACATTCACTTTTCTTTTTTTTTTTTTACATTGCAGAATGGGGTAAACTGAGAATGAAAAGGCAGAAAATAAAGGGGAAAAGGAGGAGGAGATGTCTCCAAATACAAATCCCTGCAAGATAAACATGGGGAAAGAACTTATCCATGTGGTTAAACAATTTAATATCGGGGATGGGGTTATTGCAGTGAATTTCCATTGTTGGTAAAGTGACATCTCATCTTTGAATGAGGTGATTATTGCTAAGGAAAAAATCAAAAGGGAGATATAAAAACTCCTTATGGACATTGCTCGCTGACTTTTATCTCTGTGCTTCAGGGAAACATTATGATAAGTGCAATAAAGCCACCCCAAATTACCTCCTTTTATTATCTCTCTGCTCATAAATGTTCAAACCCTTAATGGGATTTATTCCTTCTCCACTGAGCAGCCCCCGGCAGTGGAGAGCTCAGAAAGGACAGAAAGCCCTGCAAGGGAAGGGGAGCCCTGTCTGGGGCTGGGGAGCGATGCCCTGAGTTTCAGCTTTCCTCTTTTCCAGATTCTGCATTAGTGTGTGACTCTGAACTCCATATAAAGTGTCAGCAAGTTCTCCTCACAGCTCAGTCACACAGAACAATCCTTTTCCAGCCCCAGAACCAAGGACAGCTTGGGTTTTGGGCAGCTTCAGGCCCAAAAAAGTGCAAACAGCAGCGAATTGAGGAGAGCAAACCAGGAGGATGGGACTGCATAACCTGGAGCTGGAATTGGACAATTAACCCCAATATGGAAATGGACCAAAACTTATAAAAGTGTGAAAACTCGTGACTCACCATCCATCTTGGGTTCATCCATGGCTGGGCTCTTGCACTGCCCAAGCTGTATCCTGTGAAGATCTTAAATAAATCCCCACTTTATTCCTTTAACTCTCTCTTGGTTTGAACAGACAGGTGTCTGCTAAGGAAGGCAGAAACCTCTTTTGAAATGGAAAATGTAAACCCACTCTCCCTGAATTATTTTAATTTTGAAATTAAGGGGCTCTCAGGCAAAGATATGGGAATGGGAATAACAGTTCTTTACCAGGAAAATTAAAATACAAATGCAATAGTACAAAAAAGAAAACCAACCCAGTGTCAGAGTGAGAGCAGGAGCTGCCCCCTGTGTGTCAGGGGGTGGCACAGCCCCATCCCATGGGGGCTCAGCCCTCCTGCAGTGCCAGCTGTGGCTCTGCTGGAGCAGGGATCCTGCACAAGGGGGGAGTTTTCCTCTGCAGCTCCAGGGCTGCTGCAGATGGGCCTGGGCTCCCTCTGGCAATGCAGGGCAGCAGAAGCTGCTCCTCTGGCAATGCACTGGGCAAAGGCTGCTGGGCTGTCCCAAAGCTCAGATTGGATCCAGGCAGGAATGCTTGGCTCCTCCCCTGGGCAATGCAGCATCTCCCCATGGGATGATGGAATTGGATCAGGGACACTCAATGAACACAAGAGATCTTTTTTGAAAGGAGGATTGGGTGTGGAAGAGATAAAGAAAACTGTCCCACCTGGTTTTAGCAGGTGGCCCCATGAACAGAGAGAACTGCCCCAGCTCTGACAGATGGGGATGGAACACACACACCCCCAGCCACATCCTGCATTTGTAACCTCAGACAAGCTCTGTGTATCCTCTGTTCCAGGCATCAGGAGGCTTTGGGGCTTGCTGTGACCCAGGAGAACAGCTCTGGATCAGCAGAGCGGCAAAGCCCTGCAGGAGCTGCTCGAGGGCAGTGATGTTTTGCTCCCTGTTGTGCTGCTGGGGCTGTTCCAAGCATTTGTGATCTCCAGGATGTTCTCCTTGCCAAACCCCCCTGTTTTGCAGCCCACATCTGTGGGTTTTGCCTTCTGCAAACTGCAGGGTCATCATCCCCTGCTTCCCTCCTGCACACAGGGAATTGGGTCACCCCCACAGGAGATGGGGCTGATGGCAACGCCTTGAGAATCTGAGCTAGAGCAGCGGCTGGGCAGAGTTCCAGAATAAAGCAGGGATTCATTCCAAGGATCTCCTCCATGGATGCACCTTGGGCAGCACCAGAGCCCAGCCAGGGCTGCACCCAAGATGAACCAAAATGGCCCCAAAATGCACCAGCGCTCCCGGGGTCTCTCCCTGGGATCAGTTCTGCTCCATTTGCATCTTGCAGTTCATTGTCCCATTCCAGCTTTAGCCCCTGCAGTCCCACCCTGCTTGTTTTTCTCTCTCCAGCCCACGGGGTTTGTGCTCCTGGGCTGAGATTTGGGTCATTTGTTGTGGTATTTGCTGGGTGCCCAGGATGAAGGAGGAAATGATGAATCTGACTCCATGTTCACAGAAAGCTAATTTATTATTTTATGATACTATATTATATTAAAGAATGCTATAATAAACTATACTAAAGAATACAGAAAGTAATGAAAAACTCGTGACTCCTTCCAGAGTACTGACACAGCCTGACTGTGATTGGTCATTAAGTCAAAACAATTCCCATGAAACCAATGAAACAATCACCTGTTGGATAAACAATCTCCAACCACATTCCAAAGCAGCAAAACACAGGAGAAGCAAATCAGATCATATTGTTTTCCTTTTCCTCTGAGGCTTCTCAGGTACCCAGGAGAAGAAATCCTGGGCAAAGGGATTTTTCAGAAAATATGAATGTGACAATTTGTCCTTGGTGCCCAGCTGGAGCAGGAATTGTTTTGTCTCCCTGCTCTGTGCACAGAGCTCATCATCCCATAATATGAAGCTCAACCCACAGACTAAAGCAGCTCAGAATGTGAAAAATATAAAAGCTGAACTCTGAGGCATCAGTAGGACACAGGTGGGTGAGACGTTTCCCCAAATATTCCATCTTATTTTGAATTCCAAACACTGCTTGGCTCCGGTGTGAAATGTTCCCCAAACTCTCCTGGCTCTGGAACAGCAAACACCAAATGACCATTAAAACAACCCCAAAACCCAGAGCTGGAGCTGTAAATCTGCAGTTGTTGTCCTCATAAAACCTCCCCACTATTGACAGAGGGAGCACTTCCCACTCAGGAGCGCTAACGGCAAACGCTGGCCCTGCTCCCTCGCCCTGACGGTGCCTGGGTGCCGCGGGACGAGCTGAGGCAGCCCCCAAGGGGCTGTGGCTGTGCCAAACCCATTTCATGCTGCAGCTCAGCAGAGGAAATTACAAACACCGAAGGGAAAGGCCCAAACAGGCCAATTTTCTCCCCTGATTGCCGCTGCGCCTCAGCTTAGCAGAGTAAATAATGAACACCGATGCAATGAACTTCCCAGGAAATGGCTCCCGATGAGCTTTGCACAGGTCATCCAAAAGCAAATTTAATGATTAGATGCTGGCTGCAGCCACCTCGGGTTTTTGTTTTGTTCCTGGCTTGGTGGTTAGATCCAATCAGCAAAGGAAGGAATGGAAAATAAAGTAAAACATCTCATTCTGAGCATGCTCCCTGCTCAGTGCAAAAGCCAGAGCTTGATCTGCAGGGCACAGGCAGTTCCAGCTTGGGTTAGGATGGAATCCCAATTTCCCAGCCAGGAATGAAAGAGCAAGGCCAGCCCACCAAGGGTTGTGTCCTGGAGAGTAATGTTTGGGTTCCCTGGATCTCAGCTTCCTTTGGAATTTATCATGTTTGGAGCACAGAGTCCTCAGGGCACCACATTCCCTGTTCTGCACTCAGCCTTGGACATCCAGGCCCGGGTTGCTCCTGGGATACAACTGATGTGGAGCTTTAAAGTGCGGTGGGATGAATCCTTGGGGAATGAATTCCTGGGATTACAGCACAGGCAGCTTTGTGGCCAAGGTCTGCGGGGGTGAGCGGGGTTTGTGTGTCCCGGGGATCCCAGAGCCTCAGGATGGGGGTGCAAGTGGCCATTTGTGGGATTGGCTGTGTCTCAGCTCTGCAAAACGACTCCTTTCCATTCCATTTGTGGGATTGGCTGTGTCTCAGCTCTGTAAAATGACTCCTTTCCATCCCACAGAGCACCAAGCAATAGCAGTGACATTGCTGAAGTGTTAATTTCCTCTTGGGACCTCCTCCCTGTCTGAGGGCCTCCCCTCACTGCCATGTACCACATCCAGAACGAGATCTGCAGTTATGGTTCATGCCAATAAAATAAAACTGCTGCAGCCAGAGACAAAGGAGCCTCAGTGGAAAGGCTCCCCAGCAACCCCCTCCAGGCAGAGCTGTCCGTGAATGGCAGGGGATGAGGCTGGGGGGGATCCACACCTTGGTATCCATGGATGGGCTGTCCATCCATCCATCCATGGATCCATCCATCTGTCCATCCATCCATCCATGGATCCATCCATCCATCATCCATCCATGGATCCATCTGTTCATCCATCATCCATCCATCCATCCATCCATCCATCCATCCGTCCATCCATCCATCCATCCATCATCCATCCATCCATCCATCCATCCATCATCCATCCATCATCCATCCATCCATCCATCCATCCATCCATCCATCAATCCATCATCCATCCATCCATCTATCCATGGATCCATGGATCCATCCATCCATCCATCCATCATCCATCATCCATCCATCCATCATCCATCATCCATCCATCCATCCATCCATCATCCATCCATCCATCCATCCATCATCCATCCATCATCCATCCATCCATCATCCATCCATCCCTCCATCCATCCATCCATCCATCATCCATCCATCCATCCATCCATCCATCCATCATCCATCCATCCATCATCCATCCATCCCTCCATCCATCCATCATCCATCCATCCATCCATCCATCCATCCATCCATCCATCATCCATCCATCCATCATCCATCCATCCATCCATCATCCATCATCCATCCATCCATCCATCCATCCATCCATCCATCCATCCATCATCCATCCCTCTCTCTCCTATCCCTGCCCATGCGTGTACATCCAATAAATGAATTTATATCAGGTTTGTATCATAAGAGGATAAAAAAGGGAAGAAACCCTCAGGAGAGGATGTGCTGGAGGCTGACACTCGAACTATGAAAGGAATCAGAGCAATTTGCTTTTCCATCCACCTTTCCTATTGTGTCTGGCACAGGCTTCAGGACTGTGGCATAATTAAAACCCAGTAAAGATTATGAGGCCGTAAAAAGGAAATTGTGAAACCCTCATGAACGTTTACGGCCCCCATGGAAACATTCCGGGTTTGTGGTCTGGAGAAGTATTTCCTTGTCTCTTTAAGCACCAGGGGAGCACTTCCCTGGAATGGTCCCTGGCAGAGCTGCCAGCATTTCATGGGGCTCTACAAAACAGATTCTCCAGGCTTTGTCTGTGAACTGCTGTGTCCTGCAGGGTCACGTAAGGACAGCAGAATGATTTGTGGGGAAGGACTGGAGCAAGGGAACAGAATCACTGAATGGTTTGGGTGGGAAGGGACCTTACAGCCCACCCAGTGCCACCCCTGCCATGGGCAGGGACACCTCCCACTGTCCCAGGCTGCTCCAGCCCCAGTGTCCAGCCTGGCCTTGGGCACTGCCAGGGATGCAGGGGCAGCCCCAGCTGCTCTGGCAATTCCAGCCCAGGCAGGAATTCCTCATTGCCAAGATCCCATCCATGGCTGCCCTCTGGCACTGGGAGCCATTCCCTGGGTGCTGTCCCTGCAGGCCTTGGCCCCAGTCCCTCTGCAGCTCTCCTGGAGCCCCTTCAGGCCTGCAATGTGCTGGAAGCTCTCCCTGGAGCCTTCTCCCCTCCAGGGGAGGCACCGCCAGCTCTCCCTTTCAATAATAATTATTATTCTGAACAGCGAGGGAATTCTTTGGCACAGCATCCTTAGGAACTGCCTCTAACTGGCGTTTTAGGGTCACTAAATAACCCCAAAAAGTCAACTACGGGCTGCTCCCCGCCACAATCAGCGCCGCAGCCGCGCCTCCTCCTGACGCCACCTCAGCGCCGCCATTACACCCTTCAGACCAGAACTACAACTCCCCTCGTGCCCCGCGGCGGAGCGCCCGCCGGGAGCCGCGCTGAGGCAGCGCAGAGCCTGCCGGGAGTTGTAGTCCCCGAGGCGGCAGGCGGGGAGCGAACTACCGGCGGCCGGAGGAAGCGGGGGCGGCGGGGCCGGGGCCGGGGCCGGGAGCGGGGCAGAGTCCCGGGATCGGGATGCGGCCGCGGCCCGGGACGCCGCCTCGTTGCCCGGAGCGACACCATGCACCCGGCCGTGGCGGTGGGGCTGGTGTTCGGCGGCTGCTGCAGCAACGTGGTGTTCCTGGAGCTGCTGGCCAGGTGCGGGGCCGCGGGGAGGATTTGGGGGACATAAACGCTCAGGGGAGCCCATTCCTGTGGGATTCCTGGGGTGAGGCCTCAGAGTGTGTGAGGGTACGGAGCGGTGCCAGGGTAGGTTTGGGAGACTGGGGGGATTTGGGGTGTGGGGGCACTGAGGGGGTTTCACCCCTCAGGCCTTGGTGCCCCTCATGAAGGAGCCCAGAGCTGGATCATCGCCTCCCGTCCCTGCTGGATGGGGTTTGGGGGGTTTGGGGGTGTTTTGGGGTTGTTCCCTGGCTGTGGGCCGTGTCGGTGACCTGTCCGGGCACCGGGATGTCCCCTCTCCGCTGTCCCCATCCCGGACAGCGCTGAAATCCCCGGGACAAGGCAGGAGCTGGCCCCGGGGACAGCAGGGAATGTTGTACACCTGAGAGTGCGAGCTTGGAATGTTTTCCACCTGGGATCGTCACTCGATTTTCCACCTGCAAAGTCACTGAGTCCCCTTGAGTTCCCAGGCTGGAGGCTTTTGATTTTGGGGATCTCACTTTCCTCACCGTGATGAATTTGGGGATCTCACCGTCCTCATCCTGATGTCTTTGAGGATCTCACCTTCCTCACTCACCCTGGTGTTTTTGGGGATCTCACTTTCCTCACCCTGGTGTTTTTGGGGATCTCACCTTCCTCACTCAGATGATTTTGGGGATCTCACCTTCCTCACCCCAGTGTTTTTGAGGATCTCACCTTCCTCCCCTGATGATTTTGGGATCTCACCTTTCTCACTCACCCTGGTGTTTTTGGGGATCTCACCTTCCTCACTCAGATGATTTTGGGGATCACACCTTCCTCATCCTGATGCTTTTGAGGATGTCACCTTCCTGACCCTGATGATTTTGGGGATCTCACCTTCCTCACCCCAATGTTTTTGGGCATCTCACCTTCCTCATCCTGATGTTTTTGGGGATCTTGCCTTCCTCACTCATCCTGGTGTTTTTGGGCATCTCACCTTCCTCCCCTGATGATTTTGGGATCTCACCTTCCTCCCCTGATGATTTTGGGGATCTCACCTTCCTCACTCACCCTGGTGTTTTTGGGCATCTCACCTTCCTCATCCTGGTGTTTTTGGGGATCTCACCTTCCTCCCCTGAAAAGTTTTTGTGGCTCTCATCTTCCTCACTCACCCTGGTGTTTTTGGGGCTCTCACCTTCCTCACCCTGGTTTTTGTGGCTCTCACCTTCCTCACTCATCCTGGTGTTTTTGGGATCTCACTTTCCACCCCTGATGATTTTGAGGATCTCACCTTCCTCCCCCTGGTGTTTTTGGGGATCTCACCTTCCTCCCCCTGATGTTTTTGGGGATCTCACCTTCCCCCCCGAAAAGTTTTTGTGGCTCTCATCTTCCTCACTCATCCTAGTGTTTTTGGGATCTCACCTTCCTCCCCTGATGATTTTGGGGATCACACCTTCCTCATCCTGATGATTTTGGGGATCTCACCTTCCTCACCCCAATGTTTTTGGGGATCTCACCTTCCTCACTCATCCTGGTGTTTTTGGGGATCTCACTTTCCTCATCCTGGTGTTTTTGGGGATCTCACCTTCCTCCCCTGATGATTTTGGGGATCTCACCTTCCTCCCCTGATGATTTTGGGGATCTCACCTTCCTCACTCCCCCTGGTGTTTTTGGGCATCTCACCTTCCTCACCCCAATGTTTTTGGGGATCTCACCTTCCTCACTCCAATGTTTTTGGGGATCTCACCTTCCTTCCCTGATGATTTTGGGATCTCACCTTCCTCACCCCAATGTTTTTGGGATCTCACCTTCCTTCCCTGATGATTTTGGGATCTCACCTTCCTCACTCATCCTAGTGTTTTTGGGATCTCACTTTCCTTCCCTGATGATTTTGGGGATCTCACCTTCCTTCCCTGATGATTTTGGGGATCTCACCTTCCTCACTCACCCTGGTGTTTTTGGGCATCTCACCTTCCTCATCCTGGTGTTTTTGGGGATCTCACCTTCCTCACCCCAATGTTTTTGGGATCTCACCTTCCTTCCCTGATGATTTTGGGATCTCACCTTCCTCACTCACCCTGGTGTTTTTGTGGCTCTCACCTTCCTCACTCATCCTGGTGTTTTTGGGGATCTCACCTTCCTCATCCTGATGATTTTGGGGATCTCACCTTTCTCACCCCAATGTTTTTGGGGATCTCACCTTCCTCACTCACCCTGGTGTTTTTGGGATCTCACCTTCCTCACCCCAATGTTTTTGGGCATCTCACCTTCTTCCCCCTGAAAAGTTTTTGTGGCTCTCACCTTCCTCACTCATCCTGGTGTTTTTGGGGATCTCACTTTCCTCATCCTGGTGTTTTTGGGGATCTCACCTTCCTCCCCTGATGATTTTGGGATCTCGCCTTCCTCACCCTGGTGTTTTTGGGGATCTCACCTTCCTCACTCACCCTGATGATTTTGGGGATCTCACCTTCCTCACTCACCCTGGTGTTTTTGGAGATCTCACCTTCCTCACCCCAATGTTTTTGGGGATCTCCCCTTCCTCACTCCCCCTGGTGTTTTTGTGGCTCTCCCCTTCCTCACTCCCCCCAATGTTTTTGTGGCTCTCCTTGTCCTCGCCGTGCTGGAGGAAGGCTGGCAGGGTTTGCAGAGGGCTGCTCAGGAGGCTGGGAAAGCCTGACTGGGAGCAGAGCGATGCCTGAGCTGCTTTGGAGTGTGAAATCCCAGTGAGCCAGCGTGGGGCTGCACCCCTGAGCCCTCCTCAGTGCACTCCAGCTTCCAGAAGCAGCCCCTCATCCCTCCCAGCCCATCAGAACCCCAGGGTATAGAGAAAAAGGGGACTGCAAAACCCAGCAGTTGGGATATTTGCTCCAAACTGGGATCCAGGGGCACAATCCCTGGGTAAACCCAGCAGCAGTTCCTGGAAGAAGAGGCCTTGTGGGAGGAGTTGTTTTTCCCCTCAGGGATTGCTCCAATCTCTGCCTTTCCTGCCTGGATGACAGAGGAGAAATGAACCCTTTGGAAGCAAGAAAAAAACCCTTTGGATTTAGCTTTTTTTGCCACTCGTTTCTCCTCCAAGCAAACCTTAAAGCAAAACTTAAACCCTGTTCGAAGACTGAGTTATTCAAAGGTGACTGAGGGCCAGAGGAGCAAATTCCAGAAGTCCCAAGTGCAGGCATCAAGGAAAAGCTGCTTTTCACACAAAACCTTCTTTCAAGCAGCACCTCTCATCCACTTCTAAAATTCCTCCACTCCTAACATCTCAATTCCTGTGCCTTTTACTTGCCCTGCTCACCTTTAGTCCCAAAATTGGGATAACAGCAATTATTTCATTGGGTTTTGGAAGGAAAAGTTCCCCCTGCAGATGAATATTGATATTCCAAATATCCCAGCTCTGATATTCCCATAACAAGCAAAATCCTGGAAAAGGCTGGTGAGGAGTAGCAAAGGTGATTGGGAAGAAATTTGCTCAGGATTTATAAGGAAAGCAAAGGAATGAGAATTGTTTAGTCTGGAAATGCCTGAGGGCACACAAAGAACATTTAAATGTGTGGAGAATGGCTGCAGGGCAGAGGAGAGAAATATTTCTGCTGGGCTGTGGAGGCAGAACAAGGAATCTCCCATTTCTTCATTTGAGGGGCTCAAATTGCTGTGCAAGGGACATAATCAGGCCCCAAAAAATCAGATTTTCTCCCTTTCCATGTGGTGAGGTAGGAGAGAGAGAGAGAGAGCAGGGAAATTTCTTGCTGGGAGGATTCTTTCCAGTTGCCTACAGCTGAAGCAGATACTGAGAGTTGGCAGATCAGGATTTATCTCATTTTTAGGTGCATCTGAGTGAGGGTTATAAGCCAGAAAAGGAGCCCAGAATTCTTATCTGTGTCTTATCAGCCAGCACAAAACCCTGAGTGCCAACAGTGCTGATAAAATGGGGTCATGTCTAGGGCTCTGGGAGGAGGCAAAGCCCAGCCTGGGGTTATCCCAGGTTTCCAGCTCCTTGTGATCCTCTCTGGAGCTGAAAGGCTGCAGATAAGGCTGGAGATAAGATTGGCAATCCTGCTCTGCTTCAAGGTCTCTTCTCTTTCTCCCAGGAGCTTTTGGACCTTCCAGCTTCAGGGCTGAAGTTTTGTGGATGGTGAAGTTTTGTGGATAATGAAGTTTTATGGACAATGAAGTTTTATGGATAATTCTTCCTCTGGGAAGAACATGGGGACTGGCAGGTGGGCAGAGGGAAGTGGCTCAGGGTGGTGCCCATCCCTGGAAAAAGCAGGGAAAAGGGGATTTTTCCAGTAAAAGAAATTCCCCTTTTGCTTCCTCAGCCCAGCATTCCCCAGGTGTTGCTGCTGCTGAGAGCTCTGTGGGGCTGACAGAGGAGGATTTGGAGGAGACAGCTTGGAAATTCCCATTTTCCAGAGCATTTCCCAGCTTGAATCCTGCAAAGCTGCATCCAGGGACAGCGTGTTCCACGAGGAGCAGGACTCTCCCAGGAATGCTTGGCCTCAGTTTCTGCCTTGCAGCAGAAAAGGGAAAAGATTCCCTAAAATCCCTGCATCTCCCACTTCTCATTTTCTGCCCTGTCACAGCCTCCTCTGAGCTTCTGCTTCCCAGGAAATCCTTCCCTGCTCCCTGGAGCTGCTCAGGGAGGCTTTGGTTGAATTCCCTGCTGTGGAATTCCTGTTCCCTCAGGATAAACACTTGGTTTGCTCAGAGGTGGATGAGCAACCATGGATGTCACGTGGGATTTCTGCATCCAGGGCTTTCTGGGCTCCTGTGAGGAGTTTTGGTCCATTCTGGAATTCACAACCAAAAGGGTTTTTTTGCATCCTGAAATCCCAGGGGAGGCTTTGTTTGAATTCCCTGGTGTGGAATTCCTGTTCCCTCAGGATAAACCCTTGGTTTGCTCAGAGGTGGTGGTGGTGGCATTCCTGCACTCCTGGGTCCCTCTAGAGGGGACAAAAAGGGACTGAGAGGGTCCCTGTTGAGCTCTGACAGAATGTGGTGCATTTTGGAGCCTGCTGGAGTTGGTGTCATGTGGGATTTCTGCATCCAGGGCTTTTCTGGGCTCCTGCGAGGAGTTTTGGTCCATTCTGGAATTCACAACCAAAAGGGTTTTTTGCATCCTGGAGTTTTGGTCCATTCTGGAATTCACAACCAAAAGGGTTTTTTGGAAATCCTGGAGTTTTGGTCCGTTCTGGAATTCACAACCAAAAGGGTTTTTTTGCATCCTGAATTCCCAGGGGAGCTGCTCAGGGGAGGCTTTGTTTGAATTCCCTGGTGTGGAATTCCTGTTCCCTCAGGATAAACAAACCCTTGGTTTGCTCAGAGGTGGTGGTGGTGGCATTCCTGCACTCCTGGGTCCCTCTAGAGGGGACAAAAAGGGGACTGAGAGGGTCCCTGTTGAGCTCTGACAGAATGTGGTGCATTTTGAAGCCTGCTGGAGTTGGTGTCATGTGGGATTTCTGCATCCAGGGCTTTTCTGGGCTCCTGCGAGGAGTTTTGGTCCATTCTGGAATTCACAACCAAAAGGGTTTTTCTGCATCCTGGAGTTTTGGTCCGTTCTGGAATTCACAACCAAAAGGGTTTTTCTGCATCCTGAAATCCCAGGGGAGCTGAAGCTTTTTCAGAGGGAACAGAGCAAACCTAAACCAGGCACACTCTGCCAGCACAGAGCTGACCTTGGCACTTCTCTCCTGCAGCAGGAATGAGGAATATTGAATTTCCAGCTGCCTTTTCCCCCTGGAAAAGCAGATTACCTCAGATTACCCAACCTCTGACAAACTCAGCAGCTTTTAGGGAGGGACAGAGTCCTCCTAAAGGCACTTCCCATGGGAAAGAGGGAGATCCAGCGGGTTTTGCTTTCCCTTCCTGACCTGACTGACCTGTTCCTCTTGGGAAATGGTGGAGGGAACACCCTGCAGGAGTTTGCACAAGCTCAGGTGAATAAACCCTGAGTAAAGCTCCTCCAGGGTAGGTCTCCTTCTGGGAAAAGGGATTCTGGCTTCTGGGAATAGGGTCAGGATTGTGGGAAAAGGGTCAGGATTCTGGGAAAAGGAATAGGAGTTTGGAAAAAGGGACAGGAGTTTGGAAAAGGGACAGGAGTTTGGAAAAAGGGTTGGGATTCTGGGGAAAGGGACAGGATTCTGGGAAAAGGGTTGGGATTTTGGAAAAAGGGACAGGATTCTGGAAAAGGGGACAGGATTCTGGGAATAGGAATAGGAGTTTGGAAAAAAGGTTGGGATTTTAGAAAAAGGGACAGGATTCTGGGTATAGGGACAGGATTCTGGGAATAGGGACAGGAGTTTGGAAAAAGGGAAAGGAGTTTGGAAAAAGGGCTGGGATTCTGTGTACAGGGACAGGATTCTGGGAATAGGGTCAGGATTCTGGGAATAGGGACAGGACTCTGTGTACAGGGACAGGATTCTGTGTACAGGGACAGGATTCTGGGAAAAGGGACAGGATTCTGGGTACAGGGACAGGATTCTGGGAATAGGGACAGGATTTGGGGAATAGGGACAGGACTCTGGGAATAAGGATAGGATTCTGTGTACAGGGACAGGATTCTGGGAATAGGGTCAGGATTCTGGGAAAAGGGACAGGATTCTGGGCACAGGGACAGGATTCTGGGAATAGGGTCAGGATTCTGGGAAAAGGGACAGGATTCTGGGAATAGGGACAGGATTCTGGGCAGAGGGATAGGAGTTTGGAAAAAGGGACAGGATTCTGGGAATAGGGACAGGATTCTGGGAAAAGGGACAGGATTCTGGGTACAGGGACAGGACTCTGGGCACAGGGACAGGATTCTGGGTACAGGGACAGCACTCCCAGTCTTTGTGGGTGCCAGTGTTAGTTCCCCATGCCTGGCTCTGATTCCTGTCTCTCCCGGCTGCAGGCGGTTCCCCGGCTGTGGGAACATCGTCACCTTCTCCCAGTTCCTGTTCATCGCTGTGGAAGGTTTCATTTTCGAGGCCAACTTCGGCAGGAAGCGCCCGGCCATCCCCATCAGGTACAGTCCCAGGGTTGGCCCCAGCAGGGGTTGCCTGGATCTTTCTCCTATCTCCAAAAAGCTTTTCATGAAATGGATTTTCCACGTGTCCTCTGGAAATGGCGTCCATCCTCTGCAGAGCCGCCTTGGGAAGCTGTCAGGCCGGGTAAAATCCACACTCTTTTATCAGGAATTTTCAATGGGAAGTTGCCATTCCCTGTCACAGGAACAGGGCAGAGTTTTGCACAGAGTTTGTTGTGCTTCAGGAGCTTTTCACCTCTGGGATTTGGTGTGGTGGGAGTGGGAAGAGAAAGTTTTCCTCAAAAATCACCCAAATTCACTTCACATTTCTCCACTGGGGACAGGCTCGGTGACAGAGCCAAGAGCTCTGCCCTGCTCCAGACCTCTCTGTGCATTCCTGAGGGCTCTCTCAGCATCTCAGGGAGGTTCCTGCACATCTCCCAGGTATTTTTCCCCGTTCCAGGAACTATTTCATCATGGTGGCCATGTTCTTCACCGTCAGCGTGGTCAATAACTACGCCCTGAACCTGAACATCGCCATGCCGCTGCACATGATCTTCCGCTCGGTGAGCCCCCTCCTCATCCTCATCCTCCTCATCCTCCTGGGGCCCCCATTCCATCCTTTCTGCTGGAACTGTTCCTGCTCCATGTGTCCTGAGAGAGCACCAAGCCCCCAGGAGATCCTGAATTCCAGCAGCCTCGCTCCAAAGCTTAGCTCCAAAGCTTTCACTTCATGGTGTTGATCATTAAACTCCAGCTTAATGGACAGGCAGGGAAACAGGCTCAGACAGGCTTTGGAATTCCAGAGCTGAGGGAGAAGTGGCAGCTCCTGGCAGATTCTGACAAAACCAATCCTGAACTCTGGCTGGCCAAAGGGATCCAGCTTTCCCTGCCACCGAGTGGTTCATGTTCTGGTCTTGAACATCATGGTCAGAGAGCATGGATTTGGGATTTGGGATTTGGGATTAATTCCACCTGCACAGGTCTTTGCTTTGGGGAAAAAAAAAAACCATTAAACTGCATCTTAACTTAAGTGTGGATGAGTGCCAGGCTAAAAGATCTTTTAAACCCCAGGGAAATGGAGCCCCAGCTGTTGGGAGTAACAAAATCTCCTGGTGGGAGGTGTGACCGTGTCCACAGGGGTCTGAGGAGGAGGGAAGAGATGAGGATCTGACTCCAGGTTTCAGAAGGCTGAGTTATTATTTTATGAAATATATTATATTAAAACTATACTAAAAGAAGAGAAGAAAGGATTTCATCACAAGGCTGGCTAAGAATAGAAAAGGAAAGAGTCAATACAAAAGTTTGGACAGAGAGTCTGAGCCAGCTGGGCTGTGATTGGCCATTAATTAGAAACAACCACATGAGCCCAATCCCAGACCCACCTGTTGCATTCCACAGCAGCAGATAACCATTGGTTACATTTTGTTCCTGAGGCCTCTCAGCTTCTCAGGAGGAACAATCCTCAGGAAAGGATTTTTCACCAAATATCATGGCTGCAGGGAGGTCTTTTCCCACAGCACGTCCTAGGGGTGGAATATCTGGGATCAGGAGAGGCTCAAAGGGATAAAACCAGCCCACACTGAAGGAGACCAGTCCCACATGGCCTGTGAGGGGTGGTTCTGCTCCTGCAGGCAATCCCTGGAGCCGGGCTCCTGGTCCCAGTTAAACCAGTGGGATTTGCTGCAGGATGGATGGGGTTTCCAGAGGCATTTGGCTTCTGGTCACACACTGAAAAGAAAAGAAAGAGGAGGTCCCCTGGCCAGGAGATCCAGTCCTTGTTCCCAAGGCACCCAGCTCACCTCCTCCTGGGTGAAGGGACTCACACTCATGGAATCATCGAGGCAGGAAAAGAACTTTGAACTCATGGAGTCCAACCATTCCCAGCACTGCCAGGCCACCACTGCCCCCTGTCCCCAAGTGCCACATCCACAGGGCTTGCAAATCCCTCCAGGGCTGGAGTTTTCCCAATATCCAACCTCAAGGGTGCTGTTCCTTCTCCCTGTCAGTTTTCCTGCTCCAAACCTGGAGTTTCTCTTGGTGTTCTTGCAGTGTCCCTTTGGGATGAGCATCCCAAGCTGGGGCATTCTGGCCTGCTGACCTCCTGTTTTGTTTTCTCTTCTTGTTTATTCTCCCAGGGTTCTCTCATAGCAAGCATGGCTCTGGGGATCATCATCCTGAAGAAAAGGTAAATCCCAAACCTCATCTCTTTAGGGAATGCTCCGGATTAAACCCTGCTGGGTGTTTTGTGCCATCACTTCTCCTGTTAAATATTCTGATTTTAATGGTGGGAAACTGGGACAGAGAGCATGGCACAGAGGCTGGAATAGCTCCTTGTGCATTCCCACCTCTCCCTCCTTTCTTGGCTGGAATTTTGGGCTGGGGAGAGATTTTCCACAGCTGTGTTCACTGCTGGCTTTTCTGGATGCTGTGCTTGGGGGGAGCTCAGTGCCTCCCTTCTGCTGGGGATTGTGCCTCCAGCAGTGCTGATAACACATTAATAGCATGCTGATAACACATTAATAACACGCTGATAACATGTTGATAACACATTAATAGCATGCAGATAACACGCTGATAACATGATGACACATTAATAACATGCTGATAACACATTAATAACATGTTGATAACACATTAACAACATGCTGATAACATGTTGATAACACATTAATAACATGCTGATAACATGTTGATAACACATTAATAGCATGCAGATAACACGCTGATAACATGTTGATGACACATTAATAACATGCTGATAACACATTAATAACATGTTGATAACACATTAACAACATGCTGATAACATGTTGATAACACATTAATAACATGCTGATAACACATTAACAACATGCTGATAACATGTTGATAACACATTAACAACATGCTGATAACATGTTGATAACACATTAATAACATGCTGATAACATGCTGATAACACATTAATAACACGCTGATAGCATGTTGATAACACATTAATAACACACTGATAACATGTTGATAACACATTAACAACATGCTGATAGCATGTTGATAACACATTAATAACACGCTGATAACACGTTGATAACACATTAATAACATGCTCATAACATGCTGATAGCATGTTGATAACACATTAATAACACGCTGATAACATGTTGATAACACATTAACAACATGCTGATAGCATGTTGATAACACATTAATAACATGCTGATAACATGTTGATAACACATTAATAGCATGCTGATAACATGCTGATAACATGTTGATAACACACTAATAACATGCTGATAACACATTAATAACACACTGATAACATGTTGATAACACATTAATAACACGCTGATAACATGTTGATAACACATTAATAACATGCTGATAACATGTTGATAATACATTAATAACACACTGATAACATGTTGATAACACATTAATAACATGCTGATAACACGTTGATAACACATTAATAACATGCTGATAACACGCTGATAACACATTAATAACATGTTGATTACACATTAACAACATGCTGATAGCATGTTGATAACACATTAATAACATGCTGATAACACATTAATAACATTGATAACTCTGAGCTGTGCCTGCACAGAGCCAAGGCTGGAGCTGTGGCATAAACTGGGAGAAGTGTTGGGATAAAGTGGGATAAATGTGGGGAGAAAAGCTTCCTGAGGTGCTGAGCTGGAGTCAGCTGGGCCTGCCCGGGTTAGGAGGTGGGAATGTGGGGAATGGGAGTGGGAATGTGGGGAATGGGAATGGTGGAATGGAGGTGGGAATGTGGGGAATGGGAATGGTGGGATGGAGGTGGGAATGTGGGGAATGGGAATGGTGGGATGGAGGTGGGAACGTGGGGAATGGGAATGGTGGGATGGAGGTGGGAATGTGGGGAATGGGAGTGGTGGAATGGAGGTGGGAATGTGGGGAATGGGAGTGGTGGAATGGAGGTGGGAATGTGGGGAATGGGAGTGGTGGGATGGAGGTGGGAACGTGGGGAATGGGAGTGGTGGAATGGAGGTGGGAATGTGGGGAATGGGAGTGGTGGGATGGAGGTGGGAACGTGGGGAATGGGAGTGGTGGAATGGAGGTGGGAATGTGGGGAATGGGAGTGGTGGAATGGAGGTGGGAATGTGGGGAATGGGAGTGGTGGGATGGAGGTGGGAATGTGGGGAATGGGAGTGGTGGAATGGAGGTGGGAATGTGGGGAATGGGAATGGTGGAATGGAGGTGGGAACGTGCCCTCATGCCAGGTTTGGAGCAGAACCCAGGCAGGCAGGGATGGATGTGAGCCAGGTGGGTGGGGCTGGTGACGTGTCCCTTGTCCCCGTGCAGGTACAGCGTGTCCAAGTACAGCTCCATAGCCCTGGTGTCCCTGGGCATCTTCACCTGCACCTTCATGTCTGCAAAGCAAGTGGTAAGGATGGGAGGGGACAAGGAACCTCAGCAATTCCCCTTGCCTGATTTTTCATGGAGGTGTCTCCTACCTCTGCATCTGCTCCCCAAAAGCTTTTCCTCCTGGTTCTATTTTCCTGTGGGATTTCATTTTATTACAGGTGTAATAAAATGAAATCTTCACCTGCTCACGCTGCTTTTTGGGAATAAATTTTTTTTTTTTTTGGCCTCAGAGGTAACAGAAAGAAGCTGCTTTTCCTTGCCTGGTGTGGCAGGCAGGAGCAGGTGAATCCTAAACAAAAATCCATCAGAAATCTTCCCTCCTTCCATCCCACAAAAGATTGTTGCCTTTCAGGCTGGGTTTTTCCTGTTGTCACCCAGCCTGACCTTTAAATAAAGTGCCTGTGCTTGGAGAGCAGGAGGGAGGGAAGCAAATCCACGTGGAGCACACTCAGAGCTTTCTCTGGGTCAGCACCCACGGCCTGACCCCGTCAGCTGATGACAAAAAAATGGCACAAAGTGAAAATTGGCTGCACTTAATCCAGCTCAGAGAGGCTGGAAACCAAAGGGAGCTGTCACAGCTCCAAATTCCCCATCATTTCAGAGCTTTTCACCCTCAGGGTGGCTGGGGGAGGGCTGGGCTCTGCAGCCTTGGCCCTGAGTTAATCCACATCAGCTCCCAGCAGGGCTGGAGCCTGGGGCAGAGCTGACACTGGTGGCAAAGGTGAATAAATCTGATTTTCCCTGGAGCACGGGGAGGGAGCTGAGGCAACTCCAGCTGGAGCTGTGCCCTCAGCCTCATCTCCTCAATTGCTTAACCACAGGCCTGGCTTAGGCCTGGTTTTAGGCCTGGTTTTAGGTCTGGTTTTAGCTCCTGATGGGCTTGGCCAGGGCTCTTATTCCTTCCTAGAGAGTCATCTCTGGGAATAGGGACACAGGAACCTGGGAATGGGGACACAGGAACCTGGGAATGGGATGGGGACACGGGAACCTGGGAATGGGGACACAGGAACCTGGGAATGGGATGGGGACACAGGAATGTGGGAATGGGGACACAGGAGTGTGGGAATGGGGACACAGGAACCTGGGAATGGGATGGGAACACAGGAACGTGGGAATGGGGACACAGGAACCTGGGAATGGGGACACAGGAATGTAGGAATGGGGACACAGGAATGTAGGAATGGGGACACAGGAACCTGGGAATGGGGACACAGGAACCTGGGAATGGGATGGGGACACAGGAATGTGGGAATGGGGACACAGGAACCTGGGAATGGGGACACAGGAATGTGGGGATGGGATGGGGACACAGGAACCTGGGAATGGGATGGGGACACAGGAACATGGGGATGGGGACACAGGAACATGGGAATGGGGACGCAGGAATGTGGGAATGGGGACACAGGAACCTGGGAATGGGGACACAGGAATGTGGGGATGGGATGGGGACACAGGAATGTGGGAATGGAGACACAGGAACATGGGAATGGGATGGGGACACAGGAACCTGGGAATGGGATGGGGACACAGGAACATGGGGATGGGGACACAGGAACATGGGAATGGGGACGCAGGAATGTGGGAATGGGGACACAGGAACCTGGGAATGGGGACACAGGAAACTGGGAATGGGATGGGGACACAGGAACCCGGGAATGGGGACACAGGAACGTGGGAATGGGGACACAGGAACCTGGGGATGGGATGGGGACACAGGAACGTGGAAATGGGGACACAGGAACCTGGAAATAGGGACACAGGAACGTGGGAATGGGATGGAGATACCTCCCCACACAGGGATCTGGGAATGGGCTGACTTTGAGGGCTTGAAAAGCAACACTGATTATTTTTGTAATTAAAAAAGTTTAAAAAGTTAAAAAAGTTAAAAGTTAAAGTTAAAAAAGTTCAGTCTCATCAAACCAGGCCGTTCCTTTCAGGAAAAATCCTGATTTGATCAGACTCTGCCACTTTTTTTGCTGGAATCTGCATTCCCTGGGGCTGCTGCAGGGACCTGGTGGCTCCTGGTGACTCTTGTGTCTCCCTTCAGGCATCTGACTCCAGCTCAAGTCAAGAGGATGGACCCCAGGCTTTCCTCTGGTGGTTGCTGGGTACGTGAGGGCCACATTTCTGGGATACTGCCAGGATTCTTGGAATTCTCTTGGCAAAGGCAGCCCTGCCTGGAGCAGAGAGGGAGAGGGGCTGGGGCTGCTCCAGGTGTTCCTCTGCACAGGATTTCACAGATGAGGCTTTATCTGCGATTCCCTACCTCCACCCTGGGTCTCTTGGTGGCTCTTTGGGAAATCTGGCATTGATTGTTATCAGTAGGGCACAAACTGCATCCCTGGTATTTTTAAGGGATCTCTTGGAGACCTGTAATCAAACCCCAAAACCGTTATCAGTTTTCTTATCAAGCCTGGGCAGTTTGTTTGGGTTTTTTCCCCCTTGAAAGCCAAATTTGGTGAGTTGAAGCTGCAGAGCTGTGCTTCCCTTGCAGGTATTGCTGCCCTCACCTTTGCCCTGCTGATGTCTGCCAGGATGGGGATTTTCCAGGAGACACTGTACAAGAAATTTGGGAAGCACTCCAAGGAAGCCCTGTTCTACAACGTGAGTGCCTGGGGCTCCCCCTGCTCCGAGCTCCCTTCTGTGACCGTGTCCACAGGGGTCCCAGGAGGAGGGAAGAGATGAGGATCTGGCTCCATGGTTCAGAAGGCTGAGTTATTTTATGGTATATATTACATTAAAACCACACTAAAAGAACAGAAGAAAGGATTCCATCAGAAGGCTGGCTAAGAATAGAAAAACAAAGAATGATAACAAAGGTTTGTGTCTGGGACAGAGTCTGAGCCAGCTGGGCTGTGATTGGCCATAAATTAGAAACAACCCCATGAGCCCAATCACAGATGCACCTGTTGCATTCCACAGCAGCAGATAACCATTGGTTACATTTTGTTCCTGAGGCCTCTCAGCTTCTCAGGAGGAACAATCCTCAGGAAAGGATTTTTCAGCAAATGTCATGGCTGCAGGGAGGTCTTTTCCCACTGCACGTCCTAGGGGTGGAATATCTGGGATCAGGAGAGGCTCAAAGGGATAAAACCAGCCCACACTGAAGGAGACCAGTCCCACATGGCCTGTGAGGGGTGGTTCTGCTCCTGCAGGCAATCCCTGGAGCTGGGCTCCTGGTCCCAGTTAAACCAGTGGGATTTGCTGCAGGATGGATGGGGTTTCCAGAGGCATTTGGCTTCTGGTCACACACTGGAAAGAAACCAAGAGGAGGTCCCCTGGCCAGGAGATCCAGTCCTTGTTTTTTCATACAAGATGTCTGTGACACCCTTCCCACTCCTGCACTGGGCACAAAAAGGACCCCACACTGGCAGGAGGGAGCAGTGAGGAGCCTGCTGTGATCCAGCTGCTTTCCAGCAGGGAATTGGGCTGGATTCCCCTCCCCTGATCCCACCCTGGATCTGTTTCTCCCCCCAGCACGCGTTGCCGCTCCCTGGATTCCTGCTCCTGGCTCCCAACATTTACCAGCACGCCGTGCTCTTCAGCCAGTCTGGTGAGTGAGTGCTGGGCTCAGGGATCCCTGCTCCTGGGCCTTCCCATCCTCTGGAAAATCCTCTGGGAAGTTCATTCCTGCACTTGTGCATGCTGGCATCTTGGGGTGTTCCAGGCCTTTTGGATTTTGAGGAATTTCAGGAAGGAACTCCTGCCTGGGCTGGAATTGCCAGAGCAGCTGGGGCTGCCCCTGCATCCCTGCAATGCCCAAGGCCAGGCTGGACACTGGGGCTGGAGCAGCCTGGGACACTGGGAGGTGGCCCTGCCATGGCAGGGGTGGAATTTTAACCATTCCATAATTCCAAGTTTTTTACGAATTCCCACACACCAGCCACATCCAAGAGGGATCCCTGGGAAAAGGAGCGTGGGAGCTCAGAAATGGGAGAACCAGGGCCTGATCCTCAATAAGGGATGTAAACATGGACCCGCTGGGATTTTTTTTTTTTTTTGCTGGTGCTCCCCAGGATTTGCTGTGGGAACAGAGAGGATTCCTCCAGCACCAGACCAAGACAGAGCTTTCCTCCTAATATTTTTCCTCATTTTCCCTTCTTCCCTCTGGAATTGCAGGCTGTGTAAGGCTGCAGGGAATCCTGGGTCATGCTTAGGCCTGGCAAGGAGAGAGGCTCCTCCAGCAGTGACCTCATCCTATTCTTTTTCCCTTTTTCCCATTTTTGTTCCCTTTTTCCCTGCAGAGCTGTTCCAGGTGCCGGTGATCGGCCTGACCCTGCCCATCATGTGGTTCTACCTCCTGATGAACGTCATCACCCAGTATCCTTTATCCCTGATCCCACCTTTTATGGGGCGGCACAGCAGGGCTGGGGCCGCCTTCCTCAATCCTTGGGAGTCTTCCCTGCCCTCGGGAGCTGCTGGTGCTGGAACTCCAAAAACGCAGGGAAAGGGAGCTTCTGGTTTTTAGGCTGGACTCAGTGATCTCCAAGGTCTTTTCCAGCCTGGTTTGTTCTGGGATTTTGGGACTCCTGCTCCATGGAAATGGAGGAGTTTGGAGCTTCCCTTGTCCAACTGAGCCCTGGCTGCTCTACTGGGGACATCTGAGATTTAGGGTTTCCCTGAGTTTGATGTGTCCCATTCCAACCCAGCTGATCCCAGGAGGGAATTTCCCCATCCACAGCGGGCTGCCCATCTCCCTGCTCATTCCCATTCCCAAAGGAAATCCCCAATCTCCATGCCTGCTATCCCTTACCTCCTGCTCCCAGGAGGAGATAAATCCTTGGGAGTCTTCCCTGCCCTCGGGAGCTGCTGGTGGTGGAACTCCAAAAATGCAGGGAAAGGGAATTTTTGTTTTTTAGGCTGGACTCAGTGATCTCAAAGGTCTTTTCCAGCCTGGTTTGTTCTGGGATTCTGGGACTCCTGCTCCATGGAAATGGAGGAGTTTGGAGCTTCTGTGCTCTAGTGGGGACATCTGAGATTTGGGGTTTCCCTGAGTTTGATGTGTCCTGTTCCAACCCAGCTGATCCCAGGAGGGAATTTCCCCCATCCACAGCAGGCTGCCCATTGCCAAAGGGAATCCCAGTTTCCGTGCCTGCCGTCCCTTAGCTCCTGCCCCCAGGTACGTCTGCATCCGCGGCGTTTTCATCCTGACCACGGAGTGCACATCCCTGACGGTCACGCTGGTGGTGACGCTGCGCAAGTTCGTCAGCCTCATCTTCTCCATCCTGTACTTCCAGAACCCCTTCACGGGCTGGCACTGGCTGGGCACTGCCTTTGTCTTTGTGGGCACCCTGATGTACACGGAGCTGTGGAACAGCCTGGGGCCCCTCCTGGCGCGCTGCCGCAGCCGGGGCAGGCCCAAGGAGCAGTGAATCCAGGGAATTCCCGCAGGGAGCTTTTGGGTGTTTTCCAGAACAGCAGAGCAGCAGGGAGCCCCCCCCAATCCAGGGGGTGTTTTTGTACCAGGGGAGGTGTTGGCTGTGCCAAGCTCCTGGGAGAATGGGGAGCTTCCACTGGGAACCTGGGGAAAGGATCATGGAGAAACAATCTGGGCATTTCTGTGAGTTGGCATTTTTTAGGCAACCCCTTTTGCTTCTTTTTTGTTTTTATTTTTTCCTTTCCCATTGGAATAACCCTTTTTAAGGAGAAGCTGATCCAGAGCTTTGTTGGGAACCTGGGAGCCCAACTTCCATGGCTGTTGCCTTGGATCAGCTGGACCCTGAGCCAGTTTGGTGCCGTCCTTTAATCGCCCCGGTGTCTGGAGCTGGTGGCTGAGCCCCATTGCAGTGGGAATCCCTGATCCCTGTGCTGGGAGGATGTGGGATACAGCCCCGGCTGGAGCTCCCAGTCTGCCCAGTGCATCCTGGGCTTCCTCTCCCAGTTCTCCTCCCATCCCTTGGGATCAGCTTCCTAATGGCTTTTGTGCCAGCCTGGCACAGAGGCTCCCTGTCCCTCAGTGCCACCCCTGGCTGCTTTTCCTGGAGCTTCCCTGCAGTTTTCCTGGAGCAGCACCTTGTTCCCGTGGTGATGCTGCTGTCCCTGCTCAGCTGGGACAGTGGAGGGGTGAAGGGGCTTGAACAGCAAAGGAAAAATGATGGAAAAAAAAAATCCCAAAGTGATGGAAAGGCAGCACCTCCCTGCCAGGCATTCCCTGAGCCAAGGCCACCTTTCCAAAACTTCCTCCCTCTGTTTTTATCAGCTGTCTGGGATAATCCCCTTCCCAGCTTTCCATGGCCTCATCCTTGCTGGGAGCAGAGTGGGAAAAGGGAAAGGCTCCATGCCGTGCTGGGAGCACTGGTTTAGCCCCAGCCCCAAATCCCAGTGTGGGAAAAAGGAATTCCATCCCACCCAGAGCCAGCATGGTGCTGCCGGGACCTGCAGCTCCATCCCAACCTCCTGAAGGATTTTTTTTTTCCGTTTCCATTTTTCCTGAGCCTGAAAAAGCTGAATTTCAAGTGCCATGGGATTTTTGCAGGGATTTGTGGATGGGGAGGCTGACCTGGAGTAGGACAGGTGTTGTTCCAGCTGTTTGTGGTGGCTCCAGGAGGGACCCAGAGAGAGGCAGAACCTTTATCCCTGATTTTCCCCTTCACACGGAGCTTCAGCTGGGACTGGGGAGGTGGGGAAGCCGACAGAAATTTGGGATGGAGGATTCTGGGAGCAGGGAGTAACTGGTGAGGTTCTTCAGAGATCAAACACGGCGGGGAAACACCGGATCTGTAACTCCAGGTCCGGGGGTGTTTGATCCAGGGATTGTGGGATCCTGCGGTTGTTTTATCCAGGGATTGTTTTATCCAGAGATTGTTTGATCCAGGGATTGTTGGATCCAGGGATTGTGGGATCCAGGGATTGTTGAATGATCCAGGGATTGTGGGATCCAGGGATTGTAGGATACAGGGATTGCTTTATCCAGGGATTGTAGGATACAGGGGTTGTGGGATCCAGGGATTGCGGGATCCAGGGATTGCAGGATCCAGGGGTTGCTTTATCCAGGGATTGTAGGATACAGGGATTGTGGCATCCAGGGGTTGTTTTATCCAGGGATTGAGGATCCAGGGGCTGAGCAGAGCTGACACGGAGCTGCTCCCAGGTGTCACATCCTGTGCATCCTCTGGGTCCCTCTGCCTCTCCAGGACCTTGCACGTTGTCCCCAGTTCCCGTGGGACACGGGAACATCTGGGGGATTTGGGCACTCCTGTTTTTTGGTTTTTTACCATGTGCTTTTCACTCCCAACACATCAACCTTGGGTTGTTAGTTGCTGTCAGGGGCATTTTTTAACTTCCAGCGTGACGAGTGCGTTTGGGGTATTTATGGAGCCACAGGAGTGGCAGCAATTCCCTCCTGCTGCAGGACAGAGCAGGAAAGGTCCCGGCAGAGGGGCCTTGGTAGCCAAAATGAATTAACCCAGGCTCCCCCTCCAGGCTGGGGCTGCTGATTAGTGTGGGTTTAATGTTTGTGTAGAGACCAGAGCACCTATTTTTTAGCAGAGGCTGGAGAAGGGAAGGAGCCCGGCCGCTTTTGGGGTGGCTGGTTGGGTTTGGGGTGGGGTTTGGGTTGGTTTTTTTAAAGTGAAATAAATCTGTATCCTCTTCAGCGGCTGCTGGGTGTGTGTCTCATTTCCTGCTTTGCTGGTGGCTGGAAAATCCATGGAACCATGGAATCATTTGGGTTGGAAAAGCCCTCTGAGATCACCCAGCAGTGCAAGGGCCACCACTGATGAATGTCCCCAAGTGCCACCTCCACCCCCAGGGATGGGGACTCCACTGCCCTGTCCCAACCCTTCCCATGAAGAAATTTTCCATGAATATCCAAACTAAGTAACAACTCACCATTTTTCTCTAATATAAGAGAAAATAGCAAAGACTCAGCCTGGCTGGGTGAAGTTCTGGAGAAGATCCCACCATCAGATCCAAGCTTCCCTAAATTCTGCACCGATGGGAGCCGGGAGCAGCTGGGAAAGGGGAAATTTGGGATTTGAGGTCTCCCAGCAAGACTCCAATCCTCACTAATGGCCAGATTTGGGGTGCCAGGCAAGATTCAAATTTTCATCAGAATCTGAGGTTCTCCAAAAAGACTCGAAATCTCAAACCATGAGGAACTGAGGTTCTCCAAAAAGACTCAAGTCCTTAAACCGTTAAAATTTGAGGTTCTCCAAAGAGGCACAAATCCTCAAAGCATCAGAATTTGAGGTTCTCCCAAAAAACTCCAATCCTGAAATCAGAATTTGAGGTTCTCCAAAAAGACTCAAGTCCTTAAACCATCAAAATCTGAGATTCTCCAAAAAGACTCAAACCCTCAAAACATCAGACTGTCAGGTTCTCCCAAAAACTCAAAAATCAGAATTTCAGGTTCTCCAAAAAGACCCAAATCCTCAAATTGGAATTTGAGGTTCTCCAGAAAACTTTAAATCCTCAAAACATCAGAATCTGAGGTTCTCCCAAAAAAAATCAAATCCTTAAATCAGAATTTGAGGTTCTCAAAAAAGATTCAAATCCTCAAACCATTAGAATATGAAATTCTCCAAAAAGACTCGAATCCTCAAACCAGAATTTGAGATTCTCCAAAAAAACTCAAGACATCAGACTGTCAGGTTCTCCCAAAAACTCAAATACTTAAATAAGAATTTGAGGTTATCCAAAAAACTTTAAATGCTCAAACCACCGGAATCTGAGGTTCTCCAAAAAGACTCAAATCTTCATCAGAATTTGAGGTTTTCTGAAGAGATTCAAATCAGGGACGGAGGTTCTTCATGAAGACTCAAAATCCCAAATCAGAACTTGATGTTCTCCAAAGACTCAAATCCTCAAACCATCGGAATTTGACGTTCCCCAAAAAGACTCAAATCTTCCTCTGAGGTTCTCCAAAAGGATTCAAATCCCCAAAACATCAGAATCTGAGGTTGTTCCAAAAGCTTTAAATCCTCTGTAAAACTCCAGGCTCAGTTTGACCCTGACCAGTTTAAGGTTGGACTCTGCTGTAATTCACACAAAATTCTGCCTTCAACCTCAGCCAGATGTTCCACACTTCAGGATGCAGGAAAGGGCAGCACAGATGTTTTGGGTTAGGAAATTAAATTTTGGGCTAGGAATTTGAATTTCAGGTTAGAAATTTGATCCGTAGTCTGGGAATGGCAGAAAAGCAGAGGGAGGAAAGGCAATAAATTGATAATTTGTTGAGTCTAGGAACTTCAGCTTCTCCCTGGTGCTTTTAAAATGCCTTTTCCTATTTCCATGCAAGGGCTGCATTCCCTGGCCCCAACACGTGGGATCTCACAGGTGGAAGTTTTGGAAGCTCAGGGCTCAAGAATTGATTCAAAAATAGGAGAATTATGTTCCAATATTATTCTCTGAAACAAATGCAGGCGAGCCCCTGCTCACAGAAAACAAATAATTCCTTTTTCCAGCTGGGAAATAAGATGAATATTTATCATCCACCTGTATCCTCAGCTCTGTAGAATCCAAATGTAGGGGGATACAGCATGGGTAAATGGAGGTGGTACAGAATGTAATCTTATCTCCTAAAGAGCTGCAGCTGAACCAATTACTAAAGATCAGGAGCAGGCCTGATGTTAACAGGCCACAGCTGTAGCCAATAAGAACAGTGGTATAAAAGAGTGGATTGGTGGGAACTGGGATCAGATGGTGACTGCAAGGACCAGGAGCAGTCAGTGCTTGAGGAGATGCCTGCAAGAAACATCGAGGCGGTACAAAACTCTGGCGGTGTGGAATCCTTGCACCATAATGATAAGAGAACAAGTGGTGACCCTGATGTGATTTGGGATTAAACTCTATTTGCCCTGTGGATTCGGGGAACCAGGATTTGACCATATAAGCCCGTGGATTCAGGGAAGCAGGATTTGAGTACTAAACTACTGGCAAAATATATCAGTTACGGCTTTTGGTGTTTGTAAACATGAGTATGAGTGTAAAAGACTCTGAAGATAAGTGCTTTGTAAAGAAAAGCTATAGAACTGAACTAACATGTAGAAATATATATATGTATATATATCTGTGCTGTAATATGCTGTTTGAACATTTGTATAACTCCCAGTTCTAAATGAAATACATGAATGTGTCATAATGTTAATTTATTTGAATATGTAGGTCTGGTAATGCTGCAAGTCTTTAATTAAAAGAAAAAGGAGGTATTTTAGGGGGATACAGTATGGGTAAATGGAGGTGGTACAGAATGCAATCTTATCTCCTAAAGAGTTGCAGCTGCACCAATTACTAAAGATCAGGAGCAGGCCTGATGGTAACAGGCCACAGCTGTAGCCAATAGGAACAGTGGCATAAAAGAGCGGATTGGTGGGAACTGGAGTCAGTTGGCTGCTGTGAGGATGAGGAAGAGTCAGTGCTAGAGGCGCTGCCTGCAAGAAACATTGAGGCGGTACAAAACTCTGGCGGTGTGGAATCCTTGCACCATAATGATAAGAGAACAAGTGGTGATCCCGATGTGATTTGGGACTAAACTCTATTGCCCTGTGGATTCAGGACTAAACCGTATAACCCTGTGGATTCGGGGAAGCAGGATTTGACCATATAACCCCGTGGGTTCAGGGAAGCAGGATTTGAGTACTAAACTACTGGCAAAATATATCAGTTACGGCTCTTGGTGTTTGTTAAATATGAGTGTAAAAGACTCTGAAGATAAGTGCTTTGTGAATTGGGAAAAGCTATAGGACTGAACATTTAGAAATATATATATATGTATATATATCTGTGCTGTAATATGCTGTTTGAACATTTGCATAACTCTCAGTTCTAAATGAAATATATGAATATGTCATAATGGTGATTTATTTGAATATGTACACCTGGTAATGCTGCAAGTCTTTAATTAAAAGAAAAAGGGGGAATTGTAGGGGCATACAGTATGGGTAAATGAAGGTGGTATAGAACGTAATATATAGAATTATTCATTATTACATTCTATAGAATATTGTATAGAATGTAATCTTATCCCCTAAAGATTTGCAGCTGAACCAATTACTAAAGATGAGGAGCAGGCCTGATGTTAACAGGCCACACCTGTAGCCAATAGGAACAGAGGTGTAAAAGAGTGGATTGGTGGGAACTGGAGTTAGATGGTGACTGCAAGGACCAGGAACAGTCAGTGCTGGAGGAGCTGCCTGCAAGAAACATCGAGGAGGTACAAAACTCTGGCGGTGTGGAATCCTTGCACCATAATGATAAGAGAACTCTTGATATATAAGACAACATCCAAATAAAGATACAATTCCTGCACTGGAAAGTTTAAAATTTCCTGGAAGTAGGAGGAGAACGAATCGCTGAGGCCACTCAAGAGGCTCAAGGATTTTGCAGGATTCTGTACCCCAGGATGAGGAAATTCTGGGAAAACTTGGTTGGTTTCATGCAGGAGGGAGCAACTCCCAAGAGTGGGGATGAAGGTGGAAGTGGTCTTGGCTGGGAGAGCTGGGCAGGGATGGAAGCAAAAGGAAAAAGAGACTGACATGGCTGGAATTCTGCATCCAGTGCTGGATCCTACAGCAGCAGCAGCTGGAGAGAATCTGGAGGAACCCATGGAGATGCTCCAGGGCTGGAGCCAGGCTGGGAGAGCTGGGAATGTTCCCCTGGAGAAGGGGAGGCTCCAGGGAGAGCTCAGAGCCCCTGGCAGGGCCTGAAGGGGCTCCAGGAGAGCTGCAGAGGGACTGGGGCCAAGGCCTGCAGGGACAGCACCCAGGGAATGGCTCCCAGTGCCAGAGGGCAGCCAGGGATGGGATCTTGGCAATGAGGAATTCCTGGCTGGGCTGGGATTGCCAGAGCAGCTGGGGCTGCCCCTGCATCCCTGGAGTGTCCAAGGCCAGGCTGGAGCAGCCTGGGATGGTGGGAAGTGTCCAGAGGGTGGAACTGGAGGAGTTTGAGGTCCCTTCCCACCCAAACCATTCCAGGATTCCAGCAGAGCCCAGCTGAGGACACAAACGGAGACTCAGCCCCATCATGAGGGAAAACCAGGGAACAGATCCTGGAATTTGGAATTCTCCCCATTGTTTTTATTGCTGTGGCAGGGGTGAGTATTTATGGGGACAAATGAAATCCTTTTGGGTGCCTGAATCCCAAACTGATCCAACCCTGAGCCCTGCTGGGACAGGCACCTCCTGTCCTAAATCCCTCAGCCCCAAAATGTCCCATCTCAGCTCCTTCACCTTTTTTGGGAATGTGCCCAGCAGGAATTCCAGAGGAATTTCCCACTTCCACCCCTGGAATTATGCAGCTGGAGGAGTTTTTCCTTCCACTCTTGGGAAGATTTTGTGGGTTTTTTTGCTTTAAATTCCCCATTTTTGTGTTCTATCACGTCACTTAAAAATAACCAAAATAAACCCCTGAGATATTTTAGGAGTTTTTGAAGGGCTGAGTCTCCTCTCCTTAAATTGTCCCATTTTTGGGATTATTTATCCCATCAAAAACCTCCAGCTCCCCCAACTCTTCCTGCTGCTCCCTCCTCAGCAGAGAGGGATTTTTCCCAGAGAATTTTTTTCCCAGGAATTCCAATTATTTGCTAAAATGTGTCTCATTTTTGGAGCTTTCCAGAATTATCCCTGTTTCTCTGGATGGAGAGGAGAAATTCCTGCCATCCCGAACATTTCATTTTCCATGAGATACAGGGGATTTTTTTTTTACTCCTGGATTTTTTTCCCTGGTTCAAACTTCCCAGCTCCTTTCTTTTTATCAATTTTTACATTCCCCCAAATTTTTTATTCCTTTTATTTTCCTCTGCCAAGTTGGGTTTTTTGGGTTTTCTTTGGTTTTTTGGGTTTTTTTTTTTTGGAGGGATGAATGCCAATTTTTTTTCTTGCTGCTCCAACTGCCTGTGTGTGTTGGAACTTGTCAAAAATACTAAAACCTAAAAAACTCCAGGCATATTTTGGGGGAAAATTTGAAATAACTCAATTTTTTTTGTTGTTTTAAACCCTCTCCCCCTTCCTTAAGGTTGTTAAATTTGACATCCCTGTAAATGAGCTGGAAAAACTCCAAGCTGAAGTGCTTTTCCCTTTGGAAAACCTCCCTGAATCAGATTTGTCTCTCCATGCTTTAGGCAAGAGACTTTCCAGAGGTGATTGATGGGAATCTTTTCCATTAAAAATGCCTAAAAACGTGCAAAGAGGAGAAAAAGAGATTTTTATAATTTTTAACTGTTTTTTTTTTTTTTTCCTTGTCCAGAAAGCAAATCAGAGCCATCTATATCCAAATATGTTTGGATTTGGAATTTTGGCCTTCAGTGGGATCCAAGGGGACCATCCCTAAAATGTTTTTCTCTGTGCTTTGTGTCTTTTTTTATAAATTTCTCTCCAACTTTTTCTGCTTTTGCCTCCCAAATTTGGGAATTCAAGCTCTTCCCAACCTCATGGAACCAAACTTGAGTTTCAGTTCATTGCAGGATGTGGAGGATTTGGGAAATTTGGGAATTTGAACTCTTTCTGACTTCATGGAAGGTTCAGAAAATTTGGGAGTTTGAGCTCTTCCCGAGCTCATGGAACCAAATTTTTTTTGGAAAATTTGGGAACTCGAGCTCTTCCCAACCTCATGGAAGGTTTGGAAGAGTTGGGAATTCGAGCTCTTCCTGATTTCATGGAACCCAACTTCAGTTTGGAAAATTTGGGAATTTGACTCTTCCTGTCCTCATGGAACCAAACTTTAGTTTCAGTTCACTGCAGGACGTGGTGGGGTTTGGAAAATTTGGGAATTCAAACTTTTCCCGACCTGAGTGCCACACCCAGCAATTCCTTGGACCTTTTCCTTTCCCTTTTCCCTTGGAGCCAGCAGACCCTCACACCTTCATTCTGAAACACTCCTAATTAATAGAATTTTTCCATAAATTACTCAGTTTCTTCATAAATTGTTCCAGTTTTCCATAAATTGTTCCAGTTTTCCATAAATTACTCAATTTTAAATAAATTACACCATTTTCCCATAAATTACTCAATTTTTCCGTAAATTACTCAATTTCTTAATAAATGACTCCGTTTTTCCATTAATTATTCCAGTTGTCCATAAATTACTCCAGTTTTCCATAAATCACTCAATTTCTTCATAAATTACTTCTTTTTCCATAAATTATTCCAGTTGTCCATAAATTGCTCAATTTTTCCATAAATTTCTCAATTTTCCCATAAATTACCTTCTCCCCCTTGGCTCCCAGGGTTTCCCTGCAGCTCAGCCTCCAGGGAATCCCATTTTCCTGTGGGTTTTCCAGGTTTTTCCAGCCCCACAGGCACTGACGGCATTCCCAAGCAATTCTTCCAGATTTTACCAACCCAAACCATGGAATCACGGGGTCGTTTTGGTTGGAAAAGGCCTCCAGGACCATCAAGTCCAACCCTGAATATCCTAAACCACGTTGCCAAGCATCACATCCAATTTTTTTTTTTGGACACTTCCAGGGATGGAGACTCCACAATTTCCCTGGAAAACCTGTCCCAGTTCCTGACCACTCTGTCAGTGAAGGAATTTTTCCCAAAATCCATCCTGAAGGAATTTTTCCTAAAATCCAACCTGAACCTCCTCTGGCACAACTCAAGCCCCTTTCCCCTCATCCCATCCCAAGATTCCTGGGAGAACAGACCTGACCCAAAACCTCCTTCCAGGAATTTTGGGATTTCCCCTCGTGCGAGAATTGAGTGGCAACAAACGAAGCCAAGGATTGCGGCTGGAAACCTCCAGGAGAGGAGATAAAAAGTGGGATAAAAACCTTTGGGAATCATCACCACAGGACCTGGAGAAGGTTAAAAATAAATAAATCAATGGCTAAAAAATTTAAATATTCCCAGAAGTTCCTGCAGGGTGGTGAATGGAAACACACTCCAAGGTGCATCCAGGAAATCCCTGGATTATGGAAGGATGGAGCTTCTCCAGGTGCTTTTCCTGCTCTTCCGCTCCCGTTATCCCTGGAGGAACAAGTCCCGACCTCCTCCCATGGCTTTTCCCAACATCTGCTGCTTTTGCAGGAATATTTCCCTGGAGTGGCAACAATTTAAACCAAGGATTGAGGTTGGAAACCAAGGAGAGGAGATAAAAAGTGGGATAAAAACCTGTGGGAATCATCACCACAGGACCTGGAAAAGGTAAAAAAAAAAATTAATGGCTAAAAAATTTAAATATTCCCAGAAGTTCCTGCAGGGTGGTGAATGGAAACACACTCCAAGGTGCATCCAGGAAATCCCTGGATTATGGGAGGATGGAGCTTCTCCAGGTGCTTTTCCTGCTCTTCCGCTCCCGTTATCCCTGGAGGAACAAGCCCCGACCTCCTCCCATGACTTTTTCTCATCCCTCTCTCCCAACATCTGCTGCTTTTGCAGGAATATTTCCCTGGCACAGCTGCAGCTCCCTGGCAGCACAAGAGGCAGCAGGGCTCGCTCCCAGCTCCTTGATTTTTCCTGGAATCCGCAGGATTTTCGGCGTGTCCCGGGGTGCTCAGCTCCCTTTCCATCTGAGGGTGAAACATCTCAAAAATGCTGAATTCTGGATGCTCCCCTTCTGTCCCCCGCAGAGCAGGTGAGTGAAAAATGGGGAAAATCTCTGGAAAAATGGAGGGGGGGAAACTCTGTTGTAGTCCCTGCCCTCCAAAGCGAGGACAGGAGATGAGGTTGGGATTCTGGGTCTGATTGGAATTGTGCAAAAATAAAAAAAAACACTGCAAAGGGGAAAAAATGAGATTTGTTCTTTTCTTGTCACTGGGTTTTTGCTTCTCGTGAATTTCCAGGCTGGTAAATCCGACTTGGAGCAAAAAATATCTGGAAAGGGACAAAAAAATTAAAAAGAGATCTGTGAGGTTCCTTAAATATTCCTTGGGACACTTGGATTCAGGAGGATGATGGAAATTCAGGGATAATTTGCCTCCCTCCTTGCATTAAATCAAATCCTGCAGTTTAATATTTACAGGGAAGATAAAATCTGAAGGGGAGGATTAAAGCCTCACCCACAGGAGTGGCTCTGGTTATTTTCAGGGACCACTGGCTGGTTTTTCCATTGGATAAATCAGAATTCCAGGCTGGCAGCAGCTGGGGTCCTGTGCCATGGCTGCTGTGTGTCGCTGTCACCATGAGGGGACAGTTTTGTGTGCCCCACTTTTATCCTCCTCCACTTATTTTCATTCCAAATAAAACAGGCTCAGCCTGAGGCTGTTCCATGGCAGAAATTGGGATTTTATCCCTCTGATTGCCACCTCATTCCCTGCGGAACAGCCACAAATTTCATCCCATGGAAAAGCAAAATCCAAACCCCAGGAAGGGCTGGTGAGAGAGGCCACCCTTGGTCTGTTCAGGAAATGCAGGGAAGAATGCCTAAAAAATTATTTATTTTATTTTATTCCCATTATTCTTTTCCCTTTCCAATTCTTTTAATCTCGGCAATATTAACATTATTTAAAATTATGAATATCCTAACAGGAATTCCTGGCTGGGCTGGAATTGCCAGAGCAGCTGGGGCTGCCCCTGCATCCCTGCAATGTCCAAGGAAGGATTGGAGCAGCCTGGGATGGTGGGATTGGAATGGGATTGAACGTCCCTTCCCAACCAAACCATTCCAGGATTCTGGGATCAAGGAGGCTTTTTATGGAAGGACTACTGTGGAAGTTGGGGATGGAAAAGGGAAGGGAGACCCTTCCTGGAGTCCTGAGGTTCCCAGTGAAGCTCCCGGATCCCAAAATCCCTTCCTAGAGAGGAGTCGGGGTGGGGATGGATCCAATCCCAGGCTGGGAGAGCTGGGAATGGAGGGAATTCCCTGGAGAGGGAGCCTGGGCTGGGATTTTGGGAAGGGATTCCCAGAGCAGCTGGGGCTGCCCCTGATCCCTGCAGTGTCCAAGGAAGGATTGGAGCAGCCTGGGATAGGGGAGGTGTCCCTGGAATGAGCTTGGAGGTCCCTTCCCACCCAAACTGCTCTGGGATTCTGGGATTTGGGACACTCAGAGTCCATCCCGAGGGATTTTTATGGGAAATGGGGAGAGAAAAGAGAGGAAAAGGGAAGGGAGACCCTTCATGGTTTGCTGATATTCCAAGTGAAGGCCCTGGGTCCATGAATGTCTTGGAGAGGAGATGGATCCAATGCCAGGCTGGGAGAGCTGGGAATGTTCCCCTGGAGAAGGGAAGGCTCCAGGGAGAGCTTCCAGCACATTGCAGGCCTGCAGGGGCTCCAGGAGAGCTGCAGAGGGACTGGGGCCAAGGCCTGCAGGGACAGCACCCAGGGAATGGCTCCCAGTGCCAGAGGGCAGCCAGGGATGGGATCTTGGCAATGAGGAATTCCTGGCTGGGCTGGGATTCCCAGAGCAGCTGGGGCTGCCCCTGCATCCCTGGCAATGCCCAAGGCCAGGCTGGACACTGGGGCTGGAGCAGCCTGGGACAGGGGAAGATGTCCCTGCCATGGCAGGGGTGGCACTGCAGGGGCTCTGAGGTCCCTTCCCACCCATTCTGGGATTCTAAACCACCTTTGCTGGGGTTTCCATGGAGCACAGTGGGAGAGTCCAGCAAGGAAAACAACTGGGAACACAAATTTGGACCGGAGCAAAAGCCACTCCCTTGTTTTGGGGGCCAAATTTATCAAACAAGAGCCCTCATCTTGAAGTGGGGCTGATAAGAACCATCCCATGAGCTGGGAACCCTCAAAGCTCCACAGGGCTGTGAGACCTCATGGAGCATCTTCACTCCAGCTGTTCTTGGTCCCATCTCTCATCCCAAAAAGTCATTTTTGGATCTCCCCTGCTGTTTTCAGGGCCTCAGGAAGAACAATGGGACAGAAACAGGGCTGGGGGCCCTCCGGGTGTTTTCCCAGAGGTGCTTTGGGATCAGAAAGCGCTGCTGGACCTCTCCCAGCTTTTATCTGATGGGTGAGGAGTGGCTGCCAGGGCTTTTAGCTCAATATGAAACCAGAATTCCCGCAGATGGAAACCCTTCCCTCTCCAGAGGGGCTGGCATTCCCGGAAGTGGTGAGTGCTCCTCATTGTTTGCCTGGCCTTGCTCCCATTGATCGTTCCCAAATATTCCTGATTGCTCCAGGAGCTGAGGAGCCTGGCTTGGAAACCTCCCAGATTTGCTTCAGCACAGTTTATTTTTGTGGTTTGCGTTTGGCCTGAGTTTGGTGTTCCCCCTCCTCTGGGCTTTTTTGGTTTTGACAATTGAAGAACTCGTTTTGTTCTTCGCCCCTGCCCTGGGCATTTGATGGAGCCTGGTTGGCTCCAGGCTTTGGGAATAAGAGCAGGGAATTGTTCAGCTCCAGGTGTTCCCATCACACCTGTCAAGAGCCCAGCATGAAAATTCCACATGGCCTGAGCCCAGATCCATGGGGAAAAGTCACCAATCCCAACATTTATGGGCAGGGACACCTCCCCCGTCCCAGGCTGCTCCAGCCCCAGGGTCCAACCTTGGACATTGCAGGGATCAGGGGCAGCCCCAGCTGCTCTGGGAATCCCTTCCCAAAATCCCAGCCCAGTCTCCCTCTCCAGGGAATTCCCTCCATTCCCAGCTCCCCCAGCCTGGGATTGGATCCATCCCCACCCCGACTCCTCTCTAGGAAGGGATTTTGGGATCCGGGGGCTTCACTGGGAACCTCAGGACTCCAGGAAGGGTCTCCCTTCCCTTTTCCATCCCCAACTTCCATAAAAGTCCTTCCATAAAAACCCTCCTTGATCCCAGAATCCTGGAATGGTTTGGTTGGGAAGGGACCTTCAATCCCATTGCAATCCCACCATCCCAGGCTGCTCCAATCCTTCCTTGGGCATTGCAGGGGTGCAGGGGCAGCCCCAGCTGCTCTGGCAATCCCAGCCCAGCCAGGAATTCCTCATTGCCAAGATCCCATCCCTGGCTGCCCTCTGGCACTGGGAGCCATTCCCTGGGTGCTGTCCCTGCAGGCCTTGGCCCCAGTCCCTCTGCAGCTCTCCTGGAGCCCCTTCAGGCCTGCAATGTGCTGGAAGCTCTCCCTGGATCCTTCCCTTCTCCAGGGGAACATTCCCAGCTCTCCCAGCCTGGCTCCAGCCCTGGAGCAGCTCCATGGGTCCCTCTGGATTCTCTCCAGGTGCTGCTGCTGCTCCTGGGTGTCCCCAGGTCCCACATCTCCACATCCTCCCAACCCCTGCAGGGTTAAACCCCTCTAGACCTGGGTTAAAACCAGAATTCCTCATCCTGCAGCATTTTTGGGAGCCCCAATCCTGTCAGGAACTGCGTTGGAGCTGCACAAAACCTCCTGATTGCCCCACTCCGGGTTTGGGAGTGGAGTCAGCTGCTGAATGCAGCTCCAATTGCAATTAGGCCCATTCAGCTCCCTAACGAGGCATTCAGGGCTCTGGGAGCTCTGCAGGGTTTAATTAGGCTCAGTTGTTAAGCCTGAGTTTATGGAGTGCTCCTCTGAAACCTGGGATCAGCAGCAACCCCTAAAACTGGGGTAATCCTGGAGAGCTTGGAGGCAAAAATGATCTGAAAGGGAGGAAAAATCGTGGGTATTTCTGGGCAGGAATCAGTTAATTCCTGGGATCTTCTGCTGGAGTGGGGGAACGTCGGCTCAAGTGACTTCCCTGCAGGGAAGAGCGAAATTCCACCTCTCCCAAGCTCCAAACCCTGGATGTTTGAACACCTGGGAGCTGATGGGTGATTTAAATCTCTTTTAACAGCTCCTTGAGGCTCTCATTTATTAACGGGGCCCTGCCGGTCCTTCGGCCTCACCTGCAGCCGGGTGGGGCTGGGATTCCCTGGAATTTTTTTCCATCTCAAGCCAACGTTCCCGCTCACCCTGGAGGCTCCCGGTTCTCCCTTTTCCTCTGTCCTTGACCTTTTTGGCCCCTTTAGCTCCTGGCCAGGGGATCTTGAGGGAGGGATGGGACCCACCAGGGTGAGATCTGCTCTTCACCAGCTCTGGAATTCCCAGCACCGCGGGCACGGAAATCCTCCCTGCAGCTCCCCTGCTCTGAGCAGGAAAACTGTGGGATTTCGGGATGGGGGGGGTCTCTAATTCTTCCTGATTTTTATTTATTTTTTAACTAAGCCGAAATCTCCTCTGTTTGTGTGGTGGGAGCTGCAGGGGTGGCTGGAAGCTGCCTTGGGATGCAGCTCTGGATTTGGCTGCAGGAGGTGAGGAGAGAATTCAGATTTATTCCTGAGATCCTGTTTGGAGCTGAGGGGAGAATTCAGATTTATTCCTGAGATCCTGTTTGGAGCTGAGGGGAGAATTCAGATTTATTCCTGAGATCCTGTTTGGAGCTGAGGGAAAAATTCAGATTTATTCCTGGGATCCTGTTTGGAGCTGGGGTTCAGAATTCAGATTTATTCCTGGGATCCTGTTTGATCCCAGGACAGTGAGAATTCCAATTAATTCCTGGGATCCTGTTTGGAGCTGAGGGGAGAATTCAGATTTATTCCTGGGATCCTGTTTGATCCCAGGACAGTGAGAATTCCAATTAATTCCTGGGATCCTGTTTGGAGCTGAGGGGAGAATTCAGATTTATTCCTGAGATCCTGTTTGGAGCTGAGGGAGGAAAATTCAGATTTATTCCTGGGATCCTGTTTGGAGCTGAGGGGTAAAAATTCAGATTTATTCCTGGCATCCTGTTTGGAGCCAGGGGTGAGAACTCAGGTTTATTCCTGGGATCCTGTTTGGAGCTGAGGGGAGAATTCAGATTTATTCCCTTGATCCTGTTTGGAGCTGAGGGGGGAGAATTCAGATTTATTCCTGAGATCCTGTTTGGAGCTGAGGGAAAAATTCAGATTTATTCCTGAGATCCTGTTTGGAGCTGAGGGGAGAATTCAGATTTATTCCTGAGATCCTGTTTGGAGCTGAGGGAAAAATTCAGATTTATTCCTGGGATCCTGTTTGGAGCTGAGGGGTAAAAATTCAGATTTATTCCTGGGATCCTGTTTGGAGCTGGGGTTGAGAATTTAGATTTATTCCTGGGATCCTGTTTGGAGCTGAGGGAAAAATTCAGATTTATTCTCTTGATCCTGTTTGGAGCTGGGGTGAGAATTCAGGTTCATTCCCTTGATCCTGTTTGGGGCTGAGGGAAGAATTCAGATTTATTCCCTTGATCCTGATTGGAGCTGGGGTTCAGAATTCAGATTTATTCCTGGGATCCTGTTTGGAGCTGGGGTTCAGAATTCAGATTTATTCCCGGGATCCTGTTTGGTCCCAGGAGAGTGAGAATTCCAATTAATTCCTGGGATCCTGTTGGGAGCTGCTCTCCCTCCCCCGGAATTTCCATGGAATGTGTCCCACTCCTTCCCTGCCCACCTGGCCCGGAGCTTTGGGGTCGCTGCGCTGTCCCCACCCCACGGAGCCACGTGTGGCGCTCGGGTCCTTTTTGGGGTCATTTCCCAAACGTTTGGACCTGCGCTCCCTTCCCTGCCCAGTTCCTCCAGTTCCCCATCCAGGAGACAATTCCATGGAAATCTCTGCTGTGGGGAGAGGAGATGAATCAGGATTTCATTTGTGCCGCCCCCACTCCAGCCCCCCAGCGACGTCAGGCTCCCACATTTTGCCATAAATCACTTTTTCCCCCCAAGCCCGCTGTTTTCCACCCTCTCCAGGTGCTGATACCTGGAGTTTTTCATCTCCCTGGGAACGAACTCTCCCCCTTTCCCCGCTCCGGCCCCTTCCCTCGCAAACATCCCAGTTATTTTATCATCGTTTTATGCCCACGAGGTAAAAATGTTTTAATTCTTTCCCCCCCCCCCTTTCCCTCCCTTTCTCCCCCCCGTTTCCATTCCCACATTCCTGCCCGGAGCGCGCGGGGTGGCATCCCCTGCCTGCCCCGTTCTCTCCATCCGTCCGTCTGTCCGTCCGTCCGTCTGTCCCAGGTGAGGAAGCGCAGCTGGAAGGGGGAGCCCGCCTGGAGCAGCCCCTCCTCCCGCCTCAGAATTCCTGCTTTCCTGCTTTTCCCCAGCCCCTGGAAGTTTCTGCGCCGCAGGATTCCCGGTGCAGGGAGCTCCGGGACGCTCCTGGGAAGGGGGAGAAACCGGCGCCGGGTGAGCAGCACGGTCCGTCTGTCTGTCTGTCTGCGTCTGTTTGTCCGTCTCCAGGGGTTTGGCTTTGGGTTTGTTTGGGTTTTTTTTTTTGTTTGGTTGGTTTTTTGGGTTTTTCTGCCACTCTTCAGTCTCAGGTTGCAGTTAAAGAACTGCGGAGGGGAAGGAGGGAGAGGGGCCGGGGGAGGAAGAGGAGGAAGAGGAAGCAGCAGCAGCTCCCACAAGGGAGAGGAAGAGGAGGATGAGGAGCGGCGGCTCCGGATGAGAAAACTGAGGAGGATGAGGAGGGAGCAGCTTCCGATGGGGGAGGAAGAGGAGGAGGAGGAGGGAGCAGCTTCCGATGGGAAGGAAGAGGAGGATGAGGAGGGAACAGCTTCCGATGGGGAGGAAGAGGAAGCAGCAGCTCCTGAGGAAGAGGAGGGTGAAGGAGGCAACAGCTTCTGATGGGGAAGATGAAGAGGAGGCAGCAGCTCCTGAGGAAGAGGAGGATGAGGAGGCAAGGTTCTGATGGGGAAGATGAAGAGGATGAGGAGGCAGCAGCTCCCAGTGGGGAGGATGAAGAAGATAAGGAGGCAGGACCTCCCAATGGGGGAGAGGAAGAGGAGGATGAGGAGACAACAGCTTCTGATGGGGAAGATGAAGAGGATGCAGCAGCTCCAGATAAGAACGGTAAGGAGGATGAGGAGGCAGCAGTTTCCAAAGGGATGGGGAAGATGAGGAGGCAGCAATTCCAGATGATGAAGATGAGGAGGCAGCAGCTCCTGTTGGGGGAAGATGAAGATGAGGAGGCAGCAGTTCCGGGTGAGGAGGAAGAGGAGGATGAGGAGCAGCAGCTTCCGAAGGGGAGGAAGAGGAAGATGAGAAGCAACCAGCTCTGGATGAGGAAGCACCACATGGGGAGATGGGGGAGGAAGAAGAGGTTGAGGAGCAGCAGCTCCCAATGGGGAGGATGAGGAGGATGAAGAGAATGAGGAGGCAGAAGCAGCTGCAGATTCCCCCTGCACGGCACAATTTGAGCCCCTTGGTTCAAATTATCAAATCTCAAGGATCTCAATCCCTTGGTGCTGCCCCAGAAGGGCCTGAGGGGCCCCAGACCTGCCTGGGATTGGAGTTTTGGGATGACTTTTCCCCAGCCCGGGTGGGACACGGCTCAGGGAGAGCTGGGAAGGAGATTCCAGAGCATCACGGAGTACCCAGGATTGGAAGGGGGCACCCAAGTGCCACTCAGTCCCAAATCCCAAAATCCCACCAGGTTCCCGAGGGCGTTGCCCCAATGCTCCCTCAGCCTTGTCGGCATTGCCAGAGTTCCATTGTTTTGTTTTGGGGTTTTTTGAGGTGTTTTTGGGCAGAATCCAATTCCTGTTGCTCCTTTGATGCATCCAGGGGGTCTGAGCATGGAGTGGGCAGGATCTGATCCCAGAAAACTTCCACCAGTGGGATGAGGAGATGGATTCTCCCTCTGAGCTCCCTTGTTCTGCGTGAAGCAAGTCCTGCATCAAAGTTGGGACAACAACAATGCAGCGAATCCCCTGGGAATGGCCGTAATTCCAACAAAACGGATATTTTGGTGGGATGTGGGAGAAGCAGCAGGAGGAGTTGGTCTGGGGCCATTCCTGGCTGGGGAACTCCCAAATTCCAGGGTGGAATTCTCCTCTCCTGCTGCAGGTTTGATCATGGAAATGGATTCAGAATCCACACCCAGCCGTGGATTTGCTCCTTTCCCAATCCAGCTTTTCCTGCCCCGGGAGCACCAGTGGTGGTGGGGACTGAGATCCCCTCACAATTCCCTGTGGATTCTGGAATGATGTTCCACAAATTCCATTTTGATTCACAATTTTAATTTTTTTTTTTTTTTTGGCTGCTCTCCATCATGGCCCCAAAATAACGGGAATTCTGCTGCAATCAGGAATTGCCGGGAAATGGTTTTCATTCCTGGGAGAGGAGGAAATCAGCCACCAGGAGAAGATTCCTGGAATGTCTCAGAAGTCTTTGAGGCTCTTTGTGGTTTGGGGTGGAATTTGCAGGAATTGCTTCCTGTGGTCAATGCACCGGGAAGGGGACGGGGGAATGTTGGAGCTTCCCAATTTTCCTGCAGCTCCAAGGATCCTCGGGGAGGGCTGGAGGTTCTGTTTGGAGGGTTGGCACAGGGATATGGGGACATGTCCTGGCCCTTTTGGGTGGCATTTGGTCCTTTTTGGGTGTCACTGGAATTTTGGGATCACTAGGATTTTGGTCCTTAGTGAGTGTTGCTGGAATTTTGGGTTCACTGGACTTTTGGGATCCCTGGATTTTTGGTCGTCATTTGGTCCTTTTGGGGGTGTCACTGGATGTTTGGGATCCCTGGATTTTTGGGTGTCACTTGGTCCTTTTTGGGATCACTGGCATTTTGGGATCATTGGGTTTTTTGGGTATCATTTGGCCCTTTCTGGGGTCACTGGATTTTTGGGTGTCATTTGGTCCTTTCTGTGTGTCATTTGGTCATCTTGGGGATCACTGGAATCTTAGGATCACTGGGGTTTTGGGTGTCATTTGGTCCTTTTTGGGATCACTGGATTTTTGGGTGTCATTTGGTCATTTTTTGGGTGTCATTTGGTCCTTTTGGGTTCACTCAGTTTTCCCAAGCATGGCTTGTCTTGGAGTGGGAAAACCCGGGGAGTAGGGGACAGACGGACGGATGGGTGGATGGAGTGGGACTCTTTGGGATTTGGGATCCGCAGGTGGTGCTGAAGCTGTGGGATGTTCTCACCTCAGGCCTCACCTTCCCGTGGAATTAATAATTAAATTAATGTGAAAAGTCAGAGATTTGGGTTCAGACCCTTGGCTCCAGCTCAGGGCCTGGGGGATCTCCTCCTGACTGGGCAGGGGGTGCCTCTGGATCAGCCTCTCCCATTTCCTGCCCAGAAATCAGGGAATCACTCAGGGGTTTGTGTTGGAAGGGGACTCTAAAGCCCATCCAGTGCCTACCTGGCCATGGGGCGTTGGGTCAGGAGATGGCAATGTGGGAATTCCATGCCCAAACTCTCCCTGCTGCCTCCTTCCATGGCCTTATCCCAGCAAACGCGAATCTGGAGCCAGGGAAACAGCAGCTGGGAGAATTTCCCCTGCCCCAAACCCAGGAGGTTCCCAGGGTGTGGGAACCCAGGAAATTCCTCTGGCTGCCCTGGAGGGATCGAGCCCTGCCCAGACCCCCCTTGTGCCTTTGATTGAGCCCTTGGAAAAAACAATTCCCAACCTTATGTGAAGGATTACAGGCCGTGAAAGTTTGAGTAGAATGATAGTGAATTTATCACAAGGTGAAAAATAGATTTTGGGGTTTTTAGCATGGGGGTTCAGGGGGCAAGATGGAGGCATCTGGGCATGTCCAGCCTTTCTCCTTCTTCTTGGCCTCCATCTTCTGGGTGATGGTTGCACTTCTGGATTGGTTTAAGGCAGAAGCTTGCTGTCTAACATAGGTGATAGGTATTGGGAAGTTATGGTAAATATTGCACACTTGCTGGACAGACCTCAGCAGGCCAGAGAGGGAATTTTATAGATAAGAAACAATGAACAACCTTGAGACTGAAAACAGAAGAGCTCCGACTCCTTCTTCGACTGCCAGAATGGAAAAAGAGACTTTCTAACTGACCTTGGGGTCACTCTGACCAGCTGGAGATCCCGAGAGCAGGGCATGCAGAACCTTCGGGATCTTTGTTCCCTTTGTCCCAGCTCCTGTTCCCCTCAGGAGCACTTGGAAATGTGAATAACCTGGAAAAGTTCCAGCTGGAGGAACCGGAGCGGCGCAGCCCTGGCTGCCAGCCAGGCACTCAATCTCTTCATCCATCACTTTCCCAACCCTTTTTTAACCCCCACCTCCTTCAAATCCAACGATTTTCCCACAAATCCCCCCCCTCCTTGGCCATGGATCCTGCTTCCCTGGAGATATTCCCTTTTTGAGAATATATAATCCCATTCCACCTTTTTTAAGGGAAAACAGACGTACAAACATCCCCCCCGGACGCCCCACGTGACAAAACTGCAGATATCCCATTCTTTATTCCATTAATCTATCTGATGAGCGGTGATTCCCAACAAAATTCCCCTTTGGAGTCACCCACCCCAAACCTTCCCTCCTCTCCTGGGATTTCTTGCAGGAATTTGGAGCTCAGGGCACCAAACCCCTCCCTTGCTGTTTGCAGCAGCTGCATGGGCAAATCCAACATTTTTTTCCCCTCAAATTGTGCTTCTTGGAGAGGGAGGAAGGTTCTGCCTGGAGATGATCTTCCCAAGAAACACCCCGCTGGAATTTTCTGCTTGGAAAAGCCTCTAAATTTAGCTTAAAAAGGTGTTTTCAGTGTGAAAATCTGATTTGTGGGGAGTCACCATGGAGCAGGAAAAAAGAGAGGAGGGTCTGGATGTCATTCCCAGGACTCACCAGGTGTTTCCCTGCTTTTCCCCTGGATGCTTCCAAGCTGAAATCCTCCATCCTAAACTCCTGGGACCTTCATTGTCACAGGAATCTTAGAGGGACTCCTTATTCTCATTAATCCCTGGTGTTAATTGGAATGAAATCCCTGGAAAAGAGTGAAGCTGGATGAAGCTATTGAGATTTTTTTTTTTTTTTTTTTCCTCCCTGAATCCATAATTTCCACCTTGGAAGTTGTCCATGTTTACCTGGGAGCAGGTGAGGCTTGGAGCAGGAGAAGAACATTTGATTGCCCATTAAAAAAGAATAAAATTCCTTTTGGCAGCACCACTTCTGCTCCACAGGGAGAATTCCCTGTTTTCCAGAGGGGGAATTCTGCAGCAGTTCTGGGGAGTCATTAAACCACCAGGAATGACCAAAATTCCAGACTCCTCTGGCATGGTGGGCTGGATCCTCAAGGAAGTTCATCCTGGATTTAGGAGCCTGGAGATCAGGGTTGGATGCTGCTGAAATCTGATTTTCCAGGCTTTTTCTCCCAGATTAATTAAGTGGGAAGTTTCTTCTGCCTTTATCCCACCACCAATATTCCCATTTGGGCTTCATTGCCTCAGGTTGATACTGGGAAAGGAGGGGCAAAGCTGAACTCTCAGCATTAGAGAAGAAATGAAGGAATTCAAGGATTTATGGATTTCAATCCCAATTTTCCAAGCCAGGAGGAGCCTTTTCAGCAGGAGAAAAACTTTTCCCGGCACTGAGGGTGGGTGGGAGCGTCACCCTCAGGTGGCCCCAGCTCCAACCTCTTTCCCTCTGCAGGTGAGGGGCTCTCCAGGCTCTGTGCTGGCTTCCAGGAATTCCCAGGAGCTGCTTCCCAAGGGAAATGTCGTGTGCCCAGATCCAGATCCTTGTCCTGGTGGTGGCCATGGGGCCCTTCCGAGCTGGGGCTGCTCATGAAGGTGAGTGACAAGTGACACCTGGGTCACCATGGGTGCGGCACCTGGGGCGTTTCGGGGAGGAAAATCCCTTTTCCAAGCAGATTTTCCTGGATCCACTCATGGATCTGTCAGGGTGGAGCTGTGGTGCCTTTAATTCCTGCTCAGGATCCTCCTGGGTTGGGATCGTGTGGATAACAGAGCACCTCCAAAGGAATTCAGGGCTTGTAGGGATGAATCCTCTCCCTGTGCTGGCAGGAATTTCCTCCTGGAATTCCTGCCCCAAGCAGACGTGAGACACAAGGGCAGGAGGGCCCTGCAGAGAAGATCCTTGGAGGAATTCAGGGCCTGAATTCCTGCTCGGGGATTGAATTCAGGCCTGAATTCGGGGCCTGAATTCCTGCGCTGGGATTGAATTCGGGGCCTGAATTCCTGCGCTGGCATTGAATTCGGGGCCTGAATTCCTGCGCTGGGATTGAATTCGGGGCCTGAATTCCTGCGCTGGGATTGAATTCGGGGCCTGAATTCCTGCGCTGGGATTGAATTCAGGGCCTGAATTCCTGCGCTGGGATGGAATTCGGGGCCTGAATTCCTGCGCTGGGATTGAATTCAGGGCCTGAATTCCTGCGCTGGCATTGAATTCGGGGCCTGAATTCCTGCGCTGGCATTGAATTCGGGGCCTGAATTCCTGCGCTGGCATTGAATTCGGGGCCTGAATTCCTGCGCTGGCATTGAATTCGGGGCCTGAATTCCTGCCCTGGCATTGAATTCGGGGCCTGAATTCCTGCGCTGGGATTGAATTCAGGGCCTGAATTCCTGCGCTGGCATTGAATTCGGGGCCTGAATTCCTGCGCTGGCATTGAATTCAGGGCCTGAATTCCTGCGCTGGCATTGAATTCAGGGCCTGAATTCAGGGCCTGAATTCCTGCTCCGGGATTCATGGAGAAATCAGGGCTCTGCTCAGCGTCCTGCCTCTGCTCCAGAGGAAAGTGGGGAGAAAGGGAAAACAAATCCCCTCTGAATTCCAAGACTTGGTTCCAGCCACCACATGGGAAATGGGAGAGGGAAAACCTCAAGGAAGCCTTGAATCCTTTTCCTGGTTTTTAGGGAGTTGGGATGGCACAAGGATTCACCTCCCCAGCTCCATGCAGGCCCACAAGGACCTTTTGGGGATGAGGGGCTGGATCCAAAAAGCAGGAGGAAAAGGAATTCCAGGGAAGAGCCTCATGGATGTATTTTTGGTCTCATGGGGGGAGATCCTTGGGAGCATCCCCCAGAGTTCCCAGGATTGTCCCAGGCTGGGTGGGATCTTCCTTTTTCCAACAACCCCCAGGTTTGGAGGTGCAGATCCATCTAGATCCATTAAATTCAACAAGGAGTTAATGGAATCTTCAGCATCAGCTTGGAAATTAGCTTAATTAAGCTGCTGTCCATCAATTAACCAAGGAACTTGACTCTGGCACTGTTTAATTCCGGGCTGGGAGCAGGGTAATAAATCAAAGTTTGGAGATGTCTCTGGCAAAGCCGTGATGGATGGAACGGGATGTTCATGGAAAATTCCCACTCCCACCCTATCCCCCTGTGATTGATAGAGCTGTCCAGGGTGGGATTTCCTCCAGAAGGTACCAATCCAAATATCTTTAACATCCCACATTTCCCATGACAGTTCTGGGTGCCTGATCCAAGCAGGAATTCTGAGGTTTTGGGAAATTTTTGCCCCCCCACAAAAAAAAAAAAAAGGGAAAGCCCCCAGAATGAGCTGGGATTGTCACTCTTATAGGGGAAAGGGCCCCATCCCACCCTTTGGAATCCCTTATTTGTTGTTTTCCTCCTCATTATCCCCGGATGCAAATGAGGGTGGGGTGAGGAAGACTCTCAAAAACCAGGATGGATGGAGGAAGCTCTGCCATGGACAGGGACCTTCCACTGTCCCAGGTCATCCTGGCCTCAGAGACTTCCCAGGATGGGGCATCTCTGGATGAGAAGCTTCTCCTGGGTCCAAACATCCAAATGAAGGATTAGGAGGAAATTAAGGAGAACACAACACTCTGGGAAGCACCTAAGCATGGTCTCTCCATCTCCCTCCCTTGGGTGTCCTGGGAATTCGGGTGGTTCTGGGGGTGTCCCTCACTCCATGGTGTGGGACGAGCCTCCCTGTCTGTCCCTCTTGTCCCCCAGCCTGCAGGACAGCAGAGGTGGCCGAGGTCCTGTTCCTGGTGGGGCACTCGGAGGGAAGCGCAGGGAAGGAGAGCTCCCGGCTGCTCCAGGATTTCATCGGGAGCGTGGCCAGGTCCTTCGAGAGCGCGGGGACGGGGACAGGAGGAGTCCAGCTGGGCCTGGCTCTGTATGGGGAGACACCAAGGTGGGTCTGAGCATCCTCCTCCAGCCACCTCTGGGGTCCAGCTCGTGGGTGAAGAGATTCTGCAGCTCTGGGGAACCTCTGAGCAGGAGCTTGGACCCTCAGCAGAGCCAACCAGAGGTGCTCGGCCACAGGGAATTCTTTCAGGGTAGGAAGGATGGGTTTAACGTTAAAATTCCAAGTTCAGGGCAGCAAGGATGGGTTTAACACCCAAATTCCGAGTTCAGGGCAGGAAGGATGGGTTTAACACCCAAATTCCAAGTTCAGGGCAGGAAGGATGAGTTTAACACCGAAATTCAGAGTTCAGGGCAGGAAGGACGGGTTTAACACCCAGATTCTGAGTTCAGGGCAGGAAGGATGGGTTTAACACCCAAATTCTGAGTTCAGGGCAGGAAGGACGGGTTTAACACCCAAATTCTGAGTTCAGGGCAGGAAGGATGGGTTTAACACCCAAATTCCAAGCTTTAGGTCCTTGGTCGTGGTACCAGGATCTGGGGCTCGTTCCCTGCACTCCCCTGGCCACTGTGAGGAGAACTTTCTGGGATGAGTTAAATCCATGGAATGGTTTCGGTGGGAAGGGACCTTAAAGACCATTTCATTCCAGCTTTCATGGGCAGGGACACCTTCCCCTATCCCAGGCTGCTCCAAGCCCCATCCAGCCTGGCCTGGGACACTTCCAGGGATCCAGAGGCAGCCACAGCTTCTCTCAGCAACTGGAAAAAAAACTAAATTTCAATGTTACTGCTGGTTATGGCCATTTTCCGTGCACCCCCTGCTCTTTATTACCCCGTCTCCCATTCCCAGGATGAGTGTGGAGCTCACGGATTACGCGACCATCAGAGAAAGGCTGGATGCAGCTCAGGATCTCTCCTCCAAAGGCAGCAGCCTCCAAACAGGCTCAGCCCTGGCTTTTGCAGCTCAGGCCTTGGCCCACCAGGACACCCTGAGACAGGAGGCAGCAAAGGTGGGCGAGCTCCTGAGGTGCTGTCCAGGGAGCAGCTGGGTCATCCCAGAATCATGGAATGGGTTGGGTTGGAAGGGAATTCAAAGATCATCCAGTGCCACCCCTGCCATGGGCAGGGACATCTTCCATTATCCCAGGCTGCTCCAAACCCCATCCAGCCTGGCCTTGGGCACTGCCAGGGATCCAGGGACAGCCACAGCTTCTCTGGAAATTCCATCCCAGCCAGGAATTCCTTCCCAAGGTCCCACCCATCCCTGCCCTCTGGCAGTGGGAAGCCATTCCCACTTTGTCCCGCCGCTCCATGATCTTGCAAGGTGTCCCTCTCCACAGGGAGGAATTCTTTCCTAGTGTCCAATCCAAACCTTTTGAGAGCTGCTCACGAGGACTTGTAGGGATGAATCCTCTCCCTGTGCTGGCAGGAATTTCCTCCTGGAGCTCCTGCCCCAAGCAGAGATGAGACACAAGGGCAGGAGGGCCCTGCAGGGAAGGTCCTCAGAGGGGCAGCTCATGGCAACGATTCCATGGGAGCCTCCTCAGAGGTGTGGGGTTTGTGCAGGATTTCATTCCGAGAGAGGGATTTCATGGATGCAAAACCCCACAGCTCCCGTTGTGACCCCCCTGATGTCGCGCCCGTTTTTTCCCTGGCTGTTATCCCAACCCTTGCAGGCGCTGGTTCTGATCACGGATGGGAAATCCAGCGATTCCGTGGAAGAGGGAGCCCGGATCCTGCAGGATGGGGGGGTGACAGTGTTTGCTGTGGGTACGTGTGGCCACCAAGTCCTCTGTGAGACCAGCCCTCCTTCTTCTCCTGTGTGACCGACCCTCGTTCTTCTCCCCAGGAACCATTCTTGATTCACCACACCCTCTTCCTGAAAACTGCTCCCATCCCCAGGCTCAGCCTTTCCCACAAGTCCAGGAAAATGTTGTGTTCTTGGATATTTTTGTTGTTGTTGTTAAAAATTGATTTATTCAGTGAGAATCTGTGGTTTTGTACCTGTCAAAGCCACTTGGGAATTCAGAAGGGGTTTGATAATTGGTTCCATAAAAGTCAAAATGTTTTGATGTCACATTTAGAGAAAAAAAAAAATTGAAAGTGCTTTTGCTTCTGAAGTTTTCTCTTAAAGGGACTCAGAGATTGACTCAAAAATGTGCCTCGGGATAATTCCATGAGTGAGGAAGGATTCCACTGCTCCCCCCATCCCCAAGAGTGAAATTCCACCAGCTAAATCCAAATCCTTCCCTTCCCCAAATATCCCAGGGAATGACAGGAATGGTGGTGGGATTTTGATACAAAGAGCAGCCAGGTTGATTTGAACCAATGTGAGATGGAAATTGGGGAAGGATTGGTTTGTTGGGTGGGTTGTTCCCCCTTTATTTTTTTTTTTCAACCACAGGAAGACCCTGGAATTTTCAAACAGCCCCCCAAAATCCCATTGTCTGCTCAGCACAGGAATGCCTCTGTACCCAATGGGAAGGACAAGGCCAGATCCTGCCCCGTTCCTGTTTTCCCCACCTCTCAGCCCATTACCAGCACTGAGACATCTCTATGGCACCTCTGGAGAAATCCTGACCTCTTTTCCCTGCTGGAAGAGGCTTCCTCTGCTTCCCCCTTCCATCTTGAGGCTCCATTCCTTGTTCCCTCCTCTTCCTTGGCAGCACAACCCAAAATTGGTGTCAAACTCAAGGCCCAGCACGTTTCTCCCCCTTTCCAAAGCCTGGCCTACCCCGTGGATGATGTTTGATGTCCTCTTTCCCTCCCCTAGGGATCAAGGATGCTGACAAGAACGAGCTGGGCAGGATTGCCTCAGATCCCACCGCGGAGCACCTGCTTCACGTGGAGGATTTCCAGCTGCTCCCAGACGTGGCTCCCAAACTCTCTCGGAGGCTCTGCTTCACCGCCTCGGAGCCACCGCGTCCTGTCAAGCACAGGGTGCAAGGTGTGTCCGGCTTCTCCCCTGATCCTGCCTTCCATCTGCCTAAACCAGCCTCTGAGTGTGCTTCCATGGGGATGAACTTCCCACGTCCCTCTGGGGGAGCTGGAGGGGTTGGGTGATCCCAGAGGAGCAACCAGCTCCTGCCTGGGGACAGTGGTCCTGGGTGTTTTCCTTGTGGCTGCCTCTCCATGGTTTGTTTGGGGATATCAGATCCTGGTATCCCTATTTTTTGATTTTTTTTTTTAAGGGATACCAGATCTTGGTATCCCTATTTTTTGATTTCTTTTTAAGGGATACCAGATCCTGGTATCCCTATTTTTTTAGGGGTATCAGATCCTGGTATCCCTATTTTTTTAGGGGTATCAGATCCTGGTATCCCTATTTTTTGGGGTTTTTTTAAGGGATACCAGATCTTGGTATCTCTATTTTTTGATTTTTTTAGGGATACCAGATCCTGGTATCCCTATTTTTTGATTTTTTTTTTTTTTAAGGGATACTAGATCTTGGTATCCCTATTTTTTTTTTTTTATTTTTTAAAGGGATATCAGATTCTTGTATCCCTATTTTTAAATTTTTTTTAAGGGATACCAGATCCTGGTATCCCTATTTTTTTATTTTTTGATTTGGCTGCTGGATCAAACAAAAGGAGCAGCGATGGGATGGAGCAGCATTTCTGCTCCTTGGGGTATTTTGTTGTGGGATTGTCACAGGGAATTCTGGCAGCACAGCTTGGGGTCTGAGGAAGAACTCCATTCCCTGCTGGAGATCCAAAGAGGTCTCCAAAAAGAGGTCTCCAAATATATTTCCAAAGAGATCCTGACAGTGCAGCGAATCCAGAGGTGATGGCACTGAATTCCTGCCCCTTCTTGGCTCAGGAGCTCATGGGAAGCTGAGTTCAAAGCTTGGGGCAGAAATGGGGAGAACTTCACCTGAGGCTTTAAAGGGTCTCTTTTTTTTTTGGGCCTCTTCTGTGGTTCTGCAGCACTTCAGGGCTCCCTGTGACATTCCATGGAAAATCCAGGCTCCCTGTGACATTCCATGGAGAGTCCAAGCTTCCTGGCAGATTTCTCCAGCGTTGGGAAGGAGTAGGGCAGGGAGGAACTGCTGCCCCTTGCATTAACCAGGTGTTCACTGGGGAAGTGTAACCAAAAAAAATTTTGGTTTCTTGCTCTGTGCTGTCAAAAAACTCGCCAAAAAAAAAAAAAATTCCTGCTGGATCATCTCCTGCCTGTAAACAGACCCCAGGTGTCCCTGTGCTCCCAACCTGAGTGACACCCATGGCTTTCTCTTGTGGAATGCGTTGACTCCGTCCATGAACTTCCACACGTGGTGGAATCCAATCCAAACTCTTCCCTTTGTGCCCTTGCAGCTGAGCAGATCCTGGGCCCTCGGGAGCTGCGTGTCAGCGAGCACAGCCACAGCTCCCTGAGGCTCTCGTGGGTGGCAGCCACGGGCAGGGTGACCGGGTACCACATCCACGTCCACCCCTCGCTGCCACCGGGGCAGCCGGAGCACCAGAGACAGGTAGGGTCATGTTCCCGTGTTACAGGGCCCCAGATGGGCTTCAGTTCCCAGTGTTGTGGGGTTATCCCATGCTGAGGGCACAGCCCAGTTAGGAGGTGACACCATGTCCCACAGCCGTCCTGGTGACAGCGGGATTGGTAGGAATTCCTGAGGGTTGAAGTGGAGGTGTGGATCCACCAGTTTCAGTCCCCAATGTTGGGTTTTAGTTCCCCATGTTGTGGGGGTCACCCCATGTTGAGGGCACAGCCCAGTTGGGAGGTGGCACCATGTTCTTCAGACATCCTGAGCACAGGAGGATTGGTGGGAATTCCTGAGGGTTGAAGTGAAGGTGTGGATCCACCATGGGATCCACCAGTTTCAGTTTTCAGTGTTGGGTTTCGGTTCCCAATGTTGGGTTTTGGTTCCCAACGTTGGAGGTTCATCCCATGTTGAGGGCACAGCCCAATTAGGAGGTCACACCACGTCCCTCAGCCATCCTGGACACAACAGGATTGGCAGGAATTCCTGAGGCTTGAAGTGAAGCTGTAGGTCCACCATGGGATCCACCAGTTTCAGTTCCCTATGTTGGGGGTTCATCCCATGTTGAGGGCACAGCCCAGTTGGGCGGTCACTCCACGTCCCACAGCCATTCCGGTGACAGCGGGCTTGGCAGGAATTCCTGAGGGTTGAAGTGAAAGTGTGGATCCACCAATTTCAGTGCCAGTGTTGGGTTTCAGTTCCCAAAGCTGGGTTTCCTTTCCTAATGTTGTGGGGTTTTTCCATGTTGATCCCACAGCCTGGTTAGGAGATGGCACCATGTCCCTCAGCCATCCTGGTCACAATGGAATTGGTGGAAATTCCTGAGGGCTGGAATGAAGGTGGAGATTCACCATGGGTGTAGATCCACCATGGGATCCATAAGTTTCAGTTCCCAGTGTTGTGGGTTCATCCCATGTTGAGGGCACAGCCTGATTAGGAGGTGGCACCACATCCCTCAGCCACCCTGGGCACAGTGGAATTAGCAGGAATTCCTGAGGCTTGACATGAAGCTGTAGATCCACCATGGGATCTGCCAGTTTCAGGTCTCAGTGCTGGGCCTCGGTTCCCAATGTTGGGTTTCCTTTCCCAGTGTTGTGGGGTCATCCCATGCCGAGGGCACAGCCTGGTTAGGAGGTGACACCACATCTCTCAGCCGTCCTGGATCCTTCAGCCTCATCCCTCAGCCATCCTGGGCACAGCGGGATTGGCAGGAATTCCTGAGGATTGATTTGAAGCTGTAGATCCTCCATGGGAGTGGATCCCCCATGGGATTCATCAGTTACAATTCCCAGTGCTGGGTTCCAGCTCCCAATTTTGGGAGGTCATGCTGGGTTAGGGGGTGGCACCCAACCTTCCCGATATCCAATCCTTTCTCTCCTTATCTTATGATGCCACCACTCCATCCCATCCAGCCTCTCTGGCAGCATCTCCTGCTCCTCCTGCTGCCAGGGCTGTTCATTTTGGTGAGATCTCCGTGGATTTTGGGACTTTCCATGTCCTTGTGTGAGGGATGCTGCCGTGTGCTCCAGCTCATCCCACACAGCACAAAGTTTGGGAGTTACACTGAAGGGCAGAAGATACTTGCCCTAAAAGCTTTGATTCCTGATAATAGAACAAAGCTATGAAAGCTTAAATTATTAAGGTGGAGATTATTAATTGTATTAATTATTAAAATTGTATTTAACTGGAAAGATCATCCTTGGCAGCTTCTGTGTTTTCCCTGTTATTATGAGATCCTGAAGTTCTGTTTCCATCTCCTGCCCTCAGGTTACATCAAAAATTCCTTCTCTGAGCTTAAAAAGGAACTTTCTTGGTTGTTTTCCCTTCATTTTCTTCAAAGGAATTTGAGATCACCTTTACCCTTAATGCACTCTCCACGCTCTATTTCCCGGGTTATTCCACAATTTGAGGATCACAACATCGGGGTGAGGGTTTTAAGAGGCTCCCGCCCATGGAAGTCACCTCGAGCAGGTGTGGAGGGCGGCCTGATCTTCTGCTGTGGGCGTGACACCGGTGTCCCTTGTCCCCCCTGTGTGGCAGATGGAGGTGGACGGGGACACCACCACGGTGCTGGTGACAGATCTGAAGCCCAGCACCAAATACGTGCTGACGGTGAGGGCCAGCTACGGAGGGGCCCTCGGGGAGCCAGCAGCCACCAAAGGGAAAACGGGTGAGTGTCCCCTTGGCCAGCCCTGTGGGATGGATGGAGGGATGAGGGATGGATGGAGGGATGAGGGATGGATGGAGGGATGAGGGATGGATGGAGGGATGAGGGATGGATGGATGGATGATGGAGGGATGAGGGATGGATGGAGGGATGAGGGATGGATGGAGGGATGAGGGATGGATGGATGAGGGATGATGGATGGATGAGGGATGGATGGATGGATGATGGATGGATGAGGGAGGGAGGGATGGATGAGGGATGGAGGGATGAGGGATGGAGGGATGAGGGATGGATGGATGGATGAGGGATGGATGGATGTGGATGAGGGATGGATGGATGGATGATGGATGGATGAGGGAGGGATGGATGGATGAGGGAGGGATGGATGGATGAGGGAGGGATGGATGGATGGATGAGGGAGGGATGGATGGATAATGGATGGATGGATGGATAATGGATGGATGGATGAGGGATGGAGGCTTGGAAGGATGGAGGGATGGTGGGAGGAAAGGAGGGTGGGTGGGTGGATGGATGGATTGTGGGATGGATGGATGAGGAAGGGAGAAATGGATGGTGGGATGGATAGCAGGATAGATGGATAGGGGGATGGAGACATGGATGGAAGCATGAGGAATGGATGGATGACAGATGGATGAAGGATGGATGGTGGCATGGGCTTGGAGCTTCAAATTTTATTAGAGAAGCTTCCATTGAGTCCTGAGGTGCAGGAAGCTCCTTGGCTTTCCAAACTCCTCCAAGAGGAGCCTGGATGGGGCTGGATCCAATCCCAGCCCCAGGTTGTCAATGCATTAAATCTAAGGAATTATAGAGGTGTGGTTGAACTTTGTCCAGGGATTAAAGATGGCAAACCAGGTTTATTTAGATTATATAAAATTTATATTAAAAGTAATGATTTCTTATGATAAATGAGTAGATTAAAAGATCTTAATCAAAATTATTTACTGCACAGTAGAGAAACTCAAACTACCAGGATAGGACAGAATCGTGCACTTCATCAAAGTAATTATACTATAGTAATTATATTAAAGTAATTGTAATATAATTAGCAAAAAAAACCCCACCCAATTATTGAGGTAGAGATTGATGTCACTCACCCAGACCAATGTCCAGGGGCAAATCTCTTCTGCTGACCCTCAAGGGGTGACTTTGAGGGGTGTCCCCACCAAAAGCAGGAATCTCCATTCCCAAGAATGGACATGGGGACATGCCAGGAGAAGGTTTGAAAGTGACACTGGACTTTCATCACCTCTGCTTTTAGGGATTTTCACAGTTTAAGGGGTTCACTCCCGGGATGAAGCTCCAATCCTGCTTAGCCCGAGGGGTTTTGTGAAGAATCCCTCCTTCCCCTCCTTCCCCTCCTTCCCCTCCTTCCCCTCCTTCCCCTCCTTCCCCTCCTTCCCCTCCTTCCCCTCCTTCCCCTCCTTCCCCTCCTTCCCCTCCTTCCCCTCCTTCCCCTCCTTCCCCTCCTTCCCCTCCTTCCCCTCCTTCCCCTCCTTCCCCTCCTTCCCCTCCTTCCCCTCCTTCCCCTCCTTCCCCTCCTTCCCCTCCTTCCCCTCCTTCCCCTCCTTCCCCTCCTTCCCCTCCTTCCCCTCCTTCCCCTCCTTCCCCTCCTTCCCCTCCTTCCCCTCCTTCCCCTCCTTCCCCTCCTTCCCCTCCTTCCATGTTTGGAATTGTTTGTCTTCTTGAGGGAAGGTCTCTGACAGGATGAATAAATAAAGGAGTGGCTTTGAGGGGTGTCCCCACCAAAAGCAGGAATCTCCATTCCCAAGAATGGACATGGGGACATGCCAGGAGAACGTTTGAAAGTGGCACTGGACTTTCATCACCTCTGCTTTCAGGGATTTTCAGAGCTCACTAATCCCACTCTGCTCCCGGGATGAAGCTCCAATCCTGCTTAGCCCGAGGGGTTTTGTGAAGAATTCTTCCTTCCTTCCTTCCTTGCCTTTTGTTCCCTCCCCTCACCCCCTGCACCGCCCGGAATTGTTTGTCTTCTCGAGGGAAGGTCTCTGACAGGATGAATAAATAAAGCTCCTCAATGAGGTTTGGCTCATCTGTACTTGCCAGCAAGAAGATGGAATGTCTTTATGGGTGGAAATAAAGCCATTTGATCTCTCCTCTTATTATCCCCAACACGAAGCCAGAGGCAGGAGCCATAAATCCGTCTGCCCTGGCTGGCTGGATCCAAATGGGCTCCTCTCCCTTGGAATTGTGGCCGTGGGAGCAAAGCAGGCTTTGATTCATGGCTTTGATTCCTGCCCAGTCCGCAAGAGCTGCGGAGTGTCCCCTGCCCAGGGGAGATTTCCTCTGCTTGTGAAAGGATAATTCAGATCCCAACAGCATTCCCAGAGAAAACTCCCAAACTTTCTGCCCTGGGATGTTCTGTCCCTATTTTCCAGTGGAAAAAGAGTTGGTAGGGAGGGGGATTGTTGGTTTTAAGGAACCAGAGTTGTTGCTTCTCCTCTTTGTGTCTCTCTGTCCCTGAAGACAAAAGATTTTCCAAGGATCTTTTCCAGCATTCCAGCACTGCCACCTCCATTTCTGCCCTGTTTTTGTGTCCCCAAAGCTCCTGTGCCTCCAGTCACCAATTTCCGTGTGATAGAAGAAGGGCTTTTCAGCCTGAGGGTGGCTTGGACACCTCCCCTGGGCAAGCTGGAGGGCTACAAGATCTACATCCCCAGGGGTGAGTTTTATCATTTTTTTATTAATTTTATTAATTTTAATCCATTTTTAATTGATTCTTCTTATTTTTTCTTGGTGTTTGCTTTATAAGGAGCAATGATCCAAGGGAAGGTGCTGTGAACTCCTGGCATGACTCTGGAAAGAGTTCCAGGATAGACATTTCCAAATATTGTGGTTCTTCCAGCATGGAGGAGAGTCCTTGGAAAGACTTTTCCTTGGAAGAACAAGCTGAAGGATGACACTGTGAATTCCCTGTTTGCCCTGGCACATCCAGATGTTTTTCCCTCCCAAGTGCCTGCTCTGGGGGGGATTTGGGATGAGTTTGGGATGCCTCCCACTCCCCTCCGTGGGATCTGAGGGCTGGCACGGCACAGCCAGAATTCCACCACATGGATTGGGAGGCTCCAACCAGGCCCCTGAGCCGCCTCCATGGTGTGAAGACCTCCCTGGTGGGGTTTATCCTCCTGGGAAGGCTTCACCGTCCCTTTTCTCCTTGATTTTGCAGCCAGCAAGCCCGGGGTGACCTTCGAGCAGATCCTGCGGGGCGATGTCTCTTCCCACCTGCTGGAAAACCTGCAGGAGGACAGGGAATACAGCATCAGCATCTACGCCGTGTATCCAGAGGGCCCGAGCCAGCCCGTGGCTGCTCTGGGCAGGACGTGTAAGAGCTGGGTCATCCCTTTTGTCCCCACCGTGGTTGGTCCCTTTTGTCCCCAGCTGTCCTGTCCCCACCTCGGAGTTGGTGCCCTCACACACCAGGACCTTCCCAATTCCATCCTGACTCTTCCCTCATGGACATGGAAATCCTCAATGCCATCCCAAAGTTTGGGGGAATGTCAGAGATCGTTTTCCCTCCTGTTTTGCACCCACACTTCACAAAAGTTGTTTGGTCCCAAACAGGGGACAGGGACAGATGGGAATGTTCCAGCTCTGGTTTATGAGATGCCTTCAGCCCCTGGGTAGGAGCTCCTGGAAATCCCTCTCAGGGAATCATTAAGGCTGGAAAAACCCTCTAAGATCCCTGAATCCAACCATCCCCACCTCAGAATTGGTGCCCTCACGCACCAGGACCTTCCCAATTCCATCCTGACCCTTCCCTCGTGAACATGGACATCCTCAGTGCCATCCTGAAGTTTGGGAGAATGTGGGAGATTGTTTTCCCTCCTGTTTTGCACCCACACTTCACAAAGTTGGTGCTCAGGGATGTTTTCATCCTGGATAGTCACAGGTTGGGCTGTTCTCCCTCTGGTTTATGAGATGCCCTCAGCCCCTGGGTAGGAGCTCCTGGAAATCCCTCTCAGGGAACCATTAAGGCTGGAAAAACCCTCTAAGATCCCTGAATCCAACTGTCCCCAGCCCCAGGATCTTCCTAATTCCATCCTGACTCTTCCCTCATGGACATGGACATTCTCAGTGCCATCCCAAAATTTGGGGGAATGTGGGAGATCGTTTTCCCTCCTGTTTTGCACCCACACTTCACAAGGTTGGTGCTCAGGGATGTTTTCATCCTGGATAGTCACAGACTGGGCTGTTTTCCCTCTGGTTTATGAGATGCCTTCAGCCCCTGGGCAGGAGCTCCTGGAAATCCCTCTCAGGGAATCATTAAGGCTGGAAAAACCCTCTAAGATCCCTGAATCCAACCATCCCCACCTCAGAGTTGGTGCCCTCACGCACCAGGACCTTCCCAATTCCATCCTGACTCTTCCCTCATGGACATGGACATCCTCAGTGCCATCCTGCAGTTTGGGGGAATGTGGGAGATTGTGAAGTGTGGGTGCAAAACAGGAGGGGAAACAAGGCTGTTTGGTCCCAAACAGGGGACAGGGACAGACTGGGCTGTTCCAACTCTGGTTTATGAGATGCCTTCAGCCCCTGGGCAGGAGCTCCTGGAAATCCCTCTCTTGGCATCGTTAAGGCCGGAAAAGCCCTCTAAGATCCCTGAATCCAACCATCCCCAGCCATGTCCCCAAGTGCCACATCCACGTGGCTTTGAAATCCCTCCAGGACTGTGACTCCACCACTGCCCTGGGCAGCTCTTCCAATGCCTGACCACCCTTTCCATCAAGAGGTTTTCCCCAAAATCCAACCTGAACCTCCCCTGGCAGAGTTTGAGGCCATTCCCGCTTGTCCTGCCCCTCATTCTGCGGGAGCAGAGCCCAGTCCCACCCGGCCACCTCCCTTCAGGTGTTCCCTCCACCCAGGTGAGCCAGGGGAACACTGATGGACAAACAGCGGAGTGGATGCTCTGAAATTTTCTTTCCATCCTCCTTCCAGTGAAGCTCCTGCCTGTGGAGAACCTGGTGCTGCAGAATGAAACCACGGACACGCTCCAGGCCCGGTGGAGCCCTGTCCGGGGAGCAACGGGATACAGGCTCACCTGGACATCAGCAGGTATGGATGGGTGGGATTCAGGCTCACCTGGACATCAGCAGGTATGGATGGGGTGGGATTCAGGCTCACCTGGACATCAGCAGGTATGGATGGGTGGGATTCAGGCTCACCTGGACATCAGCAGGTATGGATGGGTGGGATTCAGGCTCACCTGGACATCAGCAGGTACAGGGTGGGATTCAGGCTCACCTGGACATCAGCAGGTATGGACGGGGTGGGATTCAGGCTCACCTGGACGTCAGCAGGTATGGATGGGTGGGATTCAGGCTCACCTGGACATCAGCAGGTACAGGGTGGGATTCAGGCTCACCTGGACACCAGCAGGAATGGATGGGGTGGGATTCAGGCTCACCTGGACATCAGCAGGAATGGACAGGGTGGGATTCAGGCTCACCTGGACATCAGCAGGTATGGACGGGGTGGGATTCAGGCTCACCTGGACGTCAGCAGGTACAGGGTGGGATTCAGGCTCACCTGGACATCAGCAGGTATGGATGGGGTGGGATTCAGGCTCACCTGGATATCAGCAGGTACAAGGTGGGATTCAGGCTTACCTGGACATCAGCAGGAATGGATGGGTGGGATTCAGGCTCACCTGGACATCAGCAGGTACAGACAGGGCTGGAGGTATGTATCAGTGAGCAGGTCATGGAAAGGTGGGAGCTGTGAAATTCCCAAGGTGTTGGTTGCACTTTGGATTGGATTGGATTCCATCTGTGTCCAGAGGGAACTGGGATTTTTTTGGGGGGGTTTGTAACCGGTGGCGTTTTCTCTGCCATGGAAGCAAAATTTCCTGCTGTGGCCCTGCATGGAGCAGGCTGGTGGATATCCAACCTTGTTGCATGGAATTATTATTCCATGAGGAGCCTTGGAATAGCTGAGAGGAGCTGGGAAAGCCCTCCCTGCAGAGCTGCACAGCCCTGAGTGTATTTGGGGTCACCCCTTTTTTGGGGGGACAACTGAGTATGTGATTTTTGGGGGGACACAGGAAGTGCCTGTGCTCGTGGCTTTTCTCTCTGCAGCATTAAAGCCAGGCTGCATCCCCCAGAATCCTCATTTTTTTGGGCAAATTTGGGAGTTTGGAGACAGATCCACCTTTTCAGCTGGAGCTTTTCCCCTGCCCTGAACCCAAAGACATTTTCTGTGGCGCTGGGAGAGGGAGCAGGAGTGAGAAATTCCAGGTTGATGGCAGATTTTGGCCTTGGGAGATGGATGTTTCTGGGGCTCAGGGGTGTCAGGACACCCAGGCTTTGAACAAAAACCACGTTTTCCTCTCCCTCAGCTCCCCTGGTTATGGTGGAAGGAGACATCTCCACCGGAAAAGGTGGGAGAACAGCTCCAGAGGTCACCAGGAGGGGAAAACCTTCATAGGGAAGACATAAACCAGCTTTTATGGCTTTGTAATGAGCCCAAACCTCAGCAGTTTGCTGTGCCCAATATCCCAGCTAGGAATGCAGCTCTGTCTGGGAATGGGGACACTGCGGGAACAGGGAGACAACCACAACACCTCCACCCCGGATTTCCAGCTGCTTGTGCACCTGGCGCCAGCTCACCCCAATTCCAGGGGTGGAAAATCCCAAGGGCAGCCCCCTCTGGCCGCTGGGTCCGCTTCCCAAACCCCATCCCGGGATTCGGGGCGTGGTGGTGGGATCCGGACCCTGCTGCACGGGAGGGGTTTGGTTTTACTCGTCTGGTTTTTAAAACCGGGATTAGATGAGCACAAACTCTGGGTCCGCTTCCCAAACCTCACCCCATCCCGGGATTAGGGATGTGGTGGTGGGATCCGGACCCTGCTGCCTGTCTCAAGCACGGGATGGGTTTGGTTTTCCTCGTCTGGCTTTTAAAACCGGGATAAAATGAGCCCAAACTCTGGGTCCGCTTCCCAAACCCCACCCCATCCCGGGATTCGGGATGTGGTGACGGGATCCGGACCCTGCTGCACGGGAGGGGTTTGGTTTTACTCGTCCGGCTTTTAAAACCGGGATTAGATGAGTCCAAACTGGAGGTGGGGGATGTGGAGAGCAGGTGGGAAAAGGGGGATGGAGCTCCTGGTGCTGCTGGAACAGAAAATGGGGACGTGGCACCATCCAGTGACCAAAGGGGGAAAGGCGTTTTCCCTCTTTTAGAGGTTTTCCTCCACATCCTGCTGCCTGCCGCTGGAAATCGCGGGTGGATCCGCAGGAATTCGGGTTTAACTCTTCTCCTGCTGGGCCCGTTCAGCTGAGCTGGGTTTAGCCCGCAACAAGGACATTACAACTGGGCTTTGGGGCATCGCTGGCTTCAGCTCCTGCAGGGGAGGCAGGATGGCTCCAGCACGGAGTCACCAGGGCTGGGCAGGCTCTGGAACCTTTATGGGATTGCTCCCAGACCCCAACATGCCCGGTTTGGGGTTTTCCTTGTTTTTGGCAAATCCTGAGTTGCCTCGGTGATCCTTGAGCTCTTCCCAGTGGATGTGGGTTATTTCCACCTGCACCCACCCGGGGTGGTCCCGGTGGGGTGGGCTGGGCCAGGGGACACGAGTGGGGACAGGGGACAGGGGCTGAGCCAGGGGACACAGGCTGGGACAGGGGACACGAGTGGGGACAGGGGCTGAGCCAGGGGAGGACAGGGGCTGAGCCAGGGGACATGAGTAGGGACAGGGGAGGACAGGGACTGAGCCAGGGGAGGACAGGAGCTGGGACAGGGGAGGACAGGGACTGAGCAAGGGATACGAGTGGGGACAGGGGCTGGGACAGGGGAGGTCAGGGGCTGAGCCAGGGGACAGGAGCTGGGGACAGGAGCTGGGACAGGGGACAGGGTCTGAGCCAGGGGACACGGTCTGAGCCAGGGGACACCGTTCCCTTCACAGAGGGCAGCATCCAGGACGTGACCCTGGGCAGCTCCTACAGCTACTACATGATCCAGGGGCTGGAGCCGGGCATGGAGCACACAGTGACCATCAACCCCATCTTTGGGGACATCGAGGGACCGATGGTGACTGGCAAAGCCACCACGGGTGAGTGTCCTGCAGCAGGGGTGGCACTCAGCCCATGCAGACATGGGGGGTGCTGGCGCAGAGTTGGTGTCACTTCGGTCACTTCTCTGCATTGTTGGGTTTGGGGACGTCTTCGGAGCTGTTGGGACCTCGATGGAGCCGGGCATCTCCTCTCTCCTGCAGTGGCATCCAGCACTGTCCAGATGCTGAAAGTGAGCGAGATTTCCATCAACAGCCTCCTGGTGTCCTGGGATTCAGTCATGGGAGCCACCGGGTACCGGCTGGCCTGGGGCCCAACACCAGGTGAGATCCACCTCTGCTTTCCCTGGAACGGGAGAACCTCAGCAGTGCTGGGAGTGGGGCGGGTCCAGCTCATGAACTGCTCCAAGCAGCCTCTCCCACAATTCCAGAGCGTGAGCTGAAGCCAGGGATTATTCCTGGCCCTGAGGTGATGTCGTTATAGAGCACGACACAGCACAAAGTGCCACGGCTCCCTCAGAAGGGTGCAAGAGTGTGACCCTGTTCACAGGGGTTTTCGGATTGGGGAAGAGACGAGGATCTGACTCCATGTTTCAGAAGGCTGAGTTATTATTTTATGATATATATTACATTAAAACTATACTAAAAGAACAGAAGAAAAGATTTCACTAGAAGGCTGGCTAAGAATAGAATAGGAAGGAATGATGACAAAGGTTTGTGGCTTGGCTCTCTCTCCGAGCCAGCTGGGCTGTGATTGGCCATTAATTACAAACATCCAAGATGGGCCAATCCCAGATGCACCTGTTGCATTCCACAGCAGCAGATAACCATTGGTTACATTTTGTTCCTGAGGCCTCTCAGCTTCTCAGGAGGAAAAATCCTAAGGAAAGGATTTTTCATAAAAGATGTCTGTGACACAAGAGAGATTTATTACAGCAACATGTTGCTTTTATACTTTGTCAGGATATTTACATTCACTTAACAGACACATTTACTGCCCATTGGTTATAGGAAGGAAACAAAGTTCTCAGTGGGTGATCAGGGAGTCATTCTGTGAGCCAGCTGGAGTCTGTATCTCTTAACTTTCCCTCCTCCATCACATCTCCATGGTGACAACCCTGGTGTCTTCCCCAGGAGAGATAAGGGGCTTTCCTTATCATCAGGAAGCCTTTGCTGGCTCACAAGAACAGCACAGAATGTCTTTCCTACAAGGAACCAACCTGGCCCCAGCCCCACACAGTGTGAGAGCCCAGGAAGGAGACAGGGAGCATTCCCAGATTCCTGTGCTCTCTGGATGTGAGATGGTTTGGATTCAGTCCCTCTCAACTGGTTTGGATTGTTCAGGTGTTAAAATTCCAAAATAAATAACCACAGGAAAACTCTCCCTTGCCCTGGTGGACGCATGGAATCCCAGCAGCACTGAGGCTGGAAAAGACCTCCAGGTCCAACCTGTGCCCAATCCCAACCTTGTGATGGAAGTGCCACATCCAGGTGTTCCTTGGACACCTTCAGGGATGGGCACTCCAAACCTCCCTGGGCAGCCCCTTCCAATGCCTGACCACCCTTTCCATGAGGAAATTCCTGCTGAATTGTCCTGGAGCAGGTGTCCTCCATGAGGAAATTCCTCCTGAATTGTCCTGGAGCAGGTGTCCTCCATGAGGAAATTCCTCCTGAATTGTCCTCGTGCAGGTGTCCTCCGTGAGGAAATTCCTGCTGAATTGTCCTGGATCTTGTGTCCTCCATGAGGAAATTCCTGCTGAATTGTCCTGGATCTTGTGTCCTCCATGAGGAAATTCCTGCTGAATTGTCCTGGAACTTGTGTCCTCTGTGAGGAAATTCCTGCTGGATTGTCTCGTAACTTGTGTCCTCCGGCCGAGGGAACGCGGTGCATTTCCCAGGATGCCACAGAGCTCCTCCCCAGCCTCTTTCTCCTCTCTTTTCTCTCCCGAAGAGTTCTTTGGCAAGGACCGTCCCCGGCACCTGTCCCTGGGCAGGTCGGTGACGTCCCAGCAGCTCCGCGGCCTGGCCCCCGACACCGAGTACGTCATTTCCCTGTCCGTGCTCTTCGGCCCCGGGGAGGGCCCTGGCGTCACCACCTCGGCCAGGACAGGTGAGTGCAGGGGCAGGATGGAGGAACTGCTACAGGACGTAACCTCTGAGTATCTGGTTTGACCTCGTGTGTCTCTGACTGGGGCTGTCCCTGTGCTCCGGAAGAGCTTCGGGTTTGTAAGGTCCCAGATTGGTTGGGGTTGGAAAGTTTAGAAGGGTCGGAGGAGTGGGAAGGTTTGGAAGAAGTTGGAAGGGCTGGAAGAGTTGGAAGGGTTGGAATGTTTGGAAGAGTTTGGAAAAGTTGGAAGAGTTGAAAGGGTTGGAATGTTTGGAAGAGTTTGGAAAAGTTGGAAGGTTTGAAATGTTTGGAAGGATTGGAAAAGTTTGAAGGGTTGGAAAAGTTGGAAGAGTTTGAAAGGCTAGGAAGGGTTGGAAAGTTTGGGAGGGTTGGAAAGGTTTGGAATGTTTGGAAGGGTTGGAAAAGTTGGAAGGGTTGGAAGGGTTGGAAAAGTTGGAAAGTTTAGAAGGGTTGTAAGAGTGGGAAGGGTTGGAAGTATTGGAAGGGTTGAAAGGTTTGGAAAGTTTGGAAGTGTTGGAAGGGTTTGAAGAGTTGGAAAGTTTGGAAGGGTTGGAAAAGTTGGAAGGTTTGGAAGGGTTAGAAGAGTTGGAAAGTTTGGAAGGGTTGGAAGCCCATCTTGTTCCAACGTTTTCCACTATCCCATGTTGCCCATCCAAACTGGCCTTGGATGCTTGCAGGGATGGAGCAGCCACAGCTTCTCTGGGAAATCTGTGCCAGAGCTTCCCCACCCTCACAGGCAGGAATTCCTTCCCAAAATCCAACCTCCACCTGCTCTGGTTCAGTTTAAAGCCACTCTCCCTCATCCAAAGTCTCTCCCCAGTGGTGAAGTGCCCAATCTGAACTCACTGATCTTCCAAATACCCCAAATTTCACACCAATATTGAGCCCTCAAAATTGTTAGGATCCACCTGAAAAAAAAAAATCTGAAAAATAGGAAATCTGGGTAAAATCTGCTGTAGGAAGCCATAGGAAGATGAAGAGGGTGGGACATCCTAGCGCAGTCCTTTCTGCTTGGTGATAAGGGCTGTCCCCTTCCTAAAGAATTCCATAATTCCAAAGGAATCCTTCCGGGAGATCAGATTCCCTGGGCAAGAGGCAGCAGGTGCAAACCCTTTGTGTCAAATAGGGAAAGGTGATGGACAAACCTTGTCCCTGTCTCTCAAACCTCTGGGCTGCCCTGGGAGCAGGGAAGGGGCAGTGCTGCTGATCCAAAAGCAGAGGGGGAATTCTTGGAAAAGGTTCCGAAGTGGCAGCAGGTGCCTGGAAACCCTGGAATACCACGTGGAGAAAGTGATCTGACCCTTGTGGGGAAGAGAACAGGGAATATTCCACAGCCAGGAGAGCTCTGGGCGGGTGTTTCACCTGGGAAACTGGGATATGGATCTCCTGAACTGACTCCATGGATCCCTGAACCGCCTGGCCTGGCCTCGGTCCCACTGGATCTAAGGCAGAATGTGCTCCTTTATCACCTCAAGGAGCGGTGTTTCTCCAGGTGAGGATGAGGAGACACCAAGGATAAACAAAGAAGCAATTTTTAACCCATCTATACCATTTTTACTAATTAACATGTCAGTGATGAGCCTTTGGGCAGGAATCAGGACACTCCTGATGTTGTCCCCATCACCCCGGCCTGGCCTGGCCTTGGTCCCACTGGATCTAGGGCAGAACGTGCTCCTTGATGACCTCAGGGAGTGGAGTCTCTCCAGGTGAGGATGGGGAGACACCAAGGATAAACAAAGAGGCCATTTTTAACTCTTTTATACAATTTTGACTCATTAACCCTTCAATATAATCTTGACTCATTCATGATGAGCCTTCGGGCAGGAATCAGGACACTCCTGATGTTGTCCCCATCACCCTGGCCAGGCCTGGCCTTGGTCCCACTGGATCTAAGGCAGATCGTGCTCCTTGATGACCTCAGGGAGTGGAGTCTCTCCAGGTGAGGATGAGGAGACACCAAGGATAAACAAAGAACTCGATTATATCGAAAAACTCTTGGATATAATTTTGACTCATTAATGATGAGCCCTTGGGCAGGAGTCAGGGCGCTCCTGATGTTGTCCCCGTCCTGCAGCTCCTCTGGGATCAGTCTCCAACTTCAAGGTGACGTCCCACACCAGCACCAGCCTGTCCTTGGCCTGGAGTGCCACAGCCGCTGCCACCAAATTCAAACTCAGCTGGAGCCCTGTGGGAGCAGGAAAAGGTGAGCAGGGAAAGGACATTCCAGGCACCTTCCCAAATTCCTGACCCCACCTTGGGGGGTAGGAAAGAGATCCCGCAGCTGGGAAACTTGGTCCTGTTGGAGGTCCTTCCTCCTCTTTGTTTTCCTGGTTTTATTTATGGAGATAATCCCCAGAGCTCTGGGCAGTGCAGCAATTTCCTTTGGAGGAAGGAAGAGAGCTCCAGGCTCTGAAATATCCCTGTTTTCTCCAGGAAAACAGGTTGCCAGGACTCGGTACCTGGGCAGCCGAGTGCTGGCCCATCGGATTGAGCAGCTGGTGCCCAACACCCTGTACAGGGTCAGCGTCCGGGCTGTGTTCAGCAGGACCGAGGGGCCCGAGGTGACCCTAACTCACCTCACAGGTGAGTCCTGCTGGGAAAATGGGGAATTTTTCATCACTCGGGGTCACCAAATGTGGTCGTGTTCACATGGGTCCCAGGACGAGGGAAGAGCTGAGAATCTTGAGTCCATGTTTCAGAAGGCTGATTTATTATTTTATTTTATATATTATGTTAAAAGAAAATTATATATTAAAACTACACTAAAAGAATAGAAGAAAGGATTTCATCAGAAGGCTTGAAAGGAAAGGAATGGAATGATAATAAAATCTTGTGACTGACCAGAGAGTCTGAGACAGCTGGGCTGTGATTTGCCATTAATTAAAAACAAGCACATGAGACCAATCCCAGATGCACCTGTTGCATTCCACAGCAGCAGATAATCATTGGTTACATTTCATTTCTGAGGCCTCTCAGCTTCTCAGGAGAATAAGATCCTAGCAAAAGGATTTTTTCATAAAATATCATGGCGACAGCAAAACCCTCCTTCAGTTTGGGAGGCAAAGCTTGGGTCGGTCTTGGGCATGGGATTGGCCCAGTTGGTCAGAGCCTGGTGATAAAAACACCGAAGTTTTGGGTTCAATCCTCGTGTTCATCCATTTAAGAGCTGGACTCCACGGTCCTGGTGGGTCCAGCTCAGGATATCCTGTGGATGGTGGAGGCACGAGCAGCCCTCATTGCTTGGTGGCAACAATCCCTGGCTGTTCCCAGGGGAGGGAGTGGACACATTCTTCTGGCATGTTGGACAATCCTGGATTTATCAACGCAATTCCCAGAGTTTTTTATCCAGAAGCACCTTGGGAATGCAGGAGCATCTCCGCAGGCACCAGCCAGGGTCACTCACCAGCCTGCACTCCTGAGGTTTTGGGAATTCCTTGGATTGTTGTCACTACAGGACATGAAACAACACAAACATGCACACTGCTGCTCTCAAGGTGAAGAAAAGGGAAGTTTATTTCCTGACTCCAACATTTATGGATTTCTAAAAGTGGCAGTGGATTGGAGGGTGACAGTGCCACCTCTCCAATGACACTGGACAAACCAACAGCCCATCAAATTTCTCCTCCTCCATAAAAGAATGCAAAAGAATGAGTTATTTGCAGAAAGTGTGTGAGAAAGTTTGTGACAAGAATGTAAACATCAGAAGGCTTGGAAAATCTTAAAAAATCAGGGCGACAGGTTGTGGCTCAGCCTCTTCCAACACGGAATTCTGGCTCCTTTCCATATCTTCTTCACCTGAGTCCATCTCAATGAGTTTTTCGGGGAATTTGAAGATGTGTCTGGACGATCCACCCTTTCCTGGAATTCTTTTCGTGTCCCTCTGCGTGTCACCAGTTTGGCGTGGGTGGTGAGAGATGTGGATGAGGTTCCTCAGCTTGGATTCCACGGATCCATTAGGAATTTCAGCCTGACATCCTGGATAATGTTCGGAAAGTAGACATTGAATGAATGCCCAAATTTTTCTCCTCCACCACAGCTTGAAGGCATGGTGCTGCTCCGAGACTGAGCTGAAATCTTATCCTGGTTCGTTTTTCCAGCTCCTTCTGGAGATTCCAACCCCATCCCGACCATCCAGGACCTGCGGGTTACCGACACTGGTGTCAGCACTTTGAAGCTGGCTTGGAAAAGGCTTCCTGGGATAAGTCACTACAAGATATCCTGGGAGCCATCCAATGGTAAGAATCCCAATCCTCGGACAGGGAGCACAAGGAACCCACAAAAATGGGGAGTTTGGCTCAGGAAATTCCTTTTTCCATGGGTGGTTGGGGTAGGTTGGGGGCTTCAATGGCTACAGGGACAGGCTGAACTCCTCTAAACCAGCCCTGAGCTAAGCTTTAGGCTCTAACCAAGGATATAAATATAGTTAGGACTTGGGAATTCCAAGAATTAGTTCCTTTCCACATTTGTGACCGTACCTCTCCTCTGCCTGTGCCTCAGTTTCTGTGATGGTGTTCACAGGGGTCCCAGGATGAGGGAAGAAACAAGAATCTGACTCTGTGTTTCAGAAGGCTGATTTATTATTTTATTTTATATATTATATTAAAAGAAAATGATATATTAAAACTACACTAAAAGAATAGAAGAAATGATTTCATCAGAAGGCTTGAAATGAATAGAAAGGAACGGAATGATAACAAAATCTTGTGACTGACCAGAGAGTCCGAGACAGCTGGACTGTGATTGGCCGTTAATTAAAAACAACCACAGATGCACCTGTTGCATTCCATAGCAGCAGATAACCACTGGTTACATTTTGTTCCTGAGGCCTCTCAGCTTCTCAGGAGAAAAGATCCCCCCCAAAGGATTTTTCATAAAATATGTCCGTGCCTCAGTTTCCCCGTGGGCAGAATGAGTCCCTAACTCTCCTCCCTGGCCAGACCCTGTCAGGTGTGTGTGAAGCTGCTGTAACCATGGCTCTCACACTTCCCTTTCCGTGGACACCACGGGTTTTTTGGCACGTCTCCTCTCAGGTGACTCGGAATCCTCCCAGCTGGTCCCAGCAGAGGCCGTTTCCTTCACGATTCCCAGACTGAAGGACAACACCACCTACACCATCTCCGTGTCTGCAGTGGGAAAGGGGCAGGAGGGACACCCCATGGTGCTCACGGCCAAAACCTGTGAGTATGGGACTCATGGGCTGGGATAAGAGCATCTCCATAGGGGAGCGAAAGAAAAAGAAATATCAACCAGTTTTGGTTGACGCACACCTCATTCCTGGAATTCCAGAATGTTTTGGGTTGGAAGAGGCCTTGAAGATCCTCCACTTCCAACACCTTCTGTAGGTTGCTCCAAACCCCATCCAACCCGACCTCGTTTCTTCTCAGATCCCACAAAAAAAACCAGACATTGATCCTTTCTTATTATCAAGGAATATTGGTATTTCCCTGTCTTCCCCTGCCAATAATTTCCATTTTTGTGGCACATTATCTTGGAATTCCCTCTTTATGCAATATCTTGACCTTTTCCAGCAGGTAAAGGCCAACATCCCTCATGAGTTGTGCCAAAACAGGCAGGTTTGAGATCAAACCGAGGAGAAAATCAGGGGTGTGGAGCCAACACTGGGATTTCAGGGAGCATCTGGGAAAAATAAATCACCAGAAAAACTTCATTACCCATCCCAAAACCTCAAGTTTCAGTCAGTTTAAAGTCCAGACTGAAGATCTGGCAAAATTTCCCCCAATTCCCACCAAATGAGGACCTGGTCTGATTCAGCTGCTTGGAAAACCCCTGAAGTGCTGAAGGATCTCCTTCCTCCCACCAGAATCACGGAATCTGGGAGGCAGAAATGCCCCCAAAGCCGTCTCCAGCCCCTAAGCTTTGTCCCTTGCTTTTCCAACAGTGGATTTGCCCAAAGTGATGGAATTCACCGTGCAGGAGGCCACGGATTCCAGCGTTTCGTTGTCCTGGAATTCCGTCCCTGGAGCATCCCTGTATTTGCTGATGTGGGGATTGTCCTCAGGTAACGTTTGGGGCAGGAAGGAAACCCTGATCCATCTCCCGAGCTCCTCTGGATCCTGCTCAGCAGGACAACCCTGGAGGTTTCCATGGCTTCCTTCATCTTGGCTTCTCCATTTGGCTGGAAAAAGAGGGAAAATGGGAGCTGGAGGAGGCTCACAAAATGTCCCATTTGGCCACTCCAAAATCCTCGGGGGGAGGAAAAAAGGGAGAAAAAGGAAAAAGGAATTTTGGCATTTCCTTCCTCAGGAAAAAGGAATTTTGGCATTATCTGTGTCCCTTCCTGTCCATCAAATCCACCAAAAAAAAGGTGGATTTTTGTAATCCATAAAACCTCATGTCCATCAAATCCACCAAAAAAAAGGTGGATTTTTGTCATCCATAAAACCTCATTTTTATCTGTTTCAAATCTCTGCTCTGCTGTGAAGGGCTTTTAACAATTCCTTAATCATTCCTCACCATTCCTTTTCCCAACTGATTTGGCTTTTCAGGATTTGCCCTTTTAAAGCACCGACTCCATGATTTTTTTTCCTGGAATGGACTAAAATCCTCTCTGAATTTGAAGTTGTCCCTGTGGCTTCAACCACAAACTTTTTTCTAAGATGAGTTCATGTCCAAAGTCAATAAAGAAACCAAATCCAGTGGAATTCCCTGTAATCCCTGCAGTGCTTTTGGATCTACCAGGAGCATTAATTTTTTTATATATATATATTTTTTTTTTTTTTTAATTCCAAGGATATTTCAGGATTGGCAGCTCCATAACTTGCAGGTTGTGTCGCTCAGGATGAACCATCCCATGACATCAGCATTTTTTTTTGGGGGGGATAAATATTATGGAAAAGTGATTTGGTAATGGAACCTTTGGGGATCTCTGGAGTGATTTTAGTGATCCAAAGCAACTGTTCCCCTTCCTGTGCTGCGCTGTTCCTGTGCTATTGATCTGTAAGGATGCAGAAATCCCTTAATTCAGAGTTGCCAGGGAATCAGGAGTGGATAATCCCATGTCTGACAGTCCCCCTGTGCCCTCCCTCCATCGATCCAGCTGCAAGGGGTTCATAACCATTGATTTCCCATCACCAGCAGATGAATCCTGACCCCACTCCTCCATAGGATAAAATCTATGCTCCTGAGTGAGGAATTCCAATTTTTCCCAGTTAATTATCCCAACTGCCAACACTGGGATTTAAATTTTGTTTGATTTAAAATTTGGCCCTTTATTTTTTTGTCTTGATTAATTTTCCTTCATACAACTTGATTTTTTTTTTCCCTAAATAAATATTATTTTATTACACATTTTTCTTGCTCCTTTTTAAGCTCATTTAATGCCCTTTTCCCGGCTGATTCCACCCAGCCTGTCCCATAAAAAATTGGATCCCTTTCTATTCCACTTGGGATCATTACACCTGTGGATCAGACTAAATAAACCAATTATGACTATTTTGATTCAGGGAGGGAAGAACAAGAGTTTAAGTCAAATTTCAAGAGGGATTTTACAATTTTATTTAAAGGAGGAAAACCTTCATTCCAAAAATTTTTGTGGGGAATTGAGAACAGCAAACTGGATTTGATCCTTGGAGATCTTTTCCAACCTTAATTCCATGAGCTGATGACAGTGGAACAGATTATTTGCACTGATTTTAATTCTTGACATACAAACTGAGCTTTTTGGGTGATTTTTTTTTCTAAGGAAAATGTTATTTCAGGATAAAAAAGCTACAAATTCCGCTTTGAACAATGTCAAATTCAAAATTTATTATTTCTAAAGTAAAGCACTTATGAAATAGCAATCATTATTATGAGACTTTTTTCCCTATCATTATTTTAAATCAAAACTATGAATTGTGTGCAGCCAAATTTCTCAGTCAAGTTTGATTTTATTTTTCGTCAAACTTTCCATTCATTCCCAGAAAATAATCTTATTTCTATCCATAAGAACCACTGGATAGAAATTGCTCTCTCGGCCTTGAGCACCAAATTCCCTCAATTTTTGCATAAATTGCAAATTTTCAATGCACAAAATCAACCTGATTTCATCTGGTTTAGGACCCGACCACTGCACTTTGTGAATTATTTGCTTTTGCCTCTTCTCCAAATCCTGGGAATCATCCCCAAATTCCTGTTTGCTAACAGTGACACCACCAAAATGGGAATTCCTCTGTTTTCCTGGCTCCCAGTCAGGTTCCTCCTGTTTTCCACAGCTCCTGCTCTTTCCCAGGAATTGTTGCCAGCAGCTTCCCGATCCCATCGAGTTACAGGGCTGAGCTCCAAGGAAATTTATCTGTTTTCCATAAAACCAATGTTTGGAGACTTGGAGGGACCAGAGACAACGCTCCTTGCACAAACAGGTCTGAAGGTTGGGGACCTGGATTTTCCAGGGAAAACTGCTCTTGAGGCTGAATTTTGGGGTTTATACCCTTTTTTTTTCCTTTGCTGGAAAGGCTAAAAGAGGTTTAAAATTCACCTTTTCTGTTCGGGTCCTACAGGAGGAGCTCCCAGGGAGCCACCAACTGCTCCAGCGGCTCCTGCACCGTTGGATGTGAGGAAATCTCCATCAGGATCTCCCAGCAGCATGGGGACCTCTCCTCTCCCAGTGCCCAACAGTACAAAGCTCCCAGAGCCCCCAGTTTGGACCAGCACGGTGTCGGCACCGCTGACAACCCTGCCTGGGCCAAGTGAGTGTGGGGAGGATGATGATGATGATGATGATGATGTAGAAACAGTCAAAGCTCAGAGACCAGGATCTTCTCTGATCCAAAGCTCTCAGAGACCAGGATCTTCTCTGATCCAAAGCTCTCAGAGACCAGGATCTTCTCTGGTGTCCTAAGCTCAGAGACCAGGATCTTCTCTGATCCCAAGCTCTCAGAGACCAGGATCTTCTCTGACCCAAAGCTCTCAGAGACCAGGATCTTGTCTGATCCCAAGCTCCGCGACCATGATCTTCTCTGATTGCAGGAGCTAAAACTTAATTTTTTGAGCTAAAGCTTAACTTAGGTCTTAATTCCCAGAATAACGAGAGTGGACAATGCCAGGGAAGGCCCAAACCCCATAAAGGCAGTGAAGGCCTCAGCACTACCCTGTGGGGTGAAGGTGCTGCTGCTCTCCCAAAAATTGGCATCACAAGAGGTTTGGGGTTTGTTTTGGTGCTCTGAACGTGCAAAACCCCAGGATTTAGGGTGCTTTAGGACCCCTCAGCTTACGGAATTCCTCTCTTCCCTCTGCAGTTTGTGGGAAGCTCAAGGCAGACGTTGGGTTCCTGGTGGATGAATCCTCGAGTATCGGCCAGAGCAACTTCAACAAAGTGAAGGATTTCCTCTTCCGGATCGTCTCCTTTTTCCCCAAAATTGGACCTGGAGGGACGCAGGCAAGATTTTCTTAAGTTTTTTTCCTGGAGAGAGTCTGCTCACCCCCCAGGAGTTGTGGAGCAGAAAGACCAGGGAAAGACCTGTGTGGAAGAAAAACAACAGGAATCAAAGTCTCCTCAATGTCAGCTTTCCCATTTGGAGAGATTTCCATATCTGGGTTATTTTTCCAAGACTGAATCATCAGGAATAAAGCAAATTCCACACCTGAAATGCTGTCTAGGTTAGCCCAGAGGTCTCTTAGGTGCATATTCCCCTCTTGGATCCCATTTCTGGACCAACCCAGAGTGGGGAATGGTTGGGAAACCCAGAGTGGGGAATGGTGGGAAATGGTTGTGAATCTAGGGTGAGGAATGGTTGGAAAACAAGAGTGGGGATGTGGTTGAGAATCCAGTGGGGATATTTGGGAATCCAGAAGGTGGTATTGTTGGGAATCCAGAGTGGGAATGGTTGGGAATCCAGTGGGGAATTGTTGGAAATCCAGAGCAGAGATGGTTGGGACTCCAGAGTGGGGAATTGTTAGGAAACCAGAGTGGGGATGGTTGGGAAACCAGAGTGGGGATGGTTAGAAATCCAGAGGAAGAAAGGTTGGGAATCCAGAGGGGGAATTGTTGGAAATCCAGGGTGGGGATGGTGGGGACCCAGGGTGGGGAATGGTGGGAAATCCAGAGGGGGAATTGTTGGGTATCCAGAGTGACGACAGATGGGAATCCAGAGTGGGAATGGTTGGAAATCCAGGTGTGGATCCAAGTGGGAAATGCAGGATGTCCCAGCAGCTCCTTCCTCCAACAGAGAACCAAAGCCTCAGGTCATGATGGGAATCACCTCCAGGACAAATGAAGCCTGAAGGATTTAATGACAGCAAAGCCAATGGGAAGACTCAGTTCCTCATTTATTTGGGGTCATTTATTTAACTTAAGTTATGAAGGGAGAGTTACGGGGCTCAGTTTAAATTGAGCAGGAAATGGGAATTTCTTGGACTCTGCTTGGAGGTTTTAGGTGAATGATGAAATCACCCTGGGTCAACAAATAACTCTGGGAACATAAAAAAAAATTGATTTAGGTGAGGATCTGAGTCCCTTTTCCCAGAGAATTCAACCTCTTCCCATTCCCGGTGCACCATGCTCTGACTGGAGGCAGTCTGTCCCGATTCCTGGGGATTTGGGGGTTTTAATCCCTGTTTTTGGCAGGTTGCTGTCGCTCAATACAGCGAGGAGCCCAGGGCAGCTTTCCACTTCAACCAACACCGCGACCGCAACGGAGCCCTCGGAGCCATCAGGGGGCTGAGCTACACCGGGGGCAACACCAAAACAGGTCTGGCAGGGGACTGGACACCTGGCGTGGTCCTTCTGGCCCAGGACAGAACCTGGAAGCCAAGGAAAATATTTCCCTGAGTGGTTTGGAGCCGTTTCCTTGGTGGGAGTGTTGTGCTCAAAGTTGTTCTAAATTTAGGAATGGATTAAATTTGATTTTTGGGAGTGGTTTTCCCAACCGCTTGGTGCTTTATCGATGTGCTGGTTTTTCCCCTGGGTTTTCCTCATTATTTTATGATTTTGCCTGCTCCTGAGGGAGGTTTTTACACCGTAAACATGAGGATAGCTGATTTGAAGCATTCCTGCATCCCTGAAACCCAGACATTTTGTCTCGTTTAAAAAACTCAAAGAGAAGGCACTTTCCCTCTGTTCAGTCCCACCTGGACACTGGGAATACCTGGTTCCCTGGAGGAACACAACTAGAAATGGTCAATTAAAGATGGTTAATTTTCATTTAATCGTTTAGCCCACTTGGTTGGAAGCTGGTGCCAGTAACTCCAAGATTTGATGCCCCTATGGACCATTCAGGAATTGGACTCAATGATCCTTGTGGATCCTTTCCAACTTGGAATATTCTGTAGTTTTGTGATTTTTTTTTTCAATGAATTCTTTTCATTTGAGGCACCCAAATCCCTCATCCTGCCTCAGTGGTATTGGACAAGAGCACAAAAAAAACCAAGAAAAGTCAAAATACAGGAATTTTTGTGGGATTGCTCAGGGAAAGAAGGCATGAAATTGGTCAGGCTGGAAATTCCTGACTAGCCGTACTTCTAATCCTTTTTTTATGGAGTTTGTGTCAATAAGGACATTTTACTCCATGCAGGAACCTTTCCATAGTGTTTTGGAGCTTCTTGACCATTTCAATCTGTAGAAGATTTCTTTCTTGGTCATTCCAAAGACATTTGAAATGGGAATTCTGTGGATTTTATTCCAGAAGTGCAAGAAAAGTGCTTCAATTTTCTGAATATTTTGGCTCCCCTTTTCCAAAACTATCTGCTGATTCCACCAGAACCATTCCAGCCAAGCTGATTTCCAGCTGTTATCCTTCAAAAGACGTCCCATACCCAGGGTTTTCCACTTTTGAGGAGTTCCCTTCACCCTCCACCCATGGAAGGAGATCCAGAGTCCAAACCTGTGGAATTAATCCAGACTCCCACCCTGTCTCTCCCTGTCTGCTCAGGCCATGCCATATCCTACGTGCTAAAGGAATTATTCCAGCCCTCCAGAGGGATGAGGCCGGGTTTTCCTCACGTCCTGGTGCTCGTGACCGATGGACAATCCCAGGATGACGTGGTGTCCCCTGCCAGAGCAGCCCATGCCATGGGTAGGAGCTCCCAGTTGGGTTTCCCTCAGTTCTCCATGGATTTCCAGGAGACTGATGTTGCCCTGTTCGATTTCCATGGCTCTCCATGAATTTCCAGGGGGTTGAGGTTACCCTGTTGTGTTTCCCTCAGTTCTCCATGAATTTCCAGGGGGTTGAGATTGCCCCATTTTGTTTCCATGGTTCCCCATGAATTTCCAGAGGGTTGAGATTGCCCCGTTGGGTTTCCCTCAGTTCTCTATGAATTTCCAGGAGTTTGGGGTTGCCCTGTTGGGTTTCCCTCAGTTCTCCATGAATTTCCAGGAGACTGATGTTGCTCTGCTCTATTTCCATGGTTCTCCATGAATTTCCAGGAGTTTGAGGTTACCCTGTTGTGTTTCCCTCAGTTCTCCATGAATTTCCAGGGGGTTGAGGTTGCCCAGTTGTGTTTTCCTCAGTTCTCCATGAATTTCCAGAGGGTTGAGGTTGCCCTATTCTATTTCCATGGTTCTCCATGAATTTCCAGGGGGTTGAGATTACCCTGTTGGGTTTCCCTCAGTTCTCCATGAATTTCCAGGGGTTTGAGGCTGCCCGGTTGGGTTTCGCTTGGCTCTTTGTGAATTTCCAGGAGGTTGATGTTGCCCCATTTTTTTTTCCATGGTTCTCCATGAATTTCCAGGGGGTTGAGATTACCCTGTTGTGTTTCCCTCAGTTCTCCATGAATTTCCAGGGGGTTGATGTTATCCCATTTTTTTCCCTTGGTTCTCCATGAATTTCCAGGGGGTTGAGGTTACCCTGTTGTGTTTTCCTCAGTTCTCTGTGACTTTCCAGGAGTTTGAGGCTGCCCCAAGTGTTTCCCTTGGTTCTCCATGAATTCCCAGGGGTTTGAGGTTGCCCAGTTGGGTTTCCCTCAGTTCTCTATGAAGTTCCAGGGGTTTGAGGCTGCCCCATTTTGTTTCCATGGTTCCCCATGAATTTCCAGAGGGTTGAGGTTGTCCAGTTGGGTTTCCCTTGGTTCTCCATGAATTTCCAGGGGGTTGAGGTCACCCTATTGTGTTTTCCTCAGTTCTCTGTGAATTTCCAGGAGTTTGAGGCTGCCCCAAGTGTTTCCCTTGGTTCTCCATGAATTTCCAGGGGGTTGAGGTCACCCTGTTGTGTTTTCCTCAGTTCTCTGTGAATTTCCAGGAGTTTGAGGCTGCCCAGTTGTGTTTCCCTTGGTTCTCCATGAACTTTCAGGGGGCTGAGGTTGCCCAGTTGGGTTTCCCTTGGTTCTCCATGGATTTCCAGGGGGTTGAGGGAGGTGCCCTGTGTGAGGAGTCACTTTGAGGGCACTCTTGGTTCCTTCCCTCCTTCATCCTTTCTCTTTTCTCTCCCCACCTTGGTTTGCTGTAACTCACACCCAGCTCCAGGTGACTTCTCCGTGGGCTCTACCTGATCCCACCAGAGGTTTTTAGCAGGAAGAGGTTTGGAAACTCTGATCCCAAGGATTGGGAGTGGTGGGATCCATGTCATTCCAGGGCTCCGTGTCATTGCTGTGGGGGTCTCGGGAGCTGACCCCGTGGAGCTCCACAGGATCTTGCTGCAGCAGAACCCCCAGAACGTTTTCTACGTCAGCACCTTCGACGACTTCCCCCAAATCCTCCAAGAGCTGATAGAAGCCATTTGTTCTGATCCTCAGCCTCCAGGAACCCAAATCCCACTGGGAAAGGTGAGTTCCTACTCCTGGGAGTAAATCCAGCTTGGGGTGGGTCAGGCACAAGGAAAATCTTCCCTGTGGGAAGTTTCAAAGCAGAATCAGAGCATGTTTAGGACACTGTGTCCCATCCTGACCTCACTGTCCTGCCCTAAAGAAACCTTTGAAATCCAGGGAGTGGAACTGGGGAAGGCAGGATAGAGCTGGGGATGTTTTGGTGGATAAAGCCACTGCAGAACACTTAGAAATATTAAAAATTCACATTTTAAATTCATAGGAATAGACTTTAAATGCCTGAGAATTCTCCAGGATGGTCACAACTTTGCTTTTCCCTTTTTGGTTTTTTTTTGCCTAAGCCAAGGAATATTTTAGTCTGTGTTTCCTGGTCGCTCTGGTTTATTTGCCATCTTTTGCTGGATATTAATTCCCTGATAATTTGTTTTTTTCTCTTTTCCATTGAAGATCTCCAGGGGCTCAGCTGCTCACAGGGGTTATGACCCCCACACTGCGAAGGGAGAGAAAGGGGAGCGGGTGAGTCACGGGATATTCTCAGTTGGAAGGGACCCACATGGATCATTGAGTACGGCTCTTAAGGGAATGGCCCCACAGCATGGTCCACTTGGATAATTAACATAATGGAATCATGGAATGGTTTGGCTTGGAAGGGACTTGAAAGATCATCCAGTTCCAACCTCCACACCTTCCCCTATCCCAGGTTGCTCTGTCCAGCCTGGTATTGGACGCTTCCAGGGGTGGGACAGCCATAGCTCCTCTAGGAATTCCATTCCAGGGCCTACCCACCCTCCCAGCCAGCATTTCCCTCCCAATATCCCAGCCATCCCTGCCCTCTGGCAGTAAATACAACCAAATTATGACCAAGGAAGAGTTTGAGCAAAGAATCACCCTCAGATCTTTCCAGTTGGTGTTTTGCTCCTCCTGCTCTCTGCTGGCTTTGAAAATCCAGGAAAGGGGACCTGCTCTGGGATTTGGGAATGCTCTCAAGTGTCAGGGTGCTGCCTGAAGCTGTTTGGGTTTGCAGGTCATGCCCCCCACGCTGGTCTTTTCCATGTTTTTAGGGTTTCCCTGGGAAGGACGGCATTCCTGGGCTGCCGGGCAGGCCGGGCCGGCCAGGCCCTCCAGGCCCCCCTGGAATCATGGTATGGATTGGTTCTACCAAACTTTTCCATAACAAGCTTTTCCAAAGGGCCATTCCAGAGAAAAGTGACCGGCATCCCCCTGTCCTGTTTTGCAGGGGCTCCCTGGCAGCCAAGGTGACGTTGTGAGTATTGGAATCCTGGGCTGGTTTGGGTGGGAAGGGACCTTAAAACTCATCCCATTCCATGGGCAGGGACACCTCCCACTACCCCAGGGTGCTCCAAGTCCTGTCCAGCCTGCCCTTGGAAACTGCCAGGGATCAGGACCCATGGTCTTGGGGCTGTTTTTCTCTTTAACGCTGCAGAATTTATTTTTAATTCCAGGGACCTCCGGGCTATCCAGGGCCCACGGGGCCGAAAGGAGACAGGGTGAGTTCCATTCCTGGATTTCACTGGGAAAATTTCATTTCTTTGTGTGTGACATGAAATGAAACGTGTGAAATGAAAATTAATTTCTTTGTTGTGACCTCTCTTTTCCAAGCATTTTCACCGAGATCTTTGGCGAATGTGAATTTTCAAGCTGTGTCTACTTAATCCTACACTGCCAGACTTCATCTTGGGGAGTTTCCCTCAGGAATTTTATGCCTTTATGGAGAAAAGTGCTCAATCATAATCCCAGGTTCTGGGCACAATTAATTAATTAGTTAATTGCAGGAGAAGGTGGGGTCATTCTGCTTTTCTGAGTTTCCATTATCAACAAACCTGGTTTAATCCATTTAGGACATTGAAATATTTCAATATTTACTGGGGGCTTCCTGCTGTTCTCCCAGTCTCCATTCCTCCTCTTTCCTTGCATTCCCCTGAGCTGTCTGTGCAGATGAAGATCAGGAACGGATTCTGCTGAAAGCCAACTTCCATTTTTTCCTTGGGATTCATTTTTTTCCCATGCCAGCAAACAAAACTCAGGTCATGGCCATGCAGTTTTGGGTACCAGGTGCTTTGGGTTGATGGCATTGCCCCTATTACACCCAGTCTGCTCCTGGATCTCCCAAGGTGCCTTTATCCACAGGGAGAGCCAGGCTATGTCCTGGGAGGCGTGGAGGTGATTCCTGGCCGGAATGGGCAGCCTGGCCCCCCTGTGAGTATCAAACCCCAGGTGTGGGGGAGCCTTCAGCTTCCCAAGGGCTGGGAGAGATCCCAAATCCCTCTCTCTCCTGTTTTTCCTTGTTGCAGGGACAGAAGGGGCAGCCGGGGGTTCCTGGGGTTCCAGGACCACCAGGTTCTCCAGGGCCACCAGGAATCTCCATCAAGGTGAGTCTGCAGCACAGTTCTGGGATGTGCCACTGATGGGTTGAGAATCTGACCTAGAGCAGAGGCTGGGCAGAGTCCCAGAATAAAGCAGGGATTCATTCAAGGCATCTCCTCCATGGATGCACCTTGGGCAGCACCAGAGCCCAGCCAGGGCTGCACCCAAGATGAACCAAAATGGCCCCAAAATGCACCAGCGCTCCCGGGGTCTCTCCCTGGGATCAGTTCTGCTCCATTTGCATCTTGCAGTTCATTGTCCCATTCCAGCCTTGGCCCCTGCAGTCCCACCCTGCTTGTTTTTCTCTCTCCAGCCCACGGGGTTTGTGCTCCTGGGCTGAGATTTGGGTCATTTGTCCTTGGTGCCCAGCTGGAGCAGGAATTGTTTTGTCTCCCTGCTCTGTGCAGAGAGTTCTGTGTTGGGAAGGATGAAAGTTTGACAAGAAGGTCTCACAGAGATGTGTGCTTGGCAGAAAGATTTTTAAATGTAGAGTCTGATGAAGGAATAGAGATGAAGGCAAGTTTTGATATAGAAGAAAAGAATTGCTGAGCCAGTCTTACTGGATAACCAAGGAGGCAAAGGCTGTGTTAGTTAGAAGGGGTTTTATGGCTTAGAGCAAAGGACAAACCCACCCCAAACAAGAAGATGTTTTTACCAAGCACAAAGAGAGCACAGGCAAACAAGGCAGCAAATGGTGCAAGTAGAAAAAAAGGTCTCAGAATTTTCCATTGCAAGAAAACTGAAAAACAACTTCTAGCTTAAACTGTAATGTACTAACTTTGAGTGATTGGAGAACAGTGACATGAATATGGTAATTACAGTAGTTATGACAGGCCATAGATAACAGTTCAGGTATAGATGGGTTCTACTGCATGAAGATGCTCAGCAAAGAAAAGTCTATAATGCACTGTAACCAAAACCAAAGGGTCTGCAGGGCTGCCTGCAGCTGGAGCTGACAGCTGTGGGCACAGCTCTGTCACCCACAGCCCTGGGCTGCTGTGACACCTTGGATACAATAAACTGCATTTTGGATACAATAAACTGCATTTTGAAGAGCTGCCTTGAGTCGTGCATATCTCATTCAGGCTCTTACAGCTCACCATCCCATAATATGAAGCTCAGACCTACACACTAAAGCAGCACAGAATGTGAAAAATAGAAAAGCCAAACCCTGAGTTACCAGCACAGGGAAAGGAGACCCAACACCCAATATTGAGGTGGAGGTGTCTGGAGACCTCTCCTAAAGCTCTGCCTTCTGCTGGGAGTGGGAATTTTGCTCTCTTGGATTGTCAGACTGCAGGATTTTTTTTTTCTGGGATGAAGTTTGGTGAGGAGCTCCTAAATGCCCATCCCACGGGAATTCTCCTTGTCCTTTGTGTTTCAGGGTGAACCAGGGGACTCAGGAATCAGGGTGAGTACCTGAGGTCAGCTTTCACTTTGGGACGAAAAGCCTTTTTTCCATCATTATTTCCAAGCTGCCCAGGAAATCCTGGCTTCCAAACTTCCCAAAATTCCGTGGAGATCCATGAAGGGGTCACGGAGTGGGAATTTGCTGTGCTTGATGCAGGGTCCCCGTGGCAGGAGTGGCCTCAAAGGTGACAGAGGAGACACAGGAGAGCCGGTGAGTGGTCCCAGGAAATCAGGGAAACACTGGGGCAGGTCCAGAGGAGGGGAAAATGTGGATCAAGAACAAATGGCCCCAACTGGCAGCAGATCCAAAACCAGGGAGAAGGTGGCTTTTTCCAGAAATCATCCCACAAGGAGGTTTGGGGTGTGGGAAGTTTGAGTTCAAGGGGAGATACGAGAAGAAATCCATGGGGAGGATTACTGGGAATACAAGACGCCAGGATTGGTTTGGGAATTCCCTGTGTTGCAAATGGCTCCATCTGAGGGATAGCACTCATGTGCTGTTCTTCCATCCTTCCTGGATCTGTTTTTGGTTGTTTTTGATATATTGGAGAGCCATATCCGATATCCCAGCCCCTTTCCATGGGTCTGGATTCAGAATTCCAGACCAACGTGGGCTCCCAGCCTCTGTCTCCCATTGTTTCCCCTCCCTGAGTAAAGCCAGGGATTCACAACTCATTTGTGAGGGAAAAGGAAATTTGGGAATGCACAGGCAGCTCTGTAATTCCTCACTTTTAAAGGAACTGCTCAGAGGGACAGATCAGGATAAATATTTCTCCACAGAATTAAAAATAAACCTCACCAGTTTGGAGGGAAAAAAAGAGATTTGATGATGTTCCTTCCTTTCCAGGGAAAGCCTGGTTTGCCAGGCCCTGTGGGGCTCCATGGGGCTCCTGGACTGCCTGGACCTCAGGGAGAAAAGGTTGGATATTTCCTGAATCCCTCAGCCAGGGGGGAAGTGACAGGAAGAGCAGGGCAGACCTGTGGGGAGGCATTTTGGGATGTCCCAACATACCCGGAAATTTCTCTGCTCAGAGCCAAACGTTTCTAGAGGAAATTTCTCCCCTCCTGTTTTGCTAAGAAAGACTCTGGAGCAGAAATCTGGGAAGGAGGGGTGCTCTGGGATCAGCATTCCTGAGGATTCTGTGCTTTCCTTGCAGGGAGTGGCAGGAGTTGGCATTCCTGGCGCTGCTGGCACGAAGGGGGAAGAAGGAGAGCAGGTGGGTTGGGAACCTTGCAGTGAGGTTTGCACTAAAATCCTCTCAGAGCGTTCAGTGTCTCCAAAGTCTCCTCCAGTTTTAAGGTTTTCCTTGGAATCCCATGGTTCCTCATTGGAAAGGGTGAGAAAATTGATGATTTTGGGGTTTAAAATCTGCGTTTTCACTGTTTCCTCTGCTGTTTTCAGGGAATGATGGGACCTCCAGGAGCACCAGGACCAAAGGTGGGTGCTGAAATCCCGAGCCCGAGTTCCCTGGAATTCAGGTTCCAAGGAAATTTTCTGCCCCTAACCAGCATCATAATTAATCATCATAATAATTCCTGTGGGAACCATTGGGATCATGGAATGGTTTGGGTTGGAAGTGACCTTCCAAGGCCACCTGGTCCAAACCCTCTGGACTGAGCAGGGACATCTTTAACCACACCAGCCTGACCTGGAGCCTTCCAGGCTCAAAAGCAAAGAAAGGGAATAATTTTCCACTCCCTGCACTCTGGAATTCCTTGCTGCCAAGGAGAGGCGTGGAATGGCAGCAAGGTGGGATATTTTCAATAATAAATGGCACTTTTGTGGCCAGGGAGACTCCAGAGTCCCAGGCTGGAAGAGCTGTCCCGTAATTAATGGAAAATTGGGTTGAAGAGCTCCATCTTTCCCTCCCTCCCTCTGGATGGCAGCAGGAGCCAAAAATGTTGGATCTGATTTCATTCTGGTGGAAAAATTCCCTTCTGATTTCTTCCAGGGAATTCCAGGACCTCCAGGGCAGAAGGGAGACCAGGTGAGTGGAACAGTAAGAGAACATTTGAGCAGCTCAGGCGCAATTATCCTGTTTTTCCCAGCTTGTTCCCTGTGGGATCCAGCAAGGATATCCTTGATCTCCTCTCTCCCCTCTCCTTGGCCCTTGTGCTTCTGAGATGACTTTTGGGCACTTTCAAGGAATAAATGGTGGGAAAGGGATGAGGAAAAAGTTTTCCCTGCCTCACATTTCTCATTCCATTGGCCACCATTCCTTCCTCTTGCCTTGCAGGGAAATCCAGGATTTCCAGGTGCTCCAGCCTTGGAGGTAACTTGGAGTGGTTGAGAGCCCTTGTTGTCCTTCAGCTGTGCAGCTTCAATCCCAAAATTCCAGGATTCCAAGAGCTGTGTCCCACCGAACCGTGGGAAGAACACCCAGACCTTTTCCCTGACCCTCCTGCCAAATTTGTCCTCTTCTCCCTTTGCTCCACTTCCCGTATTCCCAATATCCCCATTGTCCCCTCAAAGGAGCTCCACTGCTCTCCAGGAAACATAAGGATGAGAATTCCCGGCACTGAATCCGTGTGCTCCAGGCCTGTCCCTGCCCAAGATCCTCATCCACAGGGATGAGCCCTGCTGGACACCCAAAGCCCTCCATGTCCCCCCAAATTCCAGCTTTAAGGATAAAACCTCTGGGGTGGCCACCTCTGTGTCCCATAAAATTTCTTATCACATAATAATTTTTATATATATAATAATTTATGTATAGTGTTATTCTTTTTATCCCATAAAATTCCTTGCTTTGGAAAAGGTATCATGACAAGGAGATTTTAAAATTAAATTAAATTAAATTTTTTAAACAGAAGATTTCTGTGATTTCTTCTTCTCCTCAGATTTTGGGACCTCCAGGCATGAAGGGTGTCAGGGTAAGACTGACATTTAATTAATTAATTAATTAATTAGCACTGCTTGGAAAGACAAGATCTATTCCTGGAAAAGCAGAGGTTGTTCCATGATTCCTGAATTCCATCTCCCTTGTGATGGACAGGAGAGGAGAGCTTGGAAAAGCCTTGTCCTGGGGATATTTCTCTTGCTTTTATTCACATTTGGTACCTGGTATTCCCATTCTAGCCTTAGTCCAGGGGGAAAATTTGGGATTTCAGAAGGGAGACATCACTCAAGTGCAGATCCAGCCCAATCCCAGAAGATACTTCCAGCTGTTCCCTGGCTGAATTATCCATATTTTCCAGCTGCTTTAGAGAATTCCAATCACTTTCTCAGTGACTTTGAGGTGGAACATGACCTGGAATATTTTAAATGGAATTTTTAAACTTTTTTTCTTTTTTTCAGTCTTGCTCTCTCACTGCCATCCTGCCAAGAACCTTCTCTCTGTGAGAAGGATTTAGTGCAGGACTGGTTCCCTGTGGCTTTTCCATGGAAATTCCCTACAGTGCTTCAGACCTCCCTCCTTCCACAGGCACCATGAATTTTGACTTTTTTGCTGGGATTTGACGTTGTCATTACCTCCTTTTATTTGTCTTAATTGCCCAGACCGCCTAACCTCAGCTGGCACAAATCCCTCTTTTCTTTTAGGCTGAGCTTAAGTGGTGTCCTAGGAATTTTGCTGTAGCCTTGTGATGGAATGTGGCCTGGAATATCTGATTTTTTTATTATTATTCGTGATATTTCACTGACAACCTGCAGAGAAATGACAGGCGTTCATTTTATTCACTTTAAACCAGTAAAAATGCATTTATGGCGCTATGTAGCGTGGCAACAACTGTGATGAATTTTGGATGGCAGAAGGCAGGTTGGAAAAAATGGAAAAAATTCCTTATAAATCTAGGATGGATGGATGGATGGATTTGGCAAAGGAATTTTTTCCAGGGTGCATTAAAAGTGCAGAATGCAGCCCTAAGGAGTCATGGGAGCAGGGCTTGGCTTCCTGCAGGATATTCCTGGTTTCAGATGTGCCTTTTATTCCCAGGGAGATCCCGGACCAGCTGGACCACGAGGAGACAAAGGAATGCCAGGAGAAAAAGGGGAGAAGGTGATGACTCGCACTTCCTTCAGGGATAAAAGGATTTATTTTGTTTGTGGCCACCAACGAAACTCTGAGGGAGATGGAATTCCATCCATCCAGGAATCCAGGCGAAGATTTCCATGTGTAGAGAAATCCAAAGCTCCTGGAAAGGAAATCAGGGAGGGAGTAAATGCTCAGCTCCTTGATTATCCATGGGGGTGGAAATATCTTGGATCTGCTCTGCCTTTTTCTGAGCTGGGGAGGTTTCTCCTGAGCTTGGAAGAGCTGCCTTGGCAGGACCCTGAATCCCTTTGTTTTTTCAGGGAAGTCCAGGATTTGGAATTCCTGGCCAGCCTGGGCTGAAGGGAGACGTCGGTGACAGGGTGAGTGGGACAGTGGGGTGGGTGTGGAATGAGAAGAAGGGCCCAGGGCACAAACCAGGAGGTTTGGGGACAAAATCTCTCTGCCACCTCCATGGATTTGTTGGCCCTGAGGAGACGAACACTGGGGAGGTGACAAGGAACCAGGCTGGTGACCCTGTGGAGGCCTGGGGTGATGGGGTCAGGTGCAAAAATGGGATCCCCCAAAATGTGGAGGATTCCTCATGACTGGAGGAAAACACGGATGGTCAACACTCAACCGGTGGCTCTGTGGACAGAATCCAAGGAAGTCCCATTTCCAATTATTTCCCCTCCTGAAAGTCACCTTGATCTTCATCTTCCTGACTTTTGTGTCTAGGAAGGTCTTGGTGGCTCCCGCGATGACTCCAGGGATGTCCAGGAAGGGTTGGGTTGATCCTTGCTGTTCCCTTCTCCAGGGACATCACAGTCCCCTTCATTTTAATCCAGCAAAAACTGGCAAATCCCAATGTGGTGGTGTTCACAGGGGTGCCAGGGCGAGAGAAGAGATGGGAATCTTGACTCCATGTTTCAGAAGGCTGATTTATTGTTTTATGATAGATATTATATTAAAATGATACTAAAAGAACAGAAGAAAGGATTTCATCAGAAGGCTTGAAAGGAATAGAAAGGAATGGAATGATAAAATCTTGTGACTGACCAGAGAGTCCGAGCCAGCTGACTGTGATTGGCCATCAATTAGAAACAACCACATGAGCCCAATCCCAGATGCACCTGTTGCATTCCACAGCAGCAGATAACCATTGGTTACATTTTGTTCCTGAGGCTTCTCAGCTTCTCAGGAGAAAACATCCTAAGGAAAGGATTTTTCAGAAAATATCATGGCTACATCCCAATATTATGGATGAGTATCTTTGGAAGAGGGGTGGGAAGCTCAAAATATTGATAGTTTCAAAGTGGGGGAGACAGGAGACACCTCTGGACAGGGTGCACTGGGCACAGTGTCCCACAGTCTCTCGTGGGACATTCTCTGTTCTCCCCTTCTCTGATTTCACCTGGAATTATCTCACCTGTGTCATTCCTTCTGTGTTTCTGCAGGGAAATGTGGGATTGTCTGGGAAGCCAGGTCAGAAGGTGAGTCCATGGAAAGCTTTGTTCCCTGTGAGGGTGGGGAGGCCCTGGCACAGAATTCCCAGAGCAGCTGGGGCTGCCCCTGGATCCCTGGAATGTCCAAGGCCAGGTTGGACACTGGGGTTTGGAGCACCCAGGGATAATGGAATGTGTCCCTGTCCATGGATGGGGGTGGAACCAAGTGTTCTCAGAGGTCTCCTTCCACCATCTCTGATCAGGCCTTAAAAAACTCCTGCTAATCCTCACCTGCAGGACTTTTCCCAGGAAAAGTTGAAAACCAGTCAAGAATTTTCTGGAAAAGGTCCCACCTGTGGAATTTGTTCAGTGAGTGTCTCACTGTGGGCGTTCCTCAAGCAGGGATCTCCCCAGACTTGGCTGGAGGAGGGTTTGGATTTGGGGATTGTTCCATGGATCAGTGAATGGAATATTTAGACCAGATCAGCTTCCAGGGCATGGAAAAATGGGACTTCACAAAATGGGATGCAGCCAGGCCAGGAGGTGTTAATGAGATGTGTTAATGAGGTGGCAAAGTGGAGGCAAGGAAAGGTGTTTGCATTCGGAGAAGGCCTGGAGAGGTGGTGTCACAAATTCCCCAGATTTCGTGGAATATTCTGAGTTGGGAGGGACCCACAAGGATCATCCAATCCAGCTCTTAAGGAAATGGGATCAAATCCACGACCTTGTGGGACAAACATCAAACAGAGCAGATGAGCACCCATGAGAGCTCTCCCATCCATGTGAGCTCAGCTGATTGAAATGGGAATAAAAATCAAAACATGGCATGGGAACCGATCCTGTGTCCTAAACTGGATCCATCTCGACTCTCTGCTAATCTGAGCTGCTCCTGGAGGTGGAGAACCTCAACAGATTCTGTCCTGAGTGAATTCCAGGATGACTGTGGAGTCTGGATAGATGAGGTTAGAGCTGGATGCTTTCCAGCCTGATAACCCTATAAAAATAATAATGCTACCATTAAATAAACTGAAATGCTATAACCATATATTATTAAATAAATCAAAATAAAATAAATATTAAGAGTAAAAATCCTACAAAAATAATAATACTATAATTCAATGAACTGAAATGCTATAACCATATATTATTAAATAAATCAAAATAAAATAAATATTAACAGTAAAAATCCTATAAAAATAATAGTACTGTAATTAAACTGAAATGCTATAAGCATATATTATTAAATAAATCAAAATAAAATAAATATTAACTGTAAAAATCCTATAAAAATAATAGTACTGTAATTAAATAAACTGAAGTGCTATAAGCATATATTATTAAATAAATCAAAATAAAATAAATATTAACAGTAAAAATCCTACAAAAATAATAATACTGTAATTCAATGAACTGAAATGCTATAAGCATATATTATTAAATAAATCAAAATGAAATAAATATTAACTGTAAAAATCCTATAAAAATAATAGTACTGTAATTAAATAAACTGAAATGCTATAACCATATATTATTAAATAAATCAAAATAAAATAAATATTAATACTAGAAATCCTACAATCCCAGCTCTTCCTAGCACAGGGTAAATGCTCTGAGCTCAAACTCCATCCAGGATTGTGGAAGCAACTCCGTGACCATGGATGTGCTGCTGGAATCTGCCCCTCAGTGTCTGAGGGCTGTGGGATGCAGGACAGCAATGTGACAAGTCTTGTTTCCTTCAGGGGGAGAGAGGTGAACCAGGATTCCCTGGAAAACCAGGAGAGGCCGGGCTGAGAGGAAAAGATGTGAGTAAAAGCAGGATCCAGGGGGATGGTGGAGCTGCTGATCCCTCGGGACCAACCAACAATCCCAGCTCTGAAATGACAAACAAGGGACAACTTTTATTCCCTGTTATTCAACATCGGTGCCCAGAGCAGCTGGGGCTGCCCCTGCATCCCTGGAAGTGTCCAAGGAAAGGTTGGACAGGGCTTGGAGCAGCCTGGGACAGTGGGAGGTGTCCCTGCCATGGCAGGGGTGGCACTGGGTGGAATTTAAGGTCCCTTCCAACCCAAACCATGCTGGGATTCTTTGATGAGGATTTCTGTCACCGAGTCACATCTGCTTGATGTGGATTTAGCTCAAGTGCAGCCACAGCAGCCCTGAGGGGTCACTTCTGGTTCTGAGCCGCAGATGATCGCAACTTGGAAAGGATCCATCAAAATCATGGAGCCCAGCTCCCCACAGAACTGCCCAAATAATTCCCTTTTATGGCCAAACAAGGTGGGCCCTCACAAAAATATCAGAACAAGCTCCTAGAAATTTCTCCTGATCCCAGTGAAGAGCTTCCCTCAGCTCTGAGGGCTGGGTTAGTCTCTGGAAATGGAATAGAAACCCTATTACAAGTTCCCTCTTGGGAGCAAACAAGGTGGGCCCTCACAAAAACGAGGTGGACCCTCACAAAAACGAGGTGGGCCCTCACAAAAGAACATGGACTCAAAATCAAGATGGGCCCCTCACAAAATCAAGATGGGCCCCTCACAAAATCAAGATGGGCCCCTCACAAAATCAAGATGGGCCCCTCACAAAATCAAGATGGGCCCTGACAAAATCAAGATGGCCCCTTACAAAAATCAAGATGGGCCCTCACAAAATCAAGATGGGCCCTTACAAAAACAAGATGGGCCTTCACAAAAACAAAGTGACCCCTCGCAAAAGAAGATGGGCCCTTACAAAAAACAAGGTGGGCCCTCACATAAACAAGATGGCCCCTCAGAAAAACAAGGTCAGCTCTCTCAAAATCAAGATGGGCCCTCACAAAATCAAGATGGGCCCTTACAAAAACAAGGTGACCCCTCACCAAAGAAGATGGCCCCTCACAAAAAACAAGGTGGCCCCTCACAAAAACATCCTGACTGGCTTCTGGAAAAGTGGATTTTTATACATTGAGCTTGATGTCACATGATCTGGAATATTCCCGTGGTCAGTTTGGAATATTTCTGTGGTCAGTTTGGGATATCCCTGTGGTCAGTTTGGGTCACCTGTCCTGCCTCTGTCTCCTCCCAGCCTTTGGAGCCCCTGGAATGTTTGATAGACTCGGTTCTCTCCCTTTAAACCATTTCCTCCAGGTTTAAGTGCAATAAAATCCCTGTCACTTGATGGGAAAACATTTGGAAAGCTGCTCCTCTCTTTTAGGGAGAAGTTGGAGTTCCTGGAGAGCCGGGAGTGAGAGGAATCAGGGTAATAATTCCATTATTATATTATATATTATATATTTTTATATTATATTTTATATTATTTTCCTGCCCTGGAGAGTGGTGGGGCTGCTCTGTTTCCCTTCTCCATCCCAATGGGATCCCTCACTTGGAAATATCCATTTCCAAATATTCCTTTCCTGGGGGGAAAAAAACCTTATATTTTCCTTGCTATTTTCCTTTTTTGAGCTGCTGCTCGGGCTCTGTTTGTGATTTTTTTTTTTCTCTCAATCTCTTCTTGCAGGGTCCTCCTGGACTCCCAGGACGAGCTGGAGAACAAGGACTGAAAGGAGATCCAGGAGAACCTGGAAAGGATGTAAGGAATCCCTGAAGGAGCAGCTGGGAGAGGGTGGATTTTGGGAGAGCTTTTATTTATTTCTTTGGATTGGGGTTGGATGGATCCAATGTGGATAGATCCAGCAGAGATGGATTCGCTCCATCCTTTTTTCATCCCTGTGGAAAAAAAAAAAAAATCAGGGAAAATATTACCAAGTGTCTCATGACTTTACCTAAATCCTATTCAGGAGATTCCCAAAAATATCAAAGCAGCTCCTCCCCTTCTCCCACCATTTTCCCTGTGGCTATTTCAGCAAGAATTGAGAGTTTAAATTTTTTATTTAATTATTTAATTTACTTTATTATTTAATTTACTTTATTCAATTTATTCTATCAAATTATTTAACTTATAATATTTAATTTTTAAATTTATTTTAAATTTTTAAATTATTATTTTATTTATTTTGAATTTTATCTATTCCTGCTGTTTATTTTGTGGGGACAGGGAAGGACGCGAGGTAGAGCAGCCACAGCAGCAAGTCCCAAGAAATTTTGCTGTGCTGGGAGGAAAAACTCATTCCCAGAGGTCCAAAGAGTGTTTTTGGATGGATCCTTTGCAGCCATTCCTGCCAAATTCCTGATTTGCCTGCAAGACTCGTGTCCTGAGTCACAGGAAAAGTGGGACTGGGAGAAAAGCTGCAGGAAATATCCCCATGAATCCAAAACAAATCCAACCCCAGGCTTTCCCAAAGAAATGGTGTTGCTTCCTCAGCTAAGGTGTGGTGGCAGGGAAATAAAAGCAAAATTTGGGTTGCACGAGAGGTAATTCCATTATTCCAGGTGGGATAGCAAAGGAAAAGCCAGGAAAAGCAGGAGAACTGCCAGGAACATGAGCCCTTCTGGAGGTCAAGCTTTGAGTGGAGAGCAGAATTGCTCCTAATTTAACCTAAAAACAGGAATTAGGGAGACACGAGAAAGGGTTGGTTGGTCCCTCTGGAAAAGGTGGTGTTAATTTGGGATCAGCACCCGGGAAATGGGAATTTTAGAGGGGAAATAACACATTCCTGCTGGTTTTCAGGGAGATCCTGGGAAGGACGGCCTGAGAGGTGAAAGAGGCCCCCCAGGCCCAAAGGTAGGTCCTGAGTCCACATTTCTGTGGTGGTGCCACCACCTCGGGCAGGTCAGAGGGGAGGAAAACCCAGCTGAGGTCTCCTCTGACCCCCCAAAAGCATGGGATTTCAAAGCAGAGCTCCTGGGATGGGCTCAGGAACTCGTGGTGGGTCCGGGGCCGTGGTCCCACATCTCCACAGAGCTTCTTTGGGAAGAAGAATGTTCTTCAGGAGCCAAACAGGATAAATTTCTTTGGGAAGAAGAATGTTCTTCAGGAGCCAAACAGGATAAATTTCTGGAATGTTCACAGATTATTCCTTCCTTCCCTCCTCCTGCAAGTTGAAGAAGGGCCCATGGAAAGGGTTGGAAGGAGGAATGGCTTCGGATCCCACACATCCAAGATCTTTAGAGGTGGGAGCAGCTCCTTGCTTAATGGAGAGGAAAATGCTGCAGGAAGCGGCACCAGCGGGGACAGGGAGATTTCCTGGTTGCCACGAGATCCAGACCTTTGGAAAAGCAAAGATTTATCCAGGGAAGAGGCATCCCAAGTTCTCCCTGGCACACCTTGGCTGGAGATGCCCTCAGGGCCTTCCTGGTGCCCTTCATTCCACCGGAATCTGTCAGTGCAGAACTCGGATTTCAGTGAAATGAAGCCCCTCAGAGAGGCAGCTCAGCCCCACCTCAGCCCATGTTCCTCACCCCAGGAGCCTCCAGGCTGGACCTTCCCAAGCCCCTGCAGCTCGTCCATGGTTTTATCCCTGCATGATCCAAGATCTCTGGGCTGGAGATGGAATTCCATCGCCGTGACGTTCTGTGGGAGCCCATCCTGCTGGAGGTGCGGGACCCAGCCACGTGTGGGGCCACCAGCACCATGGCCACCTCCAGAAGGGACCACCAGCTACGGGGACACCTTGGCCATCGTCCTCCTTGGTGTCCTCTGCACTGGTGGCACTGGTGGCACTGAGGGACCTCAACAATCTTTCATTTCCCACACGTTTGTGGCCAAGTGGAGAAGGGGATGGAGCAAAGCTCTGGCCCAAAGCTCACGTGGATGCTGCTCATGGGCCAGGCTGTCCCTACAAAATCCAGCTGTGCCTGTGTCCAGTGGAGGAGGGAGGGAGCAGGGAGGGATTCAAACCCCTAAATGGGATTGATCCAGGATTATGGAGTGGGCTGGTGGCAGGGAGGGACCTCAACAATCTTTCCTTTCCCCCATGGCCAAGAGGTGGAGAAAGGGATGGAGCAAAGCTCTGGCCCAAATCTCACGTGGATGCTCCTCATGCGCCAGGCTTTCCCAAAAATTCCATCTGTGCCTGTGTCCAGTGGAGGAGGGAGGGAGGAGGGTGGGACTCAAACCCCTGAATGGGATTTATCCAGGATTATGGAGTGGGCTGGTGGCAGACGAAGGGTCAGATATGGGATTACCCCCCTTGCTCTTTTGCTCCTCATGGAAATGATGGAATTAATGAGCTGATCTCGTTTGTTCCAAGGGAGAACCTGGCCCACCAGGAAGAGGAGTGGAAATGAAGGTAAATAAATCGAAGTTAAAGACCACATAAATGTTGGAATCACCTCCCCCTCTGGGTTGGGATGGCAGAGGGGACCCAATATGTGTCCCCTTGGCCATCAGCCACCTCCAGGAGAAACCTCCTGGAGAGCAGAGGGGGAGAAGCTGGGACTTTTCTCTCCTCTTGCAGGACCTGGAGAGGCTTTTCGAAGCGTACGGGATCAAGGTAGGAGATCCTTTGTCCTTCCTCCTGACCAGGGACTGTGATTTGGCTTTTCCATCGCTTCCCTCTGGAATCCTGGAGGTGGCATTTGCTCCCCCAGCAATCCCAGGAAGGTTCATTCCGTTTCCTTTTCCAGGTTGTATTTAGGTATTTCTGGGACAGATTTTTTGCTGCCATTTTATGGGGTGGGTGGTGGCTTTGAGGCCCCTGTGACAGCGACACGTGGACCTTAAAGCCCCTCTAGCCCCTCTAATTCCAACCCCAACACCTTCCACTATCCCGGGTTGTTCCAAACCCCATCCAACCTGGCCTTGGAAACTTCCAAGGGCTGGAGAAGTCACAGCTTCTCTGGGAATTCCATTCCAGCTCCTCCCCACCCTCCCAATGAAAAATACCTTCTCAATATCCGACCTAAATCCTCATTGCATTTAAAACCCTGCCCTCTTGCCATATCCCCATATTACCATGGGAAAAGGGGATTTTTCCCACTCTCCCTCTTCTTTAAGTCCTGAAAGGCCACAAATGTGGGGTTTCTATTTAGGATGGGGACAGACCCCACAAAAGCTCCATGGATCATCTCCTTGATCCCAAACCTGTATTTAAACCAGGGCTGTCCCTGTGAGCCCCTGGGAATCCATCACTCCTTGTTTTGGGGTGGCTGCCCTTGGATTGTCACATGCTGGGGACAGGAGGGTGGCACTGGGCTGCCTCACTGGTGTGCACTGGTTCCAGCTTATTGGAATAATACCAATATAGCCAGATGGGACGTGCCTGAGCTCGTCTGGCCTTTGGTGCTGAACCAAAAAGTGGCAGCTGTGGTGTTTCACCCCACAGACACTTTTGGCTGCTGGGTGTGTGGTGTTTCACCCCACAGACACTTTGGGCTGGGTGGGTGTGTGGTGTTTCGCCCCACAGACACTTTTGGCTGCTGGGTGTGTGGTGTTTCACCCCACAGACACTTTTGGCTGCCTGGGTGTGTGGTGTTTCACCCCACAGACACTTTTGGCTGGCTGGGTGTGTGGTGTTTCACCCCACAGACACTTTTGGCTGGCTGGGTGTGTGGTGTTTCACCCCACAGACACTTTTGCCTGGCTGGGTGTGTGGTGTTTCACCCCACAGACACTTTGGGCTGGCTGGGTGCTGCAGTTGGGCACGTGGGGACAAGTCCAGGCCTGCAGGAGCTCTGGTGGTGCTGGGATGGAGCTTCCCCCCATAACAGGGGCTGCTCCTTGGGTTTCCCTCTGCTGGAGAAGCTTTGAGGCGATGGTGAAGGAAAGGAGTCGGTTCTGATGGAGGGTTTGGATCCAGAGCTTTATTCTGGCCCTCAGGCCTCTGAATCCAGCAACAGCTCCAACAGAACTCCCAAACTGTGTGGTTGCTTTCCTTTTAACCCTGGGGAGAGGAGCAGGGAAGGGGTAGGGAGCCACCAGCCAGGCACGAGGGACAAAGGACACCTGGATGGCCCAATGTCCTCCCAGGAGTAGAGGGCATCCTTTGAAACTGCCAATCCCTTCTGGAATGCCAGGATTGACAGACAGGGCTGGGAGGGGAAAGGAGGGATGACTGGCACAGCTGGCAGGGAATTATCAGGGGAGGGGCCTGAGGTTCTGAGGCAAACCCTGAAATCACACCGCAACCCCAGCTGGCGCTGCTGAGGGAGCTCTCGGAGGCGATCCTGCGGGACGGGCTGGACGGGCTCCTGTGGCACCGGGGCGGCTCCAGGACAAGCAGAACTCCCGTGGAAAACCAGGCAGCCGTGCCTGTCACCGTGAGTCACCTCAGCTGCCAGGGGTGGCAGCCCTCCAGGGAGTGAGGGAGGTGGGAACGAGCCACCAAAGCCATCGGGGTCACCTCTGTCGTCATGGTGGCTTGGGAGGGGCTGTGGCTGGCACCAGGATCTGGGATCTTTGGGATGAAGGGATACAAAACATGGGAATGAAGGAATCAGTCGTTGTTGTCCATAGGAACCATTCCCAAAGCCACCAAAGCCATCAGGGTCACCTCTGTCCTCAAGCAGATCATGGTGGCTTGGGAGAGGCTGTGGCTGGCACCGGGATCTTTGGGATAAAGGGATACAAAACACTCATTTTTTTAGTGGGAATGAAGGAATCAGTCATTGTTGTCCATAGGAACCATTCCCAAAGCCATCGGGGTCACCTCTGTCCTCAAGCAGGTCATGGTGGCTTGGGAGAGGCTGTGGCTGGCATCAGGATCTGGGATCTTTGGGATAAAGGGATACAAAACACTCATTTTTTAATGGGAATGAAGGAATCATTCCCAATGTCATGTAGGAAATTCAATCATTCCCATTCAATCATTTGTTGTCCATAGGAGCCATTCCCAAGACCACCAAAGTGTCCTTGTGCCCTCTGGGAGCTTTTGGAGTGGTGGGTGTGGGGCTGGAGGCACCAAAAGGGGTCATGAGTGGGGTCTTGATAGTAAAAAGGATCCCAGGGAGGGAGGAAGATTCCTTGGAAGGGAAGTTTGGATTTGGCCAGCAAGGAATTCCTGCCCACTCGCCCCATCCTGGCTCAGAAATGTCACCAATGGGACAGAGCGTGCTGGAAGGCTGGGAAAGGTTGGGGTGAAGCCACCAGGTCCCAGCTCCTCACGGGTGTGGTTCCTGGGAGCTCGGGCCTGTCACTGTCACACCAATCCCTTGTTGTGGTGTGGCAGGATCCGGGGCTGTCACTGTCACACCAATCCCTTGTTTGTTTTGGTGTGGCAGGATCCAGGCCTGTCACTGTCACACCAATCCCTTGTTGTGGTGTGGCAGGATCTGGGGCTGTCACTGTCACACCAATCCCTTGTTTTGTTTTGGTGTGGCAGGATCCAGGGCTGTCACTGTCACACCAATCCCTTGTTGTTTTGGTGTGGCAGGATCCAGGGCTGTCACTGTCACACCAATCCCTTGTTTTGTTTTGGTGTGGCAGGATCTGGGGCTGTCACTGTCACACCAATCCCTTGTTTTGTTGTGGTGTGGCAGGATCCAGAGCTGTCACTGTCACACCAATCCCTTGTTTTGGTGTGGCAGGATCCAGGGCTGTCACTGTCACACCAATCCCTTGTTGTTTTGGTGTGGCAGGATCCAGGGCTGTCACTGTCACACCAATCCCTTGTTGTTTTGGTGTGGCAGGATCCAGGGCTGTCACTGTCACATCAATCCCTTGTTTTGTTTTGGTGTGGCAGGATCCAGGGCTGTCACTGTCACACCAATCCCTTGTTGTGGTGTGGCAGGATCCAGGCCTGTCACTGTCACACCAATCCCTTGTTTTGTTTTTGTGTGGCAGGATCCAGGGCTGTCACTGTCACACCAATCCCTTGTTGTGGTGTGGCAGGATCCAGGCCTGTCACTGTCACACCAATCCCTTGTTTTGTTTTGGTGTGGCAGGATCCGCTGGTGTCCCACACTTCCCACCGTGTCCCGGCCTGGACTGAGGTGGCAGGAGAAGGACAGAGCCTGGAGCTGGAGACTCCAGAGGTGATGCTGTCTGGAGGAATCCCTGAGGTGAAAATAAACAACAGGAAAGATGAAATTGGGGATTTTACTGTGTCCAGTTTGGGGCTCTTCTAATCAGGAAGGATATGGAGAGCATTCAGGGAAGGGAATGGAGCTGGGGAGGGTCTGGAGAGCCAGGAGGGGCTGAGGGAGCTGGGAAGGGTCTGGAGAACCAGGAGGGGCTGAGGGAGCTGGGAAGGGTCTGGAGAACCAGGAGAGGGGCTGAGGGAGCTGGGAAGGGTCTGGAGAACCAGGAGGGGCTGAGGGAGCTGGGAAGGGTCTGGAGAACCAGGAGGGGCTGAGGGAGCTGGGCAGGGGCTGAGCCTGGAGCAAAGGAGGCTCAGGGGGCCCTTGTGGCTCTGCACAAGTCCCTGCCAGGAGGGCACAGCCGGGGGGGTCGGGCTGTGCTCCAGGGAACAGGGACAGGAGCAGAGGGAACGGCCTCAGGCTGGGCCAGGGCAGCTCAGGGAGGGATCAGCAGGAATTTTTCCATGGAAAGGGGCTCAGGCCTTGGCAGGGGCTGCCCAGGGAGGTTTGGAGTCACCATCCCTGGAAGTGTCCAAGGAATTCCTGGAGGTGGCACTCAGAGCTCTGGGTTGGGGACAGGGAGGGCTCAGTCACAGCTCAGACTCCATGGTCCTGGAATTCTTTTCCATCCTGGAATTCTCTGGAGCGTCTCCTGCCCTGGCAGGGATGGATCCAATCCCGTTGTCAGGATGGATTGGGATTGTCCCTGCTGGGACTGCCAGAGCTCCAGGAGCGTTTGGAGAACACTCCCAGGGACAGGGTGGGATTGTTGGGATGTCCTGGGACTGGGTGATCCCTGTGGGTCACTTCCCACTCAGGACATTCCATGATTCTGTGACTCCAGAGCCCTCATTTGGAGTAACCGGACAAATTCCAGCCATCCCAATTAACAGCTCCTATTTGTGGGAATCAGGAATTTATCCACAATTTTAAGGCTTCTCTCCATGCTGGGCTTCCTGTGGGAGGCATCTCCTGGGGTTTTATCTCCCTCTGTGGCAGGATCAGGATGATCCAATTCCTCAGAGGCCTGGACAAGGTGGGACAGGACATTCCCCCTCAGCCCCAGGCTCCTCCCATGTCCTCAGGTTCTTCCCAGGTTTTTCCAAGCTGGTTCAGGACATTTTAGGAGTTTGAGAGGGGTGGTTTGCTCCAAGAGACACAACCCTGGAGCCAGCAAAAGTTGGGATTTGGGATACAGAGACCCCAAAACTTCCTCTGTTGAGCTTGGGGAGCCCAACCCAAACCAGAAAAAAAGGATTTGGGACCATCAGAGTGTCCCTCAGTCCCTCAGGGAAGGAATTCCCTCAGGGAATCCTGCCTTTTCCATTGGCACTGATTGGATGGGTGCAAAGGAGTTAAAAATTCCCAGAGCCTGACTGGGCAGATCACTGGAATTCTGAGTTTTGCCCCTGTTTTATTGCGATGGAAAATGAAATTAGAGAAAGGATTTCTGCATGGATCAGTGTCAGGGCCTGGGAAAGGGCCCTGCTGTCCATTTTTTCCAGTTTTTCCAGTAATTAATGGAATTTTGTTGGTGTTTATCCATCCCTCTCTGCAGAGCTTGGCTGTGCCCCCACCACATCCAGGAGATCTGGAGGAAAACCATTCCCTGGATCTCCTGCAGCCCTTGGAGGAGAGGCTGCAAGGACAAGCCCAGCAGGACACCAGCCAGGTACGATTTTCCAAGGATTTCAGAGGGACTGGGATGCAAATCTTAATCCTGGGGGAGGCTTCTCCATATCCCTGGAGAACACCAGAACTCCTGGAATGGGCAGGAAAAAAAAAATCCCTTTGGCAGCGACAAAAATCCCTTGGGAAATGTTTTGTTGGTTAATTCCACAATTTTGAGGGGGAAAACCAGGATAATCCCATTTTATCTGATCCCATCCTTGTGTTAGTCCAGCTTGGTTGACTGAAAAGTTGATGGTTCCCAAGACTTTTAAAGCAGGGATAATGCAAATTCCAAAGAGGGAATTTAAAATATGCCTCCTACAGGACCTTCCCTTTTCCTTCCCACTTTCCATGGGTATGGAAATTCCTGGATATGGTCTCAGGATATCCCACAGATATTCCAGGATATTCCTGCGGTGCTCTGGAGCACCTGAATCATTTAAAGAGGAGGATTTTAGGGTCCAGGCAGGAATTTGGGGATTTTCTCTGATCCCTAAAATCCCATTTCCCTCTGTTTTCCTGCCCTCCTGGGCAGAGATTCCTTTCCCAAATCCTGCTCCAAACCCGGCCCTCTCCAGTTTGGACATCCCTATGGAATTCTTGGAAATGCCAAGAGGCAGGACAGCACCAGCTTTAAAAAGCAAAGGGGAAAAATCCCTGGGATATTTCCTTGGAGCTGCAGGAACAGCATCAGCAAGGATATTTTTTATTTTCATATGGCAAGACGGGAGTGACTGCAAGTGGGGAGATGCAGCTCCAGGAAATCCCGCTCTGGTTTATCCACTTCGCCGAGCTCTTCCTTTTGCTCCCTTTATCCCTGCCCTGGCTCGGGAAATGAATTCCAGGGATAATCACGGAGCTGGGGTCGCGATGGCTCCAGCGGCCACGAGAGGGCTCCCGGCTCCAACAGAAAATCCTGGAGCGGGAACCGCGGCTCTGGAGACGCCGCCGGGATGTGCCAAGAGCATCCCGGGCTCTGCTTTTCCTCCTGGGTGCAGCAATTCCCTCTCCTGGGAATGGTCAGGCTGGAGGAACACAGAGGATGGAGCCCAGATCCATCGGGTTTGGAATGAGTTGGGTGGGAAGGGATTTAAGGATCACCCCATTCCATCCCCCTGCCATGGCAGGGAATCTTCCACCATCCCAGCCCCAGGGTCCAGCCTGGCCTTGGACATTGCAGGGATGCAGGGGCAGCCCCAGCTGCTCTGGGAATCCCTTCCCAAAATCCCAGCCCAGTCTCCCTCTCCAGGGAATTCCCTCCATTCCCAGCTCTCCCAGCCTGGGATTGGATCCATCCCCACCCCGACTCCTCTCTAGGAAGGGATTTTGGGATCCGGGGGCTTCACTGGGAACCTCAGGACTCCAGGAAGGGTCTCCCTTCCCTTTTCCATCCCCAACTTCCATAAAAATCCCTCGGGATGGATTCTGAGTGTCCCAAATCCCAGAATCCCAGAGCAGTTTGGGTGGGAAGGGACCTTCAACCCCATCCCATTGCAATCCCACCATCCCAGGCTGCTCCAATCCTTCCTTGGGCACTGCAGGGATGCAGGGGCAGCCCCAGCTGCTCTGGCAATCCCAGCCCAGCCAGGAATTCCTCATTGCCAAGATCCCATCCCTGGCTGCCCTCTGGCACTGGGAGCCATTCCCTGGGTGCTGTCCCTGCAGGCCTTGGCCCCAGTCCCTCTGCAGCTCTCCTGGAGCCCCTGCAGGCCTGCAATGTGCTGGAAGCTCTCCCTGGAGCCTTCCCTTCTCCAGGGGAACATTCCCAGCTCTCCCAGCCTGGCTCCGGCCCTGGAGCAGCTCCATGGATTCCTCTGGATTTCCTCCAGCAGCTCCTGATGATCCCCATTCTATCAGGAGCTTTATCAACACAGAACAACTCCCACAAATACTTTAGGACGCTGCAAACTCCCTCAGCAGGACAGGATCTGCATCCCAAGGATGTTTTCCTTGCTTGCATTTGGAGTAAAATCCCATTTATCCTCATGAGAAGGGAACAGCGGATTCCAAAGGCAGGGAAGGAGCAGCTCCACATCCTGGAGATGCCAAGGAGGGATGGAGCCAGTTTTCCTGCCAGATTTCCCAGTAGCAGCAGCAGGAATCACAAATTTCCACCTGGAAGAGCCCAGGAGCTCCATCCCTGAGGAGCAATTCCTGGCAGGAGTTAACTGGAAGCAAAGGAACCCCTGGGAAGAGCGGGATGAGCCCAAATCCACATGTCCAGAGCAGGGCTGGATACTCACCCATGGATGAGCCTCTGCTTTGGGGTTATCCCAAAACATTCCTGTCCTCCATCCCTGGATTTCAGCTTATTTCTTTCCAGAGTTCATTTGGATAAATCCCCCTCATCTCCATGAGGATAAACTCACAATTGCTTCATTTTCCTCCCTGAAATCCTCTCTTTTTTTTTTCTATTTTTCCCTTTCCTTTTCTGCAGGAATATTTTTTTTTCCTCTCCCTTTTATTTACATTTTCCCTCTTTTTTTTCTTTTTTTCCCTTCCCTCTTTTCCTTCCTTTTTTTTTTTTTTTTCCCTGCCAGCAACAAATCATTCCTCGAGGAAGCAGCAGCCTCCCAGTTTTTCTTGGAAGTGCCTCATTCCTGGAGCAGGAAACTGCCAAAATTACAGAGGAATTATGGAATTAATGGAATCTCATTTACCCAGGGAGATTCCCCAGCAAATGGGATCCATTTCAAACCCCAACCAGGTCTTGGCAACCTCTGGAATCTCTGGAATCGCCTCCACGAGGATCTGTGGAACATTTTAGAGCCATTTCCAGGGAAATGAGCAGTGGTGCCATCCCATGGTGCCACCTCTGGGGGATTTTCCCTCCTTTATCCCAAAAAATCCCACCCTGGATGGGTTCTCCCCGTGCCACCCTATCCTTCATCCCTCTTTTATCCCTTTTCCCCTCATCCTCTTCCAGTAAAGAATTCCAGTTTTAATTGGTTCAAAAATTGGGGTTTTTTTCCCCCTTGTGAGCCAGAAATTTGCTGGGCTCATTATCCATGAGGTGGAATTATCCCTTGGTTTTTTAAAATCCAGGAAAAAAGGATGAACATCCCTGAAAACCTCACCAAGCTGCACTCACCAACATTCCCTGGGAGTTTAGGATTTATTTTCCCTGCTTAAACCATCTAAAAAGCCATTAAATTATTGGGGGGGGGGAAAATAAAAAATAAAATAAAAATAAAAATTTATAAATATAAATATATATATAATATATAGTATATAAAAATAAAATTTAAAAAAAGGAATATCCCTAAATAACTGCACTAAATCCTGATTTTTTCTTCTCCTTCTTGTGCTCCTGGAAGATCTCAGGACATTTATGGCCAATAAATTCAAATTTCTGCTTTCAGATCCAAATATTCCCCAAATATTTGCCTCAGGAAATAATTGCTGGGAATATTCTTGATAGGAATATTCTCATTTTTCCAATGGATCATTGCCTCCTGTTGCCAGGGAAAAGCAGGAACAATTTAGGAACCAGGTCAGGAATTATTTGCTTTACCTTGTGTGCCTTAAGTATTCCAAATTATCACCGAGGGGCTGATTAACATATGGCCCTTAATTGGCATTAATTGATGGTTTATTCCAATTGGATGCCCCAGGTGCAGTAAACATGGAGTTGCCTGGGAATGGCTGGAGCAGGGAGGGATTTTTAGCTCAATTTTGGAATATTTTAGGTTTTATTGCTTCGAAACGGCCGCGGATTTATGGCCTGGCCATAAACTGGAAAACGGAACCATGGAATTCTTAGGGTTGGAAAAGATAATTTTGGTTTTATTGGTGTTAATGTTATTATTTTATAATTAGAAATTCACGGAATCATGGAATGGGGTGGGAGAGATCCTAAAGCCCACCCAGTTCCACGGGCAGGGACACCTTCCACTATCCCAGGTTCTCCCAGGCCCCATCCAACCTCACCTTGGACACTTCCAGGGATGGGGAATCCACAATTTCTCCACGAAACCTTTCCCAGGGCCTCCCCATTCCCTGGGTAAGGAATTTTTTTCCTCCCATCCAATCCAGTTCTCCCCTCTGCTGGTTTTTAAACCATTCCCTGTCCATATATCAGGTGCTGTGTTTCCCTTCCCGCAGGAAAACGGGAATTCCGACAGCGGCTCCGCGATCCCGAGGCACAGATCCAGGAGATCCCGCCCCGTAAGGATCCCATTCCAGAGCCATCCCTGTGATCCAGGAGGAAGCAGTGCCCCTTCCCTGGAGGCTCCACCACCAGCTCATCCCCCTGGTGCTCCAGGAGCTCGGAAATTCCCGTTGGGATCCACGGTGAGCAATGGAAGTGGGCCCTTATTCTCCCACCTGGGTAAAGACGCGATGAATGTGGAAATTTAGGGATAAATATCCATAAATAAAGCAGGAAACAGGTGCTGCAGGAACCATTTTTCATGGACAAACAGATCCTTCTCTGTGAATTTATCCAGGGAAATGAGGGAACAGAATAATCTGGGTTTTGGGGAAAACAGAACAACTGGAATCCCCTTGGAATGTCAAAGGTATTTCCCTGTGAGGGTGGGTGGTGATAAACGTGCCCATTCCTGCCACACCTGAACATTCCAGAGATCTTTAACACAAGATCCCGGAAATGGGGGGGAAAAAAGTTTATTTTTATAAAAAAATATAGGAGCAAAAATTCCTGTTCCCAGGAGGAATGGATGGGAAATTCAGGATGATTTTCCTGTGAATGGATTTCTTTGAAAGCAGGGAGTGACCCTCGCCCTGCATTCCCAGGAGGAATGAGCTGAGCTCATCCACACCTTCTCCAGAAATTCCAGGGCTGAAGTGGGACACCTGTGCCACTGCCAAAAGCCTGGAATTGCTCAGGAATTCCTTGGTCCTGGCAGCTCCCAGATGTCCCATCCAGGCTGGAGCAGATGAGGGGCCTGGAGCCACCCCAAATCCAACCAGGAACTCTCCAAAGGATCCTGGTGATCCCTGGAAACCCCCAGCTTCCCTCTGGGATTTCCCACCTCCTTCCTCACATCCCATTCCTCAGAGGCGTCTTTTCCATGGCTCAAGGAAAAGTTTTTCCAGCTGCTCTCACAATTCCCTCTCCTCTTTTTGAATCCAAGGCATATCCAGGCCCTCATCATCCAAGGAGAATCAAGGTACCGAATTCCTCCTGTCCTGCTCTTATCCCAGGGAGGAGGCAGCTGCTCCTTTCTCCCATCTTATCCCACTCTACCCCACGGATCCCATCCCATCCCATCCCATGGATCCAATGGACCCCATCCCATCCCATCCCATCCCATGGATCCAATGGACCCCATGGATCCCATCCCATCTCATGAATTCCATGGATCCAATCCCATGAATCCTATCCCGTCCCATCCCATCTTGTGGATCCCATGCATCCCATCCCATGGATCCCATCCCACACACCCCATCCCACTGATCCCATTCCATGGATCCCATCCCACAGATCCCATCACATGGATCTCATCCTCTGGATCCCATCCCATTCCATCTCATGGATCCCATCCCATCACATCCCACGGATCCCATCCCATGGATCCCATCCCACAGATCCCATCCCATCCCATGGATCTCATCCTCTGGATCCCATCCCATCCCCTCCCATGGATCCCCTCCCATGGATCCCATCCCATCCCCTCCCATGGATCCCATCTCACAGATCCCATCCCATCCCCTCCCATGGATCCCATCTCACAGATCCCATCCCATCCCATGGATCCCATCACATCCCACGGATCCCATTCCATGGATCCCATCCCACAGATCCCATCCCATCCCATGGATCTCATCCTCTGGATCCCATCCCATCCCCTCCCATGGATCCCATCCCATGGATCCCCTCCCATGGATCCCATCCCATCCCCTCCCATGGATCCCATCCCATCCCATGGATCCCATCCCATCCCATGGATCCCACGGATCCCATCCCATGGATCCCATCCCATCCCAGTGCCTTTTTCCTTGCAGAAGGAGGGAAGTGGCCCAGCAGATCCCTTCTCCCCTGGCCCAAAGGTCAGTGCTTTTATCCCACATTTTAATGTGCATTCCCAGGATAATGATCCCTTTTCCCAGAGCTGCCTCACTTTGGAAACTGAGGAATCACAGGGAAAAAAAAATCAGGAAAATCTGGAGATGAAATCACCGGTTCTGCCATCGGCGATGAGCAGGAATTCCAGGGTGGAATCTTTCACAGCTGATCCAAACATGGTGTTTGTGTTTTGGGAATTCTCAAGCAGTTTGGGATTCCTCCTGTCTCCTTCAAAATCATGGAATTCTTTAACATCCACAGTATCCTCGGATAGGGAAACCCTGGATTTTTCCTTTGCTCCAGGATTTGTGCTTTTCCCTCTGCATTCCCACTGCACAGGAGAATTCCCAATCCGTTGTGGGAATGTGGGTGGTGGAATTCAGGGATTCCTCCATGGATATTTTGCCAAGAACTGCAGCAGGAATAGGGGCAGCACCCACTTGCTGCAAAGAGGGAAGGGAAAATTCCTTGGAATAATGAATTTTTGGGATTGACTATTCTGGGGATTGGTTGTTTTCCAGGGAGACGTGGGAGCTCCTGGATCCCGTGGAGACAAAGGAGAAAAGGTAGGGATGGGGTTTTCCTGATCTTTGAAACCAGAATTCCCTGTGTTGAGAGGGTCTGGAAAGGGAAAGGCGGTTGGGAATACGCTCATGGAGAGGACAATCAATGGAAACTGGGATTGGCACATTCCCACCTTTATCCCCGAATCTTCCTGGTTTGGGTTTTTTTTTCCAAATTCCAGCAGTTTCCCACCTATCTGCCACGCTCAGGAGGAAATCCAAAATTTAAGAGTTGGATTTAGTGATTTTTGAGGAATTTTCCAGCCGAAATGATGGAATTATTCTATCCTACAATTCCAAAAATTCAAGTGGTGCAAAGAGGGAAGGGAAATTCCAAGGAATAATGAATTTTTGGGATTGATTTTTTTTTTTGGGGATTTGTTGTTTTCCAGGGAGAAATGGGAGCTCCTGGAGCCCGTGGAGACAAAGGAGAAAAGGTAGGGGTGGGGTTTTCCAGCCTGATCCTTTGAAATTCCAGCAGTTTCCCACACATATGGCACATCCAGGAGGAAATACAAAAGTTCAAAGTTGGATTTAGTGATTTTTGAGGAATTTTCCAGCCCAAATGATGGAATTATTGTATTTTATGACGCCGAAAATTCAAGGGGGGGTCCCCAACATTCGTTTTCTGCTGGATAAGAGAACTAAAAGATGGGATGGACAAGGAAATTCCAGCCCTGGCATGAGGGCAGGGATGGAAAAAAATGCCACAAAAAAAACCCCCTCATTTCACGGACACTTTGGGCAGTGAAAATTTATAGGGAGCAGGTGGCAGATCCAGGGGGACGGGACACGGAATTCCAGGAGAAAGGGAGGTTTGGAGAAAGGCAGAATCCCATGGGGAATTTTGGATGGAACCCTGGGGGAAAAGGAGGGAAGGGGAGGGGCTGGAAAGGGAATTTTGTCTTGCAGGGACAGCCTGGGGATGGGGGAGAACCTGGAGAGAAGGGGAGTGCTGGAATTGGCTCCAAAGTTTATTTGGGAATCTCCTCCGAGAGCAGCCTGGGTGGGGCTGGATCCAATCCCAGCCCTGGGATATCAATGAATTAAATCCAAGGAATTAAAGAGCTGCTGTCCAGCAGGACTAATGATGGCAAACCAAAAATATTGACATAAAAAAATTATTATTTGTTAATTTTATTTATTTATTTATTTATTTTAATAGTTATTTGTCTGATATTTAATTATTTATTATTTAATTACTAATTATTATTTCTGATGAAGCTCTTTTTGTCTAATTATTTATTACTAATAAATAATTAGATAAAAAGATCTTCATCAGAATTATTTATCATGGAGAAGCTGAAACTCCCAGGACAGGACAGAACAGCGCATGATACCGAAGTAATTAAATTAATTTAAATTAATTATTTTGGTGTTTGAAAAATAATTAATTTATTTTAAAGCAATAATTTTTAAAGCAATTAATTATGCTTTTATAATTATTATTTATATAATTATTTTATATAATATTTATTGTTTTATAATAATTATTTACATAATTTTTTTAAAGCAATTATCTTAAAATTAGCCAAAAACCCAATAATTGAAGTAGAGATTGATGTCACTCATCCAGACACAACCTGAGTGGGCGTTTGATCACCCCTCTCATCCCATCACTGAATTCCTTGGAATTAGGGCATTTTCCCAGCTTTTTCCCACTTTCCAGGCAGAGAATCCCTGGAAATCTCCAGCTCAGGGGTGACAATTCCATGACCTCGGAATCCTCTCTTTATTCCCAGGGCACCAAAGGAGACCAAGGGGAAGAAGGTCAGAAGGTAAAGGACAAAGCTGGTGCCAGCCAGGGGGGACTTTTCCTCCTTTTCCCATATCCCACATTCCCAGCTCAGGATCAGCGTCCAGGTCACCTCCTCAGGTGTGGCTGGGGACCAGGAGGAGATTCCAGGAGGATCACATGGATAGAACACCCTGGGAATGAGTCATGAATGCCAGGGAATGAGTCTGACCCAGAGTCCTGGGATACCATTCCCAGAAATATTCCAGGAGGATCACACAGACAGGGCACCTGGGAGTCGTGAATGCCAGGGAATGTCTCTGACCCAGAGTTCTGGGATACCATTCCTGGGAATATTCCAGGAGGATCACGTGGACAGGACACCTTGGGAATGAGCCATGAATGCCAGGGAATGAGTCTGATCCAGAATCCTGGGATAACGTTCCCAGGAACATTCCAGGAGGATCACATGGACAGAACACCTTGGGAATAATGCCAGGGAATGTGTCTGACCCAGAATCCTGGGATCCCATTCCCAGAAATATTCCAGGAGGATCACACGGACAGGACACCTTGGGAATGAGTCATGAATGCCAGGGAATGTGTCTGACCCAGAATCCTGGGATCCCATTCCCAGGAACATTCCAGCTCCCTCTTTTCCAGAGCTGATTCCCAGCAGCTCTGTCTCATCCAGAGGAGATGAGGGCTCTGCAGGAGCCCTCGGAATGGGATCAGCTCCGTGGGATTTCAGCTGGATCTCCACGGAGCAGCACGAACCACACTCTCCCTGTGCTGGGTTTACACTGGAAGGAGAATTCCTGATTTTTCCTGACTTTCCTTTCACAGGGAGAGCCTGGAATTGGGTTCAGAGGTCCCATTGGCCAGGCTGGAGTACCTGGATTTAAGGTAAGGTTGAATCTCTCTTGGAATTTTTTTTTTTCCTGGGTTTTTCCTCTTTGCCATCCTGGTTTTCCACTGTTGGGTGTGGAGCACGGAAGTGACTGCAAAGAGCAAGCACCAAAATCATCCTGGAAAGGCAGGAGAAGGATTTGGGATAGAGGGAATGCCCTGTGTCCTCCAAAGGGCCATTCCAGAGGGAGATCCTGAGGATAAAAATGGAATTGTGGAAGGGTTTGGGGTGGCCTCTCTGCAATCAGCAGGGACATCTCAGGCTGGGGAAAAAATCCAGGGAATTGTGGGCTCGGCAGGAATGAGCTCCAGGGATCCCTGGGATGTTTGAATTCACCACAGGTCAGGAACCAAAGGCTCTGTCCTTATGTAGGCATGGAAAAGCCCTTTTGTCACCAGAACTTGGGAAGAAAAGACATCCCGAAGTTTGGTGACAATTCCTGCAGCCCTTGGATCTCCTCATGGATCAGGACTGGAATGTCCCAAATTCCACACACTGGTCATGGGAATTCAAGGAGACATCCCAGATTTTCTCCAGGAGCTCCAGCAAATCCCACCCAATATCCCAATTCCAGAGGGAGACCCAGAGGGAGATCCAAAGGATAAATACGGAATCATGGAAGGGTGGGGGCTGACCTCTCTGCAATCAGCAGGGACATCTCAGGCTGGGGAAAAAAATCCAAGGAATTGTGGGCTTGACAGGAATCCCTGGGATGTTTGAATTCACCACAGGTCAGGAGCCAAAGGCTCTGTCCTTATCTAGCCATGGAAAAGCCCTTTTCTTCACCAAAATTTGGGAAGAAAAGACATCCCAAAGTTTGGTGACAATTCCTGCAGCCCTTGCATCCCCTCATGGATCAGGACTGGAATGTCCCAAATTCCATGTGCTGGTCATGGGAATTCAAGGAGACATCCCAGACTTTCTCCAGGAGCTCCAGCAAATCCCACCCAATATCCCAATCCCCTGTGATTCCCTCTCCAGGGCGAGCCAGGGGCCCCGGGACCTCCAGGAGCTCAGGGCATCCAAGGAATCCGCGGCAACGCCGGCACTCCCGGATCCCAGGGGGACAGAGGGGCTCCAGGTCTGCCCGGAATTCCGGGACAGAAGGTGAGGGGACACCATGGGCTGTGTTTGTCACCTCAAGGTGACCGCAGTGAGCAAACTGTCCAGGCCAGGTGGCCCCTGTGGGCCAAAGGCCCACAATTCCAGGTTTTCCTGAGCCTGGAGGCTGTCAGGGAAGTGGGAACAAATCCCAGTTAGGATAGGAAAGGTACTGGGAATGATTAGAACGATGGGATGATCCTCGGGTTCCAAAAGAAAACAGTGGAGCCCCCAGGAAATTGTTCTTCCTGGGAATTCAATGGTGGGACTGGGAAGGAGTGGCCATGGGGATGGCAGCTGGAATTTTGGGGTCATTAATCCCTGGGAACAGAGGGAGGAATCCCAGAATCCCAGGATCACTGAGGTTGGGAAAGCCCTCCAAGATCAAGGAGTCCAAGCTGTGCCAAATCCCCATTGAGTGCCACATCCAGGAATTCCTTGGACACCTCCAGGGATGGGGACTCCAGACCTCCCTGGGCAGCCCCTGCCAAGGCCTGAGCCCCTTTTCCATGAGGAAATTCCTGCCGTGAGGAAATTCCTGCCAGTGCAGGGAACCCTCGCCTCACCAGCTCCCGCTTTTGTCTGGATCAGGGAAACTGGGGCCTTTCCCATCCGTGTGTTCTCCTCTTAAAGGGTTTTGTTTTCCAGGGGGAACGTGGGAGGAGAGGCCGGAGTGGATCTCCTGGGCCCATGGGACCACCAGGATCCCCAGGAAAAGAGGTGGATTTGTACATATTCCCTGTGCCTTTTGGGAGGGAGGGATGGGTGAGGGATCTGGGCTGGATGGGAATTCCATCCAACTTCCATCCTCTGGGAATGTTGGGCTAGGAGAGCACTGAGCACTTCCAAAGCAAATCCTCCCTTTTATTTTGTTCTCCTTCTCCCGCAGGGAATTCCTGGGACACCTGGACCCAAAGGCAACAAGGTCAGTGCCACCCTCCTGGGAAAGCCATGAGCAGAAATCCTGGGATGGGAATGGGACAAATCCCTGCCTTCTCCTGGCTCCTCACCCCTGACCCCATCCTACTTCATCCCATTCCACCCTCACTCCCTTCCTCCCATGGTGGCTGCAGCATCCTCCAGAGAGAACAGCAGAAAATCCATGGATTTGGGTCTCCTGAGTCTTCCTGGGACTTCAATCCTGGCCAAACTAATCAGGAATTGCGTGGTGGGGTTTCCCTGCTCCCGGTGACACCTCTGGAATTCACTGTTTTCCAGGGAGAAGCCGGTGTTGGAGCCGCTGGCCCGAGAGGTCCCCGTGGATTCCCTGGCCCTCGGGTAAATAAATAAATATTCCATAAATATTCCATAAATATTCCAGGCTTGGATTCCTGCAGTCTCCAGCCCCTTTGGAGGCAGCTTCATCCATTACCTCCTTCCCACCCATCCAGAAATTCCTGAAGGGTTTCAGGCAGCAAAATTCACTTTTCATTCCTATCCCTGAATTCCTATCCCAATTCCCTATCCCCGAGGAGTTTTGGTCTTGTTCCAGCAAAGTCGGAATCGGAGCCCATGTTTGAATTTGCTGCTCCTGTGGCTGTCCCACAAAAAAATCGGGATGTTATGGCCCAATCCATTGGGACAAACTCCCCACCTGCTTTGGGATGAGACCCTGAGGCAAAACACTCCCTGAAAATGTCAACAGCTCTGGGTAAACCTCGCTGGAGCTTCATTTTCCAAAGGAAATGATGGAAAAATGTTTCTGCTCTTCCGACTCCGGCATAAATCTAAATCCCAGGATCTCAGGTTGTGTTGGCTTCATATGGGAGACCTGATTTTGGCCTCAGTTATTTGGAATTTGGGCAGTTCCTGAGGCTTAAAGGCAGCTCCTGTAGGGTCAGCTCCTGTAGGTGCACATGGACCCAGTGCAGCTCTTCCATCCCAATCCATAGGAACACCCAGCACCTCATCCTGATGGAGGCATGAGGAGGTTGGACAGGTCCTCTGGAGACAGGGAATTCTGCCTGCCCCATTCCCAGCGGGACGGTTTGTGGGTTTGGGATTCCCCGTGTGCCTCACTCCCCGTTTCTGTCCCTGCCCCTCTGCTGCGTCCCCCAGGGTGACGAGGGCATCGTGGGAATGCGGGGTCCCCCTGGAATGATGGTGAGTGCTCCGATATTCCCGGAAAACCATGGATCCACGGCTGGCAGAGTCCCCAGGAGCCATGAGAGAAATAAAATGGGATTCTTCCAGTGGGAAATAGAGATTTGGGAACCCGAATTCCAGTGGGATGGGGGAGCGGGAATCCTGTGAATTCCTTACTGTCCTTGTCTGTTTGGGTGGCTCATTCCAAGGTTTGGAAGCCCTCCTGGGATATCAATCCCTGCCTGCTGTTGTCAGGTCTGGGGGAATTTCAGGGCAGGAATTTCAGGCTCTTGTTCCACTGGAGGAGGCTGAGTAGGGGGAGACACAAATGGCAGCTGGAATTTGGATAAATTAATTATTATTAATTATTATTTATTAGGCTGTTGTTTTTCATGGAATGAAAAAGGAAGAGGATTTTTTTTATAAGGACACGGAGCAATAGGAAATGAGGGAATGGCTTTAAACTGGAATAGGCCAGGGATAAATGGGATATTGGGAAGAAATTCTTCCCTGTGGGGCTGGGGAGGCCCTGGCAGAGAATTCCCAGAAAAATTGTGGCTGCCCCATCCCTGGAAGTGTCCGAGGCCAAGTTGGACAAGGCTTGGAGCACCCTGGGATAATGGAAGGTGTCCCTGCAGATGGAAATTCCCATCTTCCTGCATGTTCCTGGGAAATTAGCAAACAGGGGTGACCACGATGGCTTTTCCCCTCCCCAAATTTGCCTCCCATCCTGGCTTGGCCTCCACGGGATCTGGAGATCCCCATCAAGGATCCACCTTCACCTTGGAGGAACCTCTTGGAGCAGCCCGGCTTTTCCTTGATGCTGAGGGTCCCAAAAATCCCAGTGGGATTCCCAAAATGAGGGAATTTGGCTGAATTTATCCACCTGCCAGGAGAATCCTGGTGGTGCACAGAGGATTAAAGTAGGAGCTCCTGTGCTGGTTCTTCCAGCAGATTTTCCATGCTGGAGCCCACCCCTGGAAGCAGCTCTGCCTTTGGATGGAGGCTGCTCTCTCCCAGCTTTCCACCTTCCCACTTTCCTCCTGTTTTTGTGGATCCTCACGTGTTTTTTATGTGTTTTTCCAGGGTCCAAAAGGCTTCCCAGGCGTGAAAGGCCAAAGAGTAAGAGCTGATCTTATCTACAACTTTTATCTTATCTGCAGTTCTTATCTACATCTTTTATCTTCTCCACACGGCATCCTGATGTTGTAGGGAGCCGCTGCCCTTTTGAACCAGTGGGAATAATCCTAGGAAATCCTGGGAATGGGCTGGGAGAGCCCCTGCATCTCCTGGGAATGGGCTGGGAGAGCCCCTGCATCTCCTGGGAATGGGCTGGGAGAGCCCCTGGATCAGGCTTTGGGAATTATCCCAGGATCTCCTGGGAACAGGCTGGGAGAGCCCCTGGATCAGGCTTTGGGAATCATCCCAGAATCTCCTGGGAATAGGCTGGGAAAGCCCCTGGATCAAGCTTTGGGAGTCATCCCAGATCTCCTGGGAATAGGCTGGGAGAGCCCCTGGATGTCCTGAGAATGGGCTGGGAAAGCCCCTGGATCAGGCTTTGGGAATCATCCCAGGATCTCCTGGGAACAGACTGGGAGAGCCCCTGGATCTCCTGGGAATAAACTGGGAGAGCCCCTGGATCTCCTGGGAATGGGCTGGGAGAGCCCCTGGATCAGGTTTTGGGAATCATCCCAGATCTCCTGGGAATGGGCTGGGGGAGCCCCTGGATCAGGCTTTGGGAAACATCCCAGGATCTCCTGGGAATAAACTGGGAGAGCCCCTGGATCAGCCTCATGTGCTCTGCACTCCAGCTCCTATTCCATTCAGATTCTATGAAAAGGTTTGAGGGAGAAATTTGGGAAATCCTTCGTTTTCAGGATGCCATCCCACCCCTGCAGGATGGAGGTGCTGAATCCCATTGGGATGGGGAATCCAGCAGCAATCCCACATTGTGCTGAGCATGGAGTCAGGAAAACCCCACCTCAGTCCCTGGGGTTTTATTCATTGTCTAATCCATAAATTTGGGGTTTCCACAACATTTCATGGCGAGCTGAGCGTTTTCCAGAGTGTCCAGAGGATCTGACTTCCAGCTCCAGGGGATTTTAGTGGGCTTGGAGTGGGAATCAATGGCCTGAGCAGCACAGGAGGGAATAAAAAGGGAATAATTCACCTTTTTTTTTTGTTTCTTTTCCTGTTTTTAGGGTGATCGGGGACTTCTGGGACCAAAGGGAGAACGAGTAAGGACATTCCAGATTTTTGGGGGTTTTCCTTTCCCTGTGTGGCTCCCAGAAAAGCCTGGATCCATCCTTTCCTTGCTGTGCCTATGAAATTGAGAGGAGGCAACACCTGGATTCTCCCCTTCCTTTGTGGGGGTCTCCACCACTTTAAATCAAGTTTTTTTTTATTCCATCCTCGCACTGGAAACATCTCTGGGGAGCTGAGTTTGTGGGATGGATTTCATGGGATCCTATAAAGCACAACAACAACCAAAAAAAAAAAAAAATAGAATAAAGAGGAAACTAATTTTGGGAACAATTTGCTGGGGCACAAAAATCCTGAATTAAGAGAGGAAGAAAATTCCCCCTGATTTTTGGAATGAGCAGCTGACCCCAAAGCCAACCTTAATTTCCAGCAGCCCGAGCTGGCTCCTGACAGGTAATGGGAAAATAACTCCTCAAGTGCTCCTGGAAAAATGCTCAGAAACCGCTGAACTCGTGCCCGGTGTTTTGTTAAGTCCCTTCCTGGCCGGAATGGCTGGTTGGAAAATGAGGTTTTGGAAGAGCTCCGTGATGATGCCGCCTTTGAGTCACGCAATATTCCGTGATTAAGGCCCATTTGTCTCTGAGGAAGCTCCTCTGGAAAGGAACTCGCCCCGGAGACCAATCAATTCTTAATTTGCTTCGTGAGGAGGCCTCGGAATTCTTCCCAGGCCGAAGGAATGCGGGATGAGTTTTCCGAAGGATGCCTCTGTAAAAGATGAGGTGGAATCGGAGATAGAACGGGAGCCGGAGGGGAAAATTGGTTTGGGTTTCTTCCACCTGATTCCAGCTTAATTTTCCATCCCATTCTCCCTGGATCAGTGTAGGAATAACCCCATGGATCCCAGGGTTGGATTAAACTGCAGGGTTTTTAGTCTTCCTTCTATTCCCAAAATTTGTTGAGCCCCATCCTGGCTCTGTTAGAGAGCTGGGAAGCAGGAATGTGTATGAAACCAGAATTCAGGCAGGGTCCTGTGGTGAGGGTTGGACAGAGTCCAAAAAATGTCGGATTTTTGGGAATATTGATGGATGTGGAGTTGGTAAAAGCCCAGCAAGGCAGAATCACCCAGATCAGGAATATTTGCACTGAAGGGAGGTGAGTGAAGGGAATTTTTTCCGAAGGAAACCGAGCTGCCCACCTTTGGAGACACAACCATCCCTCCTCGAGAGCAGAGACATTCCTTGGAAAAACAGAATTCCACTCCCTGAGGAGCTCAGCCTGGATGTGTCCATGGGGGCTCCTGTGTCCCTGTGGCTCCCAGGGTGACACTTTGGGGGTGTCACCCCCCAAAACCTCCCTCTGAGGGGTGACCTCAGTGCCATTCCTGAGCTCCGGCTGCATCCATGATCCAGGGCACCATGGACAGCTCCATTCCCTGCTGGCAGATGCTTCTCGCAGCTGGGAAGAGCTGGGAATCCCAACCCTCCGAGTGACAAAGCCATGTGTCACTCATGGAATCTGTCCCAGCACTGGGATCAGGGAATGATCCCAGTGTCCCTTTCCACTGGGGTAACACCAGTGGGCTCCAGTATTTTTAGGGATAGGAGGCCACTGGGAAACCTCAGGATTTGGGTTTTTCCGGGCATCTTCATGACCCAGCTTTTAATGAAAGGTGATTAACCCTAACAATTAACATTTTTGTTAATCACTGCATTCCCAGTGGGATCCTCTGAGTGACAAAGCCATGTGTCACTCACGGAATCTGTCCCAGCACTGGGATCAGGGAATGATCCCATTGTCCCTTTCCATCCAGGAGAAAAATGCTGGGATAACACCCGAAGGCTCCAACGTTTTTAGGGACAGGAGGTCACTGGGAAACCTCAGGATTTGGGGTTTTCCGGGCATCTTCTTGACCCAGCTTTTAATGAAGGGTGATTAACCCTAGCAATTAACATTTTTGTTAATCACTGCATTCCCAGTGGGATCCTTTGAGTGACAAAGCCATGTGTCACTCACGGAATCTGTCCCAGCACTGGGATCAGGGAATGATCCCATTGTCCCTTTCCACTGGGATAACACCAGAGAGCTCCAGCATTTTTAGGGACAGGAGGTCACTGGGAAACCTCAGGATTTGGGGTTTTCTGAGCATGTTCATGACCCAGCTTTTAATTAAAGGTGATTACCCTAACAATTAATGTCATTGTTAATCACTGCATTCCCAGTGGGTTCCTGAGCTCCTGGTGGATCCCTTTCCCTGTCTCTCCTTTCTCCAGGGTGAATCCATGACAATTTTTGGACCCCAGGGCTACAAAGGCACCAAGGGAGATCCCGTAAGTTTGGCTTTCCAAGCTGTCCCTTCCCTGCTCGGGATCAGTGCAGGGAAGCAGCACTTGGATCCAGCTGGATCCTTCCAGGAGAGGCGGAATAATTCAAACCCACCAATTCCTGGTTTTCCTTTCAGGGTGAGCAGGGACTGCCAGGTTTTGATGGAGACAAAGGCGAGAAGGGAGAGGACGGACCCGTAGGAGAAAAGGTGGGAACTTCCCAAAGCCTGTGAGGAAGGGACTGAGGGCGGTGGAAGGAACTCCCAGAAAAATTATGGGTGCCCCTGGATCCCTGGAACAGAATTCCCAGAAAAACTGCTGCTACCCCATCCCTGGAAGTGTCCTAGGCCAGGCTGGATGAGACTTGGAGCAACCTGGATCATGGAGGGAGTTCCGTGGCTGGGATTGGAACTGGGTGATCTTTAAAGTCGCTTCCATCCCAAACCATCCCGGAATTCTCTGGTCTCTGCTGGAAAACACAGCCACACCCAGTTCTGGCACCGACAGGGAGAGGAGAGGGCTGGCCAGGGGCGTGGGGACCCCAAACAGGTCCCATTTCTCAGGCGTCCCATGGGAAGAGCAACCACTCCATTCCCACATCCCCCTCTCCCTCCAGGAGCCGCCCCTGCTCCCGGAGCCTCTGGAATGCCCTTGGGAAGGCTTGGATGGCTCCCGTGTCCCTGTTGTGTCCCCTGGGTGGTGGCATGGCTCCTCCCTCTCCCTCTGCTCCCCAGGAGCTCATCCCAGGTCCCAGCCCAGCCCCGTTTTCCTGGGAGGAATCATGGAATTCTCCCACTCCCAGCTGAGTCACAGCTCCCATCTCCGTGTCCTACTCATCCCAATTTCCATCTCACGGAAATGGCTTTGGCTTCTCTAGCCTGACCCAGGACTGAATAAATTCAAGTTCCCGCAGCAGCAGTGACACATCCAGCTCCTGTCATTTCCCACGGGAAGCTGCATCCAGGTGTAGCCCAGGTGGGAATTGCCTGATCCAAGGTGGGCACGTCCCTTGGGAAGAGGCAGATCCTGCCCTTTTCTGATCCTGCTGCTCAGGTCCCCACAGTGAAGGAAACACTTGGAGACTCTCCCATGTTTTTTAAAGTCGGATAAAATCCCATGTATTTCATTTGTCCGGTTGGACTCTGATGAAAAATCCCCCATAAAAATAAATCCATAAAAAATAACCCATTAAAATACTCCAGAAAAAGTAATCCATGAAAAATAATCCGTGAGATAACCCACAAACCTCTCCCCTTGGATAAATATCTGGATGGCTTTGGAGGGTGGAATCTCCAGCCCCAGTGAGCCCAGCAGGGCCTTCTCCCGGATTTTTGGCAGAGATAGAGCTCATCCCGAGGATCCAAACCCCCTTCCTGCCTGTTTTCCTTCAATCCCCACCACTGGGCAAGGAATCTTCTCCAGAGCAATTCCCAGAGGTTCCTGCTGGGTCCTGGCACTGCTGGCTTTCCTCCCGACCCCTGGGATGGAATTTTGATATGGAAATGGTGCTTTTGGTCATCTTGGTTATCTCCGTGGGTTTTTTCCATGGATAAGTTGCAGAGAGCAGGTGCTCACAATGTGTTTAACAGGGATTTTAACATTCTAGGGAACCAAAGGAGAAGCTGGATCCAAGGGAATGATGGGACTTTTCGGGAGCAGAGGACCCGTGGGACAGAAGGTGAGCGCCAGACTTGAGGCATCTCCTGCCAGGACTGAGGTGGAAAAATCTCATCCCGGTTTTCCCATGGGATATAATCCCTCATTCCCTCCCCAAAATTGCTGATTGGAGTGATTGAAGCTCTGGAAAAGCAGGAGCAGCTGCATTTTCCAGGAAAATCCTGAAGATTTTAAAGGAGCAGAGAGCTCTGGAAGCTTTTCCAGGCTGGAATGGTCAGTAAGGAGCTGCTGGAATGTCAGTATTCCAGCAGGGAGGTGAGAGACGTTCTCCAAGCTCCATTTAGAGCTGGTGGAATCAATTCTTTTCCAGCTGGGATATTTGGGATATCCCACTGCCCTTCCAGCTGCTACTGTAAGGAGCTCCTCAAAGCTCTCCTTGTCCCTTTTCCAGAATTCCTACAGCATTCCCTGTTTCCAGAGGGATCTCAGCTCTTCCCCAGGGTAACTCATCCCTGCTTTCCTTGCAGGGGGAGCCAGGAGAACGGAGCTCGCCGGGATCTTCCGTGAGTCAGAAAAGTTCCCCTGCCTTTCCAAACCCTGGGTGTGGAGAAGGGCCCTGGTCCTCTCCCAGGGCCGGGAATTTGGGAAAGGGTGGGAAGAGGCCATGGGAACTCAGAGCTGCTCCCCAAAGTCCGTGTTCCAGGAGGTTTTGCTGGAAAACCAGCCTGGATATCAGGGATCACAGCCAGAGGTTTGTGGAAGAAATTCCTCTCTGTAAGGTTCAGGATGCCCTGGCACAGAATTCCCATAAAAATTATGGATGGCCCATCCCTGGAAGTGTCCAAGGCTGGGTTGGACAGGGTTTGGAGCAACCTGGGATAGTGGGAGGTGTCCCTGCCCTTGGGATGGGCTTTGAGGTCCTTTCCCACCCAAACCATTCCGTGATTCCATGATTTTGCGTTAAGGAACGCAATGAAAAATACATTTATTTAATGGTTTTAATGTCTTTGGTGTATTCAGCCCAAGTGGAAAAGTCTCCAAGCTCCAAAGACTCTCAGAATCATGGAATCATGGAACATTTGGAGTTGGGAAGGACCCGCCAGGATCACTGAGTCCAGCTCTTAAATTAAGGGCCCAAACTCCAAATTTCCAAGGTTGTTCCCGAGAAATAAATCCCCACTGATTCCTGGTCACAGCCACGGAATTACTGACAGGCCTGGAATCCCGAGTGAGAATTGCTCCCTGAGGAAAAGGCCCTCATCCAATTAGTAATTGTATTAATTATTATTGTTATCAATAATTATTATCAACCTTCTGAGCACTTGGCCAAAGCCTCGAGGCCGGAATGTGCTGCAAGACCTGGGATCAGCGCTGCTAGGTGTGGGATTGAGGACTGAGGATATTTATGGAATTGTTTTGTAGGGAACACCTGACTCCATGGGGTGAATCCATCCAGGAATGGAGCAAAGGCTGCTGAGTGCAAAGGGGTCCCAGCATCCTGGTTTTCCCTGGATTTTGGGGATAATAATTCCCACAGAGTGGTGTCCTGCCATCCACCATCTGAGCAAAGCAAAGGAATTTTCCTTTTGGAAATATCCTGGGATGCTAAGATGGGATTTGATCCCTCACCACATTCCCAAAATTGCAAAAGCCAGATCCGAGCTGGGACGCTGCTGGAGGATCCATGATAAATTCTGGAATTCATCCCACCTGGGGCCACCTCTGCCAGGTTCACTTCCCCCCGGTTTTATTGGAAGATTTAGGGAATTCTCACCCATCATTCCCATCCATTCAGGCGCCTTAGGGAGGATCCTGATGGGAATTAAGCTCCCACTTCACTTCCTAAGTGCTCCCACTTTGATTATTCCTTCCCTGAGTTATTCCTGAGCTGTCCCTCATTCCCAAATCCTCTTTTCCCAAGGACAGAACTCCCATCCTGCCTGGATCCAACACCAAATCTTCCAGGTAGAGCCCTGTGCTCCTCATTTTCCTTCATTTCCCCCTAATCCCATCTTTTATTCCCACAAATTGCCCACAATTGCTGCTCCTGCTGAATTCCCTGGCCGCGATTTCGGCACCCTCATCCATTTACTCTCCCGATTTTTCTGATCCATGGAAGTTCCCAACAGAGCTGACAGCATCTGTGTCTTCTCCCTGCAATTATTCCTCAGAAAATTTCAATGGATCCCCTTGACTTCCCACACAGGTTCAGTTTTAATATTCCAGGCGCCTCCCCCTCCTTCCCCCTCTTTTATAAAAGCTCTGCTCCCTTTTTATTTTGCTGTTCCTGCCTCACTTCCCTCTTTTATGTTCCAATTGCTGCCTTTTATTCCCATTAACTCGTCATTTGGATCATGGACTCAGGCTTCCAGCTCCTCTTCTTTATTCCCTGTGATTGTGCATTAAAATAGCCACGGGTTAACCCGTTATTCTCCCCAAAACTCTGGGTTTTAATGTGCTTTTCCCTCGTTTCTTGCTCCCTGTTTTGGTTTTCCAGGGATTCTGAATCCCTGGAAAAGTTCAGCAGGAGTGGGAATGGTTTATAAGCAGGAATTTGAGTTTATGGTGGATATTAAGTCTCTCAGGAAAACTGGGATCACACAGAATCCTAAAATACTGAAGGTTGGATCATTCCCTTCCAGATCCTCTCATTCCAAACCCCCAGCCAAGGGGAGTTTTCCACCAAACCAGGGAATTTTCCACCAAACCAGGCAATTCCCACCCCAAAACCCAAATTTTTTGGAGGGGGGAAAGTTGCTCAAAACTGCAGCAAATAAACCCAACCAAAACCCAGCAGGGAAGGGCTAAAACCACAACTGGAGCTCCAGGGTGGAGATTCCATTCCCATCATCCCATCAAATACTGAGGAGCGGGAACCCGGGAGGTGGAAACCCTTTTAGGAGAAGTTTGGGAATTCATCCTCCTTTTGATGTGTGCCTTCAAAGGGCTCCATCCTTTCGGGGGGGAGCATCCCGATGGATTCCAGCGCGTCCCTGCTCATTCCCAGCTCCTCCCCGGCTCCTCCCTGCCTCCAGCCCGCAGGAATTCTTGCCCTGGAGCCAGGGAGGATCCAAGGTTCCTCTGCCTGCGTCACAGCGTTGGTGACTCAGCCTCTCTGCGTGGACCCGCAGCGTTGGCAGCGCAGTTCCAGCAAGGTTTGAATCCCAAATCCAAAGAGCCGGGGTCTGTTTCCAGTATTCCCGCAGTAATTGCCTTTAAATTGCCATTTAAATTTTAATTTGCTCCCATTTATTGTCCGGCCTTGACTTCCCTAGCACGACACCGGGATGGAAATCTGAGGGAACGAATTTCCATTTGGCTTCTTTGCATTTTCTTCTTTTTTTTTTTCTTTTCTCCCCCCTTTTATTTTCTCTTTAAATTTCTCCAATCCCATCTTTTCCCTGTCCTAGCAAAGCAACACCTCCATGACCTTCTTCCCTTTCAGGCCACGTTCAATCCCAATTTTACGCTTTCCAATCCGTATTCCAAAATCTCTCCAGCAGGAAACCACTTAGGGAGAGATAAAACCCGGGTCTAAATCTTATTTATGTTGCCTGAACTAAGGAGGCCAGGCTTAGACCCAGCCTTCCAGCACGTCCTTATGATTTTAAATATTCCAATCCACATTCCAAAATCCCTCCAGCCCAGGATGAGCAAGAAACTGCTTATGGAGAGATAAAATCCAGGTCTAAATCTTGTTTGTGTCGCCTGGACTAGGTAGGCCAGGCTTAGCTCCAGCCTTCCAGCACATCCTTATGATTTTAAATATTCCAATCCACATTCCAAAATCTCTCCAGCCCAGGATAAGCAACAAACCAATTATAGAGAGATAAAACCCAGGTCTAAATATTATTTATGTTGCCTGGACTAAGTAGGCCAGACTCAGACCCAGCTTTCCTTCAGCATATCCTTAAGTGAGTTTAACTTTTCCTAAAACCAGCTGGGATTCTCTCAGGACGAGAAGGATCTCATGGAAAGCAGGAAGATGAGTTGGACAGGAAAATGTGGAAAACCTGGCACTGGAGATAATTGGGATAATTAAGAGAAATATTAAAGCTTAAATTAAATTTAAATTGAATTAAATTAGGAGAACTCTAATTAATGTCAGGTTTTTTAGTGCACAAAAAGAAGCTTTTTGAGCCATTCCTGGTCTGATCCCAGCTCCCAGCTCCTTCAAAACTGCAGGCACTTGAAGGTATCCTGGATTTGTGGGATTTAACCACCACACAAATGGTTTATTACCCTCCAATCTGTCCCAGCAAACAGAAATATTCCCATTTTCCCAGGGTTTTATGGTTTATTTACATCCCCAGATGGAATTTTCTATTGATTGTGTCAACAAATTGTTACCAATAAAGAGATATCCGTGCCTGGAATATGGAGGAACATGGATTTCCCCTGATCCAGGGAGTCCCTGGCACACAAATCTGATTTTTGTTTTTTTATCTTAATGAATTTGTTTCCCTCCAACAACCACAGCAAACAAATTCCAAGCAGAGAATTCCACTTGTTCAGCTCCTGATTTGCTCAAGCAGCCAATTCATTCTCCCCTGAGAGGGGCTCAAGTGGGGATAAATCAAATTTTTCCTTCACATCCAGGTGCTGGAAAATGCCATCGAAAATGGCCAGGATGGGATGAGGAGACTGCAGCAAACTTGGGAAAAAATTTAAAATTAAAAAATTTAAAAAAAAAAGAGGATTTTTAGCAGGTTTATTTGCTACCACAACAATGAGAGACTCCATGAAATAAGGTCCCAGTGCCGGATGTGGCTCCAAAAGCCAAAAAATTCCACAACGGGATAAAAATCCTTCAGCCCCCTTAAATCATTCCTCAAATCCTTGTTCCCATTCCCACCCCATCCAAATCTCCCTGCCTGGAATGACCCTTTTGCTGCCACAATTCCCCCAGCTGGAATTACAAATTCATCCCCTCCCGGGTTTCATTTTCCAGGGATTTACAATCCATGGGATTGGGGTGAGGAGTGGGAGTTAAATCCCAGCCTCAGCTCTTGGGGATGGTCCTGGGGGAGCTTCTGCCCTTGGATTGAGGGATCCTACAGTTGGGATTCCATCCTGGACTGTCCTCATCCCTCTTCCCTGAAAAAACACGGCCTCTGGAATGAATTTTTTCCCAACTTTCTGGCAGGGTGCAGCAGGACTGGATGGGAAAAACGGGATTAAGGGAGCCAAAGGGGACAGAGGCCTTCAGGGACAGAAGGGGAAGCCGGTGAGTGGCAGGATTGTTTGGAATGTTTGGATCCCACATTCCTGTCTGTGCTTTCCCAAATCCCACATTCCTGTCTGTGCTTTCCTGGATCCCACATTCCTGTCTGTGCTTTCCTGGATCCCACACTCCTTTAGGGCCTTCCTGGACCCCACATTCCTGTCTGCTCCTTCCCAAATCCCACATTCCTGTCTGTGCTTTCCCACATTCCTGTCTGCACTTTCCCTACATCTCACATTCCTTTTAGTACTTTCCCAGATCCCACATTCCTGTCTGCTCCTTCCCAAATCCCACATTCCTGTCCCCTCCTTCCCAGATCCTACACTCCTTTTGGACCTTCCTGGATCCCACATTCCTGTCTGTGCTTTCCTGGATCCCACATTCCTTTTGGGCCTTCCTGGATCCCACATTCCTGTCTGTGCTTTCCTGGATCCCACATTCCTTTTGGGCCTTCCTGGACCCCACATTCCTGTCTGCTCCTTCCCAAATCCCACATTCCTGTCTGCTCCTTCCCAAATCCTACATTCCTGCCCCCTCCTTCCCAGATCCCACACTCCTTTTGTGCCTTCCTAAATCCCACATTCCTTTTGGACCTTCCCAGATCCCACATTCCTGTCTGTGCTTTCCTGGATCCCACATTCCTTTTGGGCCTTCCCGGATCCCACATTCCTGTCTGCTCCTTCCTTCCCAGATCCCACACTCCTTTTGTGCCTTCCCAAATCCCACATTCCTGTCTATGCTATCCTGGATCCCACATTCCTATCTGCTCCTTCCCAAATCCCACATTCCTGTCTCTGCCATCCTGGATCCCACATTCCTTTCCCTTCCCACCCCCTAAAGGCCTCAGGGCCTTTCCCAAATCCTGGAAAAGTCTCCAATGCACATCCTGGCCTGGTTTTTAGGACTTGTCCTCCTCCAGTTCCCAGCATGTCCATATCCCAAAATTTCTTACTTATCCCATGTTTCCCAGCCTGAGTTTTCCTCTGTTTCTTACCAATGCCCAAATTTCAATTCCCTTCACATCCCAAGTCCCTCCCTGCCTGGTGGAGAGCAGGAAGCCAAGGAATCCTTCACTAAATCCCTCATGGATTTCCTGGGATCAGCTCTCTCACCACAGGGAGGCTTCCAAAAAACTTCCAGCACGTGCTTGGGATTTTGACCCATTATTCCTGAAAATTCACCTCCTTTGTCCTTTTTTCCCATGTAGGGAGGGAAAGGTGACCCTGGGACCACTGGTGACACCGGGCAGAAAGGGACAAAGGTAGGACCTGGATGAGATCCTGGGAAATCCCACTCCTTGGAGAGATGCCCAAAATCCCTGGGAACGTGGTGGAGCAGCTTTGGTTGGCACTGCATGGATCTGGGGCTGGAGAAAGGTTCTCCAGAGCTCCTTCCAACCTCAACCACTCCATGATCCTGGGAAATAAAGGCTGGGATGAGCAGGGATGGGGAAGGAGCTTCCAGCAGCCCCAGAATTCCTCCTCCGCCCTCATTCCCTGTGATCTCCTTAATTCCCAGGGCTTGCGGGGGCTTCCAGGCCGGATCGGCGCTCCCGGAGCCAAAGGTGCCAAGGTGAGCCAAGCCCAGCCAAGCCCAGCTTTCCACCCTGCTCCAGCTGCCCCATTCCCAAAACTGCTTCCCACCCATTCCCAGGAAAGCTTCATGCGTGGAATCCTGAGGAATCCACCCCATTTCTGGGGGAAAACCCCTCCTGGAAGGCCTATGAGGAGCAGGGAATCGTGGATCAGGAAGCTTTAAGGCTTGCAGGGAACTTTGGGATAATCTAGGGTTAAAAACTAAACTAAACCCAGCCCAAATCCCTCCTGATCCGTGGCATGGAATCCTGAGGAATCCACCCCATTTTGGGCAGAAAATCCCTCTTGTAAGGCCTGTGAAGAGCAGGGAATCACGGATCGGGAAGCTTTAAGGATTGCAGGGAACTTTGGGATAATCTAGGGTTAAAAACAAAGCTAAACCCAGCCCAAATCCCTCCTGATCCGTGGCTTAGCAACGGCCTGGGCTCAGGTCTAAATTGGTGCCCGGCTCTTATCATCACCATTAGTTCCTTATCAGTAAACAACATCTAACGAGCCTTAATGGGCTTTTTATGGAGGGATTGGGAAGCTTGATAAGAGAAATGGGAGCTGTTGGTGGCAGAGGCAATGCTGTGGTTATTACTGTGGTTATAATAATTTTTTTAATTAATATTATTTTTATTATTGTTGTTATTAACATTTGGATTCATCAGCCCCGCTCCATTTGGTAACTGAATTTTTATCTGGGGAATTCCCCTCCTACTTCCCTCCAGGAGAGCTTGGAGTTGGGATAATTTCCAGTTTTAAGGATTTCCAGTTTTAAGGATTTCCAGTTTTAAGGATTTCCAGTTTTAAGGATTCCCAATTATCTTGGTTAAGAGTTAAATTAGTGTTAGTTTGTTAATTTGTCTCATTTGTTACTAGTTAAATTTTAGTGATCTGAAATTTCTGGGCTGAGGTGAGACTTCATCTCGGAGTGTCATCCCTGGGTTATCCCTTTCCTTGCTTTTCCAGAGTTTTCCCAATGTTTTTGGGGCTCTTTGTTCTCACAGCCCCTCCACTGCTTTTCCATCCACAGGGAGAAGTTGGTAGTCCTGGAAAAGCAGGAATTCCAGGATTGAACGGACAGCATGGACCAAAGGTGAGGATCTGAACCACTCCAGAATCATGGAATGCTTTGGGAAGGGACATTAAAGGTCATCCCACAAGAGTTTTCCCAGAAGTTTTCCCAAATCCACCTCTGGAAAATGCCCGTTTCTTCCAGAGGGCATAAATTGGGTTTTCCTGGATCTGTTCCCATAAATCAGCCTGGATTGGGTGAGGATTCTTGGATATTGGGATTGGGATCTTTACTCACCTCCTCAGCTGAGTTCATCCATCCCAATCCCAATGCTCCACAGGCTCTTTTCCATTTTAATGGGAAATTTTCCCTCTCCTGGAATACCACCAGCGCCCAGACTGAGGTGACACTCAGCAAATAACTCTAATCCAAGGAAAAACCAGTTAATTCCCAAAATCCCAGCCTTTCCAAGCCCACGTTAGGCCATGATTTTACCTTGGCTCCTTCCAGGGCGAGCCAGGAGCCTCAGGGAGCGACGGCGCCTCGGGAATTCCTGGGGAGAAAGGAGAAAAGGTTGGTGCTGAGCATGCTGCCTTCTCCAAGGAATAAATCCCACATCCATCAGGTGCAGTTAACAAAATTTAACATTTTCCACATCACTGGTGCCCTTTCCAGAGGGGAAATGTCAACTGGCTGGAACGTTAGGGTTCCTGGGAATGCAGTTGGAAAAGGGCAGGAGAGAGAGGTCTCCTTAAATTCCCCTCTGTGCATGGATAAAATCCCAGGAGGAGCCAGTTTGGTGTGAGGAGAAGCCATCCAGAGGGGCTGGGATTCACTGGCAGAGTTATTCCATCACCATTCCCGGGTAAATCCCTGGGATGGAAGTGGATCAGGCTGTGGCCACCTTGGCATGGGAAATGGGAAAGGTCTCCAAGCTGATCCCAAGTTCTGTTCCCATCTCTTTGAGGAATTCCCACCTGGATCACTCCCCACCAATCCTCCTTCTCAGCATTCCTGCTTTATTCTTAAAAAAAAAACCACACCTAAATTTGTGCTTTTCTATAGGGGGGAAAAAACGGGATTTCTGTTAAAACAGTAAATTTTTAAGGAGGGGAAAAAACCAAACGAAATCTCAGCAGCCTCCATCGAATCTCTTGGCATTTTCCAGCCCCTCAGGCCCTTCCCGCATTCCAGTCTCCAATGGATTTGGGATCTTAAGGGATTTTATTGACAACAAATCTGTTTCCCATTCCCTGATGGCCGAGCACCTCTTGAAGTCTCTGGTTGGTGGCCTGGAGATCATTCCCAGGGAATTGTCATTCCCGTCCTCTCCTGGCCTTCTGCTCTCCCACGGATTTGTTTTCCACCACTGCTGGGTGTTGGATTTTTCCTTCTGCTGGGTTTCATGGGAATATTTTCAGTTCCAGCAGCTCTGGGAGAAAGCTCAGTAGTGAAGGTGAAATTTATAGGTTTGGGATCTTCCTCTTTCCTCATTTTTCCCAGGGTTCTGTTTAGGTGAGCTGGGAATTTAGGGATTCCAGGGAGCAGTTGGATGGAAAATCCAAGTCACCAAGCACCTTCTGGACTAGGAAAGGTGGAAAGCAGAGCTCCCACACTAAGGAATGTGGGAGGTGTTTCCATATTCCCAATGCCATGGAAGGGTTTGGCTGAGGTGTGGCTGCCCCATCCCTAAAACCCCTGTGATTCCCAGGGAGCCAAGGGAGTTCCTGGACTGGGAGGATTCAAGGGACAAGCGGGATGGCCTGGGAAGCCTGGAGGGGCCGGAGCAGCTGGACCTCGAGGGCCACAGGGGGAGCCAGGCCCACAGGTGAGCAGCAGATCCCGAATCCCATGGGAATCCCATCAGGTCCCGAATCCCACAGATCCTGAATTCCACAGGTCCTCAATCCCAGCACGTCCTGAATCCCACAGGTCCCGAATCCCAGCAGGTCCCAAATCCCAGCAGGTCCTGAATTCCAGCAGGTCCTGAGTCCCACAGGAATCCCACAGAAATCCCACAGGTCCCGAATTCCAGCAGGTCCTGAATCTCACAGGGCCTCAATCCCAGCAGGTCCTGAATCCCACAGGAGTCCCACAGGTCTTCACAGGAATCCCAGCGGGTCCTGAATCCCAGCAGGTCCCAAATCCCACAAGTCCTGAATCCCACAGATCCTGGATCCCACAGGAATCCCAGCAGGGCCTGAATCCCACAGGATTCACAGATCCTGAACTCCACAGGTCCTGAATCCCACAGGAATCCCAGCAGGTCCCAAATCCCAGTAGGTCCCAAATGCCAGTGATCCTGAATCCCAGCTGGTCCTGAATCCCACAGATCCCAAATCCCATGGGAATCCAAGCAGGTCCTGAATCCCACGGGAATCCCACAGGTCCTGAATCCCACAGGAATCCCAGTGGGTCCTAAATCCCAGCAGATCCTGAATCCCACAGGAATCCCAGCTGGTCCTGAATCCCACAATGCCAGTGATCCTGAATTCCAGCAGGCCCTGAATCCCACAGAAATCCCACAGGTCCTGAATCCCACAGGAATCCCGCAGATCCCAAATCCCACAGGAATCCCGCAGATCCCAAATCCCACAGGGATCCACTCCTGGACACCCTCATGTGCATGAACACCCCTGAAGTGTCCCCGTGTCCCTGCTCTCCCAAGCTCTCCCACATTCCCTTTTCCCACGGGATCCTGATCCATGGATTCCCTCTCCCAGTTCCTTTCCCTCTGGACATTTTCCCTCCCCTCTCCTCCCCTCCTTTCCCTCTCTCCAGGGGAAGATCTGACCTCTCCATGGAGAGATAATTCCAAGTGATCAGGACACCAAGTGGTTCATTATCCCAGGATCAGGATGCCAGGGGTTGGGAAGGAGCCGCTGGCTCTCAGCTCCCGTTTTTAATGAATATTTTTGCATTCCAGCCACGCTGGGCACCTTTAGAAATGCAAGGAAAAAAAATCCTGGGAAATGAGATGTTAATTCCATCGATGAGCAGGATCACCTTGCCCTGGAAGTTTCCTTGAGACAGCTCTGAGAAATAAATAACTTTCCAAAGTGAAAAAAAAGATGGAAATGAAAATTCCCTTTGTGGTTTTGCTGGGAGAGTTTCAGGCTTGGATTAAAGAACACAAAAATTACCTGGATGATCCAAGAATCAAAGAAAAATTGGAATAAAATAACCTGGAAAACCAAATTTTATCCTGCTTGAATCCTGGCAATAATTTGGATTTTAGAGGATGGAAGCTGGGACAATTCCCAATTTTCTGGGAAAATCTAAGTCTGGATCTCATCAGATCCACTCTCCTGGATCTCCAAGTTCTCCTGGTCCTACAGATCTTTGCAGGAATTCTGATGTGGATGGGTCCCTAAAAAATCTCAATTCCATCTCATTCCAGCAGAATTTTCCCACTTTTTTTTCCCAAGCTGATATCCACTGACAACACCACATCAGCTCCATCGGGATCAAATATTAGCAGGATTTTGGCAAATTCCACATGAAAAACAATTTTTAAATTAATTATGTAATTAAAAACTACGATATCAATATCTGGAACAGGAGTTGTTGATCAGAGCATGAGGCTGCTCTTCAGAAAGCCAAAAATATGTGATCCTATGGAATTCCCCCCCAAAAAAGGGGATTTAGGGCAAGGAGAAGGATGCAGGGCAGAAAGGATAAGCAAGGAACTCAACCCACATCCAGAAATTCCCAATAATTATTTTTGTTTGTGGCACCAAATCTCCCTAATAAACTCCTTTATCACAAAATCAACTTTAAAACAACTCCTAAATATTTCTCTTATTTTTCCCCCAAAGACACTTGGATTTTCTCTCTGCTAATTTGCCTTTTTGGAAGCTGAATTTTACCTGGAAAACACCTCTGGAAATTGGCATCTTCCTTAAAGATAAGAGCTTCAAGTCACTGCATAAAGATGCTGGAAGTGTGACAGGGATCTTTAAAAGGAATTTTGAAGGGTGGTTATAGGAAGAAGGTGGGAAAAGGTCCTTCCAGAACAATAAAATATGGATTAAATCCCGCTCCAGCCCATGGAAACAAAATTATTCTTTCTTCTCTTGCTCCCCAGGCTGTGCCTTGCCATGAAAAATAAATCAAAGGAGTCACAGGAGGGAGGAGGGAGCCGAAAGTACAAGATTCCCTCATGGATATTTAAAAAGGCTGGAATTTTTGATGTTATTAGCGAGCCCAGAAAAGCCTGTCTGGGATAATAAATGACTTTTTTTTTTTGGACACTGATTAAAGAGAGGCTGTGAGGTGCCACTCTTTCCACCCACACTGCTCCTTGGCTTCTCCTGGAATTAAAGGAGAAGCTCCAGGAATGGCTTGTGGGGTTGGGAGAGAGGGGAAAAAATTCCAGAGCAGATTCCCCTCCCAGACTGGATTTTAGGGGGAAAATCCCAAAAAAAAAAAAAAAGTGGGATATCTCTGGAAGTGCTGACAGAACCTCTCCTTTTCCTCTCCAGGGTCCACCAGGGAAAAGAGGGAGATCCCAGCTCTGCCTCCAGGGACCCCCGGGCATGGATGGGCCAAAAGGAGAAGCGGTCAGTATGGGAATGATCCAGTGGGGTTCCCAACATTCCAAACTGGGGTTGGATGAACCTTGGACCTTCCAGGTTTCATTTCTCAGCTGTCCAGATTTTCCAACAAGAGCAGAGCCATTGGAATCCCGAATTCCAGGCGCTGGGCATGGGCAGTGCTGCCCAAATTCCTGCCTGGAGGTGTCTCCAGCTGGGGGGAAGATTCCTCTGGGAAAACATCAAACTTTGGATCAGCACATCCCCGAGGCTGAGCAGGAATGAGCCAATAATCACTGCAGGGTAATTAATGCATAATTAACGCTCAGCAGAGAATTCCAATGAGAGCTTTGGATCCCAGCCAGTTTGGGGTCAGTCCCTACACCCTGCAAACCCCAATGTCCCAAGGGATTTTAGGGTCAGGAGTGGCACTGCTGTAACTCCATGTGCTGCTGGTGGATAATGTGATTTTTCCTGGCACTGGAAGTGAGCATGGATTGAGAAAAATGATCCTTCTGGCTTTAATTGGGATCATCCTTCTTGTGCTCCTTGTCCTTTAATATTTTGAAGCACCCTTAATCCACAAATCCAGTTTCCAGCAGTTCTGAGCGGAAAATTTGTCAGGGTGTTTTTATCCCTTGTTGACAAAGCTCAACATCTCCTTCCATCTTTCCAGCACTGGAATTGCAGCTCCAGTTTCAAACCTTCTGCTTGAGCTGATTCCCAAAGATTCTGTGCAGGCCAGACCCTCTCCATGTATCCACCTCTTCCAGATGGAAAACAAACCTGACTTGATCCATGGATTTCATCTCCCAGCTCATTTCCCTCTGGAGATTTTCCATCCCCTTTCCTCCCCTCCTTTCTCATCTCTTCAGGGGAAGATTTGACCTCTCCATGGAGAGATAATTGCAAGTGATCAGGACATCAGGTTGTTAATTATCCCAGGATCAGGATGCCAAGGCTTGGGAAACAGCTGCTGGCTCTCAGCTCCTGTTTTTTAATGAATATTGTTGTGATGGAGCAGAGCTCCCAAAAAATCTGGGATGATCTGACGGGCACGTGGATGAGGCCGTGCCTGTCATCCCACTGAGCCACCCGCAGATATCCCTAAAATTTACAGGAAAACACGCGAGGCTTTTTACCCATCTCCCTTTGGAGCCGTCATCCCTGAGGAGCACTTACCCCCAGAGCATTCCATGGACAATCTCCAGTGATGTGATAATGATCCAAGTGTTTTTAACAGGGGGAAAATGGTCCCGCCGGGCAGAAAGGAGCCAAGGGAGAGCCGGGCCTTTCCGTGAGTGATTTCTCCCGGGATCGTTTCCCATTTCGGGGGGAAAATGGAGAAAATCGGCCAAACAGCCCCAAGAAGAGGCCGAGGGGAGGAGGGAAATGCTGAGAAAGGGATTTGCTCTGGGAATATCTGGGAAATGAGGCTGTGGGTGTTACCCAGGCATGGCAGAGCAGGAGCAGAGCTGGGCTCTACAAAGCCAAGCCCAAAGTGCCAGGCAGATTTTTCCTCCCCCATCTTTGCCAGGACTCCCAGCTCCTGATTGTCCGACAGGGCCGGTGCTCCAGGGCTGATCCAAGCAAAGGAAAAACAGGAAATGTGCCCCATTTTCAAAGCCTTTAGGGAAAAGCTGCTGCCCTGGGCTTCCAAATCCTGAGGAAGAAGGAGGGTTTGAGCCACAGGGATCAGGACGAAATTCCTGTGGCAGCTCCCTCCACCCCGGATTTTGTGCCACTTCATTGACCTGAGACAATATTTCCATTTTCTCAGAGTGTGGATTAATTTTCCAAGCAGGATTAATTTTAGCAGGGAAAGGATCTCCCTAAATTTGGGCTGCTGAAAATTCCAGCTCCCTACATGGGCAAATGCCCCAAAATTTGGAACCCCATGAAGGATGAGAGGTGATGAGCCCAGGAAGTCCAGCAGGACATCGACCATCCCACAGGGAAGATTCCCAAAGGGATCAGTGGCTGTTGGCTGTCCCAGGGATGAAGGATGGGCTCCAAACTCATGAGATTGGATGTCTCGTTCCGTGGGGAACAGTGTTGGCTGGGACAGAAGCAGAGAAAGCAGGAGGAGGTGCAGCTCCAAATGATCAGATGTGGTTCCACTTTCCCAAGGAGCAGTCCTGGAGGATAATTTGGATGCAGGTGGCTCCGTGGCTTTCCAGAGCTTGGGGAAGTTTGGGAGATTGTGGCTTTGGGGACAATGCCAGGAGGGTGGGGACACTCAGCCCAGGCTTGAGGGGTGACCAGGGTTTTTACAGACCCTTCCAGTTTGGGACATGGAATGATCTGGGATGGAAGAGCCCTTAAAAACCTTCCAATTCCAAGGCAGGGATTCCAGCAGAGAGCTGGACTCGATGGTCTTTATTGATCCCTTCCAGTTTGGGACATGCAATGGTTTGGGATGGAAGAGGCCTTAAAAATCACCCACTCCTTGGAAAGCCAGCCTGGGTTTGAGGTGTGACTTGCTTTGGGGTCCCATTCCTCGTGGCCAGAGGAGCTGGCTGCAGGAAAACCAGGAATTCCCAAAGGGAATGAGCCACAAATCTTGGGTGGAGCTTCCCGTGACACCAAATCTCCAATCTCATTGCACCCCAAATGAGGCGGCTCCACATTGATGGGACAGCATCAGGAGGGTGGGGACACTCCTTGGACAGCCAGCCCAGGTTTGAGGGGTGACTTGGGTTGGGATCCCATTCCTCATGGCCAGAGGAGCTGGCTGCAGGAAAACCAGGAATTTCCAGAGGGAATGAGGTGCAAATCTTGAACCAAGCTCCCTTGGTTTGACACCAAACCTCTGCTCTCATTGCACCCCAAACGAGGTGGCTCCAGATCAGTGGGACGATGCCAGAAGGGTGGGGACACTCCTTGGAAAGCCAGCCCAGGTTTGAGGTGTGACTTGGGTCACATTCATGGCCAAAGGAGCTGCAGGAAAACCAGGAATTTCCAGAGAAAATGAGGGGTAAACCTTGAACCATGACACCAAATCTCTGCTCTTGTTGCACCCCAAACGAGGCGGCTCCACCTCGGTGGGACAAGCAGGGAGATGGTGCCAGGGCTGGAATTCATCCCTAAATTCCGTTTTTCCCACTCTGGCACAGGAGGAAGAGGTGAAGGAAGTGCTGAGGAGCGAAATGAGAGGGATTTGTGGTGAGTTGGCCCCGTGGTGACCCTGCCAGCAGCTAAATTGGAGCCATTTCCGCACCAGCACGCGTCCAAATGTCACCCTCAGCAGCAGGTGGAGCTGGGGCCCCTCTCCAGGAGTCTGGAATTCCAGGCCCTGCAGATTCCTGACCTCCTGAAATTCTCCATTTTTATCCCTTAACAACCTCCCCCCTTCCCATTTGGTTTTGTCAGCGAATCTTCGCCCCATTTCCTTGTGGATTGGGAAGGTGCTGGGTCACTTGGAGGTCACTGGACCTTTTAATTCCCAGTTTTTTGTGGCATTCCTTGGCACACAGAATTCTCTGTTCTCACAGGGAATAACTGCCACCAGCACCACCAAAAAAAAAAAAAAAAAACCAAAAAAAAAACCCCTAAAAAATCCCAGAAACACCAAACAACCAAACAAACAAAAAATACCCACCAAAAAAAAAAAAAAAAAAAAAAAGAAAACACCAACCAAAAAAAAAATCCCACCAAATTACCAAATTTGGGTTTTATCCCAGAATCCCAACACTGAAAGGTTTTGGGGATTTGCTTTCCTTGCCCTGAAGAAATCCATTTATTTGAGATCTAGCAGAACCTTCCTGCCCCATTCCCAGGGCTTTCCCCATGGACATGGAAGATTTTTAGGTTCACCACCACTGGAGTTGTTAGGGAGCATTTGGGTCCTTGAAAAAGAGGGGAAAGGGAAGAAAAATAACCCATAAAAATAATTATTTCCTTGGAAAATCTTATTTATGTTGGGGAAAAAAGTAGCAAACAAACTCATCCCTGTCTCTTTGATCTGCAGGTTGTGGAGGTGAGTTGGGAAGGATGTCCATGGAAAAGGGTAAGGCTGGGAATTCATGCAGGAAAGGATCTTCTCCTTGCCCCAGATCACCCCAAAACTGTGAAAAGTTGTTTTTAGGAATAAATGGGGTTTTTTTTCCGGGATTCGGTGCAGAAAATGTTGGATCGCCAACAGCTTTTGGATCCTGGTTCAAGGGAGATGGGTCTTCCTGAGAGGGATCAGAGGGACACCTGGAAGTCTCCTGTTTTCACCCTCTCCTCCAGGACCTGCTCCAATCCCTCCCTGACTCCCAGCTTGCAAAGCTGAGCCCACAGAAATCCCAATCCCTGCCCACAAAATTCCGGGATTGCTCCACCATCCCAAACCATTCCCCAGGATCGACTCCAGGACTCATGGAGTCCTCAGATCCAATGGCCCACGGAGCCTGGAGAGCTGATCTGCCCACCCCAAAGCATCAGATTCATCCTCAGTGACCCTCAACCCACAGGTCTGGAGGTGGCTGAAGTCCACAGGCGACTCCAAGGGTATTCCCAGCCTCAGGAATACGGCGGGAATGGTGGAAATTGGGAAGAAAATCTTGGCACAACTCGCGGCAAGACCACGTGGGAGACTCCAGTGAAGCCCTTCATGGAGCCACCTCCACTCCTTGCAGGTGAGTTCAGCCTCCTCTTTCCCATCTTCCCAACCATGGAATGAATCCCCTGGAGTGTTCCATGATAAATCCTCTTCCCTGGAATTGGGCAGGAATGAGGCAGGGATGGGATTCCCACTGAGGGCTCCCACGCACTTGGAAGTGACATGAGCCCAGGCCCCTGGAAGTGAGGAAAACCTAAATATCCGTGGGATCAGTGGTGATCCCAACCTTCCAAAGGGCTCCTTTTAAAAAGCTGGGAGGAGGCAGCCGTTTCCAGGCTGATTTTGTCCCACTTTTCCCACCACATCCTTGGCAAATTCCATTAAAATTTCCAGCCAGGCAGAAATGGCATCTCTGAGACCAAACATTCATCCCAGACTATTCCTGTCCAGGGCATTGTGAACGTTGTAATAAAGGATAAAACCACAGCTTAAAAACATGGAAAAACGTGTTTTCCATGAGCTTTTCCTCATGGAGAAACAACTGGATCTGTTCCTGTTAGTGTTTTCCAAGAGGGAAGGGCCCTGGGAGAGCCAGATCTGCTCCTAGAGCAGGGCAAGAGCCACCCATGGACCTCCTGGTCTCCTCACCAGGGCTTGGAATTCCATCTGGATTGGTGGGACTGAGGGAAAACAGGACAGGGGGAAACTGAGGGATTGTGGGGGAATTTGTGGCAGGATTCCTCGTACTTGGGGCTCAAAATCCAAACGTCAGGACAGGATTAAAGAGGAGGGAGAGTTTGGGATCATTTCTTGTAATCCAGCAGATAAAGATGCTCAGATTTTGTCGCCAGGAGGAAGAGGAGGAGGAGGAGGGTTGGGTACAATGGATGGCACAGCTGGAGAAATAATTCAAAATAAATTTAAAATTCCATTGCACTGGGCAAGACACCCCAGAGCTGTCACCCTTACACCCCAAAATCAGCTGTGGTGGTGTCCTGCAGTTTACAGGTGTGGGGGTTTGTTATGGGATTCAAGTGTGAAGTTCTTGGGGAATTTCTTCCAAATTAGGGGGATGGAGCAGTGGAATGCTTTTCCAGCCTGGGGGTTTGGGGTTTAATTAAATTTGATCAAGCACTGCCATTAACTCCTCTTGGTCACCCCAAAAATATCCTCTAAGGGATGCTCCAAATTCCAGTCTAAGAGGGAGCTGGACTCCACGATCCTTCCAACACCTTCCAGTTTGGGACATGGAATGGTTTGGGATGGAAGGGACCTTAAAAATCATCCAATTCCAAGGCAGGGAGTCCAAGAGAGATTTGGATTCCAGGGTTTTTACAGGCCCTTCAAATTTAGGACATAGAACGGTTTGGGATAGCCTTAAACATCATCCAGTTCCAGGCCAAGCAGTCCAACAGAGATTTGGATTCCAGGATTTTTACAGCCCCCTTTCCAACTCGAGGCATGGAACAGTTTGGGTTGGAAGGGGCCTTAAAAATCATCCAGTTCCAAGGCAGGCGAGTCCAACAGTGATTTGGGTTCCGGGTTTTTACAGACCCTTCAAATTTAGGACATGGAACAGGTTGGGATGGAAGGGGCCTTAAAAGTCATCCAATTCCAAGGCAGGGATTCCAACAGAAAGTTGGACTCAATGGTCTTTATTGATCCCTTCCAATTTGAGACATGGAATCGTTTGGGATGGAAGAGGCCTTCAAAATCATCCGAGGGGTCCAACAGAGATTTGGATTCCAGGATTTTTACAGCCCCCTTTCCAACTTGAGGCATGGAACAGTTTGGGTTGGAAGGGGCTTTAAGGATCATCCAATTCCAAGCTCGTATTCTACAATTCCACGATTCCCCAGGATAGAGAGCTTTGGGAAGAGCTTTGGGAAGGGTTTTAACTCAAACTCATGGATGGTGGCCCCATGTAAGGGATGAACACATCCCAAAAAATCCAGCCAAGCCTAGAACCAAACCCAACCCCAGCATTCCCCACTCCGGGCTCTCTCCCGACGTCTGTGCCGGACGTCAGAGTCTCCCATCTGGATCTAAACTCGATTTACACCGCGGCAGCGCTGGGATCAGATGGATGGGACGTTCCAGGTGTTATTGAATCACGGCGGCAGCCAACAATCCCATTACAAGCCGGGGCTGGGGCAGGAGGGCTCATAAATCCCTCGGCTAAGTGACGAGGCTCCAGACGCTAACAGGATTCTGCGGCCGGAGCGTTATTGCCGCCAGATTCCAATCGCTCCCGGCTTTTCCCAGCCTCCCCAGCTCCAGCCTGACATTTATCTCCTGCAAACAACCACCAACACCTCCCATCCTCCCTGACGAACGCCCAACCTTTCCCACGGAGCTGTTTAACACCATTAGGGCGGTTTTATTGCCGCCGGTCCCTCGCTGCCCGCGGCCGGTTGCTCCGTGACATTTATTAGGAGGACTCGTTAGCCACGGAAGGCTCCGAGGAGCTTTATTTAAATGAGGGATAATTTGTTTGCGCGCCCTCGTTCCGTGTGATTTCCTTGGTTTTTTTATCCCCCCCGCAGCCCCGGCGCGGCAGACGGCGGGAGCCTCTCGGGGAGAAGCCGACAGCCAATTACCAGGTGAAAAGCTGGGAATTAAGTGGCATTTTGGGAAGTCACTTCCCAGGTGGGAAGGGCTGCTCGGCCTTGGGATCAAGGGATGTGGCACGGAAGGAGTTACACAAAGTTAAAACTCAGTTTGGGCTTGGCTTAAAGCAGCTTGGCTTAAAGCAGGGGTGTTGAGCTGGTGGTGAAGGAACTGGAGGGGGTTTTGATCCAGAAAAACACACTGGGAGGATCCTCCTGGAATCCCCTGAATGCAAACATTCCTGTGAAAATATCCCACCCGGAATCCAGGGTTTAACCATCCCTTTGGAAAGGTCAGGGGCCTCCATGGCGGGAATCACAGGGATGGAGCAACACAGAGTTTATCCCACTCCGGGAATCCAGGGCTGGATGCGCCCTTTGTCCCCTCTGGGAATCCACTCCTGGATATCCCCATTTTTCCATTCTGGGAATCCAGTGCTGGATGTGCCTTTTGTCCCCTTTGGGAATCCAGTGCTGGATTCCCTCCTTTGTTTATTATGGGAATCCACTCCTGGATATTCCCGTTTTTCCATTCCGGGAATCCAGTGCTGGATTCCCTCCTTTGTGCCCTCTGGGATCCAGCCCAGGGGTGGGTGTGGGGTGTTTTCCAGAGCAAATCCAACCCATGGATAGTTATGGGGATATTTTCTGAGGTGTGGCCTTTTCCCACCTGGATCCAGCCTGTGGGGAATGTGGGGCGTTTTCCCAAGTAGATCCAACCCCTGGCAGGGTGTGGGGGTGTTTTCCCATCTGGATCCAGCCCCTGGGTGGGTGTGGGGATGTTTTCCCACATGGATCCAACCCTTGGATGGTTTTGGGGTGTTTCCCAGGGAGAATCCAACCCCTGGCAGGGTGTTGGGGGTGTTTTCCCACCTGGATGCAACCCATGGGGAATGTGGGGTGTTTTCCCACCCAAATCCAACCTGTGGGGTGGGTGTGGTGGTGTTTTCCCACCTGGAGCCAACCCACGGGGAATGTGGGACCAGGCAGGAATGAAGTCCAGATCCAACCCATGGGAATTGTGAGGTGCTTTCCCACCTGGGATCCATCCCATGGGGAATTGTGGGGTGTTTTCCCACTGGGATCCAACCTGTGGGAATTGTGGGGTGCTTTCCCACCGGGATTCAAGCCATAGGGAATGTGAGGTGTTTTCCCACCTGGAGCCAACACACGGGGAATGTGGGACCGGGCAGGAATGAAGCCCAGATCCAACCCATGGGAATTGTGGGGTGTTTTCCCACACAGATACAAACCATGGGGAATTGTGGGGTGTTTCCCAGAGAGAATCCAACCCCTGGCAGGGTACGGGGTATTTTCCAACCTGCATGCAACCCGTGGGGAATTGTGGGGTGTTTTCCCAGTAGGATCCAACCCGTGGGGAATTGTGGGGTGTTTTCCCACTGGGATCCAACTCCTGGGAATTGTGGGGTGTTTTCCCACTGGGATGCAACCCGTGGGGAACTGTGGGGTGTTTTCCCAGTGGGATCCAACTCCTGGAAACTGTGGGGTGTTTTCCCACTGGGATCCAACCTGTGGGAATTGTGGGGTGTTTTCCCAGTGGGATCCAACTCCTGGGAACTGTGGGGTGTTTTCCCATGGGGATCCAACTCCTGGGAACTGTGGGGTGTTTTCCCAGTGGGATCCAACTCCTGGGAACTGTGGGGTGTTTTCCCAGTGGGATCCAACTCCTGGGAACTGTGGGGTGTTTTCCCACTGGGATCCAGCTCCTGGGAACTGTGGGGTGTTTTCCTGCAGCCCGGTGCCTGCAGCCCATGGATGAGGGCTCCTGCCAGCACCATTCCTTGCTCTGGTACTTCCACGTCCCCACCAGCTCCTGCAGGCCCTTCCTGTTCGGGGGCTGCCGAGGGAACAGCAACCGCTTCCCATCCCGGCGGGAATGCCAGCGCCGCTGCCAGGGCCCCCCAGGTGAGCCTGGGCCCTCCAGATTCCCCCCTCCTCCAGCCAGGAGCGAGGCCAGAGCAGGAAAACCCACCCAGGGCCTGCCCACTCCCGCTCCCCGAAGGCGGAAGCGCCAGGAAGCCGCGGGGTTTTCTTCCCTTCCCCATTCCCAGATCATTCCCAGGAACTCCTGGACGTCACCCCTGGGTTAATTCCATGGGTGGGATGGGCATGGATCCACCTGGACACCAGGTCCTGATGTTTTGGACTCCTTTTGTATTTTCCAAGGACTGGAATTTTGCAGGAATTTGGGGATTTGTGCCCTCAGAACCCTTTGGAATGTTCCATCCAAGCTCACTCTGACATCTCCAGCCTCCAGGCAGAACCCAAAGTCTAATCCAGACCAGTTTAGGTCTGGATTAACAGCCAGGGCTGGGGTCTCACCTCATCCAGGAGTTCAATGGGAAAATCCCCTGGAAGCACAGCTTGGCTCCCATTGCCGGATCCAGGGGGTTTGGGGTCCGTTTGTGTGGATTTTCCCTCATTTCCAGGTCATCCCAGGGAAAATGGGGCCTGGCAAGAATGCAAACCCTGCTCCAAGCAGGGCAGGAGCTGGGACTGATCCCAGCTTTCCAAGGAAAATATTCCTCTCTGGGAATTCCTTCTGCCCGGAGACCTTTGGGAAAAAAAATCCATAAATTCTCCACAATCCATTAAAAAAAAAAATCTCTGGTGAGGTTCATCTGCTCTGGGTTTGAGGAAAACTTTAAAAAGAGAGAGGAATTAAAGGCTCAGATCCATAATTTTGGGAATCACTCCAAGGGCTGGAAATCCAGGCCCAGCAGCACCAGGAAATGAATGAAGCTCCTCCTGCCCAATTTTTTTCCAGGGAATTCCCTGGATTTTTTTTTTTTTTCCCATTCCCTGGAAATTTTTTTTCCAGGGAATTTGCTTTAGGAGCCACTGGGAACTTCACGAAGCGGCTGAAAGTATCTCTAGCATGATCTGTGGGAAGAAACAAGCACTGGGAATGGGATTAATCCCAATCCAGGACAGATCCCTGAGTCCTCCACATGCCCGTTTTTCCTGGCTGATCCTAAACAGAGCCAGGATCCAGCCAGGATTGGGACATTTGCTTTTTGTGGATGTGGGATGGGACAATCCCGTGGTGCCAGGGACCTCCCGAGCCGCTGTGAGCCTGGGAATTCCAAGAGGGAGCCCAAACTGCAGCCAGCATTCCCATTGTTTCCCTCCTTTTCCCAAACCAGGCAGAGGGAGATGAGCAGCTCCAAGTGCTTCATTTAAATCCAACGGGATTGGGAGGAGTCACTCCAACACCTCTGGGATGGACAAGGAAAACAAACACCAAAATGTTGGGGAAAAAGAAAAAAACTGGAATTATGGACATTATGGGATGAGGAGAGGGAAACCTCTGGATGCTCAGGAAAAGGAGGATGGGAAGGGCAGAATTCCTGAGCCAAACCAGGTGGAACAAATTCCCAAGTTTTATTTTTGTAAAATAAACGTGTCTCGATGCTGTGGAATTCTGGATCACTCACCTGGAAGAGGGAAACCTTGGGAATGGCAGAGAAAGGTGGGAATATCCATTTTTCCAGCTGGATCAGGTGGAGCCCCATCCCTTTTGGCCTGGCCCTAAATTCCCTGGGGCCTTTAGGAATTTCCACCTCCTCTTCCTCCACTTGGGAATTCCCTGGGCAGGTTAAAAGGAACCATCCAAAATCTCCAAGAAAAAAACCAGGGATCCAAGCCAGGCTTCTCCCTAAAAAATGCCACTTCCAATTCCTTGAGGAGCTTGGAGCTGCAGCGTGTGGAAATCCAGTAAGAGGGATCCCAAATCCCTGGATTTTGGTCCCATGGAGACACGGACACAGCTGAGAGGGGTCCTGCTCTATGGGACAATCCCTGGGAAAGTTTACAGGATTTCCAGTGGGAAAACAGGGATTTATTAAAAGTTTTCCATGTAATTTGGTAAAACTGAGCTCAGATTTCCCAGGTTTCAGCATTCCCAGATTTCAGATTTCCCAGGATTCGGGGCTGGCTCTTTGCTCCTGGTAGCACAGGTAGGAAAAAGATTCTCCTCAATCCCAAAATCCCAGGATTTCCAATGGGAAAACAGGGATTTAGTAAAAGTTTTCCATGTAATTTGGTAAGACTGAGCTCAGATTTCCAAGTTTTCAGCATTCCCAGATTTCAGCATTCCCGGGGTTGGCCCTTTGCTCCTGGAAGCACAGGTAGGAAAAGGATTCTTCTCATTCCCAAAATCCCAGGATTTTCCTCACCCACAATGTCCCAGGCACTGAGGAGGGAGGAGCAGAGATTTGGGGACTTTTCTTCCTTTTCCTCCCCCAAAAAAATGAAAAACGTGGAATTTTGTAAGCCTTAGTAAGGAGCCATTTCCAGAGTGACAATTCCAGCCTCTCCTCCCGGAATCCTGGTCTGTCCTGAGATGTCCTTGGGCAGGAAAAACATTCCAGAAAAATATTTCCTGGGAGAAGAAACAAAACATTCCCAGTGGGAAAAGCGGCGTCGCCCGGAATTGAGGGATTGGGCTTTTCCACAGGGTTTGGGAACAAGTGGAATTCTGGGAAACATTCCCACATTTTCCCATTTTCCTGGTTTCCCTGGGTGAATTTACCCAGGAATGCTGAAGGATGCTGATCTTGGGATGCTGCAGCCTCTGGAATCCAACATCCCAGGGAAAATGGAATGAGTGGAATTCCAGCCCCAAGGGAGCTGAGACCACACAGGGAAATAAAGGATTTGAAATAATCGGGAAATCATCCCATTCCCAAATATTAAATGGGCAAAAATGATCAGGGAAACGGAGGCAGGAGGTTCCCTGGTTGGAAAAGCATGGAATGGTTTGGATTGAAGGGACTTTAAGGATCATCCAATTCCACCCCTGCCATGGCAGGGACACCTCCCACTGTCCCAGGCTGCTCCAGCCCCAGTGTCCAGCCTGGCCTTGGACACTGCAGGGATGCAGGGGCAGCCCCAGCTGCTCTGGCAATCCCAGCCCAGCCAGGAATTCCTCATTGCCAAGATCCCATCCCTGGCTGCCCTCTGGCACTGGGAGCCATTCCCTGGGTGCTGTCCCTGCAGGCCTTGGCCCCAGTCCCTCTGCAGCTCTCCTGGAGCCCCTCCAGGCCTGCAATGTGCTGGAAGCTCTCCCTGGAGCCTTCCCTTCTCCAGGGGAACATTCCCAGCTCTCCCAGCCTGACATTGGATCCATCTCCTCTCCAAGACATTCATGGACCCAGGGCCTTCACTTGGAATCTCAGCAAACCATGAAGGGTCTCCCTTCCCTTCTCCTCTCTTTTCTCTCTCCATTTCCCATAAAAATCCCTCGGGATGGACTCTGAGTGTCCCAAATCCCAGAATCCCAGAGCAGTTTGGGTGGGAAGGGACCTCCAAGCTCATTCCAGGGACACCTCCCCTATCCCAGGCTGCTCCAATCCTTCCTTGGGCACTGCAGGGATGCAGGGGCAGCCCCAGCTGCTCTGGCAATCCCAGCCCAGCCAGGAATTCCCCATTCCCAAGATCCCATCCATCCCTCCCCTATTCCAGTTTAAAGCCATTCCCTGTGTCCTATTGCTCCATATTAAAACCCCTCTTCCCTCCATTCCATTAAGGACAACAGCCTATTCAATCATTAAGTGCTCATTAAGAACTCAAACTGGAATTTTCTCCCAAATCCAAGAGCAAAAATCCCTCATCCCCCCTATGAATCCCTTGGGAGGCTCTTCCCAACTCCTCTGGATGCTCCAGGACCAGGAGGCCAAATCCTTCTCCAGCCTTTAGGATTTGGGATTTGGAGCCAAAAGTTGGGAAGTTCTCACCGAGGCTGAGGAGACCCCAAGCAGTAGAAATTCCATGAAAATCCTTCTTAGGGCTGGGAATCCACAGGGGCGGAGGCAGCAGGAGGGGAGGAATGGACCCGTGGGATTTGGGAGCCTGAGGAAATTCCCTTCCTGTGTTGTTATTCCCAGAATTTTTTGGGACAATCCCTTCATTTTCCCTTTCCAGCCCAGTGCCATCCCTAAAAATCAGACCTCACTTCCCTGGCTTTGGAATTTCTCGGCAGCTTTTGGCTCCAAATCCCAAATCCAAGCAAGATTTGGGCTCCTGGTCCTGGATCATCCAGAGGAGTTGGGAAGAGCCTCCCAAGGGAATGATTTGGCTCAAAACCTTCCACCGAAATCCACATTCCTGAGGGCTCCAAGTGATTTAATCCAGGTTTGGAAGAGCCGGGAAGCGAAAACCGATATTTAGGCAGGCCTAAGGTTGAGTTCAGTGGATTGAACCCAGCTCAAATTCCCATCAGAGCTCGGGGAAGCTGAGAACTGGAATTTTTTTTTTAATCTTCCGTGGATTAATCAAATGTTCCCTATGGATTTGCCATCCAGGTTTTGGCAGGGCCACGGCATTCCGGGAACGGAGCCTGGAGCTTCCCTGGAAATGTCAGGGCAGCCTAATCGAGTTCCTTGAAATTATCCTAGGCCAGGAGAGGGGGGAGAGGCTTCAGGCGTCCTGGTGGCTTTCCAGGCTCCCAAGCAGAAAATTCCTGAACATCCTTTGGAGAAAGGCCTTGGGAAAAGCCAAGCTGAGCAGTGGAAATGTGGGATTCAAAGCGCGCCACGCCAGCTGGGATTCCTCATGGAACCTGGAAATAAGGAGGGATTTTGGACTGGGATTTGTGGCTTGGGGAATGCAGACCCCAATGTGGATTTAGGGGCACTCCAGGAGGGGATTCCTGGGATATTGGGTGTTGGAATACGGACCCCGCATCCAGGCAGGGAATGTCGAAACCCCCCCGGCCGCAGCTCCGGTGTCCGCAGCAGTTCCTAAGCAACCCCGAGGATGGAGAGGGATGGAGAGGGATGGAGAGGGATAATTCCGTAATTGGATAACGAGCCAGGCCTGAGCCTCGCCCAGCACCCTCGGGATGTGCCCAGGGATCGGATCCAGGGAAGGAGCCGACAAAATCCTGCCGGGTGGAAAAGCAGCCCAGGAAATCCCTGCTGGTGTTCCCAGCTGGAATTGGGCTCGTTAATGATGGATTCCTACAGTGGGAGCAATTAAAGATGCTGTTAATGGAGGGCTGGAATTAATCCTGGAATGGCTGGGGTGGAAAGGATCCTAAAGCTCATCTCATGGCCAGGGACACCTCCCACCATCCCAGGGTGTTCCAGGCCTCATCCAACCTGGCCTAAATCTTGGAAAAGCTCCTGTGCCTCCACCATCCTGCCATCCACACCCTTCTGGGGTGAAATCCATGTCCCTGCTCCCAAATCCCAAATCTCCATCCCTGTTCCCACATCCCCAGCCCCACCCCTCTTCCCAAATCCCCATCCCTGTTCCCAAATCTCCATCCCCATCCCTGTTCTCAAATCCTCATCCCTGTTCCCACATCTCCACCCCTGTTCCCAAATCCCACATTCCCATCCCTGTTCCCAAATCCCCATTCCCAAATCCCAGTCCCTGTTCCCAAATCCCCACCCCTGTTCCCACATCTCCATCCCCATTCCCAAATCCCCATCCCCATCCCTGTTCCCAAACTCCCATCCATAATCCATTTTTTTGCCCAGGGAAGGCAAAAAATCCTTGGAAAATCCTGGAAAACCTTCAGTGCCCAGCAGGAAAGGGGGAAAATCAGGATGGGTTTGTCCCAGGAAATCCAAGGAGAAATCCCACCCTGGGCTGTTTGTCCTGCCCTGTTTGGCTCCTGAAACCACCCGGAAAATCCCAAAAAACCTCCTGGAAAGGCACCAAAACCCACCTGGAGGGAATGAAACATTCCCTGAGCTCTTCCAGCCTTTTCCAGCTGTGGGATCAGATCCCAGTTCTGGGTGCAGGAAAAAGCAGGAGCAGCTCCAAGACTCAGATCCTTGGGATAAAAATGGATTTTCCACTGGGACACAGAAAATCAGGGAAAATTCCCAGAACCTGAGTGAGGATCCAGGATCCCTTCACAAATTCCTGGATTTTTTTTTTGTCTGTGCTGCCCACGTGGCCAGGGAGGAGCAAAAATCCCTTTGGAAAAGGGGCAGGAATTGCAAAAGAGGGGAAGAAATGAAAACATTGCAGGAAAATTTGGAGGATTTGGGATTATTTTTCCTCTTCCACCACTTTTTTCCTCCTCTTCCTTTAGAGGGAAAGCAGCAAAAATCCAAGTTTAATTCCACATTTAATTCCAATTTTAATCCCAATTTTAATTCTAATTTTAATCCCAAATTTAATTCCATGCCCAGGAGCTGCTGCTGGAATTGGATTTTTTTCATTTGGCCCAAGTGATTTTTTGGAATTTTCAAATTAGCCTCAAATCCAGTTCATCCCAAGGAGCGTTCCTGACATTCCGTTGGCATCCAAAGCTCCAGGCTTCAATTAATTTAAATAATTAATTCAATTTAATTAATTGAACTAATTTAATTAATTCTCAGGAAGATGAAACACGGAGAGCTCTGTGGAAATCCAGGGATGCAAATCCCCTCGGAAAAGGTGAAAAACAAAAAAGTGCAAAAAGGGCAAAATAATGATTCAAAATTTTGTATTCCCAGCTCTCCTCTTCCCTTTGGATGGAGTCTTCCAATATTTGGGAAAACTTTACGGATTTGAGCTGTTGGAAGGAGCGAAAATCCCCCCCAAAATGGGGCTGGAACAAAGAGAAATCCCACAGAATCCCCTAAATCAGCCTCGTGGCAAAGGAAGGGATTGCTGCAGGATTTTATGGGAATTCCCCTCCTTCCACAGCCCGGAAAATGCAAATTGAGCCCTAAAAATTGGGGGGGAAAAAGGGACAAAGCCAAGCAGAAAGGTCCTTTTTGCCCCTCAATGCATCCATGTCCGACTCCCTCATGGAATTCTGGTGCTGGAAGCACCCAACGGGATCCCCTGGGCCGGGCAAAACTTCTGGGATTTGGGAATTTTTTTTGTGTTTTCGAAGTTCCTGGGGTGGAACGACCCCAAATCCCTGATTGTCCCCGGCCTGTGGGGATGAAACTTTACTGAGCAATGATTCGCTCCGGGAAATTCAGCTCCAGGGAAAGGTGAGGAGAGGTGGGATCCCAGGGATGTGTGTGGGATCGCTCCTCGCTTCCTGCATTTCTCATAAATTCTGGACTTTTTCAGGGAAACTTCTGGGAAGTTTGAGGCCTCCGGGTCCTGTGGGTGCCCTCAGATGTCCCTGGCCCAGCTCTCTCTTTCCCGAGGGATATTTTGATGGAATTTCGGAATTTGATGGAATTTTCCCCTTGGAAACACAATTTTCCTGCAGCAAATTCTCCTCCTCAGGAGTGAGGAATTCCAAACTTTGGCAGCCAAAAAAAGTCAGATTTGCTTTTCAAGGGATGAACCAGGAAATTCCTTCTTTTTTCTGCCTTCTCTTCCCTGCTTTTCCTTAATAAAACCACCCTGAAAAATCCATGTCTGAAACATGGAAAATTCCATGTCTGGAGCGTGGATTTGCCTCCTCCAAGGACATTTTTTCCCTCCCCAACAAAGATTTTGTAGGGAAAATAAATTTGTGGGGGAATAAAACTCAGGAAAACAGCCCAGGATGGGATCCAGAGGTAGGGAAGTCTCTCAGTCCCTTGCCCTGATCCTTTTCCTTGGAAAAATCCCTCATGTGGCTTTTCCCACCCAGCCCCTTGTGCTGGAGTCACCTGGGAGTTTTCATTCCCAGAAACAGCTCCAAAATTCCAAACATTTGGAGGAAAAAAATTCCCTTCCAGGCCTCAGGGAAGGAGGGAAACCAAAACCTCATTCCGGGAGCTGGAATGAGCTGAGGTGGGAAAGGAAGGAATTGCTGGAGAGGGGGATCCCGACTGGGCGGAATTCCCAAGGTTTGGAGGCGCAGGGGAGCTCCCACCATTCCCAGCTCAGATCCCGGATCCTCATCCAGGAATTCCCACAGTTCTGGCTCCTTCTCTCCAGGCCGGGATTGGGAACACCTCCCCAGCCTAAATCAGGGGCCATCCCAGCTCTCTGCTGGCTCCAGGGGTTTCTCCAGGGGTTTTCCCCACTTTCAGCAGGATTTGCCCCATTCTCAGGGATCACTGCTCCCCTCCAGGTCACCAAGGGCTTTTCCAAGGAAGTTCCAGAAGGGAATTTTGGATAGTTTGGTCCTGGTGCCTCCAGGAGAGTCCAGCCCTGCTACAAATCCATGGTGGGACCCTTTGGAGGGACCTGAGACCTTCCTTGGATCGTATGGAAAAATCCCTGTTCCCAGATCTCCATCCCTGTTCCCAAATCCCCATCCCCATTCCCAAATCCCCATCCCCATTCCCAAATCCCCATCCCTAGTCCAAAATCTCCATCCCTGTTCCCAAATCCCCATCCCTGGTCCCAAATATCCATCCCCGGTCCCAAATCTCCATCCCCATTCCCAAATCCCCATCCCCATACCCAAATCTCCATCCCCATACCCAAATCTCCATCCCCATCCCTGTTCCCAAATCTTCATCCTTATTCCCAAATCTCCATCCCTGTTCCCAAATCTCCATCCCTAGTCCAAAATCTCCATCCCTGTTCCCAAATCCCCGTCCCTGGTCCCAAATCTCCATCCCCATTATTGTTCCCAAATCTCCATCCCCATTCCTGTTCCCAAATCTCCATCCTCATTCCCAAATCCCCACCCCTGGTCCCAAACCTCCATCCCCATCCCTGCTCCCAAATCTTCATCCCCATTCCCAAACCCCCATCCCCATCCCTGTTCCCAAATCCCCATCCCCATCTTTGTTCCCAAATCTCCATCCCTGTTCCCAAATCTCCATCCCTGTTCCCAAATCTCCATCCTCATTCCCAAATCTCCATCCTCATTCCCAAATCCCCATCCCAATCCCCTTCTGCTCCCAAACCTTGGGGAATCCCAGGAGTTTCCCGTCTCGGCTCACTGGGACCAGTCTGGTGCTGGGAGCCCAAACTGGGAATTTTCCCCACCTGCTGCTGTTTTGGGATGATCCCAAATCCCAATCCTGCTGCAGTTTCAGGGAATTGCAGCTTTTCCCCCTCATCCCACACCTCGTCCTTCCCATCTGCTCCCAAAGCCTCACCTGGGATTGGTGCAAACAAATCCTGGAAGAACTTTCCCAAAATTCCCATTTCCCAAGGGTTTCCCTGCATGAGTGGGAAGAGAAAATCCCCTGGAAATGGGAAAAACAGGGAAAACCCTTCCAGATCCCCACATGGGGAATAAACGCACATTTTTTGGGATAACCTCAATCCGTGGCATCCTCAGAGCCGGAAAAACCTTCGGAATTACAACATCCCTGCTCCCAAAGCCCCGGGGCCAGGAGTGATCCTACAGATCCCAGCACTGACGCCAGCCCCGTTTTGGGGTGACTCTTCCCAGATTTTGGGATCTGACGTCGTTCCCCCCCCCCCCCCCCCAGCCCAATTCCCGGTTTTTCCTGCGGATGGGGAGCGGCTCCGTGACGTCACCGCCTCCCTCTGACCTCATTGGGATGAAATCATTCCCAAGCAAGGCTGGAATCACGACTCCAACCCCGTGATCCCTGGGATTTTTATAAATACACCAGGGAGGGGGAAAAGGTTTCCAGAGAGAGGGGAAAAAAAATCCCAATCCCTGGGAAATAAAAAAAAAAAACCAAAATAAATCAGGGAGGAGAAGTTTGGGAAAGGCTCCTGATGCCTCTTTCCTGGCAGTGATTCCACGGCAAATCCTTCCCATCCCAAGCATCCAGGAGAAGCAGGTGAGTGCCTGGAATTCATTTATTCCCCCAATTGCAGAAACTTTAAATATTTCAGTGTTTTTCTTGGGATATCAGATTCCAGGGTTTGGGGTTTGGGGCTTTTTTTGGGACTGAGAGACTTTTCCACCTCCAGATCCCATCCTGGGCTGCTTTCCTGAGTTTTATTCCCCCACAAATTTATTTTCCCCACAAAATCTTTGTTGGGAAGGGAAAAAATGTCCTTGGAGGAGGCAAATCCACGCTCCAGACATGGAATTTTCCAGGGGTTCTTTTGGGGGTGGTGTTTTTATAGGGGGAAAAAAATAGGCAAGGTAGGGAAAAGCAATCCAAGATATTTTGATATCAAGGGATTCGTAATTCCCCTCACCCTCCCTCCTAGGAAAAATATTTTTTATTATTAGTAGTAGTAGTAGTAGTATTCCAGCAATTTTGGGAGGCAGATTGGAATAGGCAGCATGGGAAGGATTGGGAAATTTTGGGGGAAAAGCAAAATTAGGGAGATGAATCCCTGCCGTCGGTGCAGGGATGGGGAGGAGAGCGAGGCACGGCCGCGCTCCCGTCCCACCGAGCCCGCCCGGGTTTGGGGAACCCAAATCCGAGCCCCGGGAAAGCAGCGGGGGCAGCCCCGGGCGGAGCTGCGGGAGTCTCCAGGTCCCATTCCCGGGTTTATCCCAGACTCACCGGGGAATCCCGCTCCATCCCGGTGCCCTGCCGCAGGGAGAGGCGGCGATGGTCCCGGTTCTCCCGGCTGGAATGAGGCGATTTTCCGCTTCCCAGCCGAGCTGCGGGAGGCTTCGCAGGGTGGGCAGCATCCCAGTAAAATTCCTGGAAAACGCTCCCGGCTCTCCCAGCAATTCCCAGCGGGAGGAGCGGCCCCGGCAGCGCGGATTAAATTCCCATTTCCTCAGATCCACCGCCGGTGCTTTTCCTCCTTTTCCTGCTCTTTTTTTTTTTTTTTTTTAGCAAAGAGAAAACCCCAATTCCAGCTTTTTTCCTGCTCCATAAAAACTTCCTGGAGCGGCGGGGCACAACCCACCCCCACCCCCGGCGAAAATAAACCCAATCCCAGAAAAAAAAAACCCCAAAAAAATCAGCTTTTCCTAGTTTGTTTTTTCCCTCATTCCTGCTCCTTTTCCAGGATATCCATCCCGGCGAGGAGCAGGAATGGGTGTGGATGGGGATGGCTTCTGCCGCGTTTTCCCCTTGTTCCGCCTTTCCCTCTGCTCAGCTGACATTCCCGGAGTTTTGCTGAGCGGGAAAAGCTGGAAAAATCCCAGGGAAAGGGGCTGGGTTCAGCCCGCGGTGAGGGGGATGAGATTCCAGGCGGGGCAGGAACATCCCAGCTCTGGAAGAGATTTGGGGATATTCCCCTTTCCCTTCCAGGATTTGGGGTGGGAAAATCCCCAATCCCTGAATTCCCTGAATTCCCTGAATCCCCACCCCGAGCATCCCATCCTGCAGGAGCTCAGGGTGGAGGGAGGTGAAACACAGCTGGGAAAAAAGGGGAATTTTGGGGTGGGGGGAATCTTCATCCCATTCAGGATTGCAGCCTTGGATCATATGGAAAAACAAACCCCTGTTCCCAAATCTCCGGAAAACCCTCATTTTATTTTCCAAGAAAAAATGAAATCCCGGGATATGCTCGTGTTTAAATGGCCAAACGTGGGATTTGGGGCTGGAGGAAAGGAGAGTTTGGGGTCCTCAGTGATCCCATGTGGGGGACGAGAGCCTGGGGAGGGTTTTCCTCCCTTGATCCTGCAGGAAAAGCTTTCCCTGGATCATTCCATGGCTGCTCCTCATCCTCTTCCTCTCCCATCCGGATCCAGGGAAAGGTGGAGGGGATTTTGGGGGATTTGGGAATTTTGGATTTGGGGGTTTTGGGAAGGGGTGAAATGGGAGGCAAAGGAGGGGAAAGGGAGCAGCTCCCTGAAATCCTGAGGGGGGATTGGCACGGCCAAATCTCCCTTTGGGAAGGGGGAAAGGGAAGAGTCCAGGGAATGAACCTCCCAAATCTCTCCCCTTTTCCATGGAGAGCAAAGAGCAGAGTCAAGGGAATAAACCTGCCCAAAATTCCAGCTCTGAGGAATTGCAAAGGGCAAATTTAAGGGGAAAGAACGTCCCAAAATTCCCTCTCCAAGGACAGATCTAAGGGCAGATCTAAAGGGAATAAACCTGCCAAAAATTCCCCCTCCAAGTGATCCAAAGAGCAGAGTTAAAGGGAATAAACCTGCCCAAAATTCCCACTCTGAGGAACAGCAGAGGGCAAATTTAAGGGGAAAGAACTTCCCAAAATTCCCTCTCTAAGGGATGGAAAAGGGAAGAGTTAAGGGGATGAAACGTCCCAAATCTCTCCCTCCCTGGACAATAAAGGGCAGAGTTAAAGGGAATAAATCAGCCCAAAATTCCCACTCTGAGGAACAGCAAAGGGCAAATTTAAGGAGGAAAAAAACCTTCCCAAAATTCCTTTTCTAAGGAAGGGCAAAAGGCAGAATTTAGAGGATGAAACTTCCCAAAATTCCCACTCCAAGTGATGGCAAAGGGCAGAACTAAGGGAATGAACCTGCCCAAAATTCCCACTCTGAGGAACAGCAAAGGGCAAATTTAAGGGGAAAGACCTTCCCAAAATTTCCACTCCAAGGGATGGCAAAGGGCAAAATTTAGAGGATAAAAATTCCCAAACTTCCCCCTTCACAGGCAATAAAGGGCAGATTTAAGGGAATAAACCTGCCCAAAATTCCCTCTCCAAGGAAGGGCAAAAGGCAGAATTTGGGGGATGAAACTTCCCAAATCTCTCCCTCTATGAACAATAAAGGACAGAGCTAAAGGGATAAACCTGCCCAAAATTCCCTCTTCAAGGGATGGCAAAGAGCAGAATTAATGGGAATAAAGCTTCCCAAAAATTCCCACACCAAGGGATAGCAAAAGGCAAAATTTAGAGGATGAAACTTCCCAAATCTCTCCCTCCATGGACAATAAAGGGCAGAACTAAGGGAATAAACCTGCCCAAAATTCCCACTCTGAGGAACGGCAAAGGGTAAATTTAAGGGGAAAAGACCTTCCCAAAATTTCCAGAATGGCAAAGGGCAGAACTTAGAGGATGAAACTTCCCAAAATTCCCTCTCCAAGGACAGGCCTAAGGGCGGAGTTAAAGGGAATAAACCTGCCCAAAATTCCCACTCTGAGGAACGGCAAAGGGCAAAATTAAGGGGAAAGAACTTCCCAAAATTCCTTCTCTAAGGAATGGAAAAGGGAAGTATTGAGGGGATAAACCTTCCCAAAATTCAATCTCCAAGGAATGGCAAAAGGCTGAATTTAGAGGATGAAACTTCCCAAAATTCCCACTCCAAGTGATGGCAAAGGGCAGAACTAAGGGAATAAAGCTGCCCAAAATTCCCACTCTGAGGAACAGCAGAGGGCAAATTTAAGGAGGAAAGACCTTCCCAAAATTCCTTCTCTAAGGGATGGAAAAGGGAAGAGTTAAAGGGATGAAACTTCCCAAATCTCTCCCTCCCTGGATAATAAAGGGCAGAGTTAAAGGGAATAAACCTGCCCAAAATTCCTTCTCCAAGGGATCATGAAAGGCAGAATTTAGAGGATAAAAATTCCCAAAATTCCCTCTCCAAGGACAGACCTCAGGGCAGACCTAAAGGGAATAAAGCTGCCCAAAATTCCCTCTCCAAGGGATGGCAAAAGGCAAAATTTAGAGGATGAAACTTCCCAAATCTCCTCCTCCCTGGACAATAAAGGGCAGAATTTTAAAGGGAATGAACCTGCCCAAAATTCCCAGCTGGAGGAACAGCAAAGGGCAAATCTAAGGAAAAAAGACCTTCCCAAAATTCCCTCTCCAAGGGATGGCAAAAGGCAAAATTTAGAGGATGAAACTTCCCAAATCTCCTCCTCCCTAGACAATAAAGTTCCTCCAAGTGGGAATTTTGGGCAGAATTTTAAAGGGAATAAACCTGCCCAAAATTCCCACTCTGAGGAACAGCAAAGGGCAAATCTAAGGAAAAAAGACCTTCCCAAAATTCCCTCTCCAAGGGATGGAAAAGGGAAGAATTAAAGGGATAAAACTTCCCAAATCTCCCCCACCCTGGGCAATAAAGGGCGGATTTAAGGGAATAAACCTGCCCAAAATTCCCACTCTGAGGAACAGCAAAGGGCAAATTTAAGGGGAAAAGACCAAAATTCCCACTCCAAGGGTTGGCAAAGGGCAAAATTTGGGGGATAAAACTTCCCAAAATTCCCCCTCCACGGACAGGGAAGGGCTATTTGGAATGAGCAGGGGACAGATCCCAGACCCTGGGGTGAGTTTGGATGGATCTGAGGAACATCCCCCATTCCCAGGGGCCTTCCCAGCACCTCCCGCTGCTCCACGGGATGGAATCTGCCGCTCCCAACCCCAAAATCGGCGACGGAATTCCAGCCCCAGGCTGAGGTCCCCGCCGCCCCCGGGATGGAATTCCGGCCGGGAATTGCCGTGCGAGCCGCTGGCCACGAGATGGGGCCAGAAGATTGGGAATTCCAGCAGGAGTCCGGGGTTTTGGGAATGCCAGCAGGATTCCAGGAGCTTGGGAATGCCAGAAGGATTTCAGGGTTTTGGGGAATGTCAGAAGGATTCCAGGGGTTTGGGGAATTCCAGCAGGATTCCAGGTTTTTGGGAATTCCAGGTTTTTGGGAATTCCAGTAGGATTCCAGGTTTTTGGGAATTCCAGGTGTTTGGGAATTCCAGTAGGATTCATGGGGTTTGGGAACTCCAGCAGGATTTCAGGAGTTTGGGAACTCCAAAAGGATTCCAGGCTTTTGGGAATGCCAGAAGGATTCCAGGTTTTGGGGGAATGTCAGCAGGATTCCAGGGGTTTGGGGAATTCCAGCAGGAGTCCAGGCTTTTGGGAATGCCAGCAGGATTCCAGGAGCTTGGGAATGCCAGAAGGATTTCAGGGTTTTGGGGAATTCCAGCAGGATTCCAGGCTTTTGGAAATTCCAGTAGGATTCCAGGGGTTTGGGAATTCCATAAGGATTCCAGGGTTTTTGGAATTCCAGCAGGATTCCAGGGGTTTGGGAACTCCATAAGGATTCCAGGTTTTTGGGGAATGCCAGAAGGATTCCAGGGGTTTGGGGAATGTCAGCAGGATTCCAGGTTTTTGGGAATTCCAGGTTTTTGGGAATTCCAGTAGGATTCATGGGGTTTGGGAACTCCATCAGGATTCCAGAAGTTTGGGAACTCCAGAAGGATTCCAGGTTTTTGGGGAATTCCAGAAGGATTCCAGGTTTTTGGGGAATGTCAGAAGGATTCCAGGTTTTTGGGAATTCCAGGGGTTTGGGAATGCCAGCAGGATTCCAGGAGCTCGGAGAGCCTGCGTGGCCTCGGGGCTGCCTGGGGACATTTTTCCATCCTGGAATGGGCAAAAAGCCCCACGGGAGATCCTTGGTGGATTTTTGGGAGAGGTCAGGTGGGGATAAAGGGAGATGGGGAGGGCTTGTGGAGCAGGAGAGTTGTCCAGGGATTTACAGCCCCCAAAAATGGGCCAAAAAGACCCAAAAAGACCCAAAAAGACCCAAAAGTGGCCACGTTTCACGTAGGAGGCTCAGGGGGTGGAGCAAGCCCGGAGCACACGGGGCCATCGCCCGGGATCGGCGTTCCCACATCCCTTTGGGACTGAGGGAGGAGGGACGGGCCCGAGGAACGTCTCCGGTGTCTCCGGGGCGAGCAGGGGACAGGGAACGTCACCCTGGCGGCAGCCGGTGGCACCTAGGGCGCTCCCGGGGGCTGGAGAGGGATCCATGGGATCCCAAACGGGGCCCGCAGCAGCCGTGTGTGCGCCCTGCAAGATTCCCTCCATGGAAAACCCACGGAAGCTCCACGAAGGAAGAGCAAAATGCTCCTCCTTGTCCATGGAAGCTCCGTGGAAATTCCATGGAGGAAAGGCCAAATCCTCTCCTTCATGGAAGTTCCATGGGAAAGGCCAAATCCTCCCTTCCATGGAAGCTCTGAGGAAGCTCCATGGAAGCTCCATGAAGGAAAGGCTAAGTCCTCCTCTCCGTGGAAGTTCCATAGAAATTCCCTGAAGGAAAAGCAAAATCCTCCTCGTCCATGGAAGATCCATGGAAGTTCCACGAAGGAAAGGCCAAATCCTCCTCTCCGTGGAAATTCCATGGCAGTTCCATGGAAGTTCCACGAAGGAAAGGCAAAATCCTCCTCTCCATGCAAGTTTCATGGAAATTCCATGAAGGAAAGGTCAAATCCTCTCATCCATGGAAGCTCTATGGACGTTCCATGAAGGAAAGGCCAAATCCTCCTCTCCATGGAATCTCCATGGAAGTTCCATGAAGGAAGGACCAAATCCTCCTCTCTATGGAATCTCCGTGGAAGTTCCATGGAAATTCTATCAGGGAAAGGTCAAATTCTCCAAACCATGGAAGCTCCATGGAAACTCCACGAAGGAAAGGTCAAACACTCTCATCCATGGAAGCTCCATGAAGGAAAGGCTACATCTTCCTCTCCATGGAAATTCCTTGAAGAAAAGGCAAAATCCTCCAAACCATAGAAATTCCATGAAGGAATGACCAAACCCTCACCTCCATGGAAGCTCTGTGGAAGCTCCATGGAAACTCCACAAAGGAAAGGCTAAGTCCTCCTCTCCACGGAAATTCCGTGAAAGAAACGTCAAATCCTCCCCTCCACGGAAGCTCCATGGAAGCTCCATGAAGGAAAGGCCAAGTCCTCCTCTCCATGGAAGCTCCATGGAAGTTCCATGAAGGAAAGGCCAAATCCTCCTCTCCATGGAAGTTCCATGAAGGAATGGCCAAGTCCTCTCCATGGAAGCTCCATGGAAGCAAAGACCCAACCCTCACCTCCAAGGAAATTCCATGGAAGCTCCTTGGACATCCCGCCTCCCACCAGCACCCCAAAGCCGAGGCCTGGAGCTTGCATCCCCAGGAAGCTCCTTCCCACCTGCCCCAAAATTCGGATGGGACCTGGGAGGTGACTCCAAGAGCGCAGGGAGGAAGGTTCAGGGATGGGGAAGGGATGAGGAGATGAGGATCTCTCTTCCCATGGGAAGCTCACCTCCCTCTCCCGGCCAGGCCAGCGCCATGTCCCACCCCAGGCTGCTGCTGCTCCTCGTCCTGCTGGGAGCCGCTGGCGCCGGCCGCGCCCTGAGCCTCTCCAGCGCCGCCTCCATCCTCAGCTGCCTCCAGGCCGCCCTCGCGGAGCCACGCCGGATCCTTCCCGAGGACAACGCCGTCCTGGAAAAGCGCGGCTCCGCCTCCCCGTCCCTGGAGGAGGCGTCCCAGGAGGACATGGAGGAGGAGGAGGAGCTGGGGAAAAGGACATTCCCGGGGGACGGCCACCACAAATACGTGTCCCAGGCGCAGGGCAAGGGCAAGACCCAGCAGAACCGGGCCAAGAGCGACCGGCGCACCAAGGTGACGCTGTCCCTGGACGTCCCCACCAACATCATGAACATCCTCTTCAACATCGCCAAGGCCAAGAACTTGCGGGCCAAGGCGGCGGCCAACGCACACCTGATGGCCCAGATCGGGCGCAGGAAGTGACTGGGGGCCACCGAGGGGACTGATGGCCGCCTGGGACATCGGCCCTGGCTGGCTGTGACCCATCGAGCCACCCCACATCCGTGTTCCTCCTCCTCCTCCTCCTCCTCCCCGCTCTCCCCCGCCGTTCCTTCCGGACGTTTCCACGCGCAGGGAAGAGGTTCCTGTCCCCAGCAGGGCGCAGGGGACGCGTCACCCGGGAAGGTTCCTGATTAAAGCTGCCATCTCTGGAGTTTCCAAGGCTTTGTTGTCCCATCTCCTGCCCCGGCTGCTCCGTTGGGTCCGTAGGGATTCCCGAACCTCCCCCAGCTGGGCCTGGTGGCCCTGTCCCCACCACAGCCCTCCCAAATCCCGCCATGAGCTGTTCCTGCCACGGCCACCAACACACTGGGAAGGGACAACCTCAGGAGGGATCTCCCTGTTCCTCCTCTGGGACATCTCTGAGTTTGTCACCAGCACCTTCAGCATCAACCTCCCCACCCACACAGCCCCAGTGTCCCCAGAGAGGTCCCAGCCATTGTCACCCACACAGACCCAGTGTCCCCAATGGGTCCCAGCCATTGTCACCCACACAGCCCCGGTGTCCCCAATGGGTCCCAGCCACTGTCACCCACACAGCCCCGGTGTCCCCAGTGGGTCCCAGCCATTGTCACCAACACAGCCCTGGTGTCCCCAAAGAGGCCCTGGCCACTGTCACCCACACAGCCCCGGTGTCCCCAATGGGGCCATTGTCACCCACAAAGCCCCAGTGTCCCCACATGGAGCCATTGTCACCCACACAGCCCCAGTGTCCCAAATGGGTCCCAGCCATTGTCACCCACACAGCCCCAGTGTCCCCACTGGGTCCCAGCCATTGTCACCCACACAGCCCTGGTGTCCCCAGTGGGTCCCAGCCATTGTCACCCACACAGCCCCGGTGTCCCCAACGGGTCCCAGCCATTGTCACCCACAGCCTGAGGTGGGTTTGGATCCCAGGAGCCACCGGTGGCTCCGTGGCTGCTCCAAGCCCACCCTGGGTCCCATCACAAATCCCCCCCCCGTCCCTTCCCACTTTCCCTCTGCTGTTTTCCAGCTGGTCCAGGCTCAGCTCTTCCTCCACCGACCATCCCTGCTCCTTCCCTGCTGCCACCACCCTCCAGCTCGGAATATCCACCCCTTCCTCTGAACCTCCCAGCCCCGCCGAAATCCCACCTCTTCCTGCATCCCTGCACGCAGCAGGTTTGGGAGGTGGGGGAGAAACCTGGGAAAGAAATCTGGGGCAGAAATTTGGGAGAGAAATTTGGCCCTTCTTCCCCAGGAGGTGCTCAGCAAGAGGAGGAAATGAGATCCCACCAGCCCCATCCAGGGCACGGCCACGGGGACATTCCAGGTGGGACACCACGGGACAGCCAGAGGGCTGGAGATGTCCTGGTGGGTGGGAAATGTCCTGGAGAGCCACCAGAGGGACAATGACCCAAATTCCCAGTGTTCTCATCCAGCAGGACACGGACACGGTCCCCATTTCCCATGCAGGGAAACTGAGGCACGGGGAGAACAAGGCCACACCTGCTCTGTGTCCAGTTGGTCACTCACCCCTTTGTGGGCTGCCCAGGTGTCCCAGGTGTCCCAGGCTCAGCCTTCGGGATGCTCAGAGGATCCTTGGAAGGAGGGATTTGCTCAGAGCCCAGGAGAAATCCCAGCTTTGAGCAGGAAGCTGGGAGGGGTTTCCCACCGGGATTCCCAGGAAAGTCCTGCTCCAGGCTGGGAACAGCTTTTCCTCCCACCAGCCCTGCCTGGGAGCCTTTCCCAGCTCCTGGCTGGACAAGAACATCCAGGAGAACATCCCAGCCCTGTGGGACAGACGGGAATTCCAAACGTCACCTGCCTGGAGCTCCCACAGGATCTTCCCCCTTTAGGGAAGGGAATTCCCAGGGAAGTGGAAGGGATGAGCCCAGGGGTCTGTGGGCTCCAGGCAGAGCTGAGGCAGGGACAGCTCTTATCAGCTGATAAGGAGTGGGATCCTCCCTTCCCAGCTGCCTCCCAGGGAGAGGCCATCCACACCTGGCTCCTGGATAAACCCTTCCCAAATGCACCCTCCCCAAATGGATCCTTCCCAAACTCACCCTTCCCAAATTAACCCTCCCCAAACAGACCCTTCCCAAATGGATCCTCCCCAAATGAACCTTTCCCAAATGGACCCTTCCAAAATGGATCCTTCCCAAATAGAACCTTCCCAAATGAATCTTTCCCAAATGGACCCTTCCCAAATTAACCTTTCCCAAAAGGATCCTTCCCACATGGAAGAGCAAACCAGAGGTGCTGCAAGAGCTCCCACATTCCCAAGGACAGCAGGATCCTCAGTTCCATCCTGGGATCGAGGAGGATCCAGCCCCACCTGCTGAGGGACAGATTCCAAAGTACATTCCCAGTGTTTAGGGAACACACCCACGTTCACATCCACGGGGGTTTGGCCGGGAAAACCAAGGCAATTCCCAGCAGGAACGGGACAAGGAATGGGATGGATTTGTAGGGAATTCCGGCAGGAGCTCTGGAGCAGGGGCTGCAGGCCCGCCTGGAGCCATCCCTGGTGGAATGAATCCCCTTCCCAGGATGCCTGCCCTGCTCCTGGAATGTCCTGTCCCACAGCCGGGACATTCCTGGGATTCCAGCCTGGCTCAGGTGGGGCTGGGACCCCTTATCCCGGGATTTGGGGCATTCCCAGCTGCCGGGAGCTCCTCATGGATCCCCCCAGCACACGGACAGGAGATGGAAAATCCAGCGCAGGGTGAGGCCCGGCCCCAGGCCCCAGCTCCATCGGCTGCTGAGTGGGATCTGCTCCCTGCTATTCCCATGTGCTTGTCCTTGGATTCCTCATCCGTTCCCTTCCTGAAGAGTTTTTAAGGATTTTTCCCGGGAACAGCCTCATTTCCTGCTTTCCTCAGATGATCCCAAACTCTCCACTGAAGCCAAGCAAGGTTTGGGACAGACCAGGAATGTCCAAGGGGACCAAACCATGATTCCCATGGAGCTGGATAAAGTTTTAAAATTCCTTTTTCCAGACTCTGGGACACCTCGTGTCCACGAATTCCTTGATTTTGTCTGTTTTGCATGGAAAATAAAACCATTGTCCACCTGCAACGGGATTGGTCTCACTGGTGACTGCATTCCTGGCTTTGTCCCCTCTCCCACAGCTTCTCCAGGACATCCCTAATTCCCCATTTCCTACGGAATTTTTATCCCTGTTTCAGGGAAGGGACACTGAGGGGTGGGAGTGGGATCCAGCTCCGTGGGGAAGCCTTTGGCTTTTCATTATCCGTGGTTTGGGCTCAGGGAGGAAGAGGAGCCAAAATTTGGGTTCAAGGAGGCCAAACTTTCATGGATCCAATGCTGGAAGAACCATCCCAGCCCCACGATCCCAACCCAGGAGCCCCATCCCAGCAATTCCAGCGTTTGAGAATGAGGGTGGAAAGCAGAAATCCCATTCCCAGCCCTGAGGGTTGCAAGGGAAGTTTGGAAAATGAGCTTAATCCTTTAAATATTTTTTTTTTAATTATTCCCTCCTCCAAAAAAATAATTTTCCTAAAAATTAGCTTAATCCTGATAATATTACCTTAATCCTTTAAATAAATCCATTTTTTAAAATTGATTCCCCCACTAAAAAACAATTAAAATACTTTTCCTGAAAATTAGCTTAATTCTTTACAAATGAGCTTAACCCTTTAAATATGAGCTTAATCCTTTAAATAAATTCATTTTTAAAAATTGATTCCCCCACTAAAAAACAATTAAAATAATCTTCCTGAAAATTAGCTTAATCCTGAAAATATTACCTTATTCCTTTAAATAAATTCATTTTTTAATTTATTCTAATTTTCCTGAAAATTAGCTTAATCTTGCAAATATGAGCTTAATCCTTTACATAAATTCATTTTTAAAAATTTATTCCCCCACTAAAAAACAATTAAAATACTTTTCTTGAAAATTAGCTTAATCCTTTACTAATTAGCTTAACCCTTTAAATATGAGCTTAATCCTTTAAATAAATTCATTTTTAAAATTGATTCCCCCACTAAAAAACAATTAACATAAATTTCCTGAAAATTAGCTTAATTCTTTAGAAATTAGCTTAACCCTTTAAATATGAGCTTAATCCTTTAAATAAATACATTTTTTTAAATTGATTCCCCCCTGAAAAAAAAATGAAAACAATTTTCCTGAAAATTAGCTTAATCCTTTACAAATTAGCTTAACCCTTTAAAAACGAGCTTAATCCTTTAAATAAATTAATTTTTTTTAAATTTATTGTCCCACCAAAAAGTAATGAAAATAATTTTCCTGAAAATTAGTTTAATCCTTAAAATATGAGCTTAATCCTTTAAATAAATCCATTTTTTAAATTGATTCCCCCCTGAAAAAATAATGAAATTAATTTTCCGGAAAATTAGCTTAATCCTTTACAAATTAGTTTAATCCTTAAAATATGAGCTCAATCCTTTAAATAAATTCATTTTTTAAATTGATTTTCCCACTAAAAAACAATTAAAATAATTTTCCTGAAAATTACCTTAACCTTGTAAGTATGAGCTTAATCCTTTAAATAAATTCATTTTTTTAATTTATTTCCCCCCCAAAAAACAAAGAAAATAATTTTCCGGAAAATTAGCTTAACCATTTAAATATGAGCTTAATCCTTTAAATAAATTCATTTTTTAAAATTTATTCCCCCACCAAAAAAACAATTAAAATAATTTTCCTGAAAATTAGCTTAACCTTGTAAATATGAGCTCAATCCTTTAAATAAATTCATTTTTTAAAATTGATTTTTTTAATTGATTTTCCCCCCTGAAAAAATAATGAAAATAATTTTCCTGAAAATTAGCTTAATCCTTTACAAATTACCTTAACCCTTTAAATATGAGCTTAATCCTTTAAATAAATTCTTTTTTTAAATTTATTCCCCCCAAAAAAACAAAGAAAATAATTTCCCTGAAAATTAGCTTAATCCTTTACAAATTAGCTTAACCTTGTAAATATGAGCTTAATCCTTTACATAAATTCATTTTTAAAATTGATTCCCCCACTAAAAAACAAAGAAAATAATTTTCCTGAAAATTAGCTTAACCCTTTAAATATGAGCTTAATCCTTTAAATAAATTCATTTTTAAAATTGATTCCCCCACTAAAAAACAATTAACATAAATTTCCTGAAATTAGCTTAATCCTTTAAATACGAGCTCAATCCTTTAAATAAATTCATTTTTTAAATTTGATTTTTTTAATTGATTTTCCCCCCTGAAAAATTAATGAAAATAATTTTCCTGAAAATTAGCTTAACCCTTTAAACATGAGCTTAATCCTTTAAATAAATTCATTTTTAAAATTGATTCCCCTATTAAAAAGCAATGTAAATAATTTTCCTGAATTCATGGGAAGTGCTGATGGACGTTACAGGGAAACCAGCGCTGGGTGAGGCTTTAAAATCCCAGAAAGCTCCGAATTCCATGGATGTGCAGGTGCACATTTCCATTGCCCAGCCTGGCATTCCCAGGACTCCCAGAGCCTTTCCCGCGTTTCCGTGTCCCCCATCTCCGCCCGGGATCACCCAGCGATCCCAGGGGAGCCCCATTCCCACCGGTCCGGGGCGTTTGGGGTCTCCCGGAGCTCCTCAGGCGCGGAGCTCCCAGCCCTGGCCAGGTGAGTCCCGCCTCAGGAGGATGGGGGCAGATCTGGGAGCTCCAGGAACCTCCGGCTCCCAGCCCTGGCCAGGTGAGTCCCGCCTCAGGAGGATGGGGCAGATCTGGGAGCTCCAGGAACCTCCGGTCAGCGCCGCGGTCCTGGCTGGATCCTCCACCCGCGATAGCCACAGCTCCCCGGGCAGGCGGGCGGAGCTGGAATTGTCCCTTCCAAAGCTCCCGGAGCTCTTCTCTGCTCAAAATCCATCACTTTTCACCAATCCGAGCGGCTTTTCCCAGCTCCTCAGCCTGCGGGCCCGGGAGGCTGGAGGGAGGCCTGGAAAACCTCGTTCCTCCTGCTGGGGATGCTCCAAGGGAAAGGGCGGCCAGAGGTGAGGCAGCTCCGGGGCTTTCCCGCCTCGGGGACCGCCCAGCCCCGGAGCTCCGCTCAGGAGAAACTGGGATTCAAATCCAGCTCCATTCCCCCATCTCAGCTCAACACTCCCAAGCCAGCCCTTCTATTCCAGCTTCTGGGGTTTTTTTCCCATGGATTTTTCCTTTTTTCCACCTCGGATTTTTCTTCTTTTTTTTTTTTTTTTTCCCTTGGACTTTTCTTTTTTTTTTTTTTTCCCCTCGGATTTTTCCTTTTTTCCCCTCCCATGGATTTTCCCTTTTTCGCCCCCCCTTGGATTCGCATTTTTCCTTCTTTTTCTTCCCCCTCGTATTTTTCCTTTTTTTTTCCCCTCGGATTTTTCCTTTTTCCCCCCACCTTGGATTTTCCCTTTTTCCCCCCGCCTTGGATTTTCCCTTTTCCCCCCCTCGCATTTTTCCTTTTTCTTCCCCCTCAGATTTTTCCTTCTTTTTCTTCCCCCTCGCATTTCTCCTTTTTTTTTCCCCTCGCATTTTTCCCTTTTTTTTTTCCTTCCCTCGCATTTTTCCCTTTTTTTTCCTTCCCTCGCATTTTTCCCTTTTTTTTCCTTCCCTCGCATTTTTCCCTTTTTTTTTCCTTCCCTCGCATTTTTCCTTCTTTGTTTCCCCCCTCGCATTTTTCCTTCTTTTTTCCCCCCTCGCATTTTTCCTTCTTTTTTCCCCCCTCGCATTTTTCCTTCTTTTTTTCCTCCCTCGCATTTTTCCTTCTTTTTCTCCCCCTCGCATTTCTCCTTTATTTTTCCCCTCGCATTTTTCCTTTTTTTTTTTCCCCCTCGGCTTTTTCCTTTTTTCCCCTCCCTTGGATTTTTCCTTTTTTTTTCCCCCTCCCTCGCATTTTTCCTTCTTTTTCTTCCCCCTCGCATTTTTCCTTCTTTTTCTCCCCCCTCGCATTTTTCCTTCTTTTTCTTCCCCCTCGCATTTTTCCTTCTTTTTCTTCCCCCTCGCATTTTTCCTTTTTTTTTTTCCCTCCCTTGGATTTTTCCTTCTTTTTCTTCCCCCTCGCATTTTTCCTTTTTTTTTCCCCTCGGATTTTCCCTTTTTCCCCCTGCCTTGGATTTTCCCTTTATCCCCCGCCTTGGATTTTTCCTTTTTTTTTTTTCCCCTAGGATTATTCCTTTTTCCCCTGGCCTTGGATTTTTCCTTTTTCCCCTGGCCTTGGATTTTTCCTTTTTTTTCCCCCTTGGCTTTTTCCTTTTTTTTCCCCCTTGGCTTTTTCCTTTTTTTTTCCCCCCTTGGATTTTTCCTTTTTTTTCCCCCTTGCATTTTCCCTTTTTTTTCCCCCTTGGATTTCTCCTTTTTCTTCCTTTCCTTTTTTTCCTGCCCAAGCTGCTTTCCCTGGATCCCTGACAGCAGGGGAGTCCCCAGAGGAGGAGGAATGACCCAGCTGCAATCCCGGGAAAGGCAGAGGTGGGGCTCAATCCCCTTTCCCAGCTCGTTCGCAGCTTCCAGGGATTCTCACATCACGTCTGGGAGCAGCCAGGACAGGGAAGGAATTTTTCCAGGGAGCTTGGACACGGTTTTATAGGAGGCAGACAGAGCCAAAGTGCTGGAATTCCCATCTCAACTCCAATTAAATTTCCAGCCCTGGCAGCAGGACGGGGATTGCTTTAGCAGGAATGAGAGGTTTAAGGATTCCCTAGGGAATCACTGGCAGAAGTGGGGAAAAAAGTGGATTTCATCTAAAAGCGAAAGCGTGACAAAGCTCCTTGGCAAAGCTCAGCCTGCTGCTTTTACTGGATGGGCAAAGCTCAGGGAAAAAACAAAATAAAACCGAAATTTGAGCAATCTGGGAATAAAAAAAATAAACAAAAATGAGCTGTGTGGAGGTTGGGAATGGGAAAGGATAAAAGGAGCAAGGGAGATCTTCCCATGGAATCCTGAGGTTCCTTAATCAAACTGAGCCCCTTCGTCAACAATTAAAAGGTTTTTAACCTTTAAATTAAAAAATGAAATTCAAGTTAAAAGCACTTAATTAATGGCCTAACTAGAACAATTTAACAAAAGGTTCTGTGGAATTTACCATCAGCACAAAGTAATTCACTCAATGGATTAATTGTGAATAAAACAGAGTTAAGAATGGTGGATGGGCTGGAAGAGGGATGGGAACATTCCCACAGGCTGGAATTCTGTAGGAGCAGCTTTGCTATTCCCAGAAGAGAAAACAGAGCTGCAATCACTCTATGGGGATTCACCCCTTGTGGAGAGAATTGGAGGTTCCAGCTCCCCAAAAACTGGGGGATTTTCCCCAAAATCCCCTTCCTCTCCTTTCCAAGGTGACTCCACCCACACAGTTCCCTCCCTTTCCCTCTCTCCATTCCTGGCTGGACCTGGAATCTTCTTGGGGACAATCTGGGATGGGGACTTTGGGGTGACAACCTTGGGGTGACTCAAGGAACCTCAGCCTTCCCAGGGGCCACCTCCAACCCTTTTAGGGCCACCAAAGAGTTTTTGGGATCCTTCCCCTTCCTGTCCCAAATACCAGACAGAGTTCCCCTCTCTTCTCCCCATTCCTGGCTGGATTTCCCTGCTCTGGGAATATTTCCCAAATCCTCAGCACTCCCCCAAACCACCAGGATTTGCTCAGGTAACACCTGAGCTTCACCAAAGGTGGCGAGAACGCCAAAATTTGCTCCCCACCACCCGGAAGTGATTCCCTGATCCCAGACATGGAATTCCCTGAGCGGCAGCCAGCCCCAGACAGAAATTCCCACAGGATATAGGACGCTTCCCCCACAACACTAATTAGGGATGATGACTCTCACAGCACACCCTGATCAGCATTTGCTCTTCTCCTCAGGCCATCTGCGAGCAGGAGCCTCCCCACAAAACCCCCTGGGGGAAATCCAAGGAATTCTGAGCCAAAAAAACCCTCTTTATTCATATACAAAAAGCCATTTGCATAGAAGTTTACAGGTGCATTTCTAATTCCAAAGTGCTTTTACAAGAAAAAGCCAGAGCAAGAGTTTGGCATTCCAGCCAAAGCAGGCAGCCCGCGACATCCCCCGGATTAGGAACCGGGATCTCCTGGCTAGGCGGGATGTCAGGCCTAAGTTAGGCCCGGCTCAGTGTCACTCACCAATAAACAGCAGTGGGATAAAGCTCAAGACACCCAGGCTAGAGAGGAGCTCTATGCAAGCAGGGGAGGTTCAATACATCAAACACGGCCGGTCCGCGGGCACCCCCGGGCCCTCAGGAACTCGGGACACAAGTCTGGATTCCAGCCGAGCTCAAGACCAGGCCGCAGTCTGTCAGTACTCATCCTCCTCACCCTCATCCTCCTCCCCGTCCGCCGAGTCCCTTCCAACCTCCTCATAATCCTTCTCCAGGGCCGCCAGGTCCTCCCTGGCCTCGGAGAACTCGCCCTCCTCCATGCCCTCCCCCACGTACCAGTGCACGAAGGCGCGCTTGGCGTACATCAGGTCGAACTTGTGGTCCAGGCGGGCCCAGGCCTCGGCGATGGCCGTGGTGTTGCTCAGCATGCACACAGCCCTCTGCACCTTGGCCAGGTCGCCCCCGGGCACCACCGTGGGCGGCTGGTAGTTGATGCCCACCTTGAAACCGGTGGGGCACCAGTCCACGAACTGGATGGAGCGGCGCGTCTTGATGGTGGCGATGGCGGCGTTGACGTCCTTGGGCACCACGTCGCCGCGGTACAGCAGGCAGCACGCCATGTACTTGCCGCGGCGAGGGTCGCACTTGACCATCTGGTTGGAGAACTCGAAGCAGGCGTTGGTGATCTCGGGCACGGAGAGCTGCTCGTGGTAGGCCTTCTCTGCCGAGACGATGGGCGCGTAGGTGGTGAGTGGGAAGTGGATGCGCGGGTAGGGCACCAGGTTGGTCTGGAACTCGATGAGGTCCACGTTGAGGGCGCCGTTGAAGCGCAGCGAGGCCGTGACCGAGGAGACGATCTGGCCGATGAGGCGGTTGAGGTTGGTGTAGGTGGGGCGCTCGATGTCCAGGTTGCGGTGGCAGATGTCGTAGATGGCCTCGTTGTCCACCATGAAGGAGCAGTCCGAGTGCTCCAGCGTGGTGTGCGTGGTCAGGATGGAGTTGTAGGGCTCCACCACGGCCGTGGACACCTGCGGGGCCGGGTACACCGAGAACTCCAGCTTGGACTTCTTGCTGTACTCCACGGAGAGCCGCTCCATGAGGAGCGAGGTGAAGCCGGAGCCGGTGCCTCCTCCGAAGCTGTGGAAGACCAGGAAGCCTTGGAGTCCACTGCACTGGTCAGCCTGCAGCAGAACGTCGGATATTTACCCAAGGACCCAAAAAATATCCCAAGAATATCAGATATTTATCCCTTTCAGGACTGGGATCACTATCCCAAGAAAACGGGCATTTTTCCCTGTAAGGACTGAGATAACTATCCCAAGAATACTGGACATTTATCCCTTTCAGGACTGGAATAACTATCCCAAGAATACATATATTTATCCCTGTAAGGACCAGAATAATTATCCCAAGAAAAGGAATCTTTTTCCCTGTTAGGACAGAGATAATTATCCCAAGAAAATGGATATTTATCCCTTTAAGAACTAGAGAAACTATCCCAGGAATACTGGATATTTATCCATGTAAGGACTGGGATAACTATCCCAGAAAAAAAAAAAAAAAAAGAGGATATTTATCCATTTAAAGACTGGGATAACTATCCCAACAAAATGGATATTTAACCATTTAAGGACTGGGATAACTATTCCAATAATAGATATTTATTACTGTAAGAACTGGGATAACTATCCCCAAAAAGTGGATATTTATCCATTTAAGGACCAGGATAACTATCCCAAGTAATACAGCACAAAATTCTGCTTAGAACACTCCCCAAGCATCTTAAATCCAGTTTTAACACAACAATTCTCTGCTTTTAGGACAAACGCACAAACCCAGAGCCTTTCCAAGCCCCAAACCAAATCCCAACAGCTTGGGCCTCAACTGAAGCTATTTTTTAATTCAAGACTTTTTCACTTCAAGACTCCTGCCCCAAACTCCACAATGCTGTCCAGAAGGGCGTTATTTTAGCCCAGGACAAGGGCACTATTTTAGCCCAGGACAAGGGCACTATTTTAGCCCAGGACTCGGCGTTTCCCTCACCATTTTCCGGATGCGGCTGAGCACGGTGTCGATGATCTCCTTGCCGATGGTGTAGTGCCCGCGGGCGTAGTTGTTGGCAGCGTCCTCCTTGCCACTGATGAGCTGCTCCGGGTGGAAGAGCCCGTGGTAGGGCCCTGTCCTGATCTCATCTGCACCAGGAGGAGAAATCAGCCAGAGCAGAGCACAAAGAAAGGTTCTGGGTGAGGCTGACGGAAGCAAAATCCGTGGAATGTCCAGCAGGAGGTCAGGGCACGGCCAGGGAAGGGTTGTGGGAATGATGGAAGGGGGAGGAATGGACTCACACAGGTAAGGTGCTACCAGAACTCCATCTTCACCCTCACCCAGCCTGAAATCCTGAATTAATCTGGCTTAATGAGCTAGGGCACCACAATTCCAGAGCTTTTGTGGGATCAGTTACCACAGGCAGGCTGGAGGAGAAGTCTGGAAGCTCCATCTCCATCCCCTGCTCTCCAGCACGGAAGGGACACAGACAAAACCCCTCCAGTTGACATTCCTGCCTCCTGAGGGGTTTTAAATCCACTCCATCCCAACACTGGGCACATTCCATAATCTCCTGGCTCGCTCATTAAGCTCTCCATTTGATACCTTAATGAGGTGTCTAAAAATTAAGCAGAACCCAAACAAAAGCCTGCAAAGCCTTTAATTAGGACTAATGAGTCACGGCCCAGATGGAAAGATAGGAGGAGAAGCCTGGAAGGCAGGAGCAGGTGGCTGGGTTTGGAGTCATTTCCTAAACAAGTAATTATTATTCTCTAGGGAGACACCTCAAATTGAGGTGCCACACAAACAAACAGCCAGAGATCCCAGAGGGAGCTGGAAGGGGAAGTGGGAATCTTTTGGAAGCCATCAGGCTGGAAAAGATCTCCAAGAAACAGGAGAGCCGGGTCCCACGAAGCCATGGCACGTGTGGCACCCCCCTTTGCGGGTGGCATCCGAGCCAGATGGGCCACACCCGGCCATGGAATGGTGGAATTCCAGCCAGGACCACCAAGGCTGGCAAATCCAGGACACTTCCCACCTGCTGAAGGTCCCAAAATGAGGGAACAAAGACAACTCAGGAACAGCCACGGGTTTGTCCCTCCTGGTCCCTCTAGGAGGGTAAATTCTGTCTGCTGCCAATGGCCAGGGACGTTTAACCAGAGCAGAGGAGGGGGAACATCAGGATCCTATGGAAAAAGGGTTGGGAATTACGGATAAAGATGGGTTTGGGCAAAATCCCAGCTTTACCAATGACAGTGGGCTCCAGGTCTATGAACACTGCCCGGGGCACGTGCTTGCCAGAAGCTGTCTCACAGAAGAAGGTCTCGAAGGAGGAATCCACCTGCTCCGAGTTGGGATCCATGGATTTCACCTGCTTGGAGCTGGGAATGGTCCCATCGGCCTGGATGCCGTGCTCCAGGCAGTAGAGCTCCCAGCAGGCATTGCCCATCTGCACTCCGGCCTGCCCGATGTGGATGGAAATGCACTCCCTCTGGAAAAGGGAAACAACATGGAAACGCATCCCTCTGGAAAAGGGAAACAGGGAAATGTATCCCTCTGGAAAAGGGAAACAACAGGGAAATGCATCCCTCTGGAAAAGGGAAACAACAGGGAAATGCATCCCTCTGGAAAAGGGAAACAACAGGGAAATGCATCCCTCTGGAAAAGGGAAACAACAGGGAAATGCATCCCTCTGGAAAAGGGAAACAACAGGGAAATGCATCCCTCTGGAAAAGGGAAACAACAGGGAAATGCATCCCTCTGGAAAAGGGAAATGTATCCCTCTGGAAAAGGGAAACAACATGGAAATGTATCCCTCTGGAAAAGGGAAATGTATCCCTCTGGAAAAGGGAAACAACATGGAAATGTATCCCTCTGGAAAAGGGAAATGTATCCCTCTGGAAAAGGGAAACAACAGGGAAATGCATCCCTCTGGAAAAGGGAAACAGGGAATTTCACACAGGGATAGGGATGGAAATGCACTCCCTCTGGAAAAGGGAAACATGGAAATGTACCCCTCTGGAAAAGGGAAACAACATGGAAATGCATCCCTCTGGAAAAGGGAAACAACATGGAAACGCATCCCTCTGGAAAAGGGAAACAACATGGAAATGCATCCCTCTGGAAAAAGGGAAACAACAGGGAAATGCATCCCTCTGGAAAAGGGAAACAACAGGGAAATGCATCCCTCTGGAAAAAGGGAAACAACATGGAAATGCATCCCTCTGGAAAAGGGAAACAACATGGAAACGCATCCCTCTGGAAAAGGGAAACAACAGGGAAATGCATCCCTCTGGAAAAAGGGAAACAACAGGGAAATGCATCCCTCTGGAAAAAGGGAAACAACAGGGAAATGCATCCCTCTGGAAATAGGAGAAGGGAAACATGGAAATGCACTCCCTCTGGAAAAGGGAAACAGGGAAATGTATCCCTCTGGAAAAGGGAAACAAAAGGGAAATGTATCCCTCTGGAAAAGGGAAACAAAAGGGAAATGCACTCCCTCTGGAAAAGGGAAACATGGAATTTCACACAGGGATGGGGATGGAAATGCACTCCCTCTGGAAAAGGGAAACAGGGAATTGTATCCTTCTGGAAAAGGGAAACGGGGAATTTCACTCATCCTGTGCAGGGGGATCGGGAGTTCCAGCCCCCAGAGCTCCCCTTGGAGCCATGCCAGGGATGCTGAGGGAAACAGGTGGTGTCCGCCCACCATGGAAGCTGGAGCCAGGATCAAACTGGGATCTGCTGGACACAGCATTCCTGGGAAAGGCTCTCCCAGCCCAGGGAAGGAGGAAGGAAGGAGCTGCTGGCTCCATGCTGGGGCAGGAAGCAGCTGAGCAGCACCAGCTCCCTCCCATCCCGATGGATCAGCACCAGCAGCTCCAGGCTCCTGAGCCAGGGAAAAAGAGCTCAGGGAGAAGCCAAGCTTGGAAAAGCTGAGCCAAGCTGGAGTCACAGAGGCTGGAGAAAGCAGGGAGTGCCCCGGGGCAGAGCAAGGCTCCCAGGAGCAGCTCCAGTCTGGATTTATCCAGGTCACCTCCAGCGGGCTGTGACTCCAGGGAAGCTCCAGGGAGCGGCGTCTCCTGGAGGCTCCCTGGGCGCTGCCCTGGGTAATTGGCACCTGCTGCTGCCACCACGCCACGATCAAAGGCACGGCACAGCCCCAGATCCCAGCCCAGAATCCCAGGTACTGCAGCGCTGCTTCCCAAGGGAGCTGGGGCCCACCTGGGAAGGACAGGCAGGTGTGAGCTCTGGCCTTTGGTCAGCACAGATGCAGATTCCCTCTCTCTCTAGCTCTGGCCTTTGGTCAGCACAGATGCAGATTCCCTCTCTGGCCTTTGGTCAGCACAGATGCAGATTCTCTCTCTGGCCTTTGGTCAGCACAGATGCAGATTCCCTCTCTCTCTCTCTCCTGCAGCACCAAACTGGGACATCATTAACAGGAGGCTGGGGGGAAAAACTCAAACCTTAAAACTTAAAGGGGTCAATCTCATTAATGTCCCTACGCTGCATTTTTATTTTCTCCCCAGTTACACAGGCAGGAGAAATTCCACACCAGAGGGGGCAGAAGTGAGGGATGAAATTCCCAGCTGAACACACACAGGAGTCAGTGACCCTCTCCATACCTCCCCTGCACTTGGAGAAGCTGCCCTGGAACCACAGTAAGTGCTGGCCTCATTAATTATCCAGCCCCACTGTACAACACCGGCAGGGAGCTGATCCCATTATTTGTGGGATCATCCGTGGGCAGCTGGGCTCAGGTCTCACCTCACCAGGCTGGGCCTCCCCAGGTAAGCCTGGCTTAGAGAGGGGTGGTGGGAACAGCAGATCCCAAATCTCCTGGGCACAACCGCCCAAAGTGCCCAGGAGCCTCCAGAAGATCCCAGCTGGACATCCCAGGGCACCATCCACTCACGGCAGGGAGAGGAGGCCATGGAACTTTTCCATCCCGTTCCCCAAGCGTGGATGTGCCAAGGTTTGCCCATCCCTCGAGGAATTCCAGAGGCCACCAGAGCCAGGACAGAGCAAGGCAGGACTGGATCATTCCTGGGACACCGACCCAGAGCTGCCCAAACACCCCCAGATCCCAGGGCGGGACAAGAGCCCCAGTGTGTGCAGGGATTGTTGGGATCCCATTCCTGCTGGGATCAGGGATTGTCAGGATAAGGAGTTGCTGGGATCAGGGACTGTGGTGATCCCATTCCCACTGGGATCCAGGACTGTCAGGAAAAGGAGCTGCTGGGATCCCATCCCTGCTGGGATCAGGGACCGGGGAGATCCCATTCCTGCTGGGATCAGGGATTGGGGTGATCCCATCCCTGCCAGGATCGGGAGGGGCTGGGATCCCATTCCTGCTGGGATCAAGGACTGGGACGATCCCATTCCTGCCAGGATCAGGGCAATCCCATTCCTGCTGGAATCAGGAGCTACTGGGATCCCTTTCACGCTGGGATCAGGGATTGTGGTGATCCCATTCCTGCCAGGATCAGGGACTGGGATGATCCCATCCCTGCTGGGATCAGAGGGATCCCATTCATGCTGGGATCAGGGATCAGGGCGATCCCATTCCTGCCGGGATGAAGGATTGGGATGATCCCATCCCTGCCGGGATCAGGGATCGGGGTGAGCCCATTCCTGCCAGGATCAGGGCAATCCCATTCCTGCTGGAATCAGGAGCTACTGGGATCCCTTTCATGCCGGGATCAGGGATTGTGGTGATCCCACTCCTGCCGGGATCAGGGACCGGGGCGATCCCATTCCTGCTGGGATCAGGAGGGCCTGGGATCCCATTCCTGCCGGGATCAGGGATCATGATGATCCCATTCCTGCTGGAATCAGGAGCTACTGGGATCCCTTTCATGCTGGGATCAGGGATTGTGGTGATCCCATTCCTGTCGGAATCCCATTCCGACTGGGATCAGGGATTGGGGCGATCCCATTCCTGCCGGGATGAAGGATTGGGGATGATCCCATCCCTGCCGAGATCAGAAACTGGGGTGATCCCATTCCTGCTGGGATCAGGGATCGTGATGATCCCATTCTGGCTGGGATCAGGAGCCACTGGTATCAGGGATTGTGGTGATCCCACTCCTGCCGGGATCAGGGACTGGGGCGATCCCGTCCCTGCCGGGATCAGGGATTGTGGTGATCCCACTCCTGCTGGGATCAGGGACTGGGACGATCCCATTCCTGCTGGGACCAGGAGGGCCTGGGATCCCATTCCTGCCGGGATCAGGGATTGTGGCGATCCCACTCCTGCCGGGATCAGGGATCGGGGTGATCTCATTCCTGCCGGGATCAGGGACCGGGGCCATCCCGTCCCCGCTGTCCCAGCTGCCGCCTGCTCTCCGTGGGCAGTGCTGGCTGCCCTGCCCAGCCCTGGCTGCCCTGCCCAGCCCTGGCTGCGGCGTGGTTGGGATTGTTCCCCATCCCAGCTCTTCCCTGGGACAGCTGCTCCGCTCCCAAAGCCCCATTCCCAGCACCTGCTGCACTGGCAGCGCTGGAATTCGCAGCCCAGAGCTCAGGGAACGAGAACAAAGGAAAATAAAAATGAAATATATTAAAAAATGAAATATAAAAAAATAAAGGAAATATATTAAAAAAAAATTTAAAAAAAGAAATATATTTTAAAAAATGAAATATATTTTAAAAAATGAAATATATTTTAAAAAATGAAATATATTTAAAAAATGAAATATATTTAAAAAATGAAATATATTTAAAAAATGAAATATATTTAAAAAATGAAATATATTTAAAAAATGAAATATATTTAAAAAATGAAATATATTTAAAAAATGAAATATATTTAAAAAATGAAATATGTGGGAGCTGCTGGAAGGAAAAAAGTGCAGTGGTTTATTGGAGGTTTTCCCCTCCTCTTAAATATTCCAGAGAAGTTTTTTTTTGGGATCTTCCCAACATTTGCATCCAGCTGAAGTGCCTTTTGCAGACTCTGGCTATAGGCAGCCTATTGTTGTCCAGCTGATTTTCCCTTTGGGAACACCATGTAAATATTTAACACTTTTATAGCCAGGCCAGACCAGAAACCCTCAGACTAAAGGAAAAGTTCAAAGCCAAATCCCTGGGAGCCACTTTGAAGTTTTCTCCCATTTGCAACCAGATTTTTCCCAACAAGTTGCTCCTTTGCATCCACAAAAAAAAAAAAAAAAAAAGAAAAAAAAAGTGCCAGTTGGGATCCTCTTGCCCAAAAAGTTTCAACTGGAGCAGATAGAAATAATCAGAATTCCAGATTTTTTTTTTTATTTTTTAATCCTCAACTCAAGCCACTTCAGTTTCCCAGGCTGCAAAGGTTTTGGAGCAGGGATTCCATGAAAAAACAACATGGAAAAGGGGGATTTTTATCCATTTAATATAATCCCAAGGGTTTAGAGCAGACAAAGGCAACATGGCAGCTCATTCCTAAAGAAAAAAAAAAAAAACCTAAAAGTTGTGCTTGTTGCAGCACATTGGGAGTGTTAAAATTTTAGGAAAAATGGGCAGCAGGATGAAAAATTTTGATTTTAATTCATAACTTAGTAGAGGAAAAATAAGGGGTGGATTTTTTTCCTGCTTCTACACACATACACCAAAAAAAAAATTAAAAAAAAATTTAAAACCTCAACTTTTTAAAAACTTTCCAAGTCTGCAGAGCCCAGCTCAGGAGCTGCAAACTCCGCGGGGAAAAGCACCAAGAGGCCACCGCAACAAATCCCAAGCACATCCCTCATTTTTCCCTTATAAGGAGCAAACCCCGAATCAATAACCCAGAAGGTACCGAGCAATCCCAGCAAAGCTGCTGGAAACGAAAACCCCGGGCAGGAACCAGAAGGGAGAAAAAAAAAAGGGAATTTTCAGCTCAGAAGCCTCAGGGAAAAGTGGGAAAAAATTGGAAATTTAACGCTCTTACCATGGTGAGGCTGGGGAAGATCTGAGCAAAGCAGCTGCAGCCTCTGCCTCTCCCTGCAACTTTATAGCCCAGGAAATCCTGACTCCACCTGAATTTAAAGAAGTTTCCTCCAGCTTAAAGGAGCAGAGCTCCTTTTCCTTCCATCCCAAAAAAAAAACCCCAAAAAAATCGGGATCAAATCCTGCCTAGCTTGCAGGGTTTCTCTGATTAAAGGCAGCTTTTTGTCTTTTTTCTTTTTCTTTTTTTTTATCTTTTTTATTTTTCTTTTTTTTTTTGTCTTTTTTTTTTTTTTAAGGGTTTTGTTTGAAGGGGAATACAAGTTGATTTTTTAAGCCTGGGGTTGGTTAGAAAAAGAAGGAAAAGTTCTGTGTGTTCCCAGATAATTCACTTTATCCAGCAGGAGCAACCTGCCTTTGTCATTGTTCACAGCGCTGCCGACGATATTTTTAATTTTGTCGATTTTTAGACAAAATCCTGCAAATTTTGGGGTGATTTCCCCCCATATCATCCATGATTTCAAGGGGATCTGCTGGGATTTGCACCTCTGGGATGTTCAGGTGGAGGCCCAGCCCCTCTGGATTCCTTTAGGATTCATTCTTCCCTCCTGCCAAGGATTGGGAATCACTTTTGGCCCCATTCCCATGGAATTTCCCAAATCCCATAAATACCTGTGTGGTTCTTCTGCCTTTTCCCTAATTCCTTTATTTACCTCTTCATCTCCCATTAAAAATCCCCAAATTTCCTTTGATCCATCCCAAATCCCAACAGCTCTGGACTGAGGGCAGACAAGAATATCCCAAATGGGATCGGGAGCAGGAATTTCCCCCCTTTTGTTCAGCATTTTTTGGGATTTTCTTTGGGATTCCCAGTATAAAACCCCCACTGGGAAACTGGAGCCAAATCCATGGATTGGGTGGATTTGGGGCAGGGAATGGGATCTGAGCCTTGAGCTTTCAACTCCCAGGAATTTGGGGAGAGTTTGGGGCGGGAATGTGAAGATTTGGGGAATTTTAATCCTTGGATGCGTTCCAAATCTGATTTTAGGGGTTTAACCACTGAATCACCTTTTTGGGAAATGCAAAATTCAGAGTTTTGGGGGTTTTTTTGGAGGGGAAATGGGAAGGGAAAAGGGAATTTCTGGTGGTGGCAGAGAGAACCTGCCTGGGATTTCAACTTTTCTGGAGGAAAAACGAGGAATTTCAGGGGTTTCTTCACTAAATTATGGGGTTTGGGGCAACCCCAAGCCCAAAAGTTCGGATTTTTGGGGAAAAATGTGAAGGAAAAGAAGGAATTTCTGAAATTGGTGGTGTCAGAGAGAACCTGCCTGGGATTTCAGCTTTTCTGGAGAAAAAATGAGAAAAAGAGAAAATTTCAGTGGTTTCTTCACTAAATTATGGGGTTTGGGGCAACCCCAAGCCCAAAACTTGGGATTTTTGGGGAAAAAATGTGAAGGAAAAGAAGAAATTTCCCGAACTGGTGGTGGCAGAGAGACATTTCCTGGGATTTCAGCTTTTCTGGAGAAAAAATGAGGATTTTCTGTGGTTTCTTCACTAAATTATGGCCTTTTTGGGCAGCTCTAATCCCAAAATTTTGGGCCTTTTTGGGGGGGAAATGAGAAGGACAAGAGGGAATTTCTGAAATTGGTGGTGTCAGAGAGAACCTGCCTGGGATTTCAGCTTTTCTGGAGAAAAAACGAGGAATTTCAGTGGTTTCTTCACTAAATTATGGGGTTTGGGGCAACTCCAAGCCCAAAACTTTTGGGTTTTTGGGGAAAAAATGTGAAGGAAAAGAAGGAATTTCCCGAAATTGGTGGTGGCAGAGAGACATTTCCTGGGATTTCAGCTTTTCTGGAGAAAACAGAAAAGAGAAAACAAGGAATTGTCTTTTGGGGCAATACAAAATCCAAAATTTTGGGTTTTTTGGAGGAGACATGGGAAGGAAAAGAGGGAATTTCTGGAGCTGGTGGTGTCAGAGAGAACCTGCCTGGGATTTCAGCTTTTCTGGAGAAAAAACGAGGAATTTCAGTGGTTTCTTCACTAAATTATGGCCTTTTTGGGCAACCCTAATCCCAAAATTTTGGGGTTTTTTTGGGGGAAAATTGTGAAGGACAAGAGGGAATTTCTGAAATTGGTGGTGGCAGAGAGAACCTGCCTGGGATTTCGGCTCCAGGCCGGATTTAGAAGGGAACCAAGCAGAGCCCACCCCCTCCAGAGGATTTTTATAGCCAGGGCTCACAGCTGCTGCTCCTTCCCACATCCCAAATATCCCAAATCCCCCCTGGCTCCCCACTGCTGGCACTGCTTCGATTCCCCGGGGTAAATCCTGACCCCAAACCCTTCTGGAGGTGAATTTTGGCCAGCACTCACCACAAGGCGCTGCTCGGGCTCCTCAATCGGCTTCCAAATCCAAAGATTTCGGCCCTGGGAAGAGAAAATATTGAATTTAATGGTCATTCTTTGGAATTTTTTTGGTTTTGTTTGGTTTGGGGTTTTTGGGTTTTTTTGGTTTTTTGGGGTTTTTTTGGGTTTTTTTGGGTTTTTTTTAGGAATCCTTTTGTTTCAGGGATTTTTCCCTGTGTTGGCCTAATTGGCTGAGCTGAAAAAATGGAAAAATGGGGATTCAGGCACTTCCAAACTCTGCAATTCCAGTAATTTGCTCCCAGATTTCATTGTTCACCTGCTTAAATCTGATCCCATTTTTCCATCCAACCCATCCTTTGGCTATCCACTTATTTTGTTGAATTTTTTTCTGCTGATTTTTTGTGAATTTTTTTTGGGGGGGGGGGCTGATTTTTGCTGATTTTTTTTTTTTTTTGGCTAACATTTTGCCAGGTTTTGCTAATTTTTTCTCCTTTTTTTCTGATTTTTTTCTGATTTTTTTCTGATTTTTTCTGATTTTTTGCCTGATTTTTTTACCTGATTTTTGCTGATATTTGGCTAATTTTTTGCTGGTATTTTGCTGGGTTTTGCTAATTTTTGCTGATTTTTTTTTCTAATTTTTTTTTTTTTGGCTAATTTTTGCTGATTTTTTTTTCTGATTTTTTGCCTGATTTTTGCTGATATTTGGCTAATTTTTTGCTGGTATTTTGCTGGGTTTTGCTAATTTTTTCTGATTTTTTTTCTGATTTTTTTTGCTAATTTTTGCTGATTTTTTTTTCTGATTTTTTGCCTGATTTTTGCTGATATTTGGCTATTTTTTTGCTGATATTTTGCTGGGTTTTGCTAATTTTTGCTGACTTTTTTTGCTGATTTTTTGACGACATTCTGCTGATTTTTTGCCAAATTTTTGCTGATATTTTGCTGAAATTTTTTGCTGATATTTTGCTGGTTTTTGCTAATTTTTGCTGATTTTTTTGCCATTATTTTGCTGATTTTTGCTGATTCTTTGCCAATATTTTTGCTAAGTTTTGCTGACTTTTTTGCTGATTTTTCCACTGATTTTTGCCAATTTTTAAATTATTTTTGCTGATATTTTGCTGATTTTTTCCTCTGATTTCTGCACATTTTCCTTCAGCCAAACTCCACCTGCAAACACATCCAGTAGTGGGGTGATGTGGTCACACTCCCCAAACAAAACCAATTAACCTTGCCACAAAAAAATAATTAATATCATTGTTTTAATCATAATTATTAATTAGTTAAAATATATTTTAAAACAGAGCATTTGGCATCAGCTGGAATTTTGATGTTCTTTATTGTCCTGCAAAAAAAAAAAAAAGCAGCAGCAAAAAATAACGAAAATTATTTTCATTATTTATTTATTTCTCCCCAATAAATGAATAAAAATGGGCACCAGCTCTAGCAACAATGAGGATTTATTTTGGTTTATTCCTAATTTCTGCTCCCCTCCCTTTAATTTAAGAGTAATGAGGGAAATGCTTTAAGGAAAATGTTCCATTTCAAATAATCTGGAGAAAAATGGATTTGAATTCCTTAAGGAGTTTTTCCCGCTGTTTATGGACAGGGTGAGACAAAAATGGGATTGGGAATATTCATGTAAAATTGAATTTGGAAATATCCGAGCAAAAATGGGATTTGGAATATTCATGTGAAAAATGGGATTGAAAATATCCAAAAGATTGAAAAGAGGATTGGGAATATCCAAACAAAAATGGGATTTGGAATATCCAAGCAAAACCAGGATTGGAAAAATCCACATAAAAATGGCATTTGGGATATCCATGTACAAATGGAATTTGGAACATCCAAGCAAAAAATGGGATTTGGAATATTTAAGGAAAAATGGGATTGGGAATATCCAAGCAAAAATGGGATTGGGAATGGCCATGTAAAAATGGGATTGGGAATATCCATGTAAAAATGAGTTTGGGAATATCTAAACAAAAATGGGATTGGGAATATCCATGTAAAAATGGGATTGGGAATGTCCATGTAAAAATGGGATTTGAAAATATCCAAGCAAAAATGGGATTGGAAATATCCACATAAAAATGGGATTGGGAATATCTATGTGAAAACAGGATTTGGAATATTTATGTAAAAATGGGATTGGAAATATCCAAAGAAAAATGGGATTGGGAATATTCATGTAAAAACAGGATTGGAAATATCCATGTAAAAATGAGTTTGGGAATATCCATGTAAAAATGGGATTGGGAATGTCCATGTAAAAATGGGATTTGGAATCTCCATGTAAAAGCAAGATTGGAAATATCCATGTAAAAATGAGTTTGGGAATATCTAAACAAAAATGGGATTGGGAACATCCATGTAAAAATGGGACTGGAAATAGCCATGTGAAAATGGGATTTGGGATATCCAAGCAAAAGTGGGATTTGGGATATCCATGTAGAAATGGGATTGGGAATGTTCATGTGAAAATGGGGTTTGGGATATCCATGTGAAAATGGGGTTTGGGATATCCATGTAGAAATGGGATTTGGGATATCCATGTAGAAATGGGATTGGGATATCCATGTAAAAATGGGGTTTGGGATATCCATGTAGAATCAGGATTGGAAAATCCCGGGGCCGATTGTGAGCAGCTGAGCTTTAGGGGTTGCTGGGAATGCACGGGGCTGTGCGGGGAAGGCTGAGGGGCATTTTAGGGACATTTCCTCCCCCAGAGGATGCAGGCTCCCAGGGAATGGGCACATTCCCAAGGCTGCTCCAGGCCCCGCTCCCAGGGCTGCCAGGCTGGGATTTTGGGCTGTCTGTGCAGGAATTGGGGCGGCTGAGCCCCGTGGGCTCCTTCCAGCTCAGGATTTCCATGGTTCTGTGACCCTTCCCTTGGCCCTGCACGCAAGCCCAGCACCCCACAGCTCGCAGAGGGGAGCAGCAGCCTCACCTTGGCCAGAAGAGGCCAAAAAGCAGCAAAATCCTGGAGGAGAACCAGTTTCTCCTAAAAACCAGCATCCAAGAGAAATGGGATCACCCCTGGAGATCCATGCTGGGATCTGCTCTGAGCTGCCAGAGGAGGAATTCAGCAGGGAAAGGAAAACCTCCCAGTGCCTGTGCTGATGGGAAAGGCATTCCCAAACCCACAATTCCCAAATCCCACAGCTCCAGGGGGGATTCAGGGCTGGGGGTGCAGCTGAAGGCAAAGGACAGGAGGTTTGGAAGGTCTGGAAAACCTGTCCCAGTTTCCAGCAGGACACAGCAATTTGGGAATGGCCATTGCAGAAATCAGGGTGCAGCCAAGGCAGGTCTCAGCTGTGGGGAAGGAATTTGGATGGTGGAAATAAAATGGATTCATGGACATTCATCCCAGCCAACATAAATGAAATGTGGAGTGAGGCAACACAGCTTTGCTGAAGCGTTTGGGTTTGAACCCAAATGGAAACTTCAGTTTGGTCATCTTAAGTCTGCACTGGAATAAAAAAAAAAAAAAGGCAAAATTAATTCCATTTTCTTTGAATAAAAAAAGAGCAAAATTAATTCCCTTTGAATAAAAAAAAAAGAGCAAAATTTATTCCCTTTGAATTAAAAAAAAGAGCAAAATTAATTCCCTTTTCTTTAATAAAAAGAGCAAAATTAATCCCCTTTGAATAAAAAAAAAGAGCAAAATTTATTCCCTTTGAATTAAAAAAAAGAGCAAAATTAATTCCCTTTTCTTTAATAAAAAGAGCAAAATTAATCCCCTTTTCTTTGGCATCATTTCCCTGCCGAGTCTGAGTCCTCTGGCACACCTGGCGCCCCAGGACTGCTCCCTCTCCCATCCCAATGGATGCTTTTTTTCCCCAAAAAAACAGCACAAATTCCTTCCAAAACCTTTAAATCCTCACTCTCACATCTGGTTATGTTTGCAGTTTTTTGGCAGTTTGAAGAGGGGGCATCTCCTTGTCTGAATCAAGGCCCCGCTTGTGGGTTTTGCATCTCTGAAGAATCAATTTGTGATTTTTTTTTGATTTTTTTTTTAATACTTAAATACAGCCAAGAAAGTGAAATGCTTTGTGCACATGTGGGGTTTTTGGTTGTTTTTTTTTAATGGGTTTCAAAAAGAATTTAATAGGTTTCAAAGAATTTCATCCAGGGGCTGCCCAGAAGCTGAGCTCACCCTGGTGAACCTGATGGAGTGTAAAAGGCTGTTCCAGCACTGGGGGGTCAGAGCTGTTAAAAAGAGATTATTTGTTACCAAATCTGTCTGATCCAACAGCAGATTTGCACTCCAGAGGAGATATTCCCAATTCACAAGCAGGGAAAAGCCACCCCTTGTTGCAGGGATGGGTGGGGGTGCCACCCCATGAGGGTCAGACCCCATCCATCCCCTCCTCATCCCTGCCGCTCTGCAGAGGGAAAGGGCTGGAATGGAGCAAAATCCAGGCCCCAGCCAAGTGGGACAGCTTTCCAGATGATCCCCTTCCCTGAGAGTATCCAGAAATCCTCCCAGAGTCTGGCTGGAAGCAGCACTTGCCCGTGCTGTGGGGATGGGAGGAACAGCAGGGGCTCCTGATGGATTTTCAAGGCAGGCTTGGGGGATTTGCTGCAGTGTCTGGCCAAACAGCTGCTCCTTTCCAGCTCCATCTCACTCAAAAACCTCACCACAAAATGGTTCAGGCAGTAGTTTTGTGCCTCAGGATTTAAATCCCCTGGTTTTTGAGAGAGGTGACCGTGAGGCAAATTTTTGGGATTTGAGCTGATTTCTGAGGTGGAATTTTTTCTTTTTTCTTTTTTTTTTTTTCTTTTTTTTTTTTTTTTTTTAGGAAGGAGCTGTTTCTCCTCCAAAATTTTGCTGATTTTTTTGCCTCTTTCAGACTGGGTGAGGCTGTTGCTCCCCTTCCCAGGAAGAACTTTTTTCCTAAAATCCAGGCTGAGCCCACCTGACACAGCTCCAGCTGCTCCCTCCCCGGGATCAGGGATGCAGGTGGGAATGGATGCGTTGGAATTCCAACAAGACCAAGGGCCAAGTTCACCTCATGGAATGCTCCAGAGGGGCTGGAAATGTCCCTGGGGGGGCTGGTGACAGTGGCTGGACATGCCCAGGTGTGCCCAGGTGGGCAGGAGGCCGATGGCACCTGGATTTTAGCAGGAATGGAGTGGCCAGCAGGGTCAGGGAAGGGACTGTCCCTGAGCTGGCACTGCTGAGGGACCCCCTGGAATCTTGGGGTCAGCTCTGAGCTCCTCAGGTCAGGAAGGACCTGCAGGGGCTGGAGAGGGTCCAGGAATGGAGCTGGGAAGGGTCTGGAGAGGCTGAGGGAGCTGGGAAGGGTCTGGAGAGAACCAGGAGAGGCTGAGGGAGCTGGGAAGGGTCTGGAGAACCAGGAGGGGCTGAGGGAGCTGGGAAGGGTCTGGAGAACCAGGAGGGGCTGAGGGAGCTGGGAAGGGTCTGGAGAACCAGGAGGGGCTGAGGGAGCTGGGAAGGGTCTGGAGAACCAGGAGGGGCTGAGGGAGCTGGGCAGGGGCTGAGCCTGGAGCAAAGGAGGCTCAGGGGGCCCTTGTGGCTCTGCACAAGTCCCTGCCAGGAGGGCACAGCCAGGGGGGTCGGGCTGTGCTCCAGGGAACAGGGACAGGAGCAGAGGGAACGGCCTCAGGGTGGGCCAGGGCAGCTCAGGGGGGATTTTGGGGAAATTTCTCCATGGAACTGATGCCTTGAGAATCTGAGCCAGGACAGAGGCTGAGCAGAGTCCCAGAATAAAGCAGGGATTCATTCAAAGCATCTCCTCCATGGATGCACCTTGGGCAGCACCAGAGCCCAGCCAGGGCTGCACCCAAGATGAACCAAAATGGCCCCAAAATGCACCAGCGCTCCCGGGGTCTCTCCCTGGGATCAGTTCTGCTCCATTTGCATCTTGCAGTTCATTGTCCCATTCCAGCTTTAGCCCCTGCAGTCCCACCCTGCTTGTTTTTCTCTCTCCAGCCCACGGGGTTTGTGCTCCTGGGCTGAGATTTGGGGCATTTGTCCTTGGTGCCCAGCTGGAGCAGGAATTGTTTTGTCTCCCTGCTCTGTGCACAGAGCTCACCATCCCATAATATGGAGCTCAAAACTGCACACCAAAGCAGCTCAGAATGTGAAAAATGTAAAAGCTGAACCCTGAGGCATCAGAAAGGGGGATCAAACACTGGAAGGGGCTGCTCAGGGCAGTGCTGGACTCACCATCCCTGGAGATGTTTAAGGAAGAACCAGACGCGGCACTGAGAGCTCAGGTCTGGCAAAGTGGCCAAAGCTCAGCCTCACGTTGGACTCCGTGGTCCCCGAGGTCTCTGCAGCCTCCACAGCGCCGTGATTCCCGGGAATCCTGGGATGCAGAGCATGAAAAATGCGGATTTCATGATTGGCTTTTTGTGAATATTCAAATGAATATTATATGGATGTGTTATGAAGTAATGCTGTGTTAATTCTCTTAAGTAGTGTGTTAAATATAGTTTTAGGTTATAAAAATGTTAAAATAGAAACTATGCTATATAGGATTCTTTTTTTTAAGAAAGGACTTGCAGTGAGATAGCAGCCACAGGACTCCTGAATCTTTCACAGAAAAATATTATTATTATTATTATTATTATTATTATTGCCCTCTTATCAGAAGAAACTAACTTCTTCCCGCCTCAAAGGCACTGTTAGGATTCAGAGGAAGAAGCTGACACTGCCCAGACAGAATCCTGTATTTGAATGGAATTTATGCATCATGTATGAGGTGTATGAATATGCAACAGGCTATTGCTTTTAAGGGTTAATGCTTTGTTAACCTGGGTCCTTTTTCGGGCTTATTTTGCCCAGAAAGAGGTACCCGGACTGTCCATAACACTTTGTTTCTATTGTCTCATATTGTCCTAATCCAAATTGTCCGAATTATCATTACTCTAATTGTATTACTATTTTTATAACCATTTTATTACTATTAAACTTTTAACATTTTAAAAAACCAACAAGTGATTGGAGTTTTCCTCACGGAGGGCGATGCCCCCGCCCCGTGCCTCAGTTTCCCCCATGCGGCCGGGGCGCTCCCTCAGCGCGCTCCGCCAGGGGGCGCTGCGCCCGCCGCCACCCTCTGGCCACGCCCCCCTGGCTCCTGATTGGCCAGCGCCGCCACCGCCGCCATTTTCAAACCGCCGCCGCCGCCGCCGCCATTTCTCCCTAGGCTGAGGTGCCCCTGCCGCTGCCACCGCCGCTGCCGGTCCCTGTCCCCATGGAGGCAGAGCCCCTAGGCCAGAAACCCTCTGCGAGGAGACGGGGCAGGGTCAGCATCTCGCCCCCAGCGGGCGGAACCCCCGGCGTGGCCGCTTCCTGCAGCCGGTAGGAGTCGCGATCCCCCCGCGTCCCCCCGTGAGGGGCTGAGGGTGACCCGCGGGGCGCCCTCAGAGGAGACCCCGCCGGTTCTGCCTTTAACTCTTTACTGCCTTGGGAAGGGACCCCCCCAGCCAGCTGTGAGGGGATTTTCCAGGGAAATTCCCTTCCCATCAAACCCTGTTTTATGTTCAAGGGTCTCCCTTCCCATCTCCTGAGGGGAATTCCTCTCCTGCGGGCTGTGAGGGAATCCTTTGCCTTTCTGCCTCAAGAGATTGGACGCTTCATTCCTCAGGCTATAACAGCTTTGTAACATGTGCCCTGATGAGTCTGTAGCTGCTCCTATCACGGAGTTTTAAAGGGCTGGAATGATCCCTCAGGATCATCCAGTGACACCGTCCCAGGCTGCTTCAGACACTTGCAGGGATGCCGGGAGCAGCCAGAGCTTCTCTGGGCAGGGCTGGCATCATCTCCCTCTCCTGGGCATAAAATCCAGCGCAGCACCAGCTGTGCCTTTATTCTGATGTTTAAACCCCTGTGTGTTACTGTTGCTCTGAGATGTGAAACTTGGGGAGATTTTCCTAACGTCACACCCTGAAAGCAATGTAGGAATTAAATCACCCCGAGGTTCAGTTCATCTTATTTGTGTTGACCCCAAAATGCTACCTGGGTGTGTTTAGAATTTAAGCAGATTTGACAGCCCCAGATAGCAGAGGTTTGGGTTTTCTGTTGCCCTCGAGGTTAGGAAATGACTTCTCCAAGCATGCAGGTGATGTGAAAACGGGATTGGGGAATGTCCGTGTGAAAACGGGATTGGGGAATGTCCGTGTGAAAACGGGATTGGGGAATGTCCGTGTGAAAACGGGATTGGGAATGACCAAGCAAAAATCGGATTTGGGATGGCCACATAAAAATGGGATTGGAAATATCTGTGTGAAAACAGGATTAGGAATATCCATGTGAAAATGGGATTTAGGATATCCATGTGAAAATGGGATCTGGAATAACCATGTGAAAACAGGATTGAGAATATCCATGTACATATGGGATTTGGGAATGTCCACGTGAGAATGGGATTTGGCATATCTATGTAAAAATGGGATCTGGAATAACCACATGAGAATAGGATTTGGGAATACCCATGTGAAAATGAGATTTAGGATATCTGTGAAAATGGCATTTGGAATATCCATGTAAAAATGGCATCTGGAATAACCATGTGAGAACAGGATTTGGGAATATGCGTGTGAAAATGGGATTTGGGAATATCCAAATGTATATGTGTGAAAATGGGATTTGGGGATATCCGTGTGAAAATGGGATTGGGAATACCCATGTGAAAATGGGATTGGGGATATCCGTGTGAAAATGGGATCTGGAATAACCATGTGAGAACAGGATTGAGGATATCCATGTAAAAAATGGGATTTAGGATATCCATGTACATATGGGATTGGGAATATCCAAATGTGTATGTGTGAAAATGGGATTGGGAATATCTGTGTGAAAATGGGATTTGGAATATCCATGTAAAAATGGGATCTGGAATAACCACGTGAGAACAGGATTTGGGAATACCCATGTGAAAATGAGATTTAGGATATCCGTGTGAAAATGGGATTTGGGAATACCCATGTGAAAATGGGATTGGGAATATCCAAATGTGTATGTGTGAAAATGGGATTTGGAAATACCCGTGTGAAAATGGGATTGGGAATATCCAAATGTGTATGTGTGAAAATGGGATTTGGAAATACCCGTGTGAAAATGGGATTAGGAATATCCAAATGTGTATGTGTGAAAATGGGATTTGGGAATACCCATGTGAAAATGGGATTGGGAATACCCATGTGAAAATGGGATTGGGAATATCCAAATGTGTATGTGTGAAAATGGGATTTGGAAATACCCGTGTGAAAATGGGATTAGGAATATCCATGTATGTGACCAAAGTGGCTTTAGTTACCTCAGCACAGAGTTCCCATCTCCAAACGCTGTGTTTGGACAGAAATTTGTTCCTGGCTCTTAGGGCGGGGATCAACCTTTGCATCCCACCTTGGCTGGGAGGGGAGAGAGATGCTCCTGCTTTTCCTCCAGCCTCATTTTTCCACGGAAATGAGCGCGAGGAAGGGGAGTGGAGCAATCCCTTGTTTTGGAAAAGCTTCCCGGGGCCTGGAGTGGACGCTCTGAATCAGGCGATAAAAGCCACATAAACATTGAGGAGCTTGGGCTTTGCAGGCACTGGGCTGGGCGGCAGAAGGGCTCAACAGGCTGTGACAAAGAAACGTTCACATAGAAATGTGCCTTGAGCAACCAACCTGGAGCTGCCTAAGGAGCACTCGGTGAGAAGCAGAGCCTGACTGAAGGCTTTGCTGGTTGGGGACCGTCGGGCATTGCTGGGAGAGGCCAAGGAATTGGGGTAAAACTGGACAGGAGTGAATGCAGGTACAGCTGGGCACCCGAGGTGAGCGAGGGCAGCTCAGCTCCTCCATGGTCTGGCGATGCTCAGCACCTCGAGCTGCTGCTGCTGCTGCTGCTTGAGGCTGGTTTAGAGGAATTAAAAAATCAAACTGGGAGCTCTCCAGCCCAGCTTCAGTTTAGGTCAGCTTGGCACTGCCTGGGTGAGCTCTAAACCCCTCCAAGGACAGGGATTCCCTTACCTCTCCCAGCCTGGTCGCACTCACTGCGGGCCAATCTTCCTTGGGTTACTGGGAATTTTCCATGCTGCAGCTTGTGCATGTGGAAGGGCCTGTTTCTGGTTTGATCTCCTTTGTAGATTGTCTAGGCAGCACTTCAATCCCTCTTTGCCTTCCCTGGGTCCCCTTTTACCTTCCTTAAATCCCTTTTTGCCTTCCCTGGATCCCCTTTTACCTTCCTTAAATCCCTCTTTGCCTTCCCTGGGTCCCCTTTTACCTTCCTTAAATCCCTTTTTGCCTTCCCTGGATCCCCTTTTACCTTCCTTAAATCCCTCTTTGCCTTCCCTGGGTCCCCTTTTACCTTCCTTAAATCCCTTTTTGCCTTCCCTGGATCCCCTTTTACCTTCCTTAAATCCCTTTTTGCCTTCCCTGGATCCCCTTCTACCTTCCTTAAATCCCTTCATTTTCCCCCGCTTGCCTGGATCCCCTTTTTTAATTTTCCCCCTTGCCTGGATCCCCTTCTTTTTAATTTTCCCCCTTGCCCGGATCCCCTTTTTTTAATTTTCCCCCTTGCCTGGATCCCCTTATTTTCCCCCTTTCCCCGAATCCCTTTTCCCCCCCTTTCCCCGAATCCCTTATTTTCCCCCTTTCCCCGAATCCCTTATTTTCCCCCTTTCCCCGAATCCCTTTTCCCCTGCTCCCAGTCCCTTTCTGAATCCCGGCCGTTATTTTGCCCCAGTTGCTGTTCCTTGCCCTGGGAATGCCAGAGCTGCTCCCAGTATCCAGATGGGATCTCCCAAATCCCAACTGGCATCATTTGAGCTCTGAGCTACCCGACAATAGCAGAATTGCAGTCGTTTAATCCTTGCAGCTGTTGGGGACAGAGTGACACGGGGTTTGTTTTCTTAATTTAAAAAAACAAAACCAAAACAGACCAAAATCTGGAAGCAGTCAGATTTTTAACTGTAGCCAAATGTGCCAAATCTGCTCTACGTTCAAGGGTCTGGCTGGGATTTAAGCACGGCCTCCACTGCCTACAAACCATAAATATATTCCATATATTCCATATATTCCATATATGCACGACAAGTGACCTCAGTGCGCGCACACCCATGAAGGCGCTTTTGTCCCCAGCGCCGTAACCTGAGCCCGCCCTTGGGCAGCCGAGTTTGCTCCAATCGCAGTCCAGAGCTCCGGGAGCCTCCGGATTCCCTGAACCCGCCCGGGGGAGTGGCCCCAGCGCTCATTTGGTGGCGCTAATTTGAGGTTTTGCTAATTGCGAGATGTCTTGGTTGGTGTGCTAATGAGCGGGGTGGGTGTCAGTGTTGGTTCATTCGCTGTCTGGGTGCACTTAGGGAACCCCGAGCTCTGGTGCGAGAGGGCTGGGAAGAAATTATCCCTAAAACTGAGTGGAATAAGTCATTAAAAAGAAAAATTATCGTTTTTAAGGGCTAAAACATCACCTGTGTCCTTTGTTCCTTGGGCTTTTCCTCAGCTCTCCTTGGCACAACAATTCCACAATATTCCAGCAACTGGGAGAGGGCTGGGAAGAAATTATCCCTGAGTGCAATCAGTCATTAAAAAGAAAACCAAATAGGAGTTTTTAAGGGCTAAAACATCACCTGTGTCCTTTGTTCCTTGGGCTTTTCCTTGGCACAACAATTCCACAATATTCCAGCAACTGGGCAGAAATTATCCCTAAAACTGATTGCAATCATTCATTTAAAAGAAAAATCCAATAGGAGTTTTTAAGGGACTCGTGAGGTAGGAGTAGAAAGGCAAAGCAGCTTAAAACTTGAAAAGGGTATAGAGAAAAAATTACTAACAGTAAGTAAAAGAAAGTAATAAAAGCAAGAACAAAACTTTTAGAACACTCCTGCCCCCCAACCTTTTTTTCCCACTGACAATGTAAAGGAACAAACCCTAAAACTGCAGTCGCTTTCCCACTTCTGGAATTAGTTTACTGAGGGAGAGCAGTCGCTCTTGTGAATGCTCTGGAGATTTTTCTGTGAGGAAAAAAGCAATTCTCTCGTGGCTTTGTCATGCACAGCACCTGCCTGCTAGAAAAGACAAAATTCCGGCTGTCTTCTCACAGGAGCGTGCACAACCTCCTCGCAGCTAAGAGCTTTCTGTCGCTTCTAGAAATGTGTCAGACTAAGGCAGGGCGAGGTAATTGCCTTTATTAGCCCGGAATTTATTAGCTACAACACTGCCGGGCAGTCTGGAGCTGCTGTTCCTGCGGGGTGTTTTGGAGGATCCGATTTCACTCCTGCCCGAGGGCTCCTGATGCTCCGGGCTGCGTTTGGAGCAGCCTCTCGTTTGTGGTGTCTAAAAAGGGAGGAGAGGGTGCTGGAGACGGTGACTTCACCCAGTTCTGAACGGGCAGTGTTTGAGCTCAGGGTGCTTTTCACATCCTCTCATTTCCCATTTATCTTCCTTCTTTCTTTGTCCCCTCCTGGTTGCCGGGTCCGTCTGTCTGTCTGTCTGTCTGTCTGTGCCCCAACACGGGCAGGGCGGTTCTTGGGTGGCACACGATTCAAAGGACGAGTCTGGACTCTTCACCTTTTCCATCTTCAGATTGTTGATTGTTTCTTATCTACAGAATTTTCTGTCTGCCCAGCAGAGGTCTGACCTGCAAGGCAGCCAAGGGCACTCTGCCCACCCACGGGGCGGTCATGTCTTTTTATATTAAAATCTATGTACATGATATTTACCTTTATTTCCCAATGCTTTTCACCCATGTTGGCAAGTGCACCTTCACCATAAACCAATCCCCAAGTGCCAACAACAGCACAGGAGATGGAGGACAAGAATAAGAAGGAAGAAGGACGAGACACGCCCTGATCCCCCCATCTTGTCTCCATAACCCCCCTGTACCAAAAACCTTAAAGTTTATACTTCACCCTCTAAATGTGTCTCTTTTACACCTTTTACTCTAAAATGATTCTCATGTTTTCAAACTCTTGTCACTTCTGTGGATGGATCAAAATCAAGCCACCAAACACTCTTGGCAACATTCCAGGATTTTCGAGACCCCCAAGGGTTCTCCTGGCATCTCTGGACATCGGGAACGATGTGCTGAGATCCCACACCTGGTAATGCACCTGCAGCTCTTGTGTTGGGTTTCAGGTTCAAAAGTGAGAGGTAATCGCAGAGGAAGCTGCAGAGTGTGCTCAGAAGGACAAATAAAGAATGATTTTACCTCTTCTTCCAGAAGTTTCCCCAGAATTTAGCAGCACAACAAGTGGATGAGTGTTTTTCTCTCAACCTTTCCCCCACCCCAACTCTAGCTGGAAGGAGATAACAAAAAAAACCTGACAAAAACTTTAACCTGGGACAGATAAAACACCATTTATTGTAGGATTTGTTTGTTTACTCTCTAATCTTGCTCCCAGCTTCCCTGTCTCTCTAATCTGGAGGTGAGTCCAGGTGAAGCTTGGAAATAAAGCTGAGGCCTCTCTCCTGCTCCAGACACTTTGTCCTTTCCCTGGAGAATGGCTCTGGAGCAGCTTCTTCAGCTGGAGAAGGAGCCCTCCAAGCCCAGGCAAGCTTGAAAAGTTGGTTTTTATCTCTCTCCAGAGCCAACTGTTCTCTCTGACACCTGGAAACATCAACTCCAATGAGATTAATCCCAATTAATTGGCTGATTGTGGATTAAAAGTGTTGCTCTGAAGGACACCAGAGGGTGGAAGGTGAAAAGATGCTCAGGGCTGAGAGAGCCAGGCCAGGCAGCTCCTCCTGGGATGGACCCTGAGGCTGCCAAAGGAGCAGGAGAAGAGCTCAGTGAGATCCTCAACCTTGAGCTGCTGCCCAAGGCAGGGTCCCAGAGCCTCCAGCCCCGCTGGGGACTTGCTTTGCTTTTGAATCTGTTCAAAACAACTCAGAAATGTGCTGGGTGAGAGTGCTGCCTGCAGCTGGGGCCAGGCCCCAGGGCTGTCCTGTGTGGGGCCAGTTCTGTTCAGTCTTTATTGACCACATGGCTGAGGGGTTCATTCTGTCATTCTCAGGGTCTCTCTGCTCACAGTGACCCCAAGATGTGTCACAGAGTCTCTTTTCCCAGCCTGGCCCTCAAAGGAGGAGTCAGGGCTCTTCAGTTCTTGGTCTCAAGGTTGTTCATTGTTTCTTATCACTAAAATTCTTTCTCCTGTCCAGCTGAGGTTTGCTCAGCAGGTCAGACAGAGGCACTCTGCCTGCCCCTGGGGCTGTGTTATCTTTTATACTAAAAACTACCTGTGCAATGTTTACCATAACTTCCCAGTACCTATCCCCTATGTTAGACACTGAGCTTCTACCCTAAACCAATCCAAAAGTGCCACCATCACAGCAGGAGATGGAGGCCAGGAAGAAGAAGGAGAAAGGCTGGACATGCCCAGATTCCTCCATCTTGCCCCCTGAATCCCCATTCTAAAAACCCCAAAATCTATTTTTTCACCCCATGATAAATTCACTATTATTCTACTTAACTGTCATGGCCTGCAGATCTTCATCTAAGGTTGGTGATTTGCTCTATGGGTCATAATGAAAACCACAGGGGCATCTTGGGCTCTGTGCCAGGGTCTCTGAGCCCCTGGCAGGGTCTGGGCCATCCTGGACAGCCAGGGGCATGTCCTGGGTTCCAACATGTCACCAGTGAACCTGCAGGTGACACTGAGCTGGGAGTGTGTCCATCCACTGGAGGGCTCTGCAGGGATGGGCAGAGTCCCATGGATGGAGTTTAATCAGTCCAAGTGCCCAGTGCTGCACTTTGGCCACAACAACCCCTGCAGTGCCACAGGCTGGGGATGGTGTGGCTGGGGCAGTGCCAGGCACAGAGGGACCTGGTGGGCAGCAGGACAGGAGCCCTGGTGTGCCCTGGTGGCCAAGGAGCCAATGGCACCTGGCAGTGTCAGCAGTGAGGGCAGCACAGCAGGGAGGTCACTGTGCCCTGGCAGTGTCAGCAGTGAGGGGCAGCACAGCAGGGAGGTCACTGTGCCCTGGCAGTGTCAGCAGTGAGGGCAGCACAGCAGGGAGGTCACTGTGCCCTGGCAGTGTCAGCAGTGAGGGCAGCACAGCAGGGAGGTCACTGTGCCCTGGCAGTGTCAGCAGTGAGGGCAGCACAGCAGGGAGGTCACTGTGCCATGGCAGTGTCAGCAGTGAGGGCAGCACAGCAGGGAGGTCACTGTGCCCTGGCAGTGTCAGCAGTGAGGGCAGCACAGCAGGGAGGTCACTGTGCCCTGGCAGTGTCAGCAGTGAGGGCAGCACAGCAGGGAGGTCACTGTGCCCTGGCAGTGTCAGCAGTGAGGGCAGCACAGCAGGGAGGTCACTGTGCCCTGGCAGTGTCAGCAGTGAGGGCAGCACAGCAGGGAGGTCACTGTGCCCTGCCCTGGGCACGGGGAGGGCTCAGCTCCAGGGCTGTGCCCAGCTCTGGCCCCTCAGCCTGGGAAGGGCCTGGGGACACTGAGCGGGGCCAGAGGGGCAGCGAGGCTGGAGAGGGGCTGGGAACACAAAGCCTGAGAGGAGCCCCTGAGGGAGCTGGGGGTGCTCAGCCTGCAGCAAAGGAGACTCAGGGCTGCCCCCATCGCTCTCTGCAGCTCCTGAAAGGTGCCTGGGCTCAGCTGCCCTTGGGCTCTTTCTCCAGCAGCACTGACACAGCCAGAGCACACAGCCTCGAGCTGTGCCAAGGGAAATCCAGGCTGGAGAGCAGGAAAAAGCTTTTCCAGCAAGGGGGATCAAGTTCTGCAATGGCTGCCCGGGGAGGTGGTGCAGTCCCCAGCCCTGGGTGTGTTTGACAGCCTGGATGTGGCACTGGCTGCCAGGGGCTGGGCTGGACTCCATGGCCTTGAAGGTCTCTCCCAAGCCAGGGATTCTGTGAGTTCTGTGAAAGAAGTCAAGTTCTACCCTTCCACCTTTCCCCGTGGCTGTGGCATTGCTGGATTAGGCTTGCAGGGATGAAGAAGGGAGAAAGGTGGAATTTTGTTGGTGGCAGCCTGAGAGGTTTCATGTGAAACAAAACCCTTCCCATCCATGCTGGAATTCTGTCAGGGGGAGCTTTGTCTGCAAGGAATTTGTTGTTCACTCTTCACCAGGATTGGTTTTAACGAGGCATCTCAAGAGAGAGAGTCAGTCCTTCCTGAATTATAGATTTCAAAAATGCTTTTAAAACCCTTCCCTGATCACCTGCACAAGCTGCAATAAATCCAATTGCCTTTGATTTATTCCCTTGCCACGTTTATCCCATTAAAGGCAGTTGTTTGTTGGCCACTGACCTCACTGCCGTGAGGGCCAAGTGCTTTTGATGCCGATGCTTTTCTTGCCTTTCTTCTCCTTAATGATGGCTTTTCTGCCAGCGCTGTTTGTTTGCTCTTGATCTTGGCTGCGATTAAAGCTCTGGTCCAGCAGATTTTCCAGGGCTGCTGAGAGCCTCCCCAAGAGTGCAAACACGCACTTCTCCCTGCCATTATCACATCAAAGTTCACCCCAACTGGAAACCTTTCCTCCCCCGAAGAAGGTGCTGATTAAAATGCAGCATTTGAGCATAATTGGAAGCTCCGAGCTTGCAGAAATTGTCCATAGGCTCCAATTCCCAGTGGGTTGTTGGTTTGTTTTGGTTTTTCTTTCCAAGAGCAGCTTGTGAGTGTCTGCAGTGTGAGGAACCCACAAGCACTGCAGGCAGTTGTCCTTCCAGAGGCCTCAAACAATTCCCAATTATGAATTCTTATTTTGGCCTGAAGTTACTGGAAAAGATTATTGATCCTTTGGGAATCAGTCATTCAAAAAATCTCAGCGTTTTTAAGGGTTAAAACCCAACCTCTGTCCTTTGTTCCTTGGGCTTGGCACAACAATTCCACAATATTCCAGCAACTGGGAGAGGGCTGGGAAGAAATGATCCCTGAGTGCAATCACTCATTGAAAAATCAAATAGGAGTTTGTAAGTGTTTAAACCCCACTCATGTCCTTTGTTCCTTGAACAGCAATTCCACAATATTCCAGCAACTGGGGAAAAATTATCCCTAAAACTGAGTGGAATCATTCATTTTTAAAAATCAAATAGGAGTTTTTAAGTGTTTAAACCCCATTTGTGTCCTTTGTTCCTTGGACAGCAATTCCACAATATTCCAGCAACTGGGGAAAAATTATCCCTAAAACTGAGTGGAATCATTCATTAAAAAAAAATCAAATAGGAGTTTTTAAGTGTTTAAACCCCACTTACTTGTGTCCTTTGTTCCTTGGACAGCAATTCCACAATGTTCCAGCAACTGGGGAAAAATTATCCCTAAAACTGCAATCATTCATTTTAAAAAATCAAATAGGAGTTTTTAAGTGTTTAAACCCCACTTACTTGTGTCCTTTGTTCCTTGGACAGCAATTCCACAATGTTGCAGCAACTGGGGAAAAATTATCCTTAAAACTGAGTGGAATCATTCATTTAAAAAAATCAAATAGGAGTTTTTAAGTGTTTAAACCCCACTCGTGTCCTTTGTTCCTTGGACAGCAATTCCACAATATTCCAGCAACTGGGGAAAAATTATCCCTAAAACTGAGTGGAATCATTCATTTTAAAAAATCAAATAGGAGTTTTTAAGTGTTTAAACCCCACTTGTGTCCTTTGTTCCTTGGACAACAATTCCACAATGTTCCAGCAACTGGGGAAAAATTATCCCTAAAACTGAGTGGAATCATTCATTAAAAAAAAATCAAATAAGATTTTTAAAGTGTTTAAACCCCACTCATCTCCTTTGTTCCTTGGGCTTCTCCTCAGCTGTCTTTAGCACAACAATTCCATAATATTCCAGCAACTGGGGAAAGATTATCCCTAAAACTGAGTGGAATCATTCATTAAAAAAAATCAAATAGGAGTTTTTGAGTGTTTAAACCCCACTCATGTCCTTTGTTCTTTGGGCTTCTCCTCAGCTCTTCTTGGCACAACAATTCCATAATATTCCAGCAACTGGGAAGAAATTATCCCTAAAACTGATTGCAATCATTCATTAAAAAAAAAAAAAAAAAAGAAGAAAAAAACCGAGTTTTTAAGTGTTTAATCCCCACTTGTGTCCTTTGTTCCTTGGACAGCTATTGCACAATCTTCCAGTAACTGGGAGAGGGTTGGGAGGAAATTATCCCTAAAAGGGAGTGGATTTATGATCTTGTGGTTGTGTTTTGGGGTTTTTCTGCTATAGAATGATGGTCAGTGAAATGGTTTAAGGTCACTTTTCTCTTTCCCTACATTTTGAGTGCCAGGGTTTATTAAAATCCTCCTGAAGTGGAATGAAATCCTGATTTCACTGGGCATTTCTCAACTCTTGTGCCTGGTGTGTTCCTCCAAGGGGCAGAGAAGGTGTGAGCAGCTCTGGAAATAATTCCTGAGTTTTCTCTTAGGATGTGTGAGAGGTGTTGGGACACAGGCAGAATAAATAAACCAAGCTGAAGGATAATTCCATCATTCCATGTCCTTTTGGCCTGTGCAATCTCTTCTATTCCCAGTGCAATTTGATGTTTCTCAGTGCTTGGAAATGCTGGAAAAATGAATTTCCTCATAGGAAAGGTGAGGTGAAGAGAGGAGAAAGAAAATACCTGTAAAATCTTATTTTTAAAGCATGCTGCAGTGATGAAAACCCAAGCAAACCCTTCAGCCCTCAGTGTAAATGTTGATTATCTTAACACCAGGCTTTTAATTACCTTGTGCTGATGATAGGCTGCTCATTATTGGATTGCAAAGCCAAGTCAAGCTACACTTAGCAAATAATGATCTTCCTCCCAAATCCTCATCATCATCATCATCATCATCATCATCCTCCAGGGCAGTGCAGTTGTTGGTGCTGCTCTCATGAATGGTGTCAGGGCAGCTCCTGGCAGGTGCTTTGCAGGATGGGAAACCCCAAAAAGGGGGGATTGCAGACCCCAGAAAATGAGAGCAGCTCCTGTAAAAATGTCCTTGGTGACAAGGATGGGCCCCCAGTGCTGCTTGAACCAGTGAACTCAAAACTGCAACACCCAGAGAAGATTCTGCCCCTTCTTCCTTGGGAGGAACTGCAGCAGTTTGGATAAAAATGATTCATTGGTAAAGCAAAAGCACTGCAGCAGAGCAATATCATTGGGATAAAAGGACTGGGTAGGGATGGCCAGGGATGAAAAGGTCACCAAGGAATTATTTCATTAATATTTGGGATATCAGGACTGGGAAGGGATGGTCAGGGATTTTTTGTCACTAAGGAATTATTTCATTAATATTTGGGATAACAGGATTGGGAAGGGATGGTCAGGGATTAAAAGGTCATTATGGAATTCTTTCAGTCACATTTGGGATAAAAACTGGGAAGGGATGGTCAGGGATTAAAAGGTCAATAAGGAATTATTTCCTTAATATTTGGGATAACAGGATTGGGAAGGGATGGTCAGGGATTAAAAGGTCAATAAGGAATTATTTCAGTCACATTTGGGATAACAGGACTGGGTAGGGATGGTCAGGGATTTTTTGGTCATTATGGAATTATTTCAGTCATATTTGGGATAACAGGACTGGGAAGGGATGGTCAGGGATTAAAAGGTCACTAAGGAATTATTTCATTAATATTTGGGATAAAAACTGGGAAGGGATGGTCAGGGATTAAAAGGTCAATAAGGAATTATTTCAGTCATATTTGGGATAAGAGGATGGGAAGGGATGGTCAGGGATTTTTTGGTCATTAAGGAATGATTTCAGTCATACTTGGGATAACAGGACTGGGTAGGGATGGTCAGGTGTTTTTTGGTCATTATGGAATTATTTCAGTCATATTTGGGATAAAAACTGGGAAGGGATGGTCAGGGATTAAAAGGTAAATAAAGAATTATTTCAGTCATATTTGGGATATAGGGATGGTCAGGGATTAAAAGGTCACTAAATTGAACCATTTCCATTCCCATATTTTTATACAAATTTCCTGGAAAGCAGCTGTACTTTAATGGAATATTTACATGTCTAAATCCATTCTTTGTTATTTTAATTTCAATTTTGCAGCTTGCATGGTTCAGCTGAGAGCCAGAAATAATTCCAGGGTTTCTCCTCAGCAGGAAATCTCTCGGGTTGTGGTGGTCCCACACTTCCCACAGCCTGGGGAGGAGGGAACCACCTCATGAAAGGTGCTGCCCTCATTGGAATTAACAAGGAATTATTAATTATTAACGATCTGCCCAGGCCTTCCTCTGCAGCTGGGACTGGACAGGAAGGCAAGGCTTGATCACAGCAATTTTCTTTGGGGTTCCTTGGAAGTGTGCCCAGAAATTCGAGTGAGGTGAGGCTCTCCCAGTCATTTTTAGAGTGAGGAAAAAACTCCACAATTATTCCAGCCCTGACTCTCAGGTGTTTGGATGGAGCCCACATGGACAAGGGGATTTGTTTTTCTCCTTCAGCAGCACCTTGTGCTTGTCAAAAAGTTCTCAAAATAAAAAAAAAAAAAAGAGGATTTATGCTCTGAAAATATATAAAACAGATTTGGTGAAATAAAACACGTTTACAAGTCCCACAAGCTCCCATTTGGGTGCTTCTCTGCTCCCAGGCAAAGAAAACCCAGACTAAACAACAAAAAAAAGGCACGGAGTCAAAAATCTCTGTGGAATTGCAAAGCCAGGTGGGCCCCACCCGGTGTGGAGGCGGAGGAACAGCTGCAGGCCGGGCTTCCTGCAGGTTTGGGCAGGCAGTTCCAAGCATGAACAGTCTCTGATGGCTCTGAGGTGCCACAGTTCCCTCACAGAGGAAAGAAAAGCTTAAAAAACCCCAAAAAGTGGAGATGCAGCGTGGAGGGGAGGTTTGTCAGGAAAGGGTTAAACGGGATTGCTGTGCTGGGCCTGAGTGCAGAGCTCCCGGGGTTTGCAGAGACCTCGGGGAGCCTGGAGAGCCTCGGGATTCTCCCTTTGCCTTTGGTGTTCCCTGGAGTGAACCAAAGGGCTCCAGAGCCACTCCTGCCTCAGGCACAGCTTTACAAAAATTCCCTTGTCATTCCCTTCATTTCCCTCCAGGTGAAATCCTTCCTTTAGGTGAGATCCTTCCTTTAGGTGAAATCCTTCCTTTAGGTGAGATCCTTCCTTTAGGTGAGATCCTTCCTTTAGGTGAGATCCTTCCTTTAGGTGCAATCCTTCCTTTCCCTCCAGGTGAGATCCTTCCTTTAGGTGCAATCCTTCCTTTAGGTGAGATCCTTCCTTTAGGTGCAATCCTTTCTTTCCCTCTAGGTGAGATCCTTCCTCTCCCTCCAGGTGCAATCCTTCCTTTCCCTGAGGTGAAATCCTTCCTGTCCCTGAGGTGAAATCCTTCCTTTAGGTGAAATCCTTCCTTTAGCTGAAATCCTTCCTCTCCCTCGAGGTGCAATCCTTCCTCTCCCTCAAGGTGAAAACCTTCCTTTCCCTGAGGTGAAATCCTTCCTTTAGGTGAAATCCTTCCTTTAGGTGAAATCCTTCCTTTAGGTGCAATCCTTCCTTTCCCAAGGTGAAATCCTTCCTCTCCCTCCAGGTGAAATCCTTCCTGTCCCTGAGGTGCAATCCTTCCCTTCCCTGAGGTGCAATCCTTCCTTTAGGTGAAATCCTTCCTCTCCCTGAGGTGAAATCCTTCCTCTCCCTCCAGGTGCAATCCTTCCTGTCCCTGAGGTGAAATCCTTCCTTTAGGTGCAATCCTTCCTGTCCCTGAGGTGATTTCTTCCTGTCCCTCCAGGTGTCACCACTGGATTGGGAATCCCAGCTTTCCCTTCCAGTTCCAGCCACAGCAGTTGGGATTTCACTCCTGCTTTGGGTGAAATATTAAATATTTCCAATAATTTGGATTGATTTCATTTTACCCAGTCAAATGCAGCAAGGCTTAAAGGAATTCATTCCTTAATACTTCAGTGTTGTTTTGGGTTTTTTTCCCCACTTTCTTGCACTGAATTAATATTTATGGAATTACAGAAATATTTGGGTTGGAAAATCCCAAAGGAGCAATAAATCCCAAAGTACCAATAAAATCCCAAAGGATTTTAAGGACCTTAGAGCTCATCTCATTCCACCCTTGCCATGGGCAGGGACACCTCCACTCCAAGCCCTGTCTAACCTGGTTTTAAATATCCTTAAACACCCACACTGGCCCTTTCCTGAACTTTTACAACTGCAAGCTGACCTGGGGAGGGGAAAAAGAATAAAGAAAAGAATGAGGTGAAGGTGTCCAGGCTGCTGCAGGCCTGGGTGGGTGGGCTGGGAGGCTCCTCTCTCAAAGCTCCTGAGCCAAAGTTGCCTGGGTGCTTTGGGATGTGCTGATCCCCTGCACCAGACAGAGCACAGAGCTGCTTGGTGTAATTTGATTTCATTCAAAAGGTGTTGTTTCATTAAACAGATTTTCCTCCCACACACCCAGAGCTTGGCACTGCCCGTGTCTGGCTGGGGGAGAAGGAGCACTCCCAGAGCTTGGCTCACTTTAGACTCAGCTTTAGGAGGTTTTCCTGTGAATCCAGGTTTAAACCTCTACACATGAACTTTCCCATGAGTCTGAGTGCTTCCATTGCAAAAACAAAGTGACCAAAGCTCCGAGTTTTTCTCCTGTATATTAATTTAGGATGGGGGCATGATAGGAATATGAACACACATTATGGAACATAATCCATGGGCATTTCTGTGGCATTACCTCTGAATGCAATGAAAACACCAAAAACATTTGAGATTGAGAGGCAGAAGAAATTGTTTTCTGAGGTTTGTTAATACAGAAAATCTGCCATGGTGGTGGTTTGGAATTCCAGTTGTGTTCATGAGTCCCTTAAACTCCTCCTGAGGCTGCCCCTGGAATATCCAAAGCCAGCCTTGGAGCAGGCTGGGATAGAAATTCCCTGGCATTGCAGGGTTTCTCCACACCTGGAATTATTTCTGTGTCTCACTGCAAAGGACTGAAGCTCCCCAGCTGCACCAAGCAAGCTGCACAATTGGAATGCAAAGACCAAGGGATGGATATTCCATTAAACAAAACCTCTACACAGGAGCTTTTCCATGAGTCTGAGTGCTTCCATTGCTTGGGGTGGTTTTGGAATTCCAGTTGTGTTCATGAGTCCCTTAAACTCCTCCTGAGGCTGCCCCTGCAATGTCCAAAGCCAGGCTTGGAGCAGGCTGGGATAGAAATTTCCAGGCATTCCAGGTTTCTCCACACCTGGAATTATTTCTGTGTCTCACTGCAAAGGGCTGAGGTTCCCCAGCTGCACAATTGGAATGCAAAGACCAAGGGATGGATTTAGACATGTCAATATTCCATTAAATATCCCATTTTCTGCCCATGGAATTGGAGGGGTTTTTAAAGATCCTTTCCAACCCCAAATCGTTTTATCCTGAACTGCTTGAAAAATATTGCCCAGAGCACTAGAGGCATTAATTAATTAATTCTTTAATTAATGACCTGCACTCAGGTTCCTTCACAGATGACATGTGTGCCATGGGACTTTGTACAGTCCTGGCAGCAGCTGCTTTGGATAGTGCTGAATTCCCTGGATACTGATAGTGCTGAATTCCCTGGATAGTGCTGAATTCCTTGGATATTGCTGATTTCCCTGGCTATTGCTGATTTCCCTGGCTATTGCTGAATTCCCTGGCTATTGCTGATTTCCTTAGATAGTGCTGATTCCCTGGCTATTGCTGATTTCCCTGGCTATTCCTGAATTCCCTGGCTATTGCTGATTTCCCTGGCTATTGCTGATTTCCTTAGATAGTGCTGATTCCCTGGCTATTGCTGAATTCCCTGGCTATTGCTGAATTCCCTGGCTATTGCTGATTTCCCTGGATATTGCAGATTTCCCTGGCTATTGCTGATTTCCCTGGATAGTGCAGATTTCCCTGGCTATTGCTGATTTCCTTAGATATTGCTGAATTCCCTGGATAGTGCTGAATTCCCTGGATAGTGCTGAATTCCCTGGATATTGCTGATTTCCCTGGATAGTGCAGATTTCCTTGGATATTGCTGATTTCCTTGGCTATTGCTGAATTCCCTGGCTATTGCTGATTTCCTTGGATACTGCAGGTTTCCCTGGCTATTGCTGATTTCCCTGGCTATTGCTGATTTCCTGGATATTGCTGAATTCCCTGGCTATTGCTGATTTCCTTGGATATTGCTGATTTCCTTGGCTATTGCTGAATTCCCTGGCTATTGCTGATTTCCTTGGATACTGCAGGTTTCCCTGGCTATTGCTGATTTCCCTGGCTATTGCTGATTTCCTGGATATTGCTGATTTCCCTGGCTATTGCTGATTTCCCTGGCTATTGCTGATTTCCCTGGCTATTGCTGATTTCCCTGGCTATTGCTGATTTCCTTAGATAGTGCTGATTCCCTGGATATTGCTGAATTCCCTGGCTATTGCTGAATTCCCTTGGCTATTGCTGAATTCCCTGGCTATTGCTGATTTCCTTAGATAGTGCTGATTCCCTGGCTATTGCTGAATTCCCTGGCTATTGCTGAATTCCCTGGCTATTGCTGAATTCCCTGGCTATTGCTGATTTCCCTGGCTATTGCTGAATTCCCTGGATATTGCTGATTCCCTGGATATTACTGATTTCCCTGGCTAGTGCTGATTTCCCCCAACCCCTCCGGTTTTCAGCTGATTTTGATTTTTGGCGATCCCTCCTTGCAGCACTGCCGCCCATGCCCATCAGGGGGCAGCTCTGCGCTGGCTCTGCAGCTTGACTGGGATTTCTTGGTGTGTTTGTGACTCATCTCTAGGACAGACAGACTCCTTTTCCTGCTCACTGTCCAGGAATGTTCTCCTGAACGTGAGCTTGAGCCGAGGGAGCTTCAGTCGTGGTTTTCTTGTGGCCATGCCTAGCAGACTTTCTCCTCTCTTTAAAAATCATTTCATAAAAATCTGCTTTCCCCCTGCACTGGGAGATTTCCTTTGTGTGTGGGCAGTTGCTTTGTTTGTTGTAAGAACTGGGAATTACTGTAAGGCTTTAATAAACCTTCTTTATTGCTCTGATTCAAACCTGCAAACACACTTCAGGTGTATTTACATTTCTGCCATGGACAGAGATGAGAGGCTCTGAGCTCTCCTTTTCTGCTTGTGTTTGCTGCCTTGGCCCCTGATCCCTGCCAGGCTCCATAAAACCCTCCCTGGAGGCAGCAGTTCCCTGTCTGCTGCACTGACTGCGTTTTCCTGCAGCTCTGCTTCATCCTTCACTCTTCTTTGGGCTCAGGCTCAAGATCTTTGTTTTTTCTCCTTGCTTGTTGTTCTTCTATTATTTCTAGAGTCCCATATTGTTGTTATTAGATTTCCAAAGTCCATACCTCTTGGGTGTATTCTCATGGCTGCAGCTCTTCACAGGCTCCTTCTGCTGCACGCTGCTCTCTCTCTCAGGTCAGGGCTCCTCCAAGGCTCTCCCTGACTGGCTTACCCGCCCCCTTTTATCCCAGTCATCTTCATCAGTTACAGCTGCAGCCCAATTAAGGACATCGCAGCTGCAGCCCATCAAGGGCAACTGGGACCTCTGGGGCAAAGCCTCTATACAGATATTCCAATACATTTCCTCTACTATACTTGCTGGCCTTTTTTTTTATTTCTTTGTCCTTTATCTGCTCCTGCCTGCAAAACATCCATGGGAAATAACCAAAGGAAATCCAAGACTTTCATCCTCACCAGGAGATTTTGGGGTCAGACCTGATCCCACCCATCCATGTCTAAATTAGGAGTAAAGAAGGGATCTCAGGCTGGAAAATCCACCCAGGACCTGAACCAAATCATTGCAGAGCTGATTTTCCTCTCTTGTTTTCCCATCAGCAAGGAGAGGAGGCTGGTTTTGTTCTCCTTCCAGGCCTATTGTTCTTTGTCCCCTCTCTATTCCTGCCTCCAAAACCTCCATGGGAAATAACCAAAGAAAATCCAAGATTTTCATCCCCTCAAGGGGATTTTGAGTCTGACCTGATCCCACTCATCCATGTGTAGGTTAGAGGAAGAAAAGGGATCTCAGGCTGGAAAATCCATCCAGGACCTGAACCAAAGCATTGCAGAGCTGATTTTCCTCTCTTATTTTCCCATCAGGAAGGAGAGGAGGCTGGTTTTGTTCTCCTTGCAGGCCTGTTGTTCTTTGTCCTTTATCTGCTCCTGGCTCCAAAACCACCATGGACAAATAACCAAAGAAAATCCAAGACTTTCATCCTCACAATTTGACCTTTGGGTCAGACCTGATCCCTGCCACCATCCATGTCTAGGTTATCCAAGATTTTCATCCTCACAAGGAGATTTAATTGCAGAACTGATTTTCCTCTTGTTTTCCCATCAGGAAGGAGAGGAGGCTCTTCTTATCCTTTCTTTTCTTTGTCCTTGATCTGTTCCTGCCTCCAAAACATCCACGGGAAATAACCAAAGAAAATCCAAGATTTTCATCCTCACAAGGAGAATTTGGGGTCAAACCTGATCCCACCCATCCATGTCTAGGTTAGGAGTAAAGAAGGGATCTCAGGCTGGAAAATCCATCCAGGACCTGAACCAAATCATTGCATGTTGGAAATAAAACCCCAACAATTGCAGAGCTGATTTTCCTCTTGTTTTCCCACCAGCAAGGAGAGGAGCCTCTTCTTATCCTTTCTTTGTCCTTTATCTGCTCCTGCCTCCAAAACCACCATGGGCAAATAACCAAAGAAAATCCAAGATTTTCATCCTCACCAGGAGATTTTGGGTCAAACCTGATCCTTGCCACCATCCATGTCCAGGTTATCCAAGATTTTCATTCCCTCAAGGAGATTTGGGGTCAAACCTGATCCCACCCATCCATGTCTAGACTAGCAGAAGAAAGGGGAAGAACTTATCCAGGACCTGAACCAAAGCATTGCAGAGCTGATTTTCCTCTCTTGTTTCCCCACCAGCAAGGAGAGGACGCTCTCATTTTTGCTCCTTGCAGGCCTGTTGTTCTTTGTCCCTTCTCTAAAACCTCCATGGGCAAATTACCAAAGAAAATCCAAGATTTTCATCCTCACAAGGAGATTTTGAGTCTGACCTGATCCCACCCATCCATGTCTAAATTAGGAGTAAAGAAGGGATCTCAGGCTGGAAAATCCACCCAGGACCTGAACCAAATCATTGCAGAGCTGATTTTCCTCTCTTGTTTCCCCATCAGGATGGAGAGGACGCTCTCATTTTTTCTCCTTCCAGGCCTGTTGTTCTTTGTCCCTTCTCCAAAACCTCCATGGGCAAATTACCAAGAAAAATCCATGATTTTCATCCCCTCCAGGGGATTTTGAGTCAGACCTGATCCCTGCCACCATCCATGTCTAGGTTATCCAAGATTTTCATCCTCACAAGGAGATTTGGGGTCAAACCTGATCCCTGCCACCCTCCATGTCTAGACTAGGAGAGGAAAAGGGAAGAACTTATCCAGGACCTGAACCAAAGCATTGCAGAGCTGATTTTCCTCTCTTGTTTTTCCCATCAGGAAGGAGGAGGAGGTCACAGGAAAATCAGGAGGCACCCAAGCACACACAGAGGGCCAGGGAGGGCTGGGAAATGTCATTTTTGGGTTTCCCTTGGGGTTGTGTGAGTGCAGACACAGCTCAGACACAGATCCCAGCACCTCTCCCAGTGTTCCAAATGAAAACACTGCAGGAGAAGGGAATCCAGGATGTCCCAGGCTGCAGAAGGAGGTGGTTCAAGGTTGAACCAGCCTGAGGAAAGGGAATTTATCTTGCCCAAGGGCTTGCAATGGATGAAATGGAGGAGAGCAAACCCTGCTGGGCACAGGAGCTCTCCTGGCTGTGTCCCCTGAGCCCAGGGCATGGCTGCTGCCTCTGCCTGCCCTGCCAGCCCTCACTCAGGGGGTTTGCAAACCCTGCTGGGCACAGGAGCTCTCCTGGCTGTGTCCCCTGAGCCCAGGGCACGCTGCTGCCTCTGCCTGCCCTGCCAGCCCTGACTCAGGGGGTTCACTTTGTGTGCCTTTACTGAGGGGGACTGGGCCTTGAAAAGGGAAAGCACTCAACAAACCCTTTAGGCAGGGCAAAGTATACCTTCAGCCCTTGGAGTGTTTAAATATTTCAAATATGAACTCATTCAGTGCTGCCTTAGCAGCCAGCCAGGCCTGCTTCTCCTCCATGTGCCCTGAAACTGTACAGACATTACAAACCCCAGCTCCACCCTGCAGCCATTTCCTGCCTCCTGCTCTTTCCTGGTTGTTCTTTGCTCCTTTCAGCTCCATTTTCTCCTCCAGGATTTTTCCTGATTGTTCTTTGCTCCTTTCAGCTCCATTTTCTCCTCCAGGATTTTTCCTGATTATTCTTTGCTCCTTTCAGCTCCATTTTCTCCTCCAAGATTTTCCTGCTGATTCTTTGCTCCTTTCAACTCCATCTTCTCCTCCAGGATTTTATCCTGATTATTCTTTTGCTCCTTTCAGCTCCATTTTCTCCTCCAAGAATTTATCCTGATTATTCTTTGCTCCTTTCAGCTCCATTTTCTCCTCCAGGATTTTATCCTGATTATTCTTTTGCTCCTTTCAGCTCCATTTTTTCCTGATTATTCTTTGCTCCTTTCAGCTCCATTTTCTCCTCCAGGATTTTTTCCTGATTATTCTTCAGCTCCATTTTCTCCTCCAGGATTTTCCCCCTGATTATTCTTTGCTCCTTTCAGCTCCATTTTCTCCTCCAGGATTTTTCCTGATTATTCTTTGCTCCTTTCAGCTCCATTTTCTCCTCCAGGATTTTTTCCTGATTATTCTTTGCTCTTTTCAGCTCCATTTTCTCCTCCAGGATTTTTCCTGATTATTCTTTTGCTCCTTTCAGCTCCATTTCTTCCTCCAAGATTTATCCTGATTATTCTTTGCTCCTTTCAGCTCCATTTTATCCTCCAGGATTTTTCCTGATTATTCTTTGCTCTTTTCAGCTCCATTTTCTCCTCCAGGATTTTATCCTGATTATTCTTCTGCTCCTTTCAGCTCCATTTTCTCCTGATTATTCTTTGCTCCTTTCAGCTCCATTTTCTGCTCCAGGATTTTTCCTGATTATTCTTCTGCTCCTTTCAGCTCCATTTTCTCCTCCAGGATTTTTCCTGATTATTCTTTGCTCCTTTCAGCTCCATTTTCTCCTCCAGGATTCCCAGACTGTCCTCCTGCCCAAATCTACTCCTGGCCCCATTTCTTTTTTCTCCTGTGGGATCAATGTTAATCCCCCTCAGCAATGCAGGGCAGCTTTTTATAGCCCTGCTGAGCCAGCAAGGTGAATCTCCCTAAGGACAAGGCTCCCTCTGCTCCAGGGATCCCAGCAATGACTTGGGTGCTAAAGAGGACAAGGCTGATGTTTGTGAGGCTCCTTTTTCTTCACTTTTGGAGTTTTAAGCTTGATCTGACAAATTTATCAGCTGTATTCCCTTTTCCAGTCCTTGTCCAGTCTCATCCACCAGGATAACTTTGGCAGGAGTCCTGCAGCTCAGTTGTTTCTTTGGGGTGTTCCTGATGCCTCAGGGTTCAGCTTTTCTATTTTTCCCATTCTGTGCTGCTTTGGTGTGCAGTTTTGAGCTCCATATTCTGGGATGGTGAGCTCTGTGCACAGAGCAGGGAGACAAAACAATTCCTGCTCCAGCTGGGCACCAAGGACAAATGACCCAAATCTCAGCCCAGGAGCACAAACCCCGTGGGCTGGAGAGAGAAAAACAAGCAGGGTGGGACTGCAGGGGCTAAAGCTGGAATGGGACAATGAACTGCAAGGTGCAAATGGAGCAGAACTGATCCCAGGGAGAGACCCCGGGAGCGCTGGTGCATTTTGGGGCCATTTTGGTTCATCTTGGGTGCAGCCCTGGCTGGGCTCTGGTGCTGCCCAAGGTGCATCCATGGAGGAGATGCTTGGAATAAATCCCTGCTTTATTCTGGGACTCTGCCCAGCCTCTGCTCCAGCTCAGCCTTCTCAAGGCATCATTCCCACCACTGAAACTGGCAGGAAAAAAGGGATTTGACCTCCCCCCGCTCAATCCCACTGAATTTTATGGCTTCTGCAGAACTGGAAAAATGCTGCCTTCACTCATTTGAAATCCCAGCTAAAAAAAGGGAAATTTGTGTCTGTCAGCACTCAGTGTGTGTTTTCCTCTGGGTTCTCTTGTGATAACTCCTGCTATTTATTGGACAAGCTCAGTTCCCACAAGAACTCAAAATAGTTGTGTGCATTTGGAGCAGCGTGGTCCCCCCTGGCTCCCAGGGCTTCTGGGCACTTGGAATTCCTCTGGCCAGACCCCTGTCCCCAGGGAAAGCTCCAAATAGGGATCCCAGGGAGAGGGGCTCACGGGGGTGACACTGAGGGACGTTGAAGTCCCACTGATGCCAGCTGGGCTGGCTGGAAATGTTCACCAGTCTCAGTGTTCTCATGGAGCCCTGGGGAGGCTGACTCTGTGGGAAGGAAGGAAAGGCAGGTAAAGTTAGTTGGGAAGGGTCAGTGTTCATTAAACATCTACAGAGCTCCACTCTGCTCCATACAAACTCCCTGGAAATTCCTGTTCTCCCCATCCAGTCTCTATGGGACACTCATTTCCTGGAGGATTTCTGTGTCCAACATTTGCTTCCTTTCTCTTTCCTTGGATACAGATTCCTCAACCTTCCTTCGTGGCATTTTCTAACATCTCTGCATCGACAAATCCGCTTTTGTTTGGATTTTATATTTATTTCCTTTCTACTGCTGGTGCTTTTTCTAGAGCACAGAACTCCCTGCTGACCTTGGCACTGAAATTGCTGAGGAACTATTTTGAGTAATCTTGAGTCAGGCTTTATTCTGAGCCTTTCCAAGTACCTGCTATCCATGCCCGGCTAGGATGACACGAGCGAGCGAGGCAAAAATGGATTTATGAACGTTATGTCTGGAAATTTCAGGAGCTGGTGCCTCCTCACCGAGATTGATTTCACCTAAAAGCGATTGCTTCAATCTGAGCCTCGCCCGGGGCAGCCTCAGCTGCCTGGCTGGAGGTGTCAGTGCCCTGCAGGAGTGACAGCGGGGCCTGGGCCCGATGAGATCAGCGGGAGCGGGAGCGTGCGCGGGGTTATTGCTGGGCTGGGCTGGAACAGCAGGGATAGCCCAGGCTCCGCCTCCAGCGCCACTGACCGGGGCAATGCAGCCGGGCCGGGCTTGGGGACTTGGGGACGGGGGAGCCGCTGGGGAACGGGGGAGCCACTGGGGAATGGGGGGATCCACTTTGGGAACGGGGGAGCCACTGGGGAATGGGGGGATCCAGCTTGGGGAACAGGGGAGCCACTGGGGAACGGGGGATCCACTTTGGGAATGGGGGATCCACTTTGGGAATGGGGGAGCCACTGGGGAACTGGGGAGCCACTGGGGAATGGGGGGATCCACTTGGGAATGGGGGAGCCACTGGGGAACTGGGGAGCCACTGGGGAATGGGGGGATCCACTTTGGGAACGGGGGAGCCACTGGGGAATGGGGGGATCCAGCTTGGGGAACAGGGGAGCCACTGGGGAACGGGGGAGCCACTGGGGAACGGGGGGATCCAGCTTTGGGAACGGGGGAGCCACTGGGGAACGGGGGATCCACTTTGGGAATGGGGGATCCACTTTGGGAATGGGGGAGCCACTGGGGAACTGGGGAGCCACTGGGGAATGGGGGGATCCACTTGGGAATGGGGGATCCACTTGGGAACGGGGGAGCCACTGGGGAACGGGGGATCCACTTTGGGAATGGGGGAGCCACTGGGGAACGGGGGGGATCCACTTTGGGAGCTTTGGGAGCTGGGGAATCCACTTGGGAGCTTTGGGAACTGGGGGATCCACTTGGGAGCTTTGGGATGCAGCTTTGGGAGCTTTTGGGATCCAGCTTTGGGAGCTTTGGGATCCAGCTTTGGGAGCATTGGGGATCCTGTGCCAGGGCTGCTCCTGCAGCACAAGATTTGTGCTTTGGGAGCTTTGAGGATCCAGCTTTGGGAGCTTTGAGGATCCAGCTTTGGGAACTTTTGGGATCCAGCTTTGGGAGCTTTGAGGATCCAGCTTTGGGAGCTTTTGGGGATCCAGCTTTGGGAGCTTTTGGGGATCCAGCTTTGGGAGCTTTTGGGATCCAGCTTTGGGAGCTTTTGGGATCCTGGGCCAGGGCTGCTCGTACAGCACAAAATTGGTGCTTTGGGAGCTTTTGGGATCCAGCTTTGGGAGCTTTTGGGATCCAGCTTTGGGGATCTCTGCATCTCCTGTGCCAGGGCTGCTCCTGCAGCACCCAGATTTGTGCTTTGGGAGCTTTTGGGATCCAGCTTTGGAGCTTTGGGGATCCACCTTTGAGAGGTTTGGGATCCAGCTTTGAGATCCAGCCTTGGAGCTTTGGGATCCAGGTTTGGGAGCTTTTGGGGATGCAGCTTTGAGAGGTTTGGGATCCAGCTTTGGGAGCTTTTAGGGATCCAGCTTTGGGAGCTTTGGGATCCAGCTTTGGGATCCAGCTTTGAGAGGTTTGGGGATCCAGCTTTGGGAGCTTTTGGGATCCTGTACCAGGGCTGCTCCTGCTTTACCCAAATTTGTGCTTTGGGAATTTGGGGATCACAAGATCTGCACCTCCAGGGCTGCTCCTACAGTACCCAAATTTGTGGTTTGGGAATTGGGGGATCCAGCCGTGGGAGCTTTTGGGATCCAGCTTTGGAGCTTTGGGGATCCAGCTTTGGGAGCTTTGGGATCCACTTTGGAGCTTTTGGGATCCAGCTTTGGGAGCTTTTGGGATCCAGCTTTTGGGATCCAGCTTTGGGAGCTTTTGGGATCCAGCTTTTGGGATCCAGCTTTGGGGATGCAGCTTTGGGGATGCAGCTTTGGGAGCTTTTAGGGATCCAGCTTTGGAGCTTTTGGGATCCAGCTTTGGGAGCTTTTGGGATCCAGCTTTGGAGCTTAGGGGATCCAGCTTTGGGAATTGCGGGATCCAGCTTTGGGAGCTTTTAGGGATCCAGCTTTGAGAGGTTTGGGATCCAGCTTTGAGATCCAGCCTTGGAGCTTTGGGATCCAGCTGTGGGAGCTTTTGGGATCCAGCTTTGAGACATTTTGGGGGATCCAGCTGTGGGAGCTTTTGGGATCCTGGGCTCTCCATCTGCTGTGCCAGGGCTGCTCCTGCAGCAGAGGCAGACATTGTGTGCATGCTGAGGAGCAAAATATTTTGGTAGCAGCTGCATGGCTTCTTGCTCAGCCCTCCCTCCTCCTCCTGCTGCTGCTGGGTTTGCATCCCAGCCTGGAAGGGAGCACGGAGCAGAGGATGCTCCTTCTGTCATCAGCAGCTCTCATTCTCTCCTTCCAGGAAAGCTTTCCTCCTCCCAGTGATGGATTATTGCCAAAATCCTCTCTGGGCCGCTTGGGCAATGGAGCTCTCTGCCTGCCACAGTCCAAAAATCCAAACCATGGGTGCAGGTGGATGTCAGGGGAGGGGAGAGCTGGGGAGGCTCTGAGGCATCGCCAGCAGCAGGAGATTCAGGTGGCTGTGACAGCTGCAGGTTTAGAGGGAATTTAGGATAAATATCAGCAAGGAATTCTTTCCTGTGAGCGTGCTGGCACCTTTTCCCAAGAGGGAAAAAGGACACTCCAGGTTCCTCTTTTCCCCATCCCAGTTGTGGAGAAAAGGACACTTGAAGCTCCTCTTTTCCCACCCTAATAGTGGGGAAAAAAACCCCAAACATTCCAGGCTCCTCTTTTTCCCTATTGGGATGGGAAAAGAGGAGCTTTGAGTGTCCTTTTTCCATTGCTGGGATGGGGAAAAGAGCCTGCAGTTTCTTGGGTTTTTTTCCATTATTGGGTTAGGGAAAAGAGGAGCTTTGAGTGTCCTATTTTCATTATTGAGATGGGAAAAGAGGAGCCTGGAGTTTCTTTTTTTTTCCATTGGGATGGGGAAAGAGGGGCCTGGAGTGTCCTTTTTCCATTATTGGGATAGGAAAAGAGGAGCCTGGAGTTTCTTTTATTTTCCATTGGGATGGGGAAAAGAGCCTGGAGTGTCCTTTTTTCTGCTATTGGGATGGGGAAAAGAGGAGCCTGGAGTTTCTTTTTTTTCCATTATTGGGATGGGAAAAGAGGAACTTTGAGTGTCCTTTTTCCATTATTGGGATGGGGAAAAGAGGAGCCTGGAGTGGGTTTTTTCCATTATTGGGATGGGGAAAGAGGAGCTTTGAGTGTCCTTTTTCCCCCACTGGGATGGGGAAAGAGGAGCCTGGAGTGGTTTTTTTTCCATTATTGGGATAGGATAAGAGGAGCTTTGAGTGTCCTTTTTCCACTATTGGGATAGGAAAAGAGGAACTTTGAGTGTCCTTTTTCCACTATTGGGATGGGAAAAGAGGGGCCTGGAGTGTCCTTTTTCCATCATTGGGATGGGGAAAAGAGGAGCCTGGAGGTTCTTTTATTTTTCCATTATTGGGATGGGAAAAGAGGGGCCTGGAGTGTCCTTTTTCCATTATTGGGATAGGAAAAGAGGAGATTTGAGTGTCCTTTTTCCACTATTGTGATGGGGAAAGAGGAGCTTTGAGTGTCCTATTTTCATTATTGGGATGGGAAAAAAGGAGCCTGGAGTGGGGTTTTTTCCATTGGGATGGTGAAAGAGCAGCCTGGAGTGTCCTTTTTCCATTGCTGGGATGGTGAAAGAGCAGCCTGGAGTGTCCTTTTTCCATTATTGGGATAGGATAAGAGGAGATTTGAGTGTCCTTTTCCCATCACTGGGATAGGAAAAGAGGAGCCTGGAGTGTCCTTTTCCCATCCCTGGGATGGTGAAAGAGCAGCCTGGAGTGTCCTTTTCCCATCCCTGGGATGGTGAAAGAGCAGCCTGGAGTGTCCTTTTCCCATCCCTGGGATAGGAAAAGAGCAGCCTGGAGTGTCTCCTGCAGTACCTTTTCCCTGTGGGAAGCTCAGCCTGTCAGGCCCAGGAGGGAGCCGTGGGTGTGGCTGGAGCAGAGCAGGGAGGGAGGCGTGAGCGAGGGCAGAGTGGGAGGCCAGGCTGGCTCAGAGGGGAGGTGTGTGCTGGGAGGACATCCCTGAGCCCTCACTGGAGCAGCCTGCACTGGGCTGATTATTCTGGGATGGCAGGGCCACTTTAATCTCCCCAGGCCGTGCTGGGACACTGCAGTGCCTGCAAGCCCTGCCTGGAAAATGGCTTTTCCCAGCCAGCCTGTGCTGAACCCCATAAAGCTGACCACAAAGCCAGGGTTCCTCTGCTGGCCCAGCCTGCCCAGGGCCTTGCCAAGAGAACAGAACAGAATAATGGCAATTCCAGAAAAGCACAGGCAGTTCCCAGCTCCACGGCAGCGATGCTCAGTCCCTGCCTGGGCATTCTTCAACTTCTTCTCTCGAGATGATGTTTGGTGTTCAGCCTCAAATGTTTGTTATTTATCTTTATCCTGCAAGTGCTGAGTTCCACAGCATTCTCCTGCAGAATTAGTAATTAGAGTTACTAATTCCAATTTTGTAGTTACAAAAAGGCTCACTGCATTTCTGTACAAAGTCTCTTAAGGATAAACTGTCCAATTAAGAAATGACACCTCAATGATTTTCACCCAATTATAATAAATTATTATATTAATTAATATAAATTATTATTAATATTTTAATAATTAATTAATAATTAATAATAATAAATTTTAATAATGTTTTAATAAAAAATTGTTCCAAATTACCTTTTAATCCAATAACCCCAATAACCAACCACCCGTGCCCAGGGAGTGAGCAGAGTGGACATGTATCTCCAGAATTATTATAAATTATAATAAATAATTATAATAATTATTATAAATTATCTTTTAACCCAATAACCAACCCATGCCTGCAATGGGGACTTTTTAATCCAATGACACAAAACCACCCAAACCCATGGAGGAGAAGGTGAAGAAGAAGGAGCAGCCCTGCCCCAAACCTGCATCTTGCTTTATATCCATTACTGCATTCTAAACCCTCAAACTCTGAGCTTCCCCCCTGTGATCTCACACACTCCTGTCCAAACTGCACCCCCACAATCCCAGTTCCATCATTCCATTCTGGAAGCTTCTCCAGGCCTCAGGTCAGTGCAGGGTTCTCCTGGGGGTCAGTGCCTGGCAGCACAGAAATCTCCAATTCCCAGCAGCCAGGGTTCCAAAGAGTTCATTGCTGATTGCCTTTGGGATAATTAGGAACTGAGGGACAGCAGGTTGGTGAGTTCAGCTTCTTTTTGCCAGGGTTGGGATTCAATGCCTGAGATGATATTTTTTGTTCAGACTCAGATGTTTGTTAGTTCTTATCCGTGTCAGTCTCACAAACCCTGAGTTCTACTGCACCTCACTCTAACAAACTCAAAATGGAGCCCCATCTCTCTCTCTCTCCAAGGCCTTTTAGGGATAAACTGTCCAATTAAGAAATGACACCTGAATTATTTTCACTTTTAACCCAATAACCAACCACCCATGCCTGCAATGGGGACTTTTTAATCCAATGACACAAAACCACCCAAACCCATGGAGAAGAAGGTGAAGAAGAAGGAGCAGCCCTGCCCCAAACCTGCATCTTGCTTTATATCCATTCCTGCATTCTAAACCCTCAAACTCTGAGTTTCCCCCCTGTGATCTCACACACTCCTGTCCAAACTGCACCCCCACAATCCCAGTTCCATCATTCCATTCTGGAAGCTTCTCCAGGCCTCAGGGCAGTGCAGGGTTCTCCTGGGGGTCACAGAAATCTCCAATTCCCAGCACAGGGGTTCCAGCACCCTCCCTGCCTGGGAGTGTTTCCCATCCCTGTTTGGCTCCCCCTGGCAAGCTGAGCCTGCTGGAATTCCCAAATTGGAATTACCCTGCAAATTATTGCAGTTTTCAGACCACATTTCCAGAGAGCCACCCAGCATTGCTGTTTAATCCTCTTTGCTCCCTATTTAATTAGGGCTGCAAGGATCCCACTTGAACTCCAGGCTCAGTTTACCCAATTTTCCTATTCGATGAAATTAAAATCCTGAGTTCCAAAGGTTTGTCAATCGAGTTTCCTTCAAGCAAAGCTTTTCCCCTGGGGCTTTGCAAGATAAGGAACCCTGACAAGCCCAGCCTAAGTGCCTTGAGTCAGGCTTTGTTTGCACACAGCTTGGGAGGCCTCTTCCAGCAGCCAAAGCCTCTGGATATTGTGGAAATATCAACTCTTAACAAGCTGAAAATATTTTCTTTTTTTTTTTTTTCCCTGCAGAAAAGCTTTAAATTAAAATTCAAAACTTTTTTGTGGAGCTTTCTTGTTCTTATCTTTCCAAGCAGGATTCACTGATTGTTTGGGGGGAAAAAAACCGAATTTTAATCTATTCCTGTTCTCTTCACCATCTTAAAACTGGTTTATGTTCAAGAACATCCTGCTCTGAAAACACCAAAAAAAAAAAAAAAGGAGGTTGGAAATCAGAGGGGAAGGAAACACAAAATTGCTGCCCAGCCTGAAGAATTTATTTTGGAACTTCCAAAAAATTCAGAGTCCTGCCAGATCCAAGCATTTCTGCAGTTTCCTGGAGAAGTCCTCAAAAAGAAGGGGGAAAAGGGGGCAGGCTGTCAAATGGTGCTGAGTGAGCAGTGCTGATTTACAGGAACAGGGAGAAAAACGACATTAATGGGAATTTGCTGTGCTGTGCCTCGCCCTCGCACTGATGGAAGCTCTCTGCAGCCCTTTGGGGCTCCTTTGGCATTCTTGTGACCCCAAAATCTCATTTATGGCTTTCCCCCCTCCTTTCTTAAAGCCAACCATCAAAAATCCATGTACAAAACCCCCAGCCTGTATCTGGTGAAGAAAAGCAGTGACAGATTAGGAACAACGTAAGAGTCGATAGAAAAATTTGCTTTTTTTGACAAATAGCTTTAAGATTTGAGGGTGTTTTTGCAGTGCTGCTGGACTCTGGGAGGTAAATCCTTCCCAGGACAAATATGGCCAAGTGCTGAGTGCCTCCATAGGATCCTGGCAGGAGCATCCACTGTTTGTCCAAGGAAGGTGGGGAACAATGAGCGGTTCCTACTCTGCTCCCAAAGCCAAACAATCCAGCTGCCCGCTCTGCTCTATCAATTCCTTATCTATTAATTACCCAAACTTCCTCCATGAAGATTATTGGGGCCACATCTCCTCCTCTGCTATGCTGCCAAACGGGTTTTGCCTCCAGGGCTTCTCTCTCAGCACTGGGGGAGAGTTTTCTAACGTGAAAAGCACTTTTCTGACTTGGGAATCCAACTGGAATTCTCTCCCTGAAGGTTAAAAATATTCCCCGTGCACCATCAGCATGGCAATCTCTGTTTGAACAGAACTCTTTTCTCCTGGCAGTGCCATCATTTGCTGGGGAAAAGCCTGGAACATTTCATTTCTTGAAGCAAACAGAGGGTACCAAAACAGAAATGTTTGTTCTTTTCTCTACGAGGTTGGCCTGGGTTTGGAGGGATTTGTTTTGCCTCGATGTTTTACATCTGCAAACTTTATTTTTGTGCCTTCTCGTGACCCTGAACTCCTCAATCACGCTGAGGTATGAATCAGCCTGCCCTGGTTAACACTTGGTGCTGCTGTTGAGGTGAGGAGAGCGGGGCTGCTCGTGCTGCCCCAAACACACACACACAGAGCAATCCTGCCAGGAACCCGAGTTCCTGACACAGCCTGGGCCTGGCTGGGGCACAGGGACACTGAACAGGGCCACCAGCTCCACCTCACTTTGCTCCCTTCAGATCCTACAATATTCCAGCAACAGGCTCAGTTCAATCCATCACCGAGTGTTTGGAGCAGGGCTCAGCTCTGCTTCTCCTCACGCTGATTTGAGCAGGGAAAACTTCCAGGAGGGTTCCAGGGCAGCATCCGTGACCTTAAACCCACCTGGGCTGGCTTCAAATCCTGCCAGGGATTCAGATCCATCCTGGGCCATCCTGAGTGCAGGAATCCTGGGAAGAATCCAGTGAGGAATCCTGAGAGCAGGAATCCAGTGGGGAATCCTGAGAGCAGGAATCCACAGGGGGAATCCTGAGTGCAGGAATCCTGGGGGGAATCCAGTGGGGAATCCTGAGTGCAGGAATCCTGTGAGGAATCCAGAGTGCAGGAATCCAGGGAGGAATCCAGAGTGCAGGAATCCATGGAGAATCCTGAGTGCAGGAATCCATGGGGGAATCCTGAGTGCAGGAATCCATGGGAGGAATCCTGAGTGCAGGAATCCATGGGGGGAATCCTGAGTGCAGGAATCCTGTGAGGAATCCAGAGTGCAGGAATCCATGGGGGAATCCTGAGTGCAGGAATCCAGGGGGAATCCTGAGTGCAGGAATCCAGGGGGGAATCCTGAGTGCAGGAATCCAGTGAGGAATCCATGGGGGGAATCCTGAGTGCAGGAATCCATGGGAGCAATCCTGAGTGCAGGAATCCTGGGGGGAATCCTGAGTGCAGGAATCCTGAGTGCAGGAATCCAGTGGGGAATCCAGAGTGCAGGAATCCATGGGGGGAATCCTGAGTGCAGGAATCCATGGGGGGAATCCTGAGTGCAGGAATCCATGTGGGAATCCTGAGTGCAGGAATCCATGGGAGGAATCCTGAGTGCAGGAATCCATGGAGGAATCCTGAGTGCAGGAATCCATGGGGGGAATCCTGAGTGCAGGAATCCATGGGGGGAATCCTGAGTGCAAGAATCCTGAGTGCAGGAATCCATGGGGGGAATCCTGAGTGCAGGAATCCATGGGGAATCCTGAGTGCAAGAATCCTGAGTGCAGGAATCCATGGGGGGAATCCTGAGTGCAGGAATCCATGGGAGCAATCCTGAGTGCAGGAATCCATGTGGGAATCCTGAGTGCAGGAATCCATGGGAGCAATCCTGAGTGCAGGAATCCATGGGGAATCCTGAGTGCAGGAATCCATGGGAGCAATCCTGAGTGCAGGAATCCATGGGGGAATCCTGAGTGCAGGAATCCATAGGAGGAATCCTGAGTGCAGGAATCCATGTGGGAATCCTGAGTGCAGGAATCCATGGGGGGAATCCTGAGTGCAGGAATCCATGGGAGGAATCCTGAGTGCAGGAAGTTGTGTGGCCCATTTGGGATCAGACATTCCTTCCCCACAATTTGGGAATGAAGGGATTGAAATCCCTGAAATTCAGAGGATTTGCAGCCCTTGGTTATTCCCAGGTTTTCCACAATCTCACGGGATCTTGGGATGAAGAAGAGGAGGAAAAAAAGACACAAAAGGGGAAATTTCCAAAAAATCAAGTGGGAAAAAAGCTGTGTGGCCCATTTGGGATCTGACACATTCCTTCCCCAGAATCTGGGAATGAAGGGAGTCAAATCCCTGAAATTCAGATTTCCAGCCCTTGGTTATTCCCAGGTTTTCCATAATCCTGTAGGATCTCAGGATGAGGAAGAGGAGGAGTTGCCAGAGAGAAAAGGGGAAATCTCCCCCCAAAAAAGTGGGGAAAAAATGGTGTGGGCCATTTGGGACAAAAATCCCACAAAAAACCCAGCAAGAGACACAAATCCCTCCAACCTCTGGCCAGGAGAAGCTGGGAAAAATCCTGGCTGGAAAAAATTCCTTCAATGCAGCAGAGGGTGAAAGCTGGGAGAGCAGAATTTGTTTGCTCAGGTGGGACTGGTGCAATAAAGGGCTCAGCTTTGTTCAAAATTGGGATTACAAAGGGTCCTTTGTGTGTGCCCCAACTTCCCTGGAGGAAAATTCCCTCCAGGAAATCCCCCAGAGCAATTCCAGCCTGGAATTTCATGGCAAGCTCCAAGGCTGCCTTGGCCAAATGAGAAAATGAGGCTGAAAATTATAATTATTCGTTATTTTCACTGTATATCCTTCCCTTTTTTAAAAATTTGGGATCAAAATGAGCTTTTCCTGCAATCCCCAGTGGGAAGTTTTACACAGAGCCCCTTCTTATTACAGAAAATCAAGATTTTGAATCCAAAATTCCAAATTTGCTGGGGAATGCTGGCAAATCCTTTGGCTTCCTCCTTCCCAAAAAAAAACCTCCACCTTTCCTTGTCTGAGCTACTGGAAAACATGGAATTCATCCATTCTGCAGCAGGAATTCAAGAACAATAGGAAAATAATAACATAAAAATATAATAATAATAATAATAATAATAATAATAATAATAATAATAATAATAATAATAATAATAATAATAATAATAATAATAAACAGTAATAATAATGATAATAACATAGAATATAATAATAATAATAATATAACAGTAGTAATAATAATGATAATAACATAAAGATAATAAAATAATAAAATATAATAATGATGATGATGATAATAATAATATAACAGTAATAATAATAATGATAATAACATAAAATATAATAATAATAATAATAATAATAATAATAATAAACAGTAATAATAATGATAATAACATAAAAATAATAAAATAATAAAATAATAAAATATAATAATAATGATGATGATGATAATAATAATATAACAGTAATAATAATAATGATAATAACATAAAAATAATAAAATAATAAAATAATAAAATATAATAATAATGATGATAATTATAATATAACAGTAGTAATAATAATGATAATAACATAAAATAAAATAATAATAATATAATAATAATAATAATATAACAGTAATAATAATGATAATAACATAAAAATAATAAAATAAAATAATAAAATATAATAATAATGATGATAATATAATAGTGATAATAATAATGATAATAACATAAAAATAATAAAATAATAAAATATAATAATAATGATGATAATAATAATATAACAGTAGTAATAATAATGATAATAACATTAAAATAATAAAATAATAAAATAGAATAATAATAATGATAATAATAATATAACAGTAGTAATAATAATGATAATAACATAAAATATAATAATAATGATAATGATAATGATAATAATAATAATAATAATAATAATAATAATAATAATAATTTCATTTTCTGCTCACAGGTACCCACTGAGACGAGGCAGCTCCTTCACATTCCTGACTCCAGGCCCCCACTGGGATTTCACCCTGGTGAGTGGAACAGCTGGAAAAGCCCAATCCAGAGGTGAAGGAAAAGCAGGAAAACTCCTCTGGAAAAACAGGAAAATCAACATTTTCCTTGGAATAATTCCTGAGTTTTCCAGGTTCCTGAGCTCAGCCAGAATTCAGGGAAATTCTGGATGCTTTTCCTTGCTGAATTCCTGATTTTTGGGATTTGTTTTAGCCCTGGCAAGTGGGGGAATCAAATGCAAGGTTTTTATTCCTTAAATGCAAAAAAATCTGGATTTTATTGGTGTGGAGAAGCTCCTCAGAGGGAACTTTTGGTCTTTTTGTGAACTTTCCTTTTTCCATCCTTTATTTCCCAAGGCCTGGAGCAGGCAGGGAAGGATTTCCCTTGGGAATTTCCCTTTGGGATCATTGGGAGGGTTTGAAGGGATTCCAGCTCCTGCCCCATCCTGGAGCTCATTCCCATATTTGCTGATCCCATCCCCAAACCTAAAAAATTCCCCTTTCCCAACCCAGCCCTGGGATTTTGGGCTGAGCTGATCCAAACCCACAAATTCTCCTAAATTCAAATTTTGCTGAATTTTAGAAACTTTCAGCTCCATTAAACCCAGTTTTTTATTATCACAAAGCCTCGAAAATTCTTCCTTTAAATCTGAAAATTCTGTGCTCTAGCAACACGAATTTAAAGGATTTTTTTTTCCCCCAAATATTCCCATGCCAGTCCCAAAAATCCCCTTTTTCATGGGATAATTGGTGCAGCTGTTTGGCCAAAAGGCTGGAAAATGAACCTGCCTTGGGAAGAAATTTAAAATTCTAAACCAGAATTTTCTAAAAATCCAAAGTGGGAAGGACTTTTAGGGAATGCTCAGTGCTTGTTCTACAGAATTGTAAGAAAAAATGAAATCAGTTTGGGGGCAAAATCCAAATATTTAACACTTCCTCTGAGGGGAAGCAAAATTCCTTATGGGATGTTTCCTTTAATTTAATTTAATTTAATTTCCCTTCATTTAATTTGATTAAATTTCAGTTTTATTTGATTAAATTTCAGTTTCATTTGATTAAATTTCAGTTTAATTTTATTAAATGTCAGTTTAATTTGATTAAATTTCAGTTTCATTTTTGAGGATTTCTTTCTGGGAAATTGGAGCTTTGTGGATTTAATGATCCTGAACCCTCATTGAAGTTCCTGACCTCAGCTGGGCAAAAAGCACCAAAAACTTTTCTGATCCTTCCAAACCAAAACCCCCTGGAAAGAGGCAAAAAAGGAGAATTTTATTGGAATTATTTTCCAGTTCAAACCCCATCATTGCTTCCAAAGAATTCCTGGAGCTTCCCTCACAATCCTGGAAATTCCATTTTCAGCCCTGCTCAGAAATAAAATCCCAAAATATTTTCATTTTCCTTCCTGAGCAAGAATTTTAAATTCTGCTCCATAAAACCCCCTAAACTGGGCCTGAGGGGTTCATAATTTCGGAAAAGGAATTTTTTCCACAGGATTTGAGGGCTGGGAAAAAAGGAATTTTTTACTTTAATCACTTTGGGAAAAGGAATTTTTCCCTCAGGACTTGGGTGCCATGCAAAGGGGAATTTCCTACTTGAATAAATTTTGGAAAAGGAATTTTTCCACTGAATTTGGGGGCCATGAGAAGGGAAATTTAATATTACCCCTTTAATATTTTAATATTAATAAAATTTAATATTACCCCTTTAATATTTTTTTTCTACACAATCTGGGGGCTGGGAAAAGGGGAATTTTCTACCTTAATAATTTTGGGAAAATGAAATTTTCCACAGGATTTGGGTACGGGAGAAGGAAATTTTCCCTCTTAATAATTTTGGAAAAAGGAATTTTTTCCACACAATCTGAGGAGTGGAAGAAGGAGAATTTTCTGCTTTGGTAATTTTGAGAAAAGGAATTTTTGCACAGGACTTGGGGCTGGGAGAAGGGGAATTTCCTACTTCAATAAATTTTGGAAAAGGAATTTTTCCACTGAATTTGGGGACCATGAGAAGGGAAATTTACCCCTTTAATAACTTTATTAAAATAAAGAATTTTTTCTACACAATTTGGGTATGGGAAAAGGGGAATTTTCTACCTTAATAATTTTGGGAAAAGGAATTTTTTTCCACAGGATTTGGGTATGGGAGAAGGGGAATTTTGCCCCTTAACAACTTTGGGAAAAGTAATTTTTTCCACACAATTTGGGGACTGGAAGAAAGAGAATTTTCTACTTTAATCACTTTGGGAAAAGGAATTTTTCCACTGAATCTGGGGGCTATGAGAAATTTGGGAATTTTCTACCTTAATAATTTTGGGAAAAGGAATTTTTTCCACAGGATTTGGGGACTGGAAGAAGGAGAATTTTCTACTTTAATCCCTTTGGGAAAAGGAATTCTTCCCCCAGGACTTGGGTGCCATGCAAAGAGGAATTTCCTACTTTAATAAATTTTGGAAAAGGGATTTTTCCACTGAATCTGGGGACCATAAGAAAGGAAATTTACCGCTTTAATAACTTCATTAAAAAGAATTTTTTCTACACAATTTGTGGGCTGAGAAAAGGGGAATTTCCTACTTTAATAATTTTAGGAAAAGGAATTGTTTTCCACAGGATTTGGGTGTGGGAGAAGGGAAATTTTCCCTCTTAACAATTCTGGAAAAAGGAATTTTTCCACACAATCTGAGGGCTGGAATAAGGAGAATTTTCTGCTTTAGTGATTTTGAGAAAAGGAATTTTTTCCACAGGATTTGGGGACTGGAAGAAGGAGAATTTTCTACTTTAATAACTTTGGGAAAAGGAATTTTTCCACTGAATCTGGGGGCTATGAGAAATTTGGGAATTTTCTACCTTAATAATTTTGGGAAAAGGAATTTTTTCCACAGGATTTGGGGCTGGGAGAAGGGGAATTTTCCACTCTAATAAATTTGTGAAAAATGACATTTTTTCACACAATTTGGGGGCTGGAAGAAGGAGAATTTTCCCCTGTAATAACTTTGGGAAAAGGAATTCTTTCCACTCGATTTGTGGATGGGAGAAGGGGAATTTTCCTCTTTAATAATTTGGGGAAAAGGAATTTTTTCTACTGGATTTGGGGACTGGAAAAAGGAGAATTTTCCACTTTAATAACTTTGGGAAAAAGGGAATTCTTTCCACACAATCTGGGAATGGGAGGAGGAGAATTTTCCACTTTAATAAATGTGTGAAAAATGAAATTTTTTTCACACAATTTGGGGTCTGGAAGAAGGAGAATTTTCTACTTTAATAACTTTGAGAAAAGGAATTCTTTCCACACAATTTGGGGATGGAGAAGGGGAATTTTCCACTCTAATAAATTTGTGAAAAATGAAATTTTTTCACACAATTTGGGGGCTGGAAGAAGGAGAAATTTCCCCTGTAATAACTTTGGGAAAAGGAATTCTTTCCACTCAATTTGGGCATGGGAGAAGGGGAATTTTCCACTTTATTAAATTTGGGGGAAAATGAACTTTTTCCACAGGATTTGGGGACTGTGAGAAGGGGAATTTTCTACTTCAATAATTTTGGGAAAAGGAATTTTTCCACACAATTTGGGGGCTGGGAGAATGGGAATTTTCTAGTTTAATATTCCAGATTTCCTGTGGAAAATAGCAGGGATCTCAGTGCAGATGCCTTTGATCATTATTCCAATGGTTCTGTTCTGGGGAAGGGAGAAGAACTGAGAATTCCCAAGCCAAAATCCTCATTTTTATCCCCCAAAAAATCCTTGGTTTTTTAGTCATTCACATTCCCAGCAGGAATTCTGCACCACAGATCTGTGCTGGCCATGCCCAAAGGAATGGGAGATCCCACAGCTCTCATACACAGGCAGGGACTTCCTAAATGAAATTAAATTAAAATAAAATAATATAATATATAAAATATAATTAAAATTAAATTAAATTAAATTAAAATAAAATAAAATTAAATTAAAATAAAATAAAATTAAAATAAAATAAAATAAAATAAAATATAAATAAAATAAAATAAATAAAATTAAAATAAAATTAAATTAAATAAAAATAAAATAAAAATAAAATAAATAAAATAAATAAAATAAAATAAAAATAAAATAAAATAAAATAAAATTAAAATAAAATTAAAATAAAATTCCTGAACTTCTGGATGCCTGGAGTGTCCAAGGCCAGGTTGGAGCACCCTGGGGTAGTGGAGGTGACAGGTTTGCAACAGGATGATTTTTAGAACTTCTTTCAATCCAAACCATTCCAGGATTTTATGACTTGAAATAAATCCCAAATCATTTCCCAGTGGTTGCTGCTGCTGCCACTTCCTACTTAAAAATTCAATTCCCAACCAGAATTAAGAGATGAGAAGCTTTAAGACAAATAATTTAATTTCCAGGCGACAAACTTCATTAAATAACCAAAAAAAAAGTGTTCAACTTTTAATTTTTGACTTCTTACCCTTAGCTGGAGATGTAAAAAAGGAAACATCTCCAGATTATGTGTTTAAAATTCCATTTCTGACCCCAAACCCACAACTGTGTTTGGTTTCTCACAGAAGAGGAAGCGGCGAGAGAAGGACGACGACGCCGTCAGCCTGAGCAGCCTCGACTTTAAGGTACTGAAAATGAATTTACACCACCTGAAAATCAATTTACAACACCTGAAAATGAATTTACACCACTTCCAATCCCCTCCTTTGGCAATTCCTGTGGAGTTTTCTGTGGTTTGAATTCAGGCTCGTGCCCAGCTGGGTTTGCTCCTCTCCCAACCCTGCCTCAATCCCGAATTCCAGGTTGGATGTGGTGTGAAATAAATGAGTTTTACCCATGAAATTTCATTTTTTGTGCCCTCCCACTGCAGCACTTGGAGCTCCTGGCAGCAGCAAAGGTGCAATTCCTGTTTTCTTGGCATTTCAAAATGCACCCAAATATTTAAAGATGCTTTCCATGATGTCAGAGCTCTGTAAAAGCTGAAATTTGGGACTTATTGAAATAGAAATATTCATTAAAATTCTTTTGAAATGCTGCCCAGCTGAATTTCCAAGTTCCTTTGAAAACCTGAGAGCTCTCAAAAACCCCTTTTTTTGTTTAATGATCCTTTTTTATGGTGTTTTTCTGCCATAAAACACAATTTTTAATATTTTTATTAACATTTTTCAAGGGTCAGGGCCTCTGAGTCCTCCTCTCTCAATGCTGCTGCTCCTGCCCCAATCCCAGCCATTCCAAACCCACCCCAGGTTGGATGCTGGGTGTAATAAATGTGTTTTCCCCACAAAATCAGGAAGGCAAACTCTGCAAAGCCTCTTCAAATGTTGTTTTATTTTCATTTCAGTGCCCTGGGTGGGGGTGAGAACCAGCTGGACTGGCTGGGTGGGAAATTGTCCTTAAAGCTGGGGATTAAAGGGATTTACACAGCTGAGGTGGGGCTGATTTTCTGAGGGAAAAAAATCTTAAATTTTCCTGATTTTCTGAGGGAAAAAAATCTTAAATTTGTCCTGAGGTGAAGCTTTTCTGATTTTCTTGGGGAAAATCTCCTTCATCCCTACTGAGGTGAAACTTTCCTGCTTTTCCCGCCTTTTTTTCCTGAGGTAAAAACTCCATCATCGCTCCTGAGGTGAAGCTTTTCCTGCTTTTCTGAGGGAAAAATTCTTTCCCACCATCCTGAGGTGAAGCTTTTCCTGCTTTTCTGAGGGAAAAAAATCCTTCCCACTGTCCTGAGGTGAGGCTTTTCCTCCTTTTCTGAGGGAAAAAATCCTAAATTTGTCCTGAGGTGAAGCTTTTTCCCATTTTTCTGAGGGAAAAAAATCTTAAAATTTCTGCTGACGTGAAGCTTCTCCTGATTTTCTGAGGGAAAAATTCCTTCCCACTGTCCTGAGGTGAAGCTTTTCCTGATTTTCTTGGGGAAAAATTCCTTCATCCATCCTGAAGTGAGGCTTTTCTGAGGGAAAAATTCCTTCCCACTGTCCTGATGTGAAGCTTTTCCTCATTTTCTGAGGGAAAAAAAACCCTAAATTTGTCCTGAGGTGAAGCTTTTTGTCTTTTCCTGAGGGAAAATCTCCTAAATTTGCCCTGAGGTGAAGCTTTTTCCCGTTTTTCTGAGGCAAAAACTCCATCCCAATCTCCTGAGGTGAAGCTTTTCCTGCTTTTCTGAGGGAAAAATTCGTCCCCACTGTCCTGATGTAAAACTTTGCCTCATTTTCTGAGGGAAAAAATCCTAAATTTGTCCTGAGGTGAAGATTTTTCCCATTTATCTAAAGGTTAAATTCCCTTCCCAATCTCCTGAGATGAAACTTTTCCTGCTTTCTTGTGGAAAAACTCCTTCCCACTGTCCTAAGGTGAAAATTTTCCTGCTTTTCCCACTTTTTATTTGAGGGAAAAATTCCTTCATCCCCCCTGACGTGAAGCTTTTTCTGCTTTTATTGGGGAAAAATTCCTTCATCCATTCTGAGGTGAGATTTTTCTGAGGGAAAAATTCCTCCCCACTGTCCTTGTGAAGCTTTTCCTCCTTTTCTTAAGGAAAAAATCCTAAATGTGTCCTGAGGTGAAGCTTTTTCCTGTTTTTCTGAGGGAAAAACTCCTTCATCCCTCCTAAAGTGAAGCTTTTCCTGATTTTCTGAGGGAAAAATTCCTTCCCAATGTCTTGAGGTGAAACTTTACCTGCTTTCCCACTTTTTATTTGAGGGAAAAATTCCTTCATCCGCCCTGAGGTGAAGCTTTTCCTGCTTTTATTGGGGAAAAATTCCTTCATCCATTCTGAGGTCAGATTTTTCTGAGGGAAAAATTCCTTCCCACTGTCCTGAGGTCAAACATTTCCTCCTTTTCTGAGGGAAAATCTCCTAAATTTGTCCTGAGGTGAAGCTTTTTCCCATTTTTCTGAGGGAAAAACTCCTTCATCCCTCCTGAGGTGAAGCTTTTCCTGCTTTTCTGAGGGGAAAAATTCCTTCCCACTGTCCTGAGGTGAAACATTTCCTTTTTTTCTGAGAGAAAATCTCCTTAACTTGTCCTGAGGTGAAACTTTTTCCCATTTTTCTGAGGGAAAAACGCCATCCCAGTCTCCTGAAGTGAAGCTTTTCCTGATTTTCTGAGGGAAAAATTCCTTCCCACTGTCCTGATGTGAAGCTTTTCCTCATTTTCTGAAGGAAAAAATCCTAAATGTGTCCTGAGGTGAAGCTTTTTCCTGTTTTTCTGAGGGAAAAACTCCTTCATCCCTCCTAAAGTGAAGCTTTTCCTGATTTTCTGAGGGAAAAATTCCTTCCCAATGTCTTGAGGTGAAACTTTACCTGCTTTCCCACTTTTTATTTGAGGGAAAAATTCCTTCATCCGCCCTGAGGTGAAGCTTTTCCTGCTTTTATTGGGGAAAAATTCCTTCATCCATTCTGAGGTCAGATTTTTCTGAGGGAAAAATTCCTTCCCACTGTCCTGAGGTCAAACATTTCCTCCTTTTCTGAGGGAAAATCTCCTAAATTTGTCCTGAGGTGAAGCTTTTTCCCACTTTTCTGAGGCAAAAACTCCATCCCAATCTCCTGAAGTGAAGCTTTTCCTGCTTTTCTTGTGGAAAAATTCCTTCCCACTGTCCTGATGTGAAGCTTTTCCTCATTTTCTGAAGGAAAAATTCCTAAATTTGTCCTGAGGTGAAGCTTTTTCCCATTTATCTAAAGGTTAAATTTCCTTCCCAATCTCCTGAGATGAAACTTTTCCTGCTTTCTTGTGGAAAAACTCCTTCCCACTGTCCTGAGATTAAACTTTACCTGCTTTTCCCACTTTTCTGAGGGAAAAACTCCTTCAACCCTCCTGAGGTTCAACTCTCCTGAAGCTTTTCCTGCTTTTCTGAGGGAAAAATTCCTTCATCCATCTTGAGGTGAGGCTTTTCCGAAGGAAAAACTCCTTCACTCCTCCCGAAGTGAAACTTTTCCCACTTTTCTTGTGGAAAAACTCCTTCATCCATCCTGAGGTGAAGCTTTTCTCCCTTTCTTGTGAAAAAACTGCTTCCCAATGTCCTGAGGTGAGGCTTTTCCTGCTTTTCTGAGAGAAAATCTCCTAAATTTGTCCTGAGGTGCAGCTTTTTCTCGTTTTTCTGAGGCAAAAACTCCATCCCAATCTCCTGAGGTGTAGCTTTTTCTGCTTTTATTGGGGAAAAATTCCTTCATCCATTCTGAGGTCAGATTTTTCTGAGGGAAAAATTCCTCCCCACTGTCCTGATGTGAAGCTTTTCCTCATTTTCTGAAGGAAAAATTCCTAAATTTGTCCTGAGGTGAAGCTTTTTCCCATTTTTCTGAGGGAAAAACTCCTTCATCCCTCCTAAAGTGAAGTTTTTCCTGATTTTCTTGGGGAAAAACTCCTTCCCACTGTCCTGAGGTGAAGCTTTACCTGCTTTTCCCGCTTTTTATTTGAGGGAAAAATTCCTTCAACCCTCCTGAGGTTCAGCCCTTCTGAAGCTTTTTCTGCTTTTCTGAGGGAAAAACTCTCATCTGTCCTGAGGTGAAGCTTTTCCTTTTTTTCTGAGGGAAAAAATCCCACATTTGTCCTGAGGTGAGGCTTTTCTGAGGGAAAAATTCCTTCATCCCTCCTGAGGTTCATCTCTCCTGAAGCTTTTCCTGCTTTTCTGAGGGAAAAATTCCTTCATCCATCTTGAAGTGAGGCTTTTCCTGATTTTCTTGTAGAAAAACTCCTTCATCCATCCTGAAGTGAATCTTTTCCCACTTTTCTTGTGGAAAAACTCCTTCACTCCTCCCAAAGGGAATCTTTTCCCATTTTTCTTGTGGAAAAACTCCTTCATCCATCCTGAGGTGAAGCTTTTCCTGATTTTCCTGAGGAGAAATTCCTCCCCATTTTCTCTCTGTCTGTCCTGATCCCTTTGGAGAGGGGAAGGAAGAGAAAAAGGAATTTTCCTGTGTGACACCTCTTTAGCTGAGGCTTAGCTAAGTGAGGTTTAAGGTTTGTTAGGCTGGGATTAAAGGCAATTTGCTAGTGGGGCATTTCCTGTGTGACCTCATGACCAGGGCATCCTGCTGATGTCATCTCATTTGCATTTCTCAGTTAATTATTTCTTCTGAATTATTGCTTTTGGGTTATTTCTTCTTGATTATTTATCCTGAATTCCTTATTCAGGAGTATTTCTTCTGAATTTTTTATTATGAATATTTTTTTTTCTGGATTATTTATTCTGAATTACTTATTCAGAATTAGTTATTCTGGATTATTTATTCTGATTAGTTATTCTGGATTATTTTTACTGAATTATCTATTCAGAATTAATTATTCTGAATTATTTCTTGTGAATTATTTATTCAGAATTCATTATTCCCCTGACTTTGCTGAATCCTGAATCCAATTATTTCTTGTGAATTATTTATTCAGAATTGATTATTCCCCTGGCATTGCTGAATGCTGCCCAGGCAAATCCTGAGTTTTGACCTCTCCAAATTCCAATTCCAGGATGGGAGGAGAGCAAAAAAAAAGAGGTTTTGACCCTCTGAACCTGATTTTTTAAAATTTGTTTTGTTCCTGAGGGAATTCTGGGCTCCTGATGCAATGGGAGTGTTCAGACAGGGAAATCTGCCCTAAGGGAGGAGAATTTTCTTATTTTCTTTTTTTATTTTATGTTAAAATACATGAATGGTGCTGCTGGAATTAAAATTTCCAGGCTTTTTGATCCCAACTCTCCAGGATTTTTAAAGTTTCAAAATTGTTCTTTCCTCTGTCTCCATTTCACCAAAATGAACCCAAACCATCAAACTTGGCTCCATCCCAGCTGAAATAAAATCTCAAGAGAAAATCACAATAATTCAGTCATGGACTGATCAAACCACATTTATTTTCAGCCCCTGATAAATTGATTTCCCAGGGTTTTTCTGGATTTCAGGGATTTCAGCTCCAGCACATTTAGCTGAAAAATCCCAAATTTGTCACCCTACCCCACATGCTTTTAAAATAAAGCTAAGGGGATATTTAATTTTCAATTAATTGGGATTTTTTATTAATTGAGATTTGATTTTTATTGATTGGAATTTTTTTTCTGAAAAACTTCAGCAATCCTTTAATGCTTTTTAAAGCTCCCATATCCAGATTATTCCACACACTGGGAATGTGGGATGTGGGATGGCCAGGGGGATCATCCAGAGCCATGAAATGCCTTTATTTTTATTTATTTCCTTACTTTTTTACTCAAAACTCAACCAGATCCAGCAAATCTTGGAGAATTCTGTTTTCAAACCTTCCAAATATTCCCAAATCTGAGTCGGATTCCTTCAACCTCTTTGCTTGTGCCTCCTTTGGGGAAAAAAATCAGGAATTTTCTCTTGTGATCATACCTAGAGCTGGTCTAGAATGTCATTTATAATTGACAATAAGAAATGGGAATGGAGGGCAGGAAATGCAGTTTTTCCTGCTTTAAAGCCGAATTATTTCTGCATTTCAGGTGAGTTTGGGGCCTTGGTGATCCCAAATTGCCCCAATAATTGACTGTAACAAATATGGGAATGGAAGGCAGGAAATTCAGTTTTTCCTGCTTTAAATCTGAATTTTTTCTGCATTTCAGGTGAGTTTGGGGCCTTGGTGATCCCCAATCACCCCCATATTTTACTAAAACAAACATTGGACAGAAATGGCAGGAAATTCAGTTTTTCCTGCTTTAAATCCAAATTATTTCTGCATTTCAAGTGAGTTTGGGGCCTAGGTGATCCCCAATCACCCCCATAATTTACTGTAACAAACACTGAACAAAGGGCAGGAAATTCACTTTTTCCTGCTTTAATCCCTGCACTTCAGGTGAGTTTGGGGCTGTTTGTGATTCCAAATTGCCCCCAAAATTATCTACAAAAAAACCGGGCAGGAAATGCAGTTTTTCCTGCTTTAAATCTGAATTATTTCTGCGTTTCAGGTGAGTTTGGGGCCTTGGTGATCCCAAATCACCCCCATAATTTACTATAACAAACACTGGGCACAAGGGGCAGGAAATGCAGTTTTTCCTGCTGTAAATCCGAATTATCTCCGCGTTTCAGGTGAGTTTGGGGCCTTGGTGATCCCAAATTGCCCCAATAATTGACTGTAACAAATATGGGAATGGAAGGCAGGAAATTCAGTTTTTCGTGCTTTAATCCCTGCGTTTCAGGAAAGTTTGGGGCTGTTTGTGATTCCAGATTGCCCCCAAAACTGACCATAAAAAAACCGGGCAGGAAATGCAGTTTTTCTGCTCTAAATCTGAATTATCTCCGCATTTCAGGTGAGTTTGGGGCCTTGGCGATCCCAAATCACCCCCACAATTTACTATAACAAACACTGGACAGAAAGGGCAGGAAATGCAGTTTTTCTGCTCTAAATCCGAATTATCTCCGCATTTCAGGTGAGTTTGGGGCCTTGGCGATCCCAAATCACCCCCACAATTTACTATAACAAACACTGGACAGAAAGGGCAGGAAATGCAGTTTTTCCTGCTCCAAATCCGAATTATTTTGCGTTTCAGGTGAGTTTGGGGCCTTGGTGATCCCAAATTGCCCCAATAATTGACTGTAACAAATATGGGAATGGAAGGCAGGAAATTCAGTTTTTCCTGCTTTAAATCCGAATTATTTCTGCATTTCAGGTGAGTTTGGGGCCACTGGCGATCCCAAATCACCCCCATAATTTACTATAACAAACACTGGACACAAAGGGCAGGAAATGCAGGTTTTCCTGCTCTAAATCCGAATTATCTCCGCGTTTCAGGTGAGTTTGGGGCCTTGGCGATCCCAAATCACCCCCATAATTTACTATAACAAACAGTGGACAGAAAGGGCAGGAAATGCAGTTTTTCCCGCTCTAAATCCGAATTATCTCCGCGTTTCAGGTGAGTTTGGGGCCTTGGCGGTCCCAAATTGCCCCCATAACCGACCATAAAAACTAGGAATGGAGGGCAGGAAATTCAGTTTTTCGTTCTTTAAAGCCGAATTATTTCTGCATTTCAGGTGAGTTTGGGTCCTTGGTGATCCCAAATCACCCCCACAATTTACTATAACAAACACTGGACACAAGGGGCAGGAAATGCAGTTTTTCTGCTCTAAATCCGAATTATCTCCGCGTTTCAGGTGGGTTTGGGGCCTTGCCGATCCCGCAGGCCCGGGCCCTGAGGCGCGGCTGAGTCAGGCAGGAAGCGGCGGGGGCTGTGCCGAGGGCGGGGTGTGGATCGCGGCCGTTGGTAGCAACTAAATAAAATAAACGCTGGCATTGTCTGCCAGGGCACACACTCCATTTACCCCGAGGCTAAACGAGCCAAAAAAGCATTTTTGGGGTGGTGTTTTCTCCTCTTGGGTTGCCCTTGCGAGGATTTAGGGGTTTCTGGAGGGAAATCTCAGTGAGGGGCCTCGTCCTGACCACCCCGAGCTGTGTCCTCTCCAAGTGTCCCTCACGTCTTAGGGGGCGTTTCAGCCCAAATTTCCAGCTTCTCCTGGAGTTGGAGGAGCTTGGGAAGTGGAATTATGGCATGGTTTGGGTTGGAAAGGACCTGAAATCCATCTCATCCCAACGGCCTGGCAGGGAAAAAGGAACAGGCTGGGATGACATCTCCATGAAAGGCACAAAACACTCATTTCATTTTATTTTTGATGTGGAAAAAAAAAAAGGTTTTTCAAAAGAGGAGAGGGAGAGGAAATCCTTGTTTTTCCAGAAAATTCTGTATTCTTGCCAGTGCTGACCCCTTGAAGCCATCCATGAGTGGCATTCCATGGCTGGAGCCCTCCCAAATACCTTGTGTCATTCCTCCCAAAATCCTTCTCAAAATCCTTCTCTTTCCTCCCAAAACGTTATCATTCCTCCCAAAAACCTCCTCATTCTTCTCAAAAACCTTATCTTTTCCTCACAAAAACCTTCATTCCTCCCAAAAACCTTCTCATTCTTCTCAAAAATCTTCTCTTTCCTCACAAAAACTTTCTTTCCTACCAAAACCTTGTCATTCCTCCCCAAAATCTTAATTCCCCCCAAAACCTTGTCATTTCTCCCCAAAATCTTGTAATTCTTCCCAAACATTCTCTTTCCTCCTAAAAACCTTCTCATCCTTCCCAAAAACCTTCTCATTTCTTCTAAGAACCTTCTCATTCTTCCCAAAAGCCTTCTTTCCTCCCCAAGAACCTTCTTTCCTTGTAATTCTCCCCAAAACCTTCTCATTCCTTCCAAAACTTTCGTTCTCCCCAAGAACCTTCTTTCCTCCCAAAAACCTTCTCACTCCTCCCCAAAACCTTCTCATTCTTCTCAAAAACCTTCTCTTTCCTCCCAAAGATCTTGTAATTCCTCCTAAAAACCTTCTCATTCTTCTCAGAAACCTTCTCATTCCTCCCAAAACTTTCATTCTCCCCAGGAACCTTCTTTCCTCCCAAAAACCTTCTCACTCCTCCCCAAAACCTTCTCCTCAAAAACCTCATTCCTCCCAAAGACCTTGTAATTCTCCCCAAAACCTTCTCATTCCTCCCCAAATTTTCTTCCCAAAAATTTCATTCTCCCCAAGAACCTTCTCATTCCTCCTCAAAACCTTCTCATTCCTAAAAACCTTCTCTTTCCTCCCCAAAACCTTCTCATTCCTCCCCAAAACCTTCTCATTCCTCCTCAAAACCTCATTCCTAAAAACCTTCTCTTTCCTCCCCAAAACCTTCTCTTTCTTTCCCAAAACCTTCTCTTTCCTCCCAAAAACCTTCTCTTTCCTCAAAACCTTCTCTTTCCTCAAAACCTTCTCATTCCTCCCCAAGAACCTTCTCATTCCTCCCCAAAACCTTCTCATTCCTCCCCAAAACCTTCTCTTTCCTCCCCAAAACCTTCTCTTTCCTCCCCAAAACCTTCTCTTTCCTAAAAACCTTCTCATTCCTCCTCAGAACCTTCTCCTTCCTCCCCAAAACCTTCTCTTTCCTAAAAACCTTCTCTTTCCTCCTCAAAACCTTCTCTTTCCTCAGAACCTTCTCTTTCCTCCTCAAAACCTTCTCTTTCCTCAAAACCTTCTCATTCCTCCTCAAAACCTTCTCTTTCCTCCTCAGAACCTTCTCATTCCTCCTCAAAACCTTCTCTTTCCTCCCCAAAACCTTCTCATTCCTAAAAACCTTCTCATTCCTAAAAACCTTCTCATTCCTCCCCAAAACCTTCTCTTTCCTCCCCAAAACCTTCTCATTCCTCCCCAAAACCTTCTCATTCCTCCCCAAAACCTTCTCTTTCCTCCCAAAACCCTTGCAATTCTTCCCAAAACCTCATAAATATCCCCAAAACCCTTGCAATTCCTCCCCAACCTCCTTGGCTTCAGGCAGGGATAACCCAGCCTAAAAATCCTCCCCAAACCCCACAAAAACCCCAAACCTCCCTCTCTCCATCCCAACATCCCCCAGCCTCTACAGCAAGAGCCGAGCCTCTCCTTCCCTCCGCGCCGAGGATTTGATGGGAATGTTCTGGACATTTGATGGGAATGTTCTGGCCGTGTCCATCCCTGCAGGAACGTTTGCACCGAGTTACAAATTTGTGTTTGAAAATCGGCTTGGATCCGTCCAGCGGCCCCCAAAAACAACTCCCGGCACGGGAGCCGAAGTGAACCGGAGCTCCCTGCTCCACTCATCCTGGGAAAAAGGGATTTGGGGTTTAATGGGGTCCCCGGATGGGCCCGGCCGCGCTTTCTGCTCTCTCATCCATATTCATGAGATGGAAATTGCCATTCTGCCCCGAGCACAAGGAGCGCTGGGGGAGCTCGTTCCAAAACCTTCAAGGGCGGATTTTACCCTTCCTAAATATTCCCAAATGATCAAGGCTGGATTTTACATTCCCTAAATATTCCCAAAATATTCAAGGGTGGATTTTACCTTCCCTAAATATTCCCAAATGGTCAAGGCTGGATTTTACCTTCCCTAAATATTCCCAAAATATTCAAGGGTGGATTTTACATTCCCTAAATAATCCAAATGGTCAAGGGTGGATTTTACCTTCCCTAAATATTCCCAAATTCTCAAGGCTGGATTTTACCTTCCCTAAATATTCCCAAATGCTCAAGGCTGGATTTTACCTTCCCTAAATATTCCCAAATAGTCAAGGGTTGATTTTACCTTCCCTAAATAATCCAAATGTTCAAGGGTGGATTTTACCTTTCCTAAAGATTTCCAAAATATTCAAGGAGGGATTTTACCTTCCTTAAATATTCCCAAAATATTCAAGGGTGGATTTTACCTTCCCTAAATATTCCAAATGTTCAAGGGTGGATTTTACCTTTCCAAAATGTTCAAGGGTGGATTTAATTTTCCCTAAATAGTCCCAAATATTCAAGGAGGGATTTTATTTTTTCCTAGATATTCCCAAATATTCAAGGGTTGATTTTACCTTCCCTAAATGTCCAAGGATGGATTTTACCTTTCCTAAATATTCCCAAAATATTCAAGAGTGGATTTTACCTTCCCTAAATATTCAAGGGTGGATTTTACTTTTCCTAAATATTCCCCAATGCTCAAGGGTGGATTTTACCTTTCCTAAAGATTTCCAAAATATCAAAGAGAGTTTTACTTTCCCTAAATATTCCCAAATGTTCAAAGGTGGATTTTACTTTCCCTAAATATTCCCAAATGGTCAAGGCTGGATTTTACCTTTCCTAAATAATCCAAACGTTCAAGGGTGGATTTTACCTTCCCTAAATATTCCCAAAATATTCAAGGAGGGATTTTACCTTCCCAAAATATTCCCAAAATGTTCATGGAGGGATTTTATTTTTTCTAAATATTCCCAAATGTTCAAGGGTTGATTTTGTCTTCCCTAAATGTCCAAGGGTGGATTTTACCTTTCCTACATATTCCCAAATGTTCAAGGATAGATTTTATTTTTCCTAAATATTCCCAAAATATTCAAGGAGGGATTTTATTGTTCCTAGATATTCCCAAATCTTCAAAGGTGGATTCTACCTTCCCTAAATATTCCCAAAATATTCAAGGGCTGGTTTTACCTTCCCTAAATATTCCAAATGTTCAAGGGTGGATTTTACCTTTCCAAAATGTTCAAGGGTGGATTTTACCTTCCCTAAATATTCCCAAATGTTCAAGGGTGGATTTTACCTTTCCTAAATATTCCCAAATGTTCAAGGGTGGATTTTACTTTCCCTAAATATTTCCAAATGCTCAAGGGTGGATTTTGCCTTTTCTAAAGATTTCAAAAATATTCAAGGAGGGATTTTACCTTCCTTAAATATTCCCAAAATATTCATGGAGGGATTTTACCTTCCCTAAATATTCCCAAATGTTCAAGGGTGGATTTTACCTTCCCTAAATATTCCCAAATGTTCAAGGCTGGATTTCAGCAAAGTCAGAGTTGATTTTTTTGTGGCTGTTTACAGGGTTTGAGTGGCTGCTAATTATAGTCAGCTCCCAGCATCCCAAAAAAACACTGGATTCCAGAGCAGCTCCTCAAGTTTTTGGATGACCCAATGCTCTCTGGTTGGGTCATCGCCTACTTTTGCTCATTTTCCAGAATCCTGCTCTGAATTTGGCTTGAATATAAATATGCAGGAGTGGAATGTTAAACACAGCTCGTGGCCAGTAAACAGCCTGGGCCTGGGGTCCCGCTGAACAGGGATGGCAAAAGCCAGCCTGGAAAATCCTGTTTATCCCATCCTCCAGTGCTCTGCACCTCCCACTAAAAATATCCCAGCAAAAATAGCTGGGAAGGGATGGTTCAGGGGTTTCAAACTGCCAATGGGCATGGACTGGGTGATTTCCTTTGCCCTGAGACTCGCAACCGCCCGAGGGGTTAAAACATCCCAGCTTCTTGCTTTGAAGGAATGGAATCCTGATGGATTCCACCTTCCAGGATCTGGGAAAACTGGGGGGAACTGCCCACTGAGGAATGCCCACCAGGAAAACTGGGGGGAACTGCCCACTGAGGAATGCCCACCAGGAAAACTGGGGGGAAACTGCCCACTGAGGAATGCCCACCAGGAAAACTGGGGAAAACTGCCCACTGAGGAATGCCCACCAGGAAAACTGGGGGGAACTGCACACCAGGAAAACTGGGGGGAAACTGCCCACTGAGGAATACCCACCAGGAAAACTGGGGGGAACTGCCCACTGAGGAATGCCCACCAGGAAAACTGGGGAAAACTGCCCACTGAGGAATGCCCACCAGGAAAACTGGGGGGAACTGCCCACTGAGGAATGCCCACCAGGCTCTGCAGTGCCACAGCTCCAAACTGCTCCTCTCCAGCTGAGAGTGTTGATTCCTGGCTCTTGGATTGGGATGAAATGGAGCCATCCCAGGGCTGGACACCCTCTGGTCCAGGGGATTCTTGTGTCCCTTCATGGTCACCACAGCTGATGCCTTGAGAATCTGAGCTAGGGCAGAGGCTGGGCAGAGCTCCAGAATAAAGCAGGGATTCATTCCAAGGATCTCCTCCATGGATGCACCTTGGGCAGCACCAGAGCCCAGCCAGGGCTGCACCCAAGATGAACCAAAATGGCCCCAAAATGCACCAGCGCTCCCAGGGTCTCTCCCTGGGATCAGTTCTGCTCCATTTGCATCTTGCAGTTCATTGTCCCATTCCAGCTTTAGCCCCTGCAGTCCCACCCTGCTTGTTTTTCTCTCTCCAGCCCACGGGGTTTGTGCTCCTGGGCTGAGATTTGGGGCATTTGTCCTTGGTGCCCAGCTGGAGCAGGAATTGTTTTGTCTCCCTGCTCTGTGCACAGAGCTCACCATCCCATAATATGGAGCTCAGAACTGCACACCAAAGCAGCACAGAATGGGAAAATAGAAAAGCCAAACCCTGAGGCATCATTTGGGATCGGTGGCATGGCCAGACCTGGGTGCTCTAAGGATTCTCCTGATCATGATGGGCTGAAAATCCCAATCTTGCTGGGATTTTTATGTCTTCCTGCTGCTCCAACACCTCATTTCCTTGAGTTTTTCCAAGAGAAAAGGCAGGATCAGGTTGTGTGTGTCCACCCTGGGGACATTTTCAGCTGCTGGGGACAACATTGCTGCATGTCCACACTTTGGCAACCCCTGGCACGAGCCAGATGCCAGGTGTCACTTCAGCAACCCAGCATTTCTATCCCTAAAAATTTCCATCAGCCTGGAATTGCGTGCTGGAATTTTGGAATTTGAATGTTTGTTTTCTTCAGAGTTCATCCTTTGTTAGTCTCAAATTTACTGGATGATGCTTTGGGGGCTGAAATAACTAACTTGTATGGCAATACCCCAGAGAGGATTTTTATTTGGTGGCAGCTCTTCCAGGAATAAATTCCAGGAATGTCACAGGGATGAGGCTGCCCAGGACTCAAGGAAAACAGCTCTGTGGGAATGAAATCCCAGCCTGAAAATGAGAGGAAAGCTGAGGGCTGGGTGATTCCCTGTCACTCCAGCTCTTCCCAGCTCCCTGATTTGATAACAGGATAGCAATCACGGAGGGATTTTGCTCCTGGAAGTGAAAATCTCCATGACAATCCAGGCCAGGAATGCTGTGGATGCCCCCTGGCAGGAGAGCAGGAAGAACTGGTCTGGTATCCATGGCCCGGCCTGGCTGCGTTCCTGAGGCTCCTGGAAGGGCAGGGAGAGGGGGAAGGGAGCCCTGGGAGATCTCTTGGACTGAAGGATGTGTCCCAAGCTGCAATGGCAGCACAGGGTTTGTAGGGACATCCATCAAGCTGCCTTGTTGCCCCTTCCTTTTCCCATATTTTGCCTTTTATCCGAGCGTTCCCAAGCTGCTCAGCCGTGTTCAGGATGGGTTTGCATCCCAATGGACTCCAGTAAATTTAAGATATTCCCTCTTCCGTGGCAGAGGTGGAGCAGAGGCAGGTGAGGGACCTGGAGGTATCGGAGCACACCTGGAGCCAGGCTGGGCATGCCAGGGACCTGATCCTGGGAAAGGGTTCTTGGACCTGTCCTTGGGCACACCCAGCCTGGCTGTCTGCAGCCTTCTCCAGGTTTGTGGCCTTCCCTGTGAGTTCATCCCATCCATTGGGATGAGTTGATGGATTTGTGGTCATCATCTCCATCCCTTGGATGGGTTTATGGTGCTCATCTCCATCCCTTGGGATGGATTTTTGGTGTTCATCACTTAGGATGGGTTTATGGTCATCATCTCCATCCCTTAGGATGGATTTTTTGTTGGGGTGTGTGTGTTTATCTCCATCCCTTAGGATGGGTTTGTGGTGATCATCACTCAGGATGGGTTTATGGTGCTCATGTCTATCGCCTGGGATGGATTTATGGTTCTTCATACCTTGGGATGGGTTTGTGGTGCTCACGTCTATCCCTTGGGATGGATTTATGGTGCTCATGTCCATCACTTGGATGAGTTTATGGTGATTATCTCCATCCCTCAGGATAGGTTTATGGTGTTCATGTCCGCCCCTTGGGATGGATTTAGGGTGCTCCTCTCCATCCCTCAGGAAGGGTTTATGGTGCTCATGTCCATCTCTTGGGATGGATTTGTGATGATCATCTGTATCCCTCAGGATGGACTTATGATCATGTCATCCCTTGGGATGGATTTAGGGTGCTCATCTCCATCCCTCAGGATGGGTTTATGGTGCTCATGTCCATCACTTGGATGAGTTTATGGTGATAGTCTCCATCCCTCAGGATAGGTTTATGGTGTTCATGTCCGCCCCTTGGGATGGGTTTATGGTGCTCATGTCCACCACTCAGGATGGATTTATGATCATGTCCATCCCTTGGGATGGGTTTGTGGTGTTTATCTCCATCTCTTGGGATGGATTTAGGGTGCTCATCTCCATCCCTCAGGATGGGTTTATGGTGCTCATGTCCACCCCTTGGGATGGGTTTATGATCATGTCCATCCCTTGGATGAATTTAGGGTGCTCATGTCCATCCCTTGGGATGGGTTTATGATCATGTCCATCCCTTGGGATGGGTTAATGGTGCTCATCTCCATCCCTTGGGATGGGTTTATGGTGCTCATGTCCACCCCTTGGGATGGGTTTATGATCATGTCCATCCCTTGGATGAATTTAGGGTGCTCATCTCCACCCCTCAGGATGGGTTTATGGTGCTCATGTCCATCCCTTGGGATGGGTTTCTGATCATGTCCATCCCTTGGATGGCTTTAAGGTTCTCATGTCCACCCCTCAGGGTGGGTTTGCCCCAAAACGCCGTTGATGACCTGTACAGGTCCAGCTGCCACACAGAAACCGTCCCAGCCCAGAGTGGCCAGCTGGGAGCTGCTCCTCTCAGGCCTTTCTGACAGGCAGGGCATGTCCCAGGACACAGATCCTCTGCCTGGCCCAGAGCCAGCCCTGGAGCTCTGTCCCATCAGGCCAGGAGCGTTTCCTCACCGTCACCTCAGCTGGGCCTTGCATCACCGCGAATTCGTCACCTGCCCAGGTGTCACCACAGAGTCAGGGATCACCCGTGGCTGCAGCACGTGGCCCTGCCCCGAGGACAGTGGGACACCCACGTCACCAATGTCCCCAGGAGGAGCTCTGGGACACGGCACACAGCAGGACTGTGTCGGTGTCACCTCGGTGTGACTCTGCCTCACCTCCCCTCGCTCCCGGCTGTTCATCCCCTGCTTGCAGTTGCCCTTTTCCCATCTCCCTGCAAAGAAACGAGCTCCTGAATCTTTAGGTCGGGTTTAACAAGGCTTGGACCTTGGATTTTAGGAGAAGTGGGTTTGATGCTTTCTAAAAAAAGATCGGTTCAAGGGAGGGTTTGTCTGCTCCTCCCCAGAGTCAGCGTCACTTTGGTGTTAAAAATAGCGGATTTCAGTAATTCAGGAAAGCATTTTTGTGTCTGGAAGAGTCACAGTCTGTCCCTCCAGCAAGGGGAGACTGAGTGTGTCCTGAATTTCTGAGAATCCTCAATGTGCTGGCCTTGCATGGCAGAGGTTAAGTGGCTGCAGATTTGCTGAGAGAAGCAAACAAAGCCAAAAATTAAAAATCCAGGGGAGAGCACAGCAGGATTTTCCTTTTTCTCCTCCTCCTGCCTCTGATAAACGCAGTTTGCAAACCTCCTACTGGAACCCACCCCAAATTTCTCCCCTTGAAGCAGCAAGCTTGGCCAGCACAGGTAGGCAGCCCAATCAACTCGAGTTTATTTTTACCAGCACAAGAAAGCTTTTAGTTCAGAGATTTGCAGCAGTGCCAGGAATGAAAGGACTTGAACAAACAAACAGAAAATCCAAACCCTCTGCAGCTCCAGCCGGGCCTGCCGAGACAGGCTCCCCTGGGAGAGCAGGGGGAGAGGCTCAGCCCAGCCCCAGAGCTCTGCCAGCACAACTTTAAAGCTCAGAGCAGACTTAAAAGAACAGGTCTAGACAAGAATCATTATTTTTTTAAAAACATTTTTTATATACTCCAGCGCTGGCAAGGAGAGCGGCTGTTAAAAGGAGGTTGTCCCGCCACGCTGCAAGTGCCAGGAAAAAACACTAAAAATGGGGAAAAAAAGCAAATATACACTTGGCTTTGTGGGATGGGACAGCCTCTTTGCCCTCCTTGCAGCAGAGTCTCTTGGAGGCCCCGTTTTTCTCAGAATCCCAGGATGGGTGAGGTGGGAAAGGACCCCAGTGGGTCACGGGTCCCACTCCCTGCCCCAGCAGGGCCATCTCAGGGCACAGGGCAGTGTCCAGGTGCCCCTGGAATGTCCCCAGGGAGGAGACTCCAGCCCCACTCTGGGCTGGGCCCTGCCCAGGGCAGCAGCTCTGCCCCACATCCAGGGGGAATTCCTGGGCTCAGCCCCTGCCCCTTCCCCTGGTGCCACCACTGGGCCCGGAGCAGAGCCTGCTCCATCCTTTGGGAGCTCCTGTGCCCGTGGATCCCCATGGATGGGCTCCTGTGCCCGTGGATCCCCATGGATGGGTCCCTCAGCCATGGATCCCCATGGATGGGCTCCTGTGCCCATGGATCCCCATGGATGGGTCCCTGTGCCCATGGATCCCCATGGATGGGCTCCTGTGCCCGTGGATCCCCATGGATGGGTCCCTCAGCCATGGATCCCCATGGATGGGCTCCTGTGCCCATGGATCCCCATGGATGGGCTCCTGTGCCCATGGATCCCCATGGATGGGCTCCTGTGCCCGTGGATCCCCATGGATGGGTCCCTCAGCCATGGATCCACATGGATGGGCTCCTGTGCCCATGGATCCCCATGGATGGGTCCCTCAGCCATGGATCCCCATGGATGGGCTCCTGTGCCCGTGGATCCCCATGGATGGGTCCCTCAGCCGTGCCCCCCTGCCCTGAGCAGCCCCAGCTCCCTCAGCCTCCCCTGAGCACGGAAATGCTGCAGGCCCTGAGCCATCCTCACATCCCTCCTGTGGCCCTGCCCCAGCAGCTCCAGGTCGCTCCTGTCCTGAGGAGCCCACGGCTGCACACAGCACTCAGAGGAACGAGCAGGAGCATTTTTTGGGAGAATTTTTTGGGAGAGTTCTGGAAGAATTTGGGGCTCCGGGAGGGTCCGCAGTGCCCTGTGCACGGAAAGGGGCGTGGCTTGTCCTGATGGGGGCGTGGCTTGCGCGCTGCCCACGCCCCCCTGCGGCGAGGTCGGGGGTGCGGCGCGCGCAGGGCGCAGATCGCGATGAGCGCGGGCTGAGGGCGGGTCGGGGGTCCCGCGGCCATGGTGGCGCACGACGAGCTCGGCGGGCTGCTGCCCATCAAAAGGACTATCCGCGTCATCGACGCGCAGAACCAGCACTTCAGGGAGCAGGAGGTGAGCGGAACAGGGGCTGGAGAGGGGAAAAATGGAATTTAGTTGAGGGGAGAGTGGGGAGGGGGATCCACCTCAGCTTCCCGCTCTCCGCGGCTGAGGGGAGGGGGCGAGCTGGGCAGAGCGCAGCGCAGCCAGCGGTTTAAAGTACTCTCTCTATATATATATATATGTATGGTTAAGTTCACCTCTATGTATACGTATATTTTGTGTTTGTGTGTGTGTGTGTGTATATATATATATGCAATATATTTAAGCTCATAGTCCTCAGTGGGACCAGGCAGCCACAACCGATGTCGGTGCCTCACCCAGCGATTTGTAAACTGTATATATGTTTAAGGCCATGTATATGTAGATATCTTTTTTATATGCATTTTATATATATGCATATAGGTTATAGATTCATCTGTATTTAAGATCATAGCCCCAAAGGCTGAGCCAAAACGAATCTCAGTGTCTCACCTGACCCCGCTCCCCCCAGGTGGCTTTTCATTAAAAACTCGCCGGTTCTCATTTAAAAATCGCCTGTTTCCATTATAAAATCGCCCCTCTCTCAGCGCTCCTTCCCCTGACAGGATTTTTCCTAATTAGGTGCTTACTTGCTGCTTAAACCTTAGAGAAGCCCCTCGCGGATTTTGTCGGCTTTTGAGGGCTGGTTTGTTTGCTGGCAGTATTGTTATTTTTATCGCGTGTTGTTATGCAGATGGCAATAATTGCTCTCCTCGGAGGTGTTCCCGAGCCTCCTGCTGCGACAGGAGCAAAAGTTCAGCAGCCAGGTAGGGCCCGGCAGCCTTGGGCTGGGTTTATTGCTCAGATTAGTGACGAGATGAGGTGGAAAAGTTAAAAAAAAAATCAAGGCGTCTCCAGACATGGCTGGGGTTTGAGGGCTCAGCGCCGAGTCACCGACCTCAGCAAATGACGGCTTTGCAACAGCCAAACTTGGGCAATCTCATTGTGCAAAAGGGAAACCAGATGTTGGGGGAGAAATAACAGAAACCAGAGCTCTGGGAGGGGAGTAAATCGCCTCGAATTCTGCATTGTGGAGTGAGCCAGCGCTCCTGTCTGAGCCGGAGTTTGGTGGGGAATATGGGGGCTGTTGGCTTTGGGAAAGCTCTGATTGTTCATCTTGAGGCTCTGCGTGTGAATCTCCCGTGGAGGGGGTCAGGTGGTTGATGATTTCTGGCAGGAATTATTCAGGCTGCTGACTAAAATCCCTTTTTTGCTGAATTGGCTCGGGAGGAAAAGTTTCTGTCACGCGTGGTTTTGCCATTGCTCACCGTGTTTGTGTGGGGCACGTAGGAATCGCACTCGAGCAAGGGATCCTCGTAAAAACCACTAATTATTACCCAGCACAGGGGAAAGGTTGTGGGCGTGCTGCTGAAAAAAAGCCTTGCTCAAAAGTAATGCCTGGTTCTCTTTCCAGCAAGGTGCAATCTTTTCGTGAGTTAACCTGCACTTAGGAGCGCTTGAAGGAATTTCAGGGGTGTGAAATCCCTCCTGGCTCAAAATTACCTTTAGTGGCTGCTCTCGTGATGTGATGTGAGAAATTGCGAAGATTTCTCTGGAAAAACAATATTTCCAAATGGAGCTGTTGACCCCGCTGGGGTTTTAATTATTCCAGAGTGCCGTAACACCCCTGGATTGTTACAGAAACCTCCCAGACTTTATTGTAATCTGGCTCCTGTAAGGAAGACGGCGCGGAGACAGGAGAGTCATTGTTTGCGAGTGCAGAGCTAAAAAAAGCCCGTCCCGAGCCCGAGTTATCCGCAGCATGAAGGGCCCGGAGTCTCGGGGTCTCGGCTTACCCCGCGCCGGGAGCCCGTGACCCCGGCTCTGCCAGCGCTCCTCAGCACAGGGATCTCATTCTCCTGCTCCCTGCCCCGCATCAAACCATCTCCGGCAGGAGAGGAACAGCCAGATGGGGTTTATTTGGCACTCGGAGCGCTCAGACACAAAGTGGGGAATTTCTTTTTTTTTTTTTTTTCCTCTCTCCTGTAAGAGAGGAAAAATGGCTTTTTGCTGAGCTGAGCTCAGGAATCCCTGCTGCCAGCCCTCGGGCACGTGCACGTGTCGCTTCAGGCGGGCACAGATGTGCAGGGACGGCATTCCCACATTCCCCCACGGCCCCGGGCTCCCGGCCCTGTCACTGGATCTGTGCAGCGCTGACCCTCGCCAGTGACCTGCTGGAGCCTCCTCCCCATGGCTCCAGGTTTCTTGCTTTTCGTTTGCAGTGTCACATTTTGCTTTTCCAGGCTATTTTTATCCCTGGCCTTGCCGGAGCCGTGGGTGGCTTTGTGTCTGTATCTTCCCTGATTCATTCCTGCGCTTTCTTAAGCTTCTCCAGGCCCGCGTCCCTTTATTTATCCTCCTGCCCTGATAGATGATTTTGTAGAAGTAAACACCTCCCTCTCCTTCCACTCAGAAACATCTGTGATACATTAAACCTTCCTTGTTGTCTTTGAGCCTGGCCTGACTATCCAACCTTTCCCTGACTGTCCCTGTCTGGAGTCAGTGGAGGAGTTCCTGGTGTCCCACTTGGAGTTCCTGGTGTCCCACTTGAACCCAGCTGAGGATCTCATGATCGAGGACACTTTCACAGCTTTCCTCCATGTTTATGGTACCCTCCTGACTCTGACATTCCCCAACCGCTTATAGCACAGCTTTGTGCCGTGCCAAGAGCTCTTTTCTTCCTGCACGGCTCATAAATTGTTTCTTTTCATGTTCCCCCCCTGCAAGTTTGAAGGCTGAGCTCAGGGTGAGCTCACCTCCTCCTCCTCCTCCTCCTCCTCTATTGCCCAACAGCGCGTGTGGGCAGGGCCGCTGCTGGGGTCGGGTTGCTGAAATCGGATCTTACACACACGTAGCTTTTGTGCTCCTTCATGACTGGAATCCAGCTCTGGGTGTTCCTATTCCCCTTGTTTTTTGTCACTTCTGAGCGAAGGGTTTGGCCGCCGAGCTGGGCTGGGAATGGAAACAGCCCAGAGCTCGTCCTCAGCAGCCTCCACAGCCTTTAGGAAGAGTTCAGATCCAACAATAATTAACCAGTTTTAACCGAGGTGAACCCAAACTGAGGCCGTTCTGCTTCCCTGTCCCGGTGTGAGCTTGGTGCTGAGCAGTCTCCTGAGGATGAGTCACATCCAGAGCCCTGTGCCCGGTGTTTGGCAGCACCAGGACAGTCCTGCAGCCCTTTCCAAGCCTTAACTCAGAGCCCATCTCTTCCCAGCTTCCCCCTGCGCACACCTTTCCTGCCCAGCCCTCACCACACAATATTTTTGATGTCAAACACGTCGAGCTGCCAACAGAATTTTCAAAACTGAAGCAGCAGGAGCTTTCCAGGGGCGTTTCCTCTTTCTTGGCAGCGTTCGGGTCGGGACAGACTTGAGCTCCGGGCAGGGATTAGCGGTGGAGAAAAGCAGAAGCTCCAACTTTCAAATCTAAACAACGTGTGAGAAAAATTGCAGTCATTGCAGGGGTGGGGGAGAGCAGCAGGAGGAGGAAACTGTGCAAAGTGAAGGGTTTCAGCTTTATCTGCCTGCGTGTCCCTCGCAGCAATGTTCAGCTTGTGGTTGTTTGCTGCTTGTTAAAGGAGCTGCCCAGGCTGTGCTGGGCCCCCACTGCTGCCCTGCTCTCCAGAATAAAATGGAAAAACACATTCTTTCTCCAGAGGAAAAGATGAGAAAATGGAGAAGCAGATCCCAGCTCCATCTTTAGCTGCCACATCGTGTCAGAAAACACTTTAATCTATTTCTGTTCAAAGCATAACAGTCCCTGCTGGAGCCCTATTTTGAATTCTCACTGATGTTCTCTCACCTCTTTTAACACTGGGCAAAAACCTCTGCAGTTTAATTGCAGCCTTAAAGTTCAGACAAATATTTATAGCCTTGAAAGATGAATGGCTGCTTCCAAACACTCTCCTTGCTGTGTTTGCCACTCCTTAAGTGGGTTTATGCTTTTGGAAGCTGCCTGAGAAATTTCCGAGGGAGGCACAGCCAGGACAATTTGTTCTCTGCTTGCCTTGCAGGAGCCAAGCACGAAACGGGTCCGGCCTCTAGCACGAGTCACCTCCCTGGCCAACCTGATCTCCCCTGTCAGAAATGGGGCAGTTCGACGCTTCGGGCAGACAATCCAGGTAAAAACAGGGCAAAACCTGCAGGTTTGGGCAAGGGATTGGTGGGATGGGGTTTTGGGGTGTCTCTTGGAGCTCTGTGTGAGCTTTAGCACGAGTCACCTCCCTGGCCAGCCTGATCTCCCCTGTCAGAAATGGGGAAGTTTGACACTTTGGGCCGACAATCCAGGTAAAAACAGGGTAAAACCTGCAGGTTTGGGCAAGGGATTGGTGGGATTGGGTGGAACAGGCACCCCATAGGGTTTTGGGGCGTCTCTTGGAGCTCTGTGTGAGCTTTAGCACGAGTCTCCTCCCTGGCCAGCCTGATCTCCCCTGTCAGAAATGGGGCAGTTCGACGCTTTTAGTGCAGTTAGGAGGATGCTTAGGGTCAGTGATAGGGCCAGTGTGAATAGGATTATGTTTATTACTCTTCTCTGGGCTCAAACCAGATTCTAAGGACTTGAAGTCGATTGTAATTAATATACTAGAAGAGTAGGATCCTCATCACTAGATAGAACTGTAGAGGAATAATCATACAATGTCTACCCAGTGTCAGGAGGCTGCTTCAAATCCAAAGTGGTGATTTGATGTGAGTGGTGCTTAATTAGGTGTACAATCCAGGTAAAAACACAGCAAAACCTGCAGGTTTGGGCAAGGGATTGGTGGGATGGGGTGGAACAGGCACCCCGTGGGGTTTTGGGGCATCTCTTGGAGCTCTGTGTGAGCTCTCTTGGGGCTGGGAAGGGCTCCCTCAGGAGTGCACGGGTATAAAGTGCTGTACAGACAGGTTCAACAGTAAATACAATCAACTGGTGCAGATAAAGAGCTGATAAAGTGCCCTGGGCCCATGTGTGCTGCAGCGTGATGGGAGCTGACCCTGCTGCCCAGCGCTGGCACGGCAGCTGCTGCCAAGGAGCTCTGTGCTCTCACCTGCAGATAACAGCACTTGCAAAACACCAGGGCAAAGTTCAAGTGGCTTCTCATTAACCTCTTCAGAACAAGAGTTATGATCCTTGTTTATTTACTTCCTCATACCTTGGAAATAGAGCCAAGCTTTGCCTTCCCATCTTCCTCGGAGGGAGAGGGGCATGGAGAACCTTGCCAAGCTCTGGGCTTCCTCAGCAGCTTGATTAAAGCTTTCCTTTATCTGAGGAAAAGTGTCTGGGTGTGTTTTCCTGCCCTGGATAACCCAGGGGGATGAAGGATTGGGAATGGGATGGATCATCTAATACTCCTGAAATCTTGGCTCTCCACGTTTGTTTTTAATATTTTTCGTTATTTTTTTAATCCCTGCAGTCGTTCACCCTTCGCAGCGACAGCAAATCCCCTGGCTGTGCCCAGAAGTCATGCAGCAGGTCTGCTGCCCCTACTCCCCCCAAGAGAAGGAACAGTGTCCTTTGGTCTGAAATGCTGGATGTCAACACGAAGGAATCCCTGAGCACCAAGGAAATCAAGCGCCAGGAGGTGACTGCCCACGGAAAACGGGATTGAGAGCAGCAGCCGAGGCCTTCGGTCCCTTCCCTTGCTGGGAAAGGAGTAACAGCCTCTGGGGGGGCTGCATCTTCCTGTGCACCTAAACCTGAGATTTATGTCTGTGTCAGCCATGGGAAAAGGAGGATTCCACTCTGGAATTCACCTCCCCTGTGTGACCCTTGGGAGATGCCAAACTTTCCACAGCATTCCTGAAATCCCAGCCCCGGCCCCGCTGGCTGCTCTGCAGCTGCCCCAGCCTCAGGTTCCTCGCAGAGCCAGCTGCCTTTCTTTCTCCTCCAGCTCCTGACAATTGGTTGGGAGCCAAGCAGCAAGGCCTTGGCTTGCCTTTTTCCTGGAGTTCTTGGACAAATCTTCTGGAGACGGCGCAGGAGCCGCCGGAAGCCGCCTGGGATTTGACCTCTGCGGTTTCGGGGGTTTTGTGTTTGCAGCCTTGCCTGGCTAAAAGCAGTGATTTAAAAGGCTCTGGTATTTAATTTGGCTCGTGCAGGGGCCATCAGGGCTTTCACACACTTGGAAGCAAAGCTGCTCTCTCAGGGCTAGGCAAGCAGATTTACTCAGGGCTGTCATGCCCAGGTGCCAGCGAGGGATCGGGGTGGCCAAAGGCCCATTCAGGGCAGGCTGTACAGCATGGGAGCTGAAAGGCTCTTGCTGAGAGAGACTGGGATTCAGAATAACTCTGGGTGCTTTATCCTTCCTCCAGGCCATCTATGAAATGTCCAGGGGAGAGCAGGACCTGATTGAAGACCTGAAGCTGGCCAGAAAGGTGAGTGGGATTTCTTCCTGCAGTCAGTGATGACATTCCAGGGAATAAAGAGGGATTTTCTGCACCTGCAAACGTGACGTGGGAGCTTTATCAGCCCAGAACCCCCAGTTTGAGAGCTGGCCCAGAAAGCTGACGTGAGCCCTGGGCCAGCACTGCTGTGATTGCAGCAAACCCAGCCATAAAAGGACTGTGCAGAGCTGCCTGGGGACTCCCTCTCCAGTCCAGACAGGAAAATGTTTTTCATTTAAGTCCTCCATACTTCACATTGAGTGAATATTCTAGCATCAAATCAGTGTTACTCTTTCTGTTGCTTTCATTTCTTTCACCTGATAAATCAGTTTAAATCATCAGCTTTGAGGCACATTTAAATCAGTTTAAAGCACCAGCTTTGAGGCACATTTAAATCAGTTTAAAGCATCAGCTTTGAGGCACATTTGAATGTATTTTATTTGACAGGCCTACCACGACCCCATGCTGAAACTCTCCATCATGTCTGAGGAGGAACTCACCCACATTTTTGGGGACTTGGATTCCTACATTCCTCTGCATGAAGGTAAGAGCAGCTGGGTGGTTTGTGCTCGCTAGGATTTAACCTCTCTGCTTTCTCCTGTTACTCATTAGGGCATTGGTGCAATTCCTCTTTCCCTGTTTCCATTCCAGACTTACTGGCAAGCTTGGGAGAAGCAACAAAGCCAGATGGAACAGTGGAGCAGATTGGGCCCATCCTTGTGAAGTGGGTGAGTTCAGAACTTGGAATCAACAGGCTAAAACTGAGCTTAGAGAACGTTTAAAGGCAGAAGCTGCCGAGCTCTGGGGCTTCAGTGGCCCTCAGTGCAAGACTGGAAGGGAAATCCTGGCAATGCTGAAAACAATGGGATTCTGATGGCTGGAATTGGCCCCGATTTCACCCCAGAGACTTGGAATGATTCACTGATTTAGGGTTGAAATGTCTGTGTCTCCTGGACTCTTTGACCCAGTGTGATTCCAGAAGTGTTATCCCTGCTGATCCCAGACATTGAGAGCTTCACAGGCTCCGTGTGCTCACCCAAACATTGGGAGCTTCATGGGCTTTGTGTGCTCACCTAAACATTGGGAGCTTCATGGGTTCCATGTGCTCATCCAGACACTGGGAGCTTCATGGGCTCCATGTGCTCATCCCAAACATTGGGAGCTTCATGGGTTCCATGTGCTCATCCTCCTCACAGGATCCAGACATTGGGAGCTTCATGGGCTTTGTGTGCTCATCCAGACACTGGGAGCTTCATGGGCTTTGTGTGCTCATCCAGACACTGGGAGCTTCATGGGCTCCCTGTGCTCATGCAGACATTGGGAGCTTCATGGGCTCCATGTGCTCATCCAGACACTGGGAGCTTCATGGGCTCCGTGTGCTCATCCAGACACTGGGAGCTTCATGGGCTCCCTGTGCTCATCCAGACATTGGGAGCTTCATGGGCTCCCTGTGCTCATCCAGACATTGGGAGCTTCATGGGCTTTGTGTGCTCATCCAGACATTGGGAGCTTCATGGGCTCCCTGTGCTCATCCAGACATTGGGAGCTTCATGGGCTCCCTGTGCTCATCCAGACATTGGGAGCTTCATGGGCTCCCTGTGCTCATCCAGACATTGGGAGCTTCATGGGCTCCATGTGCTCATCCAGACATTGGGAGCTTCATGGGCTCCATGTGCTCATCCAGACATTGGGAGCTTCATGGGCTCCATGTGCTCATCCAGACATTGGGAGCTTCATGGGCTCCGTGTGTTCATCCAGACACTGGGAGCTTCATGGGCTCCATGTGTTCATCCTCCTCACAGGATCCTCCCTTATCTTTTTATTGGGGAGAACACCCCAGTGAGTGTTGTAGAGCTCCCTGAGTTTGCCACGTGATGACACCTGCTTTTCCCACGGGGAATCTGACTCCTAAATCTCCTGTGTTCCCTGCAGTTACCCCGACTCCACGCCTACAAAGGCTACTGCAGCAACCAGCTGGCAGCCAAAGCGCTCCTGGATCAGAAGAAGCAGGACAGGAGGGTGCAGGATTTCCTGCAGCGCTGCCTGGAGTCTCCCTTCAGCCGTAAGCTGGACCTTTGGAGCTTCCTGGACATCCCTCGGAGCCGCCTGGTCAAATACCCCCTGCTCCTCAAGGAGATCCTGAGGCACACTCCCAAGGACCATCCCGACATCCACATCCTGGAGGAGGCCGTGAGTGATCCTGGTTTGCTTCTTCTGACCCAGGGATGAGATGTGGGAGCTCCAAAAATCTTCCTTAAAACCCTCAGCAGTTGCCAGGGGGGTTTTCCTGAGGGGCACAAATCTGTGACAGAGAAAGTGAGGGATCAGTCCATGTGGATTGCATCCTTGGCAGCTGTGAAGGAGACAAGCAGAGGTCACACAGGGAAGCAGGTAATCCCTCTTAATCGTTTGTTTGGGGTTTTAGATCTCCATAATCCAAGGAGTTCTCTCTGACATCAACCTGAAGAAGGGCGAGTCTGAGTGCCAGTACTACATTGACAAGCTGGAGTACCTGGATGAGAAGCAGAAGGATCCAAGGATTGAAGGCAGCAAAGCTTTACTGTGCCACGGGGAGCTGAAGAATAAAAATGGACACGTAAGTCCCTTGGTTTTTACTAATTAATTCTCAAACCTGGTTTAAACTCAGAGCAGGACTGGGAGCCTTCCATCCTTAGGGGTAGTTTGGATATTGGATAAAAGAGCAGAGGAAAATCTCATCATTGTCAGCCTCATTTCAGGGTGTAAGGGAAAGTTTCCTGCTGACAGCTCCACGATTGCCTTTGGGAAGCTGGAAAATCATTAGCACAGAGTGCCCACAGAAAGTGCTCTCCATCCAGAGGGATTTCCTGCCACTGTTTACTTCCCAGTAATGCTCTGGCATTCCCCATTAGGAGCTCTTCCAAACAAAAGGGTTCCTGCAAAAGCCTGTTTGGTTTGGGCTGGGCTGGGCTGCCTGGAGTTTATCTCCCACCCACTGCACTCTGGGCTTTGCTGCCTTTTGTCCTGATTTCAACCTCAAATCTTCTCATGTTTTCTCTCTTGATTGGAGGAGATTTTTTTGTTGTTGTTTAATTGGCTGTTTACTTATGCACACGAGGCATTCCATGCACACAGCAAAGATATGGCTCCTAATGATCCTATCCCGGGCACCTGGGAATCATCATTCCTTTCCTAGGGATCAATAAAATGATAAAGCCGCTGATGTAATCCTGGCGTGTGCCAGACCTCGGCATTGTCACCGGAGACTCTGAAAGTTATTGTGGGTGAAACTGCAGATAAGGTGGCCTTGAATCCCACAGGATGTGTGAGCTCATGGAGTTCAGAGTGAACACTGGGATGTTTTCCCTTCCAGAAGCTCTACGTCTTCCTCTTCCAAGAAATCCTGGTGCTGACACGGCCGGTGACCCGCAACGAGCGCCAGGCGTTCCAGGTGTACCGCCAGCCCATCCCTGTCCAGGAGCTGCTCCTTGAGGACCTCCAGGATGGAGATGTCAAAATGGGAGGCTCCTTCCGAGGAGCTTTTGGAAATTCTGATAAAGGTACGGATCTCTAGGAGCGTCAAGGGGTAGCACAGTTGGGATGGATGGAGATGAGAGATCTCTGAAACCAGGGGGTGGAATTTGGGGTTTATTGCCCAGGGCCTGGGTGCAGGGGCCTGCTGGGATTTGGGGTTTATTGCACAGGGCCTGGGTGCAGGGGCCTGCTGGGATTTGGGGTTTATTGCACAGGGCCTGGGCGCAGGGGCCTTTTGGGATTTGGGGTTTATTGCAAAGGGCCTGGGCGCAGGGGCCTTTTGGGATTTGGGGTTTATTGCACAGGGCCTGGGTGCAGGGGCCTTTTGGGATTTGGGGTTTATTGCACAGGGCCTGGGTGCAGGGCCCTGCTGGGAGCTGCCAGGCACAGCTCAGAGCAGGCCCGAGAGAAGAGAGGGGCAGAGAGGATGAGAGGGTGAGAGAGTAAGGGAGTAAAAAAGCATCAGAGAGTAAAAGGGTAAGAGAGCGAGGTTCCCGTTCCAATACCATAAATCTTCTTCTGTGTTGAATATTCTGATTCTCACTGACCAATCCAGTACAATACACAAATCCTAGAGCATTTCCATACAGCCTATAACAATCACTACATTACCACACTGTGCTACATTTTAAACCCTAAAAACTCCTCTTTGGGCCCCTTCTGCCAAGCTGTAGGGTCTGCTCTGCCCCTTGGGCCTGTCTGCAAGCAGAGGGTGTTGTTCCATCAAAAGGGGATCACCTTCAGCCGGCCATGCCATTGTTTTCCAGTTGTTCAGTAACTGAGGGATCTCAAAGCTTGCTTTCATTTCAATCTCACTCATAGTTTCTATATTTTCAAAACGTCTTGCCAGATACTCATATTTATAAGGCTTTCCTGTTTCATCTCCCCCAACACGGATCCAATCAGCCCTGAATTCACAGCTGGGGCTTGGATTAGAAAACATCTTTGTCCCCCTGCTGGATTTTTGGGATTTGAGGGGGCTTTGTTGGGATTTCAAACCTACCAATGGAATCTCTACATGTCACCTAGGAGCTGATCAGCTTTTCCCTTTATCCCCAGCCAAAAATATCTTCCGAGTGCGTTTCCAGGACCCCAGCCCGGGCCAGTCGCACACGCTGCAGGCCAACGACGTCTTCCACAAGCAGCAGTGGGTGAACTGCATCCGCACGGCCATCGCCCCGTTCCAGAGGAACATTCCCGCCCCCGAGCTCAAGGGGCTGCCCGAGCTGAGCGAGGAGTGCGAGGAGAACAACCCCTGCGTGCCCAACGTCCCGGCCCAGCAGCGCCTCTCGGCAACATCCCAGATGGAGCTGGACGAGAGCGCGGCCGCGCCGGACTCGGGGGAGGCCAAAGGGCTGAAATCCCACAGAACCTCATCCGGGCACTGGAAATCCAGGGAGAAGCAGCTCAGCGGGAAGCGGAAAGAAACGCTGGTGTAAGGAGGCAAAGGAGCCCCGGTGGCACCCCGGGGGAAAACTGTTAATTTATAAATAATTCCGTGTACATTTTGTGCCGGGAGCGCCTTGGGAGCGCTCTGCGGGTCGGATCCTGGGGTTAAGTTGGAATGGCAGCTACTGGTGTGCAGTTACTGTTGAACTGGGGTCTGTTTTTACTCTCTGAACCCATGAGGGGTTTCCAAAACACTCATGGCACATCTGAAGAGCAAATTTGGGTTCCTGGAGGTTTTCCACAGCCGTGGTAGAGGATGGAAAATAAAGTGGAATTTTGGGCAGCACCGGGGGTTTTGATCAACACTGCAAAAGTCCCTTAAAGGACTCAACACCTGAGGTCACTCTGGTGTGGGGTTATGGTAATTCCTGCAAATTTGTGTGTTCCTAAAGGAAAAATCCTACAAAAACAGACCCCAAGTTCAACAGGTTCTCAATTCACCTACTGGAATCTTTGATCTCTGTGTGTCCTTTGTACATTCCTCTGTCTCACTCTTGTATCCTGCCAACTATTTAATTTTTTTATTAGTTTTGTTTCAAGTTTGGGGGTTGGGATTTTGGGGTGGTTGGGTTGTTTTGGTTTTTTTTGTTTCCTTTGATTGGTTTTTTTTTATTTTTGTATTTTTGTTGCTCAGACTTGGCATTTCCTTTCCAGTACTTGATCCTTCGTGCTCCGAGGGGTGATGTCCCAGCTGTCCCCGACATCGCTCCGGAGCAATCCACAGCTGGGGGGAGACACTACTGAAAGAGAACTGCTTTACTCTAGGGTGTAGGAAGGTTGTAGGCACGTTGTAAAAGGGTTTGGGGAGCAGTGAGTAGAGGGGTAGCAGGGAGTGAAGGTAGATTCCGTGTTTTTGTTGCCTTTGGAAATGAAACACTTCCCTCAGGGAAGCAGGACTTGGAGGCAACCAAGGGGTTCTTGCATGTGGTAGAAAGGTAGAGGAGAGGAAGAGTTGGAGCTGTGAGGAGAGGAGGAGGAGGAGTGGTTGTAAATACTCAGGGTGGCAGCACTGCCATCTTCTAGCACTCCAAAGATCCAGGGAAAATCCAGGGAAAGACCCAGCTTGGGAATGGCGCTGCAGTGTCATGGGAAACAAAGTGTGACAGCTCTGAGCACAGGGAGTGTCCCTGAAATCCAGGAGTGGGATCCTGCAATCCCTGTCACCTGAAATCCAGGAGTGGGATCCTGAAATCCCTGTGACCCCATAATCCAGGAGTGGGATCCTGAAGTCCCTGTGACCCCATAATCCAGGAGTGGGATCCTGCAATCCCTGTGACCCCATAATCCAGGAGTGGGATCCTGCAATCCCTGTGACCCAAAATCCAGGAGTGGGATCCTGCAATCCCTGTGACCCCATAATCCAGGATAGAGGACTGGGATCCTGCAGTCCCTGTCACCTGAAATCCAGGAGTGGGATCCTGCAATCCCTGTGACCCCATAATCCAGGAGTGGGATCCTGCAATCCCTGTGACCCAAAATCCAGGAGTGGGATCCTGAAGTCCCTGTGACCCCATAATCCAGGATTGGGATCCTGCAATCCCTGTCACCTGAAATCCAGGATGGGTGACTGGGATCCTGCAGTCCCTGTCACCCAAAATCCAGGAGTGGGATCCTGCAGTCCCTGTCACCCAAAGTCCAGGACTGGGATCCTGCAATCCCTGTGACCCAAAATCCAGGACTGGGATCCTGCAATCCCTGTCACCTGAAATCCAGGAGTGGAATCCTGCAATCCCTGTCTCCTGAAATCCAGGATGGGGGACTGGGATCCTTCAATCCCTGTGACCCAAAATCCAGGAGTGGGATCCTGCAATCCCTGTCACCTGAAATCCAGGAGTGGGATCCTGTAATCCTGTCACCTGAGATCCAGGACTGGGGCGCCATATCCCAAAATTCAGGCTTGGGGAGCGGTGGCTCCACATCCAGGGATTGTGATTGCCTGTCCCGTGTCCGGCTGGGAGCTCTGGGAATGGGCAGAGGTGTACATAGACACAGTGTGTGGTTCTCTGTAAATGTTGTACAGTTTCCAGTGCCAAGTTCCATTAAATCCTGACAGCCTCTCCTGCCTCATCCGAGTCCTGCCTGGGAGGGAGGGAGGGAGGGATGTGTCCGTGCTCAGGAGCTGGCTCAGGGTAAGGACAGAAGAGGCTCCAGGAGGAGCCCCTGCCCTCCTGCCATGTCCAGGCAGGACAAGCTGGAATTGTACAGCTCCATGTCCTGTTGTTTGCTGTGTCCAGGCAGGACACGAGCAGAGCAGCTGAGTTTATGGACTGTGCTCAGTTTCCCAGGGAAAGGGAGCACTGGGATTCCACCCCATCAGCAGGAGCGTCCTCATTTAGTAAATGTTAAATCCTTGGGAAGGGGATCCTGCTGGCCTGATCCCAAGGAAGCTTCCAGGGAGTTGCTGTACCAGGATAAACCCATCCAGTTTTCCCAGTTTTCCCAAAAACCTCCAGCCTGAACTTGCATGGGGTGTCCAGGCTTGGCTGCAGCTCCAGGAGAGCAATCCTGGCTCCAGGCTGGCCCCACTCTGCTGGGAGTGAAGGAAGGAGCAGCTCGGTTTTAGGGACAGGATTTGCACATTTACGGATGGGATCCATGGGATGGGATCCATGGGATGGGATCCATGGGATGGGAATGATGGACACCAGGATCTCTCCCAGTGGTCCCGGCCCCAGGCTGGCCCCGCTCCCCCAGGAGGAAGGAGCAGCTCGGTTTGCTCGGTTTTAGGGACAGGATTCACAGCCGGGCCCTGACCTCTGAGGCTGATTTGATGCAGAGGGAATTCAGCCCTTGCCGAGCAGGGAGAAGCTGGGATAATGGCTCTTTGCAGAAAGGCAGCAGTGAGCTGCTGGAGCCAGGGAGAGGAAATCCCAGGACTGTCTGCTGGGCTGGGGCTGTGTCTCCTCAGCCCGCAGCCGACAGCAAATCAGCCACAACTCCCTAATTCCCTTTGGAAGCCATTCCCTTTAAACAATTCCCCACAACTCCTGCTGGTTCCTCTCCCTGCTCTGTCCCTCCTGCAGGAATGTGCAGCTGGCTCAGCCCTCCCTTCTCCAGACTAAACAAGCCCTGCTCCCCTGGATTCCTCCCATGCAATTCCACGGGCTCCTGGCTCTCTCCGTGCCTCTGCTGAGCCAGGACCCCCATCCCGTGGCTGTGGAACCCCGGGATACAGCAGGATGAAGTTCGCAAGGGCAGAGGGCAGCCTGCGGTGCCATCCCTGTGCCAGGAAGGGGCCGGGGCCGGGGCCATGCCCGGGGCTGTGGCGCCTCCGCCCTGGGTAAGCAGCTCCCGGATCTGGGCTCACCCTCAGGATCCGCCCAGCTCCGCAGCGTGCCCGGGTGGGACCTTCCCGGAGCCGGGATCACAGCTGGGGTCCCTGGGGGGCAGAGCCCTCTCCAAGAACTCCCACATCCCAGTCCCAGCCTCTTCTCCATGGGGACATCGGGGAGCAGGGTCCCTGCGCTCCAGCTTTGGGAGCTGCCCTTGGATTTGGGAATCTCCATGTGAGCCAAGTCTAACACAACCCGCAAACCACCAAATCCCAAATTTTACTCCAACAGCCCCGAGACCCTCACAGCCATCCTGGGATCAACCCCGAGCCCACCCTCTCCAAAATCCCATTTTCCACGCTAAACCTTGGCATTGTTTCTGCCGGGATTTGTGGAGATCCCTTCCCTCCCCACATCCCGGGATCAGTCTGGGCCCGTGCAGGGACAGGAGGGCCCCACGGAGCTTTCCCTGTCGGAGCCGTTTCCCTCTCCGCCTCCCAACTTTCTCTCTTTCCATGAATTCATCCCCCTCCCGCCCCCCGCCGCGTCTGCAGCTGCAAACCCAGACACATCTGTGCACATCTGGGGAGAATCCAGCTGGAAGCTTTTCACCTCCTGCACTGGGGGAATTTCCCCCCCCATTCCCTGTTTGAGGCCCCTCAAAGCCAGACACCGAGCCTGGAAAGCTCCGTGTGAGGCTTTGCGGGGCCCTCCTTCATCGCAGCTCCAACTGTTCCAGCTCCAGGTGGAGACATCCCGGGAAATTGAGCTGCCACAATCCCGGCAGCGGCGGCTGCGTGCTCCCCACCCCACCATGGTGGTCTCCCCTTCCCTGTGCGACCCCACAGCCCACCCCGGATGCTGTAATTGGGCCATAAATCCCGGGATTTTATGGGCCAGCAGGAACTTTTATTGGGATCGTTATCCTGATAAATGAGGCACACTTAAAGCACAGACAAAATCAAGGGCTGGCTTTGACCTTCTCCTGAAAATTGATGTGAGGATGGGATGGGATCCATGAGATGGGATGGGATGGGATGGGATGGGAGATGGTGAGTGCTGGCAGTGGCTGCTGGTCACAGGGATGTAAAGCAATGGGATGGGATGAGAGGTGATGGGTGCTGGTCATGGGAATGGAATGGGATGAGATGGAATAGGATGGGATGGGAGGTGATGGGTGTTGGTCATGGGGAGATGATGGGTGCTGGTCATGGGGATGGGATGGGATCCATGGGATGGGATGGGAGATGATGGATGCTGGCAGTGGGTGCTGGTCACAGGGATGGGATGAGATAGGATCTGTGGGATGGGAGATGGGAGATGGTGGATGTCAGCACGGGATACCTTTCATGGGAAGGAAGCAGCAGATTCCAGCTTTGATCCACACCAAGGGCCACAGCACAACCCCTCCACCCCAGCCAGGTGACACAGGCACCCCAAACGCCCCCATCTGAGCTCCAGCCCCTCTGCCACGGTTTGAACCAGCACCTGAACCCTCCCAGGGCTCCAAACCCCAGTGATCCGTCGGGATTTGCTTCTCCCAGGTGGATCCGAGCCAGCTCTGCCTGCCCACGGCTCTCCCCGCCAGTTTGGAGTGGATCTCATTAAATCTGGAGCGGAGCAGCGAGTGAGGGCAAGATAATTAGGCAGACAGATAATTAGGGAGCAGCTCTTGCACAGGAGGAGCTGCCAGGGCCTCCCCTCCCCAAAACCTCTCACCAGACAGGTTCCCAGCACGGCTCCCACAATTCCTCCCGGGAACTGCAGCGTTCCACACGCCCAGGGCTTTCTCCATGTGAGGTTTTCCCCAGGAGGGCGATCCCCTCCCAGATTCATCCCACCATTCCTCAGCTGTCCCATGGGCTGGCTATTGGTTTGTGCCCTTCCCTCCAAATCCCACAGCTCAAAATCCTCACTGGGTTAAACTGGGATCAACTGGTGCCCATTTCCCATGGCTGAGAAGGTGAAATTGTCTTCTGCTGTCTGTGGGACTTCCGGCTCCGGCAGCTCCTTGATCCGGCTGGGGAAAGGTCACTGGACTGTTGTGGGCACAGAGGAAAGAGGGATGGATGGAGGGATGGAATCCATGGATGGATGGAATCCATGGATGGATGGAGGGATGGAATCCATGGATGGATGGAGGGATGGAATCCATGGATGGATGGAGGGATAGAATCCATGGATGGATGGATGGATGGAATCCATGGATGGATGGATGGATGGAATCCATGGATGGATGGATGGAATCCATGGATGGATGGAATCCATGGATGAATGATGAATGGATGGGATCCATGGATAGATGGAGAGATGGAATCCATAGATGAAGGATGGGTGGGTGGATGGATGGATGGATGGATGGATGGATGGATGGATGGATGGGATCCATGGATGGATGGATGGATGGGATCCACGGATGGTTGGATGCAGAAACACTTCCTCATTTGTCACTGTCCCCAGCTTTACACCCTGAGTAAGAGATGAGTAAACCCAGCCTGACAATGGGGAGATCCCTCAGCCCAGCCCTGAGTAACAGGGCAGGACCCCACAGCCCTGCCCTGCTCCAGCCCCAGAGGAGGCCCCGGAGGTGACTCAGGGCCCCGGCAGCTCCGGGCGGGAGCGGCAGCTCTGGACAGCCGGGATCTGCCAGGACCTGCACGGGGATCCTCCCTCGGTGCCTTTGATGTGCTGCCAGCACCGCCTGGGGCTGGGGAGACTGGGGGGGACCCCTGCACCTCCTTTGTACAGCCCCAATCCCCTCCAAAATACCCCTGAAACTGGGGAAATTGTGTGTGTCACCCCGAAACCACAGCCCAAACCCCTCATGAGGGCTTTGTTGGGATCTGAAACGCCACCGTGGGAGCAGCGGGACGAGAGCCAGGGTGGCCCAAGGGGGTTGGGTGACTCCTCTTCCCCAGCTCCCAAACCTTCTGGATCCGTTCCCATTCCTGCCTCCTCCGCCTGCTGCGGGGAGAGGCACTGGGAGGGAGGAGGCTCCATCTCCATCTCCTCCTCCTCCTCCTGGCCGCGGCGTGCCGGGGCAGAGCCGCGTGCCGGCGGGGAGCACCATGGCCGAGCGGCTGTCGGAGGAGAAAATCGCGGAATTCAAGGAAGCTTTTTCCCTCTTTGACCGCGACGGCGACGGCTGCATCACCACGCGGGAGCTGGGCACCGTCATGCGCTCGCTGGGCCAGAACCCCACCGAGGCCGAGCTGCAGGACATGGTGGGCGAGGTGGACGCCGACGGCAGCGGCACCATCGACTTCCCCGAGTTCCTGTCGCTGATGGCCAGGAAGATGAGGGACACGGACAGCGAGGAGGAGATCCGGGAGGCGTTCCGGGTGTTCGACAAGGATGGGAACGGCTACATCAGCGCGGCGGAGCTGCGGCACGTCATGACCAACCTGGGCGAGAAGCTGACGGACGAGGAGGTGGACGAGATGATCAAGGAGGCCGACTGCAACAACGACGGGCAGGTCAACTACGAGGAGTTCGTGAGGATGATGACGGAGAAGTGACGGCCCCCGTCGGCCGCCTCCAGCTCCATTCCGCAGGTAACTCCCTGCGTCCATGGAAAATCCCCAAACCTTGGCTCTCCCTCCTCATGTTGGGCATTGGAAAAACCGATTTTTGTGGTGCTTCTTTTTTTAATTTTTCCTTCTTTTTTTTCCCCATAGGGAACAGAGGCTGTGGTGGTTCTCGCCCAGCCCCTCCATCCCCTCCCACCTTCTCCAGGCTGGAAAAATCCTCTTTTATCCCAGTTGGAGCGTCACCAAGCGGCGCCCGCACCGGGTGTGGGGCGCAGATGGATTTGGGGTCCCCATGGGATGTCTCGTGTCTGTAGATATTCCAGAGACCACTGAAAATTCCCTGACATCCCTGAGTCCAATAAAAATGTCCCCCCACATCCTGGTGGCTGCTTCATTCAGCTTCTCCTTGGGATCCCTGCTGAAAATATTCCCTCAAGTCATCCTGGTCAGGCTCAAACCCCTCCTCATCTCCATCCTCTTCCCACTCCATCCCTTTGCCCAAAAAGCTGGCAAGGTGCTGGAGACCAGGATGTGGCCATCCCCATCCCAAATCTCATCTCTTTTGGGATCTGTCTCCACCCCCCAGGATCTCAGGGGTCCTTTTCCCTCTTCCAACCCAGGAAAAACTGGATTTATCCCCAGTCCCCACCCCAAAGCTGAGCAGAGCAGGATTCACCTTTCCCAAACTCGCCATGACTCGGTTTCCCCACAATGAGGGGGAATCCTGGGATGGGATCATTCCCTCCACAGAGGAATCGGGAGAAAAATTCATTTTAATGGCTCTAATTAATGCTCCATTGCTAACGAGCAAACGGGGCCGAGCTGCTCCGTGGGGACCTTTGGCTCCACCAGGGCTCCAGCCCCGCTCCAGCCCATCCCTGGGGCTGGGAACTTTGGCAATCCCAGTTGTTTTCCCGGGAAAACCGGGCGGGTCCTGGCAGAGCCCAGCACGCCCACGCTGGCTCCCAGCTCCTTCTCCCTCACACTCCCAGGATGGGAGCGGGGCAAAGCCCAGCCCCAAAATCCCCAAATCCAGCAAAATCCAGCCGGAAAGAATTCCAGGGTCACGCCGGGCTGTTGCGATGAATGGCTAAAATTAGTCCTCCCCATAAACCTGGATTATTTATTTCATGCCAGGATCCAACTCCAAACCGATCCCGGTATTTTTAGGCCTGACCTTTTCTTTTCTCCTTCTATTTTTGGGTTGTTTAATTCCTGGAGCGTTTTTTTTCCGCTTATCCCAGGATGGTTTGTCCTGATGATGATCCTGGACAGGAGCCTGGATCCCAACCCAGCAGCTCCACCAACAATGGAGGAAGTTCATCCACGTTTTCCCATTTTTCCTGGAATCTGGTGCTTGGGAAAGCAGTGGGAAATTCCCACCAGCATCCCTTGGGATGGACACATGGATGGACAGGATGGTCCTGTTTTATTCAGCAGGAAAAGGAGGGGATTTTGCTTCCCAAATCCAGGTTTTCCTCCCCAAAGTGTCTCCCTAGAGGAGAAGGAGCTGATGGAATTGCAGGATCTGGCCTGGCAGATCCATGACCAGCGGAATTCCATCTGGTGTGGGTTAATAATTAAATTAATCGAGGTCCAGGGGATGCACTTGGAGCCTGGGAAGTTTGGAGGATCCCTGGTTTCTCCCGGATCCCCCCACATCCTGATTTTCCACCCTAAAGCTTGGACAGGTGCAGGGATGGGCATTGAAGGATGGGATGTGGAATAGGGATCACCTGGGATGGGAACTGGGAATCATCTGGGATAGGAATCACCTGGGACTGGACCTGGGGGCTCATCCAGGGTGGGATTTGGGACAGGGATCACCTGGGATGGGTCCTGTGGGATCATCTGAGCCAGGACATGGGGTAGGAATAACCTGGGATGGGTCCTGGGGGATGATCCGGAGTAGGGATAACCTGGAATGGACCCTGAGGATCATCCAGGGTGGGATTTGGGATAGGGGTCACCTGGAATGGGCTCTGTGGGGTCACCCAGTGTGGAATCTGGGATAGGGAATCAGCTGGGATGGATCCTGGAGGGTGATCCAGGGTGGGATTTGGGATAGGGATCATGTGGGATCATCCAGTGCGGGATCCGGAGCAGGGATCACCTGGGATGGGATCTGGGATGGGAGCACATGGAATGGCAGACGAGGGATCCATGGAATGGACCATGAGGAACCCCTGGGATGGGACCTGGGGTGGATTTCGGGTGGGACATGGGATCACCCGGAATGGGATGTGACTGGGGGGATCCCTTGGGATGCGACTGGAGGGGAAATCTCCAGGATCCAGCTGCTCCCACCTCCACCATGGACAATCTCCCACCCCTTTTCCAGGTATTTTCCAACAAAAAAATCCACCAAGGGCTCCAACACCACCCAAAACCACAAATCCAGGTCTGCCCCCATTGCTCCCCTTTCCCTGCTCACCCAGACACTGATTTTGCCCTAAAATTGAACTTTTAAGGTAAAAAAGCAGCTCAGGAACCCCCCCCAGCATCCCCCATCCTAAAGGGCTGGAGATGTTTGCTCCAACCCTGCGGAATCAACCCCAAATCCTCCCCATTCCCTTTAATTTTAGCAACCCGAGATGTTTCCATCCCGTCTCAACAACGAGACTTTAAAACCAGAATTAATTAAACCTGGGAAAACAACACCGAGGCCTCCCAGGGTTTTCCCAAAGGAAAAGCAGGATTTTTTCCCCCTGTTTTTCCCCACTTTTCCCTTTTCCAAGCCCTGTGGATCCGTGGCTCCCTGCCCCCTCCGCAGCAGTGACTCTGCCCCTGAGCAAACAGGACTGGGAATGTGCCTGGGAAATGCCTGCGGGAAGAGGAGGCCCCTCCACCTCCAGCCGCCACAGAAAAGTCTGGAAAAACGGCTCAGGAAATGGGATTGCTCCAGGTTGGTGCGGTGAGGGCAGCTGGGCTGGGAAATCAGGGCAGGTTCTGCACGGGGGGAGGAAAACAAAGCCCAAAAATCCATTTATAAACTCGTTTTTCCAACGTTTGCTTCGGAAAAAAGCAATGGTTCCGTTTCCCTGGGGTGTTTGTGTAACCTGCTTTAAAGGGATTTTTCTCCCTGGTTTTCCACTTTTGGGGTTTTTGTGGAAGGAGAAAATCCTGTCTGCTTCTGGAGAAGTGAAAAAAACACAAAAATCACCCCAAAATCAGGCACGGGGAAATGTGGGAAACATCATCCAGGGATGGCCAAGATGACGGAGAAGGGAAAAAACCTGGTGCCAGGTCCAGCACTGGGGCTGAGGCTGTGCCAGATGGGGAAAGCTTTGGGAGAAAATCCCCGATTTTGGGGCTGGGGGGGTTGGGTTTATCTCCAAATTTGGGTTTTTTGGCATTAATCCCTCATGGAATTCTGGGGATGAGGAGAGGGAATGAGCAGGACAGGGAGATGGGAATGGGGAGAAGGAGAGGGGACAAATGGGATGGGGAGAGGGAAATAAAGGGGAGCAGAGCTGGGGACAAGGGAGGGGACAGGAGGGACCAGGAGAGGGAAAATGTGACCAAAACATGGGAAAAAGAAACGGTTCCCTCTCCCAGGGGTGTTTGCTCAACCTGTTTGTTCAACCAGGATTTTCCTCCCTGAATTTCCACTTTGGGGTAATTTGTGAAAGGAGAAAATCCTGACTGTGGGAGAGATGAAACACCAGGAGATGGGGACAAGAGAGGGGACAAGGATGAGACTTTGGGGTTTGGGATAAAAGGGAACAGGAGGAGAATGGGATGGAAAAAGGGGACCTGAAAAAACAGGAGGTGGGGACCAGTGGCACCAGGAGAGGGGAGCAGGGGAATCAAGGGACAAGGAAAAACAGATGGAGCCAGAGATGGGGAAAAGCTGGATCGGGAGAGGGGACTGGTGGGACCAGGGGATGAGGACAGGTCTTGGGGTTTGGGACAAGTGGGAGCAGGAGAGACCAGGGGACAAGGAAAAGTGTGAGCTGGAGATGGGGACACGCTGGATCGGGAGAAAGGAACAGTGGGACAAGGACAGGAGGGATCAAGAGAAGGAACAAGGGGACAAGGACAGGAGGGATCAGGAGAGGGGACAAGGATGAGAATTTGGGCTGGGGATGAATGGGAACAGGAGGAGAATGGGACAAAAAAGGGGATGTGGAAAACCAGGAGGTGGGGACAAGCGGCACAAGGAGAGGGGAGCAGGGGACAAGGAAAAGTTGGGAGCAAGAGATGGAGAAAAGCTGGATCAGGAGAAGGGAGTAGAGGACGAGGAGATGAGGAGGAGTCTTGGGGCTTGGGAGCAGGAGAGCAGCGGGGCAGGGACAGTGGGACAATGGGACCAGGGGACAATGGGACCAGGGGACAATGGGACCAGGGGACCAGGAAAAGTGGGAGCAGGAGGAACAAACGGGCTCAGGGCCGAGGCTTTGGGATGAGCCAATCCCAGCCCCTCCAGCCCCACTCCCCGGCATTCCCAAGGTAAATCCCGAGGGATTCTGCCAGGCCTTGGGGCTCCCCTTCCCTGCCCAGGGCTTCCCCAAACTCCAGTTCCCAAAATATTCCCCAGGGGATCAATCCCGGGGGAATTGGGAGCCTGAAATGCAGAATTCCAAGCAGGGAATTCATTCCAGCAGCCCGGGATGGGCTCCAGCCCGGCCGGCCGGGAGGGAATGAATTAATCTGGAAAAGGAGTTTGGGGGCGCCTGGAGGGCTTTGGGAACATCGGGAAAGATCCCAAATCCCGCGGGAGCCGCAGATTCCATAGGGCGGCGACCTGCAGGGGGTGAATTCCAACAAAAACCCTCCCCAAATTCCCAAAATTCCTGCGAAAGCCGGGAATCCCTGCAGGGGTTAAGTGCAACCGGAGCCGCTCGGTTTTCCAGCCCCGCTGGAGCTGTCGGGAATTTTCACGAATGGGAATTTATGGGAACAGGAGCTCAGCCAGCCCCGCGTCACCACGGCCCAGCCGGCAGGGATTTGGGGAATCTTTTCCCTCTTTTTTTATTCCTCCGGGATAAGCAGGAGGGATGGGGCTGCTGCTCCAGAAAACATCCCCAGGGACAAACAATTAAAATTCCCACACCCCCCCATTCCCAGCTCCACTTTTTCCTCGATTAAAAACCCACATGGAATTCCCAAACTAATCCCAAATCAGCTCTGGGAAGGAGAATAAAATAAAATAAAGTAAAATAAAATAAAATACAAAATAAAATAAATAAAATAAGATACAATAAGATAAAATAAAATAAAAAATACAATAAAATAAAAGAAAATTTTAAAAAAGATAAAATAAGATTAAAAAGATAAAATATAAAATATATGTATTATATATATCATATATATAAAATATAAAATAAAATATAATATAAAATAAATAAAGTAGCAAAGCTGAAAAGAAGGAATAACAATTTTCCCGTTTTTCCCAATTTTCAGCCCATCCATGGAGGCACAGCCTGCCCCGTGCTCCCCCTTCCCTCCCTATCCAAGTCTTTCCTGAAATTCCTGCTTTTCTCCTTAAAAACGCGCCTGTCCTGAGCCGAGAGCAGAGGGAATTTTATTACAGATCTGGGAATTCCAAGTCTTTTTGGGGCCGGGAGAATTGGAGTCTGGAGGTGGGGACCGAACCCTCTGGAGGTGATCTGCTGTTCCCCAAAAACCAAAAAACAAAACCAAAAAATCCCGAATTCCCAACTCCAGGATTAGCAGGGCCGGTGTTTGGGGATTGGGCGTTGCTGGGATCCGAGGGGGTTTGGGATCTGAGGGGATTTGGGATCTGAGGGGGTTTGGGATCAGAGGGGATTTGGGATCGGAGGGGGTTTGGGATCCGAGGGGGTTTGGGATCCGAGGGGGTTTGGGATCCGAGGGGATTTGGGATCCGAGGGGATTTGGGATCCGCGGTTCCCGTCCAGGGGCGCAGAGCGCGCCGGGGGTGCCGGGTTGGGGCCGAGCGGGGCCGGTGCGGGCGCTGCTGCTCGGGAATTCCCATTCCCGGAGCTTTTCCTGGGGGCAGCAGCTCCGCCAAGCGGCGCCGCGCCGGGAAGCGGCTCCCGCGTCCCAGCCCTGCGGGTCTGAGAGGGGTTTCTGTGGGAATGGTGGGAATTTCACCCAGAATTCCTCCCAGAATTTCCCCCTCCAAAAGCCACGGGCGGCTCTTCCCCATCCCAGCCGGCTCCGGGACAAGGACTGGCTGGAGAGAATTCCTTAGGGGGAAAAATGGGATTATCCTGTTTTTCCCAGCACCGTTTCCCTCCCAGATTCTTTGGGATTTTTCCAGCCTCTGATTCCTTCCAGAGCTCAGGATTTCTCTGGGAAGATTCCCCAGTCCCAGCCTTTCTTCCCAGGTTTTCCATGGAAAACGAGGAATGAAAGGTTTTGGGAAAGGGATGAACATTGTGGGGGTTTTTATGGAATCATGGAATGGGTTGGGTGGGAAGGGACCCTCAGGATCCTCCAATTCCAACCCCATTCCATGGGCAGGGACAATTCCTGATCCCAGGCTGCTCCAGCCTGGCCTTGGACACTGCAGGGATCAGGGGCAGCCCCAGCTGCTCTGGGAATCCCTTCCCAAAATCCCAGCCCAGTCTCCCTCTCCAGGGAATTCCCTCCATTCCCAGCTCTCCCAGCCTGGGATCGGATCCATCCCCACCCCAACTCCTCTCTAGGAAGGGATTTTGGGGTCCGGGGGCTTCACTGGGAATCTCAGGACTCCAGGAAGGGTCTCCCTTCCCTTTTCCATCCCCAACTTCCATAAAAATCCCTCGGGATGGATTCTGAGTGTCCCAAATCCCAGAATCCCAGAATGGTTTGGGTGGGAAGGGACCTCCAACCCCATCCCATTGCAATCCCAGCATCCCAGGCTGCTCCAATCCTTCCTTGGACACTCCAGGGATGCAGGGGCAGCCCCAGCTGCTCTGGCAATCCCAGCCCAGCCAGGAATTCCTCATTGCCAAGATCCCATCCCTGGCTGCCCTCTGGCACTGGGAGCCATTCCCTGGGTGCTGTCCCTGCAGGCCTTGGCCCCAGCCCCTCTGCAGCTCTCCTGGAGCCCCTGCAGGCCCTGCAATGTGCTGGAAGCTCTCCCTGGAGCCTTCCCTTCTCCAGGGGAACATTCCCTGCTCTCCCAGCCCTGGAATTTGGGATGAGGCTGCTGAAGGAAGAGAATTCCAGGGCAGATCCCACAACAGCCGGACATGGGTGAGATTTTCCAAGTGAATTTTAATCAGGAATAACCTCAACCCTCCCCTGGTTCCCTTTGATCAGGAATAAATTCCAGGTGCCCAAATCCCCGGCTCTGAGGAGCTCCTCCCCTTTCCAGCACTGCCCGAGTTCCTGAATCCAGGGAAAATCCAGGATCTCAGTTTCAGGGCACCACCACAAGCTCAGGATCCATCTCAAAGTGAGGGAGTTTGGGGTTTTTCAGGATGCGAGGATTTTGTGACGTGCAGGACAGGTGGGAACAGCCAAAGGGTTCATCCCATTTCCCAGAAATCCCAAGGAATCCGTGGGGTTTGATCCCCCCTGGGCTTTGCTGTGCAATCCCAAAATGTCGATTTTGGGGTTAAAACCACGACCTGGTGCTCCAGGGGTTTTCTCCACATTCCCCAAATCCACCCAAAAAATTGGGATGGGCACCAAAAAGCTCTGCAGGATCACCCTGGATTTTCCTGGGAAAGGGAGGGTATGGAAAACCTCAGGAAAACCCTCCAGATTTGGGTGTTTGGGTGGATTTATTCCCAAAATCCAGAGGTGGGGCAGAATTCCAGCTTTGCTCCTGCCCCATTCCAGAGGATCCGAGGGATGCAAAGCTCTGGAAAACTCCTGGGAATTTTTTTCCCCTCACTCCAAGAGCCCTGAAAGTAAAATCAGGAATCCCAATCCTGGTTTTCCTGGGAGTTGTCCCTTTCTCAGATTTTCCAGGGATTTCCCTCAGCCAGGGCATCCAGGAGTGGAATTTTCCAGCTTCCCAAGGAATTCCACCCTGTTTTCCCAGGATAAACCTCATTTTTGGGAAAAGCTGCCGGGATCCAGCCCCCATTCTCCAGCCCAGATTCCAGCCAGGAGAAATCCCAAAGATTCCCACGGATGGAGGCAAATCCCCGTTCCCAGCTGGAATTGGGAGGGATTCTTCTGGATCGTTCCCTGCCCTGCTGGATGCACAGGAAACCCCCAGGGAAGAGGAATCATCCCAGATTTTCAGCTGGGTTTGGAATTTGGGAAGCCTGGGAAGGGGAGGATCAAGCAGGAATGGCCTGGTGGGATTTGGGAACAAAGGGTGAAGGGATTGTCCCAAAGTGACCCAAAAATCCATGAGGCCCAATCCAGGAGTTTATTCCCATTATTCCAGGGATTCAGCTGCTTCTGGCATTCCCAGAAATCCCAAATCCCACAAATCCCCAGGAAAGACCCCCAGGCCCTGAGATCCAAGAGGGTTTTGGATCCTTGGATTTTCCGAGGTTTTCATCCCAAACCTTGATCCAGAGGAGATCCAGAGGAGATCCAGGTGCTCCTAAAAACCAGGGAAGATCCCCCAAAAATTCCAGCTGGGATCAAAGAAACTGGGATTGGCTTGGAATTGGAATAAATGGGATTAATGGGATAAATGGGATTAATGGGATAAATGGAATAAATTGAATTAATGGGATAAATGGAATAAATGGGATAAATGAGATAAATGGGATAAATGGGATTAATGGGATTAATGGAATAAATGGGATAAATGGAATAAATGGAATAAATGGGATTAATGGGATAAATTGAATAAATGGGATTAATGAGAAAAATTTAATTAATGGGATAAATGAATAAATTGAATATATGGGATAAATGGAATTAATGGGATAAATGGGATAAATTTAATTAATGGGATTAATGGGGAAAATGGGATACATAATGGGATTAATGGGATTATTCCCAGCAATTCATGGATCAGGAGTGGCCACAGCCCAAATGTCATTCCCAGTTTTCCAAGCTGGAATTCCTGAAACTCTCCTAAATCCCAGCAGCAGGAATTCCTCCAATGGGTCTGAAATAAAAAACCCCAAATTTTGGGATTCCCCAGAAAGGCTCCAAAATCAGGGAAAACCAAGATGGAATCTATGGGATTGGGGGAATTTCTTGTTGGTTCTCCAAGGAATCTTTTTGCTTTTCCAAGGGAAACTTGGATTTGGGAATTCCATTGCTGTACCGGTGTGGGCAGGGTTGGAAAATCACCTAAAAAGGGATTCGGGAACCCTAAAATGGGATTTGGATCCTTGAAAAGGGATTTGGGATCCCTCAAAATGGATTTGGGATCCCTAAACTGTCCCACAAAACCTTTTCCTGCCATTCCCAGGGATGAATCCCACAAAAATCCCCTCTGGGGCTTCCCTGAGTTTCCACAGTTTCCCATTTCTGGGAATCCCAGCCCCAAACTCGGGATGGGAGCAGCAGCAGGGTTTGGGATTTCCAGGATGAAAAGGGAGGGGAGGAATAAATAAATAAATGCATAAATAAAATGAGAATTAAACCCAAGCCCCATAAAGTGCATTCGGCATTCCCAGCCTGGATCCCGGTGGATTCCAGGAGTTTGGCAGGGATTTGTTCTTGTAAGGGAAACTCTGGGATTTTCCAGGATTTTGGGGAAAAGCAGGGAAAACTGGAAGGGGAAGGAGATTCCCAGCTCAGACATGCAAGGACAAAGCCCCAGGAATTCCAGGAGTTCCAGCTGGGATTCAGGCCTGGAATCCCAACCCCAATCCCTGGAATCCCAACCCCAACCTGGCACTGGGAAAAGAGCTCCAAAGGGGGGAAATCAATCCCAAAATTCCCAAACTTCCAGGCAGAACCCAGTCCTGATGTACCCCAGGGGATCCCAGGGAGGGGGAAACCAAATCTGGGATCAGGGAACGTCCTGGGATGTGGGAAAGGGGTTGGGAATGGGACTGGGATGGGATTGGGACTGAAGATGGGATTGGGAATGGGATTGGGATGGGATTGGGAATGGGAATGGGATTGGAATGGGATTGGGAATGGGATTGGGAAAGGGATTGGGAATGGGAATGGGATTGGAATGGGATTGGGAATGGGATTGGGAAAGGGATTGGGATGGGATTGGGAAAGGGATTGGGATGGGAATGGGATTGGGATTGGGACTGGAGATGGGATTGGGAATGGGACTGGGAATGGGATTGGGACACAGCCAATCCCAGCCTGGCCTCTCCTCATTCCTGGTGTTGATCCAAAGCCTCTGGATGCTCCTGGAAAACCCTGAACATTCCCTAAATGAACGAGGTGCTGAGCCCCCAGTTAGCCTGGTCTGGTTCCTTTGGGGAATTCCTTTAGGGAATTCCTTTAGGGAATTGTTAATTTGGGGTTAATTTTGGGAATTCCCTAAAGGAACTAACAGGGAATTCATTTGCCCCCAGCAGAGCCCGCAGCTGGCACTGGAGTTATTCCCAAGGGTGGGATCCCGTCCACATCCAAGGATTTGGAAATCCAAGGATTTCCCCTCCCAGCCCCCCTGCAGCCAGCAGGGAAAGGGAGCCTGGGTCATTCCAGGCTGGATCACCCAAAAGGGGATGGATGATCCCTGCGGGGAAAAACGGGATCAAAGTGGGAAAAATGGGATCAAAATGGGAAAAATGGGATGAGAAATGGGAAAATTGGGATCAGAAATGGGATCAGAGGGGTCTGTGCAGGGAAAATTGGGATCAGAAATGGGAAAAATGGGATCAGAAATGGGATCAGAGGGGTCCCTGCAGGGAAAAATGGGATCAGAAATGGGAAAAATGGGATCGGAAATGGGATCAGAGGGGTCTGTGCAGGGAAAATTGGGATCAAAGTGGGATTAGAGCTGCTCCAGAGCACGGCATTCCCGGCTGGAATGGTTCCCACTCCAGTTATCCCATTTCTCTCCCCCCTGACTGGACCCCACGGAGGAAATCCAGGGAAATCAGGGAATGCCGCCTGGGAGAGGCTAAAATTCCACAAATTCCACCCGGGCAGTTCCAAGGAAAGCCCAGGGAAAGGAGGAGCTCCCGACAAATCCCGTTTACAGCAGCGCCTGGAATTCCATCGAAAGGGGGATGTTGGGGTGGGTGGGGAGGTAGAGGAGCAGGAGGAGCCCCCGAGGCCGGGGTTTTTTCCCGGGGTTTTTCCCGGTGTTTTTCCCGGTTTTTCCCGGTTGTTTCCCGGTTGTTTCCCGGTGTTTCCCCGGTCTCTCCCGGCGGTGTCAGTTGTAGCAGAGGTAGCGGATGAGGCGGGGCGGGATCTGGAGGCGGCCGATGCCCTGCAGGCCCCGGCGGCCCGCGGCCCTGCGCACCGAGAGCCGGCACAGCTGCGCCAGGCTCAGCGGCGTCCCTGCGGGGGGAACACAGACACGGGGGGGAAAAAGGGGTCAGGAACGGGCCAGGAACGGGCCAGGAACGGGCCAGGAACGGGACAGGAACGGGACAGGAACGGGACAGGAACGGGACAGGAACGGGAGAGAAACGGGTCAGGAACGGGTCAGGAACGGGAGAGAAACGGGTCAGGAACGGGACAGGAACGGGAGAGAAACGGGTCAGGAACGGGTCAGGAACGGGTCAGGAACGGGACAGGAACGGGACAGGAACGGGCCAGGAACGGGCCAGGAACGGGACAGGAACGGGACAGGAACGGGACAGGAACGGGACAGGAACGGGACAGGAACGGGAGAGAAACGGGTCAGGAACGGGTCAGGAACGGGAGAGAAACGGGTCAGGAACGGGTCAGGAACGGGTCAGGAACGGGACAGGAACGGGTCAGGAACGGGACAGGAACGGGCCAGGAACGGGTCAGGAACGGGTCAGGAACGGGCCAGGAACGGGACAGGAACGGGTCAGGAACAGGACAGGAACGGGTCAGGAACGGGTCAGGAACGGGACAGGAACGGGAGAGAAATGGGGTCAGAAACGGGATAAAAATGGGGGATTGGAAACGGGATAGAAATGGGTCAGAAATGGGAGAGAAATGGGTCAGAAATGGGATAATAGGGAATTGGAAACGGGAATAGGGGATTGGAAATGGGAATGTGGGGTCAGAAAGGGGAAATGGGGTCAGAAACGGGATAGAAATGGGGTCAGAAACAGGAAAATGGGGTCAGAAACAGGATAATGGGGGATTGGAAACGGGAATAGGGGATTGGAAATGGGGTCAGAAATGGGATAAAAATGGGGTCAGAAACGGGATAATGGGGGATTGGAAACAGGAATAGGGGATTGGAAATGGGGTCAGAAATGGATATAGGGGATTGGAAACAGGATAAAAATGGGATCAGAAATGGGAATGTGGGGTCAGAAATGCGAAAGTGGGGTCAGAAACAGGAATAGGGGATTGGAAACGGGAATAGGGGATTGGAAATGGGAATAGGGGATTGAAAATGGGGTTAGAAATGGGAATAGGGGATTGGAAATTGGGTCAAAAATGGGAATGTGGGATCAGAAAAGGGATCAGAAATGGGAATATGGGATCAGAAACAGGAAAAACGGGATCAGAAATGGGATAAAAAATGGGATGAGAAAGGGGATTAGATGTCCCAATTCCCAATAAAAGGAGAGTTTGATGACCCAATTCCCAATAAAAGGGGATTTGATTCCCAATTCCCAATAAAAGGGGGTTTGATTCCCAATTCCCAATAAAGGGGGTTTGATTCCCAATTCCCAGTAAAAGGGGATTTGATTCCCAATACCCAATAAAGGGGGATTGATTCCCAGTTCCCAATGAAAGGGGGATTGATGCCCCAGTTCCCAATAAAAGGGGTTTTGATCACCCAATTCCCAATAAAGGGGATTTGATGTCCCAATTCCCAATAAAGGGGGATTAGATGCCCAATTCCCAATAAAAGGGATTTGATGCCTCAATTCCCAATAAAGGGGGGATTTGATGCCCCAATTCCCAATAAAGGGGATTTCATGACCCAATTCCCAATAAAGGGGGATTGATGGCCCAGTTCCCAGTAAATGGGGGTTTGATTCCCAATTCCCAATTAAAGGGGATTTGATGGCTGAATTCCCAATAAAGGGGGATTTGATCACCCAATTCCCAGGACAAAGAGGATTTCATGACCCAATTCCCAATAAAAGGGGATTTCATGACCCAGTTCCCAATAAAAGGGGATTAGATGTCCCAATTCCCAATAAAAGGGGGTTTGATGGCCCAATTCCCAATAAAGGGGTTTGATTCCCAATTCCCAATAAAGGGGATTTGATTCCCAATTCCCAATAAAGGGGGATTTGATTCCCAATTCCCAATAACAGGGGGTTTGATCACCCAATTCCTAATAAAAGGGGGATTGATGGCTGAATTCCCAATAAAGGGGATTTGATTCCCAATTCCCAATAAAGGGGGTTTGATGTCCCAATTCCCAATAAAAGGGGGATTGATTCCCAGTTCCCAATAAAGGGGGTTTGATGTCCCAATTCCCAATAAAGGGGTTTTGATGTCCCAGTTCCCAATAAAGGGGTTTTCATTCCCAATTCCCAATAAAGGGGGTTTCATTCCCAGTTCCCAATAAAGGGGGATTGATGTCCCAATTCCCAATAAAGGGGTTTCATTCCCAGTTCCCAATAAAGGGGGTTTGATGCCCCAATTCCCAATAAAGGGGGATTGATGTCCCAATTCCCAATAAAGGGGGATTTGATTTCCCAATAAAGGGGGTTTCATTCCCAGTTCCCAATAAAGGGGTTTTGATGTCCCAATTCCCAATAGAAGGGGGTTTGATTCCCAGTTCCCAATAAAGGGGATTTGATGACCCAGTTCCCAATAAAGGGGGTTTGATTCCCAATTCCCAATAAAGGGGGTTTGATCACCCAATTCCCAATAAAGGGGGTTTCATTCCCAGTTCCCAATAAAAGGGGGTTTGATCACCCAATTCCCAGGACAAAGAGGATTTCATGACCCAATTCCCAATAAAGGGGGATTTGATTTCCCAATAAAGGGGGTTTGATTCCCAATTCCCAATACAGGGGGTTTGATTCCCAGTTCCCAATAAAGGGGTTTCATTCCCAATTCCCAATAAAGGGGTTTCATTCCCAGTTCCCAATAAAGGGGTTTCATTCCCAATTCCCAATAAAGGGGTTTCATTCCCAGTTCCCAGTAAAGGGGTTTCATTCCCAGTTCCCAATAAAGGGGGGTTCATTCCCAGTTCCCAATAAAGGGGGGTTCATTCCCAGTTCCCAATAAAGGGGGGTTCATTCCCAGTTCCCAATAAAGGGGTTTCATTCCCAATTCCCAATAAAGGGGTTTCATTCCCAGTTCCCAATGAAGGGGGATTTGATTCCCAGTTCCCAGTTCCCGTGTGTGTCTCCCCGCTCACTCTCGTAGAACTCGAAGCACTTGGCCGTGGGGCTGCTGCTCCAGGTGTAGTCCGAGGGTTTCTTGCCCCGGTTGTCCCGGGCGTAGATGTTGCCCCCAAACTCCACCAGCAGCTGCACCAGGTCCACGTTCCTGACCTTGGCCGCGTGGTGCAGCGCCGTCTCATGCAGCTTGGCCGCGTTCACGTTGGCACCTGGGGAACCCCAGGGAAAATGGGGCATGAATCCAGCAGGGAAGGGAAATCCGGGTGGGAAAATGGGGCATGAATCCAGCAGGGAAGGGAAATCCGGGTGGGAAAATGGGGCATGAATCCAGCAGGGAAGGGAAATCTGGGTGGGAAAATGGGTGAATGCAGCAGGGAAAGGAAATCCGGGTGGGAAAGGGGTGAATGCAGCCAGGGAAAGGAAAGGCAGGCGGGAAAAGGGATGAATCCAGCAGGGAAAGGAAAGGCAGAGAGGAAGAGGGATGAATGCAGCCAGGGAAAGGAAAGCGAGGTGGGAAAAGGGGATTTAGCCTGGGGAAAGGGGATTTATCCAGGGAAAAGGGAATAAATCCAGCCAGGGAAAGGAAAGGCAGGGGGGAAAGGGGTGAATGCAGCAGGGAGAGGAAATCCGGGTAGGAAAAGGAGTAAATGCAGCAGGGAAAGGAAAGGCAGGCGGGAAAAGGGGATTTGGCCAGGGAAAAGGGGATTTATCCAGGGAAAAGGGGATAAATCCAGCAGGGAAAGGAAATCCAGGCAGGGAAAAGGAATAAATCCAGCAGGGAAAGGAAAGGCAGGTGGGAAAAGGGATAAATGCAGCAGGGAAAGGAAAACCAGGTGGGAAAAGGGGTAAATCCAGCAGGGAAAGGAAAGGCAGGGGGGAAAGGGGTGAATGCAGCCAGGGAAAGGAAAACCAGGTGGGAAAAGGAGATTTATCCAGGGAAAAGGGAATCCAGGCAGGGAAAGGGAATAAATCCAGCAGGGAAAGGAAAGGCAGGGGGGAAAAGGAGATTTATCCAGGGAAAAGGGGATCCGGGCAGGGAAAGGGAATTTAACCAGGCAAAAGGGGATTTAGTCAAGGAAAAGTGAATTTATCCAGGGAAAAGGGAATAAATCCAGCCAGGGAAAGGAAGGACAGGTGGGAAAAGGGATGAATCCAGCAGGGAAAGGAAAGGAAAGGCAGGTGGGAAAAGGGTGATTAGAGAGGGAAAAGTGAATTTATCCAGGGAAAAGGGAATAAATCCAGCCAGGGAAAGGAAAGGCAGGTGGGAAAAGGGGATTTACCCAGGGAAAAGGGAATCCAGACAGAGAAAAGGGGATCCAGACAGGGAAAAGGGAATTTATCCAGGCAAAAGGGGATTTGGCCAGGGAAAAGTGAATTTATCCAGGGGAAAGGGAATAAATCCAGCCAGGGAAAGGAAAGGCAGAGGGGAAAAGGGGATTTAGCCTGGGGAAAGGGAATCCAGACAGGAAAAGGGGGATTTAGCCAGGGAAAAGTGAATTAATCCAGGGAAAAGGGAATAAATCCAGCCAGGGAAAGGAAAGGCAGGTGGGAAAAGGGGATTTTGCCTGGGGAAAGGGGATTTGGCCAGGGAAAAGGGGATTTAGCCGGCAGGGAGAGGAAATCCAGGCAGGGAAAAGATTTGGCCAGGGAAAAGGGGATCCAGGCAGGGAAAGGGAATTTATCCAGGCAAAAGGGGATTTAGTCAAGGAAAAGGAAATTTATCCAGGGAAAAGGGAATAAATCCAGCAGGGAAAGGAAATCCAGGCAGGGAAAAGGAATAAATCCAGCCAGGGAAAGGAAAGGCAGGTGGGAAAAGGGGATTTGGCCAGGGAAAAGTGAATTAATCCAGGGAAAAGGGAATAAATCCAGCAGGGAAAGGAAAGACAAGTGGGAAAAGGGAATTTACCCAGGGAAAAGGGAATCTGGGCAGGGAAAAGGGGATCCAGACAGGGAAAAAGGGAATTTATCCAGGGAAAAAGGAATCCAGGCAGGAAAAGGGAATTTTTATCCAGGGAAAAGGGAATATGGCCAGGGAAAAAGAAATTTATCCAAGGAAAAGGGGATTTAGCCAGGGAAATGGAAATTTATCCAGGGAATTGGGAATTTATTCAGGGAACAGGAAATTTAGCTAGGAAAAAGGAAACCCAGGCAGGAAAAGGGAATTTATCTGGGGAAAAGGGAATTTAGCCAGAGACAAGAGGATTCAGGCAGGGAAAAGGGGATCTGGCCAGGGAGAAGGGAATTTGACCAGGGAAAAGGAAATCCAGGCAGGAAAATGGAAATCCAGGCAGGAAAAGGAAATTTATCCAGGGAAAAGGGGATTTATCCAGGGAAGAGGGGATTTATCCAGGGAAGAGGGGATTTATCCAGGGAAAAGGGGATTTAGCCAGGGAAGAGGGGATTTAGCCAGGGAAAAGGGGATCCAGGCTGAGAAAAGGGGATCTGGCCAGGGAAAAGGGAATTTATCTGGGGAAAAGGAAATTTATGCAGAGAAAAGGGATCAGCAATGGGACCAGGAATGGGATCAGAGGGGTCTGTGCAGGGAAAAACAGGATCAGGAATGGGATCAGGACTGGCATCAGGAATGGGATCAGCAATGGGACCAGGAACAGGATCAGGAATGGGACCAGAAATGGGATCAGAGGGTTCTGTGCAGGGAAGAATGGGATCAGGAATGGGACCAGAAATGCGATTAGGAATGGGACCAGGAATGGGATCAGGAATGGGACCAGGAATGGGACCAGAGGGGTGTGTGCAGGGAAGAACGGGATCAGGAACGGGATCAGCAGTGGGATCAGGAATGGGATAAGCAATGGGATCAGGAACGGGATCAGCAGTGGGATCAGCAGTGGGATCAGCAATGGGATCAGGAACAGGATCAGCAGTGGGGTCAGCAATGGGGTCAGGAACGGGATCAGGAATGGGGTCAGCAGTGGGATCAGGAACGGGGATCAGCAGTGGGATCAGCAGTGGGATCAGGAACGGGATCAGCAGTGGGATCAGCAGTGGGATCAGGAACAGGATCAGGAACGGGGTCAGGAACGGGGTCAGGAATGGCACCAGCCCTTGGCCGCGCGCAGCAGCCACTCGGGGCCATTCCCGGATCCATCCCGCTCGGGGCCGTTCCCGGGTCCATCCCGCTCGGGGCCGTTCCCGGGTCCATCCCGCTCGGGGCCGTTCCCGGGTCCATCCCGCTCGGGGCCATTCCCGGGTCCATCCCGCTCGGGGCCGTTCCCGGGTCCATCCCGCTCGGGGCCGTTCCCGGGTCCATCCCGCTCGGGGCCGTTCCCTGGCCCATCCCGCTCGGGGCCATTCCCGGGCCCATCCCGCTCGGGGCCATTCCCGGGTCCATCCCGCTCGGGGCCATTCCCGGGCCCATCCCGCTCGGGGCCATTCCCGGGCCCATCCCGCTCGGGGCCATTTCCGGGCCCATCCCACCGCGGGGCCATTCCCGGATCCATCCCGCTCGGGGCCGTTCCCTGGCCCATCCCGCTCGGGGCCGTTCCCGGGCCCATCCCACTCGGGGCCATTCCCGGATCCATCCCGCCCGGGGCCGTTCCCGGGCCCATCCCGGGTCCATCCCGGGGCCGCACCTGCCTGCAGCAGGAGCTTGGCGCAGTCCAGGTGCTGGCGGGCGCAGGCCACGTGCAGGGGGGTGCCGAAGTGGCAGTCGTGCGCCTCCAGGTTGGCCCCCACCTCGATCAGGAGCTGCACGCACTCCGGGCTGCCTGGGACCGGGACACACGGAACACCCGGTGAAAAACGGGAATTCCCACCGAAAAACGGGAAATCTCAGGGAAAAACGGGAAATCCCAGGGGAAAACGGGAAATCTTAGGGAAAAACGGGAATTCCCAAGGAAAACTGGGAAATCCCACAGAAAACTGGGAAATCCCAAGGAAAACCGGGAATTCCCAAGGAAAACTGGGAAATCCCAGGGGAAACTGGGAAATCCCAGGGAAAACCGGGAATTCCCAGGGAAAAACAGGAATTCCCAAGGAAAAACGGGAAATCCCAAGGAAAACTGGGAATTCCCAATGAACACTGGGAAATCCCAAGGAAAACTGGGAATTCCTGCTGAAAACCAGGAATTCCTAATGAAAACTGGGAAATCCCAAGGAAAACTGGGAAATCCCAAGGAAAACTGGGAAATCCTGATGAAAACCAGGAAAATGCCACTGAAATCTGGGAATTCCCAATGAAAACCAGGGAAATCCTGCTGAAAACCGGGAATTCCTGCTGAAATTTGGGAATTTTGCTGAAAACTGGGAATTCCTGATGAAAACTGGGAATTCCTGATGAAAACCAGGGAAATCTCAGTGAAAATCAGGAATTCCCACTGAAAATCAGGAAATCCCACTGAAAACTGGGAAATCCTGCTGAAAACCAGGAAAATGCCACTGAAATCTGGGAATTCCCAATGAAAACTGGGAATTCCCAACATGTTGGGATGGAATTCCCACTGAAAACCGGGAATTCCTGCTGAAAACTGGGAAATCCCACTGAAATCTGGAAATTCCAAATCAAAACTGGGAATTCCCAATGAAAACTGGGAAATCCCAATGAAAACCAGGAAAACCCCACTGAAATCTGGGAATTCCCAATGAAAACTGGCAATTCCTAATGAAAACTGCGAATTCCCAACATGCTGGGATGGAATTCCCACTGAAAACCAGGAATTCCCAATGAAAACTGGGAATTCCCAATGAAAACCAGAGAAATCCCGGTGAAAATCAGGAATTCCCACTGAAAATCAGGAAATCCCACTGAAAACTGGAAATTCCTGCTGAAAACTGGGAATTCCTGCCTCAATGGAATGGAATTTCCACTGAAAACTGGGAAATCCTGCTGAAAACTGGGAGTTCCTGCTGAAAACCAGGAAAATCCCCCTGAAATCTGAGAATTCCCAATGAAAACTGGGAATCTCTGCTGAAAACCAGGAATTCCCACTACAGCAGGATGGAATTCCCAGTGAAAAACAGGAATTCCCGCTCTGCTGGGAAAAACAGGATCAGCAGTGGGATCAGAGGGGTCTCTGCAGGGAAAAATGGGATCCGAAATGGGAAAATGGGATCAGCAATGGGATCAGACTGGGATCAGACTGGGATCAGCCTGGGATCCCTGCAGGTCCCTCTCCCTTCCCAGCTGCCGACCTCCACAGGGCAGCACAGCCTGGCCAGGGTGTGGCCACACGGTGCCTGCATCCCATTCCAGGCTGCAAACAACCATGGAATGAGCCTGGAATGAGCCTGGAGCTGCCCTGGAATGAGCCTGGAATTGCTCTGGAATGACCCCGAAATTCCCCTGGAATTGCCCTTGAATGACCCTGGGATTTCCCTGTTATGACCCTGGAATTACCCTGGAATGACCTTGGAATGACCCAGGAGTTGCCCTGGAATGATCCAGGAATTGCCCAGGAATTGCCTCGGAATAACCCTGGAATGGCCCTGGAATTTCCCTGGAATGACCCAGGAACTGCCCTGGGATTTCCCTGGAGTGATCCTGGAATTGCCTCAGAATTACCCTGGAATTACCCTGGAATGACCCTGAAACTGCCCTGGAATGACCCAGGAATTCCCTTGGAATGAGCCTGGAATGGTCCTAGAATGACCCTGGAATTAATGACCCTGAGATTGCCCTTGAATTACCCTGAATGACTCCCAGGAATGGCCCTGGAATAACCCTGGAACTGCCCTGGAACAACCCCGGAACTGCTCTGGAATAACCCTGGAAGTGTCCCGGAATGCCCTGGAACTGCTCTGGAATAATCCTGGAACTGCCCTGGAATGACCCTTGAAGTGCCCTGGAAGGGCCGTGGAACTGCCCTGGAATGACCCTGGAACTCCCTTGGAATGAGCCTGGAATGGTCCTAGAATGACCCTGGAATTAACGACCCTGCAATTGCCCTTGAATTACCCTGGAATGACTCCCAGGAATGGCCCTGGAACGACCCTGGAAGTGCCCTGGAAGTGCCCTGGAACTGCCCTGGAATAACCCTGGAAGTGCCTTGGAATAACCCTGGAAGTGCCCTGGAATGACCCTGGAATTGCCCCGGAACGACTCTGGAATTGCCCTGGAAGTACCCTGGAAGTGCCCTGGAATAACTCTGGAACTGCCCTGGAATAACTCTGGAACTGCCCTGGAATGACCCTGGAAGTGCCCTGGAATAACCCTGGAAGTGCCCTGGAATGACCCTGGAACTGCTCTGGAATAACTCTGGAACTGCCCTGGAATAACCCTGGAAGTGCCCTGGAATAACCCTGGAACTGCCCTGGAACGACTCTGGAACTGCTCTGGAATAACCCTGGAATTGCCCTGGAACTGCCCTGGAATAACCCTGGAAGTGCCCTGGGATTCCCCTGGAAGTGCCCTGGAATTCCCCTGGAATTCCCCGGTATTCCCCTGGTATTCCCCTGGAATTCCCCGGTATTCCCTGCCGGATCGCGCGGTGAGTTACCGTTCATGCAGGCCTCGTGCAGGGGCGAGGCCGTGTACAGGGGCGGGTTGACCTTGGCGCCGTGCGACAGCAGCACCCGCACGCACTCGATGCTGCCCGAGGCGCAGGCGTCGCACAGCGGCGTGCTGCCGTCGATGTTCCGCGCGTCCACCTGCCCCACACGCGGGGACACACCGGGAACGGGGAATGCAGGGGAAAAGAGGGAAAAGTGGGGGGAAAGAAGGGAAAAGTAGGGGAAAAGAAGGGAAAAGCAGGTTGAAAGTAGGGAAAAGTACAGGGAAAAGCAGGTTTAAAGTAGGGAAAAGCAGGGGAAAAAGCAGGGAAAAGCAGGTTAAAAGCAGGTTTAAAGTAGGGAAAAGTAGGGGAAAAGCAGGGGGAAAGCAGGGAAAAAGGAGGTCAAAAGTAGGGAAAAGTAGGGGAAAAGCAGGGAAAAGTAGGGAAAATTAGGTTTAAAGTAAGGAAAAGTAGGGGAAAAGCAGGGAAAAGTAGGGAAAAGCAGGTTTAAAGTAGGGAAAAGTGGGGGAAAAGCAGGGAAAAGCAGGTTAAAAGAAGGGAAAAGTAGGGTTAAAAGCAGGTTTAAAGTAGGGAAAAGTAGGGGAAAAGCAGGTTAAAAGTAGGGAAAAGTGGGTTAAAAGCAGGTTACAAGTAGGGAAAAGTGGGGGAAAAGTAGGGAAAAGTGGGGGAAAAGCAGGGAAAAGTAGGGAAAAGTAGGGGGAAAGCAGGTTAAAACAGGTTAAAAGTAGGGAAAAGCAGCAGGAAAGCAGGTTTAAAGTAGGGAAAAGTAGGGGAAAAGTACGGGGAAAAACAGGTTAATACAGGTTGAAAGTAGGGAAAAGTACGGGAAAACAGATAAAAAGTAGGGAAAAGTAGGGGGAAAGCAGGTTGAAAGTAGGGAAAAGTGGGGGAAAAACAGGTTTAAAGTAGGGAAAAACAGGTTTAAAGTAGGGAAAAACAGGTTTAAAGTAGGGAAAAGTGGGGGAAAAGCAGGGAAAAGTAGGGGAAAAGTAGGTTTAAAATAGGGAAAAGCAGATTAAAAGTAGGGAAAAGTAGGGAAAAAGGAGGTCAAAAGTAGGGAAAAGTAGGGGAAAAGCAGGTTTAAAGTAGGGAAAAGTAGGGGAAAAGCAGGGAAAAGTAGGGAAAAGTAGGGGAAAGCAGGTTGAAAGTAGGGAAAAGTGGGGGAAAAGAAGGTTGAAAGTAGGGAAAAACAGGTTTAAAGTAGGGAAAAGCAGGTTTAAAGTAGGGAAAAGTGGGGGAAAAGCAGGGAAAAGTAGGTTTAAAGTAGGGAAAAGTGGGTTAAAAGCAGGTTTAAAGTAGGGAAAATCAGGGAAAAAGCAGGTTTAAAGTAGGGAAAAGTAAAGGAAAAGCAGGTTTAAACAGGTGAAAAGTAGGGAAAAGCAGGTTTAAAATAGGGAAAAGCAGGTTAAAAGTAGGGAAAAGTAGGGAAAAAGGAGGTTAAAAGTAGGGGAAAAGCAGGTGAAAAGTAGGGGAAAGTAGGGGAAAAGTAGGGAAAAGTGGGTTAAAAGCAGGTTAAAAGTAGGGAAAAGTGGGGGAAAAGAAGGTTGAAAGTAGGGAAAAACAGGTTGAAAGTAGGGAAAAGCAGGTTTAAAATAGGGAAAAGCAGGTTAAAAGTAGGGAAAAGTGGGGGAAAATGAGGTTAAAAGTAGGGAAAAGCAGGGGAAAAGCAGGGGAAAAGCAGGGGAAAAGCAGGGGAAAAGGAGGGGAAAAGGAGGGAAAAGTAGGGGAAAAGCAGGGAAAAGTAGGGGAAAGGCAGGTTAAAAGTAGGGAAAAGTGGGTTAAAAGCAGGTTAAAAGTAGGGAAAAGAAGGGGGAAAAGAAGGTTTAAAGTAGGGAAAAGCAGGGGAAAAAGCAGGGAAAAGCAGGTTAAAAGCAGGTTTAAAGTAGGGAAAAGTAGGGGAAAAGCAGGTTAAAAGTAGGGAAAAGTGGGGGAAAAGCAGGTTGAAAGTAGGGAAAAGTAGGGGAAAAGCAGGTTACAAGTAGGGAAAAGTGGGGGAAAAGGAGGTTAAAAGTAGGGAAAAACAGGTTTAAATTAGGGAAAAGCAGGTTTAAAGTAGGGAAAAGTGGGGGAAAAGCAGGGAAAAGTAGGTTTAAAGTAGGGAAAAGTGGGTTAAAAGCAGGTTTAAAGTAGGGAAAATCAGGGAAAAAGCAGGTTTAAAGTAGGGAAAAGTAAGGGAAAAGCAGGTTTAAACAGGTGAAAAGTAGGGAAAAGCAGGTTTAAAATAGGGAAAAGCAGGTTAAAAGTAGGGAAAAGTAGGGAAAAAGGAGGTTAAAAGTAGGGGAAAAGCAGGTGAAAAGTAGGGGAAAGTAGGGGAAAAGTAGGGAAAAGTGGGTTAAAACAGGTTAAAAGTAGGGAAAAGTGGAGGGAAAGCAGGTTAAAAGTAGGGAAAAGTGGGGGAAAAGAAGGTTAAAAGTAGGGAAAAACAGGTTTAAAGTAGGGAAAAGCAGGTTTAAAATAGGGAAAAGCAGGGAAAAAGGAGGTTAAAAGTAGGGAAAAGTAGGGGAAAAGCAGGTTAAAAGTAGGGAAAAGTGGGTTAAAAGCAGGTTGAAAGTAGGGAAAAGTGGGTTAAAAGCAGGTTGAAAGTAGGGAAAAGTAGGGGAAAAGCAGGGAAAAGCAGGTTAAGACAGGTTGAAATTAGGGAAAAGTAGGGGGAAAGCAGGTAAAACAGGTTAAAAGTAGGGAAAAGCAGGTTAAAAGTAGGGAAAAGTAGGGGAAAAGTACGGGGAAAAGCAGGTTAATACAGGTGGAAAGTAGGGAAAAGCAGGGAAAAGTAGGGAGAAACAGATAAAAAGTAGGGAAAAGTAGGGGAAAAGCAGGTTAAAAGTAGGGGAAAGTGGGGGAAAAGCAGAGAAAAGTAGGGAAAAGTGGGGGAAAAGCAGGTTTAAAGTAGGAAAAAGTAGGGAAAATCAGGTTAAAAGTAGGGAAAAGTGGGGGAAAAGCAGGGAAAAGTAGGGAAAAGTAGGGGAAAAGCAGGGAAAAGCAAGTTAAAAGAAGGAAAAGGCAAGTTAAAACCAGGAAAAAACAGGGAAAAGGAGGTTAAAATTAATGAAAGCAGGGAAAAACAGGTTAAAAGTAGGGGGAAAGCAGGTTAAAAGCAGGTTAAAAGGAGGGGAAAAGGAGTGAAAAACAGGTTAAAAACAGGGGAAAAGTGGGGGAAAAGGTTAAAAGTAGGGAAAAGCAGGTTAAAAGCAGGGAAAAGCAGATTAGAAGTAGGGGAAAGCAGGGGAAAAGCAGGGGAAAGCAAGTTAAAAGCAGTTTAAAGGCAGGGAAAAGCAGCAAAGCAGGTTAAAAGTGCATTAAAAGAAGGGGAAAGCAAGTTAAAAGCAGGAAAAACAGGGAAAAACAAGTTAAAAGCAGGGCTGTCCCCTCCTGGCAGGGACTTGTGCAGAGCCACAAGGGCCCCCTGAGCCTCCTTTGCTCCAGGCTCAGCCCCTGCCCAGCTCCCTCAGCCCCTCCTGGTTCTCCAGACCCTTCCCAGCTCCCTCAGCCCTTCCTGGGGCTCCAGACCCTTCCCAGCTCCCTCAGCCTCTCCTGGTTCTCCTGACCCTTCCCAGCTCCCTCAGCCTCTCCTGGTTCTCCAGACCCTTCCCAGCTCCCTCAGCCCCTCCCCAGCTCCCTCAGCCCCTCTAGCCCCTCCCCAGCTCCCTGGGGCCGTTCCCAGCGGGAAGGGCGCGGGTCGCACCTGGGCCCCCGCGTCCAGCAGCAGTTTGACGCACTGGGCCTGGCCCCGCAGGCTGGCCTCGTGCAGCGGCGTGATGGAGTCGTAGGTGACGGCGTTGACGCAGGCCCCGCTCTCGATCAGCTGCTGCAGCCGCCCGATCTCCCCGCGGCGCGCGGCCTCGTGCACCGGCGTGCGGTCCGCCCAGAAACCTGGGGAACGGAGGGAGGGAGGGAGGAACGTCAGGACAGACGGACAGCGAGAGCGTCGCAGACGTTCTTCATTTTCATGAAAAATCCTCTCCTTACGATTTTTTTTTCTCCTGAGAAGCTGAGGGGCCTCGGGAGCAAAATGTAACCAATGGTTATCTGCTGCTGTGGAATGCAACGGGTGCAGCTGGGATTGGGCTCATGGGGTTGTTTCTAATTAATGGCCAATCACGGTCCGGCTGTTTCAGACTCGCTGGTCAGTCACAGGATTTTGTTATCATTCCATTCTTTTTCCTTCTGACGAAATCCTTTCTTCTATTCTTTTAGTATAGTTTTAATATAATATATACCATAAAATAATAAATCAGCCTTCTGAAACATGGAGTCAAGATCCTCATCTCTTCCCTCATCCTTGGACCCCTGTGCACACCAGCACAAGGGAGATCTCTGAAACCAGGGCTTGGAACTTGGGGTTTATTGCACAGGGCCTGGGCGCAGGGGCCTTTTGGGATTTGGGGTTTATTGCACAGGGCCTGGGCGCAGGGGCCTTTTGGGATTTGGGGTTTATTGCACAGGGCCTGGGTGCAGGGGCCTTTTGGGATTTGGGGTTTATTGCACAGGGCCTGGGTGCAGGGCCCTGCTGGGAGCTGCCAGGCACAGCTCAGAGCAGGCCTGAGAGAAGAGAGGGGCAGAGAGGATGAGAGGGTGAGAGAGCAGAAGCATAAGAGAGCGAGGTTCCCGTTCCAATACCATAAATCTTCTTCTGTGCTGAATATTCTGATTCTCACTGACCAATCCAGTACAATATACAAATCCTATAGCATTTCCATACAGCCTATAAGAATCACTACATTACCACACTGTGTTACATTTTAAACCCTACAAACTCCTCTTTGGGCCCCTTCTGCCAAGCTGTAGGGTCTGCTCTGCCCCTTGGGCCTGCCTGCAAGCAGAGGGTGTTGTTCCATCAAAAGGGGATCACCTTCAGCTGGCCATGCCATTGTTTTCCAGTTGTTCAGTAACTGAGGCATCTCAAAGCTTGCTTTCATTTCAGTCTCACTTATAGTTTCTATATTTTCAAAATCTTTTGCCAGACAATCATATTTATAAGGCTTTCCTGTTTCATCTTCCCCAACAAGAGTTTTTAGGGAATTTCTTTTTTTTTTTTGGGGGGGGGGGGGAATCTTTAAAATTCTATTTTTGATCATTTCTGTTCTGCAGCGACTTCAGTTCGTAACATCAAAATCCACCCCGGCCCTGGTCTCTGCGGGGATGGAAAAATCCATGTTTTTCTGCTGGAAATTAACAGTCTGGGAAAAAATACCCATTTGGGAGAAAATACCCATTTGGGAGAAAATACCAGTTCAGAAAAAAATACCAAATTGGGAGAATATACCCATTTGGGAGAATATTATGAATTTGGGACAAAATATCCATTTGGGAGAAAATAGCAATTTTGGAGAAAATACCAATGTGGGAGAAAATAGCAATTTGGGAGAAAATATTCATTTGGGAGAATATATCAATCTGGGAGAAAATACCAGTTTTGGAGAAAATACCAATTTGGGAGAAAATAGCAATTTTGCCCCTGCAGGAGGATGAAATTTCCTAAATCCATTCTGGTGTGAAATGATGGAACTGGAAAATCCATGGCAATAATTCCATTAAAACTGCAATTGTTCCATCCTGCCAAGGGAGAATTGGAGGATTTTTCATATATGGATTTTTCATGTATGTTTTTCTCCTGAGACTACCAATTTGGGAGAAAATATTCATGGAGATGTGGATTCCTGGAGGAGCAGGGAAAAAGATCTGGGATCAAGGAAAAACTCAGCCCAGCTCAGAAAGCCCTTCCCAAACTCTGGATTCCTGTAGGAACATGGAAAAAGAGCTGGGATGAATGAAAAATGCAGCTTAAAAATCCCTTCTCAAGCTCTGGATTCCTGCAGGAAGCTCAAAAATCCCTTCCCAAATTCTGGATTCCTGCAGGAACAAGGAGAGCTGAGATCAAGAAAAAACTCAGCCTAACTCAAAAATCCCCTCCCAAACTCTGGATTCCTGGAGGAGCATGGAAAAAGAGCTGGGATCAAGGAGAAACTCAGCCCAACTCAAAAAATCCCTTCCCAATCTCTGGATTCCTGCAAGAACATGGAAAAAGAGCTGGGATCAAGGGAAAACTCAGCCCAGAAAAACTCAGCCTAACTCAAAAATCCCTTCCCAATCTCTGGATTCCTGCAAGAACATGGAAAAAGAGCTGGGATCAAGGGAAAACTCAGCCCAGAAAAACTCAGCCTAACTCAAAAATCCCTTCCCAATCTCTGGATTCCTGCAAGAACATGGAAAAAGAGCTGGGATCAAGGGAAAACTCAGCCCACCTCAAAAATCCCTCTGGATTCCTGGAGGAACATGGGCTGGCTGGAAGGAGAAAGAGCTGGGATCAAGGAAAAACTCAGCCCAGCTCAAAAATCCCTTCCCAACTCTGGATTCCTGGAGGAACATGGAAAAAGAGCTGGGATCAAGGGAAAACTCAGCCCAGAAAAACTCAGCCCACCTCAGAAATCCCGTCCCAAAGTCTGTGGGGCTTGCAAAAAGCAGTTCCCACCTCCAAGACCTTTTGTCAGCGCCCAGCACGGGGCAATTCTGGTGCCACCCTGAGGGGACAGTGTCACCTCCTCTAGGTGGGCTTTGCTTTGGAGGTGGCCCCGAGTAAAAACAGCTCCAAGTGTTAATGATGCAGCCTCTCCATTAAAAACAAAACAAAACAAAAAAAAAGGAATTCTGAGTCCCAACATTTTCACAGGGATTTTCCTTCCCCCTTGGTTTGGGAGATCCTCATTCCTTTGCCAGTATCCCTGGGTGGTTTTTCCTTGCCTGGAGCTCCTGGTGGTTTTTATGTCAGGAGGAGCAAATCCAGATGAGGATGGAGAGCTGCAGAGGGGCTGGGGCCAAGGCCTGCAGGGACAGCACCCAGGGAATGGCTCCCAGTGCCAGAGGGCAGCCAGGGATGGGATCTTGGCAATGAGGAATTCCTGGCTGGGCTGGAATTGCCAGAGCAGCTGGGGCTGCCCCTGCATCCCTGCAATGTCCAAGGAAGGATTGGAGCAGCCTGGGATGGTGGGATTGCAATGGGATGGGGTTGGAGGTCCCTTCCCACCCAAACTGCTCTGGGATTTGGGACACTCAGAATCCATCCTGAGGGATTTTTATGGAAGTTGGGGATGGAAAAGGGAAGGGAGACCCTTCCTGGAGTCCTGAGGTTCCCAGTGAAGCCCCCGGATCCCAAAATCCCTTCCTAGAGAGGAGTCGGGGTGGGGATGGATCCAATCCCAGGCTGGGAGAGCTGGGAATGGAGGGAATTCCCTGGAGAGGGAGACTGGGCTGGGATTTTGGGCAGGGATTCCCAGAGAGCTGGGGCTGCCCTGATCCCTGCAATGCCCAAGGTTGGACCCTGGGGCTGGAGCAGCCTGGGACAGGGGGAGCTGTCCCTGCCCCGGGAATCGGGACACGAGCCCGGGGGTGACCCGGGAGCAGCCGCTGGGATTTGGGCACCGCGGCTCCAAGGCGGGAACATCCCGATCCCACAGCCCCACAGCACCGCACACGGGGATTTAGCGAGGAACAAGGAGCGTTCCCCGGGAATGAGGGAGGTGTAACAGGGATCGTTCCCCGGGAATGAGGGAGGTGTAACAGGGATCGTTCCCCAGGAATGAGGGAGGTGTAACAGGGATCATACCCCAGGAATTTAGGGAGGTGTAACAGGGATCGGTCCCCGGGAATTTAGGGAGTTGTAACAAGGATCGTTCCCCGGGGATGAGGGAGGAGCAAGGATCGTTGCCGTGTCCTGACGCTGTCCCGAGCATCCTCTTATCCCTTTCCTTGCGAGAGGCCACTCGGTCCCCAAACCGCCCTGCAACCCCCAGAACCCATCCTGTAACCCCCAAACCCCTCTTTAACATCCAAAATCGCACCCTAAACCCCACAACCGTCCTGCAGCCCCCAAACCCGTCCTGCAATCCCCAAACCCCATCCTCAAAGCCGCAGAGCACTCTTTAGCGCCCCAAATCCCACTTTAACCACCAAACCCACCCTGCGAGCCCCAAAGCCCCATCCCGCAACCCCCCGACCCCGCCGCTCCGCGCAGCTCCCGTCTGTTCCCGGCGCGGCCCCGCTCCCAGGCGCTCCCCGAGGTGTGCCCAGCCCGGCCCGGTGCCCACGCACCGATGTCGCCCCGCAAGGAGCCGCTGCCGCCGGGGCTCTCCATGGCCCGGCCCCGCAGAGCCGCCGCTGCGGCCTCGTCCCGAGCCGGGGCCTGCCGGGGCTGGCCGGGCCCGCCGCGGAGCACGCCGGGAGTTGTAGTGCGGGGACGGGCCGCAGTGGGGGCACTGGGATGGGAAACGGGGGGACTGGGATGGGAAACGGGGGGACTGGGATGGGGAACGGGAGGGGACTGGGATAGGGACCGGGGGGACTGGGATGGGGAACGGGAGGACTGGGAGGGGGGGACTGGGGACTGGGATAGGGAACGGGGGGACTGGGATGGGGAAACGGGGGTACTGGGATGGGGAACGAGGGGACTGGGATAGGGAACGGGGGGACTGGGGGTACTGGGATGGGGAACGAGGGGACTGGGATAGGGAACGGGGGGACTGGGGGGACTGGGATGGGGAACGTGAGGACTGGGATGGGAATGGGGGGACTGGGGGGACTGGGATGGGGAAATGGGGTACTGGGATGGGGAAACAGGGGACTGGGGGGACTGGGATGGGGGAACAGCAGAACTGGGATGGGGGGATTGGGTACTAGGGGTACTGGAATGGGGGGACGAGGGGACTGGGATGGGGGAACAGGGGTATTGGGGATACTGGGATTGATGAGTAGGGGGACTGGGATGGGGGGATTGGGTACTGGGGGTACTGGGATGGGGGAACAGGGGTACTGGAGGTACTGGGATGGGGAAAGGAGGGACTGGGATGGGGGACAGGGAGACTGGGGCGACTGGGATGAGGAACAGGGGAACTGGGATGGGGGGACAGGGGTATTGGGGAGACTGGGATGGGGGAACAGGGGGACTGGGATGGGGAACAGGGTACTGGGATGGGGGGACTGGGTACTGGGGGGACTGGGATGGGGGGGACAGGACTATTGGAGGTACTGGAATGTGGGGACTGGGGGCACTGGGATGGGGAACGGGGGGTACTGGACATACTGGGATGGAGAACAGAGTGACTGGTTTGAAATGATAGAGCTGGAAAATCCATGGCAATAATTCCATAGAAACTGCAATTGTTCCATCCTGCCAAGTGAGAATTGGAGGATTTTACATATATGGATTTTTCCTATATGTTTTTATCATGAAAATTCCAATTTTGGAGAAAATATCCATTTTGGAGAATATACCAATTTGGGACAATATACCAATTTGGGAGAATATATACCAATTTTGGCCCTGCAGGAGGATGAAATTCCCTAAATCCATTCTGGTTTGAAATGAGGGAACTGGAAAATCCATGGCAATAATTCCATTAAAACTGCAATTGTTCCATCCTGCCAAGTGAGAAATGGAGGATTTTTCATATATGGATTTTTCATGTATGTTTTTATCCAGAAAATACCAATTTTGGAGGAAATATTCATTTTGGAGAAAACAACAATTTTGCCCCTGCAGGAGGATGAAATTCCCTAAATCCATCCTGGTCAGCACAATGATGGAGCTGGAAAATCTATGGTAATAATTCCATAAAAACTGCAATTGTTCCATCCTGCCAAGTGAGAAATGGAGGATTTTTCATATATGGATTTTTCATATCTGTTTTTCTCATAAAAATTCCAATTTTGGAGAAAATATCCATTTTGGAGACAATACCAGTTTGGGAGAAAATATCCATTTTGGAGACAATACCAATTTTGCCCCTGCAGGAGGATGAAATTCCCTAAATCCATTCTGGTCAGCACAATGATGGAGCTGGAAAATCCATGGCAATAATTCCATAAAAACTGGAATCATTCCATCCTGCCAAGGCAGAATCAGAGGATTTTTCCAGGCTGGCATCTCTCAGTAAAATGAGATTTTTTTTTCCAAGAAATTGTGGCTGCTCCATGCCTGGAATTGTTGGATGGTGCTTGGAGACATTTGGGATGGTGGGAGTGTCCCTGCCCATGGAATTGGAGGAGTTTTAGGTCCCTTCCCACCCAAACCATTCCACGATTCCAAGATTTTTTTCCGGGATCAAACCTTTTGGAAAGAGCTCGTCTCTGCTGGCTCCAGCTGTACCTGGTAAAGAGCAATAATCAATGGCAATAATTCATATTTAAACCCAGTATTTAGAAAGCTTCAGGTTGATATTGCAAAATTATCAGCTAAATAGCAGCAGGAGTTATTTTTTTTAAGAAAGAAGAGATGAAATTGAGAATTTTGGTGAAAAATAGCTGGGGTGGGGGGGGGATGGGGATGACAGAGACTTGAAAAAAATGAGAATTTTTTTTTTTTCTGCCTTCCTTGTCACCTTTGAGTCACTTCCTGAGGATTCTCTGTGGTTTAACAGTTGCACCACTAAATTCAAATAAGCTTGGGTTTAGTTCAAGCCTTTTTTCAGGGCTGGTTTAACTTTAGGTCTGACTTAAAAAGGCACCAGAACGATTTGAAATGTTTGGCATCACCCCTGGAGCAGCACCAGGGGTTCTGAAGGCGCAAGATGCCAAAACTGCTAAGAAAGAAAACCAAAACCAAGAATAAATCAAACCAAAAAGCAAAAAAAATTTAACTGGGTTGTGAGCACTGCATGAAGATCCCATGAAAAAGCACCAAAAATGCTCTTTCATGAGGTATTTTTTCTTATTTTCACAATTTTTTTGGACAGAATTAACAAAATTAAAGGGGAAATAAAATAAAATGCTCTTTCATGGGGTATCTTTGATGGTTTTCACTATTTTTTGACAGATGTGACAAAATTAAAGGGGTAATTAAAAAATGCTCTTTTATGGGATATTTTTGTTGATTTTCACCTTTTTTTTTTGACAGATGTGACAAAATTAAAGGGGAATTTTAAAAAAATGCTCTTTCATGGGGTATTTTTGATGGTTTTCACCACGTTTTGACAGGTGTGACAAAATTAAAGGGGAAATAAAATAAAATTGGGCCTAAAATAAATAAATAAATAAATAAATAAATAAATAAAATAAATAAATAAATAAATAAAATTTTAATATAATGCAATTTTAATAAAATAAAATTTTAATTTAATTTAATTTAATTTAATAAATAAAATAAAATAAAATAAAATAAAATAAAATAAAATAAAATTTGCTGTGAGATCGTAGAGATTAAATGAGTTTTTTTTTTGAGGGAGTAAAGAATGGGGTAAGGGTTGACACCCACCTTGGCACTGGTGTGGAATAAATTAAAAATTTGGGTTAAAAGGTCCAGATTTTGCATTTTATGCCTCTTGTTTTTTGGTTTGACACCCCTTTAGAGAAAGCAAAGCAGAAATGGGAGGAACAAATTTTTCTCCATTTGAGCTGATGAGTAGAAAATCACAAATTATGGAGAAAAGTGGCGAGAAATCAGTGCTTGTTGTCAAAATTGGCTTCAAAAATTGATGGAAGAGACAGAAACGATCAGAAATTTTAGGAAATCAAGGGGAACCAACCCAAATTGTGATGTGACAAATGCCATGGGAGGGTGGTGAGGCCTTGGAACGGAATTCCCAGAGAAGCTGAGGTTGCCTCATCCCTGGAGGAGTCCAAGGATGGGAAAACCTGGGATGGTGGAAGGTGCCCATGGAAGAACTCCTGGAATGTGGAATCAGGAGATGCTTAAGGTCCCTTCCCGCCCAAACCACTCCATGAGCATAAGGAAATAGGAGAAAAAAAATCAGCATTTCCCATGGTAATAAATAAGAGAAAAGCAGAGGAATTCAGCTTTTCCATGAATTTCTGGGATTGAGCCAGGGCAGGAGAAGGATCCTCTCCTGGTTTGCAGGTTGTGTTCTCACCCTGGGCTCCTGGCACTGCCCCACACAGTTAGTTAATTTGTTAATTAGTCAATAATTAACAAATTGATTTGCTTTACCCTGATGTCATCAGGAACCGCTGCTCCCACCTCCCACCTGAGTCATTCCATTGCAACTCTTTTCCTTCATGGAACAACCAACAGAATAACTCAGTTTTTGGTTTTTGTTTTTTGTTTTTTTTTTTTTTTTTTTTCTGAATAAAAGAGGGAAATAAAACTCCAAAGGGCTTCTTTAAGTTCACATTTATTCACATTTAAGCACACCAGAACCTTATGAGTCAGGGTTTCGAAGAAGCCGAAGTGAAGCCGTGCCAGGAACCGGGTCCCCACCACGGTGACATCACGGTCACCACCCAAAAAAGTCATGAGGCACCAAAAAGGGACAGAGAAACTCCAAAACTCCACTTTAAAATGGGCTCTGACCTCCCAAGGCTCCAGTTCCCCTCCTCAGCAAAAGGAACAAAATTCATTAGAATTAAAATAATTGGGAAAGATTTTTAGGATGATCCGGTCCGAACCATCAGAAGTGCTGATGGATAAAATTCCTTGGATTCTTGGTTTTTCTAAGCATTGAAAAAGGAGCTGAAATTCTACATTTCCTCCCCAGAAGTAGCTCCCAACACTAAAACATCTAGATTTCATTGGGACACTGAACTGGATGATCCCACTGGCGGTGGAAACCTGGATGTTGTGACTGCAGATCTGCTCTTGAGATATCCCAAAATCACAGAGACCTCCTCACACCTCTCAGGTCAAGGCTGTGGATTTTTCCCCTTTTAAGGACAACCAGGAACATGTTTTTGTCTCAGCAAGAATTCCAGGTTTTTATCTGCCAGAAGGAGCTAGAAAAACCCATGGATCTGGCAAATTTGCTGTGATAAATGCTATAATATTATTATTATAAATAAATAATAATAAAGAAATAAAAATAAATAAATAAAAATTTTAAAATAAAGAAAAAAGAATAAAATAATTTTATATTTATATTTTTATATATTTATATATTTTATATATTTATAATAATAAAATAAAAGAAAAAAAAATAAATAATGCCATAAAAACTGCTATAAATGGTGTTCTCCCCCCCCCAAAAAAATCCCTTTTGCTTCCTCCTGACTTCATTTTTTTCACTGGGCAGCAGCACTTTGCACTCTACTGCTGCTGTAGCAAATTTTCAGGGTGGGTGAAATACCCACAAGGGCACGTTCCTGACTTATTTGGCGAATAAGTGACTCATAAGTGAGCTGGCCCATTGTTGTTCCTTATGTTTTGTTTGCCAATCTTTGCTGCAGAGATCAGCAGAGCCACAGCAGAGCCTGGGCACTGAGCACAGAGACAGCCCAGCAAGGAGCAGGGCCCAGCCTCTCCATGAATCATTTATTATGGATTCGGCACTGTGGATCCCGCTGCCCAGTGGAATCCCCTCCAAGGCTCCTCGCTCAGCCAAACACAGCCTTTGCCCCAGCGTTCAGGACAGGCTGTTCCTAAATCCCCTTGTGTAAGAGGTTGGGCAATCCAGATCTCCCCGTTCCCTCTCCAAAGTCGATTGCGACATTCGCTGTTGGATGCTGTTTTGGTGTTTCTGCCAAGCCTAAAAATCATCCTCGGCTTCTTCTGCTCCATGCAGGGTTCAATACTGGGGTGAGGCAACTCAGAACCATCAGGAGGGACTTTAATGAGCCCCTTCCTTGATCCCCTCAGAGCCTTTCACCATCACTTTGTATCTGTTCTGGCCCAGCAGTTTTCCTCAGCCCCTCGTTTTGGCTCTTCCCTCAGCCCCTTCCCTCAGGGTCTTTCTCCATCCTTTTTTATCTGTTCTGGCCCAGTGGTTTTCCTCAGTTTCTCATTTTGGATTTCCCTCAGTCCCCTTCCTCTCATTCCTTGTTTCTCATTCCTGTTTCTTGCTCTTTCTTTCCCTCACCCCTCACATGATTCCTTAAACCCCTGCCCTCACCTCAGTCCTTCAGAGCCTTCTCTCAATGCCCTCAAAATCCCTTCCCTGATCTCCTCAGCCCCTCATTTTGGCTCTTCCCTCAGGGCCTTCCCCCATCATTTTTTATCTGTCCTGGCCCAGCATTTTCCTCAGTTTCTCATTTCGGATCTTCCCTCCAGTCCCCTTCCTCTCATTCCTTGTTTCTCATTTGTTGTTTCTTTTCCTTCTTTCCCTCACATGATTCCTTAAACCCCTTCCCTCACCTCAGTCCTTCAGAGCCTTCTCTCAATGCCCTCAAAATCCCTTCCCTGATCCCCTCAGCCCCTCATTTTGGCTCTTCCCTCAGCCCCTTCCCTCAGGGCCTTCCCCCATCTTTCTTCATCCATCCCCTTTCCTCACCTCCTCACCCCATTTCTGTGTTATTCACCCTCATTCTCTGTCTTCTCCTGCTCTGAGCCCATCCCTCACTTCAGTGCCTTCCCCAGAGCTTTGTTTTGGATCTGTCCTCATTCCCTCACCCCTCATATCATTCCTTAAATTCTTTCCTTTACCTCAGTCCTTGCCTCTCAGAGCTTTCCCTCAATCCCCTCAAAACCCCTTCCCTGATCCCCTCAGACACTCATTTTGGCGCTTCCCTCAGGGGCTTCTCCCATGATTTTTTATCTATTCTGGTCCAATGTTTTTCCTCAGTTTCTCATTTTGGATCTTCCCTCAGACCCCTTCCTCTCATTCCTTGTTTTCCTCACCCCTCACACCATTCTCTGAGTCCTTTCTTTCACCTCAGTCCTTGCCCCTCAGAGCCTTCCCTCAATCTCCCCAAAACCCCTTCCCTGATCCCCTCATTTTGGCTCTTCCCTCAGCCCCTCCCCTCAGCACCTTTCCCATCATTTTTTATCTGTTCTGGCCCGGTGTTTTTCCTCAGTTTCTCATTTTGGATCTTCCCTCAGACCCCTTCCTCTTCTTCCCTGTTCTCCTCACCCCTCACATCATTCCCTGAGTCCTTCACCTCATTCCTTCCCCCTCAGCCCCTTCCCTCAATCCCCCCAAAATCCTTTCCTGATCCCCTCAGTCCCTTCCCTCAGGGCCCTTCTCCCATATTTCTTTATCCATTCTGGCCCCTTCCCTCATCTCCTCACCTCATTTCTGTGTTGCTCACCCTCATCCTCTCAGTCTCCTTCCCTCACTTCAGTGCCTTCCCCAGAGCTTTGTTTTGGATCTTTTTCCCCTCATTCCCTCACATCATTCCTTAAACCCCTTCCTTCACCTCACTCCTTGCCCCTCAGTGTTTTTCCTCAGCCCCTCATTTTGGCTCTTCCCTCAGGGCCTTTCCCCGTCATTTTTTATCGGTTCTGGCCCAGGGTTTTTCCTCAGTTTCTCATTTTGGATCTTTTTCACCTCAGTCCTTGCCTCTCAGAGCCTTCCCTCAATCTCCCCAAAATCCCTGCCCTCAATCCCCTTCCTGATCCCCTCAGCCCCTCATTTTGGCTCTTCCCTCAGGGCCTTCCCCCCATATTTCATTATCCCTTCTGTCCCTTTTCCCTCACCCCTCACATCATTCCTTAAACCCCTTCCTTCACCTCAGTCCTTCACCTCAGTCCTTCCCTCAATCCCCCCAAAACCCCTTCCCTGGTCCCCTCAGGACCTTCTCCTCATATTTCTTTATCCCTTCATCCCCTTCCCTCATCTCCTCACCCCTCAGCCCCATCCCTGTTCCCGATGTCCCCTTGTCCCCCATGGATTGGGATACCCCCGAAGTCCCTCATAGGATGGCTCCAGGCCACACAGACACACATGGAAATGGATATCTAAGCAGAAAAAGAAGATAAATAATTCAGTGTTTCTGCACCACCTGGAATCTGCCCAGATCAGCCCAGCAAGGAGAGAGTCTGTCCTTGAGTAGTTGTGGGAAGAGCTGAGGTCAGGTATGGAGGGGCAGAGGGGATCAGGAAGGGGATTGAGATAAAATACTGAGGGAGAAAGACTGAGGGGAGGGAGGGGGCTCCGGCCATCATGCGAATTGTGAGTGATTAAGGAAAGAAATTTTGGGACTGAGGAAAGGCCCGAAACAAGAACACAAAGGGAAAATACTGAGGGGGAAAGACTGAGGTGAGAAAAAGAGCTCTGGCCATGATGTGAGGGGAAAAGGGAAGGAGTTTGGGCACTGAGGGAAGGTCCAAAATATGGCTCTGGGCACTGAGATGAGAGCTCAAAGCAGAAGAATGAGGCAAGGGGCAGTGGGAAGAGCTGAACAAACATTGAATTGGTCAGGAAGGGAATTGAGGGAAACTGAGAGAAGACCCAAAAAAGGGAAAACACTGATGGGGAAGGACTGAGGAGGAGAAAGGGGTGTCTGCCAGTGCTGTGCGGGGATGAGGGAAGGGGCAGCGGGGAGAGCAGAAGTCAGGCATGGAGGGGCTGAGGTGATCGAGGAGGAAGAGAGGGCAAGACTGGGGCAAGATCCCCACCAGCGGCAAACACCGATGGCCGAGCCGGGAGCTGACAACGCGGGAGCAGCAATGAGGGACGGAAGAAGACAGGCCAGCTCCGGCCAGCCAGCGGCCGGTGACCGCGGGAAGAGGAAAACCCGCGGGCGGCCCCTCGCTGTCTTTCCGGTTCAGTTTTCACTTTCTGTTTTTTTCCGCTCCGCTCCCGCCCCACGTCCCCTCCTTCCCTCCCTCCCTCTTTTCCCTCCTCCCCCGCCCGCTCTGTCCTTCCACTTCCTGGGGCCGGCGGATGGCGGCGGCCGCCCCGCGCCGCCTCATGCCGCCGGCCCGGTAGCGGCGCCGCGCCGGGGCCGGGCGGGGCGGCCATGAGGGCGGCCTGAGGGACGGCCCCGAGCGAGCCCCGGCCATGGGCGAGAGGCGGCGCGGGGAGAGCGGCGAGCCGGGCACGGGTAAGCGGGGCCGGGGGGTGAGGGCGGGCGGCTCCATCGCGCCCTTCCCTGCGACTTGGGCGGTGGTTACCGGCTCCATGCCGCTCTTCTTGAGGGAGGGAAAGGCGAGCGGCTCCATCCCGCTCTTCCCTGGGAGAAGGGAAAGCGAGCGGCTTCAATCAGCTCTTCCCTAGGAAGGGGGAAATTACTGACTCCATGCGGCTCTTCCTTTGGAAAAGGGAAGGCGACGGGCTCCATCGTGCCCTTCCTTAAAGAGAGAAGGGTTCCCGGCTCCATCGTGCCCTTCCTTAAAGAGAGAAGGGTTCCCGGCTCCATCGTGCCCTTTCTTAAGGAGAGGAGGGTTCCCGGCTCCATCGTGCCCTTCCTTAAGGAGAAGAGGGTTCCCGGCTCCATCGTGCCCTTCCTTAAGGAGAGGAGGGTTCCCGGCTTCATCCCGCCCTGTCCCTGGCAGAAGTGTGTGTGTGGGAGGGGGGATTACTGCTCCATCCCGCCCTTCTCTGGGAAGCAAAGGGTTACCTCTCCATCGCACTTTTCCCCGGGGCAAAGACGATTTACCGGCTTCATCCCGCCCTTCGGCGGGGAGCGGAGCCTTCGCCGGCTCCATCCTGGGTCAAAGAGGGTTCCCGGCTCCGTCCCGCATTCCCTGGGGGAGCCGAGGAGCGGCCACGCCGCCTTTGCCCCTCTCCCGTGCCCGTTGCTGTCGGTGAGGCCCCGACGCCGAGCTCCTGGAAGCCTGGGACACGTAGGAACCCAGATGGTTTTGAAATTTCTCTGCCTCACCAGCGACACGTTGGCTTTTCCAAGGGCTTGATCCCAAGGCCTGAGCGGCTGGGAAAGCCACGGGGCTTTTTTGGACGTGCTGGGTGATGTGGGCGCCCTTCGGGAGTGCGATTTGGGAATAAAACCAGCGTGGATGGGCGCTCATCCTCTCCTGGAGGGGCTGGGGGTCTCTCGGTCCCCCTTTGGAGCAGCTGCAGGGCTGAAATTTGGCCTTATAAGGGGAGGAAAACACGTTTGTGCTCCGGTCTTGCACAATTCTAATCCCAGATTGTCCTCGAATTATCCCGCGGAGGTTTGGATTGCGGCAGAGTTTGCCCAGCTCTCCTAAAGGGAGGATGATCTGGGATAGATGAAACAAGCAGGAGGCTGGATGGCACGAAAAGAATTGTGAATCATGGCCCTTGCTCCATGGAAACCAAGGTTTTTTCCCTAAAAACCGTGCGTTCTGTGGTGATCCAGAATGATCCAGAATGGTGCAGGAGGTTCTCTGCTTTTTTTGGGTTTCTCAAGTCAGAACATAAAATTAATGGATTTTACCCCGAGTCTTTGATCAAAATGGATATTTCTTAGTGCAACTCCAAGCTCATTTTGGTTTTTATGAAACATTTTATTTTTTATAAACCACGGGGTTTTTGCTGGGGTCGAGTCTGGAAATCGCTGCTCTGCTCTAGAAGGGATTTTTAATAAAAGTTCTGTTGTAACTGAACTGTCAGATTTCACAGAAATTGTTGTTTTCCAGCCAAAAAAAATCGTTATCAGAGCATTTCAGAAACTCTTATCTCCTCTGGTAAGAATTGTGATTAATTACAATTAATTGCCTTGCACCACAGGCTGTTCGGTGGCTCTGATATTGGTTTTCTGCAACATTTGCATAAAATTTATTTCTTTTTACTGTTCCTCTTAAACCTGCAGTTTTTGGCAGCAGCAGAGCCAGCTTGAATATTCCCCATTCCCACATCTTCACCCTTGGTATTCCTTCAAATCCCACCTTGGGATTTTTTTCCCCAAAGTCACCAATTCCTTGTTCTTGCTTAGGATCCCTTTGAGACCAGAAGGTGAAATGTTGATTTTTTGGGGGGGATAAATTCAGTTTTTTGCCCAATCTGGAATATTTTTTTTGATGGTGAGACCCCACTGATTCTGAGGGAATCTTTGGATTTGAGTGCTTGGCACTTTGGTTGTTTCTATTGGGAATTTTCAGGGTGTGATTTCCCCAGCCAGAGGATCCATAGGGAATGTGGTTGGAGGGTTTGGTTTGATTTTTTCCCTTTTCCCAAAGGGAATTTCGATTGTTCCTGACACTGCTGCTCTCTCAGCTCTGTGAAAAATCACTGAACTGGCTGATTTTGCAAACAAAACATTGGATTTTTTGTTGTCCAAGTGCCAAAATTCCTGTGCTGGTGACTTGGGAAGAGTCAGGGGTCACCAGAGTGAAGCCACAGCCCTGGGTGAGGTGACAAAATTGGAGTTTTGGGATGAAAACTCCTGATTTTATCAGTGAATGTGTGAAAGGTGCAAAAAGCACATTTTGAGTTTCCTGAGCAGCTGAAAGGAGCAGGAGGGAGGTTGTAAAATCCAAGGTTTTGCTCTTGGAAGGATTTGAGCCGGAGGATTCCTGCCCTGAGGGGTTTTGTCATCCCAGTGGGGCGGATGTGGCTTTGTCCAGCCGGGAATGGGGACCTGTCCTTTTCCAGGGGGAAAATTCCAACTTCTCATCCAACCCAAGGGAGGTTTGGTTTTTATTTCCCTTGAATTTCTCCATCTGCTGGTGCAGCAGGAGAGGCTCCATCATTTCTCCACCAGGCTGGATTTTTCCAGCTTTTTCCCTCCTGGATGAAACATTTCCTTTGGAATTCTTTTGTTGGAGCCAAACAAAAGAACAGAAGGAGCAAAATTCCGGGTGGGAATTTGGAACCAGCCGGATTTGCTGATGACACAAAGATGACACAAAAAGGGTTTTTTTTTAAAATTTGTTTTGTTTGTTTTGTTTTTAAAGCATAATGCAGGAACATCACTTTCCCTTCCCATGAGGAAACTGCTGAAATTCCCTAAAATTCCCTGCCCACCCAATGGGGTTTGGGTTGTGCTGTGAGATCAAATCTGCAGCTCTCTGGAGGCTGCAGAGTGCCCTGAAAAGATGCCAGGAATTCCCTGCAGCACCAAAAACCCCATCCAAACAAATCCTGTCAGCCCCTTGGAAACATCTGCAGCCTCCACATCCTCCTTCCTTTTCTCCATGGAGAAATGTTCCCTAAAATCCAATCCAGGAATGGGGACCTGTCCTTTTTCAGGGGGAAAATTCCAACTTCTCATCCAACCCAAGGGAGGTTTGGTTTTTATTTCCCTTGAATTTCTCCATCTGCTGGTGCAGCAGGAGAGGCTCCATCATTTCTCCACCAGGCTGGATTTTTCCAGCTTTTTCCCTCCTGGATGAAACATTTCCTTTGGAATTCTTGTGAAGAACAGAGGGAACAAAATTCCGGGTGGGAATTTGGAAACAGCCGGATTTGCTGATGACACAAAGATGACACAAAAAGGGTTTGTTTTTTTTTTAATTTGTTTTGTCGGCCCCTTGGAAACATCTGCAGCCTCCACATCCTCCGTCCTTTTTCCCATGGAGAAATGTTCCCTAAAATCCAATCCAGGAATGGGGACCTGTCCTTTTCCCATGGAGAAACATCTGCAGCCTCCACATCCTCCTTCCTTTTTCCCATGGAGAAATGTTCCCTAAAATCCGACCCAAACCCTCCCTGGCACAGCTGGAGGCCAAAAACGGGATCAGAAATGGGATCAGGGAGTGCTGAGCTGCTCCAGAGCACGGAATTCCCAGCTGGAATCAGCCCTGGGTGATTGGGGAAAAATTGGGAAAAAAAAATAAAAATTGGAAATCCCAATCCAGCCCCTGGGTTTGCTTAGGAACAACCACCCTGGCTCACCGAGTTAGAAACAGGCAAAGAAATGATCCCAGCCCAAACCAGGATCAAATTCCCGAGTTTGGGGCCAAGGAGGATTAATTTAGGAACGTGGAGCTGCATCCTGAAAACTCTGGGAACTCCATTTCCTGAGGAAAAGGGGGGATTCCTGCATTTGTGGGTTGGTTTTTATTCCTGCAGGAATCACATCAGGCCAGCTTGTTCCAGAGGTTTGTTCTGATCCCAAGCCATCCCATTCCCAACGCCCGCCTGGAAAACCATGGAAAATCCCACTGGGATTTGGGTCCTGGGGCGAGGGCGGCTCTGCTCTCCCATGGCAGCTTCAGCCACCAGCACACGCAGGGTTAAAATAATTCCCTGTGTCCTGGGGAGGGCAGAAACTGGGAAAGTGGAATTCCAGGGTTGGAGAAACCCTCGGAGATCCAACCCAGCCACATTCCCAAGGTGGCTGCCAAGGCCACCACTGGTGTCCCCAGGTGTCACTTCCAGCTTTTCAATCCCTCCAGTGCCCTTCCCGTGCTTTTTAGGGGGGGAAATTTTCCCTGATATCCAGTTTTTCCTGGAATTCCTGTTGTTCCCAGTCCTCTCAGCAAACAGCTCCCAGGAATGGCATCAGCTGGAGAAGGAAAATCCCTGGATCTCAGCTGGAGAAGGAAAAAAACCCCTCTGGATCAGCCAGGGAGAGACTCCGGGTTTTCTGGGAGATCCCCCACAGGGAAAGGAGGAAATTGGGATGGGAGGAGTTAAACTCCAAAAGAATTTGGGGAAAGATGATCCCAAGGAACCTCTGGAAGAACACAAACTGGGTTTTTTTTGGGATACTTGTGGCAGGATGAAAAGCTCCTGGATTTATCCCAAATTCTGGTGTAAATCCACAGTGGGATGCGGTGGTGCCAGAGCTGATCCTGCTGGGGATTCCAAATATTCCAGCTCATTCCAGACTTGGGATCAAGGCAGGAAAATTGCTGGATTTTGAGGAAATTTTGAGGAAATTTTGAGGAAATTTTTGAGGATTTGACAGCATCCAAATGGCTGCAGTGAATGCTACTCAAATTTTAAGGTTAAAAATGTAAAAAGAAAAGGAAATTCTGCATTTCCAAGGCCTGGAGCTTTCCTGCTGGGCTGGGAAGCTGCTGAGTGCTGAGGCCACCCAGAGATCCCAGAAAAAAGCAGGAACCAGAGGCAAATCCTGGATTTTGGAAGTCCATGGCCTCAGCTGAGCCAGGGGAGCTCTGGGTTGGATTTTAGGGAACATTTCCCCATGGAAAGGGGGTCAGGCACTGGAGCTGCTCTGGCACAGGGGTGCAGCCCCCATTCCTGCAGGGATTTCAGGCCCTGTGGATGTGGCACTGGGGACATGGGTGACCCTGGCAGTGCTGGGAATGGTTGGATCCCATCCTAGGAATCTTTCCCAGCCCCAAGGATTCCCTGGCTCCAGCAATGCCATCCCAGGGCAGGGCTGGATAAACCATTCCCATCCCAGGGCAGGGCTGGATAAACCATTCCCATCCCAGGGCAGGGCTGGATAAACCATTCCCATCCCAGGGCAGGGCTGGATAAACCATTCCCATCCCAGGGCAGGGCTGGATAAACCATTCCCATCCCAACAATGCATAGCTGGATAAACCATTCCCATCCCAGCAATGCAAGGCTGGATAAACCATTCCCATCCCAAGGCAGGGCTGGATAAACCATTCCCATCCCATCAGGGCTGGATAAACCATTCCCATCCCATCAGGGCTGGATAAACCATTCCCATCCCAGCAGGGCTGGATAAACCATTCCCATCCCAATGCAGGGCTGGATAAACCATTCCCATCCCAGGGCAGGGCTGGATAAACCATTCCCATCCCAATGCAGGGCTGGATAAACCATTCCCATCCCAGGGCAGGGCTGGATAAACCATTCCCATGCCAGCAGGGCTGGATAAACCATTCCCATCCCAATGCAGGGCTGGATAAACCATTCCCATCCCAGCAGGGCTGGATAAACCATTCCCAGCAATGCCATCCCAGCAAGGCAGGGCTGGATAAACCATTCCCATCCCAATGCAGGGCTGGATAAACCATTCCCATCCCAGCAATCCCATCCCAGCAGGGCTGGATAAACCATTCCCATCCCAGCAATGCAGGGCTGGATAAACCATTCCCATCCCAGCAATGCCATCCCAGGGCAGGGCTGGATAAACCATTCCCATGCCAGCAGGGCTGGATAAACCATTCCCATCCCAGCAATCCCATCCCAGCAGGGCTGGATAAACCATTCCTATGGGGCTGAGCCAGGTCAGGGGTGCCCAGGGCTGCTTCCAGCTGGGAATTCCGAGCTCTGGAGCAGCTCAGCATTCCCTGATCCCATTGTTGATCCCATTGTTGATCCCATTGTTGATCCCTCCAGCTGAGCCAGGGGAGCTCTGGGTTGGATTTTAGGGAACGTTTCCCCATGGAAAGGGGGTCAGGCACTGGAGCTGCTCTGGCACAGGGGTGCAGTCCCCGTTCCTGCAGGGATTTCAGGCCCTGTGGATGTGGCACTGGGGACATGGGTGACCCTGGCAGTGCTGGGAATGGTTGGATCCCATCCTAGGAATCTTTCCCAGCCCCAAGGATTCCCCGGCTCTGCTCCTCCTGCCCAGGAGAAGGAGCAGGGAGCAGCAGATCAGCAGAATTCCAAGGATTCCCATGGATTGTGCACAGCAGGGAGGGCAGACCCGGCATTCCCTGGATTGGAGCTGCCTTTGGGAGCTGCAGGAGGGCCTGGCTGGAGTCTGGGCTGGAAGGGTGGGAATTCCCCAGGGCCAGCTGGGAATTCCCAAGGGTTTCAGGGATCATCCATCCCCTCTGGATCTTCCAGCCCGGGGCCATCCCTGCTGTGTGATCCCATTCCTGGACTTTGCCCCATGGATCCAGTGCCATTCCCAAGCTTCTCCTTCCCTCAGTGCCTTCCCAAGTTTCTCATTCCCAAGTTTCTCATTCCCAAGTTTCTCTCCATGGATCCAGCTCCATTCCCAAGTTTCTCATTCCCAAGTTTCTCTCCATGGATCCAGTGCCATTCCCAAGTTTCCCATTCCCAAATTTCTCATTCCCAAGTTTCCCTTTCCCAAGTTCCACTCCATGGATCCAGTGCCATTCCCAAGTTTCCCTTTCCCAGGTTTCCCAGGTGTCCCCAGTGTCCCCGGTGTCATTCCCAAGTTTCCCATTCCCAAGTTTCCCATTCCCAAGTTTCCCAAGTTTCCCATTCCCAAGTTTCCCTTTCCCAAGTTTCCCTTTCCCAAGTTTCCCAAGTGTCCCCAGTGGATCCAGTGCCATTCCCAAGTTTCCCATTCCCAAGTTTCCCAAGTTTCACAGGTGTCCCCGGTGTCCCCGGTGCCATTCCCAAGTTTCCCATTCCCAAGTTTCCCTTTCCCAAGTTTCCCAGGTTTCCCTGGTGCCATTCCCAGGTGTCCCCAGTGTTCCCGGTGCCATTCCCAGGTTTCCCCAGTGTCCCTGGTGCCATTCCCAGGTTTCCCATTCCCAGGTTTCCCCAGTGTTCCCGGTGCCATTCCCAGGTTGGTCACTTTCACTTTCCCTTCTGCCGTGGCCACTTTCACTTTCACCCTCAGCTCCCGCCCTGGTGCCGGGATTTGGGATTTTTATCCTGGGGTTTTTCCCTTTAGGATTGGGACACATCTCCCTAAATCCAGGGGGGAATTCAGGCCTGCGGCCCCCGGGCTCCGTTTCCCCTCGTTAATGAAGGAATTCAGTGATTTCCAAATCGGTTTCCCCCATTTCTGGAATTTCATTGTGAATCTGCCTTTAGGAAAAAATATTGGAGCGATCACCTGCAGAATTCCTGGATTTTTCATCGTATTCCCAACAGGTTTTTGTGGTTTATTTTTTATTTTATCCCTGAAAATATTTGATATTTTTACATAAAATGCTGTGATGATCCAGCAAAAGGAAAAGTAAAAAAAGAGAGGGGTTTAATTGGATCCTTTGAGCCGAGCTGGGATTTAAAATTCCATGAAATTTGACATTGAAAATGTAACATTTTAATTTTTATTTTTATTTAATTTTAAATTTACTGGATTCAGGAAACACATGGGGGGAAAATGCCAGGAAAAGGAGCAGAATGAGCATTTCCTCTCCTCCTTCAGGCCCCACACTCCGGGCTGGCCAGAGCTGGAAAATCCCTTTATTCCCAGGGTGCTGCTCCCTTCCCAATCCCAGAGATTCCAGAGGCAGCGCCTGAAGGCAGGGAGCGGGAAAAGGGAATTCAGAAAGGCACAAAAACCCCAAAAAAAAGGGTTAGAGCAGAAAAATCCCCTGCAAAGGCTCCCTCCACATTTCCATCCCCGCCCGTGGGTCCTGCTAGGATCAGTTTGGGATTCCTGGGTCACTCTGGGATTCCGGGATCACTCTGGGATTCCAGGATCACTCTGGGATTCCGGGATCACTTTGGGATTCCGGGATCACTTTGGGATTCCTGGATCACTTTGGGATTCCGGGATCACTCTGGGATTCTTGGATCACTTTGGGATTCTTGGGTCACTCTGGGATCCCTGGGTCAATTTGGGATTCTTGGATTCTTGGGTCACTTTGGGATTCCGGGATCACTCTGGGATTCCTGGGTCACTTTGGGATTCTTGGGACACTTTGGGATTCTTGGATCACTTTGGGATTCCTGGATCACTTTGGGATTCCTGGATTATTTTGGGATTCTTGGATCACTCTGGGATTCTTGGATCACTTTGGGATTCTTGGATCACTTTGGGATTCCTGGATCACTTTGGGATTCTTGGATTCTTGGATCACTTTGGGATTCCTGGGTCACTCTGGGATTCCTGGATTATTTTGGGATTCTTGGATCACTCTGGGATTCCTGGATCACTCTGGGATTCCGGGATCACTTTGGGATCCCTGGGATCACTTTGGGATTCCTGGGTCACTTTGGGATTCCTGGGTCACTCTGGGATTCCTGGATTATTTTGGGATTCTTGGATCACTCTGGGATTCTTGGATTCCTGGGTCACTTTGGGATTCCGGGATCGCTTTGGGATTCCTGGGTAATTTTGGGATTCTTGGATCACTTTGGGATTCTTGGATCACTTTGGGATTCTTGGATCACTCTGGGATTCCTGGGTCACTTTGCGATTCTGGGATCACTTTGGGATTCCTGGATAATTTTGGGATTCCGGGATCACTTTGGGATTCCTGGATCACTTTGGGATTCCTGGATAATTTTGGGATTCCGGGATCATTTTGGGATTCCGGGATCACTCTGGGATTCCTGGGTCATTTTGGGATTCTTGGATCTCTTTGGGATTCCTGGATCACTTTGGGAATCTTGGATCACTCTGAGATTCCTGGATCATTTCGGGATTCCTGGGTCACTCTGGGATCCTGGGATCACTTTGGGATTCCTGGATCATTTTGGGATTCCGGGATCACTTTGGGATTCCTGGGTCATGCAGCCATTCCCATCAGGAATATTCCCATTTTCCCAGGCTTTCCCGAGGAGCAGGGCTGTTCCCTGCTGCAGCCATGCAGCCATTCCCATCAGGAATATTCCCATTTTTTCCCATCATGAATCCCCACATTGATCTGGCAATTCCCAGCTGGAATATTTCCCCTTTTCCTGAGGGTTTCCCCTGGATCCCGAGGAGCTGATCTGGACATTCCCAACTGGAATTTTCCCATTTTCCCATCCTGAATCCACATTGATCTGGCAATTCCCATCAGGAATATTCCCATTTTTCCAGGTTTTCCCGAGGAGCAGGGCTGTTCCCTGCTGCAGCCATTCCCATCAGGAATATTCCCATTTTTTCCCATCATGAATCCCCACATTGATCTGGCAATTCCCACCTGGAATATTTCCCTTTTCCCTCAGGCTTTCCCCAGGATCTCAAGCAGCCACTCTGGCAATCCCCAGCTGGAATATTCCCTGTTTTCTATCCTGGATCCATCCCCACATTGATCTGGCAATTCCCAGCAGGAATATTCCCATTTTCCCAGGATTTCCCTGGGATCCCGAGGAGCAGGGCTGTTCCCTGCTGCAGCCATGCAGCCATTCCCATCAGGAATATTCCCATTTTTCCCATTTTTCCAGGATTTCCCGAGGAGCAGGGCTGTTCCCTGCTGCAGCCATTCCCATCAGGAATATTCCCATTTTTCCCATTTTTCCAGGCTTTCCCGAGGAGCAGGGCTGTTCCCTGCTGCAGCCATGCAGCCATTCCCATCAGGAACATTCCCATTTTTCCCATTTTTCCCATTTTTCCAGGATTTCCCGAGGAGCAGGGCTGTTCCCTGCTGCAGCCATTCCCATCAGGAATATTCCCATTTTTCCCATTTTTCCAGGCTTTCCCGAGGAGCAGGGCTGTTCCCTGCTGCAGCCATTCCCATCAGGAACATTCCCATTTTTCCCATTTTTCCAGGCTTTCCCGAGGAGCAGGGCTGTTCCCTGCTGCAGCCATGCAGTCATTCCCATCAGGAATATTCCCATTTTTCCAGGCTTTCCCGAGGAGCAGGGCTGTTCCCTGCTGCAGCGCGCCGTGGCCGTGCTCCGGAGCTCATCCCTGCACTCCGGCTCCCAGCAGGGTTTCCAGTACAGCAGAGCCATCCTGGTGGAAAATGAGCTTTTCCTGAGGGAGGTAAGGCTGCAATCCCAGGAAAAACGGGATTTGCTGGGAATGCTGCTGGATTGCCAGCTCTCTTTCCTTTCCCCCTTGAAATTCCCAACTTTTTTGGTTTTTTTCCCCCGTCCTTGCACTTCCATCCCCATCAGGAATAAACAAACCCTGCAGCCAATGGTGCCCAAAATTCCTGGAGCCTTGGGAATTCCAGAATCCCCTGGGAATTGGGGAAACTCCTCTCCCTGGGCTGCGTTCTGTTGAGGGACCTCAGGGTGGATTTTGGGGATGTCTCTGTCTCCACCTTTCTCTTCCTTTCAACTTCATTTTCCCAGCTGGCTGGAGTTTTAAAAATCCTTCATTCCCACTTTTAAAAATCCTTCATTCCCACTTTTAAAAATCCCTTCATTCCCACTTTTGGAATTCCTCCATTCCCACTTTTGGAATCCCTCCATTCCCACTCTTGAAATCCCTCCATTCCCACTTTTGACATCCCTCCATTCCCACTTTTAAAAATCCTTCATTCCCACTTTTGGAATTCTTTCATCCCCACTTTTGGAATCCCTCCATCCCCACTTTTGGAATCCCTCCATCCCATTCCCACTTTTGGAATCCCTCCATTCCCACTTTTAAACTCCTCACATTCCCACTTTTAGAATTCCCATATTCCCACTTTGAGAATCCCTTCATCCCCACATTCCCACTTTCAAAATCCCTACATTCCAAATTTCAAAATTCCCTCATTCCCACTTCTAAAATCCCTTCATCCCCATTTTCAAAATCCCTTTATCCCCACATTTCCACTTTTCAAATCCCCTCATTCCCACTTTCAAATTCCCTTCATCCCCACATTCCAAATCCCCACATTCCAAATCCCCACATTCCCACATTCCAAATCCCCACATTCCCATTATCCCAATCCCCACATTCCCAATTCCAAATCCCCACATTCCAAATCCCCACATTCCCACATTCCAAATCCCCCCATTCCCATTATCCCAATCCCCACATTCCCACATTCCAAATCCCCACATTCTCATTATCCAATCCCCACATTCCCATTTCCAAATCCCCACATTCCCACATTCCAAATCCCCACATTCCCATTATTCAAATTCCCTTCATTCCCATTATCCAAATCCCCACATTCCAAATCCCCACATTCCCATTTCCGAATCCCCACATTCCCATTATCCCAATCCCCCATTCCCATTATTCCAATCCCCACATTCCCATTATCCAAATCCCCACATTCCCATTATCCCAATCCCCCATTCCCATTATCCCAATCCCCACATTCCCATTATCCCAATCCCCCATTCCCATTATTCCAATCCCCACATTCCCATTATCCAAATCCCCACATTCCCATTATCTCAATCCCCACATTCCAAATCCCCACATCCCCACATTCCCATTATCCAAATCTCCACATTCCAAATCCCCATTCCCAATTCCAAATCCCCACATTCCAAATCCCCCATTCCCATTATCCCAATCCCCACATTCCCATTATCCCAATCCCCCCATTCCCATTTCCACATCCCCACATTCCCATTATCCCAATCCCCCATCCCCATTATCCCAATCCCCCATTCCCATTATTCAAATCCCACATTCCAAATCCCCACATTCCCATTCCCACTGCTGATTTTCCCTCCCTGTTGTGTTCCATTTTCCTCTCACCTTTTTGGCATTTTAATGCTCAGGAATTCCACCCCATCCCGGTGCTCCTCCAGCTCCTTTTCCCCCTAATCCTGAAAACCCCAAAAAGTGGGAAAATGCGGATTGGTTTTCCGGGATCGGCATTCCCTGGGATCAACCCTCGGGGTTCCTCTTGCAGCTCCGCGCCTTTGCCCGCGCCAAGGCGGCCGCCGGCTACAGCCCGGAGGAGCTGCGGGAAACCTTCGCCTTCCTGCTCTTCGACAAGGAGGAGGAGGTACCGCCCCATTCCCGGCATTCCCGGAATTCCGGGATCACATCCCTGCTCCTGTGGCCCGTCACGCCCGGCAGATCCGCTGGGGGCGCTTCCCGGAATTCCTGCTGGGAACGGCGCCGGGAGCAGCTCCCGGGGGTTGGGATGGATCTGATGGGAGGAAATGGAATTTCCCTTGGTGCACTGGGATTATTCCTTGGGAATGTTGGGATTGTTTGGGATTCTTTGGGATTATTTGGGATTCTTCTTGGGATTATTTGGAATTCTTCTTGGAATTCTTCTTGGAATTCTTCTTGGAATTATTTGGGATTCTTTGGGGTTCTTTGGGATTCTTAGGCTCCTGGGGGGTTTTAGGGATGGATCTGATGGGAGAGAAGAGAATTTCCCTTGGTGCACTGGGATTATTCCTTGGGAATGTTGGGATTCTTTGGAAATATTTGGGATTATTTGGGATTCTTCTTGGGATTATTTGGAATTCTTCTTGGAATTCTTATTGGAATTCTTCTTGGAATTATTTGGGATTATTTGGGGTTCTCTGGGAGCCTTTGGCTCCTGGGGGGTTTTAGGGATGGCTCTGATGGGAGAAAAAGGAGTTTTCCTTGGTGCCACTGGGATTATTCCTTGGGAATATTTGGGATTCTTTGGGATTTTTTGGAATTCTTTTTGGAATTATTTGGAATTCTTATTGGAATTATTTGGGATTCTTATTGGAATTATTTTGAATTCTTTGGGATTCTTTGACTCCTGGGGGGTTTTAGGGATGGCCCTGATGGGAGAAAAACAAATTTTCCTTGGTGCACTGGGATTACTTGGGATTCTTTAGGATTCTTTGGAAATAGTTGGAATTATTTGGGATTCTTTTTGGAATTATTTGGGATTCTTTGGGATTATTTGGGATTCTTATTGGAATTCTTATTGGAATTATTTGGGATTCTTTGGGAGTCTTTGGCTCCTGGGGGGATTTAGGGATGGCTCTGATTGGAGAAAAAGGAATTTCCCTTGGTGCACTGGGATTCTTTGGGAATATTTGAATTGTTTGGGATTTATTGGAATTCTTATTGGAATTATTTGGGATTATTTGGGGTTCTTTGGGATTCTTAGGCTCCTGGAGGGTTTTAGGGATGGATCTGATGGGAGAAAAAGGAATTTTCTTTGGTTCCACTGAAATGAAATGGAATTTTTTGGGATTCTTTGGAAATATTTGGGATTCTTTGGAAATATTTGGAATTCTTTGACTCCTGTGGGGTTTTAGGGATGGATTAGATTGGAGAAAAAGGAAATTTTCCTTGGTGCCATTGAAATGATTCATAATTATTTGGAATTACTTGGAATTCCTCATTTCCCGGGAACATTTCTGCTTTCCTGGGAATGTTTCTGATTCCCTGGGAACATTCCCACCCTTGATCACCCAGTAACCGATTTCCTGGGAATGTTTCTGATTGCCTGGGAACATTCCCACCCTTTCTCACCCAGTAACCGATTTCCTGGGAATGTTTCTGATTGCCTGGCTGTGATCCTGGAGGCAGGGAGGCAAGGGAGGGTTCCCTGTTTGCTGTTCCCTATTCCCCGTTCCCTGTTCCCTGTTCCCCATTCCCTATTCCCTGTTCCCTGTTCCCTGTTCCCTGTTCCCCGTTCCCCATTCCCTATTCCCTGTTCCCTATTCCCCGTTCCCTGTTCCCCGTTCCCCATTCCCTATTCCCTGTTCCCTGTTCCCTGTTCCCTGTTCCCCGTTCCCCATTCCCTATTCCCTGTTCCCTGTTCCCCGTTCCCCGTTCCCTGTTCCCTGTTCCCTGTTCCCCATTCCCTGTTCCCTGTTCCCCGTTCCCCGTTCCCTGTTCCCCATTCCCCGTTCCCCATTCCCCATTCCCTATTCCCTATTCCCTGTTCCCTATTCCCTGTTCCCTGTTCCCCATTCCCTGTTCCCTATTCCCTATTCCCCATTCCCCATTCCCCATTCCCCATTCCCCATTCCCCATTCCCCATTCCCCATTCCCCGTTCCCCATTCCCCATTCCCTGTTCCCTATTCCCTGTTCCCTATTCCCCGTTCCCTGTTCCCCATTCCCTGTTCCCCATTCCCCATTCCCCGTTCCCCATTCCCCATTCCCCATTCCCCATTCCCCATTCCCCATTCCCTATTCCCCATTCCCCGTTCCCCGTTCCCCGTTCCCCATTCCCCATTCCCCATTCCCCATTCCCCGTTCCCTGTTCCCCATTCCCTGTTCCCCATTCCCCATTCCCCATTCCCCATTCCCCGTTCCCCATTCCCCATTCCCATTCCCTGCAGGCTCAGCGCGTGTGCCAGAGCGGGCTCCGCGTCAACAGCAGCAGCAGCGGCGCCCTGGGGGACCCTGCCAAAGGTAAAACCTGATGGGAGGGGAGCCCCATTCCCTGGGAAGGGAACTCCTGAAATTCCTTCCTAATTCCTTCCTAATTCCCACCCTGGGAAGGGAACTCCTGAAAATTCCTTCCTAATTCCTTCCTAATTCCCACCCTGGGAAGGGAACTCCTGAAAATTCCTTCCTAATTCCTTCCTAATTCCCACCCTGGGAAGGGAACTCCTGCAGGAATTCCTTCCTAATTCCTACCCTGGGAAGGGAACTCCTGCAGGAATTCCTTCCTAATTCCTTCCTAATTCCCACCCTGGGAAGGGAACTCCTGCAGGAATTCCTTCCTAATTCCTACCCTGGGAAGGGAACTCCTGCAGAAATTCCTTCTTAATTCCTTCCTAATTCACACTGTGGGAAGGGAACTACTGCAGATCCTTCCTAATTCACACCCTGGGAAGGGAACTCCTGAAAATCCTTCCTAATTCCTTCCAAATTCCCACCCTGGCAATGGAACTACTGCAGGAATTCCTTCCTAATTCCTTCCTAATTCCTTCCTAATTCCCACCCTGGGAAGGGAACTACTGCAGAAATTCCCACCCTGGGAATGGAACTCCTGAAATTCCTTCCAAATTCCTTCTAAATTCCCATTCTTGGAATGAAACTCCTGCAAATTCCTTCCAAATTCCCACTCTGGGAATGAAACTCCTGCAAATTCCTTCCAAATTCCTTCCAAATTCCCATTCTTGGGAATGAAACTCCTGCAAATTCCCTCCTAATTCCCCCCCTGGGAATGAAACTCCTGCAGAAATTCCTTCCTAATTCCCATTTTGGGAATGAAACTCCTGCAAATTCCTTCCAAATTCCTTCTAAATTCCCACCCTGGCAGTGAAACTCATTCAGAAATTCCTTCTAAATTCCCACTCTGGGAATGAAATTCCTTGCAAATTCCTTCCAAATTCCCACCCTGGCAATGAAACTCCTGAAATTCCTTCCTAATTCCCATCCTGGGAGTGAAACTCCTTCAGAAATTCCTTCTAAATTCCCCCTCTGAGAATGAAACTCCTCCAAATTCCCACTCTGGCAATGAAACTCCTGCAAATTCCTTCCAAATTCCCACTCTGGGTATAAACTCCTTCAGAAATTCCTGCCAAATTCCCATTCTGGGAATAAAACTCCTTCAAATTCTTTCCAAATTCCCACTCTGAGAATGAAATTCCTTCTAATTCCCATTCTGGGAATGAAACTCCTTCAAATTCCTTCCAAATTCCCATTTTGGGAATAAAAACTTCAAATTCCTTCCAAATTCCTTCTAAATCCCCATTCTGGGAATGAAAGTCCCAAATTTCCACTCTGAGGATAAAACTCTCTCAAATTCCTTCCTAATTCCCATTTCAGGAATGAAACTCCTTCAGAAATTCCTTCCTAATTCCCACTCTGGAAATGAAACTCCTTCTAAATTCCCATTTTGGGAATGAAACTCCTTCCAATTCTTTCCAAATTCCCATTCTGGGAATGAAACTCCTTCAGAAATTCCTGCCAAATCCCCATTCTGGGAATGAAACTCCTTCAAATTTCCACTCTGAGGATAAAACTCCCTCAAATTCCTTCCAAATTCCCACTCTTGGAATGAAACTCCTCCAAATTCCTTTCAAATTCCCACTCTGGGAATAAACTCCTTCAAATTCCCTCTAAATTCCCATTTTGGGAATAAAACTCCTTCGAATTCCTTCTCATTTTCTGGGAATATTTCCCATTTTCTTGGAATATTTCCCATTTTCTTGGAATTTTTCCCATTTTCTGGGAATAATTCTAATTTTCTTGGAATAGTTCTCATTTTTCTGGGAATATTTCTCAGATTTCTGGGAATATTTCTCATTTTCTTGGAATTTTTCCCATTTTCTGGGAATAATTCTAATTTTCTTGGAATAGTTCTCATTTTTCTGGGAATATTTCTCAGATTTCTGGGGATATTTCTCATTTTCTGGGAATATTTCCCATTTTCTAGGAATATTTCCCATTTTCTTGGAATTTTTCCCATTTTCTGGGAATAATTCTAATTTTCTTGGAATAGTTCTCATTTTCTGGGAGTATTTCTCATTTTTTCTGGGAACATTTCTCATTTTCTTGTAATATTTCCCATTTTCTGGGAGTATTTCACATTTTCTTGGAATTTTTCCATTTTCTGGGAATAATTCTAATTTTCTTGGAATAATTCTAATTTTCTTGGAATATTTCTCATTTTCTTGGAATATTTCCCATTTTCTGGGAATATTTCCCATTTTCTGGGAATAATTCTAATTTTCTTGGAATAGTTCTCATTTTCTGGGAGTATTTCTAATTTTTCTGGGAATATTTCTCATTTTCTTGGAATATTTCCCATTTTCTGGGAATATTTCCCATTTTTTGGGAATATTTCTATTTTCTGGGAATAACTCTAACTTTCTTGGAATAGTTCTCATTTTCTGGGAGTATTTCTCATTTTTCTGGGAACATTTCTCATTTTCTTGGAATATTTCTCAGATTTCTGGGAATATTTCTCATTTTCTTGGAATATTTTCCCATTTTCTGGGACTATTTCCCATTTTCTTTGAATTTTTCCCATTTTCTGGGAATATTTCTCAGATTTCTGGGAATAATTCTCATTTTCTTGGAATAGGTCTCATTTTCTTGGAATATTTTCCCATTTTCTGGGAATATTTTCTCATTTTCTGGGAATATTTCCAATTTTCTGAGAATATTTTCCATTTTCTTGGAATATTTTCCATTTTCTTGGAATAATTCTCATTTTCTTGGAATATTTTCTCATTTTCTGGGAATATTTCTCATTTTATTGGAACGAAGATCCAAAAAAAAGAAATTGGAAGAGCCAGAATTCCACCTTTTCCTGGCTCTTTACTGGATTTTTTGGGAATATCTTTCCCTGCTGACAAATAATTCCCTTTTTTTGTTGTTTTCCAGGGGTTTATATTTCCAAATATTCCGACTGCCTCCATGCCAGCCCTTGGCACCAGGGAAAATCAGCATTTATTGTCATCTGTAAACTCATCAAGGTAAAGCCCAAATCTTTTATTGCCTGCAAGTCAAACTCCAGAATCCAAATTTTTCCTTGGAAATTTGGGAATTTTAAAGCTTTTTTTTTTTCCCTTCCTTAACTCTGGAGCTGACTCCAACCCCAGACTCTTCCCAAACTGGAAATTTCTCTTTTTATTTCTCTTTTTCTCTTTTTTTTTTTTGGTTTATGCTGCCCATAATTCTGGTGGGATGGAAAATCAAACTCCAATTTTTCCTTGTAATTTCAGGAATTTGGGAAAATTTGAGCATTTTTTCCCCCTTCCTGCTGTCTGGAGCTGATTCCAAACCCAAAGTCTGACATTGAAAATTTCTCTTTGAAATTTTGTGAAATTTTCAAACTTTGAGATTTTGCTGCCCATCATTTTGATGGGATGGAAAATCAAACTCCAGGCTCCAATTTTTCCATGGATTTTTAGGAATTTTGGGAAGTTGGAGGTTTTTTATCTCCCCTTCTGCTCTCTGGAGCTGATTCCAAACCCAAACTCCTGAGACAGGAAATTTCTCTTTGGAGGAGATTTTGCTGCGCACGGTTCTGGTGGGATGGGAACTCAAACTCCAGTTTTTCCTTGGATTCTCAGGAATTTTGGGAGGTTTCATTTGGTTTTTCCCCATTCCCCCTGTCTGGAGCTGATTCCAAACCCCACTCCTGATCCTGACTCCGGCTCTTCCCGCCCCAAACCCACCGGAATTTTTGGAACACCACGACCGCGCCGCCCTCCCCCCGCTCTTCCAGCATGGGGGATAAAAACCACCTTCTTGGGAATATTTCCATCTTTGGATGGATTTTTGGGAAGGATTCCATGGATTCCATGGATTCCATGCTTGGGATGTGTTTTTGGTGCAGGGCAAGGTCAGAGCCATCCCTGAGAGCTCCCCCAGCAGCTCCACCTGCCCCTCGCCCGGCTACGACTGCCACGTGTCCAGCGGGAGCAGCCAGGTATGCCGGGATTGCCCCTTTCCCATGGAGTGCCCTTTTCCCATGGAGTGCCCTTTTCCCATGGATTGCCTTTTTCCCATTCCCACATTCCAGGGATTGCCCCTTTCCCATGGAGTGCCCTTTTCCCATGGAGTGCCCTTTTCCCATGGATTGCCTTTTTCCCATTCCCACATTCCAGGGATTGCCCCTTTCCCATGGAGTGCCCTTTTCCCATGGAGTGCCCTTTTCCCATGGATTGCCTTTTTCCCATTCCCACATTCCAGGGATTGCCCTTTTCCCCATGGAGTGCCCTTTTCCCATTCCCACATTCCATGGAGTGCCCCTTTCCCATGGAGTGCCCTTTTCCCATGGATTGCCCTTTTCCCATGGAGTGCCCTTTTCCCCATGGAGTGCCCTTTTCCCGCTCCCACATTCCAGGGATTGCCCTTTTCCCATGGAGTGCCCTTTTCCCATGGAGTGCCCTTTTCCCATTCCCACATTCCAGGGATTGCCCTTTTCCCCATGGAGTGCCCTTTTCCCATTCCCACATTCCATGGAGTGCCCCTTTCCCATGGAGTGCCCTTTTCCCATGGATTGCCCTTTTCCCATGGAGTGCCCTTTTCCCCATGGAGTGCCCTTTTCCCGCTCCCACATTCCAGGGATTGCCCTTTTCCCATGGAGTGCCCTTTTCCCATGGATTGCCCTTTTCCCACAGAGTGCCCTTTTCCCATGGATTGCCCTTTTCCCATGGAGTGCCCTTTCCCCACTCCCACATTCCAGGGATTGCCCTTTTCCCAGTTTTACATTCCATGGATTTCCCCTTTTCCCATGGAGTGCCCTTTTCCCACTCCCACATTCCATGGATTTCCCCTTTTCCCATGGATTGCCCTTTTCCCGCTCCCACATTCCAGGGATTGCCCCTTTTCCCATGGAGTGCCCTTTTCCCATGGAGTGCCCCTTTTCCCACTCCCACATTCCAGGGATTTCCCTTTTCCCATGGATTGCCCTTTTCCCACTCCCACATTCCAAGGATTTCCCTTTTCCCAGTCTCACATTCCATGGATTTCCCCTTTTCCCACGGATTGCCCTTTCTCCCAGTCCCACATTCCATGGATTTCCCTTTTCCCAGTCTCATATTCCATGGATTTCCCCTTTTCCCATGGATTTCCCTTTTTCCAGTCCCACATTCCATGGATTTCCCTTTTCCGCTCCCACATTCCAGGGATTGCCCCTTTTCCCAGTTTTACATTCCATGGATTTCCCCTTTACCCATGGATTTCCCTTTTCCCACTCCCACATTCCAGGGACTGCCCTTTTCCCCATGGATTGCCCTTTTCCCACTCCCACATTCCATGGATTGCCCTTTCTCCCAGTCCCACATTCCATGGATTTCCCTTTTCCCAGTCTCATATTCCATGGATTTCCCCTTTTCCCATGGATTTCCCTTTTCCCACTCCCACATTCCATGGATTTCCCTTTTCCCAGTTTTACATTCCATGGATTTCCCCTTTACCCATGGATTTCCCTTTTCCCACTCCCACATTCCAGGGATTGCCCTTTCTCCCAGTCCCACATTCCATGGATTTCCCTTTTCCCACTCCCACATTCCATGGGTTGCCCTTTCTCCCAGTCCCACATTCCATAGATTTCCCTTTTCCCAGTCTCACATTCCATGGATTTCCCCTTTTCCCATGGATTTCCCTTTTCCCACTCCCACATTCCATGGGTTGCCCTTTCTCCCAGTCTCACATTCCATGGATTTCCCTTTTTCCAGTCCCACATTCCAGGGATTGCCCTTTCTCCCAGTCCCCCATCCCATGCATTGCCCTTTTCCCCATGGATTTCCCTTTCCCCACTCCCACATTCCATGGATTGCTCTTTCTCTCAGTCCCACATTCCATGATTTCCCTGTTTTTCCCATTCCAGGGATTGTCCTTTTCCCACTCCCACATTCCATGGATTGCCCTTTCTCCCAGTCCCACATTCCATGGATTGCCCTTTTCCCAGTCTCACATTCCATGGATTTCCCCTTTTCCCATGCATTTCCCTTTTCCCACTCCCACATTCCATGGGTTGCCCTTTTCCCAGTCTCACATTCCATGGATTGCCCTTTTCCCCATGGATTTCCCTTTTCTCACTCCTACATTCCATGGGTTGTCCTTTCTCCCAGTCCCAGATTCCATGATTTCCCTGTTTTTCCCATTCCACGAATTTCCATTTTCCCAGTCCCCCATTCCATGGATTTCCCTTTTCCCAGTCCCACATTCCATGGATTTCCCCTTTTCCCATGGATTTCCCTTTTCCCAGTCCCACATTCCAGGGATTGCCCTTTTCCCACTCCCACATTCCACGGGTTGTCCTTTCTCCCAGTCCCAGATTCCATGATTTCCCTGTTTTTCCCATTCCACGAATTTCCATTTTCCCAGTCCCCCATTCCATGGATTTCCCTTTCTCCCATGGATTTCCCAGTCCCCCATTCCATGGATTTCCCCTTTTCCCATTCCCATTCCATGATTCCCTGTTTTTCCCTCATTCCATGATTCCCTGTTCTTTCCCAGTTTCCCATGGATTATTCCCTGTTTTCCCATGGATGAATTCCCTGTGTTTCCCATGAATGAATTCCCAGTATCCCATGGATGACTCCCATTCCCCATGGATGTTTCCCAGTATCCCATGGATTATTCCCAGTATCCCATGGGTTATCCCCATTCCCCATGAATGATTCCCATTCCCCATGGATTATCCCCGTATCCCATGGCCGTTTCCCTGTCTCCCCAGTACTACGTGTACAAGGTGAGCGGGGTGAATCCCCAGTATCCCATGAGTTATCCCATGGGTTATCCCCTATCCCATGGGTTATCCCCATATCCCATAGGTTATCCCAGTATCCCATGGGTTATCCCCAGTATCCCATGGGTTATCCCCATATCCCATAGGTTATCCCAGTATCCCATGGGTTATATCCCCATATCCCATGGCTGTTGCCCAGTATCCCATGGGTTATCCCCAGTATCCCATGGATTATATCCCCATATCCCATGGGTTATCCCCAGTATCCCATGGGTTATCCCCAGTATCCCATGGGTTATATCCCCATATCCCATGGCGGTTTCCCTGTCTCTCCCCAGTACTACGTGTACGAGGTGAGCGGGGTGAATCCCCAGTATCCCATGGGTTATCCCCATATCCCATGGATTATCCCAGTATCCCATGGGTTATCCCCATATCCCATGTGTTATCCCCATATCCCATGGGTTATCCCCAGTATCCCATGGGTTATCCCATATCCCATGGGTTATCCCCAGTATCCCATGGGTTATCCCATATCCCATGGGTTATCCCCAGTATCCCATGGGTTATCCCCATATCCCATGGGTTATATCCCCATATCCCATGGCGGTTTCCCTGTCTCTCCCCAGTACTACGTGTACGAGGTGAGCGGGGTGTATCCCCAGTATCCCATGGGTTATCCCCAGTATCCCATGGGTTATCCTCAGTATCCCATGGATTATCCCCATATCCCATGGATTATCCCCAGTATCCCATGGATCATCCCCAGTATCCCATGGGTTATCCCCAGTATCCCATGGATTATCCCCAGTATCCCATGGGTTATCCCATGGGTTATCCCCAGTATCCCATGGCCGTTTCCCTGTCTCTCCCCAGTACTACGTGTACGAGGTGAGCGGGGTGAATTCCCAGTATCCCATGGCTGTTTCCCAGTATCCCATGGATTATTCCCAGTATCCCATGGGTTATCCCCAGTATCCCATGGGTTATCCCAATATCCCATGGCTGTTTCCCTGTCTCCCCAGTACTACGTGTACGAGGTGAGCGGGGTGAATCCCCAGTATCCCATGGGTTATCCCCATATCCCATGGATTATTCCCAGTATCCCATGGGTTATCCCAGTATCCCATGGCGGTTTCCCTGTCTCCCCAGTACTACGTGTACGAGGTGAGCGGCGCGGGGGCAGCCGAGCGGCCCCGCCAGGTGTGTCCCTACGTGCTGCTGTGCTGCCAGTACCGCCCGCCCCGCGAGATGCCCGCGCCGGCCCCGCCGCGCCCGTAAGGAGCCCCCGCTGCCTCCCCCTTCCCAGCCCCGCAATTCCTTTGGTTCCTTTTGCCCTCTCGGAGCATTTCCCTTTCCTTCCCTTTCCCATCTCTAATGTACCTTTCTTATCCTTTTCCCATCTCTAAATATTCCCTTTTATCCTATTCCCATCTCTGAATATTCATTTTATTCCTTTCCCCATTTAATATTCCCTTTTATCCTTTTCCCATCTCTAAATATTCCTTTTTATTCCTTTCCCCATCTAACATTCCTTTTTATTCCTTTTCCCATTTCTAAATATTCCCTTTTATCCTTTTCCCATCTCTAAATATTCCTTTTTATTCCTTTTCCCATCTCTAAATATTCCTTTTTATTCCTTTTCCCATATCTAATATTCCCTTTTATCCTTTTCCCATCTCTAAATATTCCCTTTTATCCTTTTCCCATATCTTTTATCCTATTCCCATTTCTAAATACTCCTTTTTATTCCTTTTCCCATCTCTAAAATCCCTTTTATTTCTTTTCCCATCTCTAATGTTACTTTTCTTCCCTCTTTTCCCATCTCTAAAATTCATTTTATTTCCTCTTTTCCCACTTCTGAATATTCCTTTTATTCCTTTTCCCATCCCTAATATTCCTTTTTATTCTTTTTCCATCTCTAAAGTTCCTCTTGTTCCTTTTATCTCACATACCTAAATGCTCTTTTTCTTTCCTCTTTTCCCATATCTAAATATTCCTTTTCTTCCCTCTTTTCCCATCTCTAAAATTCATTTTATTCCCTCTTTTCCCACTTCTGAATATTCCTTTTATTCCTTTTCCTATCCCTAATATTCCTTTTTATTCTTTTCCCATCTCTAAAATTCCCTTTTCTGCTTTTCCCATCTCTAATACTCCTTTTATTTCCTCTTTTTCCATCTCTAAAATTCCCTTTTTTCCTTTTCCCATCTCTAAAATTCCCTTTTTTCCTTTTCCCATCTCTGAATATTTTCTTTTTTTATTGATTTCTCTCTCCAGAGTGGAGCAGAACCACCAAGGTAAGAGCTGCTGTGCTTTGGGGTTTTTGGGATTTTGGTTGTGGGTTTTAGGTGTGGGGTTTTGGGTTGTGGCTTTTGGGGTTGTGGTTTTTTGGCTTTGGGGTTTTGGGGGTTATGGTTGTGGTTTTTTGCGGTTGGGTTTGTGGTTTGTGGATTTGGGGGTTTTGGGATTGTGGTTTTTGGATTTGGAGGTTTGGGGTTGGGGTTTGTGGTTTTTGGGTTTGGGGTTTTTTGGGTTTAAGGCTGTGGTTTTTGGGTTTGGGGTGTTTGGGTTTGGGATTGTGGTTTTTGGGGTTGTGGATTTGGGGGTTGTGGGTTGTGGTTTTTGGGGTTGTGTTTTTTGGGGTTTGGGGGTTATGGTTGTGGTTTTTTGGGTTGGGTTTGTGGTTTGTGGATTTGGGGGTTTTGGGGTTGTGGTTTTTGGGTTTGAGGTTGTGGTTTTTGGGGTTGTGGTTGTGGTTTTTGGGGTTGTGGTTTTTGGGGTTGTGGTTGTGGGTTTTGAGTTTGGATTTTGGCTTTGGTTTGTGCCTTTTGGCTTTGGAGTTGTGATTTTTCCGGTGGTGTTGGGGATTTTTGGGGTTTGGCATTTTTGTGTTTGAGCTTGTGGGGTTTGGGTTTTGGGTTTGGGTTTGGGTGTGGGATTTGGGTTTGTGGGTTTTGGGTTTGGGTGTGTGTTTGGGTGTGGGTTTGGGTGTGGGTTTGGGTGTGGGTTTTGGGTTTGGGTGTGGGTTTGGGTGTGGGTTTGGGTTTGGGTGTGGGTGTGGGTTTGGGTGTGGGTGTGGGTTTGGGTGTGGGTTTGGGTGTGGGTGTGGGTTTGGGTGTGGGTTTGGGTGTGGGTGTGGGTGTGTGTTTGGGTGTGGGTTTGGGTGTGGGTTTGGGTGTGGGTTTGGGTGTGGGTGTGGGTTTGGGTGTGGGTTTGGGTGTGGGTGTGGGTTTGGGTGTGTGTTTGGGTGTGGGTTTGGGTTTGGGTGTGGGTTTGGGTATGGGTTTGGGTGTGGGTTTGGGTGTGGGTGTGGGTTTGGGTGTGGGTTTGGGTTTGGGTGTGGGTTTGGGTGTGGGTGTGGGTTTGGGTGTGGGTTTGGGTGTGGGTGTGGGTTTGGGTGTGGGTTTGGGTGTGTGTTTGGGTGTGTGTTTGGGTGTGGGTTTGGGTTTGGGTGTGGGTTTGGGTATGGGTTTGGGTGTGGGTTTGGGTTTGTGTTTTGGGTTTTGGGTTTGTGTTTTGTGTTTGGGTGTGTGTTTGGGTGTGTGTTTGGGTGTGTGTTTGGGTGTGTGTTTGGGTGTGTGTTTGGGTGTGTGTTTGGGTGTGTGTTTGGGTTTGTGTTTTGGGTTTGCCCATGCCCTGTTCTCTCCGTGTCCCGTTCCTGTTCAGAGCCACTCTCGCTGTCGGCGCCGTGCCCGTGGCGGGGCCAGCTCTGCATCGGGGGGCAGCGCCTGTGCACCATCGGCCTGAGGAGCCAGCGCGGCGCGGGCAGCGTGCCTGCACAGCTGTGAGTGCCACATGAGCCGGGCTTAACACCCTGAGCTGGGCTTAGCACAGCACGGGCAGCGTGCCTGCACAGCTGTGAGTGCAGCTTAACACCCTGAGCTGGGCTTAACACCCTGAGCCGGGCTTAACATGGCATGGGCAGCGTGCCCGCCCAGCTGTGAGTGCAGCTCAGCACCCTGAGCCGGGCTTAACACCCTGAGCCGGGCTTAGCACCCTGAATCCGGGGTCACACACTGAGCCTGGCTTAGCACCCTGAGCCTGGCTTCTCAAACCAAACTTGATTCCTTAACCCAAATCTGGTTCCTCAAACTGAACTTGGATTCTCAAACTCTGAACCTGGTTTCTCCAACTCTAAACCTGGTTTCTTAACCCAAACCTGGTTTCTTAAACTAAACCTGGTTTCCTAACCCAAACCTGGTGTCTCAAACTAAACCTGGTTTCTTAAACTAAACCTGGTTTCTTAACCCAAGCCTGGTTTCTCTAACTAAACCTGGTTTCACGCCCCAAGCCTGGTTTCTTAACCCAAACCTGGTGTCTCAAACTAAACTTGGTTTCTTAACCCAAGCCTGGTTTCTTAACCCAAACCTGGTTTCTCTAACTAAACCTGGTTTCTCTAACCCAAGCCTGGTTTCCTAACCCAAGCCTGGTTTCACGACCCAAGCCTGGTTTCCCAAGCCAAGCCTGGTTTCTCAAACTAAACCTGGTTTCCCAAGCCAAGCCTGGTTTCCCGACCCAGGCCTGGTTTCCCAGCCAGGCCCATTTGTGTCCCTCATGCCTGCTCCCAGTGCTGCTGGGCTGGCGCACTCAGCGATGTGGGGTCACAGCTGCCTGAGGAGATGAAAACGCCTCAGAATAATTCAGTTCTGCCACCTCTGACTAAATCAGTGAGATTTAGTGGCTTAAACCTGGCTTGAACCGTCCCAGGATCTGGGCTGGGAGCGTCTCCAGGCTTTGCACACAGATCCTGGGCCAGCTCTCCTCCAGAGCGTTCTTTGGCTCCCCAGAGCTCCCGGCTCTCCCTGATCCCAAATCCCTGTGTTTGTCCCCTCAGGCCCCCCAGCCTGGACATGCAGCACGTCATGGGAGTGGCTGACTTGAAGAGAAAGCTGCCGGCCTTTGGGCCAGGGAACTCCACCAGGAATGCAGGTGGCTGTGGGATCCCCCAGAGCTCCCAGGAATCCCCTCCATCCCCTGCCAAACCCCATCCCAACCCCAACCCCCTGCCCCAGTCTGCTTGCAGGGCGTTCACTGCAGCCTCTACGAGGTGGAAATATCCCACAGGGACCAGGCCAGAATGGAGCTGCTGCTGGAAAAGCTGAGGGACAAGGACCTGGTGAGTGTTGAGGGAGAAAAGTGGCCTTAAATGGCATTTTTGGTGTCATTTTCCACAGCCAGTGCAGAATGGAATGAATTCCCTGCTTTAAATGGCATTGTCCTTCCTTGTTGCTCTCAAATGTTTCTTTTTTTGTGGCTTATCACCTGGGAATGATTTCTGAAGGTTTTTCCTTGGGATATTTTATTTTTATATTCTGTTTTTTCCAGCACACTTAATTCCATTTTATTCCCTTTTATTCCACTTTATTCCCTTATATTCCACTTTATTCCATTTTATTCCACTTTATTCCACTTTATTCCATTTTATTCAATTTTGTTCCATTCTATTCCACTTTATTCCACTTTATTCCACTTTATTCCACTTTATTCCATTTTATTCCACTTTACTCCATTTTATTCCATTTTATTCCATTTTATTCCACTTTATTCCCTTTTATTCCACTTCATTCCCTTTTATTCCCTTTATTCCACTTTATTCCACTTTATTCCCTTTTATTCCACTTTATTCCACGTTATTCCACTTTATTCCATTTTATTCCATTTTATTCCACTTTATTCCCTTTTATTCCATTTTATTCCACTTTATTCCATTTTATTCCATTTAATTCTACTTTATTCCACTTAATTCCATTTTATTCCACTTTATCCCCTTTTATTCCATTTTATTCCACTTTATCCCCTTTTATTCCATTTTATTCCATTTTATTCCATTTTATTCCCATTTATTTCATTTTATTCCATTGTATTCCCTTGTATTCTCTTTTATTCCACTTTATTCCATTTTATTCCCTTTTATTCCCTTTTATTCCCTTTTATTCCACTTTATTCCATTTTATTCCACTTTATTCCCTTTTATTCCCTTTTATTCCATTTTATTCCCTTTTATTCCCTTTTATTCCACTTTATTCCCTTTTATTCCACTTTATTCCACTTTATTCCATTTTATTCCACTTTACTCCATTTTATTCCATTTTATTCCATTTTATTCCACTTTATTCCCTTTTATTCCACTTCATTCCCTTTTATTCCCTTTATTCCACTTTATTCCACTTTATTCCCTTTTATTCCACTTTATTCCACGTTATTCCACTTTATTCCATTTTATTCCATTTTATTCCACTTTATTCCCTTTTATTCCATTTTATTCCACTTTATTCCATTTTATTCCATTTAATTCTACTTTATTCCACTTAATTCCATTTTATTCCACTTTATCCCCTTTTATTCCATTTTATTCCACTTTATCCCCTTTTATTCCATTTTATTCCATTTTATTCCATTTTATTCCCTTTTATTCCCTTTTATTCCACTTTATTCCATTTTATTCCACTTTATTCCCTTTTATTCCCTTTTATTCCCTTTTATTCCCTTTTATTCCACTTTATTCCATTTTATTCCACTTTATTCCCTTTTATTCCCTTTTATTCCATTTTATTCCCTTTTATTCCCTTTTATTCCACTTTATTCCCTTTTATTCCATTTTATTCCACTTTATTCCATATTATTCCACTTTTATTCCCTTTTATTCCATTCTATTCCACTTTATTCCATTTTATTCCACTTTATTCCCTTTTATTCCATTTTATTCCACTTTATTCCACTTTATTCCACTTTATTCCATTGTATTAAATTTTATTCCATTTTAATGCCTTTTATTTCATTTTATTCCATTTTAAAATAGTTGAAGTATGACTTCAACTATTATATAAGTTAAATAATTTAATTTTTTAAAAAAACCTTATAAGAGAAAATATAACCATTAAAAAAATTATTTTTATTTTTATTTTTATAATGGGGTTTATATATATATATTTATAACCATTAAAAAGTAAAATAATAATAATAATAATAACAATAATAATAAAAATAAAAATATTTATTATTATTTTTATTTTTATATATATAATGGGGTTTATATATATTTATAACCGATAATAATAATAATAATAATAATAATAATAATAATAATAATAATAATATTTTTATTTTTATTTTTATTTTTATTTTTATTTTCATATATATTTTATTTATATATAAAGTTTATATATATATAAATTTATATATATTTATAAGCATTAAAAATTATAATAATAATAATATAATAATAATAATAGTAATAATTCTTTATTTTTATCTTTATATATAATGGGGTTTATATATATATATAACCATTAAAAATTAATAATAATAATAATAACAATATTATTTTTAAATTTTTATTTTTATATATATAATCAGGTTTATATATATTTATAACGATTAAAAAATAAAATAATAATAATAAGAATAATTTTTATATTTATCTTTATTTTTATATATATAATGGGGTTTATATATATTTATAACCATTAAAAAATAATAATAATAATAATTATTATTTTTATATATATAATGGGGTTTATATATATTTATACCCATTAAATAATAATAATAATAATAATAATAATAATAATAATAATTTAATTTTATTTTTATTTTTATAATGGCTTTTATATGTATTTAGATGTTGTGTTTTCCCAAGCTGCTGGAATTTGTGTTCCCCAGGATTCAGGGACAAACCTTTCCCTCTGGGCTGCAGTTCCTGGCAGGGATGGGTTATCGATCCTCCTTAATTCCAGCTTGAGCAGGAGATTTCCTTGGTTTAGGGGATTTTAGGCCTGCCCAAGGAAGGTTTGGTCCCAGCGGGCACGGGAGGCAGGGGAGGAGCAGAATTTGATTTTTGTCTCTGTTTCTTGCAGGCAATCATCAAATTCCTGCAGGACCAGGGCGTCCTCATCCTGCTCACGTCCTCAGCCCTGGCACGCGAGGATGGTGAGGCCAGCCTAAACTGGGCTGCATTCCTGAGGGGTTTGGGGCCTAAACTGGGCCTGGGCTGCAATCCTGAGGGGTTTGGGGCCTAAACTGGGCCTGGGCTGCAATCCTGAGGGCTTTGGGAGCCTAAACTGGGCTGCAATCCTGAGGGGTTTGGGAGCCTAAACTGGGCTGCAATCCTGAGGGGTTTGGGGCCTAAACTGGGCCTGGGCTGCAATCCTGAGGGGTTTAGGGCCTAAACTGGGCCTGGGCTGCATTCCTGGGGGGTTTGGGAGCCTAAACTGGGCCTGGGCTGCATTCCTGAGGGGTTCAGGAGCCTAAACTGGGCCTGGGCCGCAATCCTGAGGGGTTTGGGACCTAAACTGGGCCTGGGCTGCATTCCTGAGGGGTTTAGGGCCTAAACTGGGCCTGGGCCGCAATCCTGAGGGTTTAGGGCCTAAACTGGGCCTGGGCTGCAATCCTGAGGGGTTTAGGGGCCTAAACTGGGCCTGGGCTGCAATCCTGAGGGGTTTGGGGCCTACACTGGGCCTGGGCTGCATTCCTGAGGGCTTTGGGAGCCTAAACTGGGCCTGGGCTGCAATCCTGAGGGCTTTAGAGCCTAAACTGGGCCTGGGCTGCATTCCTGAGGGGTTTAGGGGCCTAAAGTGGGCCTGGGCCGCAATCCTGAGGGGTTTGGGGCCTACACTGGGCCTGGGCTGCAATCCTGAGGGCTTTGGGAGCCTAAACTGGGCCTGGGCCGCAATCCTGAGGGGTTTGGGGCCTAAACTGGGCCTGGGCTGCAATCCTGAGGGGTTTGGGGCCTAAACTGGGCCTGGGCTGCAATCCTGAGGGCTTTGGGAGCCTAAACTGGGCCTGGGCTGCAATCCTGAGGGGTTTGGGGCCTAAACTGGGCCTGGGCTGCAATCCTGGGGCTTTGGGAGCCTAAACTGGGCTGCAATCCTGAGGGCTTTAGAGCCTAAACTGGGCCTGGGCTGCATTCCTGAGGGGTTTGGGAGCCTAAACTGGGCCTGGGCTGCAATCCTGAGGGGTTTAGGGCCTAAACTGGGCCTGGGCTGCAATCCTGAGGGGTTTGGGAGCCTAAACTGGGCCTGGGCTGCATTCCTGGGGCTTTGGGGCCTAAACTGGGCCTGGGCTGCATTCCTGAGGGGTTTGGGGCCTAAACTGGGCTGCAATCCTGAGGGGTTTGGGAGCCTAAACTGGGCCTGGGCCGCAATCCTGAGGGGTTTGGGGCCTAAACTGGGCCTGGGCTGCAATCCTGAGGGCTTTGGGAGCCTAAACTGGGCCTGGGCTGCATTCCTGGGGGGTTACGGCCTAAACTGGGCCTGGGCCGCAATCCTGAGGGGTTTGGGGCCTAAACTGGGGCTGGGCCGCAATCCTGAGGGGTTTGGGGCCTAAACTGGGCCTGGGCTGCAATCCTGAGGGGTTTGGGGCCTAAACTGGGCCTGGGCCGCAATCCTGAGGGGTTTGGGGCCTAAACTGGGCCTGGGCTGCAATCCTGAGGGGTTTAGGGCCTAAACTGGGCCTGGGCTGCATTCCTGAGGGGTTTGGAGCCTAAACTGGGCCTGGGCTGCATTCCTGGGGGGTTTGGGGCCTAAACTGGGCCTGGGCTGCAATCCTGAGGGGTTTGGAGCCTAAACTGGGCCTGGGCTGCATTCCTGCTGGGTTTAGGAACCTAAACTGGGCCTGGGCTGCAATCCTGAGGGCTTTGGGAGCCTAAACTGGGGCTGGGCTGCATTCCTGCTGGGTTTAGGAACCTAAACTGAACCTGGTTTCTCAAACTAAACCTGTTCTTTTAAACTAAACCTGGTTTCTTAACCCAAACCTGGATTCTTAACCCAAACCTGATTTTCCAAACTAAACCTAGTTCCTTGACCAAAAATTGGTTTCTCAAACCGAACGTGGTTTCTTAACCAAATCCTGGTTTCTTATTTAAAACCTTCTTCCTTAATCCAAATGTGGTTTCTCACTCTAAGCCTGGTTTCTCAAACTAAACCTGGTTCCTCACGCTGAACCTGTTTTTTTAAACTAAACCTGGTTTCTCAAACTAAACCTGGTTTTCTCAAGCTAAACTTGATTTCTTAACCCAAACCTGGTTTCTTAACCAAATCCTGGTTTCTTATTTAAAACCTGGCTTCTCAATCCAAACCTGGCTTCTCAATCCAAACCTGGATTCTTAAACTAAACCTGGTTTCTCAAACTGAAACTATTTTTTTAAACTAAACCTGGTTTCTGAACCTGAACCTGGTTTCTCAACAAGAATTAGGTTTCTGAAACCAAGGCTGGTTTCTCACGGGGCCTGGTGTGTGCTTTGCAGGCCTGGAGCGCAGGGAGCCCGTGACCCTGCTGGCCCTGTTCCTGTTCCGCTCCCGCCGCGCCCTGGGCCCCCGAGGTAGGAACTGAGCCAGGCCCAGCCTCGGCCTGGACCCCTGGCCTGAGGGGCCCAGGGCTCTGCAGAAGGTGGAGCTGCTGCTCCAAGGGTGGGGAGTGGGGTGGGACACACCGGGAGCAGGTTTGGGATGTTGGGTGGGATTGGGATGTTTGGTGGGATCCATGTGGAGCAGGTTTGGGATGTTTGGTGGGATCCATCCAGAGCAGGTTTGGGATGTTGGGTGGGACCCACCTGGAGCAGGTTTGGGATGTTTGGTGGGATCCACCTGGAACAGGTTTGGGATGTTGGGTGGGATCCATCCAGAGCAGGTTTGGGATGTTGGGTGGGATCCACCTGGAGCAGGTTTGGGATGTTGGGTGGGATCCATCCAGAGCAGGTTTGGGATGTTTGGTGGGATCCATGTGGAGCAGGTTTGGGATGTTTGGTGGGATCCATCCAGAGCAGGTTTGGGGTGTTTGGTGGGATCCACCTGGAGCAGGTTTGGGATGTTGGGTGGGATCCATCCAGAGCAGGTTTGGGATGTTTGGTGGGATCCACCTGGAGCAGGTTTGGGATGTTTGGTGGGATCCATGTGGAGCAGGTTTGGGATGTTGGGTGGGATCCATCCAGAGCAGGTTTGGGATGTTTGGTGGGATCCATGTGGAGCAGGTTTGGGATGTTTGGTGGGATCCATGTGGAGCAGGTTTGGGATGTTTGTGGGATCCACGTGGAGCAGGTTTGGGATGTTGGGTGGGATCCATCCAGAGCAGGTTTGGGGTGTGGGGTGGGATCCATGTGGAGCAGGTTTGGGATGTTTGGTGGATTCCATCCAGAGCAGGTTTGGGATGTTTGGTGGGATCCATCCAGAGCAGGTTTGGGATGTTTGGTGGGATCCACCTGGAGCAGGTTTGGGATGTTTGGTGGGATCCATCCAGAGCAGGTTTGGGATGTTTGTGGGATCCATCCAGAGCAGGTTTGGGATGTTTGTGGGATCCATGTGGAGCAGGTTTGGGATGTTTGGTGGGATCCACCTGGAGCAGGTTTGGGATGTTTGGTGGGATCCACCTGGAGCAGGTTTGGGATGTTTGGTGGGATCCATGTGGAGCAGGTTTGGGATGTTTGGTGGGATCCATGTGGAGCAGGTTTGGGATGTTTAGTGGGATCCATGTGGAGCAGGTTTGGGATGTTTGGTGGGATCCACCTGGAGCAGGTTTGGGATGTTTGGTGGGATCCATGTGGAGCAGGTTTGGGATGTTTGGTGGGATCCATCCAGAGCAGGTTTGGGATGTTTGGTGGGATCCATGTGGAGCAGGTTTGGGATGTTGGGTGGGATCCATCCAGAGCAGGTTTGGGATGTTTGGTGGGATCCACCTGGAGCAGGTTTGGGATGTTTGGTGGGATCCACCTGGAGCAGGTTTGGGATGTTTGGTGGGATCCATGTGGAGCAGGTTTGGGATGTTTGGTGGGATCCATCCAAAGCATTTGGACATTTCTCCAAGGCTGAGCTTTTTGCTTGCTGATATTTGGAGCTTTTGCCTTCAATGTTTCCTTCCCTTCCCTTCCCTTCCCTTCCCTTCCCTTCCCTTCCCTTCCCTTCCCTTCCCTTCCCTTCCCTTCCCTTCCCTTCCCTTCCCTTCCCTTCCCTTCCCTTCCCTTCCTTTCCCTTCCCTTCCTTTTCCCCCTTTCCTCTTTCCTCCTTTCCCCCTTTCCCTTTTTCCCTTTTCCCTTTTTCCCTTTTTCCCTTCTTCCCTTTTTCCCCTTTCCCCTTTCCCCTTTCCCCCTTTCCCCCTTTCCCCTTTCCCCTTTTTCCCCTTTCCCTTTCCCCCTTCCCCTTTCCCCCTTTCCCCTTTCCCCTTTCCCCCTTTCCCTTTCCCCCTTTCCCTTTCCCCCTTTCCCCTTTCCCTTTCTCCCCTTTCCCCTTTCCCTTTTTCCCTTTTCCCCCTTTCCCCTTTCCCCTTTCCCCTTTCCCCCTTTCCCCTTTCCCCTTTTCCCTTTCCCCCTTTCCCCTTTCCCTCCAGCATCTCTCTGCCCCACTGCAATGACTCAGTGAATTCCCCCTTTTCTAAGTGGCCCGATGATCGCTTTTGTTTTGGTTTTCGCAGAGGAGGAGCGGGATGCCCCGGGCAGGAGGGAGGGCAGTCCCCGGAGCTCGCTGTCCCTGCAGATCGCCTCGGTGGTGCCGGGGCTGCGCTACGCCCTGCGCAGAGCGGCCGCCGCCTCCTCCCGCGGGGCCACGGGCAGCCCCCGCATCCAGGAGCACCTCCAGGAGTACGCAGAGCTCCAGGAGAGCTCCCGGGGTGGCATTCCTGGTGTCCCTGTGCCCTCTCCGTGCCGGGACGGGGATGCTGGCATCCAGGAGTACGCAGAGCTCCAGGAGAGCTCCCAGGGTGACATTCCCGGTGTCCCCGTCCCCTCTCTGTGCCGGGACGGGGATGCTGGCCCTTCCCAGAAGCTCTCGGAGCAATCCCTGGCCCGGCTGCGCCGTTACCTCTCCGACCCTGGCAGCTTCACCCTGGGGATCTCAGCGGCCTTGCAGTGTCTCCGTGGGGCTGCCAGGAATGTGGGAGACGATCCTGGCAATTCCTCCTCCTCCTCCTCCTCCTCGGTGCCCCTGGGTGCTGCTCCTTGCACCAGGGCAGCGGGAGCCGCGCGGGATAAGGGAGAGCTGCTGCCCACCTCTGCTCCAGAGACATTCCTCAAAAGCGTCACCTCTCCCACCAAGCCCTGGGGCCGGGAGGCCAGGAGGAAATCCAGCAGGATCCTTGGGAAGAGCATTCCCAAGGCACCGACACCTCCTGGGGAGAGCAGCAGCAGGAGCAGGGAGGCAGCCAAGAAAAAAACCGGCGTCGCTTCCTCTTGTCCCAAAAAATCGGGGTCCGCGGGCAATTCCAACGAGCCCATGCTGAAACTGGCCAATTTGCAGTTGCCACATGGGAGGAAAAGAGGTGAGTGCTGGAAAAATGGGATTGGTTTGCTCCTCCCACCCAGCTGGGATGCTCAGGGTTCACTGGGAACCATCCAGGAACTTTGTGAGTGCCTGGAGCACCCACATAAATCTCAGGAATGATTCCAGGGAAGCTACCTGGAATTGGGTGCTTCCAGGTCAGATTTTACTTATTAAAATAAATTAATTATATTCCCAATTAAATCAGGATAATGAGGAGTAAAATCACCAAAACCCCTTCCCCGCGTCCCTCCCTTTTCCCCATGAATTTTTAACCCAAAGAATTCCCAAATTTAAACCAACCCCTCCTTTTCCCTGTCCCAGGTGCAGAGGTCCTGGCTGCAGAAATTGTCCACAAACCCCAGTGTGAAGGTGCTGAGAAGGAGAAGGAAAGCTCAGCTCCCAATGGTCCTGCTGTGGAGGCAAAGAGGCCAAAAACCCTGGAAAACGTGGACACAAAGAAGGCTCCTGTCACCGAGAGTGGCTCAAAGCCAGGGAAAAGCAAAGTGCAGAAAAACCTGGAAAACAGAGCAGCAAAACCTCCGGAGAAGCAGCAGGAAGGGAGTGGTGAGAAAAAAATTCCCTTGGGGAAAAAATTCCTTTTAAAGCTGAGCCATTCCATGGCAGGGAGGAAATGAATGGGTTTGGATTGAAGCAGGGAAAATGTCAAATACTGGGGAGAAATTCTGGGATGGAATTCCCAAGGAATCCTCCTGGATCCCTGGAAGTGTCCAAGGCCACTGGGATAATGGGATGAGCCATGGGGTTGGAATGGGATGATCCTTGAATTCCCTTCCAGCATTCCATGATCCAACATTCCCTCGTTTCCTTTGGAGCTCCCAGAGTGCATCCAGCACCTCTCCCATGGGGTGGCTCCTGCCAAACCCCAAAAATCCCCAAAAAAAGCCAGTTTGGCTGTAAAAACCCCCAATTTTTGTGTCTCACTCAGTAATGGGATGAGCCAGGGGGTTGGAATGGGATGATCCTTAAATTCCCTTCCAGCATTCCATGATCCAGCATTCCATGATCCAACATTCCCTCCTTTGGAGCTCCCAGAGTGCATCCAGCACCTCTCCCATGGGGTGGCTCCTGCTAAACCCCAAAAAAATCCCAAAAAAAGCCAGTTTGTCTGTACAAAACCCTCAATCCAAAAATGGATTTTTTTCCCCTTTCTAAATGGATTTTTCCCTTTCTAAATGGGTTTTTTCCCCCTTTCTAAATGGGTTTTTCCCCCTTTCTAAATGGATTTTTCCCTAAGTGGATTTTTCCCTTTCTAAATGGATTTTCCCCCCTTTCTAAATGGATTTTCCCCTTTCTAAATGGATTTTTCCCTTTCTAAATGGGTTTTTCCCTTTCTAAATGGGTTTTTCCCCCTTTCTAAATGGATTTTTCCCTTTCTAAATGGATTTTTCCCCTTTCTAAATGGATTTTTCCCTTTCTAAATGGGTTTTTTCCCCCTTTCTAAATGGGTTTTTCCCCCTTTCTAAATGGATTTTTCCCTAAGTGGATTTTTCCCTTTCTAAATGGATTTTCCCCCCTTTCTAAATGGATTTTCCCCTTTCTAAATGGGTTTTCCCCTTTCTAAATGGATTTTCCCCTTTCTAAATGGATTTTTTTCCCCTTTCTAAATGGATTTTCCCCTTTCTAAATGGATTTTCCCCTTTCTAAATGGGTTTTTCCCCCTTTCTAAATGGATTTTCCCCTTTCTAAATGGATTTTTCCCTTTCTAAATGGGTTTTCCCCTTTCTAAATGGATTTTCCCCTTTCTGAGTGGATTTTTCCCTTTCCAAATGGGTTTTTCCCCTTGTTCCCCCAGAGCGGAAGGCGCTGCCCTCGGAGCTCCCCAGCGAGGCCTCATCCCAGCCCCCTGGAGCAGAAATCCCAAGGAATGTTCATCCCATGGCGATTCCCAGCGTTGCCTTTGCCCTGCCCGGGGACAACAGCGACTCCCACGCCCTGAACCTGCTGGCTGACCTGGCCCTGGGCTCCTGCATTCCTGCCTTTATTCCCAAAGACTCTGGGATGGCCCCCGTGGAACCCGGGGATTCCTGGGAGCAGCGGAGCCCCTCCGAGCCCAAATCCCTGCGCGTGGCCTCCGACCACAGATACCACAGGGCAGACAAGCAGGGCAAGAAACCCACCTCCAGCAAGGTGTCCCCGAGCCAGGCGCTGCCTGAGCCAGCGGATCCCAGCCCGCTGGCCTCTCCTCCCAGGGAAAAAACCTCTGGAATTCTCAGCAGGAGCAGCAGCGCCGCGTTCCAGGTGTTCCCTCCCCGCCGAGCTCCGCCGGCCTGCGAGGCCAGCTCCCACTCCATCATCTCAGCTGAGCATTCCTACGCCTCCCCGCTGCCCGAGGATCCCGGGGCAGCCCCGGATCCCAGGGGGAGCCACCCCAGGAGCGCTCCAGCCGCTCCCTTGGTCGGGAAGGTGCTGCCCTTCCGGCACCAGCAGAGCAGCGCGGCCGAGCCTGCCCGGAGCCAGCTCCCTCCCAGGAGGAAGGAGGAGTTCTCCAGGAGCCACACGGTGAATCTCTGCGGGAATTCCATGAAGGTCACCTGCCTCTGGGAAGAGGAGTATCTCTTCCACCTGGACAGCAGGTACACCAACGATTCCCTGGAGAAAACTGTCATCCGTGCCCTGCATGGGTAAGTCAGCCTGGGGGGCTGCAGGAGTCTGGGAATGGGGTTTCTGTGCCTTTAGCCCTTTGTGCTCCACATCTGTGGGGTTTGTGCCCTGGCTCGCTGTGGTTTCCTTGGAAAGGAGGGTCTGGGGGTGGTGGTGGGGTGACAGAGTGGAGGGGACCCAGCCTCGTGTGCTGGACCCAAAATTCCTCCCCGTCCTGGGGTGATCCACAGTGTGGGCAGCAGGAAAAGGGGGAATTGGGGAATTCTGGCCCTCCCAGGTGAGACCCCACCTGCAGAGCTGCCCCAGCCCTGGGGACAACAGCAGCAGCACCTGGAGCTGCTGGAGAGAGCCCAGAGGAACCCATGGAGCTGCTCCAGGGCTGGAGCCAGGCTGGCAGAGCTGGGAATGTTCCCCTGGAGAAGGGAAGGCTCCAGGGAGAGCTTCCAGCACATTGCAGGCCTGAAGGGGCTCCAGGAGAGCTGCAGAGGGGCTGGGGCCAAGGCCTGCAGGGACAGCACCCAGGGAATGGCTCCCAGTGCCAGAGGGCAGCCAGGGATGGGATCTTGGCAATGAGGAATTCCTGGCTGGGCTGGGATTGCCAGAGCAGCTGGGGCTGCCCCTGCATCCCTGGCAGTGCCCCAGGCCAGGCTGGACACTGGGGCTGGAGCAGCCTGGGACACTGGGAGGTGGCCCTGCCATGGCAGGGCTGGCACTGGGTGATCCTTGAGGTCCCTTCCCACCCAAACCATTCCATGATTCTGCAATTCCCATGGCTCTGCAGCTGGAATCGGTCCCTAAAGCCACGACCCCAAGTCCTCCATCCCTCCTTTGGAGCTCAGATTTCCTCTGTTTTTATTTTTTCCTACAAAAAGCTGGAATCTGCATCAAGCAGTGCGTGCCCCTCTGCCTTGGGGCTGAGCCCTGCAGGGAGCCAGGCATGAACTCTCAGGGATGAACTCCAGGATGAATTTTAGGGATGAATTTCGGGGATGATTTTCAGGGATGGATTTTCAGGGATGAACTCCAGGGATGAATTTAAGGGATTAAATCTCAGGGATGGATTCTCAGGGATGAATTCTCAGGGATGAACTCCATGGATGAATTTTAGGGATGAATCTCGGGGATGATTTTCAGGGATGGATTCTCAGGGATGAACTCCAGGATGAATTTTAGGGATGGATTCTCAGGGATGAACTCCAGGGTTGAACTCCAGGGATGAATCTCAGGGATGAATCTCAGGGATGGATTCTCAGGGATGGATTCTCAGGGCTGAACTCCAAGGATGAATTTCAGGGATGGATTCTCAGGGATGAACTCCAGGGATGGATTCTCAGGGATGAGTTCCTGGGGCTGAGCAGGGGAGGATGAGGATGGTTCCAACTCTCTTTGCCTCCCTTGCCAGGCCCTGGGACCCCAATCTTCCCGACGACGTGGAAGGGATGAAGCTGATCCTGCACATGTGGGTGGCTCTGTTCTACCGGAAGCCCAGCAAGCTCCTGAGCAGCTCCAGGAAGGTGGTGGAGCACAGCAACCCCAGCAAATTCGTCTCCATCAGCAGCTCCGGGGGCTTCCTGGAGCTCAGCGATGACAGCCAGGACTGCTTTGGCTTCGAGACGTGTGCTGCGGACTCGGGCTGGGATCCTGACCAGACTCCCAGCAGCTCCCTGGACCCCAGCCGCCCTGCCCAGGGCGCCTGCCAGCCCCAGAGGAGCCGCGCGCATTCGCGGACGGACGCGGACGGAGCCGCGGGAGCCGTGGACAGCACCGTGTCCTCCTCCTCGGGGGAGCTGCCCTGCACGGCAGGGGAGGAGGAGGAGGAGGAGGAGCCTTCCTCCACCAGCTGTCCCGAGAGCCTGTCCCTGCAGGATCCTCCCAGGGAAAGGCTGGAGCTGCCCGAGGGCGTTCCCGAGGAGAGCGCGGTGAGTGCGGCCTTGGGGCTCCGGGAATGCTTTCTGCTAAAGGAGCAGGGGATCCCCTTAGGAGGAGAGCAAGATGCTCCTCCTGAAAGAACAGGGATGGATTCTCAGGGATGAACTCCAGGGGTGAACTTTGGGGATGAATTTCAGGGATGGATTCTCAGAGATGTTCCTCTTAGAGGAGCAGGATTTTCCTCCTGAAAGAACAGGATGTTCCTCTTAGAGGAGCAGGATTTTCCTCTTGGAAGAGCAGGAGTTTCCTCCTAAAGGAGCAGGATCTTCCTCCTAAAATAACAGGATGTTCCTCTTAGAGGAGCAGGATTTTCCTCCTGAAAGAACAGGATGTTCCTCTTAGAGGAGCAGATTTTCCTCTTAGAAGAGCAGGAGTTTCCTCCTAAAAGAACAGGATGCTCCTCTTAGAGGAGCAGGATTTTCCTCTTGGAAGAGCAGGAGTTTCCTCCTAAAGGAGCAGGATCTTCCTCTCAAAAGAACAGGATGTTCCTTTTAGAGGAGCAGGATTTTCCTCTTGGAAGAGCAGGAGTTTCCTCCTAAAGGAGCAGAATTTCCTCTTTAAAAGAGCAGGATTTTCCTCTTAAAAAATCAGGATGTTCCTCTTAGAGGAGCAGGATTTTCCTCTTTAAAAGAGCAGGATTTTCCTCTCAAAAGAACAGAATGTTCCTCTTAGAAGAGCAGGATTTTCCTTTTAAAGGAGCAGAATTTCCTCTTTAAAAGAACAGGATTTTCCTCTTAAAAAATCAGGATGTTTCTTTTCAAGGAGCAGGATTTTGCTCTCAAAAGAACAGGATGTTCCTCTTAGAGGAGCAGGATTTTCCTTTTAAAGGAGCAGAATTTCCTCTTTAAAAGAGCAGGATTTTTCTCCTAAAAGAGCAGGATTTTCCTCCTAGAAGGAGCAGGAGTTTCCTCTTAGGGAAGCAGAATTTTCCTTTGAGGGGAGAAGGATTTTGCTCTTAGGGGAGGAGGATTTTTATCTCTTAAAAGAGCAGAAATTTCCTCCTAGAGGAGCAGAAGTTTCCTCTTAGAGGAGCAGGATTTTCCTCTGAGAGGAGCAGGTTTTTCCAGAAGAATGGAGACGTGCTTGTGGGGTATCCAGGGAAGCAGGGGTGCTCTCCAAGGGGCAGGAATCCCAAATTAAAGTGTCGAGCTCAGCGCCTGTTCCTGATTTAAATTCGGGGTTTGTGTGTCCTCAACTGAGGGATCAGGGCAGCCCCCAGCATCCCAGAGCAGAATTCCAAATCCAGCACAGCCGTTCCCACGTGGGTTTGGAAAGCTGGGATTTGTGGGCTCAGGAGATTTTCCCCCACACGGGTGCCAGTGCAGTGCTTTGCATCATTTCCCTCATCCCTCCAGTGAAATCCATGAAAATTCCATTCTGGATAAAGCTTGACATGAATTCTTACACTTTCTCCCATCTGCACACGTTCAGGAGTGGGGTTTCTTGGGGTAAACACAAAATGTGGGGATCTGCTGAGATATTTCCAAGCCTGGATTCTCAAACTTTGAAACTTGAACAGAGCAGCAGCTTCCATAGGGCTGGAATCGTTTTGCATGAAGGAAAAAATGTTCCAGTGGTTTTTTTTCCTGCATTTTCCTATGAGGAATGCTTTTTTCTTGTTAACCTGTGGATTGTGTTCCAGGAGGAGCCAGCCAAGGAGGCCCTGCTGGGTGCCAGGATCACCCCCAGCCCTCCCGAGGAGCTCGGCTGTCCCAGCAAATCCCCGGAAAACCCCGGGAGCCAGGCCCCAAACTCCAGCACAGCTCCATGGACAGAGCCCCCCCGTGCCCCCCAGGAAACCGGGGAGCAGCAGCAGAAAGAGCAGCAGGAGGAGGGCTCAGGGAGTGGCCCCGGGCCTCCCGAGGATGAGGAGGGAGCGGGAGGCTCTGGGCATTGCCCGGAAGGTGAGGGTGGCGCTGATCCGCAGCCCGCCTGCGATTCCCTGCCCTTGGAAGCAGCTCCTGGAAGTGCAGAGCCTGGGGGAGCCCCTGAGCAAGGGGAGGAATGCCAGGAGCCCTGGGAGCTCTCAGAAAAGGAGGAGAGGGAGATGGAGGAGGAGGAGGAGAAGAAAGAGAGCGAGGAGTTGGAGGATGAAGGCTCCTTCGTGGGCCCCGTGGGTTTGGTGCTGTCCGAGAGCAGCGATGCCGAGATGGAATGTGAGAAGAATCCAGGGAATTCGGCGTCTCCTGAGAAGTTTGGTGTTCCTGAACGGGGCCCCGTGGCCAGCGCCACCTCCCTGGCACCCCCATGCCCTGAGAGATCCTCGCCAGCGCCCTCAGATGGGGCTGGGACTGTCCCTGGAGCCTTCCCTGAGCAGGTGTCACCGAACCTGGAGGAGCTCCCGGATCCCTGGGACGCTCCGGAGGCAGAGACAGACGGGGTTGGAGCGGCCCCTCTGGCCGGGGTGGGCTCAGCCCACAGCGCCAGCAGGGAGCTGCCCGCGGCCCCTGAGCCCAGCCCTGTCCGTGGGGCACAGCCTGACAGCGTCACGGACAGCCCGGGGCCTGCCGGGGCCGCGCTGGGCTCCGGCCACAGCAACCGGCATCGGGCGCCCTCTGGAGAGCGCTGGGAGCCTGCCGGGAGCGCGGGATCCCCCTGCAGGCCGGGAATGAGCCTGGCCCTGTCCCCCGACACCAGCTCCGTGTGCCTGGCCTCTCCCCAGGGCTCCCTGGATCCGTGGGCTGCTCCAGAGGATCAGCCCGTGGAGAGCCTCCAGTCGCCCTCCCAGAGCGACCTGGGACAGGGCAGCTGCTGCTCCCGGCGGGGTGCGGGTGACGCCGATCCCTGCCCCAATTCCCTGGATGCTGAGGAGTCAGACCGAGGTGGGAACGGGGTTTTGGTGGAGGAACAGCTGGGGAGCCCCTCTGCCAACAGCATGGAGGAGCTGGATGATCCCATGGGAGCAGGAGACGGCCGGGACTCCCCCTTGGAGTACACGGACATAGGAGATGAGTGCGGAGCTGAGGAGAGCCAGGACGTGTTCCCTGGCACGGAGGATTCCCCTGGGAACGACACCGCGAACTCGGAGATGGCAGAGATCCCTCTCCACCATCACCTCCCGGAATCAGAGCCCTCCTCCTCCATCAGGGAGGGCATCTCAGCCATACAGGAGCTCCCCAGGCAGCAGCAGAGCCTCCCAAGCATCCACGGGGACTCAGCTCCCACTTCTCCTGGCGCCGGGGACTCCACCCGCGGCGTTCCCGGCGTGCCGGGCCGGCGGGAGTCGGTGCTGTGCCGCCTCTGGAAGCCGTGCCGGGAAGGAGGAGCCGCGCAGGTGAGCGTGGCTGCCTGGAGCCTGGATGGCTCCTTCCATCCCAGCTGCTCCCGAGCGCTGGCGGAGTCCCCGGCTCCCTGCTCACCCGTGGAGGCGTCCGCAGAGCCGGGATCTGCTCCTCCTTCTCCGTGTGAGCCATGGGACAATCTGGAGCCTGCAGAGCCGGGATCACCTCTCCCTGAGGCGCTCCCTGGGATGCTCCCTCCCACTCCAGACAGTGCACGGTGGGCTGGGAGACATGGCAGCCCCAGGAGCAGCCCCAGGAGCTGTGGCAGCCCCAGGAGCAGCCCCAGAAGCCATGGTAGCCCCAGGAGCCATGGTAGCCACAGGAGCTGTGGCAGCGCCAGGAGCCATGGGAGCCCCAGGAGCTGTGGCAGCCTTGGGAGCCATGGCAGCCCCAGGAGCTATGGTACCCCCAGAAGCCATGGTACCCCCAGGAGCTGTGGCAGCCATGGTAGCCCCAGAGGCCATGGTAGCCCCATGTGTGGTGGCAGCCCCAGGAGCTGTGGAAGCCCCAGAAGCTGTGGTAGCCCCAGGAACCATGGTAGCCCCATGAGTGGTGGTAGCCCCAGGAACCATGGTAGCCCCATGTGTGGTGGCAGCCCCAGAAGCTGTGGCAGCCCCAGAAGCTGTGGTAGCCCCAGGAACCATAGCAGCCCCATGAGTGGTGGCAGCCATGGTAGCCCCAGGAGCGGTGGCAGCCCCAGGAGCGGTGGCAGCCCCAGAAGCCCCGGCAGCCCCAGGAGCCCTGGCAGCCCCAGGAGCCCCGGCCGCCCCAGGAGCCCCGGCAGCCCCATGAGCTGTGGCAGCCCCAGGAGCCCTGGCAGCCCCCAGAGCCCGGCAGGGGATGCCGGAGGGAGCCCCAGGGAGGAGCCCTTCCTGCCAGAGGAGCTGGAAGGAGGCAGCATTCCCAGTCCTGCACCGTTCCCAGCCCAGGAGTGTCCCCTGTGCCAGCCCTGGGATGTGTGTGAGCACAACCCTGAGGGGTCCCAGGTGTTCCCTGATCCTGACTGTGCCGGCGCTGAGGTGGGACAGGGAGAAATTCCTGCTTCTCCCATCCCCTGGGATGAGCCCAGGGATCTCTCTGGAGAACACCTGGAGTTCAGTGATGCTGAGGATGTTTTGGATGTGCTCCCAAGGGAAGAGCAGCTCCCAAGCCAAGACACACACGAGGGCTTGGCCTTTGAAGATCCATTGGAGAATTCCTTTGGTGACTCAGACCAGGAATATTTGGAGGGGAATTCTCACTCCCCTCTTCCAAGCAGGAGTTCCTGCATCATGAGATCCATGGATGCTGCAGGAGCAAGGACTACCTGGGACAGCTCCTCCGGGAGCTCCGTGCCCACGGAGGAGCCCGGGGAGGCCTGGGACTGGGATGTGCCCGTGGATCCCGGGAGCCTCGTGGTCACCAGGCAGTGCCAGGAGAGGCTGGAACATTCCCAGCTGCCCCGGGGGCGCGGCCACCGTGCCCGCCAGTCCCACCTGGCCCGGTCCCTGCTGGGGACCTGGAGGGGCCTGGAGGAAATCACCCAGAACACTTTGGACATGGAGTGTCTCCGCTTCCATTATAAGCTAAAAGAAATCCTAAGGAATGGCCAGCCCTCCTTTTCTACCTCCAAAAGCCTCTTCCCGAGGGACTTTGCTCCGCACATGCCGCTGTCCCCGCGCAGCAGGAGCCCCCTGCGGGTGACGATTCCCCCCTCGGACGGGTGGCCCCGCGCCCGCAGGGGCCCTCGGGCCGCCAGGAGGGCCCGGAGCCGGGAGCGCGGGGCCGCGCTGCGCCTGGCCCGGCTGCGGCACCGGCACGGCCCGGGGCCAGAGCCAGAGCCAGAGCCAGAGCCACGCGCGGACGGGAACGGGGCCGGGGCCGTGGCCGGCATCCTGCGCGAGTTCTCCGAGTTCCAGAGGGTGCTGCTGGCCGGGGCCCGGGCCGGGAGCGCCGCCGCGGGGCAGGGGGAGGCCGCGGGCAGCCGGGCGGGGCGGGCCCGGCCCCGCGGGACGGCGGCGTTCCAGGGAATGGTGGCGGAGCTGCGCGGGGCCCTGCGCTGCCACCTGCGCCGCGTGGCCGCCCGCCGGCAGCCGGGAATGTTCTACCTGCTGGAGACCGGGCAGCAGCCCTTCTTCGACAGGGTGAAGGTGCGAGCCGCTCGGGGACCGGGGCGAGTGGGGTGGGTGGGGTGGAGTGGGGTGGGTGGGGATGGATTGGGATGGATTGGGATGGATTGGGATGGTGGGGATGGATTGGGATGGGTGGGGATGGGTGGGGATGGATTGGGGATGGATGGAGATGGATTGGGGTGGATGGGGATGGATGGGGATGGATGGAATGCATTGGGATGGATGGAGATGGATTGGGGTGGATGGGGATGGATGGGGATGGATGGAATGCATTGGGATGGATCGGGATGGGTGGGGATAGATTGCGATGGATGGGGATGGATGGAATCAACTGGAATGGATTAGGGTGGATCAGGATGGACTGGGGTGGATGGAATGGATCAGGATGGATGGGGATGGATTGGGATAGATGGGGATCAATGGAATGGATCAGGATGGATCAAGATGGATGGAATGGATTGGAATGGATTAGGGTGGATCAGGATGGATGGGGATGGATGGAATGGATGGGGATGGATTAGGGTGGATTGGGATGGATGGGGATGGATGGAATGGATCAGGATGGATCAGGATGGATCGAGATGGATGGAATGGATTGGAATGGATTAGGGTGGATCAGGATGGATGGGGATGGATTGGGATAGATCAGGATGGATGGGGATGGATTGGGATAGATCAGGATGGGCAGCTCCAGGGGAGAGCTGAGGGTGGCAGGAGCAGGGAAGCTTGGGCAGCCTGACAGGGATGGTTTGGGAGCCAGGGGCCACCTTGGCTCCCAGTGCCAGGAGTTGGAATCACAGGCACAGGAGCCTTGGGATTGAGTCATTGGAGAATCATGGAATGCTTTGGGTGGGAAGGACCTTAGGGATCATCCAGTTCCAACCCCATGGCAGGGACACCTCCCACTGTCCCAGGCTGCTCCAGCCCCAGTGTCCAGCCTGGCCTTGGGCACTGCCAGGGATGCAGGGGCAGCCCCAGCTGCTCTGGCAATTCCAGCCCAGCCAGGAATTCCTCATTCCCAATATTCCATCTAAATCTGCTCTGGCTGATTTGAAGTCCAAGCCTCTCCCAGCACTGCCAAGGCCCCCATGTCCCCAAGTGCCACATCCATGTTCCTTTTACATCCCCATGTGCCTTTTCCATCCCTGCAGGGCTGGGGGCTCCCCATTGCCCTGGGCAGCTCATTCCCCTTCCCATCCCCGTGCTCCCAGGGAAACATTCCCCACCCAGGCCTGCCCTGTGTGTGTTGCAGGCCCTGCTGACAGCAGAGGGGTTTGTGAGGATGGAGCCCCTGAGCTTCTGCCGAGCCCAGCGCGGGGACAGCGAGCGGCTGCTGGTCATCATCAGGAACGAGGACATCGCCTCCCACATCCACACTGTGAGCCTGAGGGCCCCTGCTCCTTCCCTCAGCACTGGGATTCATTCCCAGGATCCATTAAAAATGTGGGAGCAGCCCAGCTCAAAGCACTGAGGCTGAGCTTCCCTGGCCCAGCCTCCCCTGACTCAGCAGTTCAGGGAATGTTTCATCTCTGCTGGGTTGGGATGTGAGGACAGGAATGTTGGGCTGGGCTGGGCTCCCTGGGCTGAGCTGGGCTGGGCTGGGCTCCCTGGGCTGGGCTGGGCTCCCTGGGCTCCCTGGGCTGGGCTGGGCTGGGCTCCCTGGGCTCCCTGGGCTCCCTGGGCGGGGGCAGTTCCCAACTCGCTGCTCTGGAGCAGGTGCCGTGCCTGCTGGAGCTGAAGCGCTGTCCCAGCGTGGTGTTTGCCGGCGTGGATGAGCCCGAGGAGGTGACGGGTGACACATTCCAGGAGCTCTTCCAGGCCGGAGGGTTCGTGGTGTCTGACGAGGAGCTGCTGGAAAGGGTGACCCTGGGTGAGTCTCACTGACATTCCCAAACCTCCCCCTGCTTCTGTTTCCAGGGGGATTCTGGCCCTCCCTCTGACTCCATCCCTCTCTCGGGGATGGGGTGCCCAGCTCAGGGGTCCCCAGAGCATCCCAGGACAGGGCAGAGCTGTCCCAGGGTGTTTGTTTGGCCTGGAGACTCATGGAGTGCTTTAGGCTGGGAGAGACCTTAAGGATTATCCAATTCCATGGGCAGGGACACCTCCCACCGTCCCAGGCTGCTCCAGCCTGGCCTTGGGCACTGCCAGGGATGCAGGGGCAGCCCCAGCTGCTCTGGCAATCCCAGCCCAGCCAGGAGTTCCTTCCCAGGGAATACTGGGAGTTCCTTCCCAGTATGCAGTGGAACAAGGAGGAGAACTTGCTGCTGCCTTCAGCTCCTTAGTGGGAAGTGGCCCAGCAAACGGAGCCACCTCTTCTGGGAGATGCTCTGTGAGGTGACAGGGAAAGCTGCACTTGTCCCTTCAGATATCAGGGAAAAACTCACGCCAGGAGATGACCCCAGTTCCCCACCCTGTGCAGTTGGAGTCTCCATCCTTGCAGAGGCTCAGAGCTCCCCCAGGTGGCCCCACTTGGAGCAGGGCTGGGCCCAGAGACCCCCAGGTCCCCCCTGCCACCCACGCTGAGCTCTGGTGTCCCCTCAGGCCAGCTGAAGGAGGTGGTGAAGGTGCTGGAGAAGCTGAACGGGAGCGGGAGGTGGAAGTGGCTCCTGCACCACAGGGAGAGCAAGAAGCTCAGAGGAGACCTCAGGTAAGGGCTCTGCCTGGAGGGTGGGGATGGCTGGGATGGAGCAGCCGGGCTCGGGGCCTGGAGAGCAGCAGGTGGCCGGGAACGCTGTCCTGGGTGTGATCCTGGCTGGGGCAGAGCTCTGCCAGCTCTCCTTGCTCCCTGCTGGGCTTCCAAACGGCTCCTCCCTGGCTCCTGGGCAGAGGTGCCCTCAGGGAGTGCTGCAGGCTCCTGCAGAGGCACAGACTTCCCTTGAGGAGCTGCACATTCCCAAAGCTCCCAAAGCAAACCCAAAGAGCTGCACATTCCCAAAGCTCCCAAAGCAAACCCAAAGAGCTGCACATTCCCAAAGCTTCCAAAGCAAACCCAAAGAGCTGCACATTCCCAAAGCTCCCAAAGCAAACCTCCCTCCCTCCCCAGCAGCTCATCCCAGCTCCTGGCACACCCCTGGAGCTCAGGGCACCTTCCTGGGGCTCTGCCCCCTCTGCTCCTTTTCCTGCCCCATCACAGCTGGGATTTGGGGAGGGATGGGGGCCTGAGCTGGGGGTGCAGAGAAGGAATTGCTGCTCCAGTTCCCACCAGGAATGGTTGAAGATGGAACTGCTCTGGCCTGGATTCATCCATGGGTGGGTGAAGTGAGAAAACTCCTGGGTTGGGATAAGGAATTTTAACAGGGAAAGGAAGAGCTGGGAAAACCAAGGGATTCATCCCCATTTCCCATCACAGGCCATCCCCAGGAAGGCCAGGCTCCATCATCAGCCCCTCTTCCTTCTCCTCCTCCCAGCTTTATATCCTGAGCCTGATTCCAGGCTCTGGAGCACCCCTTGGGACAGGGGCACTCACCTGTCCTGGCCTTGTGCCCCCCAGGCCTGTGGGGTGAGTGAGGAGCAGCCTTGGCTTTCCAAACCCTGCTCCAGCAACAACAAAACCTCCCTGACCCACCCACAGCCCCCAGCACAAACCCCAAACCAACCCCTGAGGCAAAAATGAACCGACCCCAGGCAAAACCAGCACAGGCAGCCCTGGAGCGGGGGGAATTTGCCACTTTGGGTCCAGAAATCACCCGTGGGGCTGGAGAATCCACCTGGAAGGGCGGATGGGGCTGGAGAATCCACCTGGAAGGGCGGATCCCACCCTCCCTGCCCATCCCCTGAGCCGTGCCCCTCTCTCAGCAGGGCCGATGGCAGCGCCCAGAGGAAGCAGCTGCTGCTGAGGTGGTGCCAGGGGGCAGAGCTGCTGGAGCTGCTGCCCTTCCACGGCTGCGACTCCGCGGCTGAGCCCCCGCGCGCCCAGTGCCTGCTGGGGCTGCAGGCGCAGCACGTCCGCGCCAGGTTCGCCGTGTACCTCACAGGTGAGGCCATCCCCGGCCCTGCAGCTCTGAAAGTGCCCTGGAAAGGGGTGGGGAGGGATAAAAAATCCCTGTTCTCCTGCGGGAATCGCCTCTTCCCGGTGCGGGTCAGGTGTGGGTGGTGAAAAGGAATTGGGGGTTTTTGGAGGTTGATGAGTTCCGGGGGTTTTTGGAGCCGTGGGTGGCTGAGGCTGTTGGCAGAGCAGCAGAGCAGCCACGGTGGGGTTCAGGGATGTTTCCTCCTTTGTTGGCATTAACGGAGCTGCTGCTCCTCCCCTTGCAGAAAATCCCAGCAGCAGCTGCAGGGAGATGCTGGAAAGCAAAGGAATTCTTGTGGCTGACATCGCCACCTTCCTCGGGACGGTGCAGAAAGTGGCTGCTCCCTTCAGAAGAAGCTACTGGTAAGAGGGGAAAGCTTGGGATTGATCCCAGAAAGCTGGGGACAGCTCAGGGCTGGCTGTGGGGGGGCCAGCAGGGAGCTGGGATCATCCCAAAGTGCTGGATGTGGGATCTGCCAGTCAGCACTCTGATCCCTGCAGCTGGATCCAGGAGAGCCATGCCTGGAAAACGGGAAAAACTCCAGGCCCGGCCCTGGGGCGGCTCTGCAGGAGGCTCAGAGGGTGCCAGGCACTGACCTGGGCCACATCTCTGTGTTGCAGGTGACAAAGTGAAGCCACCAGGACACGGCTCCTCCCCAGGCCCTGTGGCACCAGTTTGGGCACCCCGGTCCTGTGGGGGACATCCCCAGCACCCAACCCAGTGGATCCCCACCGTCCCAATGGATCCCAACCATCCCAGCCAATCCCAGTGCATCCCAGTGATTCCACTGGATCCCCACCACCCAACCCAGTGGATCCCCACCATCCCAATGGATCCCAACCATCCCAGCCAATCCCAGTGCATCCCAATGATTCCACTGGATCCCCACCATCCAACCCATCAATCCCAGTGATCCCAGTGGATCCCCATCATCTATCCCAGTCAATCCCATCAATCCCAGTGGATCCCCACGATCCCAGTGGATCCCCCCCATCCAAATCAGTGGATCCCCACCATCCATCCCAGTCAATCCCATCAACCCCACTGGATCCCAGTGATCCCAGTGGATCCCAGCAGCTGCTGGGTGTGGGGGAAAGTCGGTTTTAGCTCTGTACATAAATCTTATTTAAAGGTGGGAAATGCAAACCCTCAGGGGGTTCATTCCCTGCCATCCAGTCTCACATAGGAAAGGTTCTTTTAAACGGTACAGATAAATTATTGGAGTGGTTTCGAGTCTCTTCCTGCAGCTGCCATTAGAGCAGGCAGATGAATTTCCCAAAGTCTACTTGAAGATGAGGAATGAGAACAAACCCCTTTCCACGTGGTCGTTGCTGTTCAGGCCCACACTACATTTCAGCTCACCCCCGTTGCCTCCTGGTACTGGTTCCCTGCTGGGACTCGTGGATCCCAGCACTGGAACCCCTGTAAATAGCGGGAAGCCGGGCTGCAGAACAGAATAAGCTCTTTTATTTATGGGGGAGAGGAGCAGCCCAGCCCCGTCCCCACCCGGCTCTGCGGGGCAGGGGCCTCCTTCAGCTCGTTTTTAAATGCCAGAGGCCGCTCTGTACAGGATGACTTTGTAAAGAGTTTGATTAATAAAACCTCCGAAATAATGGATGTGCACAGCTCTGCTTTCTGGAGAGGGGACCAGCATCCAGCCTTTCCCAACAGGGAAAGGGAGGGCACGGGATTTTCCAGCTGGGACAGAGGTGGGGAAAGCAGCAAGGAGTGAGCAGGACCGTGGTGGGCTCCTGGATGATGGATCCCATCGTGCTTCCCTGCAGGAAGGATGGAAGAACCAGGGGAATGACCAGGTTACAGCAGGTAGGGATCATGGGATCATTGATTTTCCACCTGGTTTATGGGCATGGCACAGAGGGAGCTGCCCCAGCCCCACTCCCAGCAGCCAAGGGTGGGAATTGCTCCTGCCAGTGGCACCTCAGGAATTCTGCCAGTGGCACAGAGGGAATGGCTCCTGCCAGTGGCACAAAGGGAATGGCTCCTGCCAGTGGCACCTCAGGAATCGCTCCTGCCAGTGGCACCTGGGGAATTGTTCCTGCCAGTGGCACAAAGGGAATGGCTCCTGCCAGTGGCACAAAGGGAATGGCTCCTGCCAGTGGCACAGAGGGAATGGCTCCTGCCAGTGGCACCTGGGGAATCGTTCCTGCCAGTGGCACAAAGGGAATTGCTCCTGCCAGTGGCACCTCAGGAATCGCTCCTGCCAGTGGCACCTGGGGAATCGCTCCTGCCAGTGGCACAAAGGGAATGGCTCCTGCCAGTGGCACAAAGGGAATTGCTCCTGCCAGTGGCACAGAGGGAATGGCTCCTGCCAGTGGCACCTCAGGAATCGCTCCTGCCAGTGGCACAGAGGGAATTGCTCCTGCCAGTGGCACCTCAGGAATCGCTCCTGCCAGTGGCACAAAGGGAATTGTTCCTGCCAGTGGCACAAAGGGAATTGCTCCTGCCAGTGGCACAAAGGGAATTGTTCCTGCCAGTGGCACAAAGGGAATTGCTCCTGCCAGTGGCACCTCAGGAATCGCTCCTGCCAGTGGCACAAAGGGAATTGTTCCTGCCAGTGGCACAGAGGGAATCGCTCCTGCCAGTGGCACCTGGGGAATTGTTCCTGCCAGTGGCACAAAGGGAATTGTTCCTGCCAGTGGCACAGAGGGAATGGCTCCTGCCAGTGGCACAGAGGGAATTGTTCCTGCCAGTGGCACAAAGGGAATGGCTCCTGCCAGTGGCAGCTGGGGAGGAGGAAGTGCCAGGGCCCCGTCTGGGAGGAAGGAGAGGGGAAGCCGCAGGCGGGCTCAGCTCAGCCTCGGGACCGCGATAGGATCAAAGCCCAGTTCCTGTGTGGGAACGGTGCCAGGGGGAGCCCGTGCCACCCTGGAGAGCTGCTCCAAGGCTTTCCCTGGGTTCTCCTGGCACTTGGCACGGCTGTGGCAGCCAGGGAATGGGGAAGGATCACCCGGGATTGAGCAGCTCGTGCTGGGGACGGAGAGCAGCTGAACAGGGATTATTGCTGCTGCTGCTGTTTCCAGCTGTGGCACTGGGTGGCTGCTGCAGGAACAGGGACTGTGCCAGGGCACAGCCTGAGCCACAGCTGCCCCACCAAACGCAGCCAGAGCAGCACAGCCTGGAAAGCAGCACGGAACCAGGAAATGCCTCCTGCAGGAAACGCTCCCGTCTCAGCCTGAGCGGGCAGAGCTGCTGCTGCAGGATCTCAGCCTGGAGCTGCTGCTCCCGGAACTGCAGTGAATCAGACCAGAGGCCAGGAGTGGTTTCCAGAATTTGGCTTTACTTCGCAGTACAGAAATCATTTGGAGCCTTCAGGAGACACGAGAAGCACAGGCTCTGTCATGCCGATACCGCAGCGCCGTTTGGTCCATCCGAGAAGCCACCAGGGGACAGAAAATACTTCCACATCTTGCCTGCTCTGTAATTTGTTCTCTCAATTTTATTAAGATTAAAACACAAAGGAGCCTGAGGCACAGCTGTGTCCCAACCGATGTAAACGGGTTTAGAAGCTTAAGTGGAGGTTAAGTTCTGTGCCCAGAACGAAGCCAACATTTGCTGCTACAATAGGTGTGGGCTTTGTCCATGATACAACTTTGCCACAGAGTTAAGATTGATGGGAGAGACTTTTAGGGATGCTGTCCACAATAATGGAGTGCTCAGTTTCTATTTTCCTTGATATCAGGTTTGAGTGACATCAGCGTCACATCTACGAGCTCACCAGAAGCACAGGATTGTGAAGGATGTTTTACAAATGATTAAAAAGACAAGGTAAGACACAGCTGTCAATGAGTTATTTCAAATCTGCACCCACGTCTACGTCTGCAAAAATAATAATAATAATAATAGTAAGTTCAGTCTGCCTTTTGCTTACGAGGTTAGTCAGGAATATCAGTCAGGAATTTGCCAGATTCTGGACAGCAGCCCTACTAGAATGAAATAATTAACACATGATATCCAAAAAGGGAACATTACCAGTGCAGTACTCTTCAATCTCTCAGAGATGGGATTACAAAAGCAGGCCTTACAATATTGAATTTCGTACAGTGTTCATTAAGTTCCTTATATATTCATATTAGCCGATTTAAACTTCTCCTAATTAGAGACTCTCATTACTGCTGCTCCTCCTCCCCGTAGATGTCGTTCTTCTTGCGTTTCATCTCCTCGAAGTCGAACTCTGATCCCATCATCCTCTTGTAAATATCTTTGATGTCGTCGCACGTCGTCTCGAAGTGGGTGGTGGCGTCGTAGGTGCGCGAGATGAAGATCTGGAAGCAGAAGCAGCGTTGGAGCCCGAGCTGGGGCCCGTCCCCCCCGGCCCGGCTCAGCCCTCACTCACCTGGCTCTCGGTTCCCGGGTCGGTGGGTGCAAACAGGTCACTGATGCTCACAAACCTGCAGAACGGACAAAAGCCCCGGGTTGGTTTGGGCTGCTTTGGAAAAAGGACGGGCTCAGAGTGGGAGCGCTTGGGTGCGAGGGCAGCGCTCGGGTGCTGAGCACGCTCGGCCTCAAGAGCTCTTGGAAGCCTCCAGCTGTCCCAGCAGAGGGGACAGGGGCTGGCTGAGGACTCACTTCTGCTCAATGGGCTCCAGGAGGTCCAAGGCCGGCTTGATCTCCTTCTCCGGGTCTGCGGTCTCCACGGTGGTGCTGGCGATGGCGATGTACTTGCCCTGCGCCGCCACGTTGTGGGCAGAGGAGATCATGCACACGTAGATATCTGGGGGGACAGGGCACAGCTGCAGCCCAAAACCCCCTCCAGCTGCAGCCCAAAACCCCCTCCAGCCTCAGCCCAAAACCCCCTCCAGCCTCAGCCCAAAACCCCCTCCAGCCTCAGCCCAAAACCTCCTCAGCCTCAGCCCAAAACCCCCTCCAGCTGCAGCCCAAAACCCCCTCCAGCCTCAGCCCAAAACCTCCTCAGCCTCAGCCCAAAACCCCCTCCAGCCTCAGCCCAAAAACTCCTCAGCCTCAGCCCAAAAACTCCTCAGCCTCAGCCTAAAACCCCCTCAGCCTCAGCCCAAAACCCCCTCCAGCCTCAGCCCAAAACCCCCTCAGCCTCAGCCCAAAACCCCCTCCAGCCTCAGCCCAAAACCCCCTCAGCCCAAAACCCCCTCCAGCCTCAGCCCAAAACCCCCTCCAGCCTCAGCCTAAAACCCCCTCAGCCCAAAACCCCCTCCAGCCTCAGCCCAAAACCCCCTCAGCCTCAGCCCAAAACCCCCTCAGCCCCATCCCAAAACCCCCTCAGCCCCATCCCAAAACCTTCTCCAGCTGCAGCCCAAAACCTTCTCCAACCTCATCCCAAAACCTCCTCCAGCTGCAGCCCAAAACCTCCTCCAGCCCCATCCCAAAACCCCCTCCAGCTGCAGCCCAAAACCTCCTCCAGCCTCAGCCCAAAACCTTCTCCAACCTCATCCCAAAACCTCCTCAGCCCCATCCCAAAACCTCCTCCAGCCCCATCCCAAAGCCCTGCCCACATCTCTTCCCACTGCCCTGACACCTGGCAGCCCCTGGATGGTTTGGAGAACCTGCAGTGAGTCCCATGCCCTACATGCTCTCATCTCCTGCTTGAGCAGCCTGGACATGGGAGATCCCCAAAATTCAGTTTCCCCAAATCTGGGGGGATTCCCAGTGCTCTGTTCCATGCCGACAGCCCCTCCCCTCAGCCCTCCCCACCTGTCCCAGTCTGGGGCATTTCCTGCCGCAGGTTCCTCACCAGGTTTCCCAACCACAGGCTCGTCCCACCTCCGTCCCCTAAGCGCAGCTCAGCCCTGCTGGGCCCTGGCAGCCCCTGGGGCAGGGCAGGAGCTGTCCCTGGCCCTGTCCCAGGGTGACCCCAGCTGACCCGCCCTGCACACACCTGATTTCCGGTTGACCTGGTTCTGTGGAATGATGATCTGGCACGAGTTGGCATCGTTTGTGTTCTTGATGGGGTGGCTGAGGATGCAGATGACCCGGATCACCTGGCCCACCTTGGTGACACGGTCTGACACGTAGCTGGGGTCGCAGATGAGCTGTTTGCAGCGAGCCACCTGAGCACCAACGTGGAGACATCAGCTCACGTCAGAAACGGTTCCTCCAGTCATAACTCACAGTTTATCAGTCTGAAGCCTCCAGGCTGCACACACTCTGGTCTCTGGCATGCATTGTCACCTCTGTTCCTGGCCAGGACTCGTCATTCCCACCCCAAGGGACGCGTTATCCCAGCAGCAAGTGCTCAGTGTCCCACCGGTGCCCACTCAGCGCTCCCAGCTCTGTCCAGCCAGGTGCTGGGGAGGCTGCAGACAGGCCACGTGCCAGCTGTCAGAGCAGCTGGGAGTGCCAAGGGCAGAGCTGGACACGAGGAGCAGCTCCCTCCCCGAATTACTCCCTGCCAGCCCATGGAGACTTCATCCCAACTCCTGGAGCAGGGATGCCCATCAGACTCTGCCCATCAGGACATTGTGACAAGAGCTCCAGCCCAGCACGTTGGCCCTTGGGCTTAAAAAGAAAGGGTTTTGTGTGTGTTTGTTGTGCTCGAACCCAAAAGATGGGGGTTCTGAGGGGCAGGTGGGGAGGGGAGCAGGGAAGGGGGCAGGGTCCATACCTCCCCCTCAGACTTGACCCCGACCACTTTGCCGTTCTCTATGACGATCTCCTCGATGGGCTTGTTGAGCATGTAGGTGCCTCCATAGATTGCACTGAGCCTGCAACAGGAAAACCCTTCAGCACCTCCAGGGCTGGAGCTCAACAGCCCTTGCAGGGTCTGCTCCCCTTGGATAAAGCCCTCCTCAAAACCCTCTGCTCAAACAAACACAAGGCATAAACACTCTGCCAACAGCATCTCTCAGCAAATCCAGAGGGGAACAAGCCCACAAAGAAAGAACCTCACGTGGAGGAACCACCTCTTAATTAAGTGCAAGAACCATTAAGGACCACAGTATTTTGTGCAGCATCACATTCTGGAAGCTCAGTGACTCCACACACACCCAACTCCAGTGCACACCCCACTGGAGGGAAGCCAGAGTGAAAGCCAGAGTGAAAGCAAGTGAAGCTCACCTTGCAAACCCCTGGGGCAGCTCTCCAAGGCCATAGAGGGGGTACAGGTAGGGGCTCTTCCCGTACCGAGCCAGTGACTCGCTGTACAGCTTGATCCTGTTGATTGTTTCTTGGCAGGGTTGATCTAGATAGCTGCAAGGACAGTTACACCATTTGGGATGCTCCCAAACCAGCACTTCCAGCACAGCACCCCAGGGAGCACAACACTGACTTCCCAGGACGTTTCCTTCCCCACCCTCCAGCTGCTCCTGGCAGTGCTTCCCTGGCTGGTCCCTTTAAGGAGCATTTGGTGGTGGCACAAGTTTTACCCAGGACCCCTCCAAGTTCAAAATAACAATAATCAATCCCATCATAACCCCAAACCCTGGGATTTGGGAGAGCAAATCACTTACTCATCAGTCCTGTAGAGAGCAAGGGCATGGCCTGTGAAGTCAATGACATCCTGGCCCAGGTCAAACTTCTTGTACACATCCCTCATGGTGGTTTTCTTGGGGTCCACGCCCTCGAAGGTCCGCGGGTCGTTCTCGTCAAAGTTGGCCACGTACACCAGGAACTTCCTGAAGCGGCGCTTCTCAAACAGACCCATCAAACCTGAACCAGGGGTTGGGAGAGCTCAGAACAGGGGCTGGGAGAGCTCAGAACCAGGGCCTGGGAGAGCTCAGAACCAGGGCCTGGGAGAGCTCAGAACCAGGGCCTGGGAGAGCTCAGAACCAGGGCTTGGGAGAATTCAGCAGAACCAGGGGTTTGTGAGAGTTCAGCAGAACCAGGGTTTGTGAAAATTCAGAACCAGGGGTTGTGAGAATTCAGAACCAGGGGTTTGTGAGAGTTCAGCAGAACCAGGGTTTGTGAGAATTCAGAACCAGGGGTTTGTGAGAGTTCAGCAGAACCAGGGTTTGTGAGAATTCAGAACCAGGGGTTTGTGAGAATTCAGAACCAGGGGCTGTGAGAGTTCAGCAGAACCAGGGTTTGTGAGAATTCAGAACCAGGGGTTTGTGAGAGTTCAGCAGAACCAGGGTTTGTGAGAATTCAGAAGCAGGGGTTTGTGAGAATTCAGAACCAGGGGCTGTGAGAGTTCAGCAGAACCAGGGTTTGTGAGAATTCAGAACCAGGGGTTTGGCAGAACTCAGACCCTCAGTGACTTTGTGGCTTTCCCATTATCAGCAGTGGGCAAGAACCCCTGAGTGTTGAAACAAGGAATGGTTTGGGTTGGAAGGGACCTTAAAGGGCCTTAGTTCCACCCTATGGCAGGGACACCTCCCCCTGTCCCAGGCTGCTCTAAGCCCCAGTGTCCAGCCTGGCCTTGGATGCTGCAGGGATCCATCCAGGGGCAGCCACAGCCGCTCTGGGAATTCCATCCCAGCTCCTGCCCACCCTCCCAATCAGGAATTCCTTCCCAAGATCGTGTCTAACCCTGCCCTCCTTCAGCCTAAGGCCATTCCCCTTTGTCCTGTCCCTCAAACCCCAAACAGGAGGCTGGACAAGGCACCATTTCTGCGCTTCAATTCTCCACAAATTGCAGAAGCAAGACTGGAAACGTGAGGGCAGAGGCAGCACCTGCACTCATGCCAGGATGAGTGTCCTGGAGAGCACACAGGAGACGTGGCCAGAAGAAGGAATTGCTGATCCCTTCAGCACACAGGAACACCTGCCATGAGGAAGGCTCAGACCACACACTGGGGGCCTTCACTGCAGGAGTCACTTTAGCAGAAGATGTTTCAGAGGTGCTGCTGAACACAGCCCACGTCTGGAGCTCATGGAATGCCCTCTAGATCCTACTGGATTTCACCACACTGTTATTAGCTTTATTTGAGCAGTGAAATCTAAGTAGGCAACAATTAAGGTTTGAGGTGGCACAGGTCAGAATTAGTCATTCCAATTTGCCTGCAATGTTTTTCACACACACAATTCCAACGAGGACATGACATCAAATATTTATGGCAGAGCTGGGAGATGAGCCCCAGATGGAACCTCCTGAGGAAGGAAAACACTGCCAGGTTCTCAGCAGAGTCTCACTGAACAGGCAGCTTGGAAGCTCCAAGAAAACAGGGCTCAGCAAACCCAAGGCTCACAGCAAGGGGTGTTTGCAGAGAAAGAGGTGCAGGAGAACCCTGAGGATGCTCCTTAACGCATGAGGAGCACCAAGAATATCCCAAGGGATGGGTTTGCCTCTGTTTAGGGCATTCAGAGGGAACAGAAAAGGTGCAGCTACTCACTGGAGGCCAAAGCTTCTGCCTCAGTGGAAGGAACTTTGTAGATCTTTCCTCCCTTGTAGACGAAGCTGCCCTCGATCACCTTGAAGTCCAAGTAACGAGTGACTTCTGTGTAGAGCAGCATCTTTACCAACTGACCTGCAAGGGTGGGCACAGTCACACACAGACACAGCAGCTCCCACGCAACAAACCCTTCCCTGTGCTCAGTTCCCACTGCAGGCTGAAGATGGGCTGGGACTAAAGCACCCAAGCCTTGGCCGGCATCGATCAGTTCTTCCATGGCAACAGCCCTGAGCCAGGCACTGCCCCATCCAGGCATCATCCATCCATCCATCCATCCATCCATCCATCATCCATCCATCCATCATCCATCCATCCATCCATCCATCATCATCCATCATCCATCCATCCATCCATCCATCCATCATCCATCCATCATCCATCCATCATCCATCATCCATCCTTCATCCATCATCCATCCATCATCATCCATCCATCATCATCCATCCATCATCATCCATCCATCATCCATCCATCCATCATCCATCCATCCATCATCCATCCATCCATCAATCATCATCCATCCATCATCCATCCATCCATCCATCCATCATCCATCCATCATCCATCCATCCATCAATCATCATCCATCCATCCATCCATCCATCATCCATCCATCCATCCATCATCCATCCATCCATCATCCATCCATCCATCATCCATCCATCCATCATCCATCCATCCATCATCATCCATCCATCCATCCATCATCCATCCATCCATCATCCATCCATCCATCATCATCCATCCATCCATCATCCATCCATCATCCATCCATCCATCATCCATCCTTCATCCATCCATCATCCATCCATCCATCATCCATCCTTCATCCATCCATCATCCATCCATCCATCATCCATCCATCCGTCATCCATCCTTCATCCATCCATCATCCATCCATCCATCATCCATCCATCCGTCATCCATCCATCCGTCATCCATCCATCCGTCATCCATCCATCATCCATCATCCATCCATCATCCATCCATCCATCCATCATCCATCCATCCATCATCCATCCATCATCCATCCATCATCCATCCATCCATCCGTCATCCATCATCCATCCATCCATCATCCATCCTTCATCCATCCATCATCCATCCATCCATCATCCATCCTTCATCCATCCATCATCCATCCATCCGTCATCCATCCATCCGTCATCCATCCATCATCCATCCATCCATCCATCATCCATCATCCATCCATCCATCATCCATCCATCCATCATCCATCCATCCATCATCCATCCATCCTTCATCCATCATCCATCCATCCATCCATCCATCCATCCATCCATCCATCCATCCATCCATCCATCCATCATCCATCATCCATCCATCCATCCATCATCCATCCATCCATCATCCATCCATCCATCCATCCATCCATCATCCATCCATCCATCCATCATCCATCCATCCATCATCCATCCATCCATCATCCATCCATCATCCATCCATCCTTCATCCATCATCCATCCATCCATCCATCCATCCATCCATCCATCCATCATCCATCATCCATCATCCATCCATCATCCATCCATCCATCATCCATCCATCCATCCATCCATCATCCATCATCCATCCATCATCCATCCATCCATCCTCCATCCATCCATCCATCCCTCCCTCCCTCCCTCCCTCCCTCCCTCCCTCCCTCCATCCATCCCTCCATCCCTCCCTCCCTCCATCCATCATCCATCCCTCCCTCCCTGGTGCTCCAGGCTGAGATTCCAGCAGCCAGGGCTCAGTTTTAGGCGAAGGGAGCTGGCCCTGCACTGGGAGCCAGTGCACTGGCAGGGTTTGCTCCAGCCCAGTCCAGCACAGGGATTCCAGGATAAGGATGACTGGGACTGACAGTGCCTGTGCTATTCCAGCACCCAGCAGCAGCCAAGGAATGAATACCTGGGAGCTCAGGGTCACTCACCATTAGCCATAAGGAATTTAGGAATGAGGTCCACGTTCCAGTCTCTTCCCCGCCCCATAGATTCTGGTGGAGTTCCCGGGAGATTAAACCTTTTGTAGAGCTTTGGAGAGAGAACACAGAACTTATTATAGCCCAGGAAATCTGTCTGGGTGTCATTTCTCCCACACATGGACACACTTTCCACACCCACAGCTCCGGGCTGAACACAAGCTCTTCAGAGCCAGCTTCTGGCTGCAGTTTGAGCTCCAAGCTGAGTTGGGAACACACAGACACATCCAGTGAATTGTTACAGGAAGAAGCAGGCAGTGTAGTTCTGCTCCTCCAGGCTTTGGGAATTTATGAACCTGATGGACTGTGTAACATGGCATTTCTCAGTCCAGTTTACAATTTAGCTGAAGAGTTTAACACCCAGCTGTAACGGCTCTGGAACGCTCCGTGCTCAATTTGCTCAGATTCCAACTGGGAATTACAGGAAACAAGCACAACCCACCAACTCCAAACACCCCACAGTGGCATTTCCCCACTGTTACCTGCTGAGGAAGGCCATAAACCTTCCTTACCCATTGAAACCCTCAGAGTGATTCATGTGAAGCCACCCAAGGCTAAGTGGGAACAAATCCCCTTGGTGTGGCAGGAAGGACACAAGGAGGGCTGTCTCTCCACACTTACATCTTCCAGGGGTGTAATGGAAGCACTTTCCCCTCCATAGTACGAGTTCCGATCCATGTGAAGGACTTTCTTTCCGTTCACTGACATAATCCCAGAGAGGATGCATTCCTGCAGGAAGGAAAGGGGGCAAGGTTCAGGTCAGCTGCACTGGAGCCTCCTCCTTGCCATCTTCCCTGAGAGCATGTTCAGACAGCTCCATGGCAGCTGCACAGCGCCCTGCAAACATGCCCAGCAGCTGCCTCATCCCAGAATTCAGGCACCTCCTGGAGGCAGGTTAACCTCTTAATAAATTTAATATCTTCTCTGGGCAAGCCAAGCAAGGGGGCAGAGATTGTGTGCAGGGTGGATCCCTGCACAACCACTGCCTATCAGGGCTTCCCAGAGGAATTTTTTGGGAATTCCATGCACTGGAACCAAAGGATTATGTGTCCTCTAAGGCACCAGTTGTCAGTGTAAGTATGTGCACAGAGAGGCAGCAGGAGAATGAAATCTTACCTGGACTTCAATCAGTCTCCTCAGAACTTCAATTATTAATATTTGCCACACTGGGACACTCAGGATAATCAAGAGCTTCTCTCAGAGAGCAGCATAAAGAATAAATGAAGGCATTTGGGTGTTTTATCAGCTCAGCTTTGCTCTCCTTGCCCTGTGCCCACCGAGGCTCCCTGGAGCAGCAGATGAGCTGCTGTGTGTGACTGCAGAGCACACAGAGCACAGCCAGGCTGCAGGACCAGCTCAGCCCTTGCACAGCTAAATCCCCATTAAAACACGACTTTGCACCGGCGCTGGCATTTCCCAGCCAGAGAGCTCAACAAAAACTTCAATGTCTGTGTGCTTAGCACAGCTTATCTTGGAGGTTTTACTGATCTTGCTCTGCCTCAGCTCCCTGCAGCAGCTGAGCTCCCATTCATCACCAGGATCTCTCTGGTAGGTCCTGCTCACATCTCATGTGATGGGTGGGGCTCCTTGGAGGGGGCTTGGAGCACCTGGCCCAGGAGAAGGTGTCCCAGCCACGGCAGGATGGGTTTTAAGGTCCTCTCCACCCAAAGCTTTCACTCAGTCTGTAACCCTCAGCCAGCTGCTGAGATGCCAGCAGTGCACATCTGCCAGGACTCCTGCAGATCTGTGTCTCCAGGAGATCTTTCCTGTTTACTCCACAAGCACCTCAGGCAGGACTCTCCTGCCGTGGCGCTTCCCCCTCCCGTGGAGCGCGCCGGGTTCATTTCCAACTCCAGACTGAGCAGGGCAGGTGTCAGGCAGGAAAACCACAAACACCAGGAGCTTCCCACTGTGGATTGTTTGTGTAAATTCTGACTCCAGTCAATCCTCGCTGTAGAGGAAGCTGTAAAATCAACCTCCCAGCCACAGCAGCTCTCGGGGGTTGTTTTGTTCTAAGGTCAGACACCTGCAGGTGCAGGGATCGCTGGCTGAGGATTTGCTGTGCTGGTGCTTCCAGGTGGCACTGGAAAAACCTTCTCTGTTGGGACAGCAGGGCACTGCTGGCCAGTCTGTCACCCACCAGGATGTCACCAAAATCCAGCCAAGCACCTGAGGAGCAAAGCTGGAGCTGCCTCACGCACAGCAAGGACGCTCTGAATTCAGTGCCTGAAGTCATGGAAGGTTTCCAGCACAGTGCCCACAAGGCTTCATGATCACCACGTGGACTGTGAGTAGTGAGCCACGGCGCTTCCCACAAAAGCTCCTTCCACTGTACCTCCCTTCCAAGGATCCTGCAAGGTCCCTCCTTTTTCCCCCACAGGCTGGAGCAAGCAGAGATCCTCCCAGAACATCCAGCTGCACCAAACCCCGTGTGAAGTCATTACTCAAAGCCTACACCGCTGAGTAACCACAGGAGTAAGAGTGGCTCCAGCGTTCATGATTAACCACACCCAAGGCAGGAGTGCCACACCAAGGGCCTCATCACCAAGCAGTCACATTCACAGAGCCCTGTGCTTGGACTCCTTGCTCTAGCCTGTGGATTATCCCTGGAACAGCTCCCAGAAGCCTGGCTCACCAGCTCGGCCAGATGGTGGCACAGGACTGCAAGTGTCCACGCTGGAGCTGAGCCACAGGAAGCCAACCAGGGTTTCACCACTAAATAAGCACCAAAAGGAGGGATGGAGATCCAGTAAAAGCTGCACAAGCCACATCCATTGATCTGGATGTCAGCTGATTTCAGTCACCCACTTAACCTCAAAGCATTCCTTGCTCTGTGTTCCCAGAAGAGGGAGTGTGCATCCCTTCTTCACTCCAAGGGATGCTGGTAACCCAAATCAGTGAATTTGGAGTGAGTTTGGGCACCAGCAGAAGACACAAGAGGCCTTAAGCTCCTCTCCACTCACAGCCATTGGACACAGCTGTGGGGACTGGGGTGGAGCTCTTACCCTGCTGTTTAACCCGAGGCTCAGTGAGCACTCTGAAATCCTGCCCAGCCCTTTCAGCCACTTCCCTGTGCAGCCATGATGGCCATGAAGCTGCACAATGGACTGATCCTCCCAGCTCAGCAATTCCTTTGGATGCAGGGCCGGCCATGGGGCCGGGAAGCGCCTGATGTGTGACGCTGTCATCTGGGTCAGGGAGCGAGGAAAACAAACAGCCTGTGCTGATAAGGGGAGGGCTGGGGACAGTTTGGAGTGCAAATAAAAAGGGGAAGTGTCACAGTTCAAATCTGTGCATTTTCTGCTGGTTTATAAACGTCGCCACCACCAAACAGGAACAGGGGGCAGCTGCTGATGGCAGCAGCAGGACAGAGCAGGGAGAGCTCCGGGGATCCAGATCCAACAGAATCCATGCAAATTGCAGTCATGCTGCTACTACAACGCTCTGCCTCGGCCAGTTCAGGTTCCGAGCTCCCAGGAGCTCATTGTGCTGCTGAATGAATGATCTGAGCTGCTGCAGATGGCCAGGGAACCAGGGAGAAACCAGCACTGGCAATGTGGGGACAGCACATCCACTGGGAGTGCGTGGAAATAAAAATAAGGAGGGACTTGGAGGTATCGGTGTTTCCATGCTTGCTTAAGACCATCAGCTCCGCCCTGGAGGGCAGGAGCTGGACACGGCCAGACCCTGTGCATGCAGAGGCCTTGAGGAATGGAGGGGAGCAGGGAGGTTTCTGTGGATCCTCTCCAAGTAGGGCGGCAGCTCAGAAAGGCTCAGACAGCCCGACGGAAACCGGAGCCAGCGCCGCTCCTGTGACGGCGCCCAGGGGAGGATTGGGCACCGAGCAAAATCCTTCAGCTTTGGGAGTGCCGCTGGCACTGCCAGGCTCGTTCTTGGAAAGGCAGGGTGGGCTGGGCCCACAGAGAGGGGCTGGGCTGTGCCCACAGAGAGGGGCTGGGCTGTGCCCACAGAGAGGGGCTGGGCTGGGCTGTGCCCACAGAGAGGGGCTGGGCTGTGCCCACAGAGAGGGGCTGGGCTGGGCCCACAGAGAGGGGCTGGGCTGGGCTGGGCCCTCTGGAGATCCTTGCCCCAACCTAGGCAGGGGCACCTGGAGCAGAGACACAGGCGATTCCAGCTCTCACTGCCTGGCCCATCCTACACCCGCCAAAACAACTCCTGAACCATGCTACACCTGCAAAAACAACTCCTGACCCATCCTACACCTGCAAAAACAACTCCTGCCCATCCTACACCTGCAAAAACAACTCCTGACCCATCCTACACCTGCAAAAACAACTCCTGCCCATCCTACACCTGCAAAAACAACTCCTGCCCATCCTACACCTGCAAAAACAACTCCTGAGCCATCCTACACCTGCCAAAACAACTCCTGACCCATCCTACACCTGCAAAGACAACTCCTGCCCATCCTACACCTGCTAAAACAACTCCTGCTCATCCTACACCTGCAAAATCAACTCCTGCCCATCCTACACCTGCAAAAACAACTCCTGCCCATCCTACACCTGCCAAAACAACTCCTGAACCATCCTACACCTGCAAAAACAACTCCTGAACCATCCTACACCTGCTAAAACAACTCCTGACCCATCCTACACCTGCAAAAACAACTCCTGCTCATCCTACACCTGCAAAATCAACTCCTGACGCATCCTACACCTGCTAAAACAACTCCTGCTCATCCTACACCTGCAAAATCAACTCCTGACGCATCCTACACCTGCCAAAACAACTCCTGCTCCAAAATCAACTCCTGCCCATCCTACACCTGCCAAAACAACTCCTGACCCATCCTACACCCGCCAAAACAACTCCTGCTCATCCTACACCTGCCAAAACAACTCCTGACCCATCCTACACCTGCAAAAACAACTCCTGACCCATCCTACACCCACAAAATCAACTCCTGCTCATGCTACACCTGCAAAACAACTCCTGACCCATCCTACACCTGCTAAAACAACTCCTGCTCATGCTACACCTCCCAAAACAACTCCTGCTCCAAAATCAACTCCTGCTCATCCTACACCCACCAAAACAACTCCTGCCCATCCTACACCTGCAAAGACAACTCCTCACCACACTGCAACAATCCCCTCAGCTACCAGGGGGTGATGCAAAGGACAGACAGACTCCAGCTTTCCCTATTAAAAGGAAGAAGCTTTTCCTCCTAAGCCATTCCTCCTCCTCAAAGGAAGAGCCTTGAAAGGAATGCTGGGTGTCCCCTGCAGCAGACGCTGCCACATGGTCCTCACAGGCACTCTGAGGCTCTTTAGGCCACACAGCCTGGGCCTGTATGAATAAATATATCCTGAAGCAATGAGTGTGGCTCCTGTGCTCCTGCAGAAAGTGAATCTGTATCTTTGTGGTGGATTGGAAGAGCTTTAACATGGGGAGGCAGCTGGCAGGTAAGAAGCTTAGCTCAGCCTGCAAAGAGTGAAACCTCAGCAGGAACAGAGCATTCACCTACTGGGGCTCAACTGGAGGGTTTATCCCCCAAATCCATGGAAAATAACTTTGTAGAAGCAGGGAGGGCAGATAACAGAGCCTGACACCAGGCACAACGTCCCACTCTGAAACACCCAGCGAGGAAGCACCGAGCCACTCCCACAGCAGAGAGGTGGGAATTCTGTGAACTGAAAGAGAGGGGTGAAAATACAGCCATGGGGAGCTCTCCAGTCTGTGCCCACTGCACCAGATCAAAAACGAGTCCGTGCAGTAGGGCTGCAGGGAGATGATCCCTAATCTGCCACACATGATGCACACAGAAAGCCTAAGACAAGGACCTTAAAGCTATTAAAGCTCCAGCACCCTGGAACACCCATTGGCACCAGGAATGAGGCAGCTGGAAGATGTACCAGCTCTCATGCAGCTCTCTCACTTCACACTGCTCCAGGCAGGAGGGAGCAGGAGCAGCCATGGAGCTCACTACAGCTGGTGCAGGTCTGAGGGATTGTAGCAGCAGGAATTCAGGGTTATTTTTCCCCACAGGCTAAGACACATCTCTGTGAGGAGGCACTGCAATGGGGTCTCTGATTAGCACACAGGAGGGAAAAGCTGAAATAGTTTGAGTGCCAGTAATCCCAGTCCTAGAGCTGCCTTCAGTCCTTCATTGCTGCTGAGGAAGAGACTAACACCTGAAATATTCACGCTGCACTCGCAGATCCATCCCGGTGGAATTCACACGTGCACCACTGGCCCCACAGACCCAACCACAATGGCCACTACAATGGCTGCATTTGTGCCCTTTTACAGAGCCTCCAACGGCTCATTCTTCCTCTTTAAACCAACAACTGAACCTTCCCTTTGGAAAAAGAAAGAAAACCCTCCAGAGCAGCAGCAGGGACACAACCTCAGAGCTACAGCAGGGGCCTGATGGGGCTCCACAGCGGAATCCAGGAGCAGCTTGAAGCAAAGGGTGTTGCAAACACCACCAGAGCCTCCGTGACAGCTCCTTTGGAAAAGGAAAGGAACAACTGGATGTGTGTCCAGCTCCTTCTCCTCAGGTACCACAGGTACCACAGTGAGAAAGGATCAACCCTCAATGTGAGAGCAGGAGAGTCCTTCAGGCCAGCCTGATCCAGCTCTGCTCCGACACCACTCTCCAGCCACAATGGGAATGAGCCAACACCAGGAATTCTGGGATGGCTGCACCAGCACCTCTGCTTTCCATTCTTTTCCACATGAGCTGCTCAAGACAAGACGAAGTCCCACCCTAATTGGTATTTCAGAGGCAAAGCCAGCACACCAGAAGCAAAACCCGAGCTCCTGGATATTCCCAGGCTCTGGAGTTTGGTCAGCACACCTTAAAATACGGCCCTAATTTATTCCTTTTAACTGAACCGCTGCTCATTAGCAGGAGCTTGTCTTAAAAGTGATTTCACAAGAGGCCTTTTGTCAAATTTACACTGGCATTTGTCAGTTTGAGATTAAGCCCTGCGTTCACCAACTTGATACCCCGCTCACACTAAAGCATAAATTAACATTTTAATGGAGCTCCGATCTATTGGAGGCCCCTTCACTACAAGCTCATTATATTTCACCTCCCCAAAAGTCCCTTTCCCTGCTCTGCTGAGCCGGGCCAGGCTTTAGGACAGACTCCAGCTTTCCCTACCAAAGGGAAGAAGCTTTTCCTCCTAAGCCATTCCTCCTCCTCAAAGGAACAGCCTTGAAAGGAATGAAAGCAACTGGGACAGTTGGGTGTCCCACAGCTCACACCTTCCTTTGTGCCACATTGCAAGGGTGTCACCCTTCTCCCCGAACCCCAAAGAGGGGCATGATAACCCAGCTGTGCCTTCGGTGGGGCCCTGTGAGCAGCCCCACCAATCACAGCACCCAAAGCACGGGAGGAATCGCCTGGATTTCAGTTTAATCTCCATGCCAGGGGAAGTGGGGGAACCCCACTGGGCCAAGCCCGAAGAGCTCCCATTGTCAGGCCACCTTTCTCCACCAACAGGAGGGAACAAAAGCAGGAAAGGCCAGTTGCACAAGGAGGAAAACCTTTCCACCATATTGGATTTTCTTCCCCCCTTCTCCAAACAATGCCTCCTCGCATTTGGAACCTGCAGTCCGCCCTCCCGTGGCATCCCCCGGCCTCCGGGGATGCAGGAACGGGCAGAAATCCTCCTGCAAACCTCCCGGGCAGCGGCACTGCCATGTTTTGTGTTTTTTGGTTTTTTTTTTTTTTCCCCAGGGCTGCCTGCGGCGCGGGCTGCATCCTCCACAATAGGACAAAGCCCCACCAGGGCTCATCCCCTCCCTCCGCCGCACCCCCATCAGCTGTCAGCTCTCCTCAGGGATCACCGGGATGCAGCGACATCGCAGGAAAGGGGCTTTTTTTTTTTTTTTGGAGGGGGGAATAAGGGAAATTTGACAGGCTCGCCAGCCTCCCATCCCCCTCCTGCTGCAGTCAGGGTTGGATGGAGCCGAAGGCTGCAAAGGCGGAGCGGGAATGGGGATGGAGAGGGGGGGGATAACCACGGCTGCCTCCACCCTGCACGGACCTGCAGCCACGTTAGGGTTGTGGTACGGGGGGGGCGGGGGAAGAGATGCGTGAATGGAAAAAAATAAGGTAATAATTTAAAAAATAAATAAAAGGCAATAAATGCCCGTCGGCGTTTTATTGTCCGAGTCTCCCCACGCCCTCCCTCCGCAAAACAACCGCATTTCCTGGGGCCCTCTGGGAACGGCGGGGATCGGGGACGGGGGTGTATCCAAACACGAGGAGCTGGTATAAAATATATAAATATATAAATATATATATATATATATATATATAAAATATAAAAAGCCCACCCGGGGGTCCAGTTAGAGATGGGGAGAAGGATCCAGGGTGGGGATGGGATTGGGGCTGGGGGGTGCTGTGAGAATTAACGATGGGGAAACGAGCCAGGTGTCCCCCGGGGGGTCACACGCACCAGACCCCCGGGTAATGTTGAGGGGCGGAGGGGGAGGATCCCAGGCTGGGCTGGAGATGAATGGGAAAGAATCCAGGGTGGGGGTGGGACTGAAGCCGAGGGGGTGCTGTGATAATTAATGATAGGGGAAAGCACCCAGGGGGTCCCCCAAGGCTCACATACACCAGACCCCCGGGAATTCTAGAGATGGGGACAGGGGGAAGAATCCAGACAGAGGCGGGGGGGCTACGATGGACAGGTGACAGCTGAAGAAAACGGCCTGAATGGGGCGAGTGGGGTGAGAATCAGGTGAGAGACTGGGGAGGGCACCGCACACCCTGGGGGAGGGGATAAAGCCCCGAGCGCCCCAGGCGGGGGGGGCTCAAACCCAGCCTGGGGGGGATGATCAGGTGATAGACGGGCAAAGGACAGCGGCGCCGGGGGGGGTGAGACATGGGGAAGGGGGTCAGCCGCAGGAGCCGGGGGATGGCGGAGGGGGGGCGGCGGGGCGGGGCAGGGCAGGGCGGCGGCCACCCGCAGCAGGCCCGAGGCGCGAGCGGGCGGCGGCTGCTCCTCACCGTGAGGCCGGTGCCCAGCACGATCACGTCGTACTCCTCATTCATGGCGGCGCGCGGTGTCTCGGGGGTCTCTCGGCCGGGGCTGAGGCGAACCGGGCGCTACGCGGGGGCCGCGGGAGCGCGAGAAAATGGAGCCGCCGCCGTGAGGGGACCGCGCCGGGAGGGGCGGGGCCGGGCCACCTGCGTCCCGCCCACGCGCCTGCCAATCACAGCCCGATACGCCACGCCATTGGCTGGCGGGGCCGTCACTCAAGGGGCGGGAGCGATGCGCGCGCGAGCGGCGCTGCCACCGTGGTGGGGGCGCGGCGCGCATGCGCAGTTCCATGGCCGCCCTGTGGGCTCGGTGTGCGCAGGGGGGGGAGCCTTTATATTGGGGGGGGGGGGGGGGTCCTAAATTTGGGGGTGCTCCTTAATTTATGGGGTTCCCAATTTGGGGGAGACTTCAGTTTAGGGAGCCCTCAATTTGGGAGAGTCCTCAGTTTGGGGAAGTCTCAGTTTAGGGGGGCCCTTCAGTGGGGGGTGGTCCTCAATTTTCATGGATCCTCCATTTGGGGGATTCCTCAGTTTAGGGAATTTCCTCAATTTGGAGAAGGGCCCTTGATTTATGGGGGTTTTCCTTATTTGGGGACAGACCCAGGTTTGGGGGGTCCTCAGTTCTGGTGGGCTCCTTAACCTGGGGGGGTCCTTTATTTAGGGTATTCATCAGTTTGGGGAAGTTCTCAGTCTGAGGGGGGATCCTCCATTTAGGGGGTCCTCAATTTGGGGTTTTTCCCTCAATTTAGGGGGATCCTCTATTGGGGGAGGGGTCTTAATTTTGGGGGACCTCTCATTGGTGGGGGATACAATTGAAAGGGTTTCTCTTTTTGGGGGAGTCCCCTATTTGGGGGATCCTTAATTTCAAGGGGATCCTCAGTTTGGGGATGTTCCTTAGTATTGGAAACGTCCTCAATTTAGGGGGTTCTTTGGGGAGCCTCCTTAATTGAGGGAGGTTCTTAATTAGGGTGGGTTGTCAGTTTAGTGGGGCCTTTAAATGAGGGGTTCCTCATTTTAGGGGGGCTTTAATTGGACCCCCCAATCCCTCCACAGCTGATGCTTTTCCATCCCATCCCAGGCACCCCATGAACCACTTTTGATAGGAAATTTGCCAACTATCCCAACAAACACCCCTAATTAGGCTGCATTCCTATTTCCCAAAATCCTGTTTGAGAAGAAAAACAACAGGAAGGAAAGTTTTTGGAAAAAGCAGAATTCCCTGGAGGAATTTTGCAGGCATAAAGCTGAATCCACATTCCTTTTTTAACCCTCAAAATAATGCACGTTCCACTTTGTGTTTTGAAGGTGCTCCCATGTTTTTAAGGAGTTTCCCCTCTGTGTTTCCATGGATATTTGGGAACATTGCCACTGTTTTTTCTCATCAGCAATATTGGGAGAACACAGCTATTCCATGGCTTATTAAAATGATAAAAAGTGGAAATGAAGCAGCTCCTTACATTTCCTGCTGTAGGGAGGCCAGAGCTGGATTTAGGGTCCATGGATCCTTAAATTTTAAATTTAAGGATTAAATTTAAATTTAATCCTTTAAATTTTTTATTCATTTTGGAGGAATAAAATAATTTCCTCACCCACCCAGGGGCTGATCCAGGGATAGCAAGGTGGGAATTTCCCACTCAAATCCAGCCATGGTTCATGGTGCACACCTTAACTTACTCCCTTCTGGATTTTTAATATTTGCCATCCCCAAAAAAGCAGAATTCCATCTGTTTTTAACTCTTGGCATCACAAACAGACAAGAACACATCAGTTTTTGATGGAATTTATAATTCCAGCTGCACAAACCCAACAGCTGCAGCTGCTCTTACCTTGCTGGGTATTCCAGGCTTCCAAGAGCAGATTGTTGGGATTTAAAGTTCATCAGTGCTGGGAATTCCCAGCATTCCAGTCTGGGATAAAACACCTCCTTACTTTAGTCTGATCCAGAGATCCCTGGTGTCCTCACAAGGCTGAGGTCCCACTACAGATTCCTGCAGGTGTTGGGATCAGCTGTGGGCCACAAAAAGGATTCAAAAGGTTGAAGCAGCTTCAGGAGTCTCTGTCCTACCCAAAGAGGTCAAATTAAAAATCAAATTGCAAATTAAAGCAGTTTAAGGGATTAGTGGAGAGCAGGTCCATGAAGAGCTAGAAAATCCATGATCCAGGTGGATCTTCTGCATGGGGATGTTCAGGGTGGGGAAATTCTCAGGAAAAGCCACGAGGATCCCTGGAAGTGACACTTCCCTTGGATGGTTCTGTTTCAGGGAGCTGCACAGAAGAGGTGAAAGAAGAAAATACAATTTATAACAATGCATCAGAACAGGAAAGTGATAAAAACATGGAAGTGTTTGGGTGGGAAGGGACCTTAAAGATCATCTCATCCCAATGGACAAGGACACCTGCCACTGTCCCAGGTTGCTCCAGCCTGGCCTTGGACACTTCCAGGGCTGGAGCAGCCACAACTTTTTTGGGAAACCTGTGCCAGGGCCTCCCCACCCTCCCAGGGAAGAGCCCAGACCCACCATGTCCATTATCTCTTGAGATAATCCTATTTAAAACATTTCTCCTAAATCTACTCCCAAATGCCAAGCTTGGCTGCTCTGCTCAAATTTGGGTAAAACCCCTCAGTTTATGGGGGGTTCTTTATTTGGGGACACACCTAAACTTGGGGGGATCCTCAGTTTTGGGGGGCTCCTTAACCTGGGGGGTTCCTCTGTTTAGGGTATTTGTCAATTTGAGGGAGTTTTCAGTCTGGGGAGGGGTCTCCAATTTAGGGGGTCTTCAATTTGAGGGGTTTTTTCCTCAATTTAGGGGAGGATCTTCTATTTGAGGGGAGTTCTTAATTTTGGGGGTGCTCTTGTTAGTGGGGGATACAATTGAAGGGAGTTCTCTTTATGGGGCAAGTCCCCTGTGTGGGGGATCCTTCATTTAAAGAGGTTCCTCACTTTGAGGATCAAATTGGGGATTTAAATCAGCTGTTTCCCTAAATCTGGCAAGGAACTGTAGGGGGAGAGAACGTAAGAAAATAAAGATTGTGTGGAAGGTAATCTTACCCCTAAGGAGCTGCAGCTGGGCCAGTTATCAAAGATCAGGAATAGGCCTGACTTTAACAGGCCACAGCTGTACCCAATGAGAAGAGAAGTGCCATAAAAGAGTGGGGTGGTGTTGAGAAGGGAACTGGAGTCAGTTGGGTGTTTTGTGAAGAAGAATCAGAGCTCTGAGGAGCTGCCCGTGAGAAACACCAAGAAGGTGTGGAACTTTTGTGATAGGAGACAACTTTTGTGACATGGAGCCCCTGCAGTAAGATGGCAACAGATCCTCAGTCAGTTCTGGGGTCACCCCAGGCTGGGTGGGATGTGCATCTGCCAGAGGGATCTGGACAGGCTGGATCCATGGGCTGAGGCACAGCAGGACCCTGTGCTGGGCTGTGCCCTTCAGTGACCATCACATCCAGTGCCACAGGCTCCATCCCACAGCTGGACTTGGGATGGGAAAAGCAGTTTATTGTGGGGGGATAGAATGTAAGAAAATAAAGATTGTGTGGAAAGTGATCTTACCCCTAAGGAGCTGCAGCTGGGCCAATTATCAAAGATTAGGAACAGGCCACAGCTGTGTCCAGTGAGGATGAGGGCTATAGAAGAGTGGGTTAGGGAGGTGAGGAGAGAGCTGGAGTTTGTTGGGTGCCTTGTGAAGGAGAAAGAGTCAGAGCTCTGAGGAGCTGCCCACGAGAAACACCAAGGAGGTGTGGAACCCCTGTGATAAGGAATAACCACTGTACCACGTGGAAAAGGAGCAGGCTCCTCCTCTTCAGGTGCTGCCTGGTGTTCCCTGGAGGAGCTGGATGACATCAGGGCTCCTGGCCAGCTGCTGGGCCAGCATTCCCGTGGCGTCAGGAGCATCCTGGAGCCCGGCTCGCAGCAGGATCCCCACAGCCCCCGCGCGCTGCCCGGCGCTGGCCACATGCAGGGCTGGGGACACAACACCAGCCTGGTCACCTCCGGCCCTGCCTCACCCTGCTCTGCAGGCAAACAGCATTCCCATGGGAACAAACAGGGGGAGGGGGAAAAACGAGTTTTGCCACTGTGGGATTGTGGAGGGGGTTGGGTTTTTGGGTTGGGATAGAATGGCAGGATTGAGCTTGGGATCATCCAGTTAAAGATCATCCAGTTCCACCTGGATGGGTTTTGGGTTGGGATAGAATGGCAGGATTGAGTTTGGGATCATCCAGTTCCACCTGGATGGTTTTTGGGTTGGGATAGAATCACAGGATTGAGTTTGGGATGATCCAGTTCCAGCTGGATGGTTTTTGGGTTGGGATACAATCACAGGATTGAGTTTGGGATCATCCATTTCCACCTGGATGGTTTTTGGGTTGGGATACAATCGCAGGATTGAGTTTGGGATCATCCATTTCCACCTGGATGGGTTTTGGGTTGGGATAGAATCACAGGATTGAGTTTGGGATCACCCAGTTCCACCCTCCTGCCATGGCAGGGACGCCTCCCCCTGTCCCAGGCTGCTCCAGCCCCAGTGTCCAGCCTGGCCTTGGGCACTGCAGGGATGCAGGGGCAGCCCCAGCTGCTCTGGCAATTCCAGCCCAGCCCCTCCCCAGCCTCACTGTTAAAAATCTTCCTTCCATCTAATCCAAAGGAGGCATCCTGATCCCTCTGGATAATCCTGATGTGGATGAGAAGCTTCCCAAGGACGCAGTGACCCAAACCCAGCCAAGGAGGAGCCACAGGAAAAAACATCCCAGGGTTGGATGAGCTCAGCAGAGCTGGGATTTAGTCACTGAGGGGGCAGAGGGAGAGATGGCACCACTAAAACATGGCTTTAACCAAACCCCAGGGCTGGGGAATTCGCCAGTTTTGGCAATGGCTGAACCAAATGTGTCTTTTTTAATTGTAATTTTTAATTTTTTTTGGGGAGATGCTGATGTAAGAGCTGCCTGAGCCTTTCCCGCTGGGAATGCCGACTCTCCGGCATCGCTATAGCAACTCCATTTCCGTGCCAGCTCTCTGGGATTATTTGCTCATCAGCCATTTCCAGGCTGTTTGCTGAGGAATTGAGGCTGGAGAGCTCAATCCTTGTGTTTGTCCATCCAACCTGCTTCCAACAGGATCGTTCCAGCCAAATTTGATGGGGAAGAGGCAGCATTGGAGCTCCTCAGGTGAAAAATAGGCAGGAAATCCCCAATTTGGGTCTCTGCTGGGGAAAAGCCCCAGCAGAAATTCCAGCAAATTGAAAGCCAGGGAATGCAAAATGCCCAAAAAACCCCTGGGATGATCCCTCATGCTGCTCCCAGAGCAAATGTATCCATGGATTTGGCATCTCCCTGCATGCTGAGGTTGGGATGTGCCTATGGAAGCTCTTGGTTGTCACATAAAGCTTGGAAAAGCAGCTTGGAATTCTCACCAGAACGGCCCTTCCTGTCCTTGGCCTGGAGATCAGCCCCGAGGGACAGCAGGGTCTGGATGGTGTGGCCGTGTCCTTCCTGCAGAACGTGGGATTTGGGATCAGCTCTGGGCTCGCATCCACCCCTCACCTGGGGCTGCACAGATCTGCCCTGTCCTGGTCACGTCTGGGGGCACCAGGAGGATCTTGGAGCAGGTGGGAATCTGGCTCAGCTGCCTTCAGTCAGATCCATGAGGCAGCAATGGTTGTCCCAAGGGACTCATGTCATCCCATGGGAATTGCCATCCCATGGGAACTGGCCAGAAAGGTGCCACCAGGCAGGTTCCTAAAATCCCAGCATGGTTTGGGTTGGAAAAATCCCTAAAGATCATCAAATTCCAGCCCCAGCAGGGACACCTTCCCTATCCCAGGCTGCTCCAAACCCTGGCCTTGGGCACTGCCAGGGATGCAGGGGCAGCCCCAGCTGCTCTGGCAATTCCAGCCCAGCCAGGAATTCCTCATTGCCAAGATCCCATCCCTGGCTGCCCTCTGGCACTGGGAGCCATTCCCTGGGTGCTGTCCCTCCATCCCTTATCCCAGGTTCTCTCTCCTGGAGCCCCTTTAGGCCCTGGCAGGGGCTCTGAGGTCTCTCCAGTGCTGAGTTCAAATCCCTGCAATTCCCAGGGTTCTGGAGTTGATGTTTCCAAGGTTATTCCAGCTCCAGGAGCAGAACCTGTTGCTGATCTGGGCTGTTGCTCATCTGCCTCCCTCAGGCACTGTCATTTCCCAAAGGATTCCTCCAGGATTTGTGATCCCCTGGGAGGAGACCCAGCCAGCCACAATCCATTGTGTCCTCCCTCCTCTGCCAGGAGCCAATTTCAAACTCCACAGGGAAAAAACCCAGCACAGCCCCCACCTCCTTCTACCCTGCACAGGCCTTTCCAGAAATAAATCCTTTCTCCCTAAATAACATGCCCGATTTTGGAATTACATCCTCAATGCCATGAATTAGTCTTTGTCCTGCAGCCTGGGAATGGAAAGCTCTTCTTTTTATCCCCCCCCTCCCCTCTCTTTTCCCCCTATTCCCACAGGATTCCACAGCATCTTCCCTGATCCCAAGGCTCCCATTTCCCTGCAAACCCAAGTCCAAGGCAAAGCCACTGAGCCAGGAACTGCTGCAGCTTCCACAGGCCTGGAAGCAAATTGAATTGAAAAAATAATTTGATTTTCATGTGTTTATAAATGCAAAAGAGTAAGAAAAGAGGGAGATAAAAACACAACCCACCAGGCAAACAAGTGGTGCTGTAAATACAAAGTGACACCAAGCCTGGGGAGGGAAGGGAGAGAATCCCATCCAGTCATTCCCAAACCAGCCAGGAGCTGGGATTTTCTCCAAGGCACATTATATCCCCCCAGAGCCTTGCTGTTCAACGTACCCTTGGCAACCAGAAGGGCTTGGAACGTGGCTCCTGGGAGCAGGAGGCCAGGAAAATGGGAGAAAGGGCTCCTTTGTGGCAGGGCTGGATGGTGCCAGCATTCCCAGGGAGTGGCACGGATGGTTTTGTAGGAGCAGGGCACTGGGATGGGGTTTAATTCCCACCACAATGCTCAGAGTGATGTTAAAATCCTGGGTTTAACATCCCTGGGTCTGAGCAGGGACATTCCCATGCTCCCAGCTGGATCCCAGGAGGGATCTTGGTCAGCAGGGAAATTTTGGGATCTCTGTATTCCCAGATGTTTCTGTAGGAGCAGGGCACTGGGATGGGGTTTAATTCCCACTAGAAGCCAAAATCCTGGGCTTAACATCCCTGGATGTGAGCAGAGACATTCCCATGCTGCCAGCTGGATCCTAGGAGGGATCCTGCTCAACAGGGAAATTTGGGGATCTGCTCTGCATTCCCAGGGATTATCACAGATGTTTCTGTAGGACCAGGGCACTGGGATGAGGTTTTATTCCCACTAGAAGCCAAAATCCTGGGTTTAACATCCCTGGGTCTGAGCAGGGACATTCCCATGCTGCCAGCTGGATCCCAGGAGGAATCCTGGTCAGCAGGGAAGCTTTGGGAGCTGTTCTGCATTCCCAGATGTTTCTGTAGGAGCAGAGCACTGGGATGAGATTGTATTCCCACTAGAAGCCAAAATCCTGGGTTTAACATCCCTGGGTCAGAGCAGGGACATTCCCATGCTGCCAGCTGGATCCCAGGAGGAATCCTGCTCAACAGGGAAATTTTGGGATCTCTGTATTCCCAGATGTTTTTGTAGGAGCAGAGCACTGGGATGAGGTTTTATTCCCACTAGAATGCAAAATCCTGGGTTTAACATCTCTGGATCTGAGGGAATGTCCCTGCCAGCTGGATCCCAGGAGGGATCCTGGTCAGCAGGGAAGTTTTGGGATCTGCTCTGCATTCCCAGGGAATGCTGCAGGACCCACAGCTCTGCTCCCCACACGGGCTGGGAGGAGGAGAAAGCTCCAATGGTTCTGGAATTCACAACAACTCTGGTGTGAAGGACACTGATAAAATTCTGGGAGCTCCCCCCACCTTCCCAGCTCTCCTTTCCCACTTCTGGACATGTCCTGTCCCTCCTCTGCAGGCAGCTGGAATTCCACAAACATGGAATTCCACGGGTGGGAAGGGACCCCAGAGCCCCTGCAGTGCCACCCCTGCCATCGCAGGGCCACCTCCCACTGTCCCAGGCTGCTCCAGCCCCAGTGTCCAGCCTGGCCTGGGGCACTGCCAGGGATGCAGGGGCAGCCCCAGCTGCTCTGGCAATCCCAGCCCAGCCAGGAATTCCTCATTGCCAAGATCCCATCCCTGGCTGCCCTCTGGCACTGGGAGCCATTCCCTGGGTGCTGTCCCTGCAGGCCTTGGCCCCAGTCCCTCTGCAGCTCTCCTGGAGCCCCTTCAGGCCTGCAATGTGCTGGAAGCTCTCCCTGGATCCCTCCCTTCTCCAGGGGAACATTCCCAGCTCTCCCAGCCTGGCTCCAGCCCTGGAGCAGCTCCATGGATTCCTCTGGACTCTCCCCAGCAGCTCCAGGTCCCCCTGCTATTGGCCCCAGGGCTGGGATCTGGTGCTCCAGGTGGGATCTCACCAGAGCAGAGGAGGAGAATCCCACCCTCACCCTGCTGCCCACATTTCTTCTGATGCTCAGAAAACAGAGAATGGGACTGGTCAGGAATGGGACAGGGAATGGGACAGGGAATGGAACTGGCCAGGAATGGGCCAGGGAATGGGACTGGTCAGGAATGGGACTGGCCAGGAATGGGCCAGGGAATGGGACTGGCCAGGAATGGGCCAGGGAATGGGACTGGCCAGGAATGGGACTGGCCAGGAATGGGACTGGCCAGAAGCAGATGGACAGTAGCAGAGGATGAGCCAGGAAGGCAATTCCTCCATGGTGGCCAACACCTGATCCAGCCTGGTTCAGGTGCCTGCCCAGGCTTTTGCAAGGGGATCTGGGAGCAGGGACAAACCTTGGCTGCGTAGTGCAGGGCTGGCAGCTGCAGGGACGTCGCTGTCCCGTTGACATCCACGCCCAGCTCGGCCACCAGGAACTGGATGGAGCCATCCTGGGCTGTCACAGCTGCCCTGTGCAGGGCCTGGGCACCCAGGGCATCCACAGCTGTGGGACAGGCCTGCAGTGGAGGAATAGCAGGGAAATAACACCAAGTGCACCTATCCCACCCTCTGGAAACCTCCGTGAGGTTTCCCAGCTCTCCCACCCTCAGTGCCTGGAATGTGAGCTTAAAACCACAGCAAACTTCCCCATCCAGAAAACAGGATTTCCTTTTCCTTAGGAAATCCAGGATCTGACCAACACCTCTGGGAGAATCAGCCATGAGAGGGTCCCCAGGCAGCTGGGATCATCCAGCAATCAATCAATCAATCAATCATCAATAAATTATTGATTGCAGTGGTCTGGTTCCTGCTGTGCACAACTGGCTCTAATGGCATTCCCTGGAGGAAATCAGGGATTTTTGGGAGCCAGCACAGGAGAGGAGCTGCCAGGAGAGAGGGAGGGCAGGGAGGAGCTCTGGATAACTCATGGATGGACATTTCCATGTTATCCACAGCCACTGGAGCCTCCATGCCGAGTGCTGGCATTCCAAGAGCTGCTTTTGGCTCTGCCACAGCTGCCCCTGGAGCACTGGCAATGTCCTGTCCCCTCCTGCCACTGCCTGGTGTCACCATCCCACTCCACCAGCTCTGGGGACACATTTACCACCAAAGCTGTGGCTGCCCCTGGATCCTGGAAGTGTCCAAGGCCAGGCTGGACAGGGCTTGGAATCACCTTGGATAAAGGAAGGTGTCCCTGCCTGTGGTAGGGGTGGAATGAGATGATTTTTAAAGTTCTTTAAACTTTGTTAAAGTTCTTCCAACTCAAACCATTCCATGATTCCATTATTCACAATAATTCCATTATTGTGAACAGACCTTTGTGCTCATCCTAATGAATTATTTCCTTACCATTAATAATTTACCTGCATGGCCATGTCTGGGAAGTGTTACCAACCTCAGAGCACAGAGCTGGAGCCCAGGGTCACAAAAGGAGCCTGGGGAAGAGCCAGGAGCTGCTCCTGAATCCCTTGAATTTTTGGCTGGTGCAGTAAAGGCCGATCCCTGACAGCCTCACTCAGCCAAACCCTTCTCATCTCCAGTGGGAATTTGCCTTTTTTACACAATTCCTCTCTTTACAATCTGGCAATTTGCTTCCTGACACTCCAGTCAGGATGAACACGTGGCTCACCTGTCCTGGCAGCCCTGGCTCAGCTCCTGGAGGAGGCAGTGGGGAATCCTGGCACCCACCTGGTGTTTGTCCAGCAGCAGCCGGGCGATGCCGACATGCCCGTTCTGGAGGGCATCCATGAAGGGAGTGACCCCACAGCTGTCCCTGCTGTCAGCTTTGTACTGGCACCTGCAAGGGACAGCAGGAAACACCAGCACTGAGCTGTGGGCAGCTCCAAAATCCTCATGTGAGGAGACTCTCAGCAGCTGGGATTGAAAATGGAATATGCAAAGCTCATCCATACACCATGAAAAACCTGTCCTGGTGTTTTAGGGCCTGGGGAATGATTTGTGGGGCTTTTTTGGGATCAGAGATCTGGTTCAGCTCGTTTGGGCTCTACAGATCATTTATAGTTCCCTTTTTTCTGACCAGAGGGTTTCCAGAAGGGACCAGGAATGCACTGGAAGCAGGGAATAACCAGATCCTCATGGAATGATGTACAAAATCAGAGCCCACCAATGTCATTCAGGTTAAACTCCAGTGAAAAGAGAGAAAACTGAATTAAAGCCTGGCTTAGAGCACAGAGCTGCTCATGCTGGGCCAAGCATGGACAGGTTGGGATGAGCTGTGATGCCCAGGGAAAGCTGCTCCAGCTCTGGGAAGGGAGAACACAGAAAGGGAACAGAGCTGCTTTAAAGCCACTTCCCAGCAATTTCCCAGGAAAACAAGGATAAGCCCAGCCTGGGGAAGCTGCTTTGGTTGTTGTCACACTGGGAATGAATCAGCAGGGAAAACAAAGCCAGGGCTGAGTTACATAACTGGGGTTTGTGTCACAACCAAGAGGGAGCCCATCCCCAGGGAATCCTTGTCCCTTTCCCAGCTGGGAAGAACCTGGAGCACGAGGAGGCAGCCTCGGGAAGGAGGGCAGGGCAGCTGGGCCAGCACAAGCATCCTTTGTGTCCAAACCCTGGCAGGAAATGGCAGCTGGGAGAGGAAAAGCTGGAAGGAGCCTGCTTACCGTTCCAGGAGCAGCTCCACCACCTGGGAACAGCCGTGCATCGCTGGGAAAAGATGGGGAAAGCAGGAAAAACATGGATTGGTTGTGGGTTTGTGGCATTGGGTTCCTACAGTGAGGCATGCTCAGGTTGCTGATCCTTTTGGGGTGAGGGAAGGGGCTCCAAGGGGATTTACTCCCATCAATTTTTTGGTGGATTTAAAATAAAAAGGTTTCCCTTCCTCTGATGCCATTGGGAAATGTGAGGTGAAGCAGGGAAAAGGGATGGATGGAATGGGCACTGCCTGGCTCCATCTGCCACAGAACTCAGCTGGAACAAAGAGGGTTTCTCCCAGTTATTTGTTCGTTCCTGAACTGGGATGTGGGAGAAGCAAAAGGAACACCGAGCAGGGAGCTGGGGAAATGCTGGACAACATTCCCAGCCCTCCTCAGCCACTCCCACCTCATCATCCTCACCCATCTCAGACAGAAAACAACAACAGAGGGGGAGGATGTGAACCCGAGGCAGTGAAATATTCCAGTTTTTTCTTGATTTTTTTTTAAACATTTCACTTCACACAGCTTTGATCCAGCTTTTTTTTGGTTTTGTTTTTGTTTTGTTTTTTTTTTTCCCTGCAGGTCATTTTGCAAAACAAATGAAACACATTCAAGAGAAAAATAATATCAAACCAAGGCTGGAGCTGCTCCATCAGCTGATGGAAAAAGGGCTCCTGGGAAATGTGTGCTCCCAGGAACAGCTTTCAGCTGGAATCCCAGTCAAGGATTCCTGGATTTTGGCTCTTTGCTCCTGCTCCCTGCCTGTTCTTCACCTAAGTTGATGAATCCAAGTCATGGGAAGAAAAACCTCTCACAATTCCATCTTTTATCAGGAACAGAGACTCGGGACAGCTGGTATCCACTGCTGCATTCCACATCCTCTAATTGCCTCTTCCCAGCTTTCTTCCCTCAGGATAGAAGAAACAACAAAGCTGAAGGAATCAACTCTCATTCATATAAAAAATAATTGCAGGAGGGAGAAAATGACCCTTCAGGAAGGCAGCTGGCCTGGTCATGGGTTAATGTGCTCAAATGCACACCCCTGGGATGGAAATCCATGGAAAGCCATGGCAAAGGCACTTGGTCCTGCCATGATTTCCCCCAGCAGCTCCAACACCAGCTCCAGCCCCAGCCCCTGCTCCTGCCTTGGGAACTGGGAATATCCCATGGGAGAAGTGTGGGGATAGCAGGGAGCAGCAGTTTGGGATCAAATTGCACTGGGGGCACTGGGGGGTTAAATCCTAATTCCATCATTCCATCATTCCAGCCCTTCCCCATTCCCTCCCGCTCCAGCTGCTGCTCCAGGGTCTGGCTGGATCAGAAAATTCCAGAAATCCACCCAAATTGTGGATGGGTGGCTTTGCCACAGAACACACAGGTGGAGACACCTCTAGGAAACAGAATCCAGGTGCTGGATCCCAGCTGTATTCCCATACCCCAAGGCAGAGAGAATCCTCAAGGTGAGAATTGCCCCCTTCCCACAGGATAATCCCAAATCCCAGAGCTCACCCTGCTCCTGTCCCAGCCCCTCAGCTCCCAGACCCCAACCCAACACCCACCTCCTGCAGGGAGAGGAGCTGCAAGCTCCATGGAAACAGCACCCAGAACTGGGCAGGGATGGGAGAACATGAAAAACATCGGGATCAGCCACTTCTGGCAACCTGCTGTGATCCCAGCACCAACTCATTCCGTGGCTTTTGCACTCCCAGGTCAAGCACAAGGACTCGGTGGTGCCCAAGGGCTGGAATTGTCACTGCTGATGAGCCAGGAGTGACAGAGCAAGGGCTGGAAAAGGCACGGGAGTGACAGCACAGCAGGGGCTCCTCCCAGCACCTCGGGATTTTCCAGAGAGTCGATCCCAATTAAATTCTTTGGGAAAGGAGTTTGGGCAGGCAGGGCTCATCTCTGCTGCTGAGACCTGGGATACACAGCCTGATTCCCACTCTGGATGTGGCCCTAGCCCTCCTGTGCTTCCCAACAATCCTGAGGATGCCTGGGATTCCTAAACCTGCCCATTCCCTTTAAATCTCCCTTAAAAGCAAGGAGAAGGGAAGGGAAAGGGAACTGGACACGGTGGGCTCCAACAACAGCTCCTGAATATTCCCAGCAGGGATTATCCCTCCCCTTTGCAGAAAGGACCCCTGGAATTCTCACCATGGCATGAGAGCAAGGGCACTTCAAGATTTGGAGTTTATTATTGGAATCATGGAGTCATTTTGGTTGGAAAAGTGCTTGAGCCCAACCATTCCCAGCACTGCCATGGCCACCACTGTCCCATGTCCTCAAGTGCCACATCCACATGGATTTTAAATCCCTCCAGGAATGGGGACTCCACCCTTGCCCTGGGCAGCTCATCCCAATGCTTACAAATTCTTACAATTCCTTTCCAGGAAGGAATTTTCCCAATATCCCACCTGAACCTCTCCAGGCCCAGCTTGAGGCTGTGATAAAGGAATCCATCCCCAGGCAGATCCCAAAAAGTTCCTCTCAGCAGCTCTGCTGCTTCCAGGAATTGCAAATGCCAGGATGTGCTTGGAGCTGGGGAGCTTCTCACACCAGGAAGGAAAATCATATCCCTGTTCCAAGGGAGCAAAAAATCCCTCTGTGCCAGGGAGAGATGGACTTGATCCAGGATCCCAAGAACTCCAAGAGGCCCATTTGGGGATTTCCTGAGGGAAAAATTCCCATTTTTTTGGAAGTAGACACCAGTTTCTGCTTCTCCTGAGGGAAAACCTCATTCTTGCTTATCCCAACACTGCAGACTAACCAGGATATCCCCCAAAATCCCCATTTTTTGGCCCCTTTCCCCTCAGGCCTGGCCCCATGGTAGAACAGGAGAGGCCATGGCAGCTCCTGAGGCTGGTCCAGGAGGGAAACCCGGATGTGCTGCAGGATTTGTGGATTTCCTGAGGGAAAAATTCCCATTTTTCTGAAGTGGGCACCAGGCTCTGCTTCTCCTGAGGGAAAACCTAAGGATTTGTGGATTTTCTGAGGGAAAAATTCCTGGTTTTTTGAAAGTAGACATTAGGCTCTGCTACTCTTGAGGGAAAACCTCATTTCTGCTTAACCCAACGCCCCAAACCACCCACAATATCCCCCCAAATCCTAATTTTTTTGCCTCTTTCCCCTCAGGCCCGGCTCCATGGCAGAGCAGGAGAGGCCACGGCAGCTCCTGAGGCTGGTCCAGGAGGGAAACCCGGATGTGCTGCAGGATTTTCTGAGGTAAAAATTCCCATTTTTCTGGAAGTAGACACTTGGTTCTGCTTCTTCTGAGGGAAAACCTCCTTCCTGCTTATCCCAACCCCCAAACCACCCAGGATATCCCCCAAAATCCTGATTTTTTTTGCCTCTTTCCCCTCAGGCCTGGCCCCATGGCAGAGCAGGAGAGGCCATGGCAGCTCCTGAGGCTGGTCCAGGAGGGAAACCCGGATGTGCTGCAGGATTTGTGGATTTCCTGAGGGAAAAATTCCCATTTTTCTGAAATGGGCACCAGGCTCTGCTTCTCCTGAGGGAAAACCTAAGGATTTGTGGATTTTCTGAGGGAAAAATTCCTGGTTTTTTGAAAGTAGACATTAGGCTCTGCTACTCTTGAGGGAAAACCTCATTTCTGCTTAACCCAACGCCCCAAACCAAGCACAATATCCCCCAAAATCCTGATTTTTTTTGCCTCTTTCCCCTCAGGCCCGGCTCCATGTCAGAGCAGGAGAGGCCACGGCAGCTCCTGAGGCTGGTCCAGGAGGGAAACCCGGATGTCCTGCAGGATTTCCTGAGGTAAAAATTCCCATTTTTCTGGAAGAAGGCACCAGGCTTTTCTTCTTCTGACGGAAAACCTCATTCTTCCTAATCCCAACGCTCCAAACCAGCCACGATATCCCCCAAAATCCTGATTTTTTGGCCCCTTTCCCCTCAGGCCCAGCTTCATGACAGAGCAGGAGAAGCCATGGCAGCTCCTGAGGCTGGTCCAGGGGGAACCCTGGCCCTGCTCCGGGATGAGCTGAGGCTGGATGAGATTCCAGAGGCTTCCCTGGGTCCACCCTGGTGTACCTGCTGTGTGCAGAGGCGTTCTCCCCGTGGTGCTCTCCGTGTCCCAGCAGCTTGGGGACACATGCAGGAGGTAGCGGAGCACCTCGGGATGCCCTTCCCTGCTGGCAATGTGGAAGCAGTTCCAGCCATCCTTGTTCCTCAACAACGGGTTGGCTCCGTGCTCCACCAAGGTTTTGATCACTTCCAAGTTTTTCCTGGTGCAAGCCATCATCAGGGGAGTCCTGGAAGAAGATCCAGGGAAATCAAATAACCTGGCACAACAAATCTCATTCAGGTGCTTTGCCTGAGGATCCAGGAGGTTTTACAGCACTGTTGTTCCAGGTTGGGAATATTCCAAGCTCCTTTTCCACGCAGTCCCTCAGAGCTTTCTGGGTTTTTAAGGCAAATGAGACTTTTCCCAAAGGTTTGGATATGCCTCAGGAAGCACAGAGCTCCCTGGTGTCAATCCATGGGTGGAAGAGCATGGCCACACAAATCCAGGCTCATGGAATCTTGGCCTCAGCTCCAGGCTGGCACAGCCTCAATTCCCAGCTCTGGAATGCTGCCTGTGGACTTGTGGCAGTTCAGCTGTAAAGGACCTTCCCAGGCTTTCATCTGGGAGCAGGGGAAAATCCTTGTTTTCTTTTTCCAGAAATGCCCATCCCTAAGGGAAGAGTGGAGCAGTAATTTACAGCTTTTAGGAGAAACGGGGGGAAAGCAGGGATAAGGCTTGAATTTCTCCCAAAAATCCAACAGGATCCACAGTGTGGGCAGCAGGGGAAGGGAATTCTGCTTTCTCTGCTCCACTCAGGGCATCCCACATGGAGTCCAGCTCTGGGATCCCAATATAAGGACATGGAGCTGCTGGAGCAAATCCAGAGCAATCCATGGAGCTACTCCAGGGCTGGAGCCAGGCTGGGAGAGCTGGGAATGTTCCCCTGGAGAAGGGAGGGATCCAGGGAGAGCTTCCAGCACATTGCAGGGCCTGAAGGGGCTCCAGGAGAGCTGCAGAGGGGCTGGGGCCAAGGCCTGCAGGGACAGCACCCAGGGAATGGCTCCCAGTGCCAGAGGGCAGCCAGGGATGGGATCTTGGCAATGAGGAATTCCTGGCTGGGCTGGAATTGCCAGAGCAGCTGGGGCTGCCCCTGCATCCCTGGCAGTGCCCCAGGCCAGGCTGGACACTGGGGCTGGAGCAGCCTGGGATAGGGGAAGGTGTCCCAGGTGGCCCTGGATGATCCTTAAGCTCCTTCCCATCCATTCCACAATCCCAAACACCACCTCCATTCCCACCTTCCCCACCCAATCCCAAATCCCAGCACCTACCAGTCAGCCTTTTTCAAGCAGTCCACGCTCGCCCCTCTCTCCAGGAGGAAGGACACACATTCCTGATGTCCCATGGAAGCAGCCTCATGTAGGGGTCTCTTGTAGTCTCCATTGGCCACCTCCATGTCCATCCCAACCTCCTGGACCAGGAATTCCAGCACATCCCGGTGTCCCGAGCGAGCTGCGTGGTGCAGGAGGGAATCTCCCAAACGTCCCCAGCGCCAGCTGCGAGCCTCTGGAATCTCATCCAGCCTCAGCTCATCCCGGAGGAGAGACAGCTTCCCCTCCTGGACCAGCCTCAGGAGCCGCCGCAGCCTCTCCTGCTCTGTCATGGAGCCGGGCCTGAGGGGAAAGAGGTCAAAAAATGGGCATTTTGGGAGGATATCCTGGTTGGTTTGGGGGGTTGGGATAAGTAGGAATGAGGCTCTCCCTCAGAAGAAGCAATGCCTGGTGTCTGCTTCCAGAAAAATGGGAATTTTTCCCTCAGGAAATCCACAAATCCACAGGTTTTCCCTCAGGAGAAGAAAAGCCTGGTTTCTACTTTCAGAAAAATGGGAATTTTTCCCTCAGGAAATCCATAAATCCTGCAGCACATCCAGGTTTCCCTACTGGACCAGCCTCAGGAGCCGCTGTGGCCTCTCCTGCTCTGTCATGGAGCCAGGCCTGAGGGAAAAGTGGTAAAAAACCTGGGATTTTGCAGAATATCCTGGTGGGATTGGGGTATTGGGATAAGCAGGAATGAGGTTTTCCCTCAGGAGAAGCAGAGGCAGCTGTCTCCTGCCAGAAAAACAGAAATTTTTCCCTCAGGAAATCCACAAATCCCACAGCACATCCAGGTTTCCCTCCTGGACCAGCCTCAGGAGCTGCCATGGCCTCTCCTGCTCTGCCATGGAGCTGGGCCTGAGGGGAAAAGGGCCAAAAATTGAGGATTTTGGGGGATATCGTGGTTGGTTTGGGGGTTGTGATAAGGAAGATTGAGGTTTCCCCTCAGGAGAAGCAGAAACCTGTGTCTACTGCCAGAAAAACATGAATTTTTCCCTCAGGAAATTCACAAATCCCACAGCACATCCAGGTTTCCCTCCTGGACCAGCCTCAGGAGCTGCCATGGCCTCTCCTGCTCAGCCACGGAGCCAGGCCTGAGGAGAAAGAAGCCAAAAAATTGGGATTTTGGGAGGATATACTGGTTGGTTTGGGGGGGTTGGAATAAGTAGGAATGAGGTTTTCCCTCAGGAGAAGCAGATCCTGGTGTCTACTTCCAGAAAAACAGGAATTTTCCCTCAGAAAATCCACAAATCCTGCAGGACATCCAGGTTTCCCTCCTCAACCAGCCTCAGGAGCTGCCATGGCCTCTCCTGCTCTACCATGGATCCAGGCCTGAGGGAAAAGAGGTAAAAAACCTGGGATTTTGTAGGATACCCTGGTTGGATTGGGGTATTGGGATAAGCAAGAATGAGGTTTTCCCTCAGGAGAAGTAGAAACCAGTGTCTACTTCCAAAAAAATGGGAATTTTTCCCTCAGGAAATCCATGAACTGGCCTCTCCCTCTGGATGGGCAGGAATTTCCTTCTCCCTCAGGATAATTAAAAATTGCCCTTCAGAAAACCAGGATCTGGCCTCTCCTTCAGGAAAAGCAGGAATTTTCCTCTCCCTCTGAAATTCAGGAAGCAGTCACCCCTCAGTAAAAGCAAAAATTCCATTTTTTCCTTGGGAAAATTAGGATCTGGTCTCTCCCTCCAGAAAACAGGATTTTCTTTTCCTTAGGAAATCCAGGATCTGACATTTCCCTTAGGAAAAACAGAAATTCCCTTTTCCCTCAGGAAAACCAAAAGTTTCTTTTTCCACTGAGATGCCCAGGAACCTCTGAAAAAGTAGAAATTCAATTTCCCTCTGGAAAATCAGAAATCAGCCTTTCCCTCAGGAAAACAGGAAAGCAGTCTCTCCTTTAGGCAAAAAGAAATTCCCCTTTTCCCTTAGGAAGAACAGAAACCAGAATCTCCCTCAGCAAATCCTGAAATTCCCTTTTTCCTCAGGAAAAAATGGACAATTTCTTTTTACTTTGGAAAACCAGGACTCCCCAACTCTTCCTCCAGAAAACCCGAAATTCCCTCTTCCCTGAGGAAAACCAGGAACTTCCTTTTTCCTTGAGAAAACAAGGAATTAGCCACTCCATCAGGAAAAACAGAATTTTGCTTTTTCATATGGAAAACTAGGAATGGGTTTCTCCCTCAGGCAAACCAAGAATTTCTGGTTTTCCTCAGGAAAACTAGAAACCAGCCTCTCCCCCTGGTAAAACAGAAATTCCCATTCCCTCTGGGAAAACTCAAGAATTCCTGTCCCTCTTAGGAAAGCCAGAAGCCAGCTGGAAATATATAAATTTTCTCTTTTCACTCAGGAAAACCTGAAATTCCCTTTTTTCTCTGGAAAACGAATAACTTCCTTTTCCCTGCGGACAGCCAGACACCAGCCTCTCCTCCAGGAAAAGCAGCAATTCCCTTTTCCCCCCCAAACGAACGGGAAATTCGCTTTTTCCTCAGGAAAAAACCAAAAAAATTCCTTTTTTCCTCAGGAAAAAAATCAGAAATTCCCGTTCCCTTCAGGGCTCCCGGGAAGGGGCCGCTCCCGCAGTCTGGGATTCCCCCCCTCATTCCCTCCCCATCTTATCCCAGGCCGCGCAATTCCCGCGGGAAAATTCCCGGTTTTTCCAACCCACCCGCGCGCCGCGGAGCGCTCGTGACGTCACACGCGGAGGGACGGACGTCACCGCAATGGGAGAGGTAAATAAACCCCGCCCAACCCGGAAGTGCTGCGCCATTGGACAGTGCTGGGCGCTGATCTGGCTGCTGATTGGGCAGCGGGGAGGGGGCGGGGTCGGTGGAGCGCGCGGGGCTGTGAGCGCCGGGAGCGGGTAAGGCCGCGGGAGGAGGGTGCGACCATTTTTGGGCAACGTGGGGGGGGGAGGGGGGGGCACGGAAGGGGTTTCCTTGGAAATGGGGTTTCTTTGGGAATGCGGAGCCCTTAGGAATGAGGGAATCCTTAGGACTGAGGGATTGGCACTGAGGGGACCCTTGGCAAGACGGGGGATTGGTATTCAAAGGGCTTTTGGCACTGCGGGGGACCTTTGGCTTTGAGGGGAGCCGGGGAATGGAGGCTCCTTTGGCGTTGGGGGCACCATTGGAAATGGGGGAATCCTTGGAATTGAGGGGTTTGGGAATGAGGGTGGACTTGGGATTGAAGGGGGTTTTGGCACTGCGGAGCTGCTTGGACATTGAGAGGACCTTGGGAATGGCGGCTCCTTCGGCGTGAGCAGACCCTTGGGAATGGGGGAATCCTTGGAATCGAGGGATTGGGAATGAGGGGTAACAGGATGGGGGAATGAACAGGGGGCTCTTGGCTGAGAAGGGGTTAAAAAGGGAATTCCTTGGGAACCAGGGAATCCTTGGAATTGGGGGGTTGGCACTGAGGGCACCCTTGGCATTGAGGGTGCCTTGGGAATGGGGGAATCTTTGGGATTTGAGGGGACCCTTGGAAAAGGGGGGATCCTTGGGATCGAGGGATTGGGAATGAGAGGTAACAGGATGGGGGAGTGAACAGGGGGGCTCTTGGCTGAGAAGGGGTTAAAAAGGGAATTCCTTGGGAACCAGGGAATCCTTGGAATCGAGGGATTGGGAATGAGGGCTAACAGGATGGGGGAGTGAACAGGGGGGCTCTTGGCTGAGAAGGGGTTAAAAAGGGAATTCCTTGGGAACCAGGGAATCCTTGGAATTGGGGCGTTGGCTCTGAGGGGGTTTTGGAGTTGCGGGGGCTCGGAAATGAGGGGACCCTCTGGGCGAGGTCGGTGCATCCGTGTGGGAAGAGGGTTTGGAAAGGACATTCTGGGGGAAAACAGGGAGCAGCTCCAACTTCCTCCCAAATATTTCTCATCCCCCTGGAGCTTCTCCCCTCCATCCTCTGACCCTTTGGATTCCCAGCTGGAATGTCGCGTCCTGGCTGGCATTGGAAGCCACATGGGAAATTGGGAAAAAATAGGAGTGCAGGTGAAGCCTGAGAAATTCCATTTTTAAGTAGAATCCTGGGATGATTTAGGTTGGAAAAGATCATCAAATCCAGCCCCAGATTCCCTCACCACATTCCTAAAAGCCTCAGGAGTGTCTTGAATTGGGTTTTTTCCCTTTTATTTCCCTCATTTCCTATATTTTGAGGAAATTGGGATGTTGGGAAACAGCCTTCCCGGGGAGCTGAGTGGTTTTAACTCTGCTGGGCTGCAAAGGAGGGAGCAGCACATCCATAAAATCATTCAGGTCGGGAAAAAACCCTAAAATCATCCCAAGGAATAACCAGGCAGATCCTTGGACCCTGCCCTAAGAGGAAAACGGGGCATTTTTGGGGCTGCTGCAGACGGGTTAAAGAGAAATAAATAAGTTAAAGGAAGCAAAAGTGAAACTGCTGATGCTGGCAGGAGGGAGCTCATCCTGTGGCAGCCACTCCTGCTGGGTTCGGCTTCTTTTGTGGAAAAAATTGCATTTTGTGGGGTTTTTTGGTGGCCAGAAGAGAGGAGTTGGTGCCTGTTCCAAGTAAGGTTTGGTTATTTTATGGGAGTAATTCCCAGGAGGATTTTTTAAACTGCAAATGGGTTAAATTTCCTCTGATGAGGAACGATCCCAGCTTGGAAAGGCTCAGTTTGGGTGGTGGAATGTTGGATCCAGGGTGTGAGGAACAAGGCTGGTTCTTTCCAAGTTTTAAAAGTTTAATAGGGGATAAAAGGATTGCATAAATTCCATGAAAAAGAGTTTTCTTAACCAATGTCCTCTCTGGGAAAGTCAATTTGTGGTTTCACTTCATTTCACTTCATTTTGGTTTTTAAATTTTATTTTGTTTTTTATTATTTTATTTTGGTTTTTTAATTTTGGTTTGTTTTATTTCATCTCTTCTGCTATATATATCTAGTGCAAATTGCCAAAAGCTCACCATTAGATTAAAATAATGTTCTTCTATATTTTTATTACATTGGTTAAATGCATATTCATGAGGATTATATGTATTTCAATATTGTATATATATTATATAATGAATATTTTATATACATATATGAATTCCTACTATATATATATATGAAAAAAAATATATATTTTATATTTATATATATAGTAGGAATTCTTTTCTTGGTGTCTTGGTTCTTGTTTTTGAAATATTATCATTTAGATAAGATACTCCACAGATATATTGAATTAACATAGTTATTTTATGCCATTATCTGAGTTAGTTACATAAATAACAGAATTCAGCATAATTATTTTAATTTAATTTTAATTAAATTTAATTACATAGTTCCTATATTAATATTAGGCAAAGACCTAAGCTATAAAATAATTATTTTATTGCTATTTACGTAAGCTACATGGTGTATATGAAAGCAGACAGATTCTATTACATTTTAAAAGTAGTTAAAAGGGATTATAAATTGTGTTATATTAAAACTGTTGTGATTAAAAATAACTTGTAAAGGCCAATGCATAAATATGAAAGACAATGATTATATTATAATGTTACTGTATTATATATATTTATTATATAATTTATTATATTTGTGATATAATTTATTATATTTGTTATATAAAATGGTATATATACAATTATATTGTTATATATATATATTATAAATTTGATATAATCTGTAATATTATGTTGCATTAATATATTGTTAATATTGTATGATATAATATAATATAATAATAACATAGAAGTATCATACTAATATAAATAATAGAATTACAATACAATAATATTATAAATAAATGATGTAATATTATTATATTATAATATGATTGTATGTATATATATGATGTATTAATAGAGTAATACTATACTTATAATAATTATACAATAATTATACTTAGAATTAAGTATTATAATTATAGAATAATTATATTTATACTAGGGTAACTTATGTTATATTATATATTATATTATATATATATTAATATATAATTAATTTATAATATACATTATGTATTTTATATATATATATTATATATTAATATATTTATAGTTAGAGGCAGCCACAGCTTCTCTAGTAATTCCTGGTTGGGATGGAATTCCTAACTCGATATACCCCAACTAAATCAAACCCTAAATATCCAAACCAAGCCAGCTCTCAGGTCTCACTCTGCTCTTGATGAAACCCTGTGGCCTCTCAGAATTCCAGAGTGAAAGCACAGTTCTGTTTTTTCCCTTTGATTTCTGTTTTTTTTTCCCTTTGTTTTCTGTTTTTTTTTCCCTTTGTTTTCTGTTTTTTTTTCCCTTTGATTTCTGTTTTTTTCCCTTTGATTTCTGGTTTTTTTTCCCTTTGATTTCTGTTTTTTCCCTTTGATTTCTGATTTTTTTTCCCTTTGATTTCTGGTTTTTTTTTCCCTTTGATTTCTGATTTTTTTTCCCCTTTAATTTCTGATTTTTTTTTCCCTTTGATTTCTGATTTTTTTCCCCTTTAATTTCTGATTTTTTTTCCCTTTGATTTCTGATTTTTTTTCCTTTTGATTTCTGGGGTTTTTTTCCCTTTGATTTCTGGTTTTTTTTCCCCTTGATTTCTGTTTTTCCCTTTGATTTCTGGTTTTTTTCCCCTTTGATTTCTGTTTTTTCCCTTTGATTTCTGATTTTTTTTTCCCTTTGATTTCTGATTTTTTTCCCTTTGATTTCTGATTTTTTTTTCCCTTTGATTTCTGATTTTTTTCCCTTTGATTTCTGATTTTTTTTTCCCTTTGATTTCTGGTTTTTTTTTTCCCTTTGATTTCTGATTTTTTTTCCCTTTGATTTCTGGGTTTTTTTCCCTTTGATTTCTGTTTTTTTTTCCCCTTTGATTCCCGTTGTTTCCCTTTGATTGATTCCCGTTGTTCCCTCAGGATGCGGCGCTGCCGGCAGCTCACAGCCCCCGAGTGCGCGGCCCTGGCCCACAGCCCCGAGGGCTCGGCCCCGCTGCGGCAGCCCCTGAGCCTGCCCCGAGGAGGAGGAGGAGGGGGAAACCGGGGCCTTCATCCCATCCACGGCACGCGGAGACATCCCAGAGGTACTGCAGGGAATGCTGTGCTGGGAGAGCTGGGAATGCTCCCCTGGAGAAGGGAAGGATCCAGGGAGAGCTTCCAGCACATTGCAGGCCTGCAGGGGCTCCAGGAGAGCTGCAGAGGGGCTGGGGCCAAGGCCTGCAGGGACAGCACCCAGGGAATGGCTCCCAGTGCCAGAGGGCAGCCAGGGATGGGATCTTGGCAATGAGGAATTCCTGGCTGGGCTGGGATTGCCAGAGCAGCTGGGGCTGCCCCTGCATCCCTGGCAGTGCCCCAGGCCAGGCTGGACACTGGGGCTGGAGCAGCCTGGGACAGTGGGAGGTGTCCCTGCCATGGCAGGGGTGGCACTGGATGGGCTTTGGAATCCCTTCCCACCCAACCCATTCCAGGATTCCATTAAAAAGAGTTTCCTTGACCCATTTCCTCTCTGTGAGATTTTGTGATTTTATTCACTTTATTTTTTAAATTTAATTATTTTCTTTTATTTTATTTATTTGTTGCATTTAATTTAATTTTACTTTTTAAAATTTTACATTTTTTTCATTTAATTATTTTCATTTCAATTCTTTATTTTATGTCGGTTTATATATTTATGTTATTTTAATTTTATTTATTTTTTTATTTTCTTTTTTATTCCCTTTTTTTTTTTTTTGAAATTTCATTTCATTTTATTCCCCAAATCCTGCTGCCTCCACACCTGTGGCTGAGCAGAAACCCCACAAAACCCCCCCTGAATCCCTGGGAGATGTGGGATTCAGCCCCATTTTCCTGGGAATTCTGTCTGTACCTGGCTCCCTTCCCAGTGAACATTCCCTGCCCAGCTGGACGTGCCACCAAAACCCCAAATCCTTCCTCACTCGCTGATTTCCATGGAATTCATTCCCACTTTTCCCCTTCGTGCAGCCGCGGGCCAGCAGAGGAAGATCTCGGATTTCTTTGGGATCCTGAAGTCACCGCAAGTGGGAAGTGCCGGGATGCCGAGCCATGGGATCAAGGAGGAGCCACTGGACCCCTTTGCCCCTGCACCTCCCGCTCCCTTCAGCCACCCCTCCCTTTCCCTGCATCCCCAGGGCCTGGTGCCACCTCCCAGGGCCCATTCCAGGAAGAGAAGAATTCCCAAAGCAGAGCAGGATCTCTGGGAGGAGCCCGAGGAGAAGATTGCAGAGCGCAGCGGGATCAAGCAGGAATGGGAGGAGCTGGAGGTGGAGCCGCTCCCTGATCCGCACTACGGGCTCCTGGGCACTCGCAGCTGGCAGGTTCCTCAGGGATCCATGCATGATCTCCCTCCTGAAATCCTCAGGAACATTTTTGCTTTCCTGCCAGTGCTGGATCTGTACCAGAACCTGAGCCTGGTGTGTCGCTGCTGGAGGGAGATAATCCGGGATCCACGGGTAAGGAATGCTCTGGGACCATCCCATGGGATCTTCCATGTCACTCTTTGGTCCTCTAAATCCCATCATTCATCCCATGGGATCTTCCATGTTACCCTTTGTGCCTCTAAATCCCATCATTCTTCCCATGGGATCATCCATGCCTCCCTTTGTGCCTCTAAATCCCATCATTCTTCCCATGGGATCATCCATGTCACCCTTTGTGCCTCTAAATCCCATCATTCGTCCCATGGCATCATCCATGTCACTCTTTGTGCCTCTAAATCCCATCATTCTTCCCATGGCATCATCCATGCTCTTCCTACCTCTGTCTGTTCCTCTAAATCCCATCATTCTTCCCATGGGATCTTCCATGTCACTCTTTGTGCCTCTAAATCCCATCATTCTTCCCATGGGATCATCCATGCCTCCCTTTGTGCCTCTAAATCCCATCATTCGTCCCATGGGATCATCCATGTCACTCTTTGTGCCTCTAAATCCCATCATTCTTCCCATGAGATCATCCATGTCTCCCTTTGTGCCTCTAAATCCCATCATTCTTCCCATGGGATCTTCCATGTCTCCCTTTGGTCCTCTAAATCCCATCATTCTTCCCATGGCATCATCCATGCCTCCCTTTGTGCCTCTAAATCCCATCATTCTTCCCATGGCATCATCCATGTCACCCTTTGTGCCTCTAAATCCCATCATTCTTCCCATGGGATCATCCATGCTCTGCCTACCTCTCTGTTCCTTCAAATCCCATCATTCTCCCCAAAAATCCGTGAATTTTTAGGTCTCCTGCCATTTTTTTTGACCAAAAGTTGCTGCCCTGTATTCAAAATCTGGGATCCACAGGTAAGGATCACTCTGGGATCATCCCATGGGATCATCCATGCCTCCCTTTGTTCCTCTAAATCCCATCATTCTTCCCATGGCATCATCCATGTCACTCTTTGTTCCTTTAAATCCCATCATTCTTCCCAAAATCCAGGAATTTTTAGATTTCTTGCCTTTTTTTCTTTGCTCTTCTGGACCAAAAGTTGCTGCCCTATATCCGAGATCTGTGGGTAAGGAATGCTCTGGGATCATCCCATGGCATCATCCATGCCTCCCTTTGTTCCTTTAAATCCCATCATTCTTCCCATGGCATCATCCATGCTCTGCCTGCCTCCTTGTTCCTCTAAATCCCATCATTCTTCCCAAAATCCGTGAATTTTTAGGTCTCCTGCCATTTTTTTGGACCAAAAGTTGCTGCCCTATATCCAAAATCCAAGATCCACAGGTAAAGAACGCTCTGGGATCATCCCATGGGATCATCCATGTCTCCCTTTCTTCCTTTAAATCCCATCATTCTTCCCATGGAATCTTCCATGTCACCCTTTGTGCCTCTAAATCCCATCATTCTTCCCAAAATCCAGGAATTTTTAGATTTCTTGCCTTTTTTTTTTGGTCTTCTGGACCAAAAGTTGCTGCCCTATATCCGAGATCTGTGGGTAAGGAACTCTCTGGGATTATTCCATGGGATCATCCATGCCTCCCTCTTTTCCTCCAAATCCCATCATTCTTCCCAAAATCCAGGAATTTTAGATTTCCTGCCCTTTTTCTTTGCTCTTCTGGAATAAAAGATCCGAGATCCATAGGTAGGGAACTCTCTGGGATCATCCCATGGCATCATCCATGTCTCCCTTTGGTCCTGTAAATCCCATCATTCTTCCAAAAACCAGGAATTTTTAGGTCTCCTGCCATTTTTTTTTGGTCTTCTGGACCAAAAGTTGCTGCCCTATATCCGAGACCTGTGGGTAAGGAATGCTCTGGGATCATCCCATGGGATCATCCATGCCTCTCTTTGTTCCTTTAAATCCCATCATTCTTCCCATGGTATCATCCATGCTCTGCCTTTGTTCCTCTAAATCCCATCATTCTTCCCAAAAATCCGTGAATTTTTAGGTCTCCTGCCATTTTTTTTGACCAAAAGTTGCTGCCCTGTATTCAAAATCTGGGATCCACAGGTAAGGAACACTCTGGGATCATCCCATGGGATCATCCATGTCTCCCTTTGTTCCTCTAAATCCCATCATTCTTTCCACAATCCAGGAATTTTTAGATTTCTTGCCTTTCTTTTTGCTCTTCTGGACCAAAAGTTGTTGCCCTATATCTGAGACCTGTGGGTAAGGAACACTCTGGGATCATCCCATGGGATCATCCATGTCTCCCTTTGTTCCTTTAAATCCCATCATTCTTCCCATGGCATCATCCATGCTCTGCCTGCCTCCTTGTTCCTTTAAATCCCATCATTCTTCCCAAAAATCCGTGAATTTTTAGGTTTCCTGCCATTTTTTTGGACCAAAAGTTGCTGCCCTATATTCAAAATCCAAGATCCACAGGTAAAGAACGCTCTGGGATCATCCATGTCTCCCTTTGTTCCTTTAAATCCCATCATTCTTCCCAAAATCCAGGAATTTTAGATTTCCTGCCCTTTTTCTTTGATCTTCTGGACCAAAAAATCCGAGATCCATAGGTAGGAAACACTCTGGGATCATCCCATGGGATCATCCATGTCACCCTTTGTTTCTCTAAATCCCATCATTCTTTCCACAATCCAGGAATTTTTAGATTTCTTGCCTTTCTTTTTGCTCTTCTGGACCAAAAGTTGTTGCCCTATATCCAAGATCTGTGGGTAAGGAATGCTCTGGGATCATCCCATGGGATCATCCATGTCACCCTTTGTTCCTTTAAATCCCATCATTCTTCCCACAATCCATGAATTTTTAGATTTCCTGCCTTTTTTTTTTTTTTGCTCTTCTGGACCAAAAGTTGCCCTGTATCCAAAATCCATGTTGGAGCAACATTCCCTCCCATGCACAGAAAAAAGCCCTGGAGGATTCCATGAAATCCCATGGAATTTCAGTTTTCCCTGCAGCCTTTTCTCCTGGCAGGAAGGATCCAGGGAGTTCCTGCAGTGTCCCCAAGCCCCTGGGTGCTTTTTGTCACCAAATGGATTTGGAGGAGAGCCCTGGAGCTCTGTTTTGGTGGATTTTGGTTCCTCTGGAATCAAGGCAAACAACTGGAAGGAATGATCCCTAAATCCCACAAAAAATGGCTTGGGAACAGCCAGCACCTCTCCAGGCACTCAGCATTCCCAAAAATCCAGCCCTATTTGCAGGCTTGGAGTATTCCCCCCTTTCCTTTTTTTCCCCCTTTCCTTTTTTTCCCCCTTTCCTTTTTTTCCCCCTTTCCTTTTTTTCCCCCTTTCCTTTTTTTCCCCCTTTCCTTTTTTTCCCCCTTTCCTTTTTTTCCCCCTTTCCTTTTTTTCCCCCTTTCCTTTTTTTCCCCCCTTCCTTTTTTTCCCCCCTTCCTTTTTTTCCCCCCTTCCTTTTCCCCCCCTTTCCTTTTCCCCTCTATTTTTTCCACCTTCCTTTTTCCTCCTTCTTTCCCTTTTTTCTCTCTTTTCTCCTCTCTTTTTTCCTCCATCTTCTCCCCCCTTTTTCCTCCTTTTTTCCCCCTTTTTTCTCTATTTTTCCCTCCTTTTCCCCCCCTTCTTTTTTCCCCCTTCTTTTTCCCCCCCTTTCCTTCCCCCTCCCTTTCCTTTCTCTCCTCTATTTTTTCCACCTTCATTTTTCCTCCTTCTTTCCCTTTTTTCTCTGTTTTTCCCTCCTTTTTTTCCTCTCTTTTCCCCTCTTGTTTTCCCCTTCTCTTTTCCCCCTCCTCTTTTTTCCCCTCTTTTTTTCCTCCCTTTCCCCCCTCTTTTTTCCCCCCTCTTTTTTTTCCCCCCCTCTTTTTTTCTCCCCTCTTTTCCCCTCTCTTTTCTTTCCCCCCTTTCCTTTTTTTCCCCCCTTTCCTTTTTTCCCCCTTTCCTTTTTTTCCCCCTTTCCTTTTTTTCCCCCTTTCCTTTTTTCCCCCTTTCCTTTTTTTCCCCCTTTCCTTTTTCCCCCTTTTCCTTTTTTCCCCCTTTCCTTTTTTCCCCCTTTCCTTTTTTTCCCCCTTTCCTTTTTTTCCCCCTTTCCTTTTTTTCCCCCTTTCCTTTTTTTCCCCCTTTCCTTTTTTTCCCCCTTTCCTTTTTTCCCCCTTTCCTTTTTTTCCCCCTTTCCTTTTTTTCCCCCTTTCCTTTTTTTCCCCCTTTCCTTTTTTTCCCCCTTTCCTTTTTTTCCCCCTTTCCTTTTTTTCCCCCTTTCCTTTTTTTCCCCCCTTTCCTTTTTTTCCCCCTTCTTTCCCTTTTTTCTCTCTTTTCCCCTCTCTTTTTTTCCTCCCTCTTCTCCCCCCTTTTTCCTCATTTTTCCCCTTTTTTCTCTATTTTTCCCTCCTTTTTTTCTCCCTTTTTCCCTCCCCTCTTGTTTTCCTTTCCTTTCCCCCCCCTTTCCTTTCCCCCCCTTTCCTTTCCCCCCCCCTATTTTTCCCCCTTCCTTTTTCCTCCTTCTTTCCCTTTTTTCTCCCTTTTTCCCTCTCTTTTTTCTTCCCTCTTCTCTCCCATTTTCCTCCTTTTTTTCCCCTTTTTCTCTATTTTTCCCTCCTTTTTTTTTCCCTCTTTTTCCCTCTTGTTTTCCCCTTCTTTTTTTCCCCCCTTCTTTTTCCCCCCCTTCTTTCCCCCCACCCTTTCCTTCCCCCTCTTTCCTTTTCCCCCTCTATTTTTTCCACCTTCATTTTTCCTCTTTCTTTCCCTTTTTTCTCTATTTTTCCCTCCTTTTTTCCCTCTCTTTTCCCCTCTTGTTTTCCTCTTCTCTTTTCCCCCTCCTCTTTTTTCCCCTCTCTTGTTTTCCTCCCTTCCCCCTCTCTTTTCTTTCCCCCTCTCTTTTCTTTCCCCCTCTCTTTTCTTTCCCCCTCTCTTTTCTTTCCCCCTCTCTTTTCTTTCCCCCTCTCTTTTCTTTCCCCCTCTCTTTTCTTTCCCCCTCTCTTTTCTTTCCCCCTCTCTTTTCTTTCCCCCTCTCTTTTTTCCTCCCTTTCTTTTTCCCCTCTCTTTTCTTTCCCCCTCTCTTTTTTTTTCTCTTTTTTTCCTCTCTTCTTCCCCCCCTTCTTTTCTTCCCCCCCCTTTTTTCCCCCCTCTCTTTTTATTCCCCCCTCTCTTTTTATTCCCCCGTCTCTTTTTTCCCCCCCTTTCCTTTTTTTCCCCCCTTTCCTTTTTTTCCCCCCTTTCCTTTTTTTCCCCCTTTTCCTTTTTTTCCCCCCCTTTCCTTTTTTCCCCCCCTTTCCTTTTTTTCCCCCCTTTCTCTATTTTCCCCTTCTTTCCCTTTTTTCTCTCTTTTCCCCTCTCTTTTTTCCTCCCTCTTCTCCCCCCTTTTTCCTCATTTTTTCCCTTTTTTCTCTATTTTTCCCTCCTTTTTTTCCCTCTTTTTCCCTCTTGTTTTCCCCTTCTTTTTTTCCCCCCTTCTTTTTCCCCCCCTTCTTTCCCCCCACCCTTTCCTTCCCCCTCTTTCCTTTTCCCCCTCTATTTTTTTCCACCTTCATTTTTCCTCTTTCTTTCCCTTTTTTCTCTATTTTCCCCTCCTTTTTTCCCTCTCTTTTCCCCTCTTGTTTTCCTCTTCTCTTTTCCCCCTCCTCTTTTTTCCCTCTCTTGTTTTCCTCCCTTCCCCCTCTCTTTTCTTTTCCCCTCTCTTTTCTTTTCCCCTCTCTTTTTTTCCCCTCTCTTTTTTTCCCCTCTCTTTTTTTTCCCCTCTCTTTTTTTTCCCCTCTCTTTTTTTTCCCCTCTCTTTTTTTTCCCCTCTCTTTTTTTTCCCCTCTCTTTTTTTTCCCCTCTCTTTTTTTTCCCCTCTCTTTTTTTTCCCCTCTCTTTTTTTTCCCCTCTCTTTTTTTTCCCCTCTCTTTTTTTTCCCCTCTCTTTTTTTTCCCCTCTCTTTTTTTTTCCCTCTCTTTTTTTTTCCCTCTCTTTTTTTTTCCCTCTCTTTTTTTTTCCCTCTCTTTTTTTTTCCCTCTCTTTTTTTTTCCCTCTCTTTTTTTTTCCCTCTCTTTTTTTTTCCCTCTCTTTTTTTTTCCCTCTCTTTTTTTTTCCCTCTCTTTTTTTTTCCCTCTCTTTTTTTTTCCCTCTCTTTTTTTTTCCCTCTCTTTTTTTTTCCCTCTCTCTTTTTCCCCCCTTTCCTTTTTTTCCCCCTTTCCTTTTTTTCCCCCTTCATTTTTCCCCCTTTCCCTTTTCCTCTCTTTTTTCCTCCCTCTTCTCCCCCCTTTTTCCTCCTTTTTTCCCCTTTTTCTCTATTTTTCCCTCCTTTTTTTCCTCTTTTCCCCCCCCTTCTTTTCCCCCCCTTTCCTTTTCCCCCTCTATTTTTTTCCTCCTTCTTTCCCTTTTTTCTCTATTTTCCCCTCCTTTTTTTCCTCTCTTTTCCCCTCTCTCTTCTCCCCCCTCTCTTTTTCCCCTTTTCCCCCTTTCCTTCCCCATCTCCCTTTCCCACCCAGCTCCTCTGTGACCCCCATGCCTTTTGGAGCCCCCTGGCTGCTCCCTTTCCCATTTTTGGAGCACCCCGAGGTGCAAGCTGCTGCTCTGTGTTTCCCTCTGCAGTTCATCCCCTGGAAGAAGCTGCACCAGCAGTACCTGAGCAGGGAGCAGTCAGCCCTGCAGAGGGTGGAGCAGCTCCTGCAGCAGTTCAACATAGCCAAGGAGCACCAGGGCTGTGTGCTGGGCTTGGTCAGGTCAGTCCTGCAGATTTTCCTGCCTTTGGGGCTTCTTCCTCTGCATCCTGGCAATTGCCACCTTTGTCTTCTAGATTGGTGGGAGAGGTGCAGGAAAATGGGGAGGGAAAAGTGGTTTTGATAGGGAAAAAAAAACCCACTAAAAAGAGGTACAAAACTTTCCTTTTCTTTTTGTTACCCTGTTTGGACACAAGATGCTGGGACCATGGAATTCCTTAGGTTGGAAAAGGTCTCTAAGACATGGAATCCAACCATTCCCAGCACTGCCACGTGCACAGGTGCTGGAACCTGAAATGCAAAGAACCCTCAGGACTTTGGGGCTGTGAGCCAAAGCTCAGAATTAAACACAAGATTTAATCTCAGACCTTAGAACAAACTTCCAAAGTTAAGAGCTAAAAGTGAGAATGTGGGTTTATCATTTAGAGCAGAGACACATTAAAATAAATAAAGTTTTAGAGGTTAAGATATAGAAAAAATAAAGTAGCAAGGTGGATCCTGGAATCACGGAATCATGGTTTGGATTGGGAAGAGCCTTAAAATTATCCAGTTCCACCCCCTGGGCATGGAATTCCACTGGAGGACACTTGGAGACAGCCAGGAGGAGCTTCCAGGCTGGGAGCTGCATGCAGGAATTTATTCCAGCTCTTGTGGGCCACAAAACTGGGAACTCTTGTCCAAGTGGCTCCTGGCACAGGAATGGGCTGGAAATGCAACTTCCAGCTGCTCAAATTCCATGGAAAACACTGCAGGGATTCCTGGGAGCCTCTGCAGCCACCCTGGGGCTGCTTTGGAGCCAGCAGGGGAAATTCCTGCTGGTAAGGGAGAAATAGTGTGCAGCTCCTGTGATGGCAGGGTGTGCAGGGGGAGAGAGGGTTTGGCAGTAAAATATAACTGTTATTGAGGCATCAGTGTGTGCAGGGGGAGAGAGGGTTCAAAAATAAAGTAAAATTATTATTAATGTGAGTGTGTGCAGGGGGAGAGAGGGTTTAGCAGTAGAATATAACTATTATTGAGGCATCAGTGTGTGCAGGGGGAGAGAGAGTTCAAAAATAAAGTAGAATTATTATTAATGTCAGTGTGTTCAGGTGGAGAGAAGATTTTAGAATAAAGTAGAATTATTATTAATATGAGTGTGTTCAGGTGGAGAGCAGATTTAAGAATGAAGTATAATTATTGTTAATATAAGTGTGTTCAGGTGGAGAGGATTCAAGAATAATTATGATTGGGACATCAGTGTGTTCAAGTGGAGAGCAGATTTAAGAATGAAGTAGAATTATTGTTAATGTAAGTGTGTTCAGGTGGAGAGCAAATTTAAGAGTAATTATGATTGAGATATCAGTGTGTTCAGGTGAAGGGCAGATTTAAGAATGAAGTAGAATTCTTATTAATGAGTGTGTTCAGGTGGAGAGGATTCAAGAATAATTATGATTGAGACATCAGCGTGTTCGGGTGAAGAGAAGATTCAAGAAAAATTGAGGCATCAGTGTGTTCAGGTGAAGAACAGATTTAAGAATAAAGTATAATTATTATTAATATAAGTGTGTTCAGGTGGAGAGAAGATTTAAGAATAAAGTAGAATTATTATTAATGAGTGTGTTCAGGTGGAGAGAAGATTTTAGAATAATTATGATTGAGGCATCAGTGTGTTCAGGTGGAGAGAAGATTTAAAAATAAAGTAGAATTATTATTAATGAGTGTGTTCAGGTGGAGAGCAGATTTAAGAATGAAGTAGAATTATTATTAATGTAAGTGTGTTCAGGTGGAGAGGATTCAAGAATAATTATTGAGGCATCAGTGTGTTCAGGTGAAGGGCAGATTTAAGAATGAAGTAGAATTATTATTAATGTGAGTGTGTTCAGGTGGAGAGCAGATTTTAGAATGAAGTAGAATTATTATTAATGAGTGTGTTCAGGTGGAAAGCAGATTTAAGAATGAAGTAGAATTATTATTAATGTAAGTGTGTTCAGGTGGAGAGCAGATTTAAGAATGAAATAGAATTATTATTAATGAGTGTGTTCAGGTGAAGAGCAGATTTAAGAATGAAGTAGAATTATTATTAATGTAAGTGTGTTCAGGTGGAGAGCAGATTTAAGAATGAAGTAGAATTATTATTAATGTCAGTGTGTTCAGGTGAAGAGCAGATTTAAGAATGAAGTAGAATTCTTATTAATGAGTGTGTTCAGGTGGAGAGCAGATGTAGGCAGTTCATGCACGGTTTGGTTACCAGACCCAAACTCTCTTTTCTTTGCTGCCTTTTCCCCCAAAATTCAGAATGCCAGGAGGGTTTGTACTGCAGGAGGCCTCCAAGTCCCTTCAGTGCCCGCTGCCCTGCAGAGCAGGGACCCTCCCTGCCCAGCCTGCCCAGGCAGCACTGCCGGGTCCCCATGTCCTGGTGTCACCTGGAGCAGGGAGCAGACACCTGAGCCCTGCCCAGCCTGCCCGCGGCAGCGCTCCCAGTCCCCGTGTCCTGGTGACACCTGGAGCAGGGAGCAGACACCCCCGAGCCCTGCCCAGCCTGCCCAGGCAGCACTCCCAGTCCCCCTGTCCTGGTGTCACCTGGAGCAGGGAGCAGACCCCTGAGTCCTGCCCAGCAGCTGAGGCAGCACTCCCAGTCCCCATGTCCTGGTGTCACCTGGAGCAGGGAGCAAACCCCTGAGTCCTGCCCAGCCTGCCCAGGCAGCACTCCCAGTCCCCCTGTCCTGGTGTCACCTGGAGCAGACACCCCCAGCCCTGCCCAGCAGCTGAGGCAGCACTCCCAGTCCCCGTGTCCTGGTGTCACCTGGAGCAGGGAGCAGACACCCCCGAGCCCTGCCCAGCAGCTGAGGCCCAGCTCTCTGCACCAGCACTGCTGGAGCTTCTGAAGCTTCTCCCAGCCCAGGGCTTGTTCATGGCCCTCCCCAGTGTCCCTTTACACTGACAGCAAACAAAGCACAAAGCCAGGGCTGGAGAGGCACCAGGGAGGTGAGGAAATCTCTGTTTGTTGATGGCCTCAGAGCTGTGCATGTGGGCCATGGTTTGGTTTTGCTTCTTGGGCTACATTCAACAAAGAAAAATTTGTAAATAATTCTTATTTGTTAAGATTTTTCGTTTGCTAATTTCAGATTTTTTTTTAATTTTAAGATTTGTTTTGTTAATGTATTAAAGAGTGTGGTGGGTTTTGGTGTTGGTTAATGATTAATGTGTTTATTTTTTGTTCTGAAACAGGTAAAGTAGGTTTATAACTTGAAAAGGGTATAAAGAAAACTTTATTCATAGTTTCCAGGTTTCTTTTCTCTGTGTGTTTCTCACAGAGGCCTGTCCAGTTTTTTAATGGTTGGAAGCTTTGTATCACTTTTTAAAATGTCTCTCATGTAAAACTGTGACAGCAAGTATGATTGGTTGAGTGCAGAAGTCAAAACTGTGCTTGAAGAAGCACCTACAGACACGTGAATGTTTTTAATTTTTCTAAAAGATGGGTGTTTGTTAATTTACCATATACAAAGCTAGGTATACACTGATTAGTGTGCAGTGCTCTTTGTGCAGAGGCAATCCCTTCTGACAATTATTAACATTATTTCTGCTGAGTTCAGTGTCTCTCAAAGGGTCCATGATGCCTAACAATGAGCTGTGGGCATTAGCAGAGGTGCTCTGGAGCAGCCACCAGTTCTGGGACAGTAAATCCTCGTTATTGCTCCTGCACAGGTTGGTGTCATCCACGGGACCCAAGGTGGATCCCAGCAGGCTCCTCCAGGTTTTGGGAAGTCATCCCCTCTTCCCAAAGGCTCAGTTCTGTGTCCTCAGCAAATTCCCAGATCTACACAGCAAGCCTGGGGTGAGTTGCACTCTTGTTTCTGTTTTATTTCTTTTATTTCGCTCTTATTTCTGGGATTTTTTTAACAAATTCCTGCAGTGTCCCCAAACCCTCTGGATGTGCTTGTGGTGCCTCTTGTCACCAAAGGGATTTGGAGGAAAACCCTGGAGCTCTGTTTTGATGGATTTTGGTTCCTCTGGAATCAAGGCAAACAACAGGCAGGAATGATCCCTAAATCCCACAAACAGTGGCTTGGGAGCAGCCAGCACCTCTCCAGGCACTCAGCATCCCCTGGGATCTGACCTCAGCCCACATTTCTGGGGAGATCCAGGCTCTCCTTCCTGCCATTCCCATCAGTTGGATGGATAGGGCTGGACAGGATGCAGATCTGGGATGTGCTCCTCCCTTTTTAACCCATCCTACAACTCTGCTGGATTGGGGCCACTCTGCCTCCTGTACCCCAGACTCCTCCCTCTGTGGGGTTATTTGGGATAATTTGGGCTGACAATGATGCCTCAGGTTTGGCTTTTTTATGTTTCCCATTCTGTGCTGCTTTAGTGTCTGAGCTCCATATTATGGGATGGTGAGCTCTGTGCACAGAGCAGGGAGACAAAACAATTCCTGCTCCAGCTGGGCACCAAGGACAAATGCCCCAAATCTCAGCCCAGGAGCACAAACCCCGTGGGCTGGAGAGAGAAAAACAAGCAGGGTGGGACTGCAGGGGCTAAAGCTGGAATGGGACAATGAACTGCAAGATGCAAATGGAGCAGAACTGATCCCAGGGAGAGACCCCGGGAGCGCTGGTGCATTTTGGGGCCCTTTTGGTTCATCTTGGGTGCAGCCCTGGCTGGGCTCTGGTGCTGCCCAAGGTGCATCCATGGAGGAGATCCTTGGAATGAATCCCTGCTTTATTCTGGAGCTCTGTCCTGCCTCTGCTCTAGCTCAGATTCTCAAGGCATCAATTTAAGATTTAACAGCTCCTCACTGAATTTTTCCACCTCCTAGTGAGATTTTCCTGGAAGCTCCAAGCTTTTTGCTGTGTTTTCCTTGTCCTTCCCCAGGCAGAGAAGGTGTGGGCCACGTTTGCTGTCATGGTGCTGTTCTCTGATGGTGTTGGTGACATCCAGAGGCTCCTGCAGTGTTTCCGGAGCCCCTGCTCGGAGCTGGCCCTGCTGGAGGTCACTGAGGTGCTGCACTGCATGGCCACGCTGCTGCTGGCCATGAGGAACAGGAGCATTCCCATCTCCAACAGGTCAGGAGCTCCCACTCCAGCCCTGGGCACTTCCCACCACCCCAGGGTGCTCCAATCCAGCCTCAGATGTTCCAGGGATGAGGCAGCCCCAGCTGCTCTGGCAATCCCAGCCCAGCCAGGAATTCCTCATTGCCAAGATCCCATCCCTGGCTGCCCTCTGGCACTGGGAGCCATTCCCTGGGTGCTGTCCCTGCAGGCCTTGGCCCCAGCGCCTCTGCAGCTCTCCTGGAGCCCCTGCAGGCCCTGCAAGGAGCTCTGAGTCTCTCCAACTTGGAGTTTCAAATCCCTCTGGTTCCCAGCAGAACAGGAGCATTCCCATCTCCACCAGGTCAGGAGCTTCCCATTCCATCCCTGGGCACTTCCCACCATCCCAGGGTGCTCCAATCCAGCCTTGGATGTTCCAGGGATGAGGCAGCTGCAGCTGCTCTGGGAATTCCAGCCCAGCCCAAGAATTCCTTCCCATGATCCCATCCCAAATCTCCCCTTTTTCCAATCTGAAGCCATTCCCTGTGTGCTGCCCCTCCATCCTTTATCCCAAAGTCTCTTTCTTGGAGCCCCTTTAGGCCCTGCAAGGAGCTCTGAGGTCTCTCCAACTCTGAGTTTCAAATCCCTCTGGTTCCCAGGGGGTTTGGCTCTCCAGCCTGGCCTAGGCAGCTACAGCTCCTCTAGGAGTGTTCATTCCAGTGCTTCTCCCCCTCCCAGCCAGGAATTCCTTCCCAATTTCCCATCTATCCCATCCCTCTGGCATTGCCCCTTATCCTTTCACTCCTTTCAGGATACAATATTCAAAAAACTCCAAATTTTCCCCAAATAAAACCAGGATTTAAAGACTCCTCCTGCTCAGCTATGACAATTTAATGTTTTTAATTCCTCCCCAAAATTGATTTATTTTACTTCATTCCAAGTTGTAGGAGCTCCTTCCCTCATGATCCTTTTGTTTCCCCCCCCCAAAAAAGGGGGATCTGAGCAGAGATTCCTTGAGATTCCTTCAGGATTGCAGTGGGAATAAGGAGGAAGGACACAGGGAAATCCTTCTTGGCAGAAAATCGGGAAGGAACTGGAGTGGAAAATGCAAACAGCCAGGAATTAGATGGCTCTGGAAGCTCTGTGAGCTCTAACCCAGCCTGTGGGACAGGGAAAGGCTCATCCTGAGGGAAACTGGGATGTTTGTTTGGGATGTTAATGATTGATTAACTGCTGGATCAAGTCATTAACCTGCAGGAAATGTGGCAGGTCAAAATCCAGGGATTTTCGAATTTCCATCTCCCTGGACAGGCCAGACCAGAAAAAGTGGGAATTCCTCCTGGGAGTAAGGAGGAAATGTGTCCTGGAGGAATTTCCTGATTGCTCTTTGCAGCAATGAATGAGTCTGAGGGTCCAAATCACGATGGGAGACACAAAACCTGTCCTGGAGGGCTGGAAGAAAGGAACAAAACTGCCCTAAAAGAGGGAAAAGCACAGTGGGAAAGCCCTGCTGGAGAATCCAGGTTAATTTTAAACCAATTGTTGTCAGCAGAGTTAAAACCAAAGAATCCCTTCTCCCTCTGCAGGGAAAAAGCACCAAGAATCAATACCAGAGTTAAAAACCTCCCCTGAAACCATTCTAGACCAAAAACTGCTTCGCCCTAAAGCCCAGATCAGCCCCAGATTCCCTGTGAGGTCCCCAGCCCCAGCCCTGCTGGTAATTGTGGCTCAGGAGTTCAGAATTATCCCCTGCACTCTGATCCCAGGTCAGGCTGGCATGGGAGACCTGGAATACAAACCTGGCAGGGCAGAATTGTTTAAAGATCATTTTCAATTATTCATCACTTCCTGCAGAGCTTGAGGCTTTTGTTTTTAATTATCCAAGGTATTGGTGGTGTTTTAAGTGGCTGCAGAGGTTTAATTTGTTATTAATTATGTATATTATAATATATATATATAAATTATTTTTATGTATATATTATATATATTAACTATATAATATATATTTTATATAATATATATTTCATATAACTATTTTATATTTAATATATATAAATAATATATATCTTTATATATGAATATATGTTATATATTATATATATAAATTATATCTATTTATAAATATAAATATGCATATTAAAATTATTTTTATATTATATATTAACTATAAGATATATTCTATATAATTATTATATATTATATATAAATAATATATATAATATATATATTATAGATTATATATTATATAATACTAATATACTATACTATAATATATACTATATATATTATATATAATTTACATATATGTATATATAAATATATATACATATCTATAAAATTATTTTTATATATATTAACTATATATTATATATATTAATTTATATATATTAACTATATATTATATATTATAATTATTATATATTTTATATATATACAAATAATATATATCTTTATAAATAATAGATATAAATTATATATATGTATATATATGAATATACATATTTTATACATATATATATATAAAATTATTTTTTATATATTAACTATATATATACTATACATATATAGATACATATATATAAAATTATTTTTTATATATTAACTCTATAAGATATATTTTATACAATTATTATATATTTAATATACAAATAATATATATATTTATAAAGAAATAAAATATATACTATATATTATTAATATGAATATTCTAATATATAATTATATTTTATATAATTATTATATATATAATTATTATATATTTCCTATTTCTCAGTAATTCCTGTTTTATCCCTTTTTTTTTCCAGGCTTCACTACAATATTTTCTACTGTCTGTATCTGATGGAAAATGCCTCTGGAATTGTGCAGCCCCTGCAAGAGGGAAGAATGGATTCGAGTCCCAGGTGATCCAAGCAGTGCATGCTGAGCAATTCCATGGAGTGAGGAGCAAATATTCCAAATATTGCACAGCAGGAAAGGGTGGAGCTGGATCAGGGGCACAGCTGATCCTGCTGCTCACCACCTTCCCATGAATTCTCAGAGGAAAATCAGAATTGGGCTTTCCATGTGTAAAATTGGAATTGCTGAGTTTAAATTTGTTCCTGGGTCTATTTTGGAATCATGGCAGGGTTTGGAATCACCCAGTGCCACCCCTGCCATGGCAGGGACAGCTCCCCCTGTCCCAGGCTGCTCCAGCCCCAGGGTCCAACCTTGGGCATTGCAGGGATCAGGGCAGCCCCAGCTGCTCTGGGAATCCCTTCCCAAAATCCCAGCCCAGTCTCCCTCTCCCAGGGAATTCCCTCCATTCCCAGCTCTCCCAGCCTGGGATTGGATCCATCCGCACTCCGACTCCTCTCTAGGAAGGGATTTTGGGATCCGGGGGCTTCACTGGGAATCTCAGGACTCCAGGAAGGGTCTCCCTTCCCTTTTCCATCCCCACCTTCCATAAAAATCCCTCGGGATGGATTCTGAGTGTCCCAAATCCCAGAATCCCAGAGCAGTTTGGGTGGGAAGGGACCTCCAACCCCATCCCATTGCAATCCCACCATCCCAGGCTGCTCCAATCCTTCCTTGGACACTGCAGGGATGCAGGGGCAGCCCCAGCTGCTCTGGCAATCCCAGCCCAGCCAGGAATTCCTCATTGCCAAGATCCCATCCCTGGCTGCCCTCTGGCACTGGGAGCCATTCCCTGGGTGCTGTCCCTGCAGGCCTTGGCCCCAGTCCCTCTGCAGCTCTCCTGGAGCCCCTGCAATGTGCTGGAAGCTCTCCCTGGATCCCTCCCTTCTCCAGGGGAACATTCCTGTTGATTTTTGGGGTTTTCTTTTTTGTTTTTGTTAAGGTTGGGATTTAAGTGTTAGAGATGGTATTTTGTGTTTAGGTTTAGATATTTATTATTTTTACTTATATTATAAGTAAAAATAAGCTTTATTATAAGTAAAAATATAAGCTTTATAGTATTTTACTACTAAGTTATGAGATGGTTAACTCTTTTTTATATAAGGTTTTTTTAAGGTTAAACTATTTAATTAAGAAATGATACTTAAATTATTTTTACTTTTAAAATAATATCTAATTATTTGGCATTTGTAATGTGGTCTTTTGTCTAATTACAAAGTGTTATTTAAACTCATGAAGAAGAAGGTAAAGAAAAAGGATTAGTTACTTCTTAGAACTTTTATTTTAGTTTTATATATATTACTATGTTTTAAAAGTTTAAACTTTTCTATTTAGTGATATTACAGCCTTCTAATTAAACTACACCCTTGTAATCTCAGTGCTATTGATTAATTTTGGAAGTCCTCTCCACACCTGAGGTGAAATGCAGTGTTCTCATGTGAGCCAGAGTCTCTCAGTACAGAAAGTCTCAAATTCTCAGCATCCAGAGCTCCAACACCTTCCCAGCACTCCCAATAAATAAGGAATTTATTAGTGAGGAATTGAGCACTTCCCTGGCCTGTGGAGGTCCAAGCTGTGTTCCTTTTCTGCTGCTGGATTGAGTCATTTCATTCCTTATCCTCCCCTGGAGAAAGGGGATGGGATAAGTTCATCCATCACCAAGGTCTAACAGAGATAAAACTGGTTCTAATGAGCTTAAGGTGCCAAATTCATCCTTAAAGCAGAGCTTGGTCCCTCAAAAATATATTTTCCTTTGTTTATTAGTGATGTTTCCCTTTATTTCCTAAAAATTCTTTCCCAAGACTTCTTATTTTGTCTCCATTATTTTCTTATTCCATGCTTTTCTCCTTTTCCCAGTAACCAAGTTGGGATGGGATCAATCTCTCTGGTTTCCCTGTTGATTTCTTTGAACTGGGATGGTTTATTTTAGGCATTTTTAAAGGATTCATTCCTTCCCCACTTGTTGATTGGAATTTTTTCCCTGTTTTTTAGTGGACGGGCTGATGTCAGACTGACCCATGAACAGCAGAGGATTTTGAGTCACAAAATTGAGCCTGGCCAAACAGTGAAAATAATGGCATTTGCAGGTAAGAGCCCAAAATGTTGGAAAAATGCTTGGGCAATTCCCAATGTGCTTGTTCCTTCCCTGATCCCCCTGTCTGAGGGATTGTGAGATCCCAAGGGGATCAATTTGTGCCTCTGGGATAACAAATTTAAGGGAAAATCTGCCAAAAATGGAGGCAAAATAGAAACAGGGGAAAGAGGAGTGGGAAAATGTTAAAAAGCCCTACAGATCCTGAGTTTGGGACAGGAGGAAGGGGAGATGCTCCAGGTGCTGGAGTAGAGATTTCCCTGGAACCCCTGGAGGAGCAGTTCCTGAAGGATTGACCCCATGGAAAGGGAGCAATTCCTGAAGGATTGACCCCATGGATAAAGGGAGCAGTTCCTGAAGGATTGACCCCATGGATAAAGGGAGCAGTTCCTGAAGGATTGACCCCATGGATAAAGGGAGCAGTTCCTGAAGGATTGACCCCATGGATAAAGGGAGCAGTTCCTGAAGGATTGACCCCATGGATAAAGGGAGCAGTTCCTGAAGGACTGAGCCCATGGGAAAGGGAGCAGTTCCTGAAGGACTGAGCCCATGGGAAAGGGAGCAGTTCCTGAAGGACTGAGCCCATGGATAAAGGGAGCAGTTCCTGAAGGATTGACCCCATGGATAAAGGGAGCAGTTCCTGAAGGACTGAGCCCATGGATAAAGGGAGCAGTTCCTGAAGGACTGAGCCCATGGATAAAGGGAGCAGTTCCTGAAGGATTGACCCCATGGATAAAGGGAGCAGTTCCTGAAGGACTGAGCCCATGGATAAAGGGAGCAGTTCCTGAAGGATTGACCCCATGGATAAAGGGAGCAGTTCCTGAAGGACTGACCCCATGGATAAAGGGAGCAGTTCCTGAAGGATTGACCCCATGGATAAAGGGAGCAGTTCCTGAAGGACTGAGCCCATGGATAAAGGGAGCAGTTCCTGAAGGACTGAGCCCATGGATAAAGGGAGCAGTTCCTGAAGGATTGACCCCATGGATAAAGGGAGCAGTTCCTGAAGGATTGACCCCATGGATAAAGGGAGCAGTTCCTGAAGGATTGACCCCATGGATAAAGGGAGCAGTTCCTGAAGGGCTGGACCCACACTGGAGTGGGCAGTTCCAAAGCTGTGCCGGGAAGGTTTGGGTTGGACTTTGGGACAATCCCTCCATACAAAGGCTTATCCAGCCCTTGCTCAGCTGCCCAGGCAGGGGTGCAGTCCCCATTCCTGCAGGGATTTTAAAACCCTGTGGATGTGGCACCTGGGGTCATGGATGGCCTTGGAAGTGCTGGGAATGGTCGGGCTTGACCCTAAAGAACTTTGCCAACCTAAATAATTCTCTGTTTCTCTGAAATCAGGAGTGAAGTGGAATATTTGAGTTGGGACAGCAGGAGAAGGAGGTGTAAAAAAAAAATTAAAATATATGGAATAATTCATTCCTGACCATGGATATTTTATTCCTTATTTTTATTTTATTCCTTCTTTTCCTCTCCTCCCCAGGCACAGGGAAAACCTCGACCTTGGTGAAGTACGCGGAGAAATTCTCGGAGCTGAAATTCCTTTACCTGACTTTTAACAAAGCTGTGGCAGAGAAGGGGAAAATGGTTTTCCCAAAGAATGTCACCTGCAAGACCTTCCACTCCTTGGCTTTTGGAAGCATTGGGAGGCAGTGAGTGGGGAATTCCAGTTCCTTTGTGGAAGTAGGGAAAGGACGAGGAAGGGGAAGTGACTTTGAGGGGGAAATTTGTCATTTATGGTTTCCAGATGGATGCACTGGGATGCTCCAGGGATTTTAGCATCCATGGGAGCACCCCAAAGGCAAGGAATGGTTTAGGAGATGGAAATCCACTGGGAATGAGGTGTTCCCACTTCCCAGTCCCACTGGAATGCTACAGCTGCTCCAAGTGCTGCTTTTCCTGAGGATCAGTTCCTTTTCCAGAGGATCCATTTCCTTATCCTGAGCTGTTGTCATGATCCAGTTTCTGTCCAGTTCTGGCACATCTAAGCCAGGGGGAGCAAGGAAAATGAGCCATGACCTGGAACCCCAGGAAAATCCCATTCCCTGGCTCTGCAAACACCCTGGAATTCCAGGGATGAGCTCAATTTGCCATTTCTGAAATGTATAAAATCAGCAAATTTGTGCTTCCACCAGGACAAATCTGTGCAGATTTAAAGATATTCCATTATTAGAATGAATTGGGATATAAAGCCAAGCTTTTTCCAGGGATAGTGCACAAAAAAAAAGGGATTTCTGTGGGTTTTAACCTTTTTTTTGTCTTTTTCCTGTCTTTTTTCTTTTTTCTTTTCTGTCTTTTTTCTTTTTCCCCCCCTCTCTTTTTTCCCCCCCTCTCTTTTTTCCCCCCCTCTCTTTTTTCCCCCCCTCTCTTTTTTCCCCCCCTCTCTTTTTTCCCCCCCTCTCTTTTTTCCCCCCTCTCTTTTTTTCCCCCCTCTCTTTTTTTCCCCCCTCTCTTTTTTTCCCCCCTCTCTTTTTTTCCCCCCTCTCTTTTTTTCCCCCCTCTCTTTTTTTCCCCCCTCTCTTTTTTTCCCCCCTCTCTTTTTTTCCCCCCTCTCTTTTTTTCCCCCCTCTCTTTTTTTCCCCTCTCTTTTTTTCCCCTCTTCTTTTTTCCCCTCTTCTTTTTTCTCCTGTGGTTTTTTTTTCCCTTTTTTTTTTTCTGTCTTTTTTTTTCCTTGTATTTTTTTTCCCTCTCTTTTTTCTCTCGGTTTTTTGTCCTTTTTTGTCTTTTTTTTTGTCCCTCTGGCACAGGTACAAAGAGAAAGGCAAGCTGAACTTCTCCAAGATGTCAGTTTATTCCATCAGCTTCCTCCTCCGGAACAGGGAGGGCCAGCCCCTGTTTATAAGAGGGAAAACAGTGTCCCAAACCTTGGGAAACTTCTTCTCCTCCTCAGATGAGGAGATCTGTGAGGAGCACGTGCCCCTGTGGTTCAAAAACACCCATGGAAACATGCAGCAAATGAGCCCACAGGAAAAAAGGGTGAGTTTTTGGGATGGAGCCTCTGGAGTTTTCTGAGGTTGGATGGATGGGGTTTGGAGAAGTCTGGGATAGTGGGAAATGCCCCTGCTCATGGGTGGGGTGGCACTGGATGGGCTTTGAGGTCTCTTCCAACCCAAAGCATTCCATGATTTTATAAAATAATTCATGTTCATCCCCCTTCCCAAAATGTTGAGCGGAAGAGATTTTCCCGTGTTCAACTGAAATTTGGGATTGGGGAATCCTTCAGTCAAGGGCTGGGGTCAGTCCTGAGCTTTGGGAGAAATCAGAGGCAATTCCAAAGGGATTGGGATGAAAATCAAAAGATTGGGAGGAGGAAAGTCAAAAGATTGGGAGAAGGAGGAATCAAAAGGTTGGGAGGAGGAAGAATCAAAGATTGGGAGGAGGAGGAATCAAAGATTGGGAGGAGGAGGAATCAAAAGATTGGGAGGAGGAATCAAAGATTGGGAGGAAGAATCAAAGATGAGATGAAAATCAAAAGATTGGGAAGAAAATCCGAAGGTTGGGAGGAAAATCCAAAGGTTGAGATGAGGAATCAAAAGGTTGGGAGGAGGAATCAAAAGGTTGGGAGGAGGAATCAAAAGGTTGGGAGGAGAATCAAAGATTGGGAGGAGGAATCAAAGATGAGATGAAAATCAAAAGATTGGGAGGAAGAATCCAAAGGTTGGGAAGAAAATCTGAAGCTTGGGAGGAAAATCCAAAGGTTGAGATGAGGAATCAAAGATTGGGAGGAGGAATCAAAAGGTTGGGAGGAGGAGGAATCAAAAGGTTGGGAGGAGGAGGAATCAAAAGGTTGGGAGAAGGAGGAATCAAAAGGTTGGGAGAAGGAGGAATCAAAGGTTGGGAGAAGGAGGAATCAAAAGATTGGGAGAAGGAGGAATCAAAAGATTGGGAGAAGGAGGAATCAAAAGATTGGGAGAAGGAGGAATCAAAGGTTGGGAGGAGGAATCCAAAGGTTGGGAGGAAAATCCAAAGGTTGGGAGGAAAATCCAAAGGTTGAGATGAAGAATCAAAGATTGGGAGGAGGAATCAAAAGGTTGGGAGGAGGAGAAATCAAAGCCTGGGAGAAAGGTGATGCTTGGGGAAAAAAGGCATAATCCCTGTTTTCCCTAAAAAATACTTCCAGCCAATGTCCTCCCCAAATCCTCATGGATCTGAGGAGCTGCTTGGGGTGGGAAAAAAGGGATCTGGGGCTTTTTGGGAATGGCTCCCAGTGCCAGAGGGCAGCCAGGGATGGGATCTTGGCAATGAGGAATTCCTGGCTGGGCTGGGATTGCCAGAGCAGCTGGGGCTGCCCCTGCATCCCTGCAATGTCCAAGGCCAGGCTGGAGCACCCTGGGATAGGGAAAATGTCCCTGTCCATGGATGGGGTGGGACTGGATGGGCTTGGAGGCCCTTTCCAGCCCAAACCATTCCATAATTTTAGTTTTATCCCCTGGTTTTATCCCAATCCTTCTGTTTTCCCATTTTAGATCAACGTGGAAGAGGCCAAAGAGATTTGGCACAACATGAAGAAGCTGGATGGAGATGCAGAGAAGGAATACAAGATGAGTTGTGATGGTAAAAGAGATGGAAAATCCCTTGGGAAAAAGGGATTTGCTGGTGGAAAAAGCAATGGATTTATTATTCCTACTTCTGGCTGAGCATCCAGAAGGAGAAAATCCCTTTTTTCCTGCCAATAGCTCACCAGGGAATATCCCTCTGGCTCAATTTTTCATTTTATATGTATTCATAACATACAGAAAATGAATTTGTGCTCCCACTAGGATAAAAATGTGCAGATTTTAAGGATATTCACGTTTTTTAATGGCTAAAAATAAAGCCCAAAATATGGAAGTTGCTTCCAGCACATCCTTTCCTCTGGATAGTGCTGGCGATAACTGGAAAAAACCTTTTTACTGGAATTTTTTGATGGGTATTAGGAAACTTGAAATCATCAAATTTGGGCTGCCAAGGGAGACAGAGATTTTTTGCAACCCTTCCAAATGTGGAAATTCCAAACAGGAAGCAAAGCCAGAAATGTTACCAAAAAAAAAAAAAAAAACAAAAACCAAAAAAAGGGAAAAAGGGGATTTGTTTTAAAGATCCTGGTGGATCTTCCCTGTCCTTGAAATTCCTGATTTTTCCCCTCAGGATATTTGAAACTTTGGCAGCTCAGCAAGCCCCAGCTCTCAGGATACGATGCCATTTTTGTGGATGAAGCCCAGGACTGCACTCCAGGTGAGTTATTCCAGGAGCTCCAGTCCCACTCCCAGAGGGGATTTCCATGTGCTCAGGAATGGGATGGAAGTATCTCAACCTAAACATTTGGAATTTAAACTCATTTTCCCCTCAGGTTTGACATTTAAACTGAGCTTTCCCTTGGGTTGGGAGCAGGTTCTTCCCTCATGATCCATGCTGAGCTTTCCCTTGGGTTGGGATACTCATGATCCAAGCTGAGCTTTTCCTTGGGTTTGGATTGGAGCAGGTTCTTGCCTCGTGATCCAAACTGAACTTTTCTTTGGATTTGGACCTCATGATCCAAACTGAAATTTTGCTTGGGTTTGGAGCAGGTTCTTCCCTCATGATCCCAACTGATCTTTTCCTTGGATTTGGAGCAGGTTCTTGCCTCATGATCCAATTTTTTTTTCCCTCACAGCCATCATGGATATTGTGTAATCCCAAAAATGTGGGAAAATCCTGGTGGGAGACCCTCAGCAGCAGAGGTTCTTCCCTTGTGATCCACACTGAGCTTTCCCTTAGGTTTGGATTAGGTTCTTCCCTCATGATCCCAACTGAGCTTTTCCTTGGGTTTGGAGCAGGTTCTTCCCTCATGATCCAATTTTTTTTTCCCATCACAGCCATCATGGATATTGTATAATCCCAAAAATGTGGGAAGATCCTGGTGGGAGACCCCCACCAGCAGAGGTTCTTCCCTCATGATCCCAACTGAGCTTTTCCTTGGGTTTGGAGCAGGTTCTTCCTTCATGATCCAATATTTTTTTCCCCTCACAGCCATTGTGGATATTGTTCAATCCCAAAAGTGTGGGAAAATCCTGGTGGGAGATGCTCAGCAACAGAGATTCTTCCCTCATGATCCCAACTGAGCTTTTCTTTGGATTTGGACCCTCATGATCCAAACTGAGCTTTTCCTTGGGTTTGGATTGGAGCAGGTTCTTCCCTCATGGTCCAAACTGAGCTTTTCTTTGGATTTGGACCCTTGTGATCCAAACTGAGCTTTCCCTTGGCTTCGGAGCCGGTTCTTCCTTCATGATCCATTTTTTTTTTCCCGTCACAGCCATCATGGATATTGTATAATCCCAAAAATGTGGAAAGATCCTGGTGGGAGACCCCCACCAGCAGAGGTTCTTCCCTCATGATCCCAACTGAGCTTTTCCTTGGGTTTGGTTTGGATTAGGTTCTTCCCTCATGATCCAAACTGGATTTGGAACAGGTTCTTCTAAATCAAGCTTTTCCTTGGGTTTGGAGCAGGTTCTTGCCTCATGATCCAATTTTTTTTTTCCCTCACGGCCATTGTGGATATTGTGTAATCCCAAAACTGGGGGAAAATCCTGGTGGGAGACCCTCAGCAGCAGAGGTTCTTCCCTTGTGATCCACACTGAGCTTTTCCTTAGGTTTGAAGCAGGTTCTTCCCTCCTGATCCCAACTGAGCTTTCCCTTGAGTTTGGAGCAGGTTCTTCCCTCATGATCCAATTTTTTTTTCCCATCACAGCCATCATGGATATTGTATAATCCCAAAAATGTGGGAAGATCCTGGTGGGAGACCCCCACCAGCAGAGGTTCTTCCCTTGTGATCCACACTGAGCTTTTCCTTGGGTTTGGAGCAGGTTCTTCCCTCATGATCCCAACTGAGCTTTCCCTTGGCTTCGGAGCAGGTTCTTCCTTCATGATCCAATTTTTTTTTCCCTCACAGCCATTGTGGATATTGTTCAATCCCAAAAGTGTGGGAAAATCCGGGTGGGAGATGCTCAGCAACAGAGATTCTTCCCTCATGATCCAAACTGAGCTTTTCTTTGGATTTGGACCCTCATGATCCAAACTGAAATTTTGCTTGGGTTTGGAGCAGGTTCTTCCCTCATGATCCCAACTGATCTTTTCCTTGGATTTGGACCCTCATGATTCCAACTGAGCTTTCCCTTGAGTTTGGAGCAGGTTCTTCCCTCATGATCCCAACTGAGCTTTCCCTTGGCTTTGGAGCAGGTTCTTGCCTCATGATCCAATTTTTTTTTCCCTCACAGCCATCGTGGATATTGTGTAATCCCAAAAATGTGGGAAAATCCTGGTGGGAGACCCTCAGCAGCAGAGGTTCTTCCCTTGTGATCCACACTGAGCTTTCCCTTAGGTTTGGATTAGGTTCTTCCCTCATGATCCCAACTGAGCTTTTCCTTGGGTTTGGATTAGGTTCTTCTCTCATGATCCAAACTGGATTTGGAACAGGTTCTTCCAAATTGAGCTTTCCCTTGAGTTTGGAGCAGGTTCTTCCCTCATGATCCCAACTGAGCTTTTCCTTGGATTTGGACCCTCATGATCCCAACTGAGCTTTCCCTTGGCCTTGGAGCGGGTTCTTCCTTCATGATCCAATTTTTTTTTTCCCCTCACAGCCATTGTGGATATTGTGCAATCCCAAAAGTGTGGGAAGATCCTGGTGGGAGACCCTCACCAGCAGATCTACACCTTCCGGGGGGCTGTCAACACCCTGTACTTACTGCCTCACACCCACGTGTACTACCTGACCCAGGTAAGGGAGCGTTTTCCATGGATAAATCCCATTTCCATGGAAAATTTGGCACCGTGGAGGCTTTGCTTTTCCCTGGATTCATGGGAATCTGGCAGCTGTGGGGCTTTAGTGGAGGGATCCCATCCTGTTGGTGGAGAAGTGGGAGTTGGGATTGAGGCCTTGTTTCAGGGAGATTCCTCTTTTTTGAGGGGATCACATCTGGAATGCTGGATCCAGCTGTGGGATCCACCAGACCTGGGGCTGCTGAGAGCTGGGGGTGCTCCCCTGGAGAAGGGAAGGCTCCAGGGAGAGCTTCCAGCACATTCCAAGGCCTGAAGGGGCTCCAGGAGAGCTGCAGAGGGGCTGGGGCCAAGGCCTGCAGGGACAGCACCCAGGGAATGGCTCCCAGTGCCAGAGGGCAGCCAGGGATGGGATCTTGGCAATGAGAAATTCCTGGCTGGGCTGGGATTGCCAGAGCAGCTGGGGCTGCCCCTGCATCCCTGCAATGTCCAAGGCCAGGCTGGACACTGGGGCTGGAGCAGCCTGGGACACTGGGAGGTGTCCCTGCCCATGGCCAGGATTTCCAGGAATATTCTGAGGATTTTGGTGCCTTTTCCAGGAAAAAAAAAATTATCCAGGAGTTTGGTGGGAATGGCATCATTTGGATTTAAGAATGACCAGGATTTCCAGGAATATTTTGAAGGGATTTTATTGCTTTTTCAAAGAGGAAAGTTCTCCAGAAGGTCTTAAAAATAACCAAGATTCCCAGGAATGTTTTGGAGGGATTTTGATGCTTTTGCCATGTAAAAAACCAGTCCAGAAGATTGCTGGGAATCCCATGATTCCATATAGATAGATAGAATTGTAGAGATTCCAAGAATTACTCTGGTTTTCCTGCTGATCCCGGGATTTTTCCAGAGTTTCAGGTTCGGCCCCGAGATCGCCTACGTGGGAGCCACGATCCTGGATGTGTGCAAAGGGATCCGCAGCAAAACCCTGCTGGGAGGGAACCAAAGGGGTGAGCTGGCAATGGGGATCCCCCAGGAATCATGAATTAATTAATTATAATAAATAACAGTATTAATTAATTTGATCCGAAATAATTAACATATAATTTAATATACTATTATATATAGTATACTATAATATACTATTATTATATATATATATTATATATATATACACTATTATACTATTATATATATATTATACTATATATATATAATATTAATATATTATTATATAATATATATACTATATAGTATATATATTATATATACTATATATGTTTATTTAATATACTATTATAATATACTATTATATATATAATATAATAGTATATATTAAATTATATATATGTATATATTACATTATATATATATATATGTATATATTATATTATATATCTACATATGTATATATTATATATCTATATATTATATATATAATAGCATATATTATATGCTATTATATACTATTATATACTCTTATATTATATACTGTTACAGTATAGTATATTATAGTATATTATAGTATATTTCTATTCTATTATACTATATTATTATATATTATTACATTATATATTACATTCTGTAGTATTATTATAGCATTACTTTTATTAATTTTTATTATAATATTAATATTTTTATTATAGTATTTTATTAATGATATAGTATATTATGCTATACATATTAATATAACGAATATTAATATAACATTCAATATCAATATAATATTGGATACTATTATTATTAAATAATATTACTGAACTATATTAAATAATCTTATATTAATATAATGTATAATAAATATAATTAAATTATAAATTTAATTTATACATTTAATTATGAGTTAGCAATATATTCATTACATTGGGAAGTACTTAATCAATTGTATTAAATAATAATATTAACAATGAGTATTAAATAATGAAATTGATGTAATTTAATTTATTCTAAAATTTGATAATTGTGTGCTTGGAGATGAATATTCAATTCATTTCCCGAAAATAAATATTTAGTTAATTTCCTAAATTCCATTAATAATGGAAAACATTAAATTAATAATAACAGGTAAATATTAACTATTAACAGATTTAAAAATTACCATATTAAGTAGTAGCAGATAATAAATGTAAATATTAAATAAATAATAAAATCTATAATTAACAATGAAATGTAAATATTAACTTAAGAATAAAATATAAAACTAAATTAATATTAAAATAGAAATAATAATTAATTTATTAAATTCAATTAATATTAAAATATAAATGATGCAATAATAATAACAGATGAATATTAAATTAATAGCAACAGATAAAATAATAACAGATAAATATTTAATAAAATATTAAATCAACATAAAATATGTATTAAAAAGTAATAAAGTATTGAATAATATATTACATTTAATAATTACAGACAAAATATTATAAATATTAAATTAAGAATGGGATATTAGATTATATTAATATTTAAATATCAATAATAACTAATTTACCAAAATTAAATTAGTACTAAAATATAAGTAATAATAAATATTAAAAAAAGGTTAAATTAAATTAATAATAAGCTATAAATAATTCATTCCCTAAAATTAAATTTGTAATAAAATGGAAATAATAAATTAATAGCAAAATAGAAAATAATAAAATATAAAATTAAAATAATAATTAAATCTAAATCGTAATTAATTTCCTAAAATAGAATAATAATAAAAGATAACAATACATTTAGTAATAAGATATAATAAATAAAATAACTTAATCATTAAATAATATTAATTATTAATTAACCAGGAATTCCAGCTGGGAATGGCTGTGGGTAACTGGGAATTCCAGCTGGGAATGCTCTGGGTAACTGGGAATGGCTGTGGGTAACTGGGAATTCCAGCTGGGAATGGCTGTGGGTAACTGGGAATGGCTGTGGGTAACTGGGAATGGCTGTGGGTAACTGGGAGTTCCAGCTGGGAATGCTGTGGGTGACTGGGAATTCCAGCTAGGAATTCCAGCAGGTAACTGGGAATGGTGTGGGTAACTGGCAATTCCAGCTGGGAATGGCTGTGGGTAACTGGGAATGCTGTGAGTAACTGGGAATTCCAGCTGGGAATGGCTGTGTTTAACTGGGAATGCTGTGGGTAACTGGAAATTCCTGGCAGGATGGCTGTTGGTAACTGGGAATGGTTGTGGGTGACTGAGAATTCCAACTGGGAATGGCTGTGGGTAACTGGGAATGGCTGTGGTAACTGGGAATGGCTGTGGGTAACTGGGAATTCCAGCTGGGAATGCTCTGGGTAACTGGAAATTCCTGGCAGAATGGCTGTTGGTAACTGGGGATGGCTGTGGGTAACTGGGAGTTCCAGCTGGGAATGCTGTGGGTAACTGGCAATTCCAGCTAGGAATTCCAGCAGGTAACTGGGAATGCTGTGGGTAACTGGGAATTCCAGCTGGGAATGGCTGTGGGTAACTGGGAATTCCAGCTGGGAATGGCTGTGGGTGACTGGGAATTCCTGGCAGGAATGGCTGTGGGTAACCGGGAATTCCAGCTGGGAATGGCTGTGGGTAACTGGGAGTTCCAGCTGGGAATGGCTGTGGGTAACTGGGAATTCCAGCTGGGAATGCTGTGTTTAACTGGAAATTCCAGCTGGGAATGGCTGTGGGTAACTGGGAATGGCTGTGTTTAACTGGGAATTCCAGCTGGGAATGCTCTGGGTAACTGGGAATGCTCTGGGTAACTGGGAATTCCTGGCAGGAATGGCTGTGGGTAACTGGGAGTTCCAGCTGGGAATGCTGTGTTTAACTGGGAATTCCAGCTGGGAGTGCTGTGTTTAACTGGGAATGGCTGTGTTTAACTGGGAATTCCAGCTGGGAATGGCTGTGTTTAACTGGGAATTCCAGCTGGGAGTGCTGTGTTTAACTGGGAATGGCTGTGTTTAACTGGGAATTCCAGCTGGGAGCGCTGTGTTTAACTGGGAGCGCTGTGTTTAACTGGGAATGCTGTGTTTAACTGGGAATTCCAGCTGGGAGTGCTGTGTTTAACTGGGAATGCTGTGTTTAGCTGGGAATTCCAGCTGGGAATGGCTGTGTTTAACTGGGAATTCCAGCTGGGAATGCTGTGTTTCACTGGGAATTCCAGCTGGGAGTGCTCTGGGTAACTGGGAATGGCTGTGGGTAACTGGGAATTCCAGCTGGGAATGGCTGTGGGTAACTGGGAATGGCTGTGGGTAACTGGGAATGGCTGTGGGTAACTGGGAGTTCCAGCTGGGAATGCTGTGGGTGACTGGGAATTCCAGCTAGGAATTCCAGCAGGTAACTGGGAATGGTGTGGGTAACTGGCAATTCCAGCTGGGAATGGCTGTGGGTAACTGGGAATGCTGTGAGTAACTGGGAATTCCAGCTGGGAATGGCTGTGTTTAACTGGGAATGCTGTGGGTAACTGGAAATTCCTGGCAGGATGGCTGTTGGTAACTGGGAATGGTTGTGGGTGACTGAGAATTCCAACTGGGAATGGCTGTGGGTAACTGGGAATGGCTGTGGTAACTGGGAATGGCTGTGGGTAACTGGGAATTCCAGCTGGGAATGCTCTGGGTAACTGGAAATTCCTGGCAGAATGGCTGTTGGTAACTGGGGATGGCTGTGGGTAACTGGGAGTTCCAGCTGGGAATGCTGTGGGTAACTGGCAATTCCAGCTAGGAATTCCAGCAGGTAACTGGGAATGCTGTGGGTAACTGGGAATTCCAGCTGGGAATGGCTGTGGGTAACTGGGAATTCCAGCTGGGAATGGCTGTGGGTGACTGGGAATTCCTGGCAGGAATGGCTGTGGGTAACCGGGAATTCCAGCTGGGAATGGCTGTGGGTAACTGGGAGTTCCAGCTGGGAATGGCTGTGGGTAACTGGGAATTCCAGCTGGGAATGCTGTGTTTAACTGGAAATTCCAGCTGGGAATGGCTGTGGGTAACTGGGAATGGCTGTGTTTAACTGGGAATTCCAGCTGGGAATGCTCTGGGTAACTGGGAATGCTCTGGGTAACTGGGAATTCCTGGCAGGAATGGCTGTGGGTAACTGGGAGTTCCAGCTGGGAATGCTGTGTTTAACTGGGAATTCCAGCTGGGAGTGCTGTGTTTAACTGGGAATGGCTGTGTTTAACTGGGAATTCCAGCTGGGAATGGCTGTGTTTAACTGGGAATTCCAGCTGGGAGTGCTGTGTTTAACTGGGAATGGCTGTGTTTAACTGGGAATTCCAGCTGGGAGCGCTGTGTTTAACTGGGAGCGCTGTGTTTAACTGGGAATGCTGTGTTTAACTGGGAATTCCAGCTGGGAGTGCTGTGTTTAACTGGGAATGCTGTGTTTAACTGGGAATTCCAGCTGGGAATGGCTGTGTTTAACTGGGAATTCCAGCTGGGAATGCTGTGTTTCACTGGGAATTCCAGCTGGGAGTGCTGTGTTTAACTGGGAATTCCAGCTGGGAATGGCTGTGTTTAACTGGGAATTCCAGCTGGGAGTGCTGTGTTTAACTGGGAATTCCAGCTGGGAGTGCTGTGTTTAACTGGGAATGCTGTGTTTAACTGGGAATTCCAGCTGGGAATGCTGTGTTTAACTGGGAATTTCTCCCCCAGGGGACGTGCGGGGGGCCCGGCAGGGGAAGGTGGCGCTGCTGTCCCGCAGCAACAGGAACGTGTTTGAGGACGCTGTGGAATTCTCTGGGAGAGACCCCCCAGCCAAAATCCACGTCATTGGGGTGAGGGGTGTTGCACCCAGTCACATTCCAAGGATTTCAAGGAATATTCCATAAAAAAATAGGAATTTTTTTGTGCCCAGGGGTGCCATTATTCTCCAACCCTCACAGGCCTTGTCCCATTTTGAGGCTTCTTTGTGCAGGCCTAAATCCATTTTTAGGATAATTTGTCTCATTTTTATGAGGGATGGGGCAAGGAAAGAGGGATGGACAGCTGGAATAAAGAATTCCAAGGTTTTCAATGAATATTCCAGGAAAAATTTTTGTGGTCACGGATATTCGGAGCTGTTACTCTCCAACCCTTGCAGGCTCATCCCATTTTGAGGATAATTTGTCTCATTTTTATGAGGGATGGGCAAGGAAAAGAGGGATGGACAGCAGGAATAAAGAATTCCAAGGTTTTCAATTAATATTCTAGGAAAAAGCAGGAATTTTCAGGAAAAAAAAGCAGGAATTTTTTGTGGCCAGGGATGTTATTTGGAGCTGTTCCTCTCCAACCCTTGCGGCCTCATCCCATTTTGAGGCTTCTTTGTGCAGGCCTCAATCCATGTTTAGGATAATTTGTCCCATTTTTATGAGGGATGGGACAGGGAAAGAGGGATAGACACTTGGAACAGGTTATTCCAATGATTTAGGTTAATATTCCAGGAAAAACCAGGAATTTTCAGGAAAAAAAAGCAGGAATTTTTTGTGGCCAGGGATGATATTTAGAGCTGCTATTCCTCAAGCCTTGCAGGCCTCATCCCATTTTGAGGATTATTTTTCCCATTTTTATGAGGGATGGGGCAAGGAAAAGAGGGGTGCATAGCAGGAATAAAGAATTCCAAGGATTTCAATTAATATTCTAGGAAAAAGCAGGAATTTTCAGGAAAAAGCAGGAATTTTTTGTGCCAGGGATGTTATTTGGAGCTGTTCCTCTCCAACCCTTGCAGCCTCGTCCCATTTTGAGGCTTCTTTGTGCAGGCCCAAAAATTTGTCCCATTTTTATGAGGGATGGGGCAGGGAAAGAGGGATAGACAGTTGGAACAAGCCACTCCAAGGATTTCAATGAATATTCCAGGAAAAAGCAAGAATTTCCAGGAAAAAGCAGGAATTTTTTGTGGCCAGGGGTGTTATTCAGAGCTGTTATTCCCCGAGCCTTGCAGGCCTCATCCCATTTTTGGGATAATTTGTCCCGTTTTTATCAGGGATGGGGCAGGAAAAAAGGGATGGACAGTTGGGCCAAGTTATTCTGAGGTTTTCAATGAATATTCCAGGAAAAAGCAGGAATTCTTTTTGGCCAGGGATGTTATTTGGAGCTGTTCCTCTCCAACCCTCGCAGGCCTTGTCCCATTTTGAGGCTTCTTTGTGCAGGCCTCAATCCATGTTTAGGATAATTTGTCCCATTTTTATGAGGGAAGGGGCAGGAAAAAAGGGATGGACACTTGGAACAGGTTATTCCAATGATTTAGATTAATATTCCAGGAAAAAGCAGTAATTTTCAGAAAAAAAAGCAGGAATTTTTTTGTGGCCAGGGATGATATTTAGAGCTGCTATTCCTCAAGCCTTGCAGGCCTCATCCCATTTTTAGGATTATTTTTCCCATTTTTATGAGGGGTGGGGCAAGGAAAGAGGAATGGACAGCTGGAATAAAGAATTCCAAGGTTTTCAATTAATATTCTAGGAAAAAGCAGGAATTTTCAGGAAAAAAAAGCAGGAATTTTTTGTGGCCAGGGATGTTATTTGGAGCTGTTCCTCTCCAACCCTCACAGGCCTCATCCCATTTTGAGGTTTCTTTGTGCAGGCCTCAATCCATGTTTAGGATAATTTGTCCCATTTTTATGAGGGATGGGACAGGGAAAGAGGGATAGACACTTGGAACAGGTTATTCCAATGATTTAGGTTAATATTCCAGGAAAAACCAGGAATTTTCAGGAAAAAAAAGCAGGAATTTTTTGTGGCCAGGGATGATATTTAGAGCTGCTATTCCTCAAGCCTTGCAGGCCTCATCCCATTTTGAGGATTATTTTTCCCATTTTTATGAGGGATGGGGCAAGGAAAAGAGGGGTGCATAGCAGGAATAAAGAATTCCAAGGATTTCAATTAATATTCTAGGAAAAAGCAGGAATTTTCAGGAAAAAGCAGGAATTTTTTGTGCCAGGGATGTTATTTGGAGCTGTTCCTCTCCAACCCTTGCAGCCTCGTCCCATTTTGAGGCTTCTTTGTGCAGGCCCAAAAATTTGTCCCATTTTTATGAGGGATGGGGCAGGGAAAGAGGGATAGACAGTTGGAACAAGCCACTCCAAGGATTTCAATGAATATTCCAGGAAAAAGCAAGAATTTCCAGGAAAAAGCAGGAATTTTTTGTGGCCAGGGGTGTTATTCAGAGCTGTTATTCCCCGAGCCTTGCAGGCCTCATCCCATTTTTGGGATAATTTGTCCCGTTTTTATCAGGGATGGGGCAGGAAAAAAGGGATGGACAGTTGGGCCAAGTTATTCTGAGGTTTTCAATGAATATTCCAGGAAAAAGCAGGAATTCTTTTTGGCCAGGGATGTTATTTGGAGCTGTTCCTCTCCAACCCTCGCAGGCCTTGTCCCATTTTGAGGCTTCTTTGTGCAGGCCTCAATCCATGTTTAGGATAATTTGTCCCATTTTTATGAGGGAAGGGGCAGGAAAAAAGGGATGGACACTTGGAACAGGTTATTCCAATGATTTAGATTAATATTCCAGGAAAAAGCAGTAATTTTCAGAAAAAAAAGCAGGAATTTTTTTGTGGCCAGGGATGATATTTAGAGCTGCTATTCCTCAAGCCTTGCAGGCCTCATCCCATTTTTAGGATTATTTTTCCCATTTTTATGAGGGGTGGGGCAAGGAAAGAGGAATGGACAGCTGGAATAAAGAATTCCAAGGTTTTCAATTAATATTCTAGGAAAAAGCAGGAATTTTCAGGAAAAAAAAGCAGGAATTTTTTGTGGCCAGGGATGTTATTTGGAGCTGTTCCTCTCCAACCCTCACAGGCCTCATCCCATTTTGAGGTTTCTTTGTGCAGGCCTCAATCCATGTTTAGGATAATTTGTCCCATTTTTATGAGGGATGGGACAGGGAAAGAGGGATAGACACTTGGAACAGGTTATTCCAATGATTTAGATTAATATTCCAGGAAAAAACAGTAATTTTCAGGAAAAAAAGCAGGAATTTTTTGTGGCCAGGGATGATATTTAGAGCTGCTATTCCTCAAGCCTTGCAGGCCTCATCCCATTTTGAGGATTATTTTTCCCATTTTTATGAGGGATGGGACAGGGAAGGAGGAATGGACAGCTGGAATAAAGAATTCCAAGGTTTTCAATGAATATTCCAGGAAAAAACAGGAATTTTTTTTTGGCCAGGGATGTTATTCAGAGCTGTTATTTTCCAAGCCTTGCAGGCCTCATCTCTATTTTAGGATTATTTTCCCCATTTTTATCAGGGATGGGGCATGAAAACAAGAAAATTGGTGGAATTTGGAGAGTTTTGCAGCCTGATTTTGGGAATTTTAGCATGTTTGGATCCTGATCCTTGGAAATTTCAGGCTGATATTTCAAAATTTCCATCTTTTTTCCACACAAATTCCAGTTCAAGGAGGGGTTGAAGTGCTCAGGTTTAAAAATCTTCTGCAGTTTGGAATAAATCAAATTTATAAATTCAATTTTTTTCAATTTTATTTTATGTTATTTCATGTTATTTTATTTTAAAATATTTTATATATTTTCTAAATAAATTTTATTTTGTAGATTAAATAAATACATAAATAAAACATACAACACGTATATAAAATAATAAAAATATGAACATAAATACATATAAAAATAATACATAAATAAAATTTGGTTTATAAATCAATTTTATAAATACATTTTTCTTCCTTTTAGGGATTGGGGAAATTTGGCCTGAACAGAATTTATGATATTTGGAAGCTCAGCCTGCCTGCAGATGTCAGGAAAAACTGTGAGTATTCCCTTTTCCTTCTTTTTTCCAGGATTTTTTTAGGTTTTGCTGGAAATCAAAACAACAACAACATCTCTAATAATCACATATAATTTCTATATTATATATAATTTTATATGATCCATTATATATATTATAATTTAGTAATTAACCCTGGTTACTTTTATATTTCCTAATTAATTTTTTAGTTGAAACCTCATTTTTTAATGGTTTTATCACCGGCTGGGCTATTTTGGCTGCTTAATTCCAGAAATCCCAAAATTTGGGAATTTTTGTCAGGCATCTTTTCCCATCTTTCCACGGTGATTCCTTATTTTCAATGTAAGTAAACCCAGAATTTGGGATATTTTCCCCAAAAATTTCCCAAAAAATTCCCAGAAGTTGTTTTTAATTTATTTTCAGTGTTCCCTGGATTGTTTTGGGTGTAAATCTCCATTTTTAAAATTTCCTTTAAAGTATGGAATAAAATTCAGGAAAAATTCAGGCTTTCTTTATAGTATAGAATAAAATTCAGGATAAAATTCAGAATTTCTTTTAAAAATGGAATAAAGTTCAGGATAAAATTCAGGATTTCCTTTATAGTATGGAATCAAATTCAGGATTTCCTTTAAAACATAAAATTCAGGATTTCCTTTACAAAATCAGGATAAAAATTAAGGATTTCCTTTAAAATATGGGATCAATTTCAGGATTTCCTTTAAAATATGGAATAAAAATCAGTAAAAAATTCAGGATAAAATTCAAGATTTCCTTTAAAACGTGGAATAAAATTCAGGATAAAATTCAGGATTTCTTTTCAAATATGGAATAAAGTTCAGGATAAAATTCAGGCTTTCCTTTATAGTATAGAATCAAATTCAGGATTTCCTTTAAAATATGGAATAAAATTCAGGATAAAAATTCGGGATTTCCTTTAAAATACGGAATAAAATTCAGGATTTCCTTTAAAGTATGGAGTAAAAGTCAGGAAAAAATCAGGATAAAATTCAGGATTTCCTTTAAAATATAGAATAAAAATCAGGATAAAATTCAGGATTTCTTTTCAAATATGGAATAAAGTTCAGGGTAAAATTCAGGCTTTCCTTTACAGTATGGAATCAAATTCAGGATTTCCTTTAAAAATTCAGGATAAAAATTAAGGATTTCCTGTAAAATACGCGATAAATATCAGGATTTCCTTTAAAATATGGAATAAAATTCAGGATCAAATTCAGGATTTCCTTTAAAATATGGAATAAAAATCAAGATCAAATTCAGGATTTCCTTTAACATATGGAATAAAAATCAGTAAAAAATTCAGGATCAAATTCAGGATTTCCTTTAAAATATGGAGTAAAATTCAGGATCAAATTCAGGATTTCCTTTAAAATATGGAATAAAAATCAGTAAAAAATTCATGATAAAATTCAGGATTTCCTTTAAAATATGGAATAAAATTCAGGATCAAATTCAGGATTTCCTTTAAAATATGGAATAAAAATCAGTAAAAAATTCAGGATAAAATTCAGGATTTCCTTTAACATATGGAATAAAAATCAGTAAAAATTCAGGATCAAATTCAGGATTTCCTTTAAAATATGGAATAAAAATCAGTAAAAAATTCAAGATCAAATTCAGGATTTCCTTTAAAATATGGAGTAAAATTCAGGATCAAATTCAGGATTTCCTTTAACATATGGAATAAAAATCAGTAAAAAATTCAGGATAAAATTCAGGATTTCCTTTAAAATATGGAGTAAAATTCAGGATCAAATTCAGGATTTCCTTTAAAATATGGAATCAAATTCAGGATTTCCTTTAAAATATGGAATAAAAATCAGTAAAAAATTCAGGATAAAATTCAGGATTTCCTTTAAAATATGGAGTAAAATTCAGGATCAAATTAAGGATTTCCTTTAAAACATGGAATCAAATTCAGGATCAAATTCAGGATTTCCTTTAAAATATGGAATAAAAATCAGTAAAAAATTCAGGATAAAATTCAGGATTTCCTTTCAAATATGGAATAAAATTCAGGATCAAATTCAGGATTTCCTTTAAAATATGGAATAAAAATCAGTAAAAAATTCAGGATTTCCTTTAAAATATGGAGTAAAATTCAGAATCAAATTCAGGATTTCCTTTAAAATATGGAATAAAAATCAGTAAAAATTCAGGATTTCCTTTAAAATATGGAATCAAATTCAGGATCAAATTCAGGATTTCCTTTAAAATATGGACTAAAAATCAGTAAAAAATTCAGGATCAAATTCAGGATTTCCTTTAAAATATGGAGTAAAATTCAGGGGAAAATTCAGGCTAAAAATCATCCCTTTAAAATCTAGGAACAGCAGATGATATCTTTAATGGAGATAACAAAAGATTCCCCAGTTTTCCACAAACATCCGATTCCATGAATATAATTCCCACTTTTTGGCGAGGTGACCTGCCTGGAAAACTTCTCTGAGAGCTGGAGAACGAGGGAGACTGATCCGGGATTGAAAAAAAAATAGAAATAGAAATTAAAATAATAGAAACGGAAATGAAAAAAAAACCCAAAACCAAAACCAAACCATGAAATAAATCATAGAAATGAGAATAGGAATTGCAAGCTGTGAAATAAGTGGCTCGTGCTCCGTGGCAGCAAAGCTGGAGATCGAGGATGCCTTCATCGGGCGGTGGGCGGAGGGCGCGGGGCTGCCGGGGCTGAAGGAATACGCGGCACACGTGGACGACAGGGAGCTGGAGGTGAAGATCGCCCTGGTGGAGAGGTACAGGGACAGGATCCCCGCGCTGGTGAGCAGCATCAGGAGCTGCCACGTGTCCCACGAGGGCCTGGCAGGTCAGTGCAGGGCCCAGGGGAAAACTGGGCTGGGTCTCCATCCTGGGAAAAGGCTCAGCGGGCTGGGTTGGGTTTTTTGGGGAGAACAGGGGTGGGATTGGGAGGGTTTGGGGTTGGAATGGTTCTGCTCTGGAGGCAGCTTGGAGAGCTGGGAATGTTCCCCTGGAGAAGGGAGGGATCCAGGGAGAGCTTCCAGCACATTGCAGGGGCTCCAGGAGAGCTGCAGAGGGACTGGGGCCAAGGCCTGCAGGGACAGCACCCAGGGAATGGCTCCCAGTGCCAGAGGGCAGCCAGGGATGGGATCTTGGCAATGAGGAATTCCTGGCTGGGCTGGGATTGCCAGAGCAGCTGGGGCTGCCCCTGCATCCCTGCAATGTCCAAGGAAGGATTGGAGCAGCCTGGGATGCTGGGATTGCAATGGGATGGGGTTGGAGGTCCCTTCCCACCCAAACCATTCTGGGATTTGGGACACTCAGAATCCATCCCGAGGGATTTTTATGGAAGTTGGGGATGGAAAAGGGAAGGGAGACCCTTCCTGGAGTCCTGAGATTCCCAGTGAAGCCCCCGGATCCCAAAATCCCTTCCTAGAGAGGAGATGGGGTGGGGATGGATCCAATCCCAGGCTGGGAGAGCTGGGAATGGAGGGAATTCCCTGGAGAGGGAGCCTGGGCTGGGATTTTGGGAAGGGATTCCCAGAGCAGCTGGGGCTGCCCCTGATCCCTGCAATGTCCAAGGCCAGGCTGGACATTGGGACAGTGGAATGTGGAGCCCCTGCCCATTTGGGATTCCTGTTGGAATCTGGGGAAAGAAAATTCCTCCAATATTGAGCATTCCTGTTTGGGAATGTGGCTGGAGCTTGGGATGCCAACCAGGAATTTCCCTTGGTACAAATTCCCTTTATCCATCCTGATTCCCCACAGAGAAGCTTGGCTCCTGATTTAGCTCTGGGAGAAGGGGAATGGATGCAGAATGAAATGAAACAAAAATTCCCATTATTGCTGCCAGGATTGGCCATTTTTCCTTGTTTTTCCCAGATGTTCTCATCGGGACCGTGCACCAAGCCAAGGGCCTGGAGTTCGACACCGTTTGTGTCGCCGATGATTTTGTGCAAATCCCTTTTGTCAGTGGGGCCTTCCTGAGGAGAATGAACATTGCTCTTGGTGAGGGACACCAGAAAGGGGGAAAGGAATTGTGGTGAGGGGCTGGAGAGTGGGGCTGGAGCTGGGAAGGGGCTGGAGCCCCAGGAGGGGCTGAGGGAGCTGGGAAGGGTCTGGAGAACCAGGAGGGGCTGAGGGAGCTGGGAAGGGTCTGGAGAACCAGGAGGGGCTGAGGGAGCTGGGCAGGGGCTGAGGCTGGAGCAAAGGAGGCTCAGGGGGCCCTTGTGGCTCTGCACAAGTCCCTGCCAGGAGGGCACAGCCGGGGGGGTCGGGCTGTGCTCCAGGGAACAGGGACAGGAGCAGAGGGAACGGCCTCAGGCTGGGCCAGGGCAGCCTCAGGGGGGATTTTGGGACAATTCCTTCATGGAAAAGGGGGTCAGGCACTGGCACAGCTGCCCAGGGCAGGGGTGCAGTCCCCATTCCTGCAGGGATTTCAGGCCCTGTGGATGGGGCACTGGGGACATGGGTGACCCTGGCAGTGCTGGGAATGGTTGGATCCCATCCTAGGAATCTTTCCCAGCCCCAAGGATTCCCTGGCTCCAGCAATGCCAAGGCAGGGCTGGATAAACCATTCCCATCCCATCAGGGCTGGAATAAACCATTCCCATGGGGCTGAGCCAGGTCAGGGGTGCCCAGGGCTCATTCCAGCTGGGAATTCCGAGCTCTGGAGCAGCTCAGCATTCCCTGATCCCATTGTTGATCCCTCCAGCTGTGCCAGGGGAGCTCTGGGTTGGATTTTAGGGAACATTTCCCCATGGAAAGGGGGCCAGGCACTGGAGCTGCTCTGGCACAGGGGTGCAGTCCCCGTTCCTGCAGGGATTTCAGGCCCTGTGGATGTGGCACTGGGGACATGGGTGACCCTGGCAGTGCTGGGAATGGTTGGACTCCATGTCTTAGAGGCCTTTCCCAACCTGAATAATTCCATGGTTCCCTGATTCCACCATCTTGTCTCCAAACAGAACAAGCAAAGGAAAGGTCAAGGCTTTATTTTTGTTCTGTCCCTATTTTTAGGGCCCTCCCAGTGATTTTTCCCATTAAAACAACTTCTCCCTCCTTATTCTCCTGCACACCTTGTTCCAGCCCTATGGATTCTCCCATTCCATAAATATTCCCACAGCCAAGCTTGGAGCTGTGTAGCAGCAAAGCCCAATCCTGCCTTGGGGAGCCACTGCTGTCCTGAGGCTCCTGTTCTGGAATTTCTCCCTTCCCAGTGAATTCCCAGAGGGAATCCAGGGACTGGGAAGCTCCTCCAGAGCCCAGCCTGGGCTCCAAACAGAAAACAGGAATCTGGGATTGGCTTCTCCAGCCATGCAGAGGGGAGGGAGAAATGTGGGATGAGGCAGGAGCTGCAAACACAAATTCCTGCTTTCCCAGAGAAACCCCCACTGTCCTTCCAGAGCTGGATCCTGGAGTGGTTTTGGCTTGGAAGGGACCTTAGAGCCCATCCAGTTCCATGGGCAGTGACACCTTCCATTGTCCCAGGGTGCTCCAAGCCTCATCCTGGCTGAAGCATTCTTTTCCAGCCTCAGTAATTTGGGAATTCTGTGTTCATACCCCCATGAGAATGCCCAGAGCATCCAGGTTATCCAGGGAATGAGCCCCTGGAGAAGAGGGAACAGCCTCAGCCTGGGCCAGGGCAGGTTTGGATTGGATTTTTGGGAATTTCTCCATGGAAAGGAGCCCCCAGCCATCCCAAATCCCTCCAGGCTTTGTTTTCCTCCTCCTCCAGTCAGGACAAGCAGGAGTGGGAATGTCCCAGGTCTCCTCCCAGCTTTCCATGGAGACAGAGCCTGAAATCCTGAGCAGGAAGAAAATCAGGATCAGATTCCCACCCAAAGCACATCCTGCAGCACAAAATGCCAGAGATCCATCCCAAATGGAATCCTGGAATGGTTGGGCGGGGAAGGAGAAGCATCGGAAGGAGCAGAGAGCTGCTCCCCCCTGTTCCCTACACCCATGGATTCTCTCCTCCCTCCTAGACAGGACCCCTGAGGACGAGTGGAACCTGCTCTACGTGGCCGTGACCAGGGCCAAGAGGTGCCTGCTGCTGTCCAAATCCCTGGAAAACCTTCTCTCTCTGGCTGGAGTGAGTGGAACCTCCCAGGACCAGGGAATCCTGCTGTGGGGTGACTTCAGGCACCAAAGGATTGTCCTGGGATTCATTCCCTGGGCTGCTCCTTGTGCTGGCATGCACCAGAGTAGCAGGAATCACTTTTATTCCTGCATTTTGCTGCTCCATCAGAGGTTCCAGCAGGAAGACACAGGATTGCAGTGGGCTTTTTCCAGAGTTCTTGCATTTGGATGTTGTTTTCCACAGATCCTGGGTTTTTGTCTCTGTGGAAGTGTGGAGGTTCCCTTTTCCCTGCCTGAAGGAACTTCCAGCCCTTTCCTTCATTCCCCCTTTCCTTCATTCCCCCTTTCCTTCATTCCCCCTTTCCTTCATTCCCCCTTTCCTTCATTCCCCCTTTCCTTCATTCCCCCTTTCCTTCATTCCCCCCTTCCTTCATTCCCCCCTTCCTTCATTCCTCCTTCCTTCATTCCCCCCTTCCTTCATTCCCCCTTTCCTTCATTCCCCCTTCCTTCATTCCTCCCTTCCTTCATTCCCCTTTCCTTCATTCCCCCTTTCCTTCATTCCCCCCTTCCTTCATTCCCCCCTTCCTTCATTCCTCCTTCCTTCATTCCCCCCTTCCTTCATTCCCCCTTTCCTTCATTCCCCCCTTCCTTCATTCCTCCTTCCTTCATTCCCCCCTTCCTTCATTCCCCCTTTCCTTCATTCCCCCTTCCTTCATTCCCCCCTTCCTTCATTCCCCTTTCCTTCATTCCCCCTTTCCTTCATTCCCCCCTTCCTTTATTCCTCCCTTCCTTTATTCCCCCCTTCCTTCATTCCCCCCTTCCTTTCCTTCCTGCCATTGCCTTCTGCTGGAGCTCTTTCACCACCAGGAATTTGGGGTTTTGTTCCTTCTTTAAATCCCATCATGTTCCAAGTCTCTTCCTTAGGGGCTAAAGAAATTATGGAGCAACGTTCAGCTTCCCTCAGCTGCCTCTGAGGTTGAAATTCCCTTTTTTCTGTGTTTCCCAGGAGCGTTTCCTCCGGGTGGAGCTGCTGAGTGAGGCTGGCAAGGACAAGGATGGGGCTCCTGTTGCTTGTTGTGTGCCAGGATGTACAAATTCCCTGGAAGTCACCTCTGGGCTGGTGGTGAAGAAGCTCCCGTTGACTCACGTACGTCCCTTCCCTGGGATTTGGGATTTGGGATTTGGGAGCCTTCCCAAGCCATTCCAGTCCCTGTTCTGAGCAGGGATCTCAGCTCCCCATCCACTTCCTTGTGCTCACAACCAGGAGTGAATTCCAAGGGTAATTCCAGGTCGTGTTGCACTTCCCACAAATCCACTCCATCCCAAAGATCCCATCTGAGACCTCAGGAGGGTCCAAGTGTGGGTTTTGCTGGGTCAGATCCCACGTGTGCCCCTTGGAGCCCATGGAATCTCCAGGTGGGGCTGGCCCAGCAGCCCTGGCCCAGGGACAATCCAACCTTTGGGGCCAGGCCTGGCTCTGGGCCCAGCTGGATCCTGCCCAGAGGGGCTGGGAAGGCCGAGCTCCGCAGGGAGCACGAGGTCACTCTGGGGAGCTCCATGGCCAGGACAGGGGCCAGGACAGGAGGGAGCAGCCTCAGGCTGGCCAGGGCAGCTTCAGGGGGGACCCTGGGGACAATTCCCCATGGAAAGGGTTTCCAGGCATGGCACTGGGCTGCCCAAGGCAGGGCTGGAGCTCCCATTCCTGGGGGGGTTCCAGAGCCCTGTGCCTGTGGCACTTGGGGACAGGGGTGTCTGATACCTCAGGTTTGGCTTTTATATTTTCACATTCTGAGCTGCTTTAGTGTCTGGGCTTCATATTATGGGATGGTGAGCTCTGTGCACAGAGCAGGGAGACAAAACAATTCCTGCTCCAGCTGGGCACCAAGGACAAATGACCCAAATCTCAGCCCAGGAGCACAAACCCCGTGGGCTGGAGAGAGAAAAACAAGCAGGGTGGGACTGCTGGGGCTGAAGCTGGAATGGGACAATGAACTGCAAGATGCAAATGGAGCAGAACTGATCCCAGGGAGAGACCCCGGGAGCGCTGGTGCATTTTGGGGCCATTTTGGTTCATCTTGGGTGCAGCCCTGGCTGGGCTCTGGTGCTGCCCAAGGTGCATCCATGGAGGAGATCCTTGGAATGAATCCCTGCTTTATTCTGGGACTCTGCTCAACCTCTCTCCTAGCTCAGATTCTCAGGGCATCAGTTCACCTTGGAATAGCTGGACTCAGTATCCCTAAAGATCTTTTCCAACCATTCCATGATTCTGTGTGGGATTTCCTTGCTTTGGGCACAGCATGGCTCCCTTCCTGGGATCGTGGCAGAGCTGGGAAGCCAAGGTTGTGTTCCTGCAGCTTCCTCTTCCCTGAAATCTCCTCTTTTCCTCCCACAGAGCGACAGCAGCCAGGATCCAGGGGGATTCCTCTGCCAGGCTTGCACCTGGCTCTTCTTCAGCTCCCTGACTCCACTCACCTCTTACCCGATGATCCAGTAGGGGCCCATCCAGCTCTAACAAAGCCCTCCAGCTTCCCAGAGCTATCCTGGATGTGGGACAGATCCTCTTGGCACATTCCAGCTCCAAAATCAAGTGGAAAGTGGAGCAGGATTTCAGCCCAGCTCCAGAATCAAGTGGATTTTGGAGCAGGATTTCAGCCCAGCTCCAAATTCCAGGTGGATTTTTGACAGGATTTCAGCCCAGCTCCAAATTCCAGGTGGATTTTTGACAGGATTTCAGCCCAGCTCCAGATTCCAGGTGGATTTTTGACAGGATTTCAGCCCAGCTCCAGATTCCAGGTGGATGCTGGACAGGATTTCAGCCCAGCTCCAGATTCCAGGTGGATTTTTGACAGGATTTCAGCCCAGCTCCCAGTTCAGGCAGATGTTGGAGCAGGATGGCCCCAGCTCCAGAGGGACTTGCAGGCTCCCTGGGGATGATGTGATGCCTTTCCTCCAGCCCTGCCTCATCCTCCAGGAGCTGGGAATGGGATATCCAGAGGAATCTGCACTTGAGGAGTGGATCAGACAGAGCAGGGTTCGTTCTGGAACATTCCTTCTCTTCCCCCTGTCACCAGTGTCCAAACCTCCTGAATATCCCATCATTCCTGGAAATCCCTCTGACCCACTGGAAAAAGAGGAAACTCAACACTGGAAAGTATCCAAAGTTAATTTCTTTAAAATGAACTATTCCTGCCCAGCCCTGGGAGGAAATCATAAATCTCTCCCAGTTCATTCATTTTCCATCCTTGCAGCCAAGGGGTTTCCCTGCATTCTTTCCCTTCTCCCTGCAGCCAACCAGGAAGGAAGAAATGAGGCAGCAGCAGAAAAATTCCTTTGGATTGGTTCCAGCCAAACTCAGGGACAAACTGGAGAGCGGTTTCCAATCCTAAAATTAAATGTGTAGCCAAGAAAAGCCTCAACACTTCTTTTGTGTCTCTTGCCTGCCCTTAAACAGCCTTTGTTTCCCAGGAATGCTCAGGTGGATCACACTCTGTGCCTTGTGCCACAACTCCAGAGCCTGTGCCACAGGAAATGCAAACTGAAAGTGGTTTCAGGAATGTGTCCTGGAGCCGTGGGCTGTGCCTGCTGCAGGAATCTCAGACATCCTGCTTTGCTCCTTCCATGGAGCTGCTTCCCTCCCTCTCCTTTCACTTTCAAAGCTGCCTCCAGGAGTGCATTCCCAAACCCTTGGATGTGGATGGAAGCACAAAGCCTGGAGCAGGCAGTGGGTCAGGCACCTGCAGTGCTCCCTCCCAGCCTCTCCTTGTGCCCAGTGCCTGGCACCCATCCTGGATCAAAGGCACCAACAGGACAAGAGCAGCCAGGAAAAGCCGTGGAATTTCAGCTGTTGGATCCCTGCAGCTTCCCAAGCTTTTAGAGACCTGGCAGCTCCAGAGGATGGGATTGAACCCTTCATTTCCATGGAATGTCCTTGGTGCTGTGGGCATGGATTCACCCCAACCCAGTCCTTCCCAGCCAGTTAAGAACCCACTGCTGGGTTATTTTTTATATAAAATATATTTATTTATACATAAAAATAAAGAGCTGCTTTTTCCATAGTGTAAGGAAACAAGTGGATAAAACCTGGATAAGGAAACAAGTGGATAAAACTTGCTGATGGATAAAGGGAAAACCCACGAAGGAAAATATTCCTAAATTGTGTTTTTGGTCCTTGATGGTGTCTGTAGAGAGTTTGCTCCAGCTTGGATTCCCCCTGAGCTGCTGGGGTCGGGATCCAGGGCTGGGATCAGGGCTGGGAGTGCTTCCAAAGGATCCCTGAGCTCTCTGTGGGGTGGGATGGTCCCAGCACCTTTGGCTCTGCCTCAGTGGCTGCAAGAGAGCAGGAAAGGGATGAGGATGTGGGGAAATGCTTGGCTGGGTCTCTCCAAGTCTTATTCTGGGATTTGGGGAAAAAGGCAGGAGAAGGATGAGGATGTGGGGAAATGCTTGGCTGGGCCCCTCTCCATCCATTTTCTTGATTTGGGGACAAAGCTGGGAAAGGGATTGGGGAGCTGGAAACAGAGGGCAGGACAAAGCCAGGGCTGCACCCAAGATGAACCAAAATGGTCCCAAAATCTTTCACTTTTCTTGATTTGGGGACAAAGCTGAGGATGTGGGGAAATGCTTGGCTGGGTGCTCTCCATCTGATTTCTGGAATTTGGGGCAATTTGTGGACAAAGCCAGGAGAAGGATGAGGATGTGGGGAAATGCTTGGCTGGGTCCCTCTCCATCCGTTTCTGGGATCTGGGGACAAAGCTGGGCAAGGGATGGGACAGGTGTCCAGGCAATCCAACTCTGTCCATGCTCCTGGACAGGGAATGGGAATTACCTGGGCCAGGGCAACTCAGCCTCATCCCAAACCCCATCCCAACAGCCCAACCCTCTCCCTGCCCACCACCAGCATCCCCAGGGCAAATTCCCCCAAATGCCAGCTCCCAGTGCGGGACAGCCGCCCACCTTTGGGATCATCCATGGGAATCATCCGTGTTCAGGCCGGGAAGAGCAGCCTGGCTGCTCCATGTGCTCTGCCACCCTGGGGGAAGCATCCAGAATTCCAGAATTCCATCCTCCGGCATCCCTCGGCATGCTGGGTGCGCCCAGTGTCCCCGGGGGGGTGCTCAGCCCGTGGGGACAATGACAGGAGGCGCCACCTCCTCATTCCCAGAGGGAATTCCCTCCATGGGAACGTCTGCCTCTGTCACCACGTAGCCCTGCCTGGTGCATCTGTGGGGGGACGAGGAGCATCAGTGGCATTCCAAGGCTTTTCTCTGGAAAGCACAGAAGCCTTGGAACACTCATTGCTGGGGTTTGGCACTTACTTCCTCCTCCTCCTCCTCCTCCAGCAGCAGATGGCCGCAATTCCGATGGCCAGCAGCACCAGGAGTCCTGTGGGGTGGACACTCGGGGTGAGGAGCATCTCCCAACCCAGGGCTGAGGAATTCCACCAAAACAGCTCCAGGAGGAGCCAACACCACTCCAGGCACCATCACAAGATCCCTCCCCACCCCTGGAGGGAGGGAATTGGGAATTCTTCTTTCCAGGAAGAAATTTGGGTGCTGGATCCTTCCCCTGCTCAGTGGCATTCCCATTGGCCATGGAATAAAGCTCCCACAGCCCCCAGAAGGGATTTTAAGCTTAAAAAATTGAAATAAGCCCCTGTTTCCCAAAGAAGTTTGTTGTTTGTTTTTTTCCCAGCTCTTACCAACAGAAGAGGCCACGGACTGGATGGAAACTGGAAAAGAGGAGAGAAAAGGAAATTTTGAGCTGCAAAGGTAGGAAAGGGGTGGATGCTGGGAAGGAGCCTCTCTAGAAAGGAGGTTGGAGAGAAGGAAAATTCCATTGGAAAAGCAAGAGAGCCTTTGTGGATGAAAGAAGGCCCAGGGGAGGTTGGTACTCCCTTGGGAATCAGCCCAACCTGCGGCATACTCCGTGGGTGGGACGGGCAGCGGGGCTGTGCCCTCTCCCAGCGTGGATGTGTCCAGTGTTGGCACCATCTCTGGTGGCCTGGATCCATCAGGTGCTGGTGGCACAGGTGACTGACTGGGAGCTGGAGAAGGGCTGGAATTTGGGCTGGCACTGGTGGTTCCTGCTGGGAGAACAGTGGGAAATGTTTAAATTCCCAAAATCAAAAGGCGGCACCGTTATTCCCGTGCCCTCATCCAGCAGCCAGGAACGCTGGGATTTCACCCCATGGGGAGGATCTGATCCCAGCACGGGAATGTTGTGGTTCCCACACCCTGGGAGCTGTGGCTTTGCCATGGCCATGGCAGCTCCAACCCCAATCCCAATCCTGCTCCTCACCCCTCTGGGTCGTGCTCGCCGCGCCGGGGGATTCCCTGGAAAGAGCCGGATCTCCTTTGGGAAAACACAACAGGGAGACACCATCAGCTGGGAAAGGAACTCTGCAAGTGGTTTGGTAAGTTGGAAAGTCAAAATGATTATATCCAACATTGAGGTCTGGGGGAAATTCCACAAGTTCCAAAAAATGGGTATTCGTTGTCAAATTTTAACAATTTTTATATTTTAGCAAAACAAGGAATTAATGCTCACTGCCTTCAAGTCATTAATTACCATTCTATCTTGTACTGATTAATAATTTGTCCCTTTTTAATTATCCTAATTAGTCCCTATTTTCAGCCTTTTAATTATGTTTTCCCACACTGGGCACCTCTGGTTTATGCAAAGTCTCTTTGCAGTTTATAAATTCCGCGTTCCTCCTGGTGTTCCATCCTCACCAATAAATTCCTCTCCCAGGTTTTACCTTCCTCCCCAGGTCTGCGAGCACTGAAGGATGCAAGGCCCTAAACTTTTCTTTTCCCAAGCCATTATCCATTAGGAATTCCATTAGGAATTCCACTGATTAAATTCCTCTCCATAATTCCCCCATTTCTGATTCTTATGGAAGAAACAGAACTTGGCTGGTGCTCGCGTTTCTTCCCATCCTCCTGTTTGGAGGTGTCCCAGCTCCCCCCGCGGGCTTACGGATGCACTGGAGGGTGGGGTCGGTCCAGCGGGGCTGGGAGCCGTTCCAGAGGATGCACTGGATGAGGCTGGAGGTCCCAGCTTTCCGTTTGTACCCGGGCTTGCAGGAGTAGCGCAGGCGGGAGTTCAGCTCCGTGCGACTCCCGGCGTCGATGTGAGCGTTGGCCACGGCCTTGGGGGGGCTGCAGTGCACTGGGATGGGGACAAAACAGCTGGAATCACAACAGGGACACCAGACAACCTCTGGCTGTGCTGGGGAGCTCCCCACTCCTCATCCCTGCAAGTGCCCGAGGCTGGGCTGGACGGGGCTTGGAGCAGCAGCCTGGGATAGAGGAAGGTGTCCCTGCCTGTGGTACAGCATGGAATGAGGTGAGCCCTAAATTCCCTCCCAACCCAAACCTTTCCATCATGCTATAAAATCCTGCACAGGGGTGAATATAGGGATTTATCCGTCCTGCAAAAGTAAAGGGACCCTGTGCCTGACACAGGGGATGGAGAAAGGGAAAATATTCCCAGCATTTTTGGGATCACTTGTAGCAGCTGCTCCAGAGGCTGGAGAAAGGGAAAACTCCACTTCCGGCATGTTTGTGGTCACTTGGAGCAGCTCCTCCAGCCAGCAAGGAAGTTTTATGGAATTCCATCCCCTTGCAGTGACTGTCCCAGGCCAGCAGCCCCAGCTGCCTCCAGCTGCTGCATTCCAGCTGTGGTCACTGCCCCCGTCCTTCTCCACTCATGTCACAGCTGGACATGAGAAATTCCAGCTGCTGGTGAGTCCTCCAGCCACTGCCCAGGAGCTTTTCCCCTCTGGAAGGTGGCAGCTGAAATCCAAGTATCCCAGACAGAGGGACAACAGTGGCCTTGGAGTTGTGGCTTTGCTTTTCCCCAAACGAGCTCCTGCTTCCCCTTCAGCCTCAGGATGAGCTCGGTTCCATACCAGAGTGATGAAATTTCCCATCTTTTCTGGTGCAAGGGGCAAAATTTCCTGGTTGTTCCAAAGCTGTGCCAGCACCTGGATCCCTGTGGTGGTGTGGGAACAACTTATCCATGATCCTGGCTGCTGGAAGCTCCCTGATCCCAGTGGGAGCCAGCATGGAGAGATGGAGAGATGTACAATGGGAACAACACAAAATGCAGCTGGGATGGAGCCATGGATGGCCTGGGGGGAGCTGTGGATATCTGGGGTGGGATGGATGAGCAGGAGGGAGCAGTGGATATCTGGGATGGGATGGATGAGCAGGATGGAGCAGTGGATATCTGGGATGGGATGGATGAGCAGGAGGGAGCAGTGGATATCTGGGATGGGATGGATGAGCAGGAGGGAGTGATGGATATCTGGGATGGGATGGATGAGCAGGATGGAGCAGTGGATATCTGGGATGGGATGGATGACCTGGGGGGAGTGATGGATGGCTGGGATGGGATGGATGACCTGGGGGGAGCAATGGATATCTGGGATGGGATGGATGACCTGGGGGGAGTAATGGATATCTGGGATGGGATGCACAGATGGGATGGATCCATGCAGGGCTGGGATGTGAAGTATGGAGCAATGGGAAGTATGGATAGGATGGAGCAGTGGATATCTGGGATGGGAAGGAGGGATAGGATGGAATGATGGATATCTGGCATGGGAAGGAGGGATAGGATGGAATGATGGGTATCTGGGATGGGAAGGAGGGATAGGATGGAATGATTGATGGGTATCTGGGATGGGAAGGAGGGATAGGATGGAATGATGGATAGCTGGGATGGGAAGGAGGGATAGGATGGAATGATTGATGGATATCTGGGATGGGAAGGAGGGATAGGATGGAATGATTGATGGGTATCTGGGATGGGAAGGAGGGATAGGATGGAATGATTGATGGGTATCTGGGATGGGAAGGAGGGATAGGATGGAATGATTGATGGGTATCTGGGATGGGAAGGAGGGATAGGAGGGAACGAGGCATGGCCAGGCTGGATGGATGAATTGATGCCTGCCATGGATGGAATGATGCCCAGCTGGGATGGAGCAGTGTCCAGCCAGGAGGAACACACAGCTGGGCTGGGATCATTATGGAATAGAGATGGAAGAACAGTGGGAATGGGAATGCCATGGCAGGGAGGACAGGAGCACGCAGGGATGGGAACGTGCCTGTGACAAGGACAGGAGTGTGATGGCAGCGGGGATGGGAGCACGATGGGAATAGGAGCACAATGGGGATAGAAACAGTGGGCATGGGAACATGATAGAAACAGAGGGGATGGGAGCAGAATGGGGAACTGGAAACAGTGAGAATGGGAACAGAATGGGGAACTGGAAATCGTGGGAGTGGGAACAGGATGGGGAACTGGAAACAGTGAGGATGGGGAACTGGAAATCGTGGGAGTGGGAACAGGATGGGGAACTGGAAATTGTGGGAATGGGAACAGAATGGGGAACTGGAAATCATGGGAATGGGAACAGGATGGGGAACTGGAAACAGTGGGGATGGGAGCAGAATGGGGAACTGGAAATCGTGGGGATGGGAGCAGAATGGGGAACTGGAAACAGTGGGATGGGAGCAGGCTGGGAAGGGAACAGTGGCACAGCAGCAGTGGGGACAGGAACACAAGGTGCACCCGCAGCACCCAAAACATGCAGAGATAAAAATCTCCATCCTGAGAACCTCCTGCCCCAATTTGTGGTGCATCCCCAGAACGTGCCAGGGGGAATCTGCTCCGTGCCCAGGTGGATCTGGTGCAGTCGTGACCAGTGTGGCCAGAGGACACGAGTGACATGGGGACATGCAGGTGCTGAGCGCAGCAGCTCTTGGTCTCCTCTCAGGATGTGGGTGAAATTCCTGGAATCAGCAGTTCTTGGAACTGGGAAATGCCTGCCTGAGGATGTTTCACAACAGTATCACAACTCACCAGACCTGGCACTGTGCCTTGAGCCACTGAAAAACCCTCCCGGTGCCGGCTGCGCCTCCGAAGGGAGCACAGCAGGAAATTCAGCCAGAAACACCAAAAATGTCCAGGAAAATCTGGGATCTGCGAGCTCTGTTTATGCCTTCCAGCTTTTAAACCTCCTCTCCTCATCCCAATCCCTCCAAAGAGGGGTTTTTTAACAGTTGGTTGGAATCTCCTCTTGTAAAAAATGCCCAAGTTGTTCCCACAAGATCCCAGCAGCACCACTCTCCAGGATCACCATGCCATGTTTCACACCATCCGTGGATTTCAGCTTGTTTGATGAGACAAACACATTCCAAGGGGGAAAAGGGGAGGAATCAGCTGGAGATGAAGGATTTAGGCTTTAATCCCTCAGGAATGAGTTGGAATTTCCCATGGATGGATCATCCCAAGTGCTCAAAGACTCATCCCAGGCTTGGCCAACCTCCCGAAGGAGCTGCGGTGCCAGGACTGACCATCCCAGGAAAACACCTCCAGCTGCCTTATTTCCATCTGGATTCCCTGCATCCTGCTGAGATTAAATAGCCAGGTTGGAATGTGCCTGATATCCCTGGGTTTTGCATTTCCATGGATTTTTTCTTCTCTTTTTCTTGTCATTCCCCACCAGTGACCTCCAACGATGGCGGTTGTGGAGGATGAGCCCATTCTGGCACGTTGGGAAGCAGAACAGGGAACACAGCCAGGATGACCCCAGGCATGGAGATGCTGCCATGTGAATCATTCCATGTCCAAATACAGCTTCCCAGGGATGCACAACCACAGCTGGACACTGGAGAATCCACACCAGGAAAAACTTGGCTGTTCTCCTTCAAAAATGATCAGGAAAAGGTCCAGAGAGGTGGAGGTTTTCTGCTCAAAATTTAAAAGCTATGAGCAAAAAAAAAAAAAAAAAAAAGTGGAGAAAAGAGGAATTTCACAAATCTGGATGCAAGAAAAATCCATGAGAAATGCCAAAATCACGGAAATAGATAAAACTTCCACGTTTCAGCTCAAAAATATTTCCAGGATGCCCAGTGGGAACATTGTGGGATGCAACAGCACATCCCAAACTGTCCATCACGTGAACTAGAAGAAATAAATATTGTTCATTTTCTCTAACACCCCCTAAACCCACGGGTTTTGCCCCAGAGAACAATCCTGGTGGCAGCACTGCTGCCTGGAATGCTGTCGGGGTGTCTGGGACCCGTGGTGAGCGAGGAATTTCTTTGGAGAGCTATTTTTAGCTTGTTCCTGAGGCTCAGGGCCCGTGTTTTTCCAGTGCATGGCACTCTTCTGGCTTCTTTTTGTCACCCAAGACTTTGACATTCCTGGCCATTTGTGTCGTTCTGTTATAAATAGGGGTAAATTCATTTTCCAAGGCTTCAGGAGCCCACAGGAACTTGGAGAACAGTGAGCACTGAAGCTGTCCCAAAGCTCTGCATTCCCTTCCAGCCTTATTTCACAGAATCCTTCACAGCTGCCATATGATCAGCAAATTAAGTATTTCCCAATGGTCTTGCTGCTTCCAGGAGCTCCTGGGAAGATGAACCAAGGCGTAGCTCCAAGGCCCAAGCTGTGATGAGAATTTTCCCAAAGCTCCAAGAGCAACAGAGCTGGGGAAGGGTCAGGAGAGCCAGGAGAGGCTGAGGGAGCTGGGAAGGGTCTGGAGAACCAGGAGGGGCTGAGGGAGCTGGGAAGGGTCTGGAGAGCCAGGAGAGGCTGAGGGAGCTGGGAAGGGGCTGAGCCTGGAGCAAAGGAGGCTCAGGGGGCCCTGGTGGCTCTGCACAAGTCCCTGCCAGGAGGGCACAGCCGGGGGGGTCGGGCTGTGCTCCAGGGAACAGGGACAGGAGCAGAGGGAACGGCCTCAGGCTGGGCCAGGGCAGCTCAGGGGGGATTTTGGGACAATTCCTTCCTGGAAAGGGCTGCAAAGCATTGGGATGAGCTGCCCAGGGCAGGGGTGGAGTCCCCATCCCTGGAGGGATTTAAAACCCTGTGGATGTGGCACTGGGGACAGGGTCAGTGGTGGCCCTGGCACAGCTGGGTTAATTGTTACACTCAGTGACCTCGAAGGTGTCTTTAGCTGTCATGACCCAGTAATTCCAGGGTTTGGACTTTTGGAGAGGCAGGACAATGATGTGACATTCCAGGCTCAGCAGCCACTGAGGACAACTCCCAGTGCCATGGGAAAGCCAGGGAGCGCAGCCAGGCTGAGATCCCACCGTGATGCAGCTGCCATGGGCCCAGCACACAGATCCTGGAAAGCAGCCCCAGCCTCCCTGGACACTGCCAGGAGGTGGTGTGGGAATGCCAGGAGCGAGGTGAGCACCCAGGGAACACGGGGCTGCAGCCTGGGGGGCACAGGAGGCACCCAGGGACAGGTTTGGGAATGCAGGGAGCAGTGTGGGCACCCCAGAGATGGCATGGGCACCCCAGGTGTGGCATGGACATCCTGAGGAGCAGCCTGGGCACCTTGAGTGGGGGCTTGGTACCCCAGGGAGCAGCATGGACACCCCAGGGATGGCATGGGCACCCCAGGGATGGCATGGACACCCCAGGTGTGGCATGGATACCCCAAGGAGCAGCAGGGACACCCTCAGGAGCAGCATGGACATCCTGAGGAGCAGCCTGGGCACCTCAAGTGGGGGCTTGGGTACCCCAGGGATGCCATAGGCACCCCAGGGATGTCATGGACACCCTGAGGAGCAGCAGGGACACCCCAGGGAGCAGCATAGATACCCCAGGGAGCAGCCTGGGCACCTGGAGTAGGGGCTTGGGCACTCCAGGGAGCAGAGCAACCACCCAAGGAAGCACAGAAAACATCTTAGGGATGGCACGGCCACCCCAGGGACAGCGTGGCCACCCCAAATGGGAGTTTGGGTACCCCAGGGAATAGCGTGGGTAGCCCGGGCAGGGTAGCGGGCATCCCGGGATTGGCACCGGCATCCCGGGAAAGCGGAGCGAGCACCTTAGGGATGGCACGGGCAGCCCAGGGAGAGTGTGGGCACCTCCGCGGGAGCTTGGCAGCCCCGGGAGTGGCGCGATCCCCTCCGGAAGTCGAGCAGGCTCACCTGGAGCGGAGCGGGGATCCCGGGGAGCGGAGCGGGCACCCCGGGGAGCGGAGCGAGCACCCTCGGGACAGAGCGGGCACCCCGGGGAAGGCGGAGGGTTCCCGGAAACGGAGTGCGCAGCCCGGGGAAGGCGTAGAGCTCCCCGGGAGGGTGTGGACACCCGGGCAGGGCTCGGAGAAGCCGGTGGCGAGCCGGGAGCCCGGGGCAGCCCCGCTTACCGGTGTCGGCGGCGGCGCGGAGCAGCAGGAGCGCGGCGGTGCCGCAGAGCAGCGGCAGCAGCGGCGGTGCCATGGCACCGGCCCGGGGGCAGCTCCGCGGTCCGGGGGCAGCTCCGCGGTCCAGCGGCAGCTCCGCGGCGCTTCCCCGCCGCTGTCGCCGTCCCAGTGCGGCCCGAGCGGTTTCGCTTTCGCTTTCGAGTCGGGCTCACCGGCAGGGACGCGCCGCCCTGAGAGGATGGGCGGCAGGGGCAGGGAGGGGATGGGGATGCGCTCTCCGGGAGGGGCGACGGGAGGCGGCGGTGCCGGGGCCGTTCGGTACCCGGGGACCGACTTACAATACCATACCCGGAAAGGGATGAAACACCGGGATGCAGCATCCAGCGGGTGTGAGATGCCCTGCGAGGAAAAGGACGAATTATTTGTGTTCGGGACCCGCGGGGTGCAGTATCGGCTGGGGGAGAGGGGATGGCATTCCCCTGGAGAAAGCAGCGAGATGCGGGTCACCGCGATAGCCAGGAGGGCCGTGGTTCTCTCGGGATGCAACAGCTCGGGAAGGGAATCTCCTGCAATCCCGGCAGGAGATGAGGCAGCACTCCCTGCCCGGGGAAATGTGGTGTCCAAGGGAATCGAGGTGTCCTGGGGGCATGCAGGGGATTCCATCAATCCCAGTCCCGGAGATGGAACATGCTGGTCCCCACACTAACCTCAGAACTGGGAAACAAGCTGTGATCCACCCTGGGAGTTCTGCAGAGCTCCTGCAGCCAGGCTCTATCCCACAGCATTCCCGGGACTGAGAACCCTCCGGTCCTGCTCACAACAAATCCTCCCCAGCTCAGCTCCTTGCTCGTGGCCTCTTTATTCTCACATGTTTGGGGTTTTTTATTTTATCAGTGAGCATCAGCAAATAGCCCCACATGCCCAGAAAAGGGAAAGCAAAGGGTAACTTGGATAACATTTCATGGCCAAATCTTCATGAGAGGGGAATAAATCCTCCCTCTGCCCCCAAGGAGAGAGAATTAACCTCAATGAACCCTCCCTGAGGCAGAAGAGAGGCTGCACCCGTGAGGAGGCTCTGGACCCTGCCAAGTGTGTTTTAGAGAGAGCATCAGGAGCCTGGAGAACACCAAGGAGGTGCCTGAGGGTGCTGCTCAGGAACATTCCAGATGAAAAGCTGCAGGAACCCTGCTGGAACCCTGGCTGCTGGGAATTGGAGATTTCTGTGCTGCAGGCACTGACCCCCAGGAGAACCCTGCACTGCCCTGAGGCCTGGAGAAGCTTCCAGAATGGAATGATGGAACTGGGATTGTGGGTGGGCAGTTTGGACAGGAGTGTGTGAGATCACAGGGGGGAAACTCAGAGTTTAAGGGTTTAGAATACAGGAATAGATATATAGATATAGATTTTATATATATATACACTATATATCTATATATGTGTATATATATATATATATAGTTAGATAGATAGATAGATAGATAGATAGATAGATAGATAGATAGATAGATAGATATTTAACAAGATAGAGGTTTTAGGGTGGTGACTAGTTCTCCTTCTTCACCTTCTTCTCCATGGGTTTGGGTGGTTTTGTGTAACTGGATAAAAAAGTCCACATTGCAGGCCACAGTCATTAAGTTAAAAGCAAAAATAATTTAAGTATCATTTCTTAATTAAACAGTTTATCCTTAAAAAAACCTTCTAAAGAAAGAGATACAACTCCATTTTTAGTTTGTTCGAGTGAAATACTATAAAACTCACAATTTGTGAGACTGAAATATAAATAAGAACCAGGAAATATCTAAATCCAAACAAGAAATGCCGTCTCACACATTTAATCCTGACCCTAACCCTAAAAAACAAACAAACCCAAAACCACAAAAATCTCAAGAAGAAGATGCTGAGGAAGGAATGAACCGAGGATCCAGTGCAGCTGAGGGTTAGCCCAGGTGCCCAGGCTGTACTCTGGACGGGCTGGGAGCCCACAGGATCCCAGATATGAGGAACAGGCAGCAGGGCAGGGTTCACAGTGCACTCTGAGCACTCTGCCTGCTCCTCTCAGCTTGGGGTAAGGAAAATTCAGTCTGCAGGGGAAGCTTTTGCCTTTCCTCTCAAGGATTCCTCCTTGTAAAGGATGTGAACAATCCAATCCTGTCTGGAATTTCCAGATGAGGGTTTTGGTGCTGCTGATGCCAACGAGCTCTGCAGCTGCTAATCTTGCAGAAGATAAGCACAGCTGGGTGAGAGTTTGCACTGGAGGATTGTGATCCCTCCAGGAGGGAAGGGCACTTCTTTTGCAATACCTTTCCATGAAAATCCTCGAGCTTTCCATGAGAAACCAGAGCTAGGGAACGATTGGCTGTTCAGGAATACACTCAGTGCACGGGGCAGCTCAAGCTCTGCATGGTGACGAGAGAATGTGAGCTGGGGACAAGAGGACACGAGCTGGGGACAAGAGGACACGAGCTGGGACAAGAGGACATGGGCTGGGGATAAGAGGACATGAGCTGGGGACAAGAGGACACAAGCTGGGGACAAGAGGACACGAGCTGGGGACAAGAGGACACGAGCTGGGGACAAGAGGACATGAGCTGGGGATAAGAGGACATGAGCTGGGGACAAGAGGACGTGAACTGGGGACAAGAGAATGTGAGCTGGGTACAAGAGGACACGAGCTGGGACAAGAGGACACGAGCTGGGGACAAGAGGACATGGGCTGGGGACAAGAGGACGTGAGCTGGGGATAAGAGGACATGGGCTGGGGACGAGAGGACACGAGCTGGGGACAAGAGAATGTGAGCTGGGGACAAGAGGACACGGGCTGGGGACAAGAAGACGTGAGCTGGGGACAAGAGGACACGGGCTGGGGACAAGAGAACGTGAGCTGGGGATAAGAGGACACGGGCTGGGGACAAGAGGACACGAGCTGGGGACAAGAGAATGTGAGCTGGGTACAAGAGGACACGAGCTGGGACAAGAGGACACGAGCTGGGGACAAGAGGACACGGGCTGGGACAAGAGGATGTGAGGTGGGGACAAGAGGACACGAGCTGGGGACAAGAGGATGTGAGGTGGGGACAAGAGGACACGAGCTGGGGACAAGAGGACACAAGCTGGGGACAAGAGGACACAGGCTGGGGACAAGAGGACACGGGCTGGGGATAAGAGGACACGGGCTGGGGACAAGAGGACACGGGCTGGGGACAAGGGGACACAAGCTGGGGACAAGAGGACACGGGCTGGGGACAAGAGGACACGGGCTGGGGACAAGAGGACATGAGCTGGCACTGACCAGCAAAGGGACAGGGAACTGTGGTCCAGCCAAGTGACCGCACACTCAGAGCCACGGCAGGAGCTGAGGAATGCAGAATTTTCCATGCTTGGACTGTGAGGGTGTGCAAAGCCAGGGGGTCCTTAGCCTCCTGAGAGGCACCAGCTTGAGCTGTTGTTTTATTATTTATTTATTGCACTGAGATTACAATTATTTAAGGGTTGAGACATCTGCGGCTCTGCCATGGCAAATGTGGAGTGAGTGGTCTGAGCCTGTGAGTGTGGGGTGCAGCTGGGAAGGAATTCCCAGCTCAGGAATTGTGAGTCCCAGAGTGGCTCTGGGGTGCTCAGACAGGGAATTTTCCCTGATTTGTAGGATCATCCCACCAGGCCTTGCCAGGTCCCTGTCTCAGGGAGCCCTTTGTGCACTCCCCGAGCTGCAGCATCAAAGGATCCTTCCCATCCAGCACCAGGACAAGGATGTGATCCCAAAGCATCCCTCCCTTGGGGCAGGGAGAGCAGCAAGGGCTGGACACAGCATCTGCACCTCCAGAGGAATTCATCACCCCACATCCAAGCTCATGCTTTAGGGCTTGTCTGTTTTCAAGGGCTTGGAACATCTGAGGAGCAATTTTTGGGCTGGGTTGTCACCAGTGGCTCACCACCACCACCATCAGTGGAATCGGCAAAATGAGATTTTAATATAAATTTCATAGAATTATGGAAAGGTTTGGGTGGGAAGGGATCTTAAAATCATCTTTTTCCATCCCCTGCCATGGCAGGGACACCTCCCACTGTCCCAGGCTGCTCCAGCCCCAGTGTCCAGCCTGGCCTGGGGCACTGCCAGGGATGCAGGGGCAGCCCCAGCTGCTCTGGCAATCCCAGCCCAGCCAGGAATTCCTCATTGCCAAGATCCCATCCCTGGCTGCCCTCTGGCACTGGGAGCCATTCCCTGGGTGCTGTCCCTGCAGGCCTTGGCCCCAGTCCCTCTGCAGCTCTCCTGGAGCCCCTGCAGGCCTGGAATGTGCTGGAAGCTCTCCCTGGAGCCTTCCCTTCTCCAGGGGAACATTCCCAGCTCTCCCAGCCTTTCCTCCCAGCTGCTCCATCCCTCTGATCATCCTGGTGGCCTCCTCTGGATTCTCTCCAACGTTCCATGTCCTTGGCTCAGTCCATGCTATTATTTATCACATGGATGAAATGAGCACCAGGTCAGAATCAATTCAGAATTATTAATATGGAGACTGGTGGTGGAGAGGGTGCAAAAGGATGAGGGCACAAAAGGTTTTAGCAGCATTGAATCATTGACTGATTGAACATTGACATGGGTAGGGTTTGCTCCAATTCCAACAGCCAGTTAATTACAGATCCCAGATCCCTGGTTAACACCAGGCCCTCTGCACCAGCCCCTTCAGCCTGGAGAAGGGAGGGATCCAGGGAGAGCTTCCAGCACACTGCAGGGGCTCCAGGAGAGCTGCAGAGGGACTGGGGCCAAGGCCTGCAGGGACAGCACCCAGGGAATGGCTCCCAGTGCCAGAGGGCAGCCAGGGATGGGATCTTGGCAATGAGGAATTCCTGGCTGGGCTGGGATTGCCAGAGCAGCTGGGGCTGCCCCTGCATCCCTGGCAGTGCCCCAGGCCAGGCTGGACACTGGGGCTGGAGCAGCCTGGGACACTGGGAGGTGGCTCTGCCAGGGCAGGGGTGGCACTGGGTGATCCTTGGAATCCTTTCCAAGTCATTCTCAGATTCCCTGATTTCCCATAAATCATCAGGAAGTTTCCACCCTGGCACAACCCAAGCTGGGAATTACTGGAAGATTTTTTTTTTTCAGAGCTCTACTAACAATGGTAGCTTTCCACTTGGGATGATTCCAGGCTGTGACACTCCAAGCCTTCAGGGAATAAGGGATTATCCCTTGTTCCTCACCTTGCTCAGGCACCTGGGGCTCTGGATATGGACAATTCTCCCACCTTTTCCATGCACGAGTCCCTGGGGGTCAAGGGGTGCTTCCCTGTCCCCCTGGTTTGGTGAAGGGACACTTCAGCATGCAGGTGGGAATTGCTGAGGCCCCCCAGCACTCCAGGGAAGGGGAAGCTGGGGGATGCAGCAGCACAGGTGGAATGTTGAGGAGTTCCAGGTTCCTCCTTGGATGCAGCTCATGGCAGGGTTGTGTTCTTGGATGTGACTCTTGAACTGCAGATTCCTGGGTAAAAAAAGCTGCATTTTGAGTCAGGACTAGAGATTAGTCCAGAGTCCAAAGGAAGACAAACTCCTTGTTTTAAAGCACCAGGGATGAGGATCCATCTCCTTCCAGGAAAAAAATACTCCTTTGCATTCTTATTCCAGAAACAGAAACCAAAACTCTGCTCCAAGGAGCAGAATGGTCCAAACTGTAGTCATTAATAATTGTTTTTGTTTTTTTTGTTAATGATTAATCATTAATCAGCTTTTGTTTTCCTGGGAGGACTTAAGCAGGATTTACCTAATTTCTTATCAGCTCTCACAGGTTCCTGCACTGAGTACATATAACATGCTCAGGATGTGAGTTCATGCTCCCAGGAATACTTGGGACTGTGATTCATTCCCAATAATTCAATGAGTCAGGGAAAATGGTCCCAAGAAATGGTCTGTGTTGGGCAGCCTGGGATGGTTTCCCATCAGGTTAATTACTCTCATTTTAATTAACCTACTATTAATCCAGCAAGAAGCAGTTGCTGGGCCCAGATTCTGTGCCAAGGCAGCGCTGCCCATTGTACTTGGAGACACCTGGAAAAGTCAAAATATTGCCCTGGAAATGGAGAGGGATGGAGAAAGGAAAAAATTCCAGTGGTAACATTTTGTGTCATGGGAATTATGAATTGGTTTTTTTTTAGTGAGAGAAGGAGGAGGAGGAGAAGGAGAAGGAGAAAAGGATGGAGAAGGAGAAAAGGAAGGAAAAGGAGAAAGAGAAGGTGAAAAGGAAGGAGAACAAGGAGGAGAAGGAGAAAGAGAATGAGAAAAGGAAGGAGAAGAGAAGGAGAAGGAGAAAAGGAAGGAGAATGAGGAGGAGAAGGTGAAAAGGAAGGAGGAGAAGGTGAAGGAGAAGGAGAAGGAGAAAAGGAAGGAGAAGAGAAGGAGAAGGAGAAAAGGAAGGAGAATGAGGAGGAGAAGGAGAAAAGGGAGGAGGAGGAGAAGGAGAAGGAGAAGGAGAAAAGGAAGGAGAAGAGAAGGAGAAGGAGAAAAGGAAGGAGAATGAGGAGGAGAAGGAGAAAAGGGAGGAGGAGGAGAAGGAGAAAGAGAACAAGAAAAGGAAGGAGAAGAAGAAAAGGAAGGAGAAGAAGAAAAGGAAGGAGAAGAGAAGGAGAAGGAGAAGGAGAAAAGGAAGGAGAATGAGGAGGAGAAGGTGAAAAGGAAGGAGGAGAAGGTGAAGGAGAAGGAGAAGGTGAAAAGGAAGGAAAATGGCAAGGAGAAGGTGAAAAGGAAGAAGAAGGAGAAAAGGAAGGAGAATGAGGAGAAGGTGAAAAGGAAGAAGGAGAAGGAGAAGGAGGAGATCCAGTGTTAAGCGTTGCAAGGTCATTTTCTCATAAAAGCTAAAATACAGCACATGTTACACTTGCTACAGTTTTACAAACAAACATTTCCTGTTTTGGCTGGGATTTGGCAGAATTGGTAAAAATAGAGACACCAAGGTGTCTTTGCTGCATGTATGACCTCAGGCTAGGGAGATTCCAGCCTTTCCAGAGCTTCCCAAGGGGAATCTCTCCCTGCTGGAGTGGCAGGGGTGCCCTCAGAGCTGAGGAATGCACCAGGGGGGCTGGCCTGGCCTGGCCTGGGCTGGGCTCAGGGGATCTCCAGGGGATTTTTGGGTTTCGGTTTCCATGTGAGGGAAAAGCACCCGTGAAACCACTGGGCTATTTTGGCCACAGGGTTGCTTCACCTTCTGGTCTGGGAACTTTCAGTTCTCAGATGTGAGGCTGCTTTTGAGACGCAGCCTTTTCCCAAAGAGAATGAGCAGATTTTGGTGCCAAGTTTTATTTAATCCAATCCAATTCAATTATTTGATGCTGCTCTAGGAGGGAAGAGCACTGACAAAACAGGAGGTTGTGAAAATTCCAGCTGCAGGCTTGGAAACATCCTCTCTTCCCTGAAATAACATTCCCAGAGGGTTTCTCCTGCCACAAAATGAATTCATGCATTGTTTTGTTCCCTGAAGGTGAGAAGGAAGAGGGAAGATTTGTATTTTCACCCTCACTTTCTAGGAATGAATAAATGTCCATCACATGGGGTTTGTTTCCTTTTCCCCTTCTATTATTAATTCCAATCAGGTGGGGAAAGCCTTTCCTATTTAAAGTTTATCTTTAAAGTCAATAATTATCAAATTCTACTTGGCTCTGCTGTCAACAGCTGTGAATCCTGATAGCTTGGGAATCTTCAATATAAGCCTGAATATAAATCACTGGAAAAACTTGTACAAAAACCCAAATATTCCCCTTGAGATTAAAGCTGGGATGTTCTCCTTGACCTCTACAAGCACTTGAAGGAGACAATGAGTTAAGAGGAAGAAAAATTACAGGAAAAACTTGCTGGTGACATTTGCTGAAGGATTTGCTTTGGAACAATTCCTCTTCCTGCAGGTGCTGAGATGCCACAGTCTCAGGTTTTAGGTGGAAAGCCCGGAGCTGGGGCGTGGCAGGAACAGCTTTAGCTCCTGGAGGTGGCAGCAGGGCTGGGAGACATCCACAGCTGGCCCTGGGGTTGTTTTCCCTCCTCATCCTGGGAGGATAAATACCCTGGCTGTGGGATAAAGATCCACGGCAAAGCTTTTCCTCAAGGCTCCTGCGGCTGGGGAGGTGCTAAACAGAGGCTGGGGCTCCAAAATTGGGGTTTAGGTGGTTCTGTCCCCATCATGCTTTTGGAGGTGCAGTAGAATGTGAGGAAAGACAGAGTAAGCTCAGTGGGGAGAGTAATTAAAATAGTAAAATAATAGCTTTTAATTAAAGGTTCTTCAGCAGAGGATTAAGGGGATGCTGCTGCTCCTGGAGCTCACCAGGGGTGGCACCACAGCCTCACCCCAGCCACGTTCAGGGTGGGACAACTTCAACCACGAGACAAGAAGGAAATGGGAATTCCAGGAGGGTCCTGAGCAGATCCAGAGAAGCAAACATGAGATTAAAAGTTGCCCTCAGGGTTTATTAAAAGGGTGTAATGTAATATTATATTATATAATGCAATATGGAATACCTATTGTGTGTAATATATAACATATTTAATATGTAACTATGTACATTAAAATAATCTAGAATATACTATACAGTCTATTAAATATTATATTATACTGTAATATATTCTATTATAGCATTATATTATATCATATTATATTCTATATTGTGATGTGTAATACATCTAATGTTATACATATATAACATATAACATATTTAATATATGATACTTTATAATTAAATATAATTTATAATATATGAAAAATATAATAAACATAACATCCTTTAATATATTAAGTACATTAAATAGATTTGTAGATTTATATTTATATATTTATATATTTAATATATATATTAAATCTATTTAATAAAGAATATAATATATATTTTATATATTTAATAATGATACATAAGTGTTATATGTAATATGTAATATAATATATAATACATCTAATATGAACAATAATATATATAATTTAGTATATTATGTAAAATATATGTAATATATATTATATAGTATATAACATATAAAATAAAATTAAAATATAGTATTTTAAAAATAATAGATAATATATTACATAATGTGTATTATATATTAATTATACATTATACATTATATATTATATAATATATAATATATATTATATATATTGCACATAACATATTATATAACATATAAAATATATATTATATATATGCTTAAAAATAATATATTATATATCACAGATGTTCAGTTTGCCCTGCATTTCCCTGTCCCTGGGGTTTGGAATGCAGCACACAATTCCCGTTTGGAAAAACAAGGGAAAAGTGGGGCAGCTTTTAGATGGAAGTTCCTAAATCCCTCAGGTCAGCCCATAAAATCCTGTCTGAGATCTGTCAGCACTGCCAGTCTTCTTTCCCAGAGGGATGGGAAACACTTCTCCAGACTGGAGACCCCAAAAGTGCTGAAGACAGGAAATGGGGAAGGGAAAGCAGAAATGGGAATGGGGAAGGGAAAGCAGAAATTTGAAATAATCCCTGTTGATTTAAAATGAACTCCTATTTCATTCACTGAATGAATTCATTCACCACTCCAGTCTCTTTATCTGGAAGCAATGGAGTTTGTCTGCATTTATTTACTAGGGGGTTATTCAGGAGAAAATAATTCTGCCAGGAGTAGGATGTAGTTCCACTTGAGCAGGATGTGGCAGCAAAGGCCACTCCACTCTTGGTGTCCTGCCCAGAGTTGCTGCCTGGGCTGTTCAGCCTGGCTCAGCAGCACGGGAAAGAACCAGAATTGAACTCATCAATTACCCCAGGTGTTTTCACAACTCCCTGCATCGTGGATTACAAGCAAGACAAGTCAGGAAAATAAGAGGGGATTCAGAAGTTTTTCATTGGCAGGTTCCTAAAATACCATGAAAAATCCAGCTTTGGAAAGAAAATTTAAAAATGGGCTCATGGCTTCGTGCTCCAGCCTCTGCAAGTCGCTGCTGCTGGATTCAACAGGATACAGGCTGGGACTACATTTTAAATAATATATAACATATAATATATAATAAATCTATAGTATGTAATATATAATATGTAGTATGTAATATATAATATATGATAATATATAATATATAATACATAATACATAATATATAATTAATGTATAATATATAGTATAGAATATCGATTGTATTATATTATATTATATATATAAAATATAAAATATAATATATATTATAATATATAATTAATGTATAATATATAGTATAGTATATAAATTGTATTATATTATATATTATATATTATATATTATATATTATATATCATATATCATATATATCTCACATTTTATTTTAGGAAATGAACCCATCCTGCACCCCCCTCATTTCAGAAACCCCTTTGCTGTTGGTGTTTGGAGGAATAAAACAAAATCCTTCCCTTACAGCCTCTGCTCCAAGCCATGAGCACTGGAATTTTTACCCACCCAGGGCAGTTCACTGTCCCATTCCAGCTTTAGCCCCTGCAGTCCCACCCTGCTTGTTTTTCTCTCTCCAGCCCACGGGGTTTGTGCTCCTGGGCTGAGATTTGGGTCATTTGTCCTTGGTGCCCAGCTGGAGCAGGAATTGTTTTGTCTCCCTGCTCTGTGCACAGAGCTCACCATCCCATAATATGGAGCTCAGACCCACACACCAAAGCAGCACAGAATGGGAAACACAGAAAAGCCAAACCCTGAGGCATTACTTCCCCTCTTTATTTATTCTAAATATCTACTAAGAATAGGTAGATATTATACACCTAATAATAGATATTTAATAACAGATAAGTATCAAACAATAGTAAACAACTATCAATAGAAACATCCACTAATAAACATCTAACAACAGATAAATATCTAAGAGGAAATAAGTATCTAACACCAGATAAATATCTAATAACAGTAAATATCCCAATTCCTCACATTTTAGGGAAAATTTATTCATCCCATTCCCAGCACTGCCCATGTCCCCAGGTGCCACATCCACAGGGTGTTTAACCCCTCTGGGAATGGGCACAAACTTTCCCAGGAAAGAATTTTCCCAACATCCAACCTAAACCTGCCCTGGAACAACTTTGAGCAGTTTTTTTGCTTAAGGGGCTCAAATGCTTGGTGTGTTGTGAGAGTTCTGTGTGAGTTACACGTGAGTTACACAGGAATTACATGGGAATTACATGAGGGTTCCTTGCCAGTCACACATGAGTTACATGGGAATTAATTGGGAGTTACCTGTGAGTTAAACATGAATTGCACATGAGTTAAATGGGAGATTAATAGGAATCCTTTTTTTTTTTTGGCAATGGGCTCAAATAGTTGTTTTGTCTGGAGAGTTACATGAGAGTTACTTGTGAGTTCCTTGCAAGATAAGTGGGAATTACTTGGGATTTACATGTGAGTTACTTGCAAGTTACTCATGAGTTACATAGGAGTGACATGGGAGATTCGTGGGAATCCTTTTTTTTTGCCAAAAGCTCAAATGATTGTTTTGTCTGGAGATTACTACTGAGTTCCTTGTGAGTTACATGGGAATTAATTGGGAATTACTTGGGATTTATGTGTGAAATCCTTGTGAGTTACTCATGAGTTACATGGGACATTAATGAGAATACTTTTTTTTGGCAATGGGCTGAAATGGTTGTTTTGTCTGGATAGTAACATGAGAGTTACTTGTGAGTTCCCTGTGAGTTACATGGAAGTTAATTGGGAGATAATGGCAATCCTTTTTTTTGCCAGTGTGCTCAATATTTTTTTGCCTTGAGAGGTAACTGTTAACTTGTTAACATATGAGTTACATGGGAAATTTTTTTTTTTTTTTTTTTTTTTTTTTTTGCTGAGGGCCTCAGTGCGTGATTTGTCATGGGAGCTAAAAGTGAGTTACATAAGAGTTACACAGGAGTTACTTGTGACTTACCCCGGCTGTTGCAAAGGCCCCAGAGGGTTGGATTGTCACGTGTATTCCACGTGAATTCGATGTCACTTCCATGTAAATTCCACGTAAATTCATTGTGAACTCCACAGGAGTTCCCGTTCCTTGGCCAGGAGCGCAGATCGTTGATTTATTTATTTATTTATTTATTTATTTATTTATTTACTTTTCTCTCTGTCCGCCAGCGGAACCTCACTCCCCTCACAAAATAACGACGCGGCTCCTTTAAGAGGCGCCCTCACTCTGGCCCCGCCCCTCAGCGCGTGGTGGGGGCGTGGCTTGGCGAGACGGAAAGAGCCGGGTTGATTGACAGCGCCGCGACCCAATCAGATGTCAGATAGGGGGACGGGGGCGGGCTTTCCGGCAGGGCTGCTGAGGCGGCGGCGCTCGGAGGAAGCGGGAGCGGGGTCGCCATGATCAAGAAGTTCGATAAAAAGGACGAGGAGTCCGGTACGGGGGGGTTGGGAGCGAGGGGAGCGGTGCTGGGGCCGGGAGGGGGCTGAGGAGACAGCGGGGGTTGAGGTGAGAGGGCTGCTGAAGTGAACGCGGGGTGGAGGTGAGGGAGATGCTGAGCTGAGGGAGATGGTGAGGGAGATGCTGAGCGGTGCTGGGGTGAGGGAGGTGCTGAGGTGAGGGAGATGGTGATGAAGGTGCTGAGGTGAGGAAGGTGATGAGCTGAGGGAGATACTGAGCTGAGGGGAGATGCTGAGGGAGATGCTGAGGTGAGGAGGATGCTGAGGTGAGGAGGATGCTGAGCTGAGGGATACTGAGCTGAGGGAGATGCTGAGGGAGGTGCTGAGGTGAGAGAGATGCTGAGGGAGGTGCTGAGGTGAGGGAGATGCTGAGGAAGGTGCTGAGAGGGGTGTGGAGGTGAGGGAGGTGCTGAGCTGAGGGGAGATGCTGAGGAAGATGCTGAGCTGAGGGATACTGAGTTGAGGGAGATGCTGAGGGAGGTGCTGAGGTGAGAGAGATGCTGAGGGAGGTGCTGAGGTGAGGGAGATGCTGAGGGAGGTGCTGAGGTGAGGGAGATGCTGAGGTGAGGGAGATGCTGAGGAAGGTGCTGAGGTGAGGGAGATGCTGAGGAAGGTGCTGAGGTGAGGGAGATGCTGAGCTGAGGAAGGTGCTGAGCTGAGGGAGATGCTGAGCTGAGGGAGGTGCTGAGGTGAGGAAGATGCTGAGCTGAGGGAGGTGCTGAGGTGAGGAAGATGCTGAGCTGAGAGATACTGAGCTGAGGGAGATGCTGAGAGGTGCTGAGGTGAGTGGGATGCTGAGGGGGGTGTGGAGGTGAGGAAGGTGCTGAGGTGAAATAAAATTCCCGGAGCAGCCGTGGCTGCCCCTGGATCCCTGCCAGTGTCCCCGGCCAGGCTGAGCGAGCTGCGGTAGCGGACGGTGTCCCTGCTGCTGCCAGGAGGTGGAAGTGAATGTTCCCTAAACCTCCATCCAGCCCTTCCCGTGGTTCTGTGGTCTCTCACAGCTCATGGGGAATTTCAGTTTTTTAGCTCTAAGGACTGACTGACAAAGTATTTCTCCCCTCTGGTGACAAATCTAAAGGAACTGGGGCCTCGAGCCCTGGAATGGCCGAGGCCAGGCTGGACAGAGCTGGGAGCAGCCTGGGGTTGGTTTTTGGGTTTTTTTCCTATTTTTGTAAAGGTTGGGATCGAAGGGTTAGAGATGGTATTTTGTGTTTAGGCTTAGATGTTCGTTATTTTTTATTTATGTTACAAGTATTTAATTAAAAGTTATAAAATGATCAATTATTTTTAATATAAGGTTTATAAAGGTTAAACTATTTAATTAAGAAATTATATTTAAATTCTTTTACTTTTAATTTAACAACTACTTATTTGGAGTTTGTAATGGGGACTTTTTTAATTACGAAGCCTTATTAAAACTTAGGAGGAAGAAGGTAAAAAAGAAGGATTAGTTACTGTTCTAAAATTTAAAATTTTGTTTTATATATAATTTATATAATTATATGATATCGCTATATGATATCGCTATATGATATCGCTATATGATATCGCTATATGATATCGCTATATGATATCGCTATATGATATCGCTATATGATATCGCTATATGATATCGCTATATGATATCGCTATATGATATCGCTATATGATATCGCTATATGATATCGCTATATGATATCGCTATATGATATCGCTATATGATATCGCTATATGATATCGCTATATGATATCGCTATATGATATCGCTATATGATATCGCTATATGATATCGCTATATGATATCGCTATATGATATCGCTATATGATATCGCTATATGATATCGCTATATGATATCGCTATATGATATCGCTATATGATATCGCTATATGATATCCCTATATGATATCCCTATATGATATCGCTATATGATATCGCTATATGATATCCCTATATGATATCGCTATATGATATCGCTATATGATATCGCTATATGATATCGCTATATTTTATCCCTATATTTTATCCCTATATTTTATCCCTATATTTTATCCCTATATAATATTTATTATATCCCTATATTATAACCCTATATTATATTTATTATATCCCTATATTTATTCTATTATATTTATTATATGTATATTTTTATAACTTATATAATTATATATAATTTTTACTTAGTGGTACTACATACTTCTAATTAAGCTATCCACTTGTACTCTTAGTGTTATTAATGAATTTTGGGAATTTTTGCCATGGTTGTAGGTGAAATGTAGAGCTCTCCTGGGGGACAGAGTTTGTGAGCACAGGAAATATAATTAGTATTTATGTATTTATGACTCCAGCACCCTGGGACAGGGGGAGGTGTCCCTGGGCAGAGCCCTCCAAAGGTCTGCAAGTTAAATCCAGTTTCCTCCAACAACTGGTGCTGCTCTGAATTGGCTGTGCTGCTGCTCTGGGCTCCTGATGAGCCCAGCTGGGCTGGACTTGGTTCCATGTTCAGTTTCCTTCCTTGGGCTGTGAGAACGGGGAGGGAAGGAGCTGGAAATGAGGAGCTCCTGCCTGGGAGGGGAGCAGAAGGGAGCCTGGGGGTTATGGGCTGAGAAATGCCTGCAGTTCTGCCTCATGGCCTGGGCAGCAGCCCTGCTGTTGGGGCCTTCAGGGCTCTTGGTGCCTGCAGGAATAAAAACACCTGGATGGGGAAATGACAGATTTAGAATTATTGTATTTTATTAAATGGTATATAGTATAATGTGGTATAGTAATATATAATATAGTATAATACAGTATAATAAAACCAGCTGGATGGGGAAATGACAGATTTAGAATTATTGTATTTTATTAAATGTTATATAGTATAATATGGTATAGTAATATATAATATGGTATAATACAGTATAATAAAACCAGCTGGATGGGGAAATGGTAGATGCAGAATTATTGTATTTTATTAAATGTTATATAGTATAATATAGTATAATAAAAACAGGTGGATTGGGAAATGACAGATTTAGAATTATAGTATTTTATTAAATATAACATAGTATAGTAAAATATAATATAGTATAATAAAAACAGGTGGATTGGGAAATGACAGATTTAGAATTATAATATTTTATTAAATATAACATAGTAGAGTAAAATATAATATAGTATAATAAAAACAGGTGGATTGGGAAATGACAGATTTAGAATTATAGTATTTTATTAAATATAACATAGTATAGTAAAATATAATATAGTATAATAAAAACAGGTGGATTGGGAAATGACAGATTTAGAATTATAGTATTTTATTAAATATAACATAGTATAATATAGTATAGTAAAATATAATATAGTATAGTAAAAACAGGTGGATTGGGAAATGATAGATTTAGAATTATTGTATTTTATTAAATGTTATATAGTATAATATAGTATAATAAAAACAGGTGGATTGGGAAATGATAGATTTAGAATTATTGTATTTTATTAAATGTTATATAGTATAATATAGTATAGTAAAAACAGGTGGATTGGGAAATGATAGATTTAGAATTATTGTATTTTATTAAATGTTATATAGTATAATATAGTATAGTAAAAACAGGTGGATTGGGAAATGATAGATTTAGAATTATTGTATTTTATTAAATATTATATAGTATAATAGAGTATAATATAGTATTATAAAAACAGGTGGATTGGGAAATGATAGATTTAGAATTATAGTTTTTATTAAATATAATATAGTATAATATAGTATAGTAATATAGAATATAGTATAATACAGTATAATAAAAACAGGTGGATTGGGAAATGATAGATTTAGAATTATAATATTTTATTAAATATTATATAGTATAATATAATGTAGTATAATATAATATAGTATGGTATAGTATAATATAGTACAATACAGGTGGATAATAAAATTATATATTCATAATTATAATATTTTAATAATATAAACAGGTGGATTAGGAAATTATATATTTATAATTATAATAATTTATTAAAAATAACATAGTATAACAGTATAATATAAACAGGTGGATTGGGAAATTATATATTTATAATTATAATATTTTATTATAATAATATATTATAATAAAAACATATATTATAATAAAATAGAATACCTGCATATTATAATTATGAATATATAATTAGGAAATTATATATTCATAATTATAATATTTATTAAAATTTTAGTATATAATATAATAAAAACAGATGGATTAGGCAATTATATATTTATAATTATAATATTTTATTAATATAATATAATACATTATAATAAAACCATATATTACAATAAAAATATAATATTTTCATGTTATAATTATGATTATATAGTTAGGAAACTATATATTCATAATTATAATATTTTATTAAATTAATATATTATAATAAAACATATATTATAATAAAACTATAATATATTAATATTATAATGATGAATATAATATAATAATATAATATTATATAATATATATAATAATTTATAGAATATATATAATATAATATAATATAATATATTATATAATAATATAATATTATATAATTTGGACATTATATATTCATATTATATATATTATAATATAATATATAATATAATATACAATATATAATATAATATATTATAATATATTATATATTATATATTATATAATATATAATATAATTTGGAAATTATATATTCATAATTATGATATTTTATTAAAATATTAGAGTATGATATAGTATATAATATAGTATAATATAATATTAACAGGTGGATTTGGAAATTATTTATTTATAATGCTAATTATAATGCAATTAGGAAAGGGGGAAAAGGAACTAGTTTTATGTCAAGGCCATTTAGGTATTAAAGGTATTAATAATATTAGTTATCTGAAAGGTATTAAATAAAGGAATTAAAGGTGTTTGAAATAGCAAACAATTTTCTTCCTCTGAAGTTTGGGGTTTTTCCCCTCATTCTTTCTGTAGCCCTGAGTTTCTCACTTAGGGAAGCGGCTCCAAGGCTGCTGCTGGCCAGGATCAGTTATTGCCAGGGGATGTGGGTGCCTTTGGTGCAGCTGGGGCTGCTCCTGCCCCTTCAGCCCCTGGGGTGGGAGGAGTGCATCCCCACTCTGAGCTCTCTCTCTCTCCCCAGGCAGCGGCTCCAATCCCTTCCAGCACCTGGAGAAGAGCGCGGTGCTTCAGGAGGTAGGGACAGGCACAGGCTCTGAGCTCCTCCCCTGCCCTCGGGGAGCCCTGCAGGATGAGTGAGTGAATGAATGTGGGGAAAGGGGCAGGGCTGAGTTCACAGAACCCACTGGAAACCACAGCAAGGGCCAGGAAATCAGCTACAGTTAGGGGGGGTTAGGGGAACTGGGGCACACGTGGCTCCTGCCTGCCATGTGGGTGTGTGGCCTCTCAGGGGGCTCTGCCTGAGGAACAAAGTGCTGGATTTTGGGGCATTTCTGCCACTTCCAGATGGCAAATGAGTGTTTGTGCTTTGTTCAGATTGCTGCAAACTAAAGGTGCAAGAGCCCCTTCTCATATTTACACAGACTCATCTTTAGTCCAAATAAAAATTACAAACTGCTGGGCTGGAAACAAATTCATTGAATTTTGAACACATTCTCTGAGACTCATATTTAATCCAAATGAAAATTACAAACTGCTGGGCTGGAAACAAATTCATTGAATTTTGAACACATTCTCTGAATTTTGAACACATTCTCTGAGACTCACATTTAATACAAATAAAAATTACAAACTGCTGGGCTGGAACCAGAATCATTGAATTTTGAACACATTCTCTGAATTTTGAACACATTCTCTGAGATTCATATTTAATACAGATAAAAATTACAAACTGCTTGGCTGGAAACAGATTCATTGAATTTTGAACACATTCTCTGAGACTCACAGTTAATACAAATTAAAACTATGAGCTGCTTGGCTGGAAAAACATTCATTGAATTTTGAACACATTCTCTGAATTTTGAACACATTCATTGAATTTTGAACACATTCTCTGAGACTCATATTTAATCCAAATAAAAATTACAAACTGCTTGGCTGGAACCAGATTCATTGAATTTTGAACATTTTCTCTGAGACTCATATTTAATCCAAATAGAAATTACAAACTGCTGGGATGGAAACAAATTCTCTGAATTTTGAACACATTGTCTGAGACTCACAGTTAATACAAATTAAAACTATGAGCTGCTTGGCTGGAAACACATTCTCTGAATTTTGAACACATTCTCTGAATTTTGAACACATTCTCTGGGATTCATATTTAATACAGATAAAAATTACAAACTGCTGGGCTGGAAACAAATTTATTGAATTTTGAATATATTCTTTGAGAGACATATTGAATACAAATTAAAACTATGAGCTGCTTGGCTGGAAACAAATTCATTGAATTTTGAACACATTCTCTGAATTTTGAACACATTCTCTGAGATTCATATTTAATACAAATAAAAATTACAAACTGCTGGGCTGGAAACAGATTGATTGAATTTTGAACACATTCTCTGAGACTCATATTTAATCCAAATAAAGATTACAAGCTGCTTGCCTGCAAACAGTTTCATTGAGTGTTGCTGTTGACAGAGGCAGAATTCTCTTTGGGATCCATCAAAGCAGAATTTCTGTTCCATTGCAGGCCCGGCTCTTCAATGAGACCCCCATAAACCCACGGCGATGCCTCCACATCCTGACCAAGATCCTGTACCTGCTGAACCAGGTGACTGCTCAGATCTCTCTCCATCCACAATGAATCTGAGTGATATTTTAGTGGGAAATATTTCAGATTTTTAGTGGGAAAGATGCTTTCCACAGGGCAAACTCCTTGGGAAACTTCCATCCCTGTGGAGGGCACTTAGAGAGGAGAGATTGTGGATTTCCTGGCAGGGAAAGGAAAGGGTGGGTTCTGCTTTCCAGGAGAAAGTGTGCAAGGACAGAGTCCTGCTGGGAGGGAGCCCTTTGGAGAAGAGCTGGACAATCCCTGATTCCTGGGACAATTCCTGATTCCTGGGACAATCCCCGTTTCCCTCTGACAATCCCTGTTCCCCTCTGACAATCCCTGTTCCCCTCTGACAATCCCTGTTTCCCTCTGACAATCCCTGTTTCCCTCTGACAATCCCTGTTCCCCTCTGACAATCCCCGTTCCCCTCTGACAATCCCTGTTCCCCTCTGACAATCCCTGTTCCCCTCTGACAATCCCTGTTTCCCTCTGACAATCCCTGTTTCCCTCTGACAATCCCTGTTCCCCTCTGACAATCCCCGTTCCCCTCTGACAATCCCTGTTTCCCTGTGACAATCCCCGTTTCCCCTGACAATCCCTGTTTCCCTGTGACAATTCCCATTTCCCTCTGACAATCCCTGTTCTCCCCTGACAATTCCCATTTCCCTCTGACAATCCCTGTTTCCCCTGACAATTCCCATTTCCCCTGACAATCCCTGTTTTCCCCTGACAATCCCTGTTTTCCCCTGACAATTCCCGTTTCCCTCTGACAATCCCCGTTTCCCTCTGACAATCCCCGTTTCCCTGTGACAATCCCCGTTCTCCTCTGACAATCCCTGTTTCCCTGTGACAATCCCCGTTTCCCTGTGACAATCCCTTTTCTCCTGTGACAATCCCCGTTTCCCTGTGACAATTCCCGTTTCCCTCTGACAATCCCCATTTCCCTGTGACAATTCCCGTTCTCCTGTGACAATCCCCGTTCTCCTGTGACAATTCCCGTTCTCCTGTGACAATCCCCGTTCCCCTCTGACCATCCCCGTTTCCCTGTGACAATCCCCGTTTCCCTGTGACAATCCCCGTTCTCCTCTGACAATCCCCGTTTCCCTGTGACAATCCCCGTTTCCCTCTGACAATCCCCGTTTCCCTGTGACAATCCCTTTTCTCCTGTGACAATCCCCGTTTCCCTGTGACAATCCCCGTTTCCCTGTGACAATTCCCGTTTCCCTCTGACAATCCCCATTTCCCTGTGACAATCCCCGTTCTCCTGTGACAATCCCCGTTCTCCTGTGACAATTCCCGTTCTCCTGTGACAATCCCTGTTCCCCTCTGACCATCCCCGTTTCCCTGTGACAATCCCCATTTCCCTCTGACAATCCCCATTTCCCTCTGACAATCCCCGTTCTCCTCTGACAATCCCCGTTTCCCTGTGACAATCCCCGTTTCCCTGTGACAATTCCTGTTTCCCTGGGACAATCCCCGTTCCCCTGTGACAATCCCTGTTCTCCTCTGACAATCCCCGTTTCCCTGTGACAATCCCCGTTTCCCTGTGACAATCCCCGTTTCCCTCTGACAATCCCCGTTTCCCTCTGACAATCCCCGTTTCCCTCTGACAATTCCCATTTCCCTCTGACAATCCCCGTTTCCCTCTGACAATCCCCGTTTCCCTCTGACAATCCCCGTTTCCCTCTGACAATCCCTGTTTCCCTCTGACAATCCCTGTTTCCCTCTGACAATCCCTGTTCCCCTCTGACAATCCTGTTTTCCCCTGTGCCTGTTTCAGGGTGAACCCTTTGGAACCACGGAGGCCACGGAGGCGTTCTTTGCCATGACCAGACTCTTTCAGTCCCACGATGTAAGCACCTGCTGCATTCTGCTCTCCCTGCTCGTGTCCGGGCTTGCGGGCGCTGCCCAACCCGTGGGATTTGGGATGTGGGAGGAGGCCCTGCACAGGAGGAGCTGCTGCCTTGGAAATCAGGGGCTGGATAATCACACCTGCCTGTCCTGAGGGCTCTGAGCTCCTGATTGCTGCTGTAGGCGTGGGTTTACAGCCTCAGTTCACCAAGCACTGCCCTCGGTGGTTGTTGATTCCCCTGCAAATCCCCACCTGCTCATTGAGAATGGAATTCCCTGGCTGCCTGCAGAGCAAAGGCTGCTGTTCCTCACAGCCTGGATCTCACTGGGGCCAGGCATGAGAGCACCCCAGAGACCAGAGAATGGTTTGGGGATTGAGGCTGGGAATTCAGCTTTGGGCTCAGCAGAGTTCCAGTCCTTCTGTGATCTCCCCTGCAGTGTGGTTCATGGGATGGGGCTCATGAATCCTCATTAAAAAGGGTTTGCTCCTTGGAGAGTTGGCCAAGGGAGCTGTAGCTGTTCAAAGATGTCATAACATGTTTGGAAGTGCAGTGGGTTTGAAGTGTTTCTCATATCCACATGTAAAAAGTAAAGGATTTTTTAAAATATCAAGTTAATTGATATTTTAAAAAATATAAAAAATATTTTTATATTTTTATATTTTTATATTTTTATTTTTAATATTTTTAAAAATATTTAAAATATCAATTTTAAAAAATTGATATTAATAGTTTTCAGATAATTAATGTCAACACTGCACATGTGTTTCCTTTTTTTTTGTTTTTACCATAACAAAGTTATTTTCAAAGCTTTTAACTGATAATTGTGGGGCTTCTGAGTACAGACATGCTGCATCACTTCTTTGGTAATTGTAATGAATTTCTGTGTTAGTTCTTATCATTTTACAGAACACTGATGTCTTCCTCTTCTGATTGGTTTGATATCAGGGAGTTTGGCTCTTATCCAGGGATAAAATGTAGTTCTACACTTTTAACTTTGAATTGAAAACAATGTCTTTTGTTCAAAAGCTTCTTTTTCTTTCAGAGTGAAATATTTAATTTTTCTGTTCATTTATCTTTTAAAACTTCTAATTACCATGGAGTTCAATCTTTTTCTTCCCATTTCCACAGCAAACCCTCAGAAGAATGTGTTACCTGACAATCAAGGAGATGGCCAATATCTCTGAGGATGTCATCATTGTCACCAGCAGGTGGGACACCTCCAGAGCCCAGGAAAAGGAATTTTTGTGTTTTCCCTCTCTGGAGAAGAGGCTGCAGCTCCCTGGCCGTGGTTGAGCTGCTGCAGTGTTGAGGTTTTGTGGGGATACAGCAGCTTTGTGATACACGGTCTGTGCCACCCTCTCAAATGTTACTTTGTTCCCCTCTGTGGGAGATTCAGTTTATCAATCGTTGTTACTTTGTTTTCTTCTGGGTTGGGGTGTTGGGGTTTTGTTTTGTTCTGATTTTGTCAGAGCTTGGGCTGGGATTTGCAGTCAGAACAGTTAAAGAAAAGCAGAGCAAAGCCCAGTTCATTCTGAACTGAACTCTTGAATTTTTAAGGGTGAACTTTTTAATTTTTTGACTGCAAAAATAGACATTGCAGCTGTGGCAAGAGCAAAACATGGATCTGTTGTTGCTGAACAGCTTTAGAAATCTATAAAATAAGCCAAACTGAACTTTGCTCACTGTTTCTAAATCAAAATTCCACGTGGAGCAAGCAGCAGCAGCAAGAACCAGAAGGAGCTCAACAAAGCAGCCATGGCACAGCCATTGAGTGGGATGTGCATTCATGGCTCAGAAATGTCAGATGCAGCTGATCGTGCACAGGCTGCTCCTCAGCAGAGCCAGGGCAGCTGCCGGGCTGGGTGTCCCGCAGCCCTGGGAGTGCTAACAGGACTTTGGTGCTTTCAGTCTCACCAAAGACATGACAGGGAAGGAGGATGTCTATCGAGGCCCGGCCATCCGAGCGCTGTGCAGGATCACTGATGTGAGTACCGGCAGCTGCTGGGGCTCTGGAATCCCAGCGCCGCCCCCTTGGTCCCCAAGCTGCCCCCTCGGTCTCCATGCCGCCCCCTGGGTCCCCGGAGCCGCCCCCTGGGTCCCCGGAGCCGCCCCCTGGGTCCCCGGAGCCGTCCCCTTGGTCTCCCCAGCGCCGCCCCCTCGGTCCCCAGAGCCGCCCCCTCGGTCCCCGGAGCCGCCCCCTTGGTCCCAGAGCCGCCCCCTTGGTCCCCAAGCTGCCCTCTCGGTCCTAGAGCCGCCCCCTTGGTCTCCCCAGAGCCGCCCCCTTGGTCCCCAAGCTGCCCCCTCGGTCCCCAGCGCTGCCCCCTGGGTCCCCGGAGCCGCCCCCTTGGTCTCCAGCGCCGCCCCCTTGGTCTCCCCAGCGCCGCCCCCTTGGTCTCCAGAGCCGCCTCCTTGGTCTCCAAGCTGCCCCCTCGGTCTCCATGCCGCCCCCTGGGTCCCCAGAGCCGCCCCCTGGGTCCTCAGCGCCGCCCCCTGGGTCCCCAGAGCCGCCCCCTTGGTCCCAGCGCCGCCCCCTTGGTCCCCAAGCTGCCCTCTCGGTCCCAGAGCCGCCCCCTCGGTCCCCAGAGCCGCCCCCTCGGTCCCCAAGCTGCCCCCTCGGTCCCCAGCGCCGCCCTCTTGATCCCCAAGCTGCCCTCTCGGTCCCCCAAGCCGCCCCCTTGGTCCCCCGGAGCCGCCCCCTTGTTCTCCCCAGCCCCGCCCCCTCAGTCCCCGGAGCCGCCCCCTTGATCCCCAAGCTGCCCCCTTGGTCCCAGAGCCGCCCCCTTGGTCCCAGAGCCGCCCCCTTGTAGGGTGCATTTTACAGCAGTGCTGGAACTGCTGCTTTATGGGCGGGCTGCTCAGTGCCCTGTGCAATTTCCAGCAGCTCTGGGACTCTGCAGCACTGGGAATGTGCAGCTGGAAGGTTTGGAAGTTTCAGTTTCTGTCTGAGATTGCTGCACTCAATGCCCAGTGCAATTTTGAGGAAAAATGTGGGGTTGGAGCACTGAAAATGTGCAGCTGGAAGCTTTGGGAGCTCCAGTTTTTTTCTGGGATTGGTCTTCTTGATGCCCTGTGCAATTTCCAGCAGCTCTGGGACACTGGAGCACTGGGAATGTGCAGCTGGAATGTTTGGGAGCTCCAGTTTCTCTCTGGGATTGCTCTGTGCAATTTCCAGCAGCTCTGTGATGCTGCAGCACTGGAATATTCAGCTGCAATGTTTAGGAGCTCCAGTTTCTCTCTGAGGTTGCTTTGTTTGATGCCCTGTGCACTGGCAGGAGCTCTGTGGAGCTGGAGCACTGGGAATGTGAGTTGGAAGATTTGGGAGCTCCTTTCTGAGCTGAAATGACTCTGCTTGATTCCCAGTGCAATTTCCAGCAGCTCTGGGACTCTGCAGCACTGGGAATGTGCAGCTGGAAGGTTTGGAAGTTTCAGTTTCTATCTGAGATTGCTGCACTCAATGCCCAGTGCAATTTCCAGGAAAATTGTGGGGCTGGAGCACTGGAATGTGCAGCTGGAAGCTTTGGGAGCTCCAGTTTTTTTCTGGGATTGGTTTTCTTGATGCCCTGTGCAATTTCCAGGAGGTCTGTGGGGCTGGAGCGCTGAAAATGTGCAGCTGCAATGTTTGGGAGCTCCAGTTTCTCTCTGGGGTTGCTCTGTGCAATTTCCAGGAGCTCTGTGGGTCTGGAGCACTGGAATGTGCAGCTGGAAGGTTTGGGGGCTCCAGTTTTTATCTGGGATTGCTCTGCTCCATGCCCTGTGCAATTTCCAGGAGCTTTGTGGGTCTGGAGCACTGGAATGTGCAGCTGGAATCTTTGGGAGCTCCAGTTTCTCTCTGGGATTGCTCTGTGAAATTTCCAGCAGCTCTGTGATACTGCAGCACTGGGATGTGCCCCTGGAAGCTTTGGAAGCTCCAGTTTCTCTCTGGGATTTCTCTGTGCAATTTCCAGCAGCTCTGTGATGCTGGAGCACTGGAATGTGCAGCTGCAATGTTTGGGAGCTCCAGTTTCTCTCTGGGGTTGCTCTGTCTGTGATGCTGCAGCACTGGGATGTGCCCCTGGAAGCTTTGGAAGCTCCAGTTTCTCTCTGGGCTGCTCTGCTGTGACTTTGTCCCTGACCCTTCAGGACCCAGCAGCTCAAACCCACATCTACCTTGCAGGTTTAACTCAGGATTTTTGCTGAGGGTCCTTAGAATGTGAAATTTTGCTTTCTGCTGCTTTTATGCCCTTCCTTCAAAGCACCCCTGTTCTGTTCCCTGTTGGCCAGGGTACAATGCTCCAGGCCATTGAGAGGTACATGAAGCAGGCCATTGTGGACAAAGTCCCTGGGGTGTCCAGCTCTGCACTCGTGTCTTCCTTGGTAAGTAAAACACAAGATTTTTGTCAATCTGGTGTTTTCTCAGGCTGGGAAGGTGACCCTGCTGTGTCTGTTTTGGTTTTTTTTTCTCTGAGATGTTTCTTCTTCTGACTGGAAAATAAGAAAAAAACAGAGTTTGCTTTCTCTCCTCCAGTTCATTTCTTACCTTTGAGTACATCAATCATAGTAATTTCTAGTGCAGCCTAGTGCAAAATGCTCAGATTGCTGCAGTCAGTGTGAAACATGAATTTATCTGGGGAGGGGCCATGAAACCCCTGCTGAAACTGCCATGCAGGATTATTTCTGCTAACAGACACCAGGAGGGCAAGAAGAAGGAATCATCTTTGATTTCCTCTCCCTTTTGGAGGAGAAAAGGCTGGGAAAGATCTCATGAGTGAATGTTTGTATTCATGGGAGTGGAGCATGGTGATTGGAGACTGGGGTGCAGGAAATGCACATTTGACAGGGCTGTGGGATAAGAGTGCCTCTGAAGCTGCTCTGAGCTTGTCTCCAGTCTCAATTCTTTTGCAGCACATGATGAAGATCAGTTATGATGTGGTCAAAAGGTGGATCAACGAGGCTCAGGAAGCAGCTTCCAGTGACAACATCATGGTACAGGTGTGTTTGAGGGTGGCTGGCCCTAAAAATGCTGGGGGGGCTTAGTGGCATTCTGGAGTTCTTAAGAAAACTTCAGGAAAAAAAAAAAATCTTCTTTTACTTTAAAAAGCCAGGATTGGGATTTCTGGGGAAACAACTTGACAGTTGCAAAAAATTAATGAATTTTTCCATGATGCCAGCATGAGATTTTTAATTAAGAGCTGGCTCTGGAGTTCTCTTCCCTTTTTCCTCCTGAATTCCTGGGAGCTGGAATGCCTGTCCCATAGGGGTTCTTGCAGGAGGGATTGGAATCTGAGGACTCAAAAAGTGGGAAATTATCTCAGTGCTTCCCAGTGAGCATCTCCTGGCCTTCAGAAAATTTGCCAGATGCAAAAGATGAACCCAAATATCAGCAAGATCTCCACAAGAGCAAAATTTTTACACAGATGTTCCAGACATCTGTGGAAATGGGATTGTTGTGAGTGTGCTCAGAGTGTGGGATTGTTGTGAGTGTGTGCTCAGAGTGTGGGATTGTTGTGAGTGTGTGCTCAGAGTGTGGGATTGTTGTGAGTGTGCTCAGAGTGTGGGATTGTTGTGAGTGTGCTCAGAGTGTGGGATTGTTCTGAGTGTGCTCAGAGTGTGGGATTGTTCTGAGTGTGCTCAGAGTGTGGGATTGTTCTGAGTGTGCTCAGAGTGTGGGATTGTTCTGAGTGTGTGCTCAGAGTGTGGGATTGTTCTGAGTGTGCTCAGAGTGTGGGATTGTTCTGAGTGTGCTCAGAGTGTGGGATTGTTGTGAGTGTGTGCTCAGAGTGTGGGATTGTTCTGAGTGTGTGCTCAGAGTGTGGGATTGTTGTGAGTGTGTGCTCAGAGTGTGGGATTGTTCTGAGTGTGTGCTCAGAGTGTGAGATTGTTGTGAGTGTGTGCTCAGAGTGTGGGATTGTTGTGAGTGTGTGCTCAGAGTGTGGGATTGTTCTGAGTGTGTGCTCAGAGTGTGGGATTGTTCTGAGTGTGTGCTCAGAGTGTGGGATTGTTCTGAGTGTGCTCAGAGTGTGGGATTGTTCTGAGTGTGCTCAGAGTGTGGGATTGTTGTGAGTGTGTGCTCAGAGTGTGGGATTGTTCTGAGTGTGTGCTCAGAGTGTGAGATTGTTGTGAGTGTGTGCTCAGAGTGTGGGATTGTTGTGAGTGTGTGCTCAGAGTGTGGGATTGTTCTGAGTGTGTGCTCAGAGTGTGGGATTGTTGTGAGTGTGCTCAGAGTGTGGGATTGTTCTGAGTGTGTGCTCAGAGTGTGGGATTGTTGTGAGTGTGTGCTCAGAGTGTGAGATTGTTGTGAGTGTGTGCTCAGAGTGTGGGATTGTTGTGAGTGTGTGCTCAGAGTGTGGGATTGTTGTGAGTGTGTGCTCAGAGTGTGGGATTGTTGTGAGTGTGTGCTCAGAGTGTGGGATTGTTCTGAGTGTGCTCAGAGTGTGGGATTGTTCTGAGTGTGCTCAGAGTGTGGGATTGTTCTGAGTGTGTGCTCAGAGTGTGGGATTGTTGTGAGTGTGTGCTCAGAGTGTGGGATTGTTGTGAGTGTGCTCAGAGTGTGGGATTGTTGTGAGTGTGTGCTCAGAGTGTGGGATTGTTCTGAGTGTGTGCTCAGAGTGTGGGATTGTTGTGAGTGTGCTCAGAGTGTGGGATTGTTGTGAGTGTGCTCAGAGTGTGGGATTGTTCTGAGTGTGTGCTCAGAGTGTGGGATTGTTGTGAGTGTGTGCTCAGAGTGTGGGATTGTTGTGAGTGTGCTCAGAGTGTGGGATTGTTCTGAGTGTGTGCTCAGAGTGTGGGATTGTTGTGAGTGTGTGCTCAGAGTGTGGGATTGTCCTGAGTGTGTGCTCAGAGTGTGGGATTGTTGTGAGTGTGCTCAGAGTGTGGGATTGTTCTGAGTGTGCAGAATTTTGGATTTTTCTGTCTCTTGCACTCATGATCAGAAAAATTCTATAGAAACAGCTTTGTTCTTGCCCACTTAGCAGCCTCATTAAGCCTTGCAGTAAATCAATTTTATGAGAGGAACAAAAGCCCCAAAATAACTTGGCAAGGAACTGGAAGTGTCCCTTTGTGCTTCCATCAAAAAGGCCTCCAGGGTTTTTGTGAGGTCAGCTGTCTTTTCAAGGCCTTGGGATGTCGTGAGTGTGGAGTTCATTAGAAATGCAGGAATTACTGTGCAAATGGGAAACCTTTGAAGTGATGAGATTTAATGGGGGGGAAAAAGGAAATAAATTAACTTTGTGTCTCTTTGGATCTTCAGGAATAGTTGAGAGTGGACAGAAGGGGCAAGGAACCGTTGCAGATCTCTGCAGCTTGTCAGCAATCTGAGCTGGGTTGGGGCTGGAAGGTGTTTCTGCCAGGGAAGGGCAGCAGTGAGCCCTCTTTGGGTGTTTGATGTCCAGCTGTACTCAGGGCCTGCCCCTCTGTTCCCATCCCACAGTACCACGCTTTGGGGCTGCTCTATCACCTGAGGAAAAGCGACCGCCTGGCTGTGTCCAAGATGCTGAACAAATTCACCAAATCTGGCCTCAAATCCCAGTTTGCCTACTGCATGCTGATCAGGATTGCCAGCAAACTCCTCAGGGAGTCTGAGGAGGGGTGAGTAAGGGGCAGGATGGAAATCACAGAAATCAATGAAGGGCTGCAAACAGCTGGGGATTTTTAGTGTTGGTGGAAATCTCCACGGAGACTGGAATGTGGTGCTGGGATAATGCAGGGCCTTAATCTTAAAGGGGTTTTCCAGCCTAAAAGATCCTGGGATTGTTGTGCTTGTAGCCTTGAAAGGCTTGGACTTGATCTTAAAGGGGATTTTCCAACCCAAAAGATCCTGGGATTGTTATATTTGTAGGCATGAAAGTCTTGGACTCAAAGGGGTTTTCCCATCCTAAAATCCTGGGATTGTTGTGTTTGTAGCCACAAATGTCTTGGATTCAAAGGGATTTTTCCAGCCTAAAAGATCCTGGAATTGTTATGTTTGTAGCCATGAAAGTCTTGGATTCAGAGGGGTTTTTCCAACATAAAATGTCCTGGGATTGTTGTATTTGTAGCCATGAAAGGCTGGAAAAACCCTTTGAATCCAAGGCTAAAGTATCCTGGGATTGTTGTGTTTGTGGCCATAAGGGCTTGGACTCAATCTTAAAGGGGTTTTCCCATCCTAAAATCCTGGGATTGCTGTGTTTGTGGCCTTGAAAGTCTTGGATTCAAAGGGTTTTTCCAACATAAAAGATCCTGGGATTGTTGTGTTTGTAACCATAAAGATTTGGACCTCATCTTAAATGGGTTTTTCCAACCTAAAAGATCCTGGAATTGTTGTGTGTGTAGCCATCAAGGCTTGGGCTCAATCTTAAAGGGATTTTACCATCCTGGAAAATCTTGGGATTGTTGTGTTTGTGGCCATGAAAGTCTTGGACTCAATCTTAAATGGGTTTTTCCAACCTAAAAGGTCCTGGGGTTGTTGTGTGCAGCCATCAAGGCTTAGGCTCAGTTTTAAATGGTTTTTTCCATCCTGAAGCCCTGGCATTGTTGTGTTTGCAGCCATCAAGGCTTGGGCTTGGGCTCAGTTTTAAATGGTTTTTCCATCCTGAAGCCCTGGCATTGTTGTGTTTGTAGCCATGAAGGCTTGGGCTCAGTTTTAAGTGGTTTTTCCCATCCTGAAGCCCTGGCATTGTTGTGTGTAGCCATGAAGGCTTGGGCTTGGGCTCAGTTTTAAATGTTTTTCCCATCCTGAAGCCCTGGCATTGTTGTGTTTGCAGCCATCAAGTCTTGGACTCAATCTTAAATGGGTTTTTCCAACCTAAAAGGTCCTGGCATTGTTGTGTGTGTAGCCATCAAGGCTTGGGCTCAGTTTTAAATGTGTTTTCCCATCCTGAAGCCCTGGCATTGCTGTGTTTGCAGCCATGAAGGCTTGGGCTCAGTTTTAAATGGTTTTCCCATCCTGAAGCCCTGGCATTGTTGTGTTTGCAGCCATGAAGGCTTGGGCTCAGTTTTAAATGTGTTTTTTCCCATCCTGAAGCCCTGGCATTGTTGTGTGTGTAGCCATGAAGGCTTGGGCTCAGTTTTAAGTGGTTTTTCCCATCCTGAAGCCCTGGCATTGTTGTGTTTGCAGCCATCAAGGCTTGGGCTCAGTTTTAAATGGTTTTCCCATCCTGAAGCCCTGGCACTGTTGTGTTTGCAGCCATGAGAGTCCCCTGTTTGACTTCATCGAGAGCTGCCTGAGGAACAAGCACGAGATGGTGATTTATGAGGCTGCCTCTGCCATCATCCACCTGCCAAACTGCACTGCCAGGGAGCTGGCACCTGCTGTGTCAGGTTAGTCACAGCCCTTTGTACTCCTGAAACAGCCACTGAGAGAAAATCCAGCAGAATTACAACACCCAAACCCTGATTTTCTGGTAACTTGGGGTTAAAAGTGCTTTATTGCCAAGTTAAAGGGCTTTTGGATGAGATCCCTTTTCCATCCAGAGGTTTAGATCAATGGCATTAGCAGTGATGCTTGTCTTTATCCAGCTGCAGGAATTTGGGATGAGAGGGAATCATGGAATGGTTGGGGTTGGAAAGGACCTTAAAGATCACCCAGTGCCATGGCAGGGACACCTCCCAGTATCCCAGTGTGCTCCAAGCCCTGCCCAGCCTGGCCTTGGACATTTCCAGGGATGGAACAGCCAGAGGTTCTCTGGGAAAACTCCTGCAGCTGGAATATAGAACTGGAATGCAGAGACAGCCAAGCCAGCCCCTGTTACTGGCAGTGGGATAAACCCAGGGATTCATTTTGAACCTGTGTGCTAGATTATGCATGCAGCTGCATGAATATTTGGCAGTGTGTAGTTGGAGGTGTATTGGACATTCTGCTCTATTTCCTTTCTTTGAAAGAGGCCATGTCTTTGGTTTCTGATATTTTTCTTTCCCAGTGTTGCAGCTTTTCTGCAGTTCTCCCAAGCCTGTCCTGCGCTACGCCGCCGTGAGGACCCTCAATAAAGTGAGTGCTTCAAAACCTCCTTCAAAACAGCTCCACTCTGAGCTCAGAGCCAGCCAGCAGTGCCAATCATGGCTGTGTTACCTCAGGCAGAGCAGCTGCCCTTGGGATGACTTTATTGGGAATTATTCCATGCTGGAGAATTGGCTTTCCCATGCCAGCTCTCCTGGTGGGACAGAAATCTTCCCTGCATTCAGGCTGTGTTTGCTCATTTTGGGAGCACGGGGATAGAACAAGCTGTAGTCTGATAATCTGTGAGCTTTCAGTTGGATATTTAATATCACAAAATCCACTGGAAGCAGATATTCTGATCTCAGAGCTGCACAACACAACAGCAAAAATTTGAGACTCAAACCCACGAGCTGTAACTTGAAATCCATTTAAAACACTGCAGGCAACCCCCCTGAGCTGTGCTGGCATCCAACGCTCTGAGCTGCAGGATGTCGGGTCCATCTGTCTGTCTGTCTGTCTGTCTGTGCCCCGACACAGGTAGGGTGGTTCTTGGGTGGCACGCGATTCAAAGGATGAGTCTGGACTCTCCAGCTTTTCCATCTTCAGATTGTTGATTGTTTCTTATCTACAAAATTTTCTGTCTGCCCAGCAGAGGTCTGACCTGCAAGGCAGCCAAGGGCACTCTGCCCACCCACGGGGCGGTCATGTCTTTTTATACTAAAATCTACCTACATGATATTTACCTTTATTTCCCAATGCTTTTCACCCATGTTGGCAAGTGCACCTTCACCATAAACCAATCCCCAAGTGCCAACACCACCACAGGAGATGGAGGACAAGAAGAAGAAAGAAGAAGGACGAGACACGCCTTGATCTCTCTATTTTGTCTCCATAACCCCCCTGTACCAAAAACTTTAAAGTTTGTATTTCACCCTCTAAATGTGTCCCTTTTACACCCTTCACTCTAAAGTGATTCTCATGCCCTCAAACTCTTGTCACTTCTGTGGATGGATCAAAATCAAGCCACCAAACACTCTTGGCAACATTCCAGGATTTTCGAGACCCCCAGGGGTTCTCCTGGCATCTCTGGACATCGGGAACGATGTGCTGAGATCCCACAGCAGGATGCTACACCTCCCACATCAACTTGGAATTGAATTCCTTGCAGGTGGCCATGAAACATCCATCTGCAGTGACTGCCTGCAACCTGGACCTGGAGAACCTGATCACAGACTCCAACAGGAGCATCGCCACGCTGGCCATCACCACGCTGCTCAAAACGGGCAGCGAGAGCAGCGTGGACAGGCTCATGAAGCAGATCTCCTCCTTCGTGTCAGAAATCTCAGATGAGTTTAAGGTGTGCCACTGGAGGCCTCTGCTCTTTCCAGCTGCAGGCTTTTCTCCCATTCTTGTTGTTTTCTTTTTTTTAACGAGGCTTTTCCTGTTTGTCGATGCTTTGGTGGTTTAGTCTGGCAGGGCAAAATTCAGAATTTCCTTTTCAGCTTAATTAGCTTTGTATGTCTTCCTCCCACCACTCCAAGGAAGGAAAAATATCATTTGGTGGATTCCTGGCTCCTGTGCAATATCCTGCAAATCTTGGACTTCCTTCTGGTTGTTTTAGAGAGGAGGAAGGATTTTAAGTGAGTTCATATCACATCAGTCTTGATGCATAGTTAGGAAACCGTGTTCATTATGAATTTCTACCTAATTTGTAAGATTTCTAGTGACTAATCTGGTAAGAAATTGGTGCACAGTTAGGAAACTGTTAATTATGAATTTCTACCTAATTTGTAAGATTTGTAGGGACTAAACTGGCAAGAAATTGGTGCACAGTTTGGAAACTGTGTTCATTATGAATTTCTACCTAATTTGTAAGATTTCTAGTGACTAATCTGGTAAGAAATTGGTGCACAGTTTGGAAATGGTGTTAATTATTTCTACCTAACTGTGTTAATAATTTCTACCTAATTTGTAAGTTTTATAGTGACTAAACTGGTAAGAAATTGGTGCACAGTTTAGAAACTGTGTTCATTATGAATTTCTACCTAATTTGTACGTTTTATAGTGACTAAAGTGGTAAGAAATTGGTGCACAGTTTGGAAACTGTGTTCATTATTTCTACCTAACTGTGTTAATAATTTCTACCTAATTTGTAAGATTTGTAGTGACTAAACTGGCAAGAAATTGGTGCACAGTTTGGAAACTGTTAATTATGAATTTCTACCTAATTTGTAAGATTTCTAGTGACTAATCTGGTAAGAAATTGGTGCACAGTTTGGAAATGGTGTTAATTATTTCTACCTAACTGTGTTAATAATTTCTACCTAATTTGTAAGTTTTATAGTGACTAAAGTGGTAAGAAATTGGTGCACAGTTTGGAAACTGTGTTCATTATTTCTACCTAACTGTGTTAATAATTTCTACCTAATTTGTAAGATTTGTAGGGACTAAACTGGCAAGAAATTGGTGCACAGTTTGGAAACTGTTAATTATGAATTTCTACCTAATTTGTAAGATTTCTAGTGACTAATCTGGTAAGAAATTGGTGCACAGTTTGGAAATGGTGTTAATTATTTCTACCTAACTGTGTTAATAATTTCTACCTAATTTGTAAGTTTTATAGTGACTAAACTGGCAAGAAATTGGTGCACAGTTTAGAAACTGTATTAATTATGAATTTCTACCTACTTTGTAGGATTTCTAGTGACTAAAGTGGTAAGAAATAGGTTCAGGGTGGTTCAGTTGTACCTATTACATCACAGGGAGCAGAGCTCTGCAAAATCAGTCTGCTTCAAGGGGTCTTAAGTCCTTGTTTTTATGAGAAAAATAAGTACTGGACAAGTTTGAAATTGCAAAGAGTTTTAATGACAGAAAGTGACAAATTAAAATTGGAGAAGGAAGGGGAGGGAGGAAGGAAGGACTTTGAGTCCACCCTAAATTCCAGTTTTTTCAGCAGAGCCAGGCTTTGCACAAGCCCTGAGAATCCACCACCTGATTTTTCTCCTTGTGCATGGGTTTCATCCCTCAGGGTGGCAGTCTGAGCTGCCAGGCTGTGTTTGGCCAGGAACTGAGCCCCTGTGTGTCCTTGTGTGTCCCTGCAGGTCGTGGTGGTGCAGGCCATCAGCGCCCTGTGCCAGAAGTACCCTCGCAAGCACGGCGTGATGATGACCTTCCTGTCCAACATGCTCAGGGATGATGTACGTGGGCCTCCTGCTCTGGGGAGGGCTTTGGCCAGGATCTGGGCACCTTTGGAGCTGCTTGGTGATGGGAAGGGTCTCTTGTGTCAGTGGGTGCACAGGGAGATGGGGCTGAGAGATTGCAGCTCCTGCTGGGTCAGGCCTGTGTGAAGTACTCAGGAATTGGTGATGCCTTGGGGAGGCTCCCTAGAGCAGAGGCTGGGCAGAGTTCAAGGAATAAAACTGGGATTTATTAAAGGCCTTCAATAGGTACACCTGGTGCCTTGAGAGGCCACCTAGAACAGAAACTGGACACAGTTAAAGGAATAAAACATTTATTAAAGGCCTTCAACAGGTATTCCTGATGCCTTGCAGTGGCTCCCTAGAGCAGAAACTGGACTGTGTTAAAGGAATAAAACAGGGATTTATTAAAGGCCTTCAATAGCTACTCCTGGTGCCTTGAGAGGCCACCTAGAGCAGGAACTGGACTGTGTTAAAGCAATCAAGTAGGGATTTATTAAAGGCCTCCATGGATACACCTTGGGCAGTGCAAGAGCCTGGCCATGGCTTCACCCAGGATGGACTCCTGGTCATGAGTTTTCACACTTTTATCAGTTCTGGTCCATTTCCATGTTGGGGTTCATTGTCCATTCCAGCTCCAGGTTCTGCAGTCCCAGACTGCTCTCCTCCATTCGCTGCTGTTTGCACTTTTTGGGGCTGAAGCTGCCCAGAAACCAAGGGGCTGGAAAAGGATTGCTTTGTCTGACTGAGCTGTGAGGAGAACTTGCTGACACTTTATAGGAAGTTCAGAGTCACACATTAATGCAGAATACAGAATCTGGAAAACATGAAATATAAAACTTGAGGCATCACTTGGGCAGTCAGAAACCTCCAAGGGCTACACCCAAGATGGATGATGGTCACAAGTTTTTCAGTCAATTATAAGTTTGGTCCATTTACATATCAGGGGTTAATCCTCCAATTACAGCTTCAGGTAATGAAGTTTCCAATGAAAGTCACTTTTATTTATACTTTTCAGGGCTTGAGGCTGCAGGGTGTCCCTTTTGTTTCAGGCCTAGAGGGATTGTTTTGTCTGACCAAAATGTGAGGACAGTAACTAACACTTTATATGGAATTCAGAGTTCTACCCTAAAGCAGTACAGGGTTTGCAAATCACAAAAGCTAAAATCCTAATGCTGAGGATGCTCAGAGGGCTGGGAACGCCCTGTGAGGTCATGCAGTCCATTTTTCCCCCCAGTTTGTACAAATGATTGTTTTCCCCACGGGAAGCAGGCAGTGAAGCATGAAGGAGCTGAGCATGGCTCCAGCCCAAGGCTCAGCGTCCCTGCTTTCCCTGTGCCAGGGCGGCTTTGAGTACAAGAGAGCCATTGTGGATTGCATCATCAGCATCATCGAGGAGAACCCCGAGAGCAAGGAGGCAGGGCTGGCTCACCTGTGCGAGTTCATCGAGGACTGCGAGCACACCGTGCTGGCCACCAAGATCCTGCACCTGCTGGGCAAGGAGGGGCCCAGGACCCTCTGCCCCTCCAAGTACATCCGCTTCATCTTCAACAGGGTGGTGCTGGAGAACGAGGCTGTCAGGGCTGGTGAGTGCAGCTCCAGGCCTGAAATTCTGGCTCCTTGCCTTTTCCTCAACCTGGAGAGGAAATTTGAGATCATTGTAGTAAGGTATCTTGGTTTAGGGTAAATGTGGGAGAAACTCCAAAGGGGTTTGTCAAAAACCCCTTTGAGAGAGGGGAATGAGGCTGTGAGCGCTGTGAGAATTCCAGGCCTACAATTCTGCCTCCTTGCCTTTTCCTCAACCTGGAAAGGAACTTGAAGATAATTGTAGTAAAGTGTCCTGGTTTAGGGTAAATTTGGGAGGAAACCTTCAAAGAGGTTTCTCTAGAAGGCAGATTCAAGCAGCCCACACCATGCTGGGCACCAAGATCCTGCACCTGCTGGGTAAGGAGGTCCTCAGGGCCTGAGGGTGGTGCTCAAGAACAGGGCTGTGAGAATTCCAGGCCTGCAATTCTGCCTCCTTGCCTTTTCCTCAACCTGGAAATGAAATTTGAGATCATTGTAGTAAGGTGTCCTGGTTTAGGGTAAATCTGGGAGAAACTCCAAAGGGGTTTGTCAAAAACCCCTTTGAGAGAGGGGAATGAGGCTGCGAGGGCTGGTGAGTGCAGCTCCAGGCCTGCAGTTCTGGCTCCTTGCCTTTTCCTCAACCTGGAAAGGAAATTTGAGATGATTGTAGTAAGGTGTCCTGGTTTAGGGTAAATTTGGGAGAAACTCCAAAGGGTTTCTCTAGAAAGCAGATTCAAGCAGCCCACACCGTGCTGGGCACCAAGATCCTGCACCTGCTGGGTAAGGAGACCCTCAGGGCCTGAGGGTGGTGCTGGAGAACAGGGCTGTGAGGGCTGTGAGAATTCCAGGCCTGCAATTCTGGCTCCTTGCCTTTTCCTCAACCTGGAAATGAAATTTGAGATCATTGTAGTAAGGTGTCCTGGTTTAGGGTAAATTTGGGAGAAAACTTCAAAGGGATTTCTCAAAAAGCCCTTTGAGAGAGGGGAATGAGGCTGTGAGGGCTGTAAGTGCAGCTCCAGGCCTGCACTCACCAGCTTTTTTGTTGCCTTTTTGTTAGAATCCCAAATGCAAAGAACTCTCAGACCTTTGGGGCTGTAAACCAAAGCTTAGAATTAAACACAAGATTTGATCTGAAACCTTAGAAAAAACTTCCAATCTTAAGTGCCAAAAGCAAGAATGTGGATTTACAGTTTAGAGCAGAGGCTTATTAAACTAACTAAAGTTTAGAGTTTTAAAGGTTAAGATATAGAAAAAATAAAAGTAGTTACAGAGATAGAGTTCAGAATGCAGTACTGTAAGTTTGTGTGTCATAACATAATTAACTAAAAAAGCTTACACTATAACAGAAATCCATAAACCAAAATATTTAAGGATTAAGTCAAAACCATAAATATCCTTATTAACAGTGTTTTATTAGTCAATAGATCCTTAAAAAGAATCTTGTAGCCTTCTAAACCATACTATAACAATAGAAACCAAATTCACCCTTCCTACCTATGTCAAAAATAAACCACATCATCAAGAACAATTCAAAAATCCCATCTCAAATTCCTTCCAGAGTAAATTCTCACACCTTTTCCTCCACCTGGAAACGAAATTTGAGATCATTTTAGTAGGGACTGTCCTGGTTTAGGATGAATTTGGGAGAAAAGCTTTAAAGGGGTTTTCTAGAAAGCAGATGGAAGCAGCCTCTCCCCCAGCTGGTTTGCAGAGCTGTTGAGCTGATCTTGATCACAGAACTATTTCCATGTGGAAATCCAGGAATAGCTGAGTCTTTCCATATCACTGCAAGCTTTATGGTGTGGAAGAGCTGTGAAAATTGGAAATTCAGGGCTGTGAGGATGAGTTTGTGCAGAGCTTGGGCTGCTCTGACCTTCCCTGTTCTCTCTGCAGCTGCTGTCAGTGCTCTGGCCAAGTTTGGGGCCCAGAATGAGAATCTGCTCCCCAGCATCCTGGTGCTGCTGCAGAGGTGAGTGGGGATGGCTGGGCCTGGGGGACACTCTGTGCCTGGAAACAAGGTGACACAGCTGGGCTGGCACTGGGGGACACTCTGGTGGCTGCAAACAAGGTGACAGCAGCTGGGCTGGCACTGGGGGACACTCTGGTGCCTGGAAACAATGTCCCAGCAGCTGAGCTGGCACTGGGGGACACTGATGGCTGCAAACAATATGTCCCAGCTGGGCTGGCACTGGGGGACACTGATGGCTGCAAACAATGTCCCAGCAGCTGGGCTGGCACTGGGGGACACTCTGGTGGCTGCAAACAATGTCCCAGCAGCTGGGCTGGCACTGGGGGACACTGATGGCTGCAAACAATGTCCCAGCAGCTGGGCTGGCACTGGGGGACACTCTGGTGGCTGCAAACAATGTCCCAGCAGCTGGGCTGGCACTGGGGGACACTGATGGCTGCAAACAATATGTCCCAGCAGCTGGGCTGGCACTGGGGGACACTCTGGTGGCTGCAAACAAAGTGACAGCAGCTGGGCTGGCACTGGGGGACACTCTGGTGGCTGCAAACAATGTCCCAGCAGCTGGGCTGGCACTGGGGGACACTGATGGCTGCAAACAAAGTGACAGCAGCTGGGCTGGCACTGGGGGACACTCTGGTGGCTGTAAACAAGGTGACAGCAGCTGGGCTGGCACTGGGGCTGGCAGTCCCAGCTGGAGAGTGGGAAATTCTTCCGTCACCTTTCCTGTGTGGCTGGGGGGAGCAGAGCACTACTGGAGGAAGGGGGATGGAAGGAAGGATCACAAGGAAGTGAAGGATGGGATCATCATGGAATCATGTGATGTCATTTGGTCTGAGGACATTGCTCAGGGCTGATAAATCATAAAGTCATTGGCTGCTTTGGGTTGGAAGAGATTGAAACTCACCCAGTGCCACCCCTCCCTCTGTGCCAGGGCGCTCCAAGCCCCATCCAGCCTGGCCTTGATCTTCCAGGGATCCAGGGGCTGCTGCCAAGGCCTCCCCATCCTCACAGACAGGAATTTCTTGCTCACATCCAACCTAAATCTCTTTTAGTTTGAAGTTGATCCCCCTTGTCCTGTCAATATCTGCCCATATAAACAGTCACCTTCCCTCTGCAGAGCTTTTCTACACCTGAGCATTTTTAACAGCCCCTGAAACGAGAATTCCTATCCAGGTTACTCAGGATCACATTTGTGTTTCCAGAGCTGGGTGTTCCCACGTCCCACCTTCATGTTTCTTTTTAAGCCATGTGCTGTTAATGATTTAATTGAAATTACACCAACTCCTGTGTTGTACAAACACATTTTTTGCACAAGTTGAAAATCCCTGGAGGGAGCTCTGGCTGTCACTGTAGTACCAAAGGCAGTTTTGTCAGTGCCATTTTTGGCTCAGCTCTCTGGTGGCCAGAGCTGGCTGACCTTATCCCCTTGTCCCCAAACAGGTGCATGATGGACAGCGACGACGAGGTCAGGGACAGGGCAACGTTCTACCTGAATGTCCTGCAGCAGAGACAGCTGGCCCTGAATGCTGCCTACATTTTTAATGGTCAGTGAGACAAAGGAAACCACTCAGAGCTGTTCATTCACGGTGTTTTTCTGGCCTTAGCATTTCCCTGCTTGTGCTCATGCTGAGAGTGGAGGATTTAGCAATCTAAACCTGTCCAGCCTGGTCTTGGACACTCCCAGCTGCTCTGGGAATCCTAAATAATCCCAATGTGGGAAGCATGGTCTGGGAAATGGAGCCAGGAGTGTGACCTGGCCTTTCATTTCTTGATTTTTGCTCCATCTTTTCCAATCCAAATGATGAGGGTTGGTTATAAAAACATTTTATGTCTGTGATGGAAAATTCACGTGAGCAGAGGATTTAATTAATCCATGTAAAATTCTTGGGAATGAACTGTTTAGACTTGGCAACTTTGTGTCATCTTCAGAGCAGCTTTTTCTCTGCTTTGCCTGTTTTGTGTTTCCTGTGGATCAGCAGTGCCTGGGGCAATTCCAGCTCTCAAAACTGAACTTTTCTGCCTTTCTCCTCTGCAGGGCTGACAGTGTCTGTTCCTGGGATGGAGAAAGCCCTGCACCAGTACACACTGGAGCCCTCAGAGAAACCGTTTGACATGAAAACAGTTCCCCTGGCTACAGCCCCCACCTTTGAGCAGAAAGCAGGTAAATCCCACACTGATGGAATGGGCTGAGGCAAGGCTCTGAGCCCTGGGGCTGCTCATCTCCTTAGCAGGGACAAATCTGTGCATAATCAGCATTTATGGGTGCTCAGCCTTTGGAAAAGGCCATTCCAGGAGCTCTCAGTCCTTTATCTGGCTTTCTTCCATGTCCTTGCACGATTCTTGAGCATCTTCACTTTGCACAACCAGCTTTGGGATTCTTTCTTTTTTTTTCCTCCCCTTTCCTCCTTTAATTTTTTTGCTGGCTTTCCAGGGCTGAGGTGTGGTTTATTCCGGGGCTGAGGTGTGGTTTATTCCGGGGCTGAGATGTGGTTTATTCCAGGGCTGAGGTGTGGTTTATTCCAGGGCTGAGGTGTGGTTTATTCCAGGGCTGAGGTGTGGTTTATTCCAGGGCTGAGGTGTGGTTTATTCCAGGGCTAAGGTGTGGTTTATTCCGGGGCTGAGGTGTGGTTTATTCCAGGGCTGAGGTGTGGTTTATTCCAGGGCTGAGGTGTGGTTTATTCCGGGGCTGAGGTGTGGTTTATTCCGGGGCTGAGGTGTGGTTTATTCCAGGGCTAAGGTGTGGTTTATTCCAGGGCTGAGGTGTGGTTTATTCCAGGGCTGAGGTGGGGTTTATTCCAGGGCTGAGGTGGGGTTTATTCCGGGGCTGGGGTGTGGTTTATTCCGGGGCTGAGGTGTGGTTTATTCCGGGGCTGAGGTGTGGTTTATTCCGGGGCTGAGGTGTGGTTTATTCCGGGGCTGAGGTGTGGTTTATTCCGGGGCTGGGGTGTGGTTTATTCCAGGGCTAAGGTGTGGTTTATTCCTCATAACTCAGCCTTACTTTCTCTACTTTCAATCCAATATTTCCACACAAAAAGAAAAAAAAAAAAAAAAAAATCCTTCAGTGTGTGAGGAACCGAGCTGGCAGTGGTTTGCAGCAGAATGGAGGAAACATACAGGGAATGTTATAAATATAAGGAAGATAATATAAAGAATATTTAGTGGAGATTTAATGGCATTTAAACCAAACCTCCTGCTTGGTTTAGTTGAGACAGAGCCCAAAGGCTTTGCTCTTTTTCTCCACAGAGATTGCCCTGGTGAGCAAACCTGAGAAAGTGGCTCCTTCACGCCAGGATATATTCCAAGGTAGGAGAGATCTGTGGCTGTCCAGAGCTGCAAGAGGGCTGCAGAGGGACTGGGAACAAGGGATGGAGGGACAGCACACAGGGAATGGCTCCCAGGCCTGGGATGGATGGGATCTTGGGAATGGGGAATTCCTGGCTGGGCTGGGATTGCCAGAGCAGCTGGGGCTGCCCCTGCATCCCTGCAATGTCCAAGGAAGGATTGGAGCAGCCTGGGATGGTGGGATTGCAATGGGATGGGGTTGGAGGTCCCTTCCCACCCAAACCATTCTGGGATTTGGGACACTCAGAATCCATCCCGAGGGATTTTTATGGAAGTTGGGGATGGAAAAGGGGAGGGAGACCCTTCCTGGAGTCCTGAGATTCCCAGTGAAGCCCCCAGATCCCAAAATCCCTTCCTAGAGAGGAGTCGGGGTGGGGATGGATCCAATCCCAGGCTGGGAGAGCTGGGAATGGAGGGAATTCCCTGGAGAGAGAGACTGGGCTGGGATTTTGGGAAGGGATTCCCAGAGCAGCTGGGGCTGCCCTGATCCCTGCAATGCCCAAGGTTGGACCCTGGGGCTGGAGCAGCCTGGGACAAGGGGAGGTGTCCAGGGGTGGCACTGAATTATCCTCAATGTCCCTTCCACCCCAAACCTGGCATTCTCTGAAGTGTTGAGTGAGGGCACGATCAGAGCCTGGCCCTGCTGATCCTCCTTTCCTTCCTGCACAGAACAACTGGCAGCCATCCCAGAGTTTAAGGGCCTGGGTCCCTTGTTCAAATCCTCAGAGCCAGTGCAGCTCACAGAAGCAGAAACAGAATATTTTGTTCGCTGCATCAAACACGTGTTCCCAGCCCACATCGTTTTCCAGGTGAGAGAACCCAGCCCCTTCTCCCAGGCTTTGGCAGAATTGATCCAAACACAGGGAATTTGCTGCATGCCATGGAGGATTTCAGCTGGTTTGGTGTGGAGGGGGTGTGACCATGGTCACAGGGGTCCCAGGAGGAGGGAAGAGATGAGGATCTGACTCCATGTTTCACAAGGCTGATTTATTATTTTATGGTATATATTATATTAAAACTATACTAAAAGAATAGAAGAAAGGATTTCTTTAGAAGGCTGGCTAAGAATAGAAAAAGGAATGAATGATAACAAAGGTTTGTGTCTCAGACACAGAGTCTGAGCCAGCTGGGCTGTGATTGGCCATTAATTAGAAACAACCCCATGAGCCCAATGCCAGCTGCACCTGTTGCATTCCACAGCAGCAGATAACCATTGGTTACATTTTGTTCCTGAGGCCTCTCAGCTTCTCAGGAGGAAAAATCCTCAGGAAAGGATTTTTCATGAAAGGTGTCTGTGACAGGGGGAACCTCTGGATGAGGAAGTGTTTGCAAATCCTTGTCCCTGTGTTTGCTGCTGCAGTTTGACTGCACAAACACCTTGAATGATCAGCTCCTGGAGAGAGTGACAGTGCAGATGGAGCCATCAGAGGGTTATGATGTGATCTGCTGCATCCCAGCTGCCAGCCTGGCCTACAACCAGCCTGGCATGTGCTACACCCTGGTCAGGATCCCCCAGGATGACCCCACTGCAGGTGAGGAATTGTGCCCCACACATCCCTCAGATGAAGGGTTTGGGGAGTGCCAGGAGTGGGGTTTGGCTCATCCTAAGCTCCTTGGATTTTCCTTGCCTGTGCGTGTGGTGGTTTTAGTTTGAACTGGGTGGAAATACTAATTTTGTGTAGTGGTTTTGGTTTGTTAATTTTGAGATTTTTTTGATTAGTGTATTAAAGAGTGTGGTGGGTTTGGTGTTGGTTAATTATTAATGTATTTACTTGTTGTGAGATAGGGTTAGGATGAAGGTAAAGCAGGTTTAAAACTTTAAAAGGGTATAAAGAAAAACTTATTAACAGCAACTAAAAGAAAGAGTAATAGGAATTAGAATAAAATTTTAAAATGTTTTTTTACACATACAACTTCTCAGTAGTTCCACAAACGCTGTTCCACAAAATCTTTTACATCACTCCCATAGATACCTCCCATAAAAACCATCACAGTGTGTCACAAGTGCTGCTTTTTAGCAAAATGATTTTTATAAAGAATCACTTAGCAAAATAATTTTTGTAAATAATCAGTGGTAACTTATTATTATTATTATTATTATTATTATTATTATTATTATGGAATTAAAGAGGATTGTAGAGCATGCAAGTAATGGAAACTTGGATTTACGGCCTGGAATCAGTGAAAGGAACACATTTAAAACCTTGGATGTTTGGTAGTTTTTTAAGAACAGAACCACTAAAAGGAAAATGCAGATAGAATAAAAATATTCCTAATTTGAGGCTTTATTTAATGGGCTAATTAAATTTTTCCTCTCCTTAGAGAATCAGAAATTACTACAAAATATAGGAATGAGATTTTCTTGGACATGAAACTTCCCTTTCTTTTCTTACTCTCACTTAAACCCCACTGGGTTTGCAGTTATTTAATGTGACTTGTCAGTGGATTTTTAAGTTATTTTAATACCAAGGACAACTAGAACTAATCAGAATTTGCTACACGGTGGGTTTGGATGATATTCCATGTGTCAGAAATCCTCATGGAATTTTCCCTGGTGGCTGCTGCTGCTGCTCATGGCAGCATTTGGAGTCAGTGATTTGTTACCCCTGGAACTCTCCTGAGCTCCTCCTTTGGCCTTTATGTTAAAATCAAAGGGAAAAACGATATCCAAGTGCTCTGTGCTGGCCACGTGGGTATTCCTGGGGCAGACCTGATGCATTTGGCAGCCTGGTTTTGGCAAGAGGGGGATGTTCCCCAGTTGCCCAGGGTTGCTCTGTGTCTCTCCCCAGTCGCCTGCACCTTCAGCTGCACCATGAAGTTCACGGTGCGGGACTGCGACCCCAGCACGGGGGTGCCAGAGGAGGATGGCTATGAGGATGAGTATGTGGTGAGTCCACGTTTGTTCCCTGTTCCCCATTCTCACCCATTTGGGAGAAATGGCACCGTTGGGTCAAGTTTCCTCTCAATCCTGAAATCAGTCAATGTGCTTGAAACAGCAAAATATTGTAAAATGTCATTTTTAGATCCTTCCCCAAAGCTCCATTGCTGTCCAAGTTTTAGTGCCCTGTGGAATGGAATTTGTGGGGACAGAGAGGAGGGAAGGAAGAAATAACTTCCATTGTCTGTTTTCAGAATTGTGCTGCAATATTTCCACCATAAACAATTGGATTTTTGTTAATTAATGATAAGGATACAGTCAGATTTCAGGAAGTATTGGAGGAAATAAAGGCTCCTCCTCCTGGAGAGAGCTGGGAATGTTCCCCTGGAGAAGGGAAGGCTCCAGGGAGAGCTTCCAGCACATTGCAGGCCTGCAGGGGCTCCAGGAGAGCTGCAGAGGGACTGGGGCCAAGGCCTGCAGGGACAGCACCCAGGGAATGGCTCCCAGTGCCAGAGGGCAGCCAGGGATGGGATCTTGGCAATGAGGAATTCCTGGCTGGGCTGGGATTGCCAGAGCAGCTGGGGCTGCCCCTGCATCCCTGCAATGCCCAAGGAAGGATTGGAGCAGCCTGGGATAGGGGAGGTGTCCCTGCCATGGATGGGGTGGCACTGGATCATCTTCAAGACCCTTCCAACCCAAACCATCCTGGAATTCCATGGATTCTGAGGAATTCTCTCCATGGAAGAAGCCCAGGAGGGGCTGTAAAGGCTTTGACCCATCAAGTGATGCCCTCATTTTCTGCTCTCCTTCAGTCCCGCAATGTTTTGTGTAAAACTTGTAAGCCTTACAGATGAATAAATAAATACTATTTATTTATTCATCATAAATACTATTTCTCCTCTTAAATCAATACTATTTCCCCATAAATAATCATAAATACTATTTCCTCTCTTTTTAGAAGCTATTATGGTTCTGGAATTAAAACCAGGCATTGTCTTGGCTAAATGCTGTGGGCTCTTTTTCCTTTCCAAGGTGAGGATTATTTCCATAACTAAACTATTTCCCTTTTTTTCCCTCCCAGTTGGAAGACTTGGAGGTGACAGTATCTGATCACCTCCAGAAGGTTCTGAAGCCCAACTTTGCAGCTGCCTGGGAGGAGGTGGGAGATGACTTTGAGAAAGAAGAAACCTTTGCACTGAGCTCCATCAAAACCCTGGATGGTGAGATAATCCCTCCTTTATTGATCACCCACCTGCCAGGCTGGGGTTGATTTAGTGTAATAAATAAATAATTTCCTGGAGTGATTTTCTCCTTCAATCTCTGAATGCAGAAGCTGTCAATAACATCATCAAGTTCCTGGGCATGCAGCCCTGTGAGAGGTCAGATAAAGTGCCAGAAAACAAAAATTCCCACACCCTCTACTTGGCTGGTAAGTGTTCCTGCTGCTGAATTTCATGTTTCCATATCCCCACGGGTTTTTCTAAATGAAGGGGAATGGTTTAGGAGATCCTGCTGTTATCTGGGGAGTTTTTCCTCTGTGGAAAGGTTTTTTTCTCTGAAGTGACCCAGTGTGTTGGATGCAGTTGGTCCTAACCTGGAGCCCTCTGTGTTGGATGTGCTCAGGCCAAGCTTTGGGAATGGGGGAATTGCACCTGTGGGAATGGGGGAGAATCTCTGATTTGGGAGCTTCCAGAGCAGACAGACTTTAACCCCTTAATGCCTGAGCTTGTCTCAGAAGGGTGATTCTGGGAGTGTCTTGTTCTCAGGGTCCTGTGGCTAAAGACACATCCTGAGCTGCTCTGCAGCACCCACAACTTCTCCTAGAACCATGGAATGGTTTAGATGGGAAAAGCCCTCTGAGGTCACTGAGTCCAACCATTCCCAGCACTGCCAGGGCCACCACTGACCCTGTCCCCAGGTGCCACATCCACAGGGCTTTGAAACCCCTCCAGGAATGGGGACTCCACCCCTGTGCCAGGGCTGCCCAGCCCTTCCCAGGAGGAATTGTCCCAAAATCCCCCCTGAGCTGCCCTGGCCCAGCCTGAGGCTGTTCCCTCTGCTCCTGTCCCTGTTCCCTGGAGCACAGCCCGACCCCCCCGGCTGTGCCCTCCTGGCAGGGACTTGTGCAGAGCCACCAGGGCCCCCTGAGCCTCCTTTGCTCCAGGCTCAGCCCCTGCCCAGCTCCCTCAGCTTTTCCTGGTTCTCCAGACCCTTCCCAGCTCCCTCAGCTTTTCCTGGTTCTCCAGACCCTTCCCAGCTCCCTCAGCCCCTCCTGGTTCTCTCCAGACCCTTCCCAGCTCCCTCAGCCCCTCCTGGTTCTCCAGACCCTTCCCAGCTCCCTCAGCCCCTCCTGGTTCTCCAGACCCTTCCCAGCTCCATTCCCTGGACCCTCTCCAGCCCCTCCAGGGCTCTCCTGCCCAGAGCTGTCCCCAGGATTCCAGGGTGTCCCTCAGGGGACAATCCCTGTCCTGAGGCTGTGCCCACACTGGGACTGGCACAGCCCAGGTGCCATTGGCCTCTTGCCCACCTGGGGACATGCAGCCACTGTCAGCAGCACCCCCAGGGCCTGTCCCAGCTCTCCAAGCTGGAGCATTCCATGGGGATGTGACCCACAGAAGATGTGACCCTGGCTGAAGACTAAAGGTGCCCTGGGTCAGGAGTGCAGCCCTGAGCCTCTCCCAAGTGACCTGTCTGTGTTGCTCTGTCCCAGGTGTGTACAGAGGTGGCTGTGACGTGCTGGTCAGGTCCCGGCTGGCCCTTGGGGACGGTGTGACCATGCAGGTGACAGTCAGGAGCAAGGACGAGACGTCCGTCGATGTCATCCTGGCCTCCGTGGGCTGAGGTTCCCCGGAGCCCCTGGGACTGCCCCTTTGTCCTGCTGTCCTTCTGCATGGGGTTTTTATTCCTCCATTTGGGAAATCTTTTCTATGAGGATGTCCATTAGTGGCTGGCTGGTACTGAGCCATTCCCGTGTCCCTTCCCTTGTTGTCACACCATTCCCACCTAACTTATGGCATCTCAACCAGGGAAGAGAAAAGATGGGAGAAAACAGAATCAGATTTTTGTCAAAATTGCTTTTTATTAACAGAAAATAAACACTGGTTCAAGTGGTGGAATTCATATGAATTACTGTTAATAAAATAGATTTTTTTTTTTTTGTTCTAATTCTGTCTGCTCCAGTACAGAAAAAATATCCCATAAGGGCTGTTTATAAAGCAAAAACCCCTTATTCCTAAAGGGATGCTATTAAATTCCCAACATAAACAGTTAAAAACTACCCCAAACCTCCACATTTGCAATATTTTTGTGACTGTCTCTTCTTCCACACAGAAAAATCAATGTACAGAGAGAGACTAAACTCCATCTCTTGAGGCAGATTCAGTTCTCTGAGCTTTATGTCAGGTAATAACCAAACCTCAGGGCAGCCTTTTCCTGGGTTCAAACTGGCAAAAATCCCATATGGAAAACTGGGAAGGGAAGGGGATGGAGGGATTTTGTGAGGGAACTCCTGCCTCTCCCTGCTGATGAAGTGGTTGTTCCTTCCCAAGTCAGGGTGGTGAAGGAAGTAAGAAATTCTGATTTCATGTGGATTTAAACCTCTGCTGAGTTCAGCTGGGCAAGAAGGGAAGTGCAGGGCTGGAGGAGCTGTCAGAATCCTGCTTTTCCCCTCATTTTTCCAGCTCTCCAAGGATTTCACTCAGTTTGGCAGCCCAGGATGAGGGTGTGAGCACAGTGCTGGATTTGGGAGAGAAAATCAATGTTTTTTCCTGTCCCCAAAGCCTGACTGTAAGCAGAGAGTGAGAACTGAGCTGCAGCAGCTCAGAAGGAGTTGATGAAGTTCAGGTAGGCATTCAGAAATCCCAGGGGATCCTCCAGCTGGGGGTAGTGGCTGATGTGGTCATCCAGCACAGACACTGTGGACATGGGGAGCACCTTCCTGGGGGAAAAACAGAGCAAGGTTCAAGCACAGCAACTGCTGCAGACTCAGTCGTGCCCAGTTTGGGGATAAAAAAAGCCTGGAGCAGCTCCATCTGACCCCTTGCAAGTGCTGCATTTCCTTCAGGTCAGTTTGGAGGAGATGACTTCCTCAGGAAACAAATCTTCCCTGTGTGGTTTTCCCATGGATCATGACTGAAAATGCAGAAACAGCTTCCAGAGTGCTCTGACTGAACCAGCTGGTGTGCAGGGGCCAGTGGGAACTAAAAACAGCCTCCATGAGGATGGGACTGAGGGAATAGCCAGGTAAATATCCCTTGGAATGAAGCCCCAGCTGCACACTGCCATTTTTGTCTTACTTGTAAAGCTGGAGGAACTCTGGCTGCGGATTCACAGGGTCCAGGGGCCCGTAGATGAGATGCACTGCAAGGGAAGCACAGACAGAGCCTTTATACCCATAAATTCATGGATTCATTAATTAGAACATCCCCAGGGAGACCTGCAGGGGTGTTTCCTCCTCACACAAAGCTTGGGAAGCACCCAGTGGAGCACTGAACAAGACAACTCTGAATGGGCTTTTGCTGGGCTGCCCTGGGGTCAAGTCCAGCCTCCAACCCCCAAATTTTTCCCTGGTTGCAACTTTTTGGGCTTGAAAAAGCTCCTCAGCTTCCCTGGAGAAGCACTTGGAGAAGCAGCTGTGAACAGGGACTGTTATCTCTGCTGCAAAACTGGGTTTGAGCTCAGGATAATGAGAGGCTGATGAGTGGAAGGAGCCTGGAAGTGAGGGGGACAATTCCCAAAAACGCCAAGCAGTGGAGGAATGGATTCCTACTCACATGGGACTGAGGTAGACATCAAAGCCCCGACCCAGCGCTCTCTGTGCTTCTTCCTCTGGTTTAGGTACTGCAGAATACTGAGGGAAGGGAGGGAGGAAAAGCCCTTGTTAGGCCTGGATGCTGCCCAGCCTGGAATGTGCTCCTGGAGCCGTGGGCACAATGAGAGCCAGGTGGGATCTGCACCTCCTGCACAGCATCATCCCTGGGCTCAGGGACTCTGTTCTCCCACCGGGGAAGGGGAGACAAGGAGCTCTGCTCAACCATCACCAACTCAAGCACAAGAGCCTTCTCAAAGCCACCAACTGGACAAAGCACGTCCTTCCAAAATTGCCAAACTGAAGATTTGGGGTTGGGATTTCTGGGAATGGCCCAGAAGGTTCAAATGCAGAGGCAAATCTCTCTTGGGACAATGCTGCTCAAATACCTACCAAATGGAGACTGAGCTCTAGTCTTTACCAAAACTGCCCCAAATCCAAAGCCTTGGCTTCCAAAGAAGAAGATCCACATCTCCAACCTTCATTTCCCTGCCTTGCACCACCCTAGAGAATCTCTGCTCCAGCATCACCTCCCAGCTCTTTCTTGGGATGTAATGTCCATCTCCAATACTGATCTCCACCAAAACGCTCCAAGGGCTGTTTTCCAGCAGCAGCTGGAAGTTCTGGAGGGCTCTGGGCACCTGAGAGCAGCAGGAGTGACCCCCAGCTCGCGCAGGAGTTGCTGCCAGGTACCTGTCCATGACGAGGTTCCCGTCGTTGTTCCTCACCGCTGCCCACATGTCCCAGAGTTCTGCCTGCGAGGGCTGCGTGTAGGGCCCAAAAACTGCCCCGAGCCTGGAAAACAATGGGATTAGGAGAGACACACCAGCAGCTGGGTCAGGGAACCACTCGAAAACTCCTCCAGGGCAAAAAATTCCAGCGCTTCCAGTTTCCACAGCAAAACTCCCAAGTGCCAAGATGTCCCCCAAATAAGTTGGGATAAGTGTTGGATGGCTTCAAAGGGCTCTTTTGGGGTAAAAAAGGGGTTTTAATACTGCTAAAAATACAAAAATCTGATTGTGCAGGGGCTTTGTTGCCTCTGAAATGTGCAATTCCAGCACTTGTGGAAAGGAGGATTCCAGTGGCCAGGGAAAAGTTGTTTGGTTTATTATTAAAACTGAAGTGCTTGGCTGGTGTGGAGAGGGAATGGGCCAGATGTCAATCCCACCTCTGCAGGGCCAGTGCCAGGCAATCCTGGATTTATGGAACCATGGAATGGTTTGGCTTGGAAGGGATTTAAGGATCATTCACTCCCGCTCCCTGCCAAATTCCTGATTTGTGGAATCATGGAATGGTTTGGCTTGGAAGGGATTTAAGGATCATTCACTGCCACTCCCTGTCAAATCCCTGATTTATGGAACCATGGAATGGTTTGGGTTGGAAGGGATTTAAGGTTCATTCACTGCCGCTCCCTGCCAAATCCCTGATTTGTGGAATCATGGAATGGTTTGGCTTGGAAGGGATTTAAGGATCATTCACTGTCACCCCCTGCCAAATCCCTGATTTATGGAATCATGGACTGGTTTGGCTTGGAAGGGATTTAAGGATCATTCACTGCCACCCTCTGCCATGGGCAGGGACACCTCTCACTATCCTCCATGCTCCAAGCTGGCCTTGGACACTTCCAGGGATGGTGTGGAGAGGGAATGGACCAGATGTCAATCCCACCTGTCCAGAACCAGTGCCAGGCAATCCTGGATTTATGGAACCATGGAATGCTTTGGCTTGGAAGGGATTTAAGGATCATTCACTGCCACTCCCTGTCAAATCCCTGATTTATGGAACCATGGACTGGTTTGGGTTGGAAAGGATTTAAGGATCATTCACTGCCACCCCCTGCCATGGGCAGGGACACCTCTCACTGTCCCAGGGTGCTCCAGCCTGGCCTTGGACACTTCCAGGGATCCTGGGGCAGCCACAACTGCTCTGGGAATTCTATTCCAGGGTCTCCCCACCCTTCCAGCCAGGAATTCCTTCTCATTCCTGCATTTCCCCCTTCCCACTTGGTTCCCATGGTTATGGATTGTGCCCAGCACCCCCGAGACCCCGCTCACCCTCCAGAGAAGAAGAAGAAGTTCATGAGCCGCAGGAGGAGCGGGGACAGCAAACCCCCATCCTTGAGGAGCTGGGGAAGAAGGGAGAAAGGAGGGAGCACAACTCAGCACTGGACACACCAATAAATCCATGGAGAGCTTCTCCCGTGAGGCCCAGACCCTTGGGGTGGCCATGGGGCGTGACAGCAGCACTCCAAGGGGTGTTAATTTGGGATTTTGGGGTTCAGTGGGACTGGAGAGGGGAGCAGCTCACCAAGGGGTGTTTATTTGGGGTTCAGTGTGACTGGAGAGGGGAGCAGCTCTCCAAGGGGTGTTTATTTGGGGTTCAGGATGGTTGGAGAGAGGAGCAGCTCACCAAGGGGTGTTTATTTGGGGTTCAGTATGGTTGGAGAGGGGAGCAGCTCTCCAAGGGGTGTTTATTTGGGATTTTGGGATTCAGTATGGTTGGAGAGGGGAGCAGCTCACCAAGGGGTGTTTATTTGGGATTTTGGGGTTCAGTGGGACTGGAGAGGGGAGCAGCTCTCCAAGGGGTGTTTATTTGGGATTCAGTATGGTTGGAGGGGGAGCAGCTCACCAAGGGGCGTTTATTTGGGATTTTGGGGTTCAGTATGGTTGGAGGGGGAGCAGCTCACCAAGGGGTGTTTATTTGGGATTTTGGGGTTCAGTATGGTTGGAGGGGGAGCAGCTCACCTTCTGGATGAAGCGGGGGTGGTTTGTTTCGGGAAAAATCCCTGGAAGGACAGCAAAGAAGGGAGCTGTAAGGCTGGAAGGGTTTTGCTGCACATCTCCCAGGCTGTCCCCCTTCACGGTGCCATGAAAGTGGCCCAGGGAGCACCAGGATTGATGCTCCTGCTTAATTACAGCACCTTGATTGCAGTCCTTGGCATTTGGGTGGTGGAGATAGGAAAGCCAATCCATCCCATGGGTTCTCATCCCATGGATCCCAGTCCCATGGATCCCAATCCCATGGATTCCTATTCCATGGATCCCAATCCCATGGATTCCTATTCCATGGGTTCCCATCCTATGGATTCCCATCCCAAGGGCTCCTATCCTATGGATACCAATTGCATGGGTTCCTATCCAATGGATCCTCATCCCATGGATCCCCTTCCCATGGATCTCCTATCCCACAGATCCCCATTCCATGGGTTCTCATCCCATGGATCTCCAATCCCATGGATCCCCTTCCCATGGATACCAATCCCATAGATCCCCATCCCATGGATCCCCATCCCATGGTTCCCATCCCACATATCCCCATCCCATGGATTCCCATCCCATGGATCCCCATCCCATGGATCTCCAATCCCATGGATTCCCATCCCATGGATCCCCATCCCATGGATACCAATCCCATGGGTTCCCGTCCTATCTATCCCCATCCCATAGATCCCCATCCCAAGGGTTCCCATCCCATGGTTCCCCATCCCATGGGTTCCCATCCTATCTATCCCCATCCCATGGATCCCCATCCCACAGATCCCCATCCCACCCTGGCCAGACGTTACCTCCGTTGGACAAACAGAGGCTGTTGATCAGGATGCTTCCAGTTCTGTTGTGCTCATACCTGGGGACAGCAGAGAAGAAGGTGAAACACAACCAAACCTCTCCAGGCTCCGAGAAATGACCGAGCAGGAGCCCAAACTGTGTGGGATCATCTCCATTTCCTTGGGGAACTGGACAGGTGGAAGCCTTGGATGTGCCCTGAGACGCCTCAGGCACAAGGAGGAGGGAATCCTGCACCACGTCCTTCCACTGATCTGCTGGGAATCGCCTTGGTGGAGGCAGCAGAGGGCAGGAGGGGCGGCAGGGACCTGTGGAGCAGCTCCTGGGCCACCGTGTCGCCGTAGTCGTGGGACAGGAGGTTGATGCGCTGGTGCCGGAGCCCGAGGTGGCGCAGCAGCCCCTCCACGATGGTGGCCTGCTCGAAGATGGAGTAGCCATGGGGCCTCTGCAACAGCGGGAGAGGGGTCCCAGTGAGAGCCTGAGCCAGCAGGAGCCCGCAGAGGAAATGCCCCAAGGGAGGGATGTGTGGGAATATGGAATGTGGAAAGGAGCAGCTGGTGAACCCAGACCCACGGGATGTTCTGTGATGTCCACAGGGCCATGGGAGCATTGTCCGTGCTCCAGGGGGGTCAAGGTGCATTTTGGAGTCCCATCAAACCCATCCACCACAAACCTTCCCTATCCCTTCCACTGTTGGATAAAAGACTTATCCCTTTTCAGAGGAAATGCGAGGAGAAAAAACAATTTTTCTCCTGGATGGCAAAAACCAATTTTCCAGAGTGCTGGGCCGGAAGCAACCGTGAAAATCCTCATGCCAGGGTACTCACAGGCTTGTCACTGAATCCAAATCCGAGGAAATCCAGGGCAATCACCCGGTGGAAGCGCTGGGTCAGCCCTTCCCAGATCTGGGAGGAGGAGAAATGCATCAAAAAATCATCCAGTGGGAGCAGAGGATGGAAATATCTGCAGGGGTGAGCAGCCATGGGTGGACGTGCTCCTCCCCAGCACCCCAGGGAACATTCCAGCTCCAAGGAAACAGCAGCAGGTCAAAATTCCCCAATAAACAGCCAGACCATCACCCAAAAAAGCCAAGGAATTGTAGTGGCTGTTTTCCTGGACTGTGGGATGTGGCAAGAGCTTGGATTTCACACTGGGAGAGGAGCAAGGTGAAATCCTGGAGCACGGTGGTACCTCCAGCAGAAATCAGGAGCTCTCCTCTGGAGCATGGCCCACCCCTGCTGTGCTGCCTGCTCATCCCCAGGAGCTGAAAATCCTGGGATTTGGGGTCAGATCCCAGCCCCTGACCTTGCTCCAGTCGTAGCTGGACGTTGGGAAGCCGTGCAGGAGCACCACGACGTCCGAGCTGCCGACGGCGCCGCTGGAATCTGTGGGGACAATGGGACACCCTGGAGTCAGCTCTTCCCAAAATCCCTCCCTTCTAGGACAGGAACTGAGTCCATCCCACTGGGAATCCACCTCTCCCTCTGCTCCCCAAAACCAAGGATGGGTTTGAGCCCCACCACGGCTTCCCTTTGGAAACCTCACCAGCCAATCCGGGGATTTTAAACCAATCTACGGATTTTAAACCAATTGATAAAGGGATTTAATTAGCCCAAATTAACTCCAGCAGCCTCTGTGCTGCTGCAGAAAGGGTTCCCAGTGTCCTTTCCATGCTGCAGAAAGGGTTTCCAGTGTCTCCTCTATGTTGTGTCCCAGTGATCTCCATAGGAAGGAAAAAACTGAGCCCCAGAGTTGCAGGGGCAGCCACCGGAGGCCAAGGCCAGCCAGACTTGATGGGAGATTTTGCCTGGGAGCAACCCTTGGATGTTCAGAATTTTGGAGGTGGAATCTCAATGTCAGCCATGGCCAGCCAGAGGAGAAGGACAGATCCATCCTGGGATCCTTCCCACCAAGGTACAAGAACCAACTTTCCCCAGTGAAACGTTCCGACCCATCCCCAGGATCCAGGACGGCAAAAACCGGGAGGGATTTGTCACCACCAGATTTGGAACGTCCCCATGGCCACCGGGGCATGGGTGGCCCTGTCACCTCTGTAGAAGATGTTCAGGTCCTTGTAGGTGAAGAAGCTCCCGGAGGATTTCCAGGAGCGCAGTGCTGGGGACAGCTGGGGGGGCGGGATGTGCAGGTAGACAGCGAGGAGGGGCACGCCCAGCAGCCCCACCTGCAGCCACCACTCCTTCATCCTGGGGACACACGGGGACACCGGGCTCACCGTGGGGCTCGGCACTGCCACCGAGATCCCCAGGTGCAGAGAGACCACCCCCATGGCCCCAAAACTGCCCCATTCCCTTAACCCACCTCCATGGCCCCAAAACTGCCCCATTCCTGTAACCTCCATGGCCCCAAAACTGCCCCATTCCCATAACCCACCTTCATGGCCCCAAAACTGCCCCATTCCTATAACCCACCTCCATGGCCCCAAAACTGCCCCATTCCTATAACCCACCTCCATGGCCCCAAAACTCCCCCATTCCTATAACCCACCTCCATGGCCCCAAAACTGCCCCATTCCTATAACCCACCTCCATGGCCCCAAAACTGCCCCATTCCCTTAACCTCCATGGCCCCAAAACTGCCCCGTTCCTATAACCCACCTCCATGACCCCAAAACTGCCCCATTCCCTTAACCCACCTCCATGACCCCAAACTCCCCCATTCCCATAAACCTCCATGTCCCCAGGGTGGCAGATCCCCCAGACATTTGGGGACTGAGAGGGAAAGTTGATCTCATTTGGGGTTTGAGAAGGAACAAGGGTCCACTTTGGGGTCTGAGGGGGACTGTGGAGCCATTGGGGGTTTGAGGGGGAACATGGGGTCATTGGGAGGCTGTGGATCCATAAGGGGTCTGAAGGGGAGTTGTGGACTCATGGGGTTTAGGGGGAGGGGGCATAACCCCACTAAAAGTCCATGGGGACCATGGGGTCATTGGGGGGACGTGAGGGGCCATGGGGTCATTGGGGGGGTTTCAGTGGGGCCATGGGGTCATTGGGAGGGTTTCAGTGGGGCCATGGGGTCACTGGGGGGGTTTCAGTGGGGCCATGGCGTCATTGGGAGGGTTTCATTGGGGCCATGGGGTCACTGGGGGGGTTTCAGTGGGGCCATGGCGTCATTGGGGGGGTTTAGTGGGGCCATGGGCTGTGGGAGGCCTGAGGGGGCCATGGGGGGAGTCAGGAGCTTATTGGGGTCTGCGGGGTCGTGACCCCAGTGGGATTCAGGGAATCAATGGCGGTCAAAGGGAGGGGACACGCCCACTGAGGGGACACACCCACCCGAGGAGACGCGCCCACTGAGGGGACACACCCACTGAGGGGACAAACCCACCCGAGGAGACACACCCACTGAGGAGACACGCCCACTGAGGGGACACCCCTCGAGGCCACACCCCCGACAGACCCCGCCCACAAACCGAGCCCGGGACCCCATCCCCCTCCCCTCAGGCCACGCCTCTTTCCTGAGGGCGGGGCGGAGTCTCCGCGCGCGCTCCCGGCGGGGGGGGCGTGGCCGCGGCCGCGCGCGCGCCGCTCTCACCTGCGCTCAGGTGCTTCCGCGGCCGCGCGCCGCCATCGCGCTGTCCCGGCGGGGCGGGGCGGAGCCGGGGAGGCGTGGCCACCGCTCCGCGCATGCGCAGACCCCCATTCGCCGCTTCCCGCCCGCCGCGTCCTTCTCGTTGCCGGGCGACGCGCGCGCTCCCCGCCGCGCGGCCTCTGATTGGCTGCGGGCGCGGCGCGCGGCCAATGGCGGCGGGCGTAGTTGAGGGGTGGGCGGGAGGCGGGAGCGCGGCCGCGCGTGAGGGACGGGCGGAGCGGGCCGGCGGCCGTGAGGGGCGATGTCGGCTCGGGGCGGCTTCGGAGACCCCCAGGTGCCGGCAGGGGCCTCTCCTTCTCCACAGGCTCCGGGCGGCGAGGGGAACACGGGGCAGGGCCGCGGGGATGGTTCGGGCAGCCCCCGGAGCCGGGAGAGCTCCGCGCGGAGAGCAAACGGCAGAAATTCTCCCTTCGAGCCTTTAAATCAGCGGGGTTTATACCGTCATGGGGATTCAGGAATCTCTCGCTGGTTTTATTTTTTGTCTCGTAAACCCCTTCAGATCGCGTTTTCTGCTCATTTTTCTCCTTTTTTTAATTTTATTTTTTTAATTTTGGCTTCTCGTCTTTTCCATTTTGAAACAGTTTCTAACCCGGCGCATCCCCCCGAATCCCAAGTATCAACATATAAAAACTCGTCTGGACACCGGTAAGTGAAATTATTGTGGGTAAAACCACCCAAAATTGGTGTAGGATGACAGGAAAATCTAATTAATGTCTTAATTACCTCTGCCCGGAGCTAATTCACCCCAACCCTGCAGAATCCGTATTGTAGTTATGATTAGTCTCACCAAATATTATAAAAATTTCCTATTTACAGTTATAAAAATTATAAAAATTTCCTATTTACAATTATAATTTTTTTAAAATTCCTATTCTCTATTTTCCTTCAAAGGTGAAATTTAAACAAGCACTACTAATACAGATTTATGTATATTTATATATTTTTAATGTATTTATGTATATTTACCTTCACACACCAGCATGCACCCCCCTGAAAACTGAGATTAAATGCTCTGTGTGTAGATGACCACATGTTTAAAGCCATTATTGGCTTAAAACTTTATTTTTTTTTTTTTATTAAAACTTTTTTTTTTCCTCCTTTTTAAAAGAAGATTTTGGGGGTTAAATAGGTTTAAACTGGGTCAGGCTCTGTTGTGGTGGTTCCCATAGAAATTATTGGTCTTGGAATTTCTATCCATGGACTTTTCCTGTATCTTATCAAGGGTGTGAGCCAAGGTCATTATTTGGGGGTGTCTTTGTGGGTTGTTTTTTTTTTGTTGTTGTTGTTAGAGCAGCTGAATTTTATCCAGTAACATTATCTTGTAGCATCCTCACCAAAATGTTGGGAAAGGAACAGCAAATCCGTGGATTTTTCTGTTTAATTCCACTTTCCTTGAGAGAAAAGAGGAAAATTGTGGCATTTTTGTACCTTTTGTTGCCACTGGGAAGAAGGATCTACAATAAACAGCTGCTCCCTTCAAAGCAATTGAAATTTAAGCTTCAATGGGCCTGAAGAAAACCTCTAAAAATAAATAATTGTAATAAATTGATTTTTTGTTTTTTTTTGGTTACAGGAAATAGTTTGTCGAAATACATGGAAAAATTGGAAGAGATCAAAAGAAGTGAGTACCTGGGCAGGAGCAGGATGGGTTAAAAATGGCTTGGTTCAAAACTCAAGGGGCAGGAGATGAATTCCAGGAGGTTTTCCTTGGAAATCTCCACAGATTTAATTTAAAAATCCAAGCAGGAATCGTCCAGATCCTTCTTTGTTATTGGATTTTGTTATTGGAAGCTCTCTGAGCTAAGAAATGCAGGCTAGACTGATTTATGGAAGATTTATGGATCATTTCTAAGACTTTTATTTCACTCTTAGGTCACAACTTGAGCTCTTTTATCTTTACATAATTTAAATCCCTTTCTAAATACTCCAAAAAAGCTAAAAACCAAGCTCATTCCTTGTGTTTCCATTGATTTCACTAAACATGGGCATTTTGAAGACTTTATGTTGCTCAGACTAATGAAGCCCTAAATTATTTTAATTTCTCTATTTTCCCCCCAAACCCAGGCTTTCCAAATAATTTTTCCCCATAAAACCAGTGATTGATGACATTATTCCCACATGAGGAGCCAGAAAAGCTCTTCAACCTGAAAGCTGCATTTATGGAGGTGGAAAAAAGCCTGAATTGAGCTGCAAGCTCCATGAATTGGGGTTGGAACTGTTCAGGTTTAGTTCCCAGCCTCGCTTTCTGAGGGAATCCATTGGTGCTAAACAGGCCTTTGTCTGTGGCCTTTGGGTTGGTTATTTTCCAAACACTGCAGGTCTTTGGGGGGGAAAAATGAAAAGAGGAGTGACCTTGAGCTTTCCAGAACGCTCTGTTGACTGAGATTTCAGTGCTGGACACTGCCTGGCTTTTTGTTGGTGTTGAAAATCTTGGGGGTTTTTGTGCGTTCCCAATCTCGCCGCGGATCTGTTCCCTTCGCTTCTTTTATTCCCTCCTCTCTCTTTGTGTTTTTTGGAGGGACTTTTCTCATTCTGTGCAGGCTGAATGGCCACCTTGTGTTCCCAGGGAGTGGAGGAAGTTCTTTCTCCCCCTTGGTTTCTCAGGGATAGATGACACCCTCTGGATGCAGATTGAAATCCCCAGCACAGGCACCTCTCTGTCCCTTCTGTAACCTGAGAGCTTTCCATCCACGCCATCAAAAATTCAGCAGCTGCACCCACCACCATCCAGCCTTTGGAGCATTCCTTGGCCTGAGGACACTCAGGAGGGCTCTTCCTCCTCTCTGCTCTCCTTTCCCTCCTCTCCAAAGCCCTGAGGAGCCCATCCCTTGGAAAACAGAACCATTCCAAGCAAAACCATGTCAGAAAATCCCAACGGATCCGCCAGGACCGCACCGGGTACGTGGGGCTGCTCTTGGAGCTGCAGGCAGCACTGTGAGCGCTCTGGGAAGGCATTTTGGGTGAAAAAGGCTCTTTTTGGGGGTAAAAAGTCCTTGTTTGAGATGGGAAGGAGCCATGCAGGAGCTGCATCCTTGTTTGAGGTGGGAAGGAGCTGCAAGCAGGACTGGACCAGGTACAAGGGGCTGCTCTTGGAGCTGCAAGCAGCACTGTGAGCTCTTTGGGAAGGCATTTTGGGTGAAAAAGGCAAGATCTAGGGAAGAAAAGGATTTTTTGGGTGAAAATTCCTTGTTTGAGGGGGAAAGGAGCCATGCAGGAGCTGCATCCTTGTTTGAGGTGGGCAGGAGCCATGCAGGACCAGACTGGGTACGTGGGGTTGCTCTTGGAGCTGCAAGCAGCACTGTGAGCTCTTTGGGAAGGCATTTTGGGTGAAAAAGGCAAGATTTAGGGGAAAAAAGGCTTTTTTGGGGTGAAAATTCCTGGTTTGAGATGGGAAGGAGCCATGCAGGACCAGACCAGGTACAAGGGGCTGCTCTTGGAGCTGCAAGCAGCACTGTGAGCGCTCTGGGAAGGCATTTTGGGTGAAAAAGGCAAGATTTAGGGGAAAAAGGCTTTTTTGGGGGTGAAAATTCCTTGTTTGAGGTGGGAAGGAGCCATGCAGGAGCTGCATCCTTGTTTGGGGTGGGCAGGAGCCATGCAGGACCAGACCAGGTACAAGGGGCTGCTCTTGGAGCTGCAAGCAGCACTGTGAGCTCTCTGGGAAGGCATTTTGGGTGAAAAAGGCAAGATCTAGGGGGAAAAAGGATTTTTTTAGGGTAAAAACTCCTTGTTTGGGGTGGGAAGGAACCATGCAGGAGCTGCATCCTTGTTTGAGATGGGCAGGAGCCATGCAGGACTGGACCAGGTACATGGGGCTGCTCTTGGATCTGCAAGCAGCACTCCTGAGCTCTTTGGGAAGGCATTTTGGGTGAAAAAGGCAAGATCTAGGGGAAAAAGGCTTTTTTGGGGTAAAAATTCCTTGTTTGGGGTGGGAAGGAGCCATGGGGGACCAGACTGGGTATGTGGGGCTGCTCTTGGAGCTGCAAGCAACACTGTGAGCGCTCTGGGAAGGCATTTTGGGTGAAAAAGGCAAGATCTAGGGGAAAAAGGATTTTTTGGGGTGAAAATTCCTTGTTTGCAGTGGGAAGGAGCCATGGGGGACCAGACTGGGTACAAGGGGTTGCTCTTGGAGCTGCAAGCAGCACTGTGAGCTCTTTGGGAAGGCATTTTGGGTGAAAAAGGCAAGATCTAGGGGAAAAAAGGATTTTTTGGGGTGAAAAGTCCTTGTTTCAGATAGGAAGGAACCATGCAGGAGCTGCCTCATTTGGCAGCAGTTCTGCTTGGTTTTTATCCATCCAGCACTTCCCAAGCTTTGCTGCTTTTATTTTTTGCTGCTTTTATTTGTCCTTCTAATTGAAGTTTATTTGCCATGACAGAAAGGCTCTTTTTTGGCCTTTGCTGGGCAGGTTTAATCCTTGAGCAGATGAAAGGGGCAATAATTCCAGGAGGTAATTGTTGCTGGGGGTTTTTTGTGTCAAAGGAAGGTTTAAGAGCCTCAGCTGAGGTTGGAAAGCAGGTGGTTTTGCAAGAACCACGAGGGTCATTTCCCATGAATTGACACCCTGAAATTCAGTTTCTGCACCTCTTCATCCTCCAGTCCATTTTCTGCACCTCCTGTGCTTCAGCCCCGTGGGCTGGATGTGCACTGGATATTTTGGAAGGGCTCCTTTTTTCCTAGGACAACTTGTGAGGAGCAGAGAGGTGCTTTTTCTGCAAAAATCAACATGACTTAGGGTAGGGTGTTGAATTTGGGAGCTCTGAATCTAAACACAGCTCATCTGGGGAATTCCCACAAGCCAATCCCACAGGAGTTTTTTACTGTGGTGGCTGCAGGAATGTGCAGGGGAGCCCTTCCCCCTTCTCCCATCTCCCCTAAGCTGGTGGAGCCTTCAGCAGATGGTTTGAGAGGATTTAGAATCCTTGAACCGAGTGGATTTGCCACAGATCCCGAGCTCCACTGTCATCCTCAGGAGCTGAGCAGCTGCAGAGGGAGCAGCTCCTCCCCAGCCCCATTCCCCAGGGACAGGGCTCCCATTGCTCCCAGCACAGGCCATTCCATATCAAGATGTTCCTCCTGATACCCATCCTGCCTTCCCTTTCTCCTCCTCCACCTTTTGTTTCCCTCCAGGAGGATTTTCCCTGCCCCTGCAGGATCTGGATGGGATCAGGCTCCCACCCTGGCTCTGGGAATCTCTGCTCTGGGTCTTTGCCAGCAGCCCTGCTCAGTTTTCTTCCTCCCTCAGCTGTGTCTTCAGGATTAAGACTCAATTAGGCCAGTTTCTTGTATTAATTACCCATTAAGACCCAATTAGTCCAGTTTCTTGTGTCAGTTATCCATTCCTGGAGAGATCTGTGGCAGCAAATGGAAGAAATTGGAATTTCATTGTCAGATAAAGTACAAAATCTTACATTTCTTCATTGTTAAGATGAAACCTGCGTGTTTAGCTTGGTGTTTGCAAAGACACAATGCCCCACACTCTGACACTGCTGTAATTTACACAAATTAAAAATTAAGGTAAATTAATCCTTTGCTTGAAGGAGCTTTGTGACTCCAATGGGCTCCAAAGGAGAGCAGGGAAAGGGGGAAATCCTGAACTGCTTCCTGCCCCAGCAGCATGGAAAACAGAAATTCATATTTGAGTCCAAATGCAACTGAATCTGCCTCTTTATTGTATCTTCACAAGATCTCTCTTTATACCTGGCATTAATTAAAATCTCTCTTTATACCTGGCATTAATCAAAATCTCTCTTTATACCTGGGATTAGTTAAACCTTCTCTTCATAGCAGGTGTTTCACAAAGTCTCCAGGTTTGCTGCTCTCATGCTTCAGCACAAGCCTGCCCTGAGTTCCTGCCTGGCTGCAGAAGAGTCTCAGAGAAAAGCTGGGATTAAGCCATGACCTGGTGTCTAAAAAAAATGGGAAAGGACTGAAAATTTACCTTTGTTTTGTTTTTGTAGATTACAGGTATAAAAAGGATGAGCTGTTCAAGAGGCTGAAGGTGACAACTTTTGCTCAGTTGGTATGTACAGATCCATCTCTCCTCCAAAACCTTTTAGGGACAGCATTTTTCCTTGGAATAAAAATTCCTCTGTAATTATTTAGCTTTAATTGTAATTATTTTGTATTGGCTTCTTCCTGCCTTTAATAGAAGCAAATAATTCATTTCCACTGGGGCCAAATTCCTTTAATTACAAATTAAAGTTTATGGTGACTCCATCTTTGAAATTAATTCTTTATTTTATTTGCCCATTAACTTAAAAAGATCTTCAAGCATCTTGCAAAAGAAAAAGGCTGAGTAAAACAGCACCTAAACCTGAGTGTTGTGTCTGCAGCCCTCCCTGTTTAAAACAGCACCTAAACCTGAGTTTTGTGTCTGCAGCCCTCCTTGTTTGTTTAAAACAGCGCCTAAACCTGAGTTTTGTGTCTGCAGCCCTCCCTGTTTAAAACAGCGCCTAAACCTGAGTTTTGTGTCTGCAGCCCTCCCTGTTTAAAACAGCACCTAAACCTGAGTTTTGTGTCTGCAGCCCTCCTTGTTTGTTTAAAACAGCGCCTAAACCTGAGTTTTGTGTCTGCAGCCCTCCTTGTTTGTTTAAAACAGCGCCTAAACCTGAGTTTTGTGTCTGCAGCCCTCCTTGTTTGTTTAAAACAGCGCCTAAACCTGAGTGTTGTGTCTGCAGCCCTCCCTGTTTAAAACAGCACCTAAACCTGAGTTTTGTGTCTGCAGCCCTCCCTGAGCCCAGGTTTAACTGCAGAAGGTGGGCAGCTGGGACTTCAAGGCTTTCTGTGCATTATTTCATTTCCAAGCAGTGAATCATAATATTTTAAAAAGTGAAAAATTAATCAGGAAATAAAGAGCTGGGGAGTGCTGGTTCAAGAAAACTGCTTCAAACTAGGAAAGAAACCCCAAATTGTCTTCTCAGGAGAGAAGGAAAGGGAAGGTTCAACTCAGGGATGTGAGAGTGGGATCCTGCAGAGCTGGGATTTTTCTTCCCTGGATTGTTTTCCTCGAGCTGCTCCCTGCTGTGGCTGTGGCATCAGTGTCTGCTTGTTTTTGTGCCCTGCAGGTTCTCCAGGTGGCCTCCCTGTCCAACGAAGGCCTGGAAGTGACAAACGAGGAGCTGCACAAGCTGCAAGGTGACAGCACCGATGGCAGGCACAGAGGGGAGAGCTGGGGGTCACTGCCAGGGGGTGAAGTGGCACATGGGATGAGTCAGGAGGAAAAAGGGAAAAACCAGACTTCACCTGTGGCCTGGGAATGGAAACACTCCTAAAAAAGCAAGGTTTGCAAGTAGGGAAGGCCTTGTGCTGGTAGTAACATAATCCACATCAAAAATTCTGCTTTGTTCACCTCTTCAAATGAGAGCTCAAGCCCTAAAAAAAACCTGCTGGCTCTTTATTATTTTCAATAAGGAGGCTCTGGGTAAATTCTCCTGGCTAAGAGGATGAAGATCAAGCTGCCACACTTTTCTTTCCAGGAATAGAAGCTGCCCTTCAAAGCTGCTTGTTTAGCCCGTGCAGCTGCTCAGCCCCTGTGCCCCGTTCTCTCCGCAGGCGCGGGCGCTGCAGGGGACGATGGCGCGGGGACAAACGGCAAAGGGAGCCCTGAGGGGACAGCCAGCCCTGTCCTGTTCCTCAACAGCTCAGGGGCAGGGGAATCCCTTCGCTCCACGCTGCAGAGGTGCCTCGCATCAACACCGTTTCCTTCCTGCCTTAGCTGATGAGTATTTGAGCCCAGCTGCTGATTTTAAACGGCTGCTGAGGGGTTCTGTCCTGTATTTCTCATTAAAGCCTGGGTTTGTAAGGTGGGAGGGAGGGGGTTGGCAGGATTTCCTGTTGGAATGGGTTTGGATTGAACAGCAACCCAAGATTGTTGTCACTGATGGTGGTCTGACAAGGAGATGTGTTTGTGGGGTTCCATGCAGCCCCCACATTCCAGAATTCTGGGGATAACACAGTGCTCTGGTCAGCTCAGTCATGTGCATTCCTGTTGGGGATGGTTGTGTGTGGATATGGAGGGACAGGACACAGGGAATGGCTTCAGAGTGACACAGGGATATTGGGAAGGAATTCCTGGCTGGGAGGGTGGGCAGGGGCTGGAATAGAATTCCCAGAGAAGCTGGAGCTGCCCCTGGATCCCTGGCAGTGTCCAAGGCTGGGCTGGACAGGGCTTGGAGCAGCCTGGGATAGTGGGAGGTGTCCCTGCCCATGGCAGGGCGTGGAATGAGATCCTCAAGGTCCCTTCCCACCCACACCATTCTGGGATTGAGAACAGCCCCAAACCCAGCATGTGAAGGGATCCCAGGATGGCCCTGGAAGAGGAAGCTTTAGCCCAGCTCTTGCCCAGCCTTGGAAGTGCTGGGCAGACACAGGAGCATTCCTCAAGCTGCTGTTCCCTTTGCAGTGTGATCAGTGGGGTCGGGGAGCTGGACGTGGAGAAGGATTCTCCCAAGAAGGAGGACAAGGACAGCCAGGCCAGGGAGAGGCCCTACCCCGACTGCCCCTTCCTGCTGCTGGACGTGCGGGACCGCGACGCCTACGAGCAGTGCCACATCGTGGGGGGTGAGTGGGCACCTGGGCAGGGCCTGCCTGCAGCCCTGGGCGGGCACTGCCTGCAGCCCTGGGCGGGCACTGCCTGCAGCCCTGGGCGGGCACTGCCTGCAGCCCTGGGCACAGCCCTGCTGCAGCCCTGGGCACAGCCCTGCTGCAGCCCTGGGCGGGCACTGCCTGCAGCCCTGGGCACAGCCCTGCTGCAGCCCTGGGCACAGCCCTGCTGCAGCTCTGGGCACTGACTGCAGCCCTGGGCACAGCCCTGCTGCAGCCCTGGGCACAGCCCTGCTGCAGCCCTGGGCACAGCCCTGCTGCAGCCCTGGGCAGGCACTGACTGCAGCCCTGGGCACACCCCTGCTGCAGCCCTGGGCGGGCACTGACTGCAGCCCTGGGCGGGCACTGACTGCAGCCCTGGGCACAGCCCTGCTGCAGCCCTGGGCACTGACTGCAGCCCTGGGCAGGCACTGACTGCAGCTCTGGGCACTGACTGCAGCTCTGGGCACTGACTGCAGCCCTGGGCACACCCCTACTGCAGCTCTGGGCACAGACTGCAGCCCTGGGCACACTCCTGCTGGAGTTTGTCCCCCAGCTGGGACATCACTGGGTGCTCCCAGTGCTTATCCAGCACATCCTCCTTCCTGGGAGGGGATGAGGAGCCTGAGCTGATGTTAATCCCATACTCAGTGGGTTCTCAAGGCTGTTGTATCCCAGGATGTTGGTGTTCAGCCTCTGGATGATTTTCCCTCTTTTTTCTTTTCCCTTCTGCAGCTTATTCCTATCCCATTGCAACGTTGTCTAGAACCATGAATCCCTATACAAATAATATTCTGGAATATGTATCCTTTACATGGGAACACGGGGGGATGTTGGTGGGGGCTCCCAAAATCAATTGGAGCTGATCCAAGCAAACGTAGGGATCTCAAAAAGGGTGGGACAGGAGGTGGAGTTACCTGGTGCAGCTCCACTGCCCCCACCAGATGCTGGATTCTGCTTCCTCAGGGTTCCTCTTGGCTCCAGTGGGAGCTGCCTGGATTTGGCATTTCCCAGGATTTTGGCTGCTGGAAGGCCAAGCCAGACCTGGGCACTGCTCTCCTGCTGCTGCTCCAGGCTTGCACCCATCAAATCCTTTGGCTTCCTGTCAGCACCTTGCTGGGACTGGGGACAGACAGAGGATTATTAAGTGGGATTAGGCTGATCATTGCCAGGCTGGTGATTCTGAGGGGAGGTTGTAAACAAAGGGGCTGTTGCCATTCCCAATCTTGAAGCAATGCTGCAACCAGTGGGAATTAAGCTGTGTCTGCCAAGCCTCAGAGCCACTGAGAATTCCTCAGGGAGAGCATTCTTGCTTGCAAGCCAAGTATGGAGTCTTTCCCTCCCCAATCCCATTTGTCTCTTTTGCTTCCTAAAATGTTTCAATATCCCTTAAGTTCAACAGTGACTCCTTAACAATTCCCACGGCAGAAAAACGCCCATGGCAAAATCATCATCGTGTACGACAACGACGAGCGCTTGGCGAGCCAGGCAGCCACCACCATGTGTGAGAGGGGCTTCGAGAACCTCTTCATGTTATCTGGGGGTAGGTGGGGCTGGGAGAGCTCCCCCACACCCCCTGGGCAAAGGGAACGACTCGTGGGAGCTGGAGATGGGAAAGATCTGGGTCGTGCAACCACGGGATGGTTTGGGTTGGGAGGAAACTCGAGGATCATCCAGTCCTGTCCCTATGGGCAGGGACACCTCCCACCGTCCCAGGCTGCTCCAGCCCCAGTGTCCACCTGGCCTTGGGCACTGCAGGGATGCAGGGGCAGCCCCAGCTGCTCTGGGCAGTGCCTCACATGGTGGGAGGGGAGCAGCCACAGGCACCTGGGCACGGATTGCAGCTCTGGCCACACCCCTGCTGGAGTTTGTCCCCCAGCTGGGACATCACTGCATGTTCTCAGTGCTTGTCCAGCACATCCCTCCTCCAGCCAGGAAGGAATTCCAGCCCAGCCAGGAATTCCTCATTGCCAGGATCCCATCCCTGCCTGCCCTCTGGCACTGGGAGCCATTCCCTGGGTGCTGTCCCTGCAGGCCTTGGCCCCAGTCCCTCTGCAGCTCTCCTGGAGCCCCTTCAGGCCTGCAATGTGCTGGAAGCTCTCCCTGGATCCTTCCCTCCCCCAGGGGAACATTCCCAGCTCTGGGAGCAGCTCCAGGGCCTCCTCTGGACTCTGTCCAGCAGCTCCACATCCCCTTGCCATTGTCCCCAGAGTCCATGTGGGATCTCACCTGAGCAGGGCACAGGGGCAGAATTCCCCCTCTCCTGTTGCCCACATTTCTCCATCCAAACTTTGGACCTCCAGCTCCACAAATCCCTCCTGACCCATCCAGCTGGGGTGACAGCTGCTCTGTGTCCCTGCAGGCCTCAAGGTCCTTGCCCAGAAGATCCCCGAGGGGTTGATCACCGGCACCCTCCCCGTGTCCTGCCAGGTGGCAGCTCCCACAGGAACTGCCCGGAGGAGAGCGACCGCCAGGGTGCCACCCACCCCTGCAGAGAACAAGTGGAGGTTTTCTGCAGATGATCTGCAGAAGTTAAGGCATTACCTGGCTGAGGAGCAGATCCCTTCAGACACTGCCAGTAAGAGACCAGTGCTGCCTTTTTGGGCTTGCCTAGAAGCAGAGGCCAGGCTGATGCCTCAGGGCTTGGCTTTTCTATGTTTCCCATTCTGTGCTGCTTTGGTGTGTGGGTCTGAGCTCCATATTATGGGATGGTGAGCTCTGTGCACAGAGCAGGGAGACAAAACAATTCCTGCTCCAGCTGGGCCCCAAGGACAAATGCCCCAAATCTCAGCCCAGGAGCACAAACCCCGTGGGCTGGAGAGAGAAAAACAAGCAGGGTGGGACTGCAGGGGCTAAAGCTGGAATGGGACAATGAACTGCAAGATGCAAATGGAGCAGAACTGATCCCAGGGAGAGACCCCGGGAGCGCTGGTGCATTTTGGGGCCATTTTGGCGCATCTTGGGTGCAGCCCTGGCTGGGCTCTGGTGCTGCCCAAGGTGCATCCATGGAGGAGATCCTTTCCATAAATCCATGCTTTATTCTGTAGCTCCATCTAGGCCAGCCTTCACAAGGCATTGAGGCAAAGTTAAAAGAATGAAAGGGGATCTGTTTAATGAAGGATCTTCAGGTACATTAAGGGCAGATGAACTTAATTAATCTTTTATGTGGAGTTTAGTCATGCACTAATGCAGTACAGGATTTGAAAAATATAAAAGCTAAAATTCTAAGGCATCACCAGAATGTGCTTCAACCTCATCATGGAATGGTTGGGTGGGAAGCTGTAGGTGCAGAGATAATTGGGAGTGGAGCTGGCCCAGCCTCATCCCTAATTGGCCTCAGCTGTGAGAAGCAGGTGAGCAGCACTGACAGCAATGAGCCATGGAGAGCCCAGGTGTGCTGAGCAGCCCCAGGGGGCACACAGGGGCAATGCATGAGGGGTGTGAGAGGTTGGGCTGAAGAACCAGAAGGGCAGATGCTTGCAGCCTTCTGAAGTGGTGTTACTGTGTGTGGGGTGAAGCTTTCTGATATTGTATGGTGGCACTCTGGGTATAGTGGCTGTCTCAGCTGTGACACGTGCTGTAGCACTAATGCAGTGCAGGATTTGAAAAATATAAAGGCTCAAATTCTGAGGCATCACCAGAACGTGCCTCAACCACATCATGGAATGCTTTGGGTGGGAAGGGACCTTAAACCCCATCCATCCCACCAAGGGCAGGGACACGTTCCCCTCTCCCAGGTTGCTCCAGGCCCATCCAGCCTGGCTGGACACACGCAGGGATGGAGCAGCCACAACTTGTGCACCAGCACTTTGTGACTTGGGGTTGTTTCTCCCACAGGCCGCCTTACGCGGGGTCTCTCGGGCCGCGATTCCAAACTCTCGTCGGTGAGGAGCAACCCCAGCCTGCAGAGCTCTCCTCGCAGCCTGGCATCCCTGAGCAGCCGCTCCCACAGCAGGACCAGCATCCAGAACAGGCCCTGGAAATAAAGCAGTGTCCAGCTGCTGGGAACGCTGAGCACTCGAGCCCCGGTGGGGTTTTAGGAATCGGCAGGGAAAAGCAGCCCTGGTGAGAACTGGCGGCTCGGGTGAGGCTGGGCAGCTGGAATGTTCACAGGAGCAGGAATGGCATCACTTGGGGTGCAGGGCAGGACACAGCTGATAGAACTGGTTTTGTAGGGGAGGGAGAAAACTGCTAGTAAAGGCTGGCACCAGTAGAAACTGTCCCACAAAGTTTTTAGTCCAGCTGAAGGAATTTGTGTCTGTAACATTCCCAGGCCTGGAGCTGTGAGGGTGAACAGGCCCCAAATCATCTGTGAGCACGAACTCTGGTGGTTTTAGCAGAGATAAAGACATTCAGCAACATGCCACAAGTGAGAGAAGATCCTGGAAGGGTTGTTTGTTGGTTTTTTAAATAAATTATGATAATGAACAGAAGTATTTGTAATAAAGATGGTTTTTATTGCCCAGTTGGTGCTGTGACAGTGGTGCTTGCTCGTGGACACTTTGTGAATAGTTGTGTCTTTTTCAAGATGAGCTGGAGGAGAATAACTAGAATGTTTTTTCCCAATGACTCCTTTGCCAGTGTTTTTTTAGGAGTTTCTTTAAGGTTTGGGATGGCTGAAGGAAAATTTGCGCTGCACTCTCACCGGGGTCCCCTAAAACCCAGCAGGGCCCTGGAATCAGGAACTGAACAGGGTGAAGGTTTCCTGGAAAGTGAATAGCACAGTTTTCCTTGAATTGGTGCTTCTGGATAAGCTCTGATTTTCCTGAGCTGCCTATGGGACACTTTGGAAGTGATTTTGGAGGGATTCTGCTCTCCAGTTTTCCACCTGGCATTGCTGAGCCTGGTCCTGCTTGGTTATCGTGATCTTGTGGGGTTTGTGTGTATTTTTGGATTCAGTGGTTTTTCCCCCTTTTTGAAGCAGACAATTTTCAACACATCCCAAAACTCACTGGTGACTTTGGGATAATTCTTATGAAAGGACAAAAAGTAGGAGAAATGGCACATAATTTCCTGTTTGGGAGATTAGGACTCAACATCCCTGGGCACATTTATCTTTTGTTGTGACTGTGAGGGTGAAGTCAGAAAGTGCTGGTTGCAGGACTGGCAGGTTCAGTCTGATAAGGTCCTGCTGCTGTGGGAGTAGATTTTTCCAGCTCCATGAGCTCTTGGCAGTGTCATTGCATTGGCTAAAATCCTGATTTTGCTATCCAGCTGTGGGAGACAGATCCAGAATCCCTGGCTGCTCTGTGCTGCATGAAAACCTCCTGGTGAAACTGTTGGGTAAAACTGGCTTGAGTTGTTTGTGATCCTCCAAATCCAAGGAATCAAAGCAAGGACTGGATGTACTTTCCCACCATCTCGATGGATTTGTGTGGATTTGGACTCTTGGTGTTGTTTGGAGCAGAGTCAAACTCCGTAGAGGCTGAGAGGTTTAATTTAATAAAATGTAAATTACAGCATCTGTTTGGGTGATTTATTTGCAGCTTTGAGAGCTGTGGAGAGCCTGGAAAAGCTGGGAGTGAGCAGGGGCTCAGCTCCCCCTTCCCTAGGGATTGCAGCAGGTGAGATGGGGTCACACAATCATAAAGGGTTGGCTGGGAAGGGACCTTAAAACCAGTCCAGTTCCAACTCCTGGACACCTCCCACTGTCCCAGGGTGTTCCAAGCCCTGTCCAGCCTGGCCTTGGACATTGCAGGGATGCAGGGGCAGCCCCAGCTGCTCTGGCAATTCCAGCCCAGCCAGGAATTCCTCATTGCCAAGATCCCATCCCTGGCTGCCCTCTGGCACTGGGAGCCATTCCCTGGGTGCTGTCCCTGCAGGCCTTGGCCCCAGCCCCTCTGCAGCTCTCCTGGAGCCCCAGTAAATCCTGCTGGCCTCATGTCCTGATTCCCTTCCCATCCTCTGCCACATCAAAGGGAAAACCACCACCTTCCTTCCTTCCTTTTTGTTCCTGCTATTTTCATGCCCTTTCAATCAATTCCTTTTCCGGGCCATGACCCAGCACACCCTGTTTGTGCTGGCACCAACTCCAGGAGGGCTTTTCCACCCAGTTTGGGAAAAAGGGAAAACAACCACAAGCTTTTCTCATCCTTCTTTGCATTTATTTACCGATTGCCTTCTCCCCTCTCTGCAGCTGCTGCAGCCTGATCCCAGCTCAGTAGCTGTTGTCCCTGGCGTGCTCCATGATGACCTTCAGTGCCAGCCAGGTCTCCTGGGCGGTGGGGACGATCTGGTTGGCGGGCAGCAGGAATCCATAACGCCCCGTGTCCCGCAGCTCGAAGGTGAAGGAATATTTGATCCCCTGGTTGTAGGTCCAGTCCACGGTCGATCCGCTGGCTCTGTCTGGGGGAGGAAAAAATGGGGAGGGGGGGATTCAGAGCCTTGATGGCTTTGTACAGTGTCTCTGTCTTCCTGGGAGCCTCTCAGGAGCCCTGGGTTGGCAGACAGCAGGGGACACTCTCTCACTAGCCCTGAGGGTACTGAGGGCAGCCGGGCTGGTCAGCTTTGCAGCAGGAGAGACACCAGAGACATGGGTAGAAGAGAAAGGGCCCACTCTTAGCAGGGGTTAATCCAAGGTTTTATTCTAGGAGTTCCCTACACCTCAGGGGCTCCTGCCAAGAGCCCCGGGAGATGTGCCAAGGTTACATTCAAAGGGAGCTGGAAACCCAAAGTAGATAACATTTTACTGACCAAGAAGTGACCCTGAGGGATGGGTACTGGGGATAGACATTTAGGACAGCATATGGGGTCATACTTGGGGGCTGAGCCCTGGCCTCTGGCTGATCACTCGACATCCTGGACTGAAACTTCTAGGTAAAGGGGATGGGATGCTGAGTGACTGACAGAGAGCCAGGCTGGGGGTTTGGGGATGATCTCAGCAAAGGGATTACACAGGTAAAGGGAGGGGGTTGCAATCTGGGGTAAACCACTTGGGAAAAATACGGGGATACAAAACCAAAATTATTACAAAATATTACAAAGTATAAAACCACACTATAACAGTACAGGAATCCCGTGGGATAAGTGGCCGGTGTGAGGAATGGTTTTGGGATTTGCGGGTTTTGGGGCTGCCCCAGCACTTACAGATGGTGGTGATGATGCTGCCATACTTGAACTTGGTGCCATACAGGGAGGACAGAGCTGCCACGGCCTTGGCAGAAAGCTCGTGCTGGGAATACAGGGAAGGGGGAAAGATGAGCCAAAGAAGGGAAAAAACTGTGGGTACAGCTTTTTTCTGGGTGCAGCAAAGCTCCTCCCAGCTTCCCAAGGGATGCAGGACAGAGGTGGCTCCTCTTGGAGCAGCAGAAGAGCTCCACCCCATCCCAGCCCCTCAAGGCACTTGGGCCTCACCAGTTCCTGCTCATCTGGCGCCGGGGTCTCAGTGTAGCCATAGGGGTAGAGCAGGAGCTGGGAATAGCTGTGGATGGAGACAAAAGCCTTGATGTTGCCATGGCTCTTGACAAAGTCCACGATGGATTTCACCTCGGGCTCCGAGTTGGGGTAGGGTCCGTGGTACGTCTCTGAACAGGAGTTCCCGCTGGCTCCGGCATCTGTGGAGAAGAGGATGGTGAGAACACGGTGGAGATTTGGGGGATTCCAAGCCCAAGAGGTTCTCCCACCCCTCAGCTCCTTGGTGGTGATCAAGGGATGCTCCTGGGGCATCTCCTCCTAGAGATTTGTGTGGTGACTTTCATTTGTCACTGGGGGACATCAAAGCCCTGGTGGAACCCAAACCAGGAGAGCAAATCCCACCTCTTCCCCAGGGGACATCAATGGATCTTTGAGCCAGAAACAGCTTTGGAGCCTCCAGCTGGAGAGTGGCAGCGCTCCACAGGGGCAAGGGGGCAGCTCTGACCTCCAAAACCAGCGTCCCAGTTGCGGTTGGGGTCCACTCCGACACAGATGGCGCCCGCGTGCCTGGACCTGGTCTTGCGCCACATGCGGTTCTGGGAGGGCAGAGCCACCTCAGCAGGTGCCCAGGGCTGGGGCTCCACAGCTTGTGGTGGGCTCCTTCCCATCCCATGGAAATGTGGGTGAGGAGGCTTTGCCCCCCCAGGGATGTGCAACCCCCCCCCAAATGCTCCCCAGCCCCATCCAGAGCAGCTGTGGGATGCAGGGGGAGGGGAGCCGGGGCAGTACCGTGGTGTGGGTGTAGGCAAAGCCATCGGGGTTGGTGACAATCTCCAGGAAGATGTCCATCGTCTCCAGGATGGAGGCCACACCTTCGTTATTGGCGTGATCCTGGACAATCTAGAGAGGATGGAGGGTTAGGGCTCCCTGTCCTCCCTGTGGGATCACCCACCTGGACCCCAGAGCTCCTGGGGACCCTCATGGGATGTGTCAGTACCTTCTTGGCAAACCAGACGCCGCTGGCTTGCGTCACCCACTCGCGGGAGTGGATCCCGGTGTCGATCCAGATGGCCGGGCGGTTCGTGCCCCCTGTGCTGAACTGGGAGAGCAGAGAGGGAGGTTGGCTTTGTCCCTGTCACCACTTTCCCCTCTGGATCACGATCCCCAAATCCTCACCTTGAGCACGTAGAGGGGACGGTTCTCGGTCGAGCGGCCGATCTCCAGCTTGCTCACCAGGTTGGGGTTCTCGGCCACCAGCATGTCCATGAAATTGTAGATCTGGGAATGAGAGATGCGGGGGTCACTCCCCTGCCCAAGAGCAAACTTTTCCCCCCAAAATGCCCCAAATCTTGTGCCTTCCCACCTCATCTATGGTATGGTAGGCCTCGTAGTTGAAGGTGGTGGTGTCGACCGACCGCTGGCGGCTGCTGCGGAGCATCTCCGTCTGCTCTTCATCCAGCAGGGCCTGTAGGACAGGGCTGGGATGAGCCCCATTCCCACTGATGGGATCCCACCTCTCCCCTGCCTCCCCTGCAGCACTGCTGACCTGCACGTCCTCAATCATGATGGAATAGGAGACCCCACTGGCCTCCAGGTGGGCTTTGACCGCCTGCAGGCTGCGGAAGGGCACGCGGATGTCCACGGGCAGTCCCAGCCTGCGGGGAGCCAGCCAGAAATCCAGCTGCAGGGGGAAAAAGGGACATAAGGGGTGAGATCCTGCCTTGGGGTGCACCCCCAGCACCAGCCTGTCTTGCTTTTCACCTCTTGGTTCCCATAATCCCACATCCAGCCACATCCTTGCTTTGCTTATGGGGTGTAAAACGAAGGCCGTGGGCTGGGGGTGTCCCCAGAATGCACCTCCACACCCAGTACCTGCAGGTGCTCCAGGTCCTGCAGCTCCTGCACCTTCTGCAGCTCCTCATTGCTCTGGGGGACGACACGCAGCACCTGGTGCCTGTGGGGTCAGGGGGTGCTGAGGGGTGTGGGACAAGCTCTGGCCCCATTAGTCTGACCTAACCCCACCTATCCACCCCCCCATTCCAGGGATTTCCCCTGAGCGTTTGGCCTGCCCCACCCTCCCCATCCTGTCCCCCCTACCCAAAGAAGGTCTCGGTGCAGGTGGCCACTGCCACCAGGGCAGCCAGGAGCACGGGGAGCCTCATGGTCAGCAGGGACAGCCGGTCTCACATCCCAGCAGTGCCCTGGGGCCTCTTATATCCCATGGGATGCTGGCCCCAGCCCGGCCCCTCCAGCTGTCCCTTTTCCCAGGGCCCTGGGAAGGCTGTGGCTGCCACCAGCCAAGGTCAGGCCCTGCTGTCCCCATGCAGGCACTCCTGGCCAAACCTGTCCCAGGAACCGGCTGGGGCCCTGGTGAGTCAGCTGCCAGCAAGGTGAGACCGGGAGGTGCCAAAATCCCACAGCCTCCAGCACCAGCTAAGGGGCAGGAAAGGATCAATTTGGGTTGAGAATGCACAAAATGCAGATTTTCACTTGGGGCTTGGTGAGCTGCATCCTCCCCACCACAGCGGTGGGGAAACTGGTTTAAAATTTGGCTGAGGAAAGCGGTGTAAAGCTTGGCTCAGGACAGAGGTCAGAGCAGGTGACAGTTGTCCCAGTAGCCAAAAATAAACAGCAAATACCCTGAGGGTACCCCATGTCCCTCCTTGTAGCCCTCTGGGAAGGGATGATGGAGCAAAGCTGCTCAAAACCCCACAAATTTGGGGTAGCTTGCCCAAAAAACCCCCATCTTCTCCCATGCTGGCTGTTGGCTCTGGAGGATGGGGACGTTGAGCCAAAGTCACAAGGGGAAAATCAACACCTGCAGGACTGGGAGTCCTTTTCCAGCCTTTCTTTGGAGATTAGCATGAAAAAAGCGAGGGTGCCTGAAAGCACTGAATGTCCATGAGGATTTATTGAGAGGAGGGAATGCTGGGGGAGGTGCTGGGGTCAGTAGGGATGCTCCAGGACGTGGACCATGATGTCCAGGAGCGCCGGCCACGTCTCGGTGGCAGTGGGGACGATCTGCGAGCTGGGCAGGAGGAATCCGTAGCGCCCCGAGTCCCTCAGCTCCAAGGTGAAGGAATATTTCACCCCGTTGTCATAGGCCCAGTCGATGGTGGTGCCTCCTGCCATGTCTGCAGGGAGAGGAGCCCAGGTGGGAGCCCGTTCCCGAGGGATTTGCTGCAGGATGAGGGAGGGACACTCACAGATGGTGTTGGCGATGCTGCCGTAGGTGTATTTTGTCCCAAACACGGCGGCCAAGTCGCTCACGGCCTTCTTGGCCAGTTCATTCTGCAAAGGAACCACCAAAAGTGGTGGGATCTGGTGGATCCCACAGGGCAGGGGGATCTAAAGCCCATCATTCCCCATCCCTTCTGCTGTAAGTTTTCCCAAAAACCTTTAATTTTTGATGATTGAGGTGCATCTCACAACCACCCTCCTCCAGAACCCAGGTGCTGGGGTTTGATATTCGGGTTGCATCTAATGAGAGGAGCAGGGGAGCTCCTGGGATGCTGTGCCTGACTTTGCCAGGTGGTCCCAGCCCCACGTTTTGGGGCCACCTCACCATTTCCTGGTGGTCGGGCGCGGGCGCCCTCCTGTATCCGTAGGGGAAGAGCAGCATCTGGGAGTAGCTGTGGATGGAGATGACGGATTTGACGTTCCCGTGGGCGCGGATGAAATCCACGATGGCTCTCACTTCCCTCTCGGAGTGGGGATGAGGGCCATGATAGACCTCAGAGCAGGGATTGCTGCTGGAGCCAGCACCTGGAGCAGGGGGAGGAGGAGACCCAGAGAGGATCCCTCAGGAAGGGCTTCCATCCCTGCCTTTCTCCACTCTAGCAGAAAGTTTTGATGTTTTGAGGCACAAACAATGCCTGGCGTGGGGACCCGGTGGCCAAGGTCTCACCTCCAAAGCCAGCATCCCAATTCCTGTTGGGATCCACTCCCACGCAGCGGGATCCAGCGTTGATGGACCTGGTCTTGCGCCACAGGCGGTTCTAGGAGCACAGGGAGAGGACACTGGAACAGGGATGTGAATCCCAGTCCCTGCCCAAGCATCTCCAGGGATCTCCACTCAGAGAACAGGGATGTGAATCCCAGTCCCTGCCCAAGCATCTCCAGGGATCTCCACTCAGAGAACAGGGATGTGAATCCCAGAACCTGCCCAAGCATCTCCAGGGATCTCCACTCAGAGAACAGGGATGTGAATCCCAGTCCCTGCCCAAGCATCTCCAGGGATCTCCACTCAGGGAACAGGGATGTGAATCCCAATCCCTGCCCAAGCATCTCCAGGGATCTCCACTCACCGCCCCGCATGGAGGAACATCCCTCCCCACCCAAAACCCACGGACAGCTGTGGCTGGGGACAGCGCTGGGACAAGATCCCCCCGTGGTGTCCCCGCACTCACGGAGCTGTGGGTGAAGGCAAAGCCGTCGGGGTTGGTGACAATCTCCAGGAAGATGTCCATGCTGTCCAGGATGGCCGTGACAGAGGGGTCCTGCCCGTATTCCTTGGCGATCTGTGCATGGAGAGGAGCGGGAGCTGCCCCAGTGCCCCTCAGAGATGAGGGGTGGGACAGATGTGGGGTGAGAATTGGGGTCCCACGCCCCAGGTGATCCCAAGGTGACCTTGTTGGCTGTCCAGACACCGGTGGCTTGGGTGATCCATTCCCGCGCGTGGATGCCGGTGTCCAGCCAGATGGCCGGGCGGTTCGATCCCCCGGTGCTGAACTGTGCGGGACCGTGGGATCACTGAGGCTGGAAAAACCCTCCAGGATCATGGAATCCACCCTGTGCCCCGTGCCCACCTTGTGCCCAGCCCGGAGCCCTGAGTGCCACCTGCAGGAGTTCCTCAGACACCTCCAGGGCTGGGCACTCCAAAGCTCCCTGGGCAGCCTGAGCCCCTTTCCATGGGGAAATTGCTGCTGATTGCAGCCTGAGGCTGCCCTGGCCCAGCCTCTCACCCTGAGGGGCATTTTCAGGCCAGGCTGCCCCAGGACCCACCTTCAGCACGTACAGAGGCCGCTGCTCGTAGCTCTGCCCCATCTGGACCTTGCTGACCAGGCTGGGATGCTCCTCCACCAGGACATCCATCCACTCATAGATCTGCAAGGAGGAGCTGCTGGCTCAGGAGGCTCAGCCTGGTGCTCACCTTTTGCTTTTGAGGCTGTCCAGCACCAGATGCAACAAGCAGAGCTTCCCTGGGGAAGATCTGCTGCTTCCCTGGAGACCTGGGACTCCCCTGGAGAACATGAGGTGCCTGGGGCTCTGTGTGAGCAGGGAGAGGCACCTCACAACATTTTTGGAAAAGTAGAATGAATGGTGAGGGGAAAAGTTCTAAGACCCCCCCCCAACACCACCACAGCCTCCACCAGTCTCAAACTGGGCTCCAAGCACCCCCAAAGTGAAGCTGAAAATGTTTTCCACAGGGTGGGAGGTTCCAGGAGTGGCCACGCTGGATGTGGAAGGTTCCCCAGTCTCCCATCTCAGCTGAAAGCTCCAGCAAGGAGGAGAAACGTGTCCCAGGGAGGTCTCACCTGTCACCAAGAACTCACCACGACCTTCACCACACGGATGTGACCCCAGCAGGACAAAGCCAATGCTCTGCAGAGAAAGGTACCTCATCTATGGTGTGGTAGGAGGCGAAATCAAACATCCTGGAGCTTCTCTTTACCCTCCTAGACCTCCTCATGCTTTCCTTTTCTTCATCCAATAATTCCTGGTTAGGAGGCAAAAAAAACCCCAAGATCAAAGAGGCTGGAAGGAGGAGGGGGTTGGATTTTTCTGCTTGATTTCCAACTTTTGGGCTTTCTCTCAGGGCTGAGCTGCAGGAGCTCCTGTTCCTGTCATAGCCATTACCTGCACGTCCTCGATCATGATGCTGTAGGAAAAATTATGGGACACCAGGAATTTTTTGACTCCTTGGAGGCTGGGGAAGGGCACCCGCAGGTCCACGGGGTGGCCAAGGCTGTTGGGGTGACGCCAAAAATCCACCTGGGAAGAGGAAGTTGAGCTGAAAGGGAGAACTCAGCCCCATCCTGTGCTGGTGCTCATCCACTGAGCTCCCCAGCACCTCCAGGGGTCTCACAGGAAGTTCCATGAAGGATTTAAAAAGGTTTTTGGGCAAATTTTGGGCCACAGTCTGGATAGGGATTTACAGAAATGTTTCAGCCCAAGTTGTTTGAGTGAATATTTGTGGGATGTTCCCAGTTCATACAAAACAGGAGCTCTGAGCTCAAGGAACCCCAGGTTAAATTCACATTTATATGGCTCTAAATTATACATCTCCAAAATGGGGGGGGAAGAGGATGGGATGGCAAAAGAAGGAGGGAGCCCTGGGTTCACCTGGGTCTGTGACCAGGGGGTGCCCAGGAGCCCTCGGAGCTCACCTGCAGCTCCTCCTGCTCGCCCAGCACCCTGAGCAGGGTGATGTGCTCCTCCTTCCTGGCCGTGACACGCAGGACCTGGTCCCTGCAGGGAGGCAGAGGGGTCACAGGGAGGGGACTCTGGCCTGGGGGGAGGCTGGGGAAGCTCCACACCAGCTCGGAGGGTTGGAAAATGCATCAGTTGGTGGTGGTGAGAGGAAAAAATGCATGTTCAGAGCAGCCATGATGGGAAAAGGGCAAGTGCTGGGGGTCTGAGATGAACTCCAGCCTTGTTTGATCAGCTCCCAAGATGATGGGGAATATCTCCCATGCGTATGTTCTATGTCTATGGATGTATTCCCTAGCAGAGGTCCCAGTCCAGCCTGGCTGGGCTTCCCAAGGACAGGCACAGCCCCTGGAGAAGAGGAAATGTTCCGTGGGACAGAGGTTGTCTCATCTTGGATCAATCCTCTACCTCCAACCTCTCCTGCTGGGCAGTGCTTAAAGCTGCTCCCAAAATGGCACAAAATTCCTTCACCTTTTCCCTTTCGTCCTTCTCATCCTCTTAACTCCCATTTTTCAGTTTAACCAGCTCCCCAGGGTGATCACAATTTCCATTCTGTGCCTGGGGAACTCAGGCAGGCATTAAATCCTTGTGATTTTTCCAAAATCAGGGAGCAGCCCTGACATTCCCTGGACAGTTTTGGCTCACAGCCACCCCTGCCTGGAGGAGAGTGATGGGATCCTGGATGGATCCCTCAACCCCTCATTGTGTCCCAGGAGGAAGGAAAGCAGGGAGGAAGGTGGGTCAGCCACATCACAGAATATCCTGAGCTGGAAGGGGCCCACAAGGATCAAATCCCACTCCAGGCTCTGCCCAGACACCCCAACAATCCCACCCTGTCCTTGAGAGCGTTGTCCAAAGGCTCCTGGAGCTCTGGCAGCCTTGGGAATGTGACCATTCCCTGGGGAGCCTGAGCAGTGCCAGCACCCTCTGGATCAGGAGCCTTTCCTGCTATCCAACCTAAACCCCCCTGGCACAGCACCAGCTCTGGCTCCAGTGTCAGTCCAGCTGGTGGGATGTCCCTGGGGGTACTTTTTAATGGATAAATTTTCCCTACTCCCAACACGGAATTCCCACTTTCTCTACAAATTAGTTCTCATTGCCAGTCCATTCATTCAGACCTTTCTGGAAGCTTTGGGAGTTTTGGGTTGTCCTGACCTCCCCCCTATATTCCATGCCCCCTTCTCACCCTCATTCCTGCACTGGTGCTGTTCTTAACTGCAGGAGCTGCAACCAGGACACTCATCCTGGAAAAGTGCTGCCCTCCCTCCCCAGGGTCCCTTTTCCAGCCACATCTTGTTCTTTCCCATGGTGTTATTCCCAGGAATCCTTGGTTATTCCCAGCAATCCTTGGCTGTTATTCCCAACAATCCTTGGCTGTTATTCCCAGCAATCCTTTGCTGTTATTCCCAGCAATCCTTGGCTGTTATTCCCAATAATCCTTGGCTGTTATTCCCAGCAATCCTTGGCTGTTATTCCCAGAAATCCTTGGCTGTTATTCCCAACAATCCTTGGCTGTTATTCCCAGCAATCCTTGGCTGTTATTCCCAACAATCCTTGCATGGCTCCACAGCCATTGTCTTTGAGCCCTACACATCATCCCTGATCCTCTGGGATTCCACACCCTGGCAAAGCTTGGAGCGATGCCCTCAGGCTTCAGCATTCCCTAATTTCTACCTGCTCCAAACCTCCCTCCAGCCCTGGGGTGAAACCAAACCTTTCCCAGCTGGCAAAAACCCTGTTGGATTTCCATCCTTTGGGATGCCACCCTTCAGGCTGACCCTGAGGGACAGTGGTGGGGACGGGCCATCCCCATCCCAGCCATGGTGTCCCACCGCCCCCTGCCCCAGCAGGACTCACCCCACGAAGAGCTGCTCAGTGCTGCTGACCCCCAGGAGGGCCAGGAAGACCAGGAGGGTCTCCATGGTGGGTGGGAGCAGGGCACAGCCCCCAGCACAGACAGAACCCCCTCGGTGGTCGGGGTCCCTCCCGGAGCTCCTCACCGGGGCCGCATCCGCCGCCCCCGCGGCGTCGGCAGCGACAAACAGAGCAGGCAGGAAGGGCTCCCAGAGCCCAAATGTTTGCTTTATTTGGCAAAGTCAACACAAGAGCAGCCAAATTAGGGAGGATCTGATAACGTCTCCCTCGGTGAGTGGGTCCTGGATGAGTGTCCCTGCTCCCAGCCCCGAGCTGCCGTGGGCACGGGCGGCTCCCAACCCACGGGCGTGGGACAGTGGGGATGGCGTGGCCACAGGAACCCCAAAACCACAAGGAAACACCTCTTTGTTTCCATGGATTTCTTCATTACACATTGCTATGAGTAAGTCAATCATAATTATGATTAGTAATGCATGTGTAATGACAAGCTACTACAAAGTTACTTGCAGGAAAAGCAAGCATTTAAACGTAGATTTATTTATGATTAATTAGTTTATGCATATAGATAGATAGATAGATAGGTAGAATGTAAAATATATTATTGAAATTATTCATCAAACCATTCCCAGGAGTGGGGTCACTTGGTGGCGGATGAAATCTCACTTCAAAGCGGATGGAAGTCGTGGAGCTCAGAGGTGCACAAGGACATTCACCTGGGGTAATGTTCAGACAGAAAGGCTCATTTTTGGGTAGAAAATGAATTATTTTTCTGTTTTCAGTGTAAGCAGTGGCTGTGAGCAGCTGTCACTGAGTGGGGCTATCCCAGGAGGTCACTTTGTCAGAGGTGTCTTTGTTCCCCAGGTAAAGCAGAGTCTTTGTTCTGCAGGTTACAGCAGGGCCTTTGTTGGGCCTTATCTGCGCTGCCCCTGAGCTCCCACCGTGCTTGTCAGGGATGCTCCTGGTTCCTGGGCTGTGTTCCCAGGCTGGCAGGCACCTCCCAGGGCAGGTTTTTACAGCTGACATCCTCTGACCATGGTTTCCTCCATTGAATCCAGGGGGTTCTGGCTGCACCGGAAGCAGGAGGTGCCGTGGGAAGGTGCTGGGGTCTCTTGGGGCTTTGTGATGCAGAACTGGTGCTGTTGCTGAGGGGCTTCCAGGATCATGGGGTGCTTGAGGTGGGAAGGGACCATGGCAGGTCTGTGTCCAATGCCTGGGTGGGGCATGGTCAGCTCTGGGGAGCCACCAGGGCCCTCCTCGTTGGCTCTTGGAGTCCTGCAGAGATGGAGGCTGCATGGCCCCGCTGGCACCAGGTCCTGCTGCTTCTCCTCCTGGTGAAAAGCATTCCCTGATGTCCCTCCTGGCTCTCCCTCATTCCAGCTGGGGCTGCTGTCTCTCCCATCACTCTCTGTGGTGAAGAGCTTGGCTGTTTCCTCAATACCCTCCTTCCTTGGGATGGGAATGTCCCTGTTAGGTCCCCCCACCCCAGACCTGTGTCATCTCCAGCCCATCTCCCTCCTTGCCCCACCATGGCACACACTCTCTGCTCCTCAGGGTGGCATCCACTGCTCTGGCTCCAGATCTCTCTGAGTCAGGGTTCCAGACCTGGATGAGCTCTCCTCACACCAGGCACTTAGGGAGGAGGGACAGGGCCTCGAGCCCGGGATGGTTGGAATGAGCTTCCACACCAGGACAAGGCCACAGTTCCACACTCCCAGCCGAGGCTCCTCGGGCTCTGCAGATCCTGTTCTGAAGACAAGAGCTCATCCAGGCCCAAGAGCCAGCTGTGTGCCCTGGCCCTGGGATTTACCATCAGTGGTTTTTAGTCACGGGGCACAGGATGGGATTTTGGAAAGCTGGGTCAGTTTGGGAAACAGGTGCCACTGGATGAGGCCATGAGCAGAGGGGACGGGGACACAAGGGCAGCACTGGCTGCCCCAAGCATGGGTTTGCTTTCCAAAACAGCTGCTTTTAACCCAAACCCAGCCCCTTGGGCTGCTTCCCTCAGCTGCACCTTCCCCTTTTCCTGCCAACAGCTCTGAGCCCGAGTCCGCAGGGTTTTATCGGACACATCAGCACTGTTTGCTCTCCTGCCAGCCTCCCGAGGGTGAGTAACTCACCAGCTGCTGGGGGGTCACAAGACACCAAGATAAACCTGTTAGACTCGATAATCACCACAGCAGCAGCAGCCAGAGCTAATCTCTGATCCTTCAGGGCCTCCTGAGCTCTTTGCTCTTAATCCCCAAGAAATTTGCAGGATGAAAATGGAGCAAGGGGCTCCTGAGGGACTGGGTGCTGGGTCAGGGGAGGTATCCTCCCATCTCCATCTTCCCTCCAACCATGTCCACTGGGAATACGTGGGAGGGAGAAAAGGGCAGCCAAACATATGGGGGTGTACATTTGAGGACAGTGGTCAGGGGCCTGGCAGGGTCCTGAGGCTCGTTAAGGGAAATTAAATTCCTTTAATTAGTTCCATAGCCTGGATTATGCTGGTTAACACCAGGCCCTCTGCACCAGCTCCTTCAGCCTGGAGAAGGCTCCAGGGAGAGCTCAGAGCCCCTGGCAGGGCCTGCAGGGGCTCCAGGAGAGCTGCAGAGGGACTGGGGCCAAGGCCTGCAGGGACAGCACCCAGGGAATGGCTCCCAGTGCCAGAGGGCAGCCAGGGATGGGATCTTGGCAATGAGGAATTCCTGGCTGGGCTGGGATTGCCAGAGCAGCTGGGGCTGCCCCTGCATCCCTGGCAGTGCCCCAGGCCAGGCTGGACACTGGGGCTGGAGCAGCCTGGGACAGTGGGAGGTGGCCCTGCCATGGCAGGGGTGGCACTGGGTGGTGGGCAGGGAGGGCTGTGTCCCAAAATCTCCTCAGGGATGTGTCACACACAAGGAACACGCGCCAAACACCACGTGGGCAATGCACAGGGGTTTATTCAGCCCTTTCTATCACAACAGCCAGCATGGAGGATTTCTGAGCTGTGCTGCAGAGCTGACTCCCAGCCCAGCTCTCAGGAGGACTTGTTCCTCACGTGCTCCATGATTTTCTTCAGGCCCAGCCAGGTCTCCTTGGCAGCAGGGACGATCTGGTTGGCAGGCAGCAGGAATCCATAACGCCCCGTGTCCCTCAGCTCGAAGGCAAAGGAATATTTGATCCCATTGTCGTAGCTCCAGTCAATGCTGCCTCCACTGGCTTGGTCTGGAAGGGAAAGGGAGATGGTCCAGAGGGGGAGCAGAGCAATGGTGGAATTCTGTTGTTCTGCTGTTGGTATTTTGGGGGTCAAGGATGAGGTTTGGATGGGAACAGTCAGGTCTGAGGTGTGACCGGTGGTGTCACTGCACAGGGGCACTGTGGCTTCCACCAGGGACACATCCTGTGGGGAGGACAGGGATTGGTGTCCTGGGACAGCCCCAAAAGCTCTGAGTGGCCAAATACTCACAGATGGTTTTGCAAATGGTGCCCACTTGAAAGGTGGTGCCATAGAGGGAGCGGATGGAACTGGCAGCAGCTCTTCCCAGGGATTCCTGCAGGGGAGAAGATGGAGGGAAAGTCAGGAAGCAGCCACACTTCCTGAGATTCAACATTGGGATTTCACCAGAAATCTCCAAACTGCTTTGGAGGTGATTCACACCAACAGCAGCCACAGCTGCCACAGCATTTCTGGGAGGTGCCACTGCAGGTGAGTTAACTTCCAGCAGGTTCTGTAAGTGTTCATCCAGTGTTTATCTCACTGGCTTGTCAAGGGAAGGCTCAAGAGGTACCGGAAATTCCCAAGGCATTTGGGATCTTCCAATACTCCAAGGTCAACTTTGTGCACACTTCAACTACGTAATGGGGGTTGGATGGAAAACAGAGCTGGGTTCTTTGTGAAGGGGGAAAAAGGCAACAAATTGCCACAGGGGAACTGCATTTAGGTATTAGGACAAAAAAAAATCCCCATGAGATTAAGGAAACTTTGGGATGAACTTGAAAAAGCTGTGGAATTCTTCTTTAGAAATATCAAAACAATCCAAATTCAGACTGAAATTGGCTCTGGCTCCAAAGCCCTTTCAGCACAGGGTTAGAACAGAGACCTCCAGAGTCTTTCCCATTGGAATTATGGTTGTGAGATCCACACTGCCTCAGAGATATTATTCCAGCTGTGGTGCTGTCATTAGGGAAGAGTAAGGAAAGTACAGAAAGACAGCTGGACAGAAGAGAGGAAGGTAAAACCAAGTCCTGCTGTCTCACCAGCTCGGCATAATCGTCTGGCCTGGTGCATTTGTATCCATAGGGATACATCAGGAGCTGGGAATAACTGTGGAGGGTCAGGAAGGCCTTGAAGTTTCCATGGTTCTTGATGAAGTCAACAACAGATTTCACCTCCACCTCGGAGTTGGCGCTGGGCCCGTGGTAGGAGTCGGAGCAGGGATTGCTACTGGCTCCAGGACCTGGTGGTGCAAGGAGGGAACCGAGCCGTGAGGAGTGGAATTCCTGGGAGCTCAGGGCAGACCCACAAAGCTGGGCTTTCCTAAGGACAGGGCTGCACCTATTTAAGCAAGGCCTTAAATGATGATAAATGCTCAAACAGTGATAGAGTGTGAATGCTCAAGGGATGCACTTTGAGATGATGCAACCTGGAACAGGCTGCCCAGCAACCCAGGAATCCACATTCCTGGGGCTATTCTATGGTTGGATGGGGCTGGGAACAACCTGGGATAATGAAAGGTGGCTTTGCCCGTGGCAGGGAGTGGAACTAAATAATGTTTTGGGTCCTTCCAACCCAAGCCATTCTGTGGTTCCGTGACTCCACAATGCTGCCTCACCCTGTGCTCTAGGGTGATTAATCCCCTTTGTAAAGGCAGCTGCTGGTTCTGTGTAACAGGATCCAGAATCCAGAAGCCTCATCCCTACCTCCAAAACCTGCATCCCAGTTCCTGTTGGGATCGACTCCGACGCAGATGCTGCCGGGAATCTTGGAGCGGGTTTTCCTCCACATGCGATTCTACAACAGAGAAATGCTCAAAAGGGGGCAAATCTGCGTGCTGGCACCAAAACTGCTGCCCATCCATGGGGGATTGATCCTAGCCATGATCCCAAGAGTACTTCTGACTGCCAAGATGGGCCAATGGTCAAAAATCAAATGTATTTACTAAAACTGGGCATTTACAGGGGGTTAGGACGGGTTAGACAAGTGATGAGGATCTTTGTTTGCCCAACCCTTTGGTAACTCCTCTCACAGCATTAAAACTTTCAGAGCCCCCTTCCCTCATGTTTATTATTTCCTCGGAAGAGGCAGGAATCTCACTGAGCTCAGCCAGAGCGCTGACCCACCGAGGTGTGAGTGTACACAAATCCATCAGGGTTGGCGACCGGCAGCAGGAAAAGATCCATCTTGTCCAGCAGGGAGGTGATGGACTCATCTGTTCCATAGTCAGAGGCAATCTAGGCAGAGACAGAGCACACCCTGCTCAGCAGAGTAATTCCTTCCCAGATGTTCATCCCCTCATGGTTTGGGAAACAGGAAAGGCTGGGTTTTGGGGCAGGGAAACAAGGAACATCCGTTATCTGTGGGCCATAACTTTTCCTTGGTATACGTGTGGAGTGAGCAGTGAATCTGTTTTATTATTTTATAATGAAGACAGGAGGTCTTTAGAATAAAATGGAAGAGGATAACAAAATGTCCTCCTCCCTGTCCCAGGGGACAGGCCAAAACTGGCTCTTACACTGAGATGGAAGAGCCAGGTTGGGAATTCTCATCTGTGCTGCACTGACAGAGCCCAAGGAGCTTTTGGACAACACTCTTGGGCACAGGGTGGCTCTTGGGGATGGTTCTGTGCAGGGCCAGGAGTTGGACTCCATGATCCTGGTGGGTCCCTTCCAGCTCAGCTTATTCTGTGATCCTGGGACTTCACTGGTGGCTCAGTCATTTCCAGCAGGATTTAAATCCTCATTTACAGAGAGCTGGAGGTCCGGCCACTTTGTGGAAGGAAACCAACCCCACTGCATTTCTCTGGGTGAGCAGAGCAAAGCAGCAATACAACCTCAAAGCCTTTGGGTATTTGTGCAACAATTTCACCTGAACCACTGCATTCTGTCTGCCTAAACTCAGCTGTTCTAACAGGATAGAGGCTCCCAATTCCAGGTTGAGGCAGCCACCACATCCTCAGGGAGCCAGCTGCTTTTGGGAGGTGAATTAACCGAACACATGGAGGGGTGAAATCCTCTAAAACAGCAGCAAACATTGCCCAGAGAGGCCCGAGATGGGTCCCAGCTGCAGAACCTTGTTGGCGATCCACAGGGCGCTGGCCTGCGTGACCCACTCGCGGGAATGGATGCCGGCGTCGAGCCAGATGGCCGGGCGGTTGGAGCCTCCGGTGCTGAACTGGGAATCAAACACAGATCTCAGACTGACTCTGGCACCTCTCAGTCGAGCACATCCCATAACAGACTGGGCTGCTCTGGCCTGTGCTGTCATTCCTCCCTTTGCATGCACTCCATGGTATTTGCCGTACCTTCAGCACGTACAGAGGCCGCTTTTCGTAGGATTCCCCGATCTGGATCTTTTCCACAAAGCTGTACTCGGATGCAAGATGGTCCAGCTCTGCATTAATCTGAAATGCAGGGCCATGAACATCATCTTTGAGGACATTAGTATCATATTTATGTGCTCTGCCATTCAATGGAAAGCCCATCCCATTCTGCCCCCCTGCCACAGGCAGGAACACCTTCCACTATCCCAGGCTGCTCCAGCCTGGCTTGGACATCCCCAAGGATGGGGAAGCCACAGCTTTATTTCTTTTTAGTTCTTTATTTCCCAGTTTCAAGATCCCTTTATGTCTCTTTCTTTGGAAGGATGGGTTTTGACAGAGTCTGCAGAAGAGTTTATGGAATTTTGATCAATGCTGGCTGATCGTTCTGAGCACAAAATTAATGCTGCAAAAACCAAACTGAAACAAACAAAGAAAAAGCTGCAAGGACATTTTAGATGCTAATATAGGATGTTGAATTGAAGACAGCATGCAAAAAGACCAGAAAAAAATCAGAATGCTCTTCCCCTGAGGTACTCACATCATCCAGAGTGTGGTAAGCACTAAAGTCGAAGCTGCCGGTGCTGCGCTGCCTTTGGGCACTCTCGGCCATGTCTTGCCTTTCTTTATCCAGAACATCCTAAAATAACATTCAAATGGTGAGAAGTGTCTGCTTCACTGCTAAAAGATAAATAAATGAAAAGGCAGTGAGTTAATGCTGGTTTAGGTGCTCTTTGGGGATTACTGCTCATGAGGAAATGTCAGATTAGTGCCCAAGTGGGTGATTTTTATCCATAACCACTCTCAGCAGAATTCACTGACTGATCAGTAACTTCATTGTTGGGATTCCCACATGTCTGGGATCAAAAGTCCACGTGTAATTCCTCAGAAGAGCCCTGTGGAGTTTATTGATGTCACCACTCAGAGAACACCTACAGTGATCCATGGATTGTCTTTGAGGAATAATCCACAACCTACAAAAATGAGAGGAGGATCCCACCGAAAACAGAGTGTGGGAAAGTGGGAGTGAGGCCAAATCGTCAATCAGTGTTTGCAAAAGGTGTAAGAAATAGGTGCCAGTAGCATTGCCCACCTGCAGGTCTTCAATCAGGATGGAATATTCAATGCCCTGGGACTCCAGGAAGGCTTTCACTGACTGGACACTGCCAGCAGGGATTCTCACATCCACAGGGAGGGCAGGGGCAGAGGGGTTGATCCAGAAATCCAGCTGGAGAGGGAAAGGAAAATGGATTTGGTCTGGGGAAGGCATCCTGCAAACAGCTCTTGCAGAGTTTTAGAAATGCTGATTTCCCCCCAGTCCCTGCAGAGAGGAGCCCTGGAATGCTCCGTTCTCTGGGGCCTCGCCACAGCCTTGGATCCGTTCTGATAACTCAATAAAATAACAAACACCAAGGGCTTGAGCCGGTTTTTCACTGACTTCTAGGCTTTGGTCACTCACACAGGAGGAAGCTTTAATTGTCTCTGATGACTATTTTATGATTCTCCCTTGTACAAGAAATAATTTCAAGAAAAACTCCATATTCCAGTCTTAGGTAATATGAAACCCATTGTTTTCATTTCTCCATATTCCAGTCTTAGGTAATATGAAACCCATTGTTTTCCTTTCTCTTTTTATCTCTCCTTTGGTAGGACTTTTCTAAATTTTAATTTCTAAATTATTCATATGATATTTTTTAAGCTAGGGATTTTAAAAAGTGATGTTAAAAATTCTCACCAATGGCAATAAGAGTAATAACCTGGAATTTTACATTGTGTTTTCCTGTTTCAATACAGTGTAGACCAACTAATAAATGCCTTCCATAACTCTGGGAGACAAAATATTGCCATTCCCCTGGAAAAACAAGTTTTTCAACACTGAGATTAAGATCTAACGATTCAAATATTATGTAAACCCAGTAGGAAAAAAAAATATATATATATAAATTCTGGCCCTTCTGAACACTGAGCTGGTACTCGAACTTGCAGGTCAAATTTAAAGTGTTGAGAGAGTGAAATTATTGATGGCAGCTGCCCCGGAGTGATGGGAACCTTCCAGTGAGATGCAGATTCACGCCCTGACCTGTTGTGAACGAGACGCAAATCCCAAACGCCTCTGTGGCCAGGACCCACCTCCAGGTGCTCCAGCGACTCCAAAAGCTGCAGCTGCTTGACCTCCTCCTCATTCTTGGTCTTGACGCGGAGGACCTGGTGCCTGCAATAAATCCGTGCTTTCAGAAGCAGCCTCAGAAGGGGCTGGCTGAGCTGGTTTGTGCCTGGGATCGTTAATTCAGTGTTAATTGTGTGTCAATGGCTCCTTTAATCAGTGTCACCCAAGAGTCCAACCAGCCACCCGCACCTTCCTCTCAAACCAGACAACGCGGATGAGTTTTAAATCACCAGGATCAGTCCTGCATCCATCGGGAACTTTTGTGGGACAATAATATCCCAGCTGAGCTGGGGAAGGATCCAGTGTTTGGGGAGCAGAGCAAACAGCAGGACTCGTTTACACCTCGTTTACACCACATTTACACCACATTTACACCAGGATCCTCTCCCTGGCCAGCAGAGGGATAAGATCTCTTTGTTGAACCCAGTTAAATCAGCTCTAAAGGCATTTTTCCTCATTAATTACATTCTCCAAAAGCTTTATCCCAGGACTGGATTCTGCTGCTGAGGAATGGAATAACCACAATTCAGTTCAGGATTAAATGAAAAATAGCCCCTCCTGGCTTTACAAACCCCCTCGTTTTGGGACATTTTTAATATTAATTTTTATTCTTAATCCTTAAACCTTCATGCACAAATTTACTCAACTGGAATCTAGTGCCCACTTCCTGCACCTCAGGATTTATCCAGTAGGATTTCATAACCTTTAATTATTAAGGCACTTCCAAGGTCAGTGAGGCTGTGAGGAAATACCTTGTGGGATAATTTTTGCAATGCAACATAAAGAGAAACCTTCAGAATTTACTGGTTGGAAATCAGGATTTTAAATGCTTAGAAAGAAGGAAAGAAGAGAAAGAAAGAAAAATAAGAAACTTGGAGAAAAAAGGGAAAGTGGTGAACTTTCTGCTGTGAGGACAGGTTCTGGTCTTTCAGCTCTGCTTGTGCAGTGAGGTTCAATTCAAGCCAAAATGAAGCCTTGGATGAACAAGAATTGAGGATCTCAGCTCCCCAGCTGGACCCTTCTCCTTAGAAAACCCAAACTAAAGCAAAGAAAGGTTCCCTCAACCACCACAACAGCAAAGCAATGAGAACAATCAGTCACAAAAACCAAAAAAATGTGCCCCGAGCAGATTTTGTGAGGGTGAGACAGTGAAAAACAACAAGAGGACACCAGGCCTAAATGAAAGGTTTTCCACAAAAGTGGAACTCACCCCACGAAGGTTTCCAGGCACAGGGAAGCCCCGATGAGGGCACTGAGGATCAAAATCAGCTTCATGTTTGCTGCAAGTTCAGCTGGGCCTGGCGAGGGGCGATTTATACCGAGCTTTATTTTTCAGATCAAACACATCTGATAGCACCTATCGCTCCATGTGATCAAGTTCTCACATTTATCAGAGCCTTCAAGGCAACCAGCAGGCTGATTTCACCTCCAAAAAAATATTTTCCACTGACACATCCAAACCAGGGGGGGAGGAGTCGGTCCCAAAGCTCTGACCACAAAAATGTGAGTGTCCTTTAGGGCAGAGCAAAGCAGGGACACACTGAACTCATCCCAGCTCTCACTGGGGGCAGCAGCTCTGCCAGCCCACGCTTGGCTGGGGTTTTGAGTTGCCCATTCCTGGTTCCAAAGGACGTTTGAGGAGTTGTTATCCACGTGGGAGGCAGAGTCCTGCCTGAGCTTTGGGAATGTTCTCCCGTGGGAAGCCCCAGCTGTGGCTGTCCCACGGCTGCAGGTGAGCACGGGGCTGCTGGATAAACTTTGTGTTTATCCGAATGAAAAGGTTTCTGAGAAGAGCCAGGAGCTGCCCCTGCTGGCACACCTGGGCTTCCCGGGGAGCAGAGAGAGGGGAGGTGTTCAGCTGCTCAATCCACCTCAGGAGAATGGGAAGGAATTCCCAGAGGAAACTTTTAATAAAGATCTCAGTTGTATCACTCGGCATTTGTCAGCACTCCCGAGGAGTCTCCTCTCACCTGCACTCCCACCCCACTCCTCCTCAGGTGCCCTGTTGTGTTCCCAGTCCCAGGCAAGCCCTTTGTTTCGGGTTTTTGGGAACAAAGGGAGCCCCAGGCAGGGATTAGTCCTGTTTTGGCCTGTAGGATTGAGTCACCGTGTAACTGCTGTGTCTTGGGGGCACAGGAGAACTGCTCTGGTCTCTAAGGTTTAACCAAACCCAGTCCCTGGGGAAAAGGATCTCCACTCCCTCAACTTAAACCAAATAATAAAAATTTATTCCCCAGGACAGGAGCCATCACAGGAATTTCCTGCTTCTGGACCTGCAGAGGAACTGTGGTGGGAGTCAAACCCCAGCTGCAGCTTCCAGACTCCAATATTTCCTAAGGAATCAGCTGACTGCCCACACGACCTGCCACTCTTTGAAAACAGGAAGAAGGGATTTAATCTAGGGCAGAATTAGAGCTCGTTTCATTACTCATGCTACAGCCCACATGGATTTAAGGGCTGCCAAGGAACCCTGCCAAACCTGATGGCAGCATCCAAAGTATCCCAACAAGCTCTGAGTGCCCTGGTCAGCATCCTCTGGGGCCTCCACCCACAGCATTTCAGGAGCTGCATCTAAACCCAAACCTGGGACTCACCCCTCATCCCTGGGGGGCTGGAATGACCACGAGGTGCTAAAGGGTCTGGAGATGAGCCCTGAGCCATGGGCATCCATGAAATTGGAGTGAATCCAGAGGGGGCCCCAGAGCTGCTGCAGGGCTGGAGCCCCTCTGCTCTGGAGCCAGCCTGGGAGAGCTGGGAATGCTCCCCTGGAGAAGGGAAGGATCCAGGGAGAGCTTCCAGCACATTGCAGGGGCTCCAGGAGAGCTGCAGAGGGACTGGGGCCAAGGCCTGCAGGGACAGCACCCAGGGAATGGCTCCCAGTGCCAGAGGGCAGCCAGGGATGGGATCTTGGCAATGAGGAATTCCTGGCTGGGCTGGGATTGCCAGAGCAGCTGGGGCTGCCCCTGCATCCCTGGCAGTGCCCCAGGCCAGGCTGTACATTGGGATTATTGAAGGGTTGGAGCCAGGTGGGCTTTAAGGTCCCGTCCCACCCAAACCATTCTGGGGTTTTTAGAGGCTGCAAAGCTGCACAGTGCTGACCCAGGGTCAGGAGGGCAGCAGCAGGGAGGGACACAGCAGGGCAGTGGGGAAGGGAGCTCACCAGAAGCAGCAGAGCCCCACGGGATCCAGCCAGCAGCAGGGTAGGTCTGGTGGCACTGAGCAGGTCCTCAGGGCAGCTCCACAGCCAGGATGTCACCAAGGACAGGCCCAGGTTCCCCCTGAGCCCAGTGCAGCTCAAACAAGCCCCAGACAGCTGGGCTGAGGCTCAGTGCAGCTCAAACAAGCCCCAGACAGCTGGGCTGAGGCTCAGTGCAGTTCCCCAGCCCGTGGGTGGGTGCAGGGTGTGTGGCTGAGGCAGGCAGGGCTCTCCCCACTGCCCTGCAGAGCTGTGCACTCACCCAGTGACTCAGGAGCAGCCTGGGGACACTGGGCGAGACAAACGTTCAATCAGTGTCAGCCTGCCAAACCCCCTCCTTGCCTAAAATCCCTGTATTGGTACAAATTCTCACTGAGAGAGGCCAGAATGGACATGTGCCCCCAACAACAACAACTGGAAAAGCCTTCAAAATCATTACATTTCAGTAGGGTCGGTCCATTTTTGTAAAATCCAGACCCTTTGTTGTTGCTGCCTCAAATGATGCAAACCAAGATCCAGTGTTGTAGCCTCTCCTGTCATTTTTAGGGAAAAAAATCCCAGAAACTTTCCACCTTTGCATAGAAATATTTCACTGGCATGCAAAGGGCTCCACTGGCAGCTCATCTCCTGGATAATCAGTGTTAATTGGCCATAACGCCAATTTATTTTGGATTACCAATGGGGGAATTATTATTTCTGTAAATGATGGATTGCCTCCATGTCCCCAATCCCCCTTGGAAATGCCCTGGATAAGGAATGAGTAGGGATTTCAGTATGTGCTTCACCACTTGTACACTGAGAATTCATTTTAGAAGCACAGCCCATATTTTTGATGTTTCTGGAAAATCTTTAGGCTTCATGTCAGGAAAATCAGAGTTTATGTCAGTGTAATAACCCCGGCTGCAATGGAGTCATGTATTTCCAACTCAGTTTTCCTTAAATTAGGAAATCAAGACCCTCAGATTTGGAGGGTTATCCTCGCACAACCCTTTCCATTTACAGCATTTCAGGGCAGAAAAATGAAGTTACACCTGGACAAAAATTTGAAGTCGTGCATGTGTTGGAAATTATACAACTTTCCTAATTTTTAATTGGTCATTTTAATGATTTATGAGCAGCACCCACTTTTAAAGCACTAATAAAGCTTCTCCACAGACATTTATTATTACTTGGATCATGAAATCATCAAATAAGTTTGTTAAGACAAACCTGACAAACTTCAATGAATAGACCCAAAGAATTTGAAGGCTGGGCATGTGGGAAATTAAATTTTTGGCACTTCAAGGATATTGGAGTAACCAAAAAAATTAGAGGAAATTAAGGCCTGAAAGCTTGGAGACTCCATGTCTGAGGAAAAGATAACAAAGTTACTAAAAATTTGGACCAGATCAGTATAAAAAGTGAGGAAATGAATAGGGAACATTTATTACAATAGTAATTAATGAAGAAGATTATGCAATTTAGGACCAATGAACATTAATTTGTTTGTTAAAATGCATAAACAAGTGGGAAAGTTTTATATTAGGGCTCATGTGGCAGCCTGAACTTTGTCAGCCACACACACAAACCTTGGCCAAGAATAAATACTGTGACATTTTTAAAAAGAGTGTTAGGAGTCTCATTTATCCCCATGGTTTTGGTGACATTGGTACAGAAATATGAAGTTGTGCTTGCACAGAAATACGAAGTTACACCAATGCAGAAATATAAAACTACACTTGCACAGCACGCAAATAGACCCAAAACCCCTTAACATTTTACCTGCTGTGGCAACATATTGGTCTGACAGACATGGCAATGTGTAACTGTGAAAAATGCGTACTTTATGATTGGCTTTTCGCAAATATTAAAATGAATATGTGTTGTGTTATAAAGTAATGCTGCATTAATTCTCTTGAGTAGCATGTTAAATATAGTTTTAGGTTATAAAAAATGTTAAAACAGAAACTATGTAGGATACTTTTTTAAAGAAAGGACTTGCAGCGAGATAGCAGCCACAGGACACCTGAATCTTTCAGAGAAAAAGAATTTATTGCTCCATTATCAGGAGAAATGAACTTCTTCCTGCCTCGAAGGCGCTGTCAGGATTCAGAGGAAGAAGTTGATGATGACCAGACAGAATCCTGTGTTTGAATGGAATTTATGCATCATGGATGAGGTGTATGAATATGCAACAGGTTATTGTTTTTAAGGGTTAATCCTCTGTTAACGTGCGTCCTTTTCCGGGCTTATGTTGTCCATAAAAAGGTACCCGAACTATCTGTAACTCTTTGTTTCTATTGTCTCATATTGTCCTAATCCAAACTGCCCAAAATATTATTACTCTAATTTTACAACTGTTTTTATAACCATTTTATTACTATTAAACTTTTAAAATTTTAAAAAACAAGTGACTGGCGTTTTTCACAGGAACTAAACAATTTAGCGATAAAGACAAGTAAAAAACGCCAGAGCGAAACTGTGAGGGCTCCTTCGCCCCCCCCAACATGGCGGCCCCCTCACGCCCTTCCCGCCAAAACCCGCTCTTTCGCCCCCCCCAACATGGCGGCCCCCTCACGCCCTTCCCGCCAAAACCAGCTCCTTTGCCCCCCCCCAACATGGCGGCCCCCTCGCGCCCTTCCCGCCAAAACCCGCGCGCGAGTGCCCGCCCCCTTCGCCCCTCCCCCGGCGCGGCCGGTGACGCGGCGCGAGCGCCCGCGCAGGCGCACAGAGCGCGAGGCCGCCGCGGCGTGAGGGGACCGGAGAGCCCCGGAGGGAAAAGGGGAAAAAACTGCCCGGGCTGAGGGGAAACGGGACCGAGCTGCCGAGAGGTGAGGTGGAACATGGGAGGGAGGCACGGCCGAGCTTCGGGAGGGGGAGCGGAGAGGTTTGGGGAGGGCGGTTGGGAGGGGAGATGGAAGGTTCGGGGATGGGAGACCGGAGAGGTTCGGGGAGGGGGATCAGAGAGGTTTGAGGAGGGGCATCGGGGAGGTTTGGGGAGGAGGACATTGAGCTCTGCAGAGATGAAATGTGAGGAGGGGGACCACAGAGGTTTGGGGAGTGGGAGGAGCAGAGGTTTGGGGCGGGGAAAGAAGGGAAGTGTGAGAAGCGGGAGAGTTTAAATTTGGAGAGGGGATCAGAGAAGTTTGAGGAGGATCGTCTAAGAGGTTTGTGGTGGCGAGAGGATAGAAGAAGTTCGGGGAAGGGGTTGAGGTCTGGGGGGAGATGTGAGGGCTGCCTGCCTGGGACAGAGTTATTGCCTTCATATAAGGTGTTACTGGGCATAAATGAGGAAATAAAATCTGTGGGTTTCATATCTCAGAAAATACTGTGTTACCTGCTGAAATAAGTGAGAATTTTCGCTAAAAACACTGCTCTTGCCTGGAGGAGGCAGGAGCTTTCCCTCCTCCTTTTGAAGGACGTTATTCAAAAATGAGGGAGAAGATAGACACTGTTCCTCAGTAACCTGGCTGAGAATCTTCCTGTTGATTCAAAATTCACAGACTTTGTCTTTTCCCTGTGTTCCCGCAGACAATGACACCGAATAAGAGTCCAGATACTTCCCTCATCGACCTGGCTGTGAAGATGAGGAAACAGGCTGAGACCAGGAAGGTGGTGCTGGCCTGGGGACTCCTCAATATATCTGTAGCAGGCATGATCTACACTGAAATGTGAGTTAATTGTTCCATCTGATTCAAACCAGCAAAGATTCCACCGTGTGCAGCCTCAGGATGGAATTTCTGCTAAATTCTCCCTTGTTTTGCTTTTCAGGACTGGGAAACTCCTAAGCACCTACTACAACATCACCTGCTTTCCACTCTGGTACATTGGTGAGTCGTTGCAGCATTTAAATCAAATTTCAGGATTGATTTTTACTCATTTTTATTGCTGAGAGGTTGTTTTTAAGGCAGAGTTTTGGGTTTTTTTTTCTGTGGGAGTTTTAAACCAAAATTTTGTTTTCCTTTCTGTGATCTCCCTTGAAACTGCTGGAGTCCCATCCTTTTTAGGGGCAGATAAAGAGTGTGAACAGCGTTTTCTCTCGGGGAAATGGGCAGGGAGGACTTAATTGATGTGTGAAATCTGTCCTAATGTGTGGATGAAGGCTTTAGAGAGCCTCAGATTTATTTTCCTGCTGTGTTGTGTTCTGGGTGTGGGTGAAATTTTACAACAATTCAAGTTGGTTTCAGAGGAGGAGACTCTAAGCTCTGTCAAACAGCATGGGAAGAAGCAAGAATCATGAGATTTCCTTTTTGGAAAATAACAATCCCATTTTAAAAATCAAAATTTTAAATGTAGAAATTAATTTCAACAGTGAGGAAAATTATCTCCAGTGGTTCTTGCCTAAGGAAGTGAAGAAATCTTGGATTCTTCCCCAAACTGGCAGCACTAATAATGACCTGTTTTCAATAGACATAGCCTGGTTTTGCCAACAATGTAATTTTTGCTCAAACCATGACAGAAGCTTGTGTGTTTCTTGCAGAATTTGCCCTGGCAGCCCTGTTCAGCCTCAATGCCCTGTTTGATTTCTGGAGGTACTTCACCTACACAGCAGCACCAGCCAGCTTGGTGACGAGCCCCAGCCAGCAGCTCATGGGCTGGCTGCGCAGGGCAGGTGGGGAATCAACCCTCCCTTGTTCTTTTCTGTGGTTTTATTGCTGTGTCTGCACTTCTGGGGTCTTTGTGCTGAATTCTCTCCTGACAAGCAAGAGCTGTAAGCTGAGCTGGGTGTTTGGGGTTGTGCTGTGCAGGGCCAGGAGCTGGGCTCGATGTTGTGGTTTAGTTTGTGGCTGTTTGAGGTGGAACTAATCGTGTTTTAGGTAACTGAGAGGTGAATTGTGTGGTACAGATGGGAGCAGGTGGAACTAATCGTGTTTTAGGTAACTGAGAGGTGAATTGTGTGGCACAGATGGGAGCAGGTGGAACTAATCGTGTTTTAGGTAACTGAGAGGTGAATTAGTGTGGTACAGATGGGAGCAGGTGGAACTAATCGTGTTTTAGGTAACTGAGAGGTGAATTGTGTGGTACAGATGGGAGCAGTGGGCAGGTGGAGGAGCTGGTGGGACATTAGAGAACCCCCCTGCAGGGTTTATTCCGAGCTGGGCTCATGGGTCTCAGTTTTACGGGAGTTGTGTAGGAACCTGTAGCTTTGACGGTCTCTGAAGTTGCACGAATCATGTATTTGACGTGGAGAAGGGCAGTTTGGTGACGCGCGGTGCTTCCCTTGCAGCTGTGCAGATCACCCCGCCCCGGGAGGCGGCGCCCAAGCGGGTGCTGTCCCTGACGCCGTCCCCGCCCATCCAGGGCCAGTGCGTGCTCAGCTACAGCCCCTCGCGCTCGCCCAGCGCCAGCCCCAAGTTCTCTGCGGGCTGCCTGAGTGGCTACGGCGCCCAGCTCCAGGCTCTGCCGGGCTCCAGCCCCTCGCACAGCCCCGCGGGCACCTGCTCACCCGGCAGCAGCTACACCAAGGTAGGGCCGGCACGCTCCCGGGGCACGGCTCCGCCCTTGGGAGTGAAAAAGAAATGAATTCCTTCTTGTGTTCTCCCAAGGTTTCCAGCTTCAGCCACTCCCCCAATGGGTCTCCCTATTCCATGAGCGTGGGGCCTGTGGACAGCGCTGGGATCAGGTCTCACTACCGGTTCTCTCCCATCCTGTACAACAATTCCACCTACAAGGACGACTGCATCACAGATGTCAAATCCCTGGACACCTTCCTGAGGAACGAGGAGGAGAAACAGCACCGAGTTCAGCTGGGTAAACTGGGGGGTTTGCTGGGAGAAGACTGGCAGGGAAGAGGTGTTGGTTTTATGCAGTGTTGGTTTTTGTGATGGAGAGGTACCAGTGAAAAGGTTCTATTCGGTTCTGGATCACCTGTGAGCTGGGCTGTGAGGTAGAACCCCATTGTTTCCCCTAAGGCAGTTTCCCTCCAATTATTCCTTGGAGCAGGATCCAAGCCTGGGAATGCTGCTGGGTTATCTCTGTAGCACTTGGTGGCTGTAAGGAGCTGAGATAAGATCACCTTGATAAGAGGGGGATTTTGTCCAAGTGCTTTCAGATAAGGGGCTGAATCCAGTGCACTTTTCTCAAGATAAGGATAAAGGGGATGAACTCCAGCCAGGAAGTTTTATCTCATCTCCTGGGCTGGGACAATCAGGCTGAGGGTAACTGCAGTGTTTCTGCAGAGTGACTGCAGTGCATTCACCCACACTGACCTGTTGTCCCCGTGCTGTTTCTCCAGAATCACTTGGCAATAATTGACCTTAACTTCTCAATGAATTATTCTTTCCAGGGAGCTCAGATTCCAGCTCTCCCTCCAGCAGCCCAACGTTTTGGAACTACAGCCGCTCCATGGCAGACCATGCACAGATCCTGAGGAAGTTCCAGTACCAGCTGGCCTGCAGGTCCCAGGCTCCTTCTGCACACAAGGATGAAGCTGATCTCACCTCCAAACAGGCTGCAGAAGAGGTAAATTCCACAAAAAAAAAAAAAAAAGGTCAGGAGGGAGAGATGGGATTTAAAAATGTACCTTTGAGGTGGGTCAGGAATGTGGGGGGAAAAAGTCCTGCAGCATTCAGCCAGCTCCTTCCTTCTGCAGCAGCAGGAATTGTCAGAGACCCTAAAAGCTCTGTGAGGTTCTCATGTGGATTTAATAAACCTTTCCTAGGTGTGGGCACGGGTGACAATGAACCGGCAGCTCCTGGATCACATGGATTCCTGGACAGCAAAGTTCAGGAATGTAAGTGCCTCTCTGAGGAGCTCCAAGGGGGAAATTCCTCCCTGTGCTGTGTGCCCGGGAGGGGAGGGGTGCAGGGCCTGGCTGAGGGCTGGGTGCTCTGTCACACCCAAATGCCACACATTTGTCACCTCCCTGCTGTCCTGAGCCCAACAGGGGAGGGACTGCATCCATCACCTTGTGCTTGCAGGGCTGGGAGTCACAGCCCCCTTCCCTCACTGCCCAGAAAAGCTTCACCTGATACAGATGGGTTTCCCCAACTCCTTTACATTGAATTTTCTGCCTTTTCAGAAGCTGTTAAGGGGCCACTTAAATTGACAATTAAATTAAATTATTTCTCTCTTTGACTGACTTCAGTGTTTCTGTTTGCTTTGTGGTTGTGGTGGGGATGGTGGCAGGGTGTAAGCTGAGGGGTTTATTACACATCCCTTTTGCTTCTTGAATTTTGCCCTTTTCCCTCCCAGTGGATCAATGACACCATCCTGGTGCCACTGGTGGAAGAGATGGAATCGGTGAGCACTCAGCTGAGGAGGATGGGCTGTCCAGAGCTGCAGATTGGAGGTAGGGTCAGCAGCCTGGGGATTCCCTTGGAGGGGGTGGTACAGAAATTAGGTCTGGGAAATATTTTTGTTCCATTTCTGCTCTCTTATGATGCTGTCTCTGTTCCACCTCCTGCATTTCTTTAAGCTGGGAGGGTTTTCCTTAGTACTTCTATAAATATTCATGCTTGGACACTTAGGTACAATTCTTAAATTCCTCTTTTTTTCTCCCATAAATTTAATTTTACAGCTCAAATTATCATTAATAATAATTGATTATTGATCAGGCAGAAAGCATTTCAAAGGCAGATGTGCTGTCAATTCTCAGTGTCTCCCAAAAGTCTCACTGTCTCCACTGCTATGTGCTTTTCCAAGTTCTTCCTTCAATTCACCCACTTCCTGAAAGAACAGGGGTTTTTAAATTCTATCGATTTTTAAAAAATACTGATGAGCTGGGGTCCTGTTTTTCATGTCAGGTTAGGATTCTGTAGCAGCTCTTCTCCTGTTGTTTTAGATTAACTGATTTGATGTGCTGGCTTGGAATGAAGTGATTCTTTTTGGGCTGTTCTTAGAGTGTTTCCTCCAACGCTGCTGTTGTAAAGTGCTTAAAGAACCCGGAGGCGCTGCTTTTGTTTTCACTTTGTTTTCACTTCGTTTCTCTCCTGCTGCTCTTTAAGTTGCAGTTGCCTCCTTGTAGCTGCTGTGAAGGGGGTTTGTGCTGCTCTGTGGAGTCTGGGGTGTTTGGTGTGTGGGTGTGGCCGTTCCCTGGCAGGCCCTGAGCCGTGTGTGTTACAGAAGCCAGCATCAGCAGCCTGAAGCAGGCAGCCCTGGTGAAGGCTCCGCTCATCCCCACCCTCAACGCGCTGGTGCAGTACCTGGACCTCAGCCCAAACCAGGAGTACTTGGTGGAAAGGATCAGAGGTTTGTGCTGTTGCTGTTCTGGTTGCCAGACATTTCCATGCTGCAGGGAACGGAATCAGCTCTGTACCCAGAGAGCTGTCCCTGCATCCCTGCAATGCCCAGGGCCAGTGGGAGGTGTCCCTGCCACGGCAGGGGTGGCACTGGGTGCTCCTCCAGTTTCCCTCCAATCCAAACCATTCCATGATTTCCTCCTGCCTGCTCGGGGTGAAATTATCCACTTCATTCTCCACAAACAAAAATCCTCCTGTCACTTCACCCCCTTGACCAATATCTTCCCTGCCAATTGGGATTGTTCCCATTTCCTACACCAGAACCCCCCTTTGTTTAGATGCACCTCCAGCCCCCAGGAAGGGAACACCTGCTGCCATTGCAGTGCAGGGAACACCTGCTGCCATTGCAGTGCAGGGAACACCTGCTGCCATTGCAGTGCAGGGAAACCTGCTGCCATTGCAGTGCAGGGAACACCTGCTGCCATTGCAGTGAAGGGAACGCCTGCTGCCATTGCAGTGCAGGGAAACCTGCTGCCATTGCAGTGAAGGGAACGCCTGCTGCCATTGCAGTGCAGGGAACAACTGCTGCCATTGCAGTGCAGGGAACAACTGCTGCCATTGCAGTGCAGGGAACACCTGCTGCCATTGCAGTGCAGGGAACACCTGCTGCCATTGCAGTGCAGGGAAACCTGCTGCCATTGCAGTGCAGGGAACACCTGCTGCCATTGCAGTGAAGGGAACGCCTGCTGCCATTGCAGTGCAGGGAAACCTGCTGCCATTGCAGTGCAGGGAAACCTGCTGCCATTGCAGTGCAGGGAAAACCTGCTGCCATTGCAGTGCAGGGAAAACCTGCTGCCATTGCAGTGCAGGGAAAACCTGCTGCCATTGCAGTGCAGGGAAAACCTGCTGCCATTGCAGTGCAGGGAAAACCTGCTGCCATTGCAGTGCAGGGAAACCTGCTGCCATTGCAGTGAAGGGAACAACTGCTGCCATTGCAGTGAAGGGAACAACTGCTGCCATTGCAGTGAGGTGCAAACTGTTATTGCAGTGCAGTGCAAACTGCCATTGCAGTGAAGTGCAAACTGTCATTCCAATGAGGTGCAAACTGCTGTCATTGCAATGAGGTGCAAACTGCTGTTATTGCAGAGCTGTCCCAGGGAGGCTGCATGAGCTCGTTCCGCTGGAACGGAGGAGGGGATTTCAAGGGCCGCAAATGGGACACGGATCTTCCCACCGACTCCTCGGTGAGTTCCAGGCTCACCTGGATCCCAGGGATGCTTGGGCTTCGGGGAAGGGTTTGGAGGGAGCAGCCAGGAAGCCTTGGAGGAGCATGGGGAATCAGAGAACCAGAGCTTTGCTGCTGGATAAGGAGAGGGATTCCATTGCTGAGAGTGGAAAATCAACCTGGAAATAGGATTTGATTTTCTGGTTGGGAACGTGGTTGAATATTTGGAATCGTCCAGCTATGAAGCAGCTGTGAGTGTAAACAGCAAAAGTGCAAATGAAGAAGTTTTGACATTAATTTAAGGCTATTAGAAAAAAAATAAAATTCGACAATTTCATATTTTTATTAATTGTGGGTAATAAAATGCTGTGAGCTCCAAGGTGCATCTCCCAGATTTTTAAAGATTTGTGGCATTTTTTCCCAGCAAATCCTCTGTTCTCTCTGCCAAGCAGCTCCTGTTGGGTACAAGGAACACAGAGAGCACCAGATCACAGATAACTTGCTGATGTTACCCACATAAAATATTGGGAATTCTCCAGAAAGGGCTGAAACAACCCTCAGGCTGTCCCTGCTTATCTGGGTGCTCATCCCAGGACTTTATTTCACAGTTTTGGTATTCCTAAGGCCTGTGGCCAGCCCAGACTTTGCAGTGATTCCCACGAGGGAAAGGGAGAAGGTTCTCTGCTGGGTTTGGGGTGGGCAGAGTTGGTTTCTGAGCTCCTCTGCTGCTCTCAGCCAATCTGAAATCGGTGATTTAGGAATGAAGCTGCTCCTAAGCCCGGGCTAGGCCAGCATTGTAAGCACAGATCAGCAAAGGCTGGGATTAGCTGCTGGGCTCAGGGGGAGGAAGCTGCTGGGTCTGGGGCCTTGCAGTGAGGTTTGGCTGTGTTTGCCCAGATCCTGATGCACGTGTTCTGCACTTACCTGGACTCCAGGCTCCCGCCTCACCCCAAGTACCCCGATGGCAAAACCTTCACCTCCCAGCACTTCATCCAGACTCCAGATAAACCAGGTATGGGCTGTTCTGCAGCTGCTCTTTTCCTCTGGGCCCACAGCAGCTCCTCTGAAACCTGTGGTTTTAATTAATTTTGAATTCAGACACTTCGAACGAAAACGTGTTCTGCATCTACCAGAGCAGCATCAACCCTCCCCACTACGAGCTGATCTACGAGTGCCACGTCTACAGCCTGCCCAAGGTACAGGGCTCTGCTCTCCTCCTGCTCTCAGGGATCTCTTCAGGGCTGCTTTGGGCTCTTTTTAAATCCTAGGCACATTTCTGTCCGTTTACACTGAGGCTGGTCCAGCTTGGTCCTTGCCCAGCACGTGGTGCTTACTCTGCTGCTGAATTCTACCTGTGGTGTCTGTTTAGGAGATAGACTCTTATCAATTCCTGCCAATTTATTGTAAAACCCCAGATCACAATCCCTGGTGGGTGGTGTCACCCCTTGAGGCCAGGGCAAATTCTGACGGGAAGTTCCAAAGTAGGAAAATTCTGCAATTTTGAGGTGTTTTGATTTCTAAATCCTTGTGTCTCTCTGTGGCTCCAGGGCAGGAACAACATGTTCCACACCTTGCTGATGTTCCTGTACATCATAAAGACGAAGGAATCTGGGATGCTGGGGTAGGTATCCCATGGGAACAAGATGGGAATGGTGTCAGACCAACACCACCACGTGGGGTGATAATTCATGGTGCTACAATTGAACAAACAGCAGCTTTTAAATGGCAATGGCTGATTGTGATCCCTTTGGTTTTGCAGGCGTGTGAACCTGGGTTTGTCAGGAGTCAACGTCCTGTGGATCTTTGGGGAATAGTGGGACACAGCTCTGAGGGACCAGCTTGGACTGAAACTGGGGTTTGCTACAGCCAGGACCATTAAAGCTCAGCTTTGAGCACAGAGGGAGGAAGTGCCTGTGATTCCCTGTGGATTTTGTCAAGGCATTGCACAGAATGTTTCACTGGGGGAATCAGCTCTGGGCAGGAGCTCTCCTTCCTGCTCCTCACCCCAACCAGTCCTGTTAAACTGAGCTTCACTGATCTCAGACTAAACTAAACTAAACTAAACTGAACCAGACCTTTGAAGGTGCAGCTGGAACAGCCTCCCCAAGGCTGTGAGCACTTGGAGGGATAAAACAACTTGGACAACTTAAGGATCCAAGAAATTCCAAGTCTGGAAGCTCATACTCAGTTTTGCTTCATTTTATTCTGCATGATAAAAACCCATTATTTTTATCCCTGATTATTGGTATAATTGTGATTTCTGACCCCTCAAGATCTTCCTGCAGCTGAAAAGGAAAGACTAAACCATGTTTGTCTTGCTGAGTTCAGCGAATAAGAATTTTATTTCTAATTTTTATTTTCATTGTTTTGTACAAAACCAGTGTGGCCTCTGCTCTTAGGGGGCCTTGAGAGCTCTGAACTCCCTGGGTACCTTCACTGCCACCAACTCTCACCTGCCTTTGCTTTTGAATTGAATTTTCCTTCAGCTTTTTTCACTAATCACCACCTAATGGGGGAGCTTTATGCACCTTGGTGGGAATCCAGGCCCTACACGCCCACAGGTTTTTGGGAATGTACCTTTTTTGGTAAAAGCACTTGGATTTGCTTCAAAGGAAGGATCAGTCAATATTTGTCATTTCTCTAAGGGGCAGGGGAGACTCTGTTGTAAACTCTGGTAAATGAGTACTTTGGAGGTGTATATAGGACCATAAACACATGGAATCATTGTACTGTACTTTTTACTGAGGGGAGGGAAGGAGGAGGTTTTGGAACTTCGCTGGTTTTTGGTGTGAACTGATTGATTTTGGGGACTCTGTCTCTCTTCCCTGGGGGGCCTGGGTTTTTCCAAGAACTGGTACCAAAATGGCTCATTTGGTTCTTGTATTAAATGAGTTTGGTTTATCAAACACTTGTTGGGTTTTTCTTGTGTTCAGCATGGCCACATCCATCCATGTACCACAGAGGAATGCTCAAGGACCAGTTTAGCTGGGTTTTACCCCAAAACTCTCCCCTCCAAGGACAGCACAGCCCCATGAGCTCTGTTAGGGTCACATTCTAAAAACCTGAAGGGCACAAATTCCTTCTTTCACCAAAAAGTGGGGATCCTCAGGAAGAGCCCATCCCATAGGGCACCCTTGGCTGCCCTGGGCTCTGCAGCCCCAGGACCCTGTAGGGTTTTGGGGTACCCAGAACCCCACATCCCTCTGTGCTCCCAGGATCCTGCACAGCCTCTTCCCACACAGCCCCCACTTGGATTCTTTTGCACCCCAAAGGGTGACGGAGCCCAGTCCCCCTGTACCCCAAAGGGTGACACAGCCCAGTCCCCCTGTACCCCAAAGGGTGATAGAGCCCAGTCCCCCTGTACCCCAAAGGGTCACAGAGCCCAGTCCCCCTGTACCCCAAAGGGTCACAGAGCCCAGTCCCCCTGTACCCCAAAGGGTGACAGAGCCCAGTCCCCCTGCACCCCAAAGGGTGACAGAGCCCAGTCCCCCTGCACCCCAAAGGGTGACACAGCCCAGTCCCTCTGTACCCCAAAGGGTGACAGAGCCCAGTCCCCCTGCACCCCAATACTCTGCTTCATGTCCCTCGGTTCCTGTGCACGCCAATCCATGACACCCCTCAGCCCCTGTGCACCCCACTGTGTCACATACCCCAAAAGATCACATCCCTGAGTCCGTGTGCACCCCACTGCATCATACACCCCAACAGATCACAGCCCTCAGTCCCTGTGCACCCCAATGGATCACACACCCCAGTCTTTGTGCACCCCAATACTTGGTGGACTCTGCTCTCTGTAAACCCCAGTACATCACAAGCCCCACTCTCTGTGCACCCCAATATATCCCACACCCCAACCAGTCCCTGTGCCTCCTAATTCCCATCCACCCTGCTCCCTGTGCACCCCAGCCCATCACACACCCCAGCAGATCACACCCCTCAGTCCCTGTGCACCCCAACACAGTGTGCACCCCAACAGATCACACCCCTCAGTCCCTGTGCACCCCAACACACTGTGCACCCCAACAGATCACACCCCTCAGTCCCTGTGCACCCCAACACAGTGTGCACCCCAACAGATCACACCTCTCAGTCCCTGTGCACCCCAATACACCGTGCACCCCAATAGATCACACACCCCAGTCCCTGTGCACCCCAATACAGTGTGCACCCCAATAGATCACACATACCAGTCTTTGTGCACCCCAATACAGCGTGCATCCCAATAGATCACACACCCCAGTCCCTGTGCACCCCAATACCTGGTGCACTGTGTTCCCTGTACACCCCAATACATCACAAGCCCCACTCTCTGTGCACCCCACACCCCAGTCAGTCCCTGTGCCCCTAATTCCCATCCACCCTGCCCCCTGTGCACCCCAGCCCATCACGCACCCCAAAGCGCTCTGCACTCCAGCACAGCCCCCAGCCTCCTGTGTGCCCCAGCCCTGGTGCCCCCTGACACCCTGTGCACCCCAAATTCATTGTGCATCCCATTCCTGCTCACCTTCTGTACCCCAGCCCCTGCTCCCCGTGCACCCCCTCCTTCTGTACCCCAACACTGCACAGCCCCTGCTCCCCATGCACCCCAACACTGCACAGCCCCTGCTTCCCATGCACCCCAACACTGCACAGTCCCTGCTCTTTCTGCACCCCAACACTGCACAGCCCCTGCTCCCCGTGCACCCCAACACTGCACAGCCCCTGCTCCCCGTGCACCCCAATACATGGCAGACCCCTGTTCCTGCAGGCCCTAACTCTGCACCCCACATTTCCGTGTACCCCAACACTGCACACCCCAGATCTTGTTCATTCTGACCCCTGGGCACACCCCATACACCGTGCACCCCAATTCCCGGGCACCCCGATATACCACGCACCCCATATCCCTGTGGCCCCTGGTCCCCCTGCACCCCAATATCTGCACCCTCTCACCTGTGTATCCCCATATACCGCGCACCCCTCTCTCTCCGCACCCCAAAACACCGCACGCACACCCCGCTATTCCACGGACTCTGCTCTCTCTGCGCCCCGTTACACCGCGCACCCCTCTCTCTCTGCACCCCAAAATACCGCGCACTCCTCTCTCCCTGCACCCCAAAATACCGCACACCCCTCTCTGCACCCCAAACACCGCGCACCCCGCTTTCTCTGCACCCCGTTATTCCACGGATCCCGCTCTCTGCACGCCGCTCTCTCTGCACCCCGTTATTCCACGCACCCCGCCCTCTCTGCACCCCGTTATTCCACGGACCCCGCTCTCTCTGCACCCCGCTCTCTCTGCACCCCGTTATTCCACGGACCCCGCCCTCTCTGCACCCCGTTATTCCACGGACCCCGCTCTCTCTGCACCCCGTTATTCCACGCACCACGCTCTCTCTCTGCACCCCGCTCTCTCTGCACCCCGTTATTCCACGCACCGCGGTCCCTGCGCCTCTCGATCCCTGCGCCCCCCAGCCCACCCGCTCACGCCGCTCCCCGTTCCGGCCCCGTTACCGGGCGCATCCCCCCCCGCGCCGGGGGCGGCCCGGCCCCTCCCGCCGGGGCGGGGGCGGCTCCCGGGGGCGCGCATGTCCGGCCCCGCCCGTTAAATTCCGGCGGGCCGGGCCGGGCCGGGACCACCTGCGCTGCACCTGCGGCTCTCGCCATGGCCGCTGACATCGAGCCCGGCCGCCGCCAGCGCCGCTGCTGCGCGCCGGACACGCCCGGTGAGCTGAGAGCGGGTGGGGACCAGAGGGGCTCCCCCATCCCATGTGGGCCACACCTCTCCCAAGCCACACACCGGGCACCGAGCGGGATTTCCCGCCATGTACCGGGCACTGGTGCGGTCCCCCCTCCTGAGCATCCCTGGGTACCGCTCTGTGTCCCCGCTGCGGGGTTTGGGGACCGGGCACTCGGCCGTGCTGAGCCCGGGCAGGGGGTGGGGATGTGGCCCCAGGGTGACTCCAGCAGCTCCCGCAGATGCTCCCAAGGTCCCGGATTCCCGCGGTGACAGCGACGGTCCCCGCCGGGGCTCCCTCTGCGACCGGCACTGCGCTGCCATCAACAACGTGCAGGGCGACCTGGGGGAGCTGGGCTGCCACCTGCACCGGCCCCGGGTCCCCCCAGGTAGGCCGGCGGTGGGATGGGCTGGGGTGGGGCTCCGGGGGGTCCCACAGCCGCCGTGACACCCCCCGTGTGTCACCCACAGCCACGTCCACCCCGTCCTGCTGCCAGCAGCACTCGGAGGAGGTGTGCGAGAGCTGCGTGGTGAAAACCACCCTGACGGCTGAGAACGCTGTGGAGGCCAACAAGCTCTCCAACAACTACAAGGTGGGTGGGGGCACCCATGGCTGCTCCTGGACAGCTGTGATGGGGTTTAATTTCCTTCCTCTTCACTCATCCCCAAAAAAACCTCCTCTCTCTGCAGTTTGGCTTCAAGAAATGGAAGAGCCACGTGACAGCGCGGCCCTGGGAGGACCGGTCAGAGATTGTCAAGGAGCTCTACTCAGACCTCAACATCGTCCGAGGCTCTGGAGGTGGGTGGCCCTGGGGACACCCCAGTGTGGATTTGGACAGCTGCAGGTGACAATGGTCCCACCTGCAGGTGCCTTCCCTCCTGCAGGGTCCACGCTGACGTGTGGGAATGTCCTTTACCTGCTGCTCTTTGGCTGGTGGCTCTCGCTCCTCTACGTCCTCGTGGCTGCTGTGATGTTCATCACCATCATGGGGGCTCCTTATGGTGAGTTCCAAATTCGGGACCCCCATGTGAGGGCTGGATGAGCTCAGAACTGCACCGATGGCTGGTGGGGTCTCCTGGGTCCCTTCATGGAATGTCCCTGGAGGTGGAAGGGACACTGATGGTTGTGTCCCCGCAGGGAGGCTCTGCTGGGACCTGGCCGGGTATTTCCTCTGGCCCTTTGGCAAAGTGATCCAGAGAGTGGAGGTAAGGGTGCCTTGGGAGCCCCTGGGGGGGTCTTGGGGTGCCCTGTGCACACCCTGACATCCCCCTTTTCCCAGGTGCCCAAATCCCATCAGGCGTGTGAGGCCGGCGTGGGGGAGAGCTCAGCCCTGCTCGGGGGTCCCACGGCGCTCCGCTGGCGCCCACGGTGCTGGGTGAGCACCGGATACTGGGTGAGCCCCTTGCTGCCCCCAGTGCTATCACCCCTGGAGCCCCCAGCGTGGTGGGCGAGGTGCCCGTGGGCCCCTTCCCTCCCCTGGGTCAGTGGTTTGGGGTCAGTGCCTGAAGGTGCCTCCTGTTCACAGCGCCGTGCCAGCACCGCGGTGTGGCTGTGCCTGGGATACCCAGCGCTGGCCCTGGCCCACGGGCTCGTGTGTGTCACCGCCTGGCTCCTCATCGTCCTCATCCCCGTGGCCAAGCTGAGCGCCCGCGCCGCCTCCCGCGTGCTGCTGCTGCCCCCGGAGCGCGTGCTCATCCGGTGCCTGAGGATGGTGAGTGACTCTGGCCAGGGCCCCACACTCTGCTCTGGGGGGATTTGGGGCTGGGGGTGACCCTGCTGTCCCTCTGCAGACAGAGGTGCCTCTGGAGGGAGAGGTGATTCTCTGCTGCTACCGCGCTGCCAACCCCTACTACTACAAGTACGCTGTGGATGGCATCAACGTCTTTGCTGTCAGTATCCTTCCGGGAGCTGCAGTGGGACGGGTGGGGAGCGGCCCCAAATCCACCCCCTCTGCTGTGTCCTTGACTGGCTGTCCCAGACCTGCTGCCCCTGGTGCTGGTGACGCTGGTGCTGGGCTACGTGGACAGCCCCAACCACCTGACGGGCTCCGCCGTCAAGTTCACCTTGGCCCTGCTCTCCATCATGCCCCTCTCCTACTACATCGGCATGGCCATCGCCAGGTGAGAGGTGACACGGGACGCTTGGTGGCCAAGTGGGGACACTCCAGCCCTGCTGTGACACCCTTTTGCTCCTCTGCAGCATCTCAGCCCAGAGCAATTTCGCGGTGGGGGCGGTGGTGAACGCCACGTTCGGCTCCATCACCGAGCTCACCTTCTACATCACCGCCCTCATCAAGGGCTCGCGCGAGGGCAATCGCTGCTACGCCGAGGTGGTGAAGTCAGCGCTGACAGGGACACTGGTGGGCTGCGTCCTCTTTGTGCCGGTGAGACGGGTGGCACTGGGGGCTGGGAGGGTGCTGTAAGCAAAGCACTGATGGGGATTTTTGGGGGGTTTTTTCCGTCCCCAAGGGTCTGTGCATGGTGATCGGGGGCATCCGGCACCAGGAGCAGCGGTTCAACAGCCGCTCTGCGGGCGTCAGCTCGGCCCTGCTCTTCCTCTCCGTGGGAGGTGAGTTGGGGACAGGGCTGTCCCCAGGTCTGGGGGGTCCCACCAGGGTGGGTGCCTGCTCCATGTGCTGTCCCTGCAGGTGTCTTTGCCCCGACGCTCTTCTCCAAGGTCTACGGGAAGCTGGTCTGTGGCGAGTGCCACAACGTCACCCAGAACCCGCTGGGCCACTACCTCTGCCACAACTGTCACTTTGACCTGGTGAGTGGGGACCTGGACCCCCAAGAGGGGGAGTTTGGGGTCAGGGATGCTCTGAGCCCCCCTGGCTCTTGTGCTGGGTGGTGGCAGCGGGGCTGTCCCTTGTCCCCTGCACCCCTGTTGACAGGTGCTCTCTCTGCAGATGGACAACAATGGCACCCTCTACTACAGCCATGTTCAGTGAGTGTCCGTGCAGTGGGGACAGAGCTGTCCCCACACTGGGGTGGCACCTCCTGGGTTTGGTCATGTTCCTGCATCCCTCCCAGGGCCCCTCTCCACCCCAGTGATCCAGCCCCCCATTTCCTCATCCCCAGGGGAAGTCCCCTGGGGTGTCCATGCCAGACCCTGGTGGCACTGACAGTGTCACCTGTGTCCCACAGACCCCTGGTGTACACGGTGTCCATCCTGCTCCCTGCTGCCTACCTCATCGGGCTCTTCTTCACCCTCAAAACCCACACACACATCTACGACATCCACATCAGCGACTGTCACAGTGAGTGTCCCCAAGCGTCTTGGCTGCAGGGCCGGCTCTCGTCACTGCTCTGCAGTGTCCCACACATCTCTGCTCTCTCCCCAGTGCCTGGCCACCACCACAGTGCCGTGGTGCACTGGTCCCGCTGGCGGGCCCTGGTCATCCTCCTGCTCTCCACCCTCTGCATGTCGGCCTGTGCTGACCTGGCCACGGAGCACATCAGCCCCATCCTCACCAACTCCACCATCTCACAGGTGAGCTGCCTCTGGCTGGCCCCGAGGACCAAGATGTGCCCTCCAGGGAGGGGGACCTGCCCTGGATGCAGTTGGAGCCCCAAAAGCAGTGGGGGAAGGTGCTGAGATGCTCTGCACAGTTGGCCAGGATGTGGTCAGGCTGATGTCACCTCTTCCCTGCAGTACTTCATCGGTGTCACCGTGCTGGCAATGGTGCCTGAGCTGCCAGAGATTGTCAATGGCATCCAGTTTGCCCTGCAGAACAATCTGAGCTTGAGGTGAGATGGCTCCAAGGATGAGTTTTGGGGTGGTTCCTGTGCCTTGTCCCAATCCCATTGCTTTGGTGTCCATGATGAGCTGCCCAGCCACTGCTGGGTCAGTCTGTGTCAGCTTGTCCTCAAGGAGATGAGTCACCCAAAAAGTGGTGTCAGAACTGGGATGGGCTCTGTGGTTTGGGATTTTCTCACCCAGACACAGCCCCTAAGTTGTCCTTCCTCCTCAGCATCGAGATTGGGAACTGCATCGCAGTGCAGGTCTGCATGCTCCAGATCCCCATCCTGGTGCTCTTCACCATCTTCTACGTGAGTAACGCCAGGCCAGCCCTGGGGGACTGTCCCACGGTGTCCATGGGACATGGAAAGGACACAGCTGCCCTTGCCAGTGTCTCCTCTCTGCTCAGTGCAAGTGGGGTCAGATGTCTCCTGGTGCTGTCCCCACCCTGGGGACGTGTGGCAGAGGGGGTTTAGGGGGTGACCACACGTCCCCAGACAGAGTCAGTGCGGGGTTGTCCTGGTTGACCATAAACCCCAAATCCTCGTCCTCGCAGCCGACCAACTTCACGCTGGTCTTCAGCGACCTCCATGTCTACGCCAGCATGTTCAGCGTGGTGCTCATGAACTACATCTTCATGGATGGCAAATGTGACTATTTCCAAGGTGAGCACCTCCCACAGGGCTGCTCTGGGGCTTGGAGCACCCCTGTATTCCCTGGGATGTGGCATGGGGGGCTCCTGGCTCCAGCCCTGGGCTCTTCTGCTTTTTGGGGCTCTTGGCGTGTGGTGACCTGAGCGATCCTGGGGTCTTGGTTGACCAGCTTGGAGCTGTTCCCCTGCAGCAGCTCCAAGGGGATCCACTCCCATTTCCCCCTTTAAACTCCTTTAAAGGTTTTAAACTCCCTTTTAATGGACATTTTGTAGAGAACCATGGAAGCCCTCTACAGGGGGCTAATCCAGACCCCTCCAGGTCTAAACCCATGTCCCTCCTTGCTCCAGGGAGTAACTCCCTCCACCCCTGTCTGTCTGCCCAGGCACGGTGCTGGTGATGGTTTACTTCATCCTGCTGGCCGTGTATTTCTTCGCCCCATCGCCCAGCGGCTGCTGAGCTTTGGATTCTGTGTCTCCAAGCCCCTCGTTGGGATCAGCACCCATCAGGACCTTTTCCAGTGTCTCAGGGACCCGGCCGGGCTGGCTCCGGTCTGGAAGCGCCGTTTCCCGAAGCTGCTGCTGCTCAGCTGCCCTGTGGCCCTCAGGGATGGCAAGGGTGGTGGCAATGGGATGGCTCCCAAAATGAGGAGCCTCGAAGGCAGAGCACGTCACACGGGCATCTGCAGGCCCTGCTGGAGTGGCTGAAGGAAAACTGTCCTTAAGAGGAGGGTCTGGAAGGGATTTCTGTGTCTCGAGGACAGACCCCTCCCTGGGGCTGTGCTGCACTGGGAGGAGGTGCCTGAGAAGTCCCTCATCCTCCCAGGCCTGCCAGGGGCCTGGGAATCGCACACGGGATGTTTGATGGCACCAGAAATGCACCCAAAGGTATTTTCAGCTGTTTTGTCATTAAAGCACTTTTGTACAAATCAGAAACAAGTTTGTTTCTCCTTAAATGGGCCTCAGGCACCAGCCTGGGCCCTGTGTGGCCACCATTCCCTGTCCTCTGTCACCTCACCCCAGGGACAGAGCCAGCAGGGGTGGCTGTGGGCTCCAGCTTTCTCCATGACCCTCCCAAAGCTCCAGCTCATCCCCAGCCTGGTCTTCTCTGATTGCCTTTGGTCCTCCTGGCTTTGAGGGCTGTCCCAGACTCCTGAGAAGGTTCAGGGCTGCTCCTGGTGTTGTCCATAGGGTGTGACAGGCTGGGGACATCTCCCTCCACGCAGGGAAATGCTGGTGGAGGAGGTGAGAGGACAAAGTTGGGGCTTGGATATGTTTATTATCTTTAAAACAAAAACAATCCCAAAGCAAAACACTGACAGACCCACGAACACAGGCAAGGGGGCTCTGGTGCCTCTTCCCTCTCCTGTTCGTTCAGCATGAAAGCCAGGGAGTGCTGTCACAGCAGGGCTGGACTGTGCCAGGATGGACAGCCCTGAGTGAGGCAGGAAGCAGCCTGGGCTGCCCTCCTCTGCAGGGCAGGCAGCAGCTCGTTAGTGATTCATGAAGCTGCTTTATTAAGCCTTTTGTCTTCCTAGGGAGGCATCAGCAGGGCCAGTCCTGCTGTCCCTAGCCTGGGACATTTGGGGCATTGCCAGGTGAGTGGCTGGAGCTTCTGATGGCAGGACATGGAGAAGGGATGGGAGAGCAGGAGCTGTAGGAGAACCTGCTCAGGAATTCTGCTCTGAGCTGGCCTTCCCTGCCTCCTCCCGTCCTGTCCCCATCCCAGGCAGCACTGTGGATGCTTCTACCCCTCTCCAGCAGTTGCTGCAGGTGCTGGATCCTCTCCCTCTCCTTAGGGAACTTTAATTAAAGCTTTTAACCACAGGCAGTAGCCCAGCAGCAATTAAAGCCCCCCTCAGCAGGAGCTGTGAGCTCAGTGCTTAAACCAGGTCATTTTTTCAGGAAGAGCAGCCCCCAAAGATCTGCTGTCCCTCCTGCAGCAGCCAGTGGAGGCTATGGAATGGGAAAGATCCCTGGAAAATCCATCCGTGGGTGGTGCTTGTACAGCTTTTATCAGCAAAAGAGAACTCCTTGGACCTTCCTTTGTGGTTTTCTTGGTGATGCTTTCCCAGCTGCTGGGGCTGGAGGGATCCACAGGGATCAAGTCCAGCTCCTGGCCCTGCCCAGGACACCCCAACAATCCCCCCTGGCTCTGAGAGCATTGTCCAAATGCTCCAGGAGTTCTGGCAGCCTCGGGGCTGTGCCCATTCCCTGGGGAGCCTGGGCAGAGCAGGACAATCCTGGCCTGTCCCTCCTGGCTCCAGGGCACTGCTGTCCCACCGGCCAGGGCCCCCAGGTCCCTTTCCCCAGCCTGTCCTGGATGCACTTGGCTGAGTCTGAAGATTCCATCTCCTGGCTTTCCAGGATCATCCAGGTGGGTTGTGCTGTTGGAACAGGAGATCAGGGGGGCCAAGCAGGATTTCCCTCTCCTGAGGCCGTGCTGGCTGTCACCCATGGCCGTGCTGGCTGTCACCCATGGCCGTGCTGGCTGTCACCCATGGCCGTGCTGTCCACCTGAGGTTTTTCAGTATTTCCCAGAATCATCTTTTCCAGGGTTTTACCAGGCACTGAAGTGAGACTGACAGCCCTGTGGTTTCCACAGTCATCCCTTGAAAACTGGGACCAGCTTCCAGCCAGCTGAGACCTCTCCAGAGTCCCAAGACTGCTCCAACAACATCATCGACAGAGGCTTTGTGACAACCTCAGAGAAAGCTCCAGAGGTTTCCAGAGGAAGGACAACCTAAGGAATGTGCTTGCTCAGAGATCTTGGATGGCTCCAGGATCCCCCTGGGGGTGAGGGCAGATGCTCTTGAAAGCAGCTGAGAGAAAAACCAGCACAGGGATGGCCAGGCTGCTCCAGGACAAAGGTCCCACAAGGCAAAGATGAAGTGTGGGTATTCAGCCTCAGTTTGGGATGGAAGAAGGAGCTGGAGAAATGGTCCTGCAGGTCACTGCAAGCCAGGGCAGCAGAGCAGGGAACCCTCCCCAGCCACAGCTGCCAGCAGGGTCTGGATTCAGCAGCCAGGGAGGCTGGGAAGGGGTTGAGATGCACAGTTCCTGTGAGGGTGCAATGCAGGGGATGGAGACAGCAGAGCTCCAAGCAGCTCCCACCAGTTCCTGTGGTCCAAGCACCTGAGAAAGCCTCAGCTGTGAGGTCCAGACTTTTGTTTTCTGAGCCTTGGGGGGAAAAAAAGCAGCAACTGAAGCTGGAGGAAGAGGAAAATCTGTTCTCAAGACCAGGGGAAGCTTAATTTTGGGACAAGGGGCGAGTTCCCTTCGTGGAGGGCAGTGACTCCAGCAGGCAGCACCTTTGGATTAACAACATGAAGACAATGCTATGGTTTATTTAAACATAAATGCCATTTCTTAAAAAGAAACTAAAACCTCAGAGTGTAACCTCTGCCTTTGATGAAGAGGAAAGCATTGGGAAAAGCTGATTTTAAAAACAAAAGGCACTTAAAAATGGGCTCCAACTGAAAAGGATTTTGCACAAACCTCATGCCTGGAGCTGTTCAGAGTTCAGTGGCCACTTAAACAAATGCAGTGTAGAGAGCACAAGAGGACCAGAGGCACCCCTTCCTGTGCAGGGACAATCCCTGTCCCCAGAAGGAGGGACAGTTGTTCCCTCTCCCTTTTTTGGATGCTGTATTTCCTGGGCTGAGCGATCCACAAAGCCACTCCCCAAACCAGCTTTAAATCACATCTCCCACCCTCAGGGCAACGTGAAACAAGAAGAAAAAGGCCAATTTTTGGCATGTGTGGGAGGAAGGAAAACCAAAAGCTGGGAGATGCTGAGAACCATGGCTTGGCTGAGCAGGTTCCAAGAGCTCTGAAATCTACAGGGTAAGTCCTTGCTGGAGCTCGTTGTGGGTGCAAAGCGAGCCAAAAAGGTTCAAAAAGCCTCAGGAAAAGCTTTTCCCTCCCCACCCCCAGTAAACTACACAGTAGTCCCTTAAGTGGCAACCTTTTCCCAGTCTTCCAAGCAAACCTTTCGCTGTGAAAAGGGGAGGACACAGACACTGCACCGGGGGAGCTGCAGGCCCAGCTGGGCTCGCGGCCCGGGTGACGTTCCAGCCGTCTGCGGGGGCTCGGGGTGGGAGCATGCCCAGGGAACATGCAGGGCTGGGGGAACGGGCTGGCTTTGGACAGGGGCTCAGCTGGCTGCCAGGGAGGGGGCAGCCACAGCCAAAGAGCAGCCTGGTGCTCGTTCTGCATCGTGTCCCTCGCTGGATGCCATGGTGGGAGCACCAAGGTGAAGGTGCCACGTTGAGCACGGGCTCGGACATCCAGTAACTCATTAAGCTCCCCAATTAACTGCAAGCGTGCGCTGATGACAGGTTGCTGGTTGGCTGCTTAGTCTCAGAAAATACTTTTGGATTAATGGTGTAACTTAAGAGCTCCATAAATAAAAAGGGGACTTTCTCTTTTTTCCAATGACTAAAAGTAACCATGTCTGGAAAGGCATTGATGTATTTGCTGAGTAAGGCCTTGAGCAGGTTCCTCCATGTTCTTAGCAAGACCATCTGTGGAATCCATAAATAGGGGGTGGGAGGGGGAATTCTTCAACGTGGTGAGTCTTGGACAGGAGTGGGAGATTGCTCATTTTAGTCGCTCAACGAGTCCCTGCGTCAGTCCAAGGTGCAAAAGCTGGGATCTGGAGAGAGTTGCTAGGTGAGGGAAACATTCCAGGAGCTTCTCCCAGCACAGTTCCAGCAGGCTGGGCACCACCAGCCACATTTTGAACAGGGAGCCAGTCCGTTTGTTTTCGTGGATGTTGACCACCCCTCCGTGGATGTACATGCAGCCAGCCTGGGTGGGAAAGGGGGACAGGAGTTACAGAGGCAGGAAAAGCAGGAATGGGCTTCATTCCCACCTCCCAGCCTTCAGCAGGGCTGTCCCTGCCTCTGCCACTCGCTCTGGGATCCTCTGGGTCAAGGGAGGAATCGCTGCTGGAGGGGCCCTGTCTCATCCTAAACCACTTATCCACCACCCTGAGTGCTTTGCTCTGAGGTTGAGGTGACTTTTATCCCAAGAAATCCATTTTAGGAGTGTGGCAAACTGTTCATACAGTAGTACAGAGCCATACTCATGTTCCAGCTCAAAAGAATGTATTTTTAAACTCCACCCACCTCACACAGACATCCTGCATTCCCTTGGCTCAGCACAACCCTGCTCCAGGGATGACAGGAACACAGAGAGATGGGCAAAACTCAGCTGCTGAGTGGTTTGTTTTTTTTTTTTTCCACAGGCTGGCAAAGAAAGGGCATTCCAGCTGTCCAGGCAGTCACTGAGCTGCCTGGGAAACACCTTTATCAGACTTCCCAGGAAAAGCTGCTTTTATAACATTCCCCAAATGCAGTGACACCAAGGAATGTGATCTCTGCCCTGAGGAGCTGAGGGAGGTGAAGGTACAGCCAAAGGCACTTCTTGCTGCCTGGTAATTATGAATTCCAGGTCTCCAGACTTCTACTTAAGGCCAAAAGCTCTGGCAATACCAACATTCCTTAGTGGCTTCCAAAGGGTTGGAAACAGCCTCATCCAATCCTTCACCTCAGGCTGTTCTCAGTAGGATAAAATCACTTTACTCAGGGAGTATTTGTGCTTTTTTTTTTTTCTCCTTTTACAAGCAGGAACTGCTGTTCCCACACTGACTTTAAAAGCTCAAATTCTGCATCATTTCTTTCAGAAAGCAAAATGCACAGTGTGGCTCCACTCTTCAAAGAGCAGCAGGAAGAAGAGCCTCCCAAAAGCTGCTGCATGCAGTGGAGGTCACTTCCTTGGGAATCTCAGCTCTATCTGCAGCCCTCAGCAAGATAAGAGTGCTTGGAGGAACAAAAGGAGTCACTTACTGGGGTGACAGCAGCACAGTGGAAGTACACAGGCTCTGGCATGGCAGCTGGGAGCTTGACCCACTGGAAAGTTTGGAGGTTGAGCTTCCAAACGTCTCCCAGAATCACCTCTCCGTTGTAGCCCCCGCACACGAACACTTCTGCAAGAGAGGGGATGTGGGGGGGAGCTGCCAGACCAGCCCTGCAGGAACCAGGGACACGCTGGGAGAGAGAGCTCAGGGATCCCTCCCCACACAGCTTTGGGATCAGAAACTGTTTCAGCTCAACAAAGACTCCCAGGACCTCCCAGATCAGGCCCACCACAAAGCAGAGGCCACCTAAAGATTCCCAGACTGACTTGGGTGGAAGGGACCTCAAAGCCCATCCAGTTCCAGCCTGATGGGCAGGGCCACCTCCCAGTGTCCCAGGCTGCTCCAGCCCCAGTGTCCAGCCTGGCCTTGGGCACTGCCAGGGATGCAGGGGCAGCCCCAGCTGCTCTGGCAATCCCAGCCCAGCCAGGAATTCCTCATTGCCAAGATCCCATCCCTGGCTGCCCTCTGGCACTGGGAGCCATTCCCTGGGTGCTGTCCCTGCAGGCCTTGGCCCCAGTCCCTCTGCAGCTCTCCTGGAGCCCCTTCAGGCCCTGCCAGGGGCTCTGAGCTCTCCCTGGATCCTCCTCCTCTCCAGGGGAGCACCCCCAGCTCTCCCAGCCTGGATCCCTGGGAACTGAGGGTCTCCAGCCCTGCAGCAGCTCCATGGGTTCCTCTGGGCTCTCTCCAGCAGCTCCAGGTGCTGCTGCTGTGTCCCCAGGGCTGGGGCAGCTCTGCAGGTGGGGTCTCACCTGAGAAGGGCAGAATCCCCCCTGCCCTGCTGCCCACACTGGGGTCAGGATGGATTTCTGCCTCATGTCCCCCTTCCCAGCCTGCCCATGAGCCCCAGCCCCCCATGGCAGCCTCAGGGCTGGATGCCACTGCAGGCAGGGGAGCATTCCCTCTCCTCATAGCCCAGACACCTGGGCTTGATCAGATTCCAGGGATTTTGAACCCCCAGGGAGCAGCCCCAGCTCCCAGCCCTGTTTGCTCCCAGCTTTGCCCAAGTTCTCAGCTCAGGGGTGGCCAAATCCTGGTGGGCTGGAAGCATCTCCCAGCTCCTTACTTTTATTGGCACAATCAACACTCCTAGGAAATACAATCCAGCTTTTCCCTCCACCCTTCAACAGAGAGCATTCAGCCACTGACCTGAAGGGTTTGGAAAAGAGGGACCAAAATTGTAACTGGCTTTTCAGTGCAGAAGAAGGAATGGTGCTAAATGGGCAGCTTCAAGCCTGTTAGTGAGGAAAAAATCCTCTTCCAGAAAAGCCACGTGGTCCCTGCGGTTCTCTCCAAGCCTCCCCTGTTTGGCTGTACAAGATACACCAATTTTCCAGAGGTAAATCTTACCATTTTTAATCTGCACACAGCTGTGGCATCTTCTGGCTGCTGGGAAACCTGGGGAGAATAATTTTGAAAATATGTATCAGCAATAATTGCTTTAAAGTGCTTGTGCAAGTGGTGATTTTGTCTCAACATTTAATAATGGAGTTTCATTGTTAAGAGGTTTTACTTTCCTGCTATCCCAGGTATAAAAGGTGCAATTTTAAGCAGCTGTTTCAGGTTTGAGTCCTAATTCCTCTCTGGGGAAGGAAGAAAAATGCTGGAATTTTGTTCCCCAGAGTCTCAAATCTGGCTTGGTGAAAAGCAGCTGTGAGACTCCAGGGACAGCCCAGGGCCTCAAAGGGAGCAGGGATGATCTGGATCCTCTGGGAGCAGATCCAGGCACTGCCACCTTTCACAGGCAGGGAGAGAGGGGAGCCAGAGTGCCAGACTCCCCTGGATGGGTCCATCCTCAGTGCTGCAGCACAAGCAGGATCTCAAATCCAGCATAAAGCCACAAGCTGAACATATTGAACAAGAAAACTGCACCCTCAAGCACTGTGGCCACTCTGGCTCACAGGGAAATGAAGGAAATCCCAGGCTCACCGACTTTCTCGTGAGGCTTCGTGGTGATCTCCTCCCAGGTGTTGGTTTCCAGGTTGTAGGCGTGGATCTGGGGGCAAGAACAGGAGCCATGAGATCTTCCAGGGTGATGCAGCCACAGGCTCTGACCCACCAGAAATAAATCCCTTTTTTCCATTAAGTGGCAAACCCAAAAATAGCTGATCCCAGCCAGTGACTAAGCAGGTCTAAAATCACCTTTCAAGCTCCATCCCAGCTTTGCTATTTCAGCCCTACAGCTGAAAAAAAGAAAAGAATATTGCTTTTGAAAAGAGCTGGACCAATTAAAATCCACACCCTCGAGCTCTCAGAAGGATTTAGAAATACCTTTCTCCTGCTGCACACAGGGAGAAAAATGGGACAATGGAGAGATGAAATGTCATATGAAGTGCTGCAGACTCCACTTTTTTGGAAGCAGAGCACTATTTAAAGTGACCACAGATTCATCACTAAGACATTCTGTGGCAAATCCAGGTTTTACAGAAATAGGAGAACAATCTGCTCCCAATTATTTTTTTTTTAATTTTTTTTTTTTACCAGGCTCTCCAGGCACAGCCAGATGAAGAGGCTGTGCTGGTATGTATGGAAAACCTCCTGTCCAGGGTTCCAAATGCCTCACCTTATCCAAGGAATAAGCTGTCCAGGAAGTTCCACCTCCCAGGATATAAATCCTTTGACCGTCATGAGCAATTTCATGTCTGTACCTGAAGGTGCAGAGCAGCACAATTAGCAACAACAGAAACCCTCCTGGAAATCACCATCAAACTCCAGGATCTGAGCAGAAATCCCAAGCCTGGCTCTGCTGCATCAGCCCCTCAGGCTGGGAGCATGCAGGAGATGTGGGAGTTTTCCTGAGCCCTCCAAGCAGCAGCCCAGAGGTCTGAAAGGCATTTTCTGATTGCAGAGTAATTATTAAATGATTAAGTGGAAGGATTAGTGAATATCAGGATTCATCAATATTCCAGCCCCTTCTAAGGGAAGTGTCCAAGGCCAGGCTGGACAGGGCTTGGAGCAACCTGGGATAGTGAAAAGTGTCCCTGCCCATGGCAGGGGGGTGGAATTAGATTTATTTTAAGATTCCTATGAACCCAAACCATTCTGGGATTCTTCCATTCCCAATTCCCTGTTCTCAGTTGGACACCAAACCATGGATGAGAGAGACCAAAATCCTTCCTCCCAGTGCCACAACAAGTTCCAGGCAAAGGAGGGTTGGAAATGGCAACCAGAGCAAGGCATCCCAAAGCTCCCCATTCCCTGCCTCCCCAAAAAAGCTCCCTGAGGCTGCCCAGGCGCTCACCTCTCCTCTGGCATGTCACAGGACATATTGTTTGGCTTCAGCTGGATCCATTCCCGGGTGTTGAGGTCCAGCTTGTGGAGGTCAGTGCTGTAAATGTAGCCAGTTGTTCCTCCAAACACGTAGAGACACCCATTGATGATGGCCATGGCCTGGCAGAGAAACCAGAAAGGGCTTGGGACACCTGGGGCTGGAGGAGAGGGAATTCCTGCTCCTCCAAAGCAGATGGGCACCAGCAAAAAGGGCCAGTCCTGTGGTGAGTGTGAATTCATTTCCTTGTCCACCTTGTTCATCCACTCTATGACAAGTCTTAAAAGGTGTCATTGTAATAGAAAGGAACCCTAGGAACTTGCATTTAGAGTTTTGTGTCTGAAGGGTTTTGACTATGAACTACTTCTTACATCACTTTTTCCATCTTCATTTAGAACTTTGGGTTTTGAAGATTTTGACTATGACCCACTCCTTACATCACTTTTTTATTTTCATTTAGAGCTTTGGGTTTTGAAGGTTTTTGACTACCAACCACTCCTTAAATCACTTTTTTCATCTTCATTTAGAACTTTGGGTTTTGAAGGTTTTGACTACCAACCACTCCTTAAATCACTTCCTCATTTTCATTTCGAGTTTTGGCTTTTGAAGGTTTTTGACTACCAAGCCCTCCTTAAATCCAACTTTTCTCATTCAGCTGCACCAGGCATTTAATGAACAAATTCTGCCCTTTCTAACGAGGAGAAAACCTCCTTTCCTTTGAAATCCCCACGAAGCAAGGCCGCTTCATTTCTTCACGAAGGACACCTGCTTTCCCTCACGCTTTTCCCCAGGGGGAGCAGCTCTGGTGAGGCACAGAGGGGACTGAGGAGCTGAGAGCCCTCCCCAGGGCTCCCTGAGGCCCGTACCTGGCCGTAGATGCGGTTGGGTTTCTTGCCGCGGCAGCTGAGCAGAGCCCATCTCTTGTACTTGACGTTGCACACGTGGACGTCGTTCCCGTTGCTCTCTCCGAAGGGGATCCCGGTGCCCCCAAACACCAGGAGGTTGTTGCCATGTAAGACAACTGAAAACAGGGGAAAACAGGGGTGCTCATGGCTGGGAGAGCAGCAGAACAGGGTTCATCCAGGCTGGGCTGGGCTTGGACCAATCTGCTCTAGGGAAGGTTGCCCATGGCATGGGATTGGATGATCTTTAAGCTCCCTTCCAACCCAAACCATTCCCAAATCATTTTTCCAGGCTGGGCTGGGCTTGGACCAATCTGCTCTAGGGAAGGTTGCCCATGGCATGGGATTGGATGATCTTTAAGCTCTCTTCTAACCCAAATCATTTGTCCAGGCTGGGCTGGCCTTGGAGCAAGCTGCTCTATGGAAGGTGTCCCTATCCATGGTATGGGACTGGATGATCTTTAAGCTCCCTTCCAACCCAAATCATTTTTCCAGGACTGGGCTTGGACCAACCTGCTCTAGGGAAGGTGTCCTAGAGGTGTCCTTAAGGATCACTGGATGATCCTTAAGCTCCCTTCCAACCCAAACCATTCCAGGTTTCCCTGCTCTGGAGACAGCTCAGTGCTGTTCAAATTCCCTACAATCCACCCCCTGCACTGATGGCTTTGAGAGGCTCTAAAGGAGAAAGGATCCCAACTAAAACCATGGTAACCAAAGGTCTGCTTTGAAAAGTGAACAAAGACAGCTATTTTTGGATGCTTGGAGATGTCTGCATGAGGCACCTTCCTGCTGAAAGCACATCAAGGTAAACACCTGGAAAACACCTCTTGCTTTCCCATTTTTTTCTTTCCCTCTGCCTCAACCAAGCAAAAATGGAAAGAAAAATCCCAAACCCGACCCAACCTCGGGGCCTACTTGGAAAAACAGCATCCAGATTTCCAATTCTTGCCTGGATTAAAATAGGCAGGATTAAAATAGCTCCAGGAGCAGGCACGGGAGGAGCTGGATTTCCGTACGTACGTGACATGGAGGCCAGCTCCCTGGGCATGTAGCCTTCGGTGCCCATCTGGTGCCAGGTGTCTGTGGCAAAGTTGTACCTCCAGAGCTCCCTGAAGAGGGGGTAGTCCTCGTTCTCTGGGCCCCCAGACTCATCGTAGTCGGGATTGTAGCCCCCGAAGACGTAGAGGTTGGAACTGTCGGCCACGCAGCGATGGCCGCTCCTGGCCGGGGGGCACCTGTGCCCTGGAGCAGGAGGAGGAGGAGAAACAACAGCTCCACAAGGGCTCAGGGTGTGCCCCAGGCCCTGCAGGGCACAAGACACCTTGTTCATCCACTCTGTGAACAGTCTTAAAAAGGTGTCATTGTAATAGAAAGGAACCCTTGCATTTAGAGTTTTGTGTCTTAAGGGCTTTGACTACCAACCATTTCTTAAATCACTTTTTTATTTTCATTCAGAGCTTTGGGTTTTGAAGGTTTTTGACTACCAACCACTCCTTCAATCATTTTTTTCATCTTCATTTAGAACTTTGGGTTTTGAAGGTTTTGACTATGACCCACTCCTTACATCACTTTTTTATTTTTATTTAGAGTTTTGTGTTTTAAGGGCTTTGACTACCAACCACTCCTTCAATCACTTTTTCCATCTCCATTTAGAACTTTGGGTTTTGAAGGTTTTGACTATGACCCACTCCTTACATTACTTTTTTATTTTTATTTAGAGTTTTGTGTTTTATTTTGTGTTTTGTGGTTTTTTGTGTTTGACTACCAACCGCTCCTTCAATCGCTTTTTCCATCTCCATTTAGAACTTTGGGTTCTGAAGGTTTTGACTACCAACCACTCCTTCAATCCCTTTTTCCATCTCCATTTAGAACCTTGGGTTTTGAAGCTTTTTGACTACCCACCACTCCTTCAATCACTTTTTCCATCTCCATTTAGAACTTTGGGTTTTGAAGGTTTTTGACTACCCACCACTCCTTCAATCACTTTTTCCATCTCCATTTAGAACTTTGGGTTTTGAAGGTTTCTGACTACCAACCACTCCTTCAATCACTTCCTCATTTTCATTTCGAGTTTTGGCTTTTGAAGGTTTTTGACTACCAAGCCCTCCTTAAATCCAACTTTTCTCATTCAGCTGCACCAGGCATTTAATGAACAAATTCTGGGCTGGATTCCACAGGGAATCCACTGGGAAGGGCCTGTGCAGCACGAGGAAAGGGCTTTGGAAGGACAAGCTGGCAAAGGGGCACTCTGTGTGTCACCAGCTCATCCCTGGACCACGTGGCAGTTGTGGGCACTAGAGCCCTTCTGAGGTATTGGAGGAAATCCCTCTTCTTTCATTCTGTTTGGCAAATTTCACTTAGAAACAATTGCAAATGTCTGTATTTAAAACTGCCCAATAGAGAAAAGAATGAAGGATTTGCTCTTCCTCCTCCAGGACACCTCCCAGTGACTTCCCTCTTTGCTCCTTGGATCTCAAGACTTTGTCTCAGTCACTAAATTTCCTGTCACTAAACAGAACACTTGAGTTGAGTTTAGTTCTGTTTAGTGACAGAAAATGTAGTGACTTTTGTCACTGAACAGGTCTGACAGAGCAGGGAAATCTGCTCCTGAGTTAAGGCATTTGCACTGGGAGGAGCAGGGAGTCCAGCTGAGATCCTGCAGGCAGATGCAGCCCTGCCCAAAAGGAATCCTCTGCCTGCCCACCCCTAAAAACTCAATGGAAATAAAAGCAGGGAGGGCAATGCCAGCTCAGCTCTCCACTGGAACAGATAAAAAGATGGATTCAGCCAAGGAAAAACAAACCAGGAATATTCAGAAGTAACAGAAATCAAGGTCTTGGCTGACAATTGGCCAAAGCAAACCCAAACAAATCAGTGACCTTCACCTCCCACCTGCTCCTGGATTTTAGGAGAGAAAAGGAGCCAGGATAGCATCTAATGAGGACCCAGAATGTTTTCTTCTGTTATCATTCCCAGCAGTGAATCAAACACTGCAAAAAAAAAAAAAAAAAAAAAAAAAAAAAAAAAAAAAAAAAGGTTATGAAGCATTTTTCCTACAGAAAAAGTGAAAAAAAAAAGATTTGTCCAGACCAAATAATGAACTTGAGGTGAGCAGAAGCAGCTTTGCTTAATCCTGTTCAACTCTGGTCCAAAATTAAGCTGCTCTCCAGGGTTCAGACAAGGTTTTGACAGATTTGGGGTGTTTCCAGGAATAATTGTGTCTCACAGCAATTCCCACTTAGAAAACTAATAAGCACTGGCTGAAAAGAGGGGAAGAAAGTTAAGGAATTAAGGGGAAAATCTGTAGTGGGGACATGAATGTTTGGGCACAGAAGAGGGGGATATTCCACATCTGGTAAGGAATTAGGAGTTCAGATATTATATCAAATAGAGATTTCATTTCCCTCTAGTTCTAACACTTGCCATGAGAATTTTCCAGAGGGAAAAGAGAAGAATAAGGCTGAGTTTTATATAAAGCAAATAAACTAAAGGTAAGAGGAGTAATTCTAAGAAAATAAATTAAACCACACCACCCAGGAGGCCTTCACTGCCATCCACCTCCCAAAATCACCCAGGGAAGGCACCTGACCTTGCCAGAAATCCCAATTTTCAACAGGAAGGGGTCCCACATCCCTGGAAGGGTCCAAGGCCAGGCTTGGAGCACCCTGGGACAGAACTAACCCTGCTCAAGGGTGAAGGTTCCTTCAGCAGCCAAACTCCATGGCTCCCATAAAGAGCTGCATTTCCATGTCATGAGGGCTCACTGGATGATTCACAGCTCCTGCTGACATGCAGGAGAGGTTTGCAGCAGGTTTTGCTGCCCATTCCACAGGTGCAACTTTTAGGTGGGAAAATCCCAGGATTTGCTGAGTTTTGTCATGAGCAAAGCCCCTTTTCCCAGAGCTGAACCCCAGAACACCCAAAGCTCAGGGCAGCAAGGCCCCCTGTATGAAAAGCTGGAATTCTGCAGGTCCTGCTGGGAATTCCTTCATGCTGGACATGGAAAGCAGCAGGATCTGCCAGGTCTGGGGGGAAGAGGTTGTAAAGTGATGGAAAATGGCTTTAACATGGATGGATGGATGGATGGATGGATGGATGGATATGATCTGGGAAGCACACACTTGCCCAGTTTAAGATTCCAGAGGGAAGCAGGAAGGAAGGATGGGAAGGTGCATTTACAAGGAGGTTCTTTTTCCTTAGTGCTGAGGGCAAAAATGGGAACAGCAACATTTTCAGGGAATAAGTTCCAGCATCAGAATGAAATTTTACAACAGGATGAGAGGAAACAGCCTCAAGCTGTGCCAGGGGAGGCTCAGAGTGGATGTCAGGAGGAATTTCCTCATGGAAAGGGTTGTTAAACATTGGAAGGGGCTGCTCAGGGAGGTTTGGAGTCCCCATCCCCGCCTGGAGGTGTCCAAGGATGTGGCACTCAGGGCTCTGGGCTGGGGACAAGGTGGGAATTAGTCACAGCTTGGATTTGAGGTGCCTTTTCCTGCTCACACAGAGCCCCAGGCACCTCATGTTCTCCAGGGGAGTCCCAGGTCTCCAGGGAAGCAGCAGATCTTCCCCAGGGAAGCTCTGCTTGTTGCATCTGGTGCTGGACAGCCTCAAAAGCAAAAGGTGAGCACCAGGCTGAGCCTCCTGAGCCAGCAGCTCCTCCTTGCAGATCTATGAGTGGATGGATGTCCTGGTGGAGGAGCATCCCAGCCTGGTCAGCAAGGTCCAGATGGGGCAGAGCTACGAGCAGCGGCCTCTGTACGTGCTGAAGGTGGGTCCTGGGGCAGCCTGGCCTGAAAATGCCCCTCAGGGTGAGAGGCTGGGCCAGGGCAGCCTCAGGCTGCAATCAGCAGCAATTTCCCCATGGAAAGGGGCTCAGGCTGCCCAGGGAGCTTTGGAGTGCCCAGCCCTGGAGGTGTCTGAGGAACTCCTGCAGGTGGCACTCAGGGCTCTGGGCTGGGCACAAGGTGGGCACGGGGCACAGGGTGGATTCCATGGGCTGGGAGGGCTTTTCCAACCCAATGGATTCAGTGATTCCAGGCTGAAGCATCACCACAGGGACAGAATTAAGGAAAATCCTAATTAAGGGCTGAGCCATCCAACAGAAAGGGGCTGGCTGGGCACTGTCCTGCTCCATTCCCCTGACTCACCCAGGACTTCTGAGGGAGCTGCTGCACTGACAATCCCAAGCTGCTCCTGACTGAACTCCTCTCCTGCAGGAGCTGTCACTAGGACAGGGCTGAGACAAGAAGGTGTTTCCAGATGTGACACTGGAGCAAAGGAGGCTCAGGGGGCCCTTGTGGCTCTGCACAAGTCCCTGCCAGGAGGGCACAGCCGGGGGGGTCGGGCTGTGCTCCAGGGAACAGGGACAGGAGCAGAGGGAACGGCCTCAGGCTGGGCCAGGGCAGCTCAGGGGGGATTTTGGGATAATTCCTTCATGGAAAGGGTGGCCAGGCACTGGCACAGCTGCCCAGGGCAGGGCTGGAGCCCCCGTTCCTGCAGGGGTTTCAAAGCCCTGTGGATGTGGCACCTGGGGACAGGGTCAGTGGTGGCCATGGCAGGGCTGGGAATGGATGGACTCAGTGGTCTGAGAGACCTTTTCCAACTGCAAAGATTCCATCATTGCATGGATATGAGGTTGTTGAGAGCCTCCTGAAACCATCCTTTTCCTTATGACTGTCAGAAACCCTAAACAAATCCATTTCTATCTCAGGGGTGGGTGTGCAGAGAAATGGGGCCAGACTGCTCAGTGACAGGAGAAGGGACAATGGGCACAAACTGAAACACAGGAAATTCCAGCTGGATATGAGGAAAAACTTCTGCTTTGAGAATGATGGGGCACTGAACAAGGTTCCCAGGGAAGCTGGGGCTGCCCCTGCATCCCTGGCAGTGCCCAAGGCCAGGCTGGATGGGGCTGGAGCCACCTGGGACAGTGGGAGGTGTCCCTGCCATGTGACACTGGATGGGCTGAGTTCCCTTCCCACCCAAACCATCCCATAATTGTACACTCCTTTATCAGCTCCCTTTTTTCCCAAGCTGATTTAATCCCAATATCTACTCCAGGGTTATCTGCAGCACTTTGAGAACCTCAAAGTCCTTCCTGTCAGGGTAACAGGAGTAGTGAAAAGCTGTGCTGTCCTCAGGGTGTCTGTCCCAAGCAATCCATGATTTAACCCCACACATCCCAGTGCAAGGCCACCCCCCAGGTGTGTGTTACACCACCTCAGTATGAGCACCACCAGCAGCAGAATTTCTACTTCCAGCCCTATTTTTGGAAATACAAACAGGAAACTACAGGGTGTAAACCCAACAAATCCACCATGGCTTTGGATCCTCCTCTTTTGCACATCCCACATCCATGGTGAATACCCAGGCCTGTGCACACGTCCTTTTCTCTGCTTTTTAAAGCTTTCTAAAGGTGGTTTTGTGATTGTTTTTCCTCCTGCATGGATTTTCAACATCCACAACAGCAGGACTGAATCTCTCCTTTTCCATTTCTGATCCCTGCAGGAATCCTGAAGGCCATTTAGGACAAGGGCTGAACCAGAACAAGACAAGTCAATGTTGACTTTGACTCCCATCTTCAAAGTTCCATCTTTTCCACAGCAGCTGGATAAAGTAAGTTTGGAACTCGTGGAATTGGAGTCCCTCAGGAATGTTTGGATAAGCAGGATTGGGAATGCACTGCTGAGAGTGAGGTTTAAAACCTCTTTGTTCACCCAGCTGTGTTCAGATCCCACCCTGCCCTTCCTGGGCAGGCTGCCCACGCCTGGGCAATTCCCAAGAGGAAACATTCCCATGAGGAAACATTCCCAAGAGGAAATTGGGAATTGGGAAACATTCCCAGCTGTAGCTGGGTCCCTGAACAACGGCTCTGAGGGGCTGAGGGAAAGTGGGAGAAGCCAGAGGATCCAGCCAAGGATGCCAAACACAACCTGCAGGTCAGCCAAGAGATTTCCTGATTGTGCTGAGAGCTCCAAGGTGTGTTTCCAGAATTATCATCCTGGGTTTGGATCAATGTCCAGAGGGGCTGGGAACACAAAGCCTGAGAGGAGCCCCTGAGGGAGCTGGGGGTGCTCAGCCTGCAGCAAAGGAGACTCAGGCCTGCCCCCATCGCTCTCTGCAGCTCCTGAAAGGTGCCTGGGCTCAGCTGCCCTTGGGCTCTTTCTCCAGCAGCACTGACACAGCCAGAGCACACAGCCTCGAGCTGAGCCAAGGGAAATTCAGGCTGGAGAGCAGGAAAAAGCTTTTCCAGCAAGGGGGATCAAGTTCTGCAATGGCTGCCCGGGGAGGTGGTGCAGTCCCCATCCCTGGGTGTGTTTGACAGCCTGGATGTGGCACTGGGGGCCAGGGGCTGCCTGAGGAGTTGGGCTGGGCTGGGCTCTTGAGGGTCTCTCCCAGCCAAGGGATTCTGTGAACAGGTCTGGCTCTCCCAGGCTTTGTTTCCAAAATCTTTGGGCCAATCCCATTTGAAAGGATTTTACACCACTAAAACTGAGTGATCCTTGGGTTGGAGCATAAAGGAAAATAAGAGGAATTCTGGAGAATGAAAACCACAGAGCTGGGAAGATCACCTGGCCCAAAGTCCTGTGGGAAAAGGACCTGGCACGAGGCTGTTGGGCACCTTGAGCAGCCACATCCTGAAACCCTGCAGGGACTCCAGCACATCCCAGACAATGCTGGTCCCAGACAATGCTGGCTGTCACTGGAAAATGTCATTTTTCCATTGGGATGAAGCTTCCCAGCACACCCTGTCCCGCTGCTCCTTGTCCTGTCCATGGCAAGGGAGACCCTCCATCCTCTTCATATCCATCCTTTAGGGCCTGGGGAACCCCAGGGAGGTTCCATGTAAGAAAACAAACCTGGGAACCCTGGAAGAGAACTTGGAGCCCAGGAACAAATCAGGTTGGAGGAAATGGAATGAGGGGGAAAATTCCTCTCTCAGTGGTTATGTAAGGGCTGCTGCTGGAGCTCTATAAATAGGACCTCACAGGTGGCAAACTCCAAAAATCCAGGGTTTTTTTGGGGTGGGTTTAGGCTGCTTTGGGTGGCCAGGTGAGCTGGAGAGCTGCAGGGAGGGACAGGATCCGTGCAGGATCAGGAGGGTGCAATTCCCAACGCTCCCAACCCAGCAAGGGGAGAGCAGCAGGGCCTGTGGTGCCAAAAAAGGCATTTCCAGGCAAGGAGGGAGATGGGGCTGAGCATTTGCCCAAAAATAGAAGGTGTGGAGCCACTCAGCAAATTCCCAGTGCTGCTGGAAGAGCCTGGAAGGCTGAGCCAGAGCATGGAATGAGGGAAATGGATTTGTAGGGAAAAGAGAGGGCAGGTTTCAGGGATGGGAAGGTGGATGGAAAGGCCATTCCCAGCTGCTGCTGCTGCTGCTGCTGCCACCCCTGAGGGGCTTCTTGTTCCACATGTGAGTGGCAGCAAAGGGTTCTTGGCCCTGGGATGTGCAGCTCCAGGTCAGGAGGAGGGATAAGGGAAAATGGGATATTCCATGGCAGCTGGGAGTGTCACAGGGCCAGGAGTGCCCCACAGCCCTCCCAGTGCTGCAGAGCTTCCCAATCCTGTGATCCCGGGGTAACCTCAGCCTCCCCCTGGAATGTTTGGGGGGTTTTGGGGTGACAGAGATCCAGGAATGATGGAATAACCCTTCAGCATCCAGCCTTGCAGGAGAGAGCTGGAATTGTCCCAGGGAAAATTTCCCACTTTTCCCAGGGACCAGGACTAAGCTGATGTCACAGCCCAGGCAGGATGTCCCCTCCCAGGATTGTGGGGATGTCCCAAAAACCCTGATACAGTGGGGTAGATGTCCCAAAAACCCCAACAGACCGGGATTGTAGAGTGGGGGGATCCCAGGGGTCACCCCAGGCTTATCCAAGGTGGCTGAAATGGGGCTGATCCCTGTGGGGTACCCCTATCCCCACACCCATGGGGGCATCCAGGCACCTCCCAGCACCTGGGGGACGCTACATGGGTTGTAGGAGAGGGTGACCCCAAATCCATTTATAAAAGGATAACTGCCCCCCACCCCTGATTCCAGGCTCCATACCCCGGATCATTGGGATGGGAACAGCCCAGCTCCCCCCACGCCATTCCCGGCTTTGGGGGACAGGGTGACCCCATTATTCCCGGTCTGCTGGGGCACCCCAGCTGCCCCCGGGAATGTCCCAGAGGCAGGGACAGTTGTTCCCTCGGTGTCCCTGTCCCCTCATGGCCTTGGGGACACGCGTGTCCCAGCCTGGGACAGCGGGACCGTGTGGCTGGGGTCAGCAGACCTCTCCGGGGTTGAGGGTACCATACTAAGGACCCCCCAGGAATGGGGGTGCCCCGCTCCCGAGCACCGTGGGAAGGGGTAATTCTGATCACAGACTGCTTGAAGAATGGGTCTGTCCCAGCCCTGATGCTCTGGGATGGGGGTGCTCGGTCCAGGACCCCTCAGGACCTTGGGCACGGCGGTGTCCCGGTCCCTGACCCCCAGAGACGGGGATGCCCCGACCCCGACCCCCTCAGGACCTTACAAACGGGGCTGTCCCGGTCGCGGTCCCCTGAGATGGGGATGCTGCGCTCTCAGACCCCTCGGGGTGGGGGCTGCCCCGCTCCCGAACCCCTTCTGGGCCTTGGGCTCGGGGTCATCCCCGGCACCGGCCGCCACTCACCCGCCGCCCGCGGCCTGCCCGGCAGCTGCACGAAGCGGTTCAGGATCCCTCCCCCGCCGCCATCGCCGCCTCCCGCGGCGCCGCCCGCGCCCTCCCCGAGCCCGTCCCGGGCCGCGGCCGCCGCCGACATGGCCCGTCCGCTGCCTGAGGGACGGAGCGCCAACCGCCAATCAGCGCCGAGCTTCTTCGGCCGGAACCTATCAGCTGCGGGCTTGTTGGCAGGTGGGGGGAGGCTGCGGCGAGAGCACCGCTGTTGGGAGAGCTGAGCGATCGATCCAGGCTAGAGCAATAGAGGGCCGAGAGCGGGGGCGCGGGGACATTCCCGCGTACACCCACGGGGACATTTGCGGCGACTTTCGCTGGGTCGCCGATGCCTCCCGAGCCCTCGGCGAGGTTCCGGAGGCCTCGCGGGCCTTGCACGAGGCCATGAGCGACCTCCGCGGCGCGGGCGGAACGATTGTGCGCGAGCGGAACGTTCGTGCGGGGCCCGCGTTTCCCGGGCCGTGACAGGAGGGAGGGACCAAAATGGCGGCGCCCAGCGCCGGGGGAGCGGCGGCGGCGGCGGCCGGGGGGAACCGAGGGCGGCCGCCCCCCGTCACCCCCCGGCAGATCCGCGACCTCATCGACGGCGGCATCGCCAGCGAGGGGCCCGGGCCCGGCGGGTGAGGGCCAGCGGCACCGGGACTCGCCGGCACCGGGCGGGAGTCGGGGGGAGGCCCGGCCGTGTGAGGGGAGGGGAGCGCTGGGGACTCGTGAGGGAATCGGGGACCCCTCGGGGTTATTTGGGGTCCTGAGGGGGAGTTGGAGTCGGAGGGAGCGAGGCTGGAGGGGACTGCGAGGTGCTGGGAATTGTTACTGGGGAGGGAGAGCGGGAAAGGAAAGCGCGGGAATGCACTGGGAATGCTGGAGAGACTCAGGGGCACTGGGAGGGACCACTGGGGAACTGGGAGGCGCTGGGAATACTGGAAGGACAAGAAGGCAGGAGTTGAAACAGGTACTGGGATACTGGGAGGGTACTGGGGGGATACTGGGGGCACTGGGAGGGTACTGAGGGTACTGGGAGGATGCTTGGGGTACTGGGAGGGTATTGGGAGCACTGGGAGGGTAACTGGGGGCACTGGGAGGGTACAGAGGGCACTGAGAGCGTAACTGGGGGCATTGGGAGGGCACTGGGAGGGTACTGAGGGTATTGGGGACACTGGGAGAGTACTGGGAGGATACTGAGGGCACTGGGAAGGTACTGGGGTTACTGGGAGGGTAACTGAGGGCACTGAGAGGGCACTGGGAGGGTACTGGGGACACTGGGGGGGCACTGGGAGGGTAACTGAGGGCACTGGGAGGGTACAGAGGGCACTGAGAGCGTAACTGGGGGCATTGGGAGGGCACTGGGGACACTGGGGGGGCACTGGGAGGGTAACTGAGGGCACTGGGGGGGTACTGAGGGCACTGGGGACACTGGGAGGGTACTGGGGGTACTGGGAGGGCACTGGGGACACTGGGAGGGCAGCCCAGGCCAGTGACCCATGGAGTCCCCATGGCCTGAACTGGCCATGTCCTGGTCCCAGCTCGGTGGGGCACTGGGAGCCCCAGGGGTTACTGGGAAGCACTGGGAGCAGTGGGGGCTGGGCTTTGGGGGTGCCTCAGGGGCTCCCTTGTCCGAGCCCTCTCTCTCTGAATTTTGGCTGAATTCAGGCACTGGGAGGAGGCCAAAGGCAGCCGTGGGGGTGACATTGCAGTTTTGGGGACATCCCAGACATCCCAGTGCTCAGTCTGCCCCTGCTGGGCTCACAGAACAAGGCCCTGTCCCCTCCTTGTCCCAAATCCCACTGGCCCAGCTGTCACTGGGGACACATTTGAGGCACCCTTGGAATTTTATTCACTGTTTTATTAGGAATTAATGAACAGCTGGGAATGGGGAGCTCTGGAGAAAATCCTTGTCAGGACTGAGGGGTGGGGGGTTGCAAAGTGCTCTGTGCTTTGTTTCTAATCCTATTCCTAAAATCCAGCAGCTTCCCAAAATCCTGCCTTTTGCTAAATCCAACCTTTTCCTAAATCCAACCTTCTCCTAAAATCCAGCCTTTTCCTAAATCCAACCTTTTCCTAAAAGTCTAGCTTTTTCCTAAATCCAACCTTCTCCTAAAATCCAGCCTTTTCCAAAATCCAACTTTTTCCTAAAATCCAACCTTTTCCTAAATTCAGCCTTTTCCTAAAATCCGGTCTGTCCCTAAAATCCAACCTTTTCCTAAATCCAACCTGTTCTAAATTCAGCCTTTTCCTAAATCCAAGTTTTACCTGAAATCTAGCATTTTCCCAAATCCAGCCTTTTCCAAAATCCAACTTTTTTTTTAAATCCAGCCTTTTCCTAAAATCCAGTCTGTCCCTAAGATCCAACCTTTTCCTAAATCCAACCTGTTCCTAAATCCAACCTGTTCCTAGATCCAGCCTGTTCCTAAATTCAGCCTTTTCCCAAAATCCAGCCTTTTTCTAAATCCAGTCTCTCCCTAAATCCAGCCTTTTCCTCAAATCCTGCCTTTTCCTGAAATTCAGCCTTTCCCAAAATCCAGCCTTTTCCTAAATTCAGCCTTTTCCTAAATCCAGCCTCCTCCTAAAACCCAACATTTCCCAAAATCCTGCCTTTTTCTAAAATCCAACCTTTTCCTAAATTCAGCCTTTTCCTGAAATCCAGCCTTATCCTAAAACCCAGCCTTTTCCTAAACCAAACCTTTCCTTAAACCCAGCCTTTTCCTAAATCCAACCTCTTCTTGAATCCAACCTGTTCCTGAATCCAGCCTTTTCCTAAAACCCAACCTTTTCCTATATCCAACCTCTTCCTAAATCCAACCTCTTCATAAAACCCAACCTTTTTCTAAATCCAACCTGTTCCTAAATCCAACCAGTTCCTAAACCCAGCCTTTTCCTAAATCAAACCTCGTCCTAATTCCAGCCTTTTCCTAAATCCAGCCTTTTCCTAAATCCAACCTTTTCCTAAAATCTAACATTTTCCCAAAACCCAATCTCTCCCTAAAACCCAACCTGTTCCTAAATCCAACCTGTTCCTAAACCCAACCTCTTCCTAAACCCAACCTCTTCCTAAATCCAACCTTTTCCTAAATCCAGGTTTTCCTAAATCCAACCTTTTCCTAAAATCTAACATTTTCCCAAAACCCAATCTCTCCCTAAAACCCAACCTGTTCCTAAATCCAACCTGTTCCTAAACCCAACCTCTTCCTAAACCCAACCTCTTCCTAAATCCAACCTTTTCCTAAATCCAGGTTTTCCTAAATCCAACCTTTTCCTAAAATCTAACATTTTCCCAAAACCCAATCTCTCCCTAAAACCCAACCTGTTCCTAAACCCAACCTGTTCCTAAATCCAGCCTTTTCCTAAACCCAGCCTTTTCCTAAACCCAGCCTTTTCCTAAACCCAACCTTTTCCTAAAACCCAACCTTTTCCGAAATCCAACCTGTTCCTAAATCCAACCTTTTCCTAAAACCCAACCTTTTCCTAAATCCGACCTCTTCCTAAAACGCAACCTTTTTCTAAATCCAACCTGTTCCCAACTCCAGCCTGTTCCCAACTCCAGCCTTTCCCAAACCCAGCCTGTTCCCAACTGCAGCCTGTTCCCAACCCCAGCCTTTCCCAAACCCAGCCTGTTCCCAGCTCCAGCCTGTTCCCAACCCCAGCCTGTTCCCAGCTCCAGCCTGTTCCCAACTCCAGCCTTTCCCAAACCCAGCCTGTTCCCAGCTCCAGCCTGTTCCCAGCTCCAGCCTGTTCCCAGCTCCAGCCTGTTCCCAGCTCCAGCCTGTTCCCAGCTCCAGCCTGTTCCCAACCCCAGCCTGTTCCCAACTCCAGCCTTTCCCAGCTCCAGCCTGTTCCCAGCTCCAGCCTGTTCCCAGCTCCAGCCTGTTCCCAGCTCCAGCCTGTTCCCAAACCCAGCCTGTTCCCAACTCCAGCCTTTCCCAAACCCAGCCTGTTCCCAACTGCAGCCTGTTCCCAGCTCCAGCCTGTTCCCAGCTCCAGCCTGGTTCCAGCTCCCCGCTCTCCCCAGCCCCAGGCTGTTGCCATGTCCACCCTTCCCCAGAGTTTCCCTGCTGCTTTTCCTTTCAGGAAGGACACGTCGGGCTGCTCGGAGCGAGCCAACGGACCCTCCCAGCTGGAGGCTCTTTCCCTGGAATCTGCCAGCAGGGAGGCCTATTTCAGCAGGGTGGAAACATTCACCATATCCTTTGGGATGCTGGAATTCCAGCTGGAATTGTGGGGGAAGAGCCAGAGGAATCACTGAGCCAATTCCTGCCCTTGCAGGGATATCCCAAAATTCCTCCCTGGCCCTGAGAGCTGTCCCAGCGCTCCTGGAGCTTGGGAGCTGTGGCCATTCCCTGGGGAATGCTCAGTGCCCCAGCACCCTCTGGGGAAGAGCCTTTTCCTGAAATCCAGGCTCATCCTAAATCCAGCCTTTTCCTAAAATCCAACTTTTTCCTCAAATCCCAACCTTTCCTATAATCCAACCTCCTTCTAAAATCCAGCCTTTTCCTAAAATCCCAACTTTTCCTATATTCCAAGCTTCTCCTAAATGCAACTTCTTCCTAAAATCCAGCCTCTTCCTAAAATCCAATCTTTTCCTCGAATCCAGCATTTTCCTAAAACCCAACCTTTTCCTAAATCCCACCTCTTAGAATCCAACCTTTCCCTAAAATCCAACCTTTTCCTAAAATCCCAACCTTTCCTATAATCCAACCTCGTCCTAAAATCCAGCCTTTTCCTAAATCCAGCCTTTTCCTATAATCCAAGCTTTTCCTAAATCCAGCCTTTTCCTATAATCCAAGCTTTTCTTAAATCCAGCCTTTTCCTAAAATCCAGCCTTTGCCTAAATCAAACCTTTTCCTGAAATCCAGCCTTTTCCTAAATCCCACCTTTTCCTATAATCCAAGCTTTTCCCAAAATCTAACATTTTCCTAAAATCCAGCCTTTTCCTAAATCCCAGCTTTTCTTAAATCCAACCTTTTCCTAAATTCAGCTTCTTCCTAAAATCCAAGCTTTCCCCAAAATCCAGCCTTTTCCTAAATCCGACCTATAATCTTTTCCTATAACCCAAGCTTTTCCTAAAATCTAACGTTTTCCTAAAATCCTGCCTTTTCCTAAACCCAACCTTTTCCTCAATCCAACCTTCTCCTAAACTCCACCTGGCACAGCTCCCTGCGTTCCTGCCCTGCTCCTTGTCCCTGTGCTTCCCCTCCTGAGGCAGCTGCAGCCCGCCCCGAGCTCTGCCTCTCTGGGAATGTGGGAATGTTTCCCCACAAACCCCGAGCTCTCCCTCTCTGGGAATGTTCCCTCTCAAACCCTGAGCTCTCCCTCCCTGGGAATGTTCCCCCACAAACCCCGAGCTCTCCCTCTCTGGGAATGTTCCCCCACAAACCCCGAGCTCTCCCTCTCTGGGAATGTTCCCCCACCTCTCAAACCCCGAGCTCTCCCTCTCTGGGAATGTTCCCCCACCTCTCAAACCCCGAGCTCTCCCTCTCTGGGAATGTTCCCCCACCTCTCAAACCCTGAGCTCTCCCTCTCTGGGAACGTTCCCCCATCCCACAAACCCCGAGCTCTCCCTCTCTGGGAATGTTCCCTCACAAACCCTGAGCTCTCCCTCTCTGGGAATGTTCCCTCTCAAACCCTGAGCTCTCCCTCTCTGGGAATGTTCCCTCTCAAACCCTGAGCTCTCCCTCTCTGGGAATGTTCCCCCACCTCACAAACCCCGAGCTCTCCCTCTCTGGGAATGTTTCTCCACAAACCCCAAGCTCTGCCTCCTGGGAATGTTCCCCCACCCCACAAACCCCAGGCTCTCCCTGCCTGGGAACGTTTCCCATCCCACAAATCCCAGGAATGCTGCTGCTGTCTCTCCTTGACGGGCAGACCCCCTGCGGTGGGCGGGGAAGCCGCCGGCGCTGTCCCCGCTGGTGTGCGCGCGTTTCGGCTGGGTCAGCGTGGAGTGTGACATGCTGAGGTGCTCCAGCTGCCAGGCCTACCTGTGCATGAGCCTGCAGCTCACCCTGGACCTCAGCAACTGTGAGTGGGGACGGCCCAGAGCTTGGGATTTTGGGATTGTGGGATTGTGGGATGGCGGGGCGCAGCGGCTTCCAGGGGCAGGGAGGTTGGGAAAGCGGCTCAAGGCCGATGGGTGGTGTTTAGTTGGGGGGATGGAATAATCAAACCCTGGTTTGTGTTGGGAATTCCAGCTGGGAGAGGTCGTGGGATTGTAGGGAGTTTGGGTTGGGAGGGGTCTTAAAGCTCCTCCTGTTCTGTGCTGCTGTCCAGGGAATGGTGGTTCCTGGGAATGGTGGTCCCAGGGAATGCTGGTTCCAAAGAATGATGAGAATTATGGTTCCAGGGAATGATTGTCCTAAGGAATGATGGTTTCAGGGAATGGTGGTTCCAAGGAGTGGTGGTCTCTGGGAATGATGGTTCTAAGGAATGGTGGTGTCCCAGGGAATGATGGTCCCAGGGAATGGTGGTTCCAAAGAATGATGAGAATTATGGCTTCAGGGAATGATTGTCCTAAGGAATGATGGTTTCAGGGAATGGTGGTTCCAAGGAATGATGGTCTCTGGGAATGATGGTCCCAGGGGAATGGTGGTTCCAAGGAATGGTGGTGTCCCAGGAAATGATGGCTCCAGGGAATGATGGTTTCAGGGAATGATGGTTCTAAGGAATGGTGGTGTCCCAGGGAATGATGGTCCCAGGGAATGATGGTCTCAGGGAATGGTGGTTCTAAGGAGGGATGGTTCCAAGGAATGGTGGTCCCAGGGAATGGTGGTTCCAAGGAATTATGGTCTCTGGGAATGATTGTCCTAAGGAGTGATGGTCTCAGGGAATGGTGGTTCCAAGGAATGGTGGTCTCAGAATGATGATTCTAAGGAATTATGGTTTCAGGGAATGATGGTCCCAGGGAATGATGGTCTCAGGGAATTATGAACCCCAGGAAATGATGATTCCAAGGAATTATAGGTTCAGGGAATGATTGTTCTAAGGAATGATGGTCCCAGGAAATGATGATACCAAGGAATTATGGGTTCAGGGAATGATGGTGCCAGGAATGAGGACCTAAGGAATGATGCCCCCAGGGAATGATATTCCTTAGGGATGGAGGTTTCAGGGAGTGATGGTTCCAAAGAATGATGGTCTCAGGGAATGCTGGTTCCAAGGAATGGTGGTCCCAGGGAATGATGATTCCAGGGAATGATGGTTTCAGGCAATGATAGTGGCAGGAACGATGATCTCAGGGAGTGATGGTTCCATGGCACAGTGGTTCCAGGGAATGATGAAATTCTCACTGTAAAAAATGTCTTTTTTATGCTGGGATAGACCCTCTCCCACACACCCTGTCCCCACTGCTCCTTGTCCTGTGCATGGAAAGGAGACCCTCCATCCTCTTTGCACCCATCCTTTAAGGACTGGAAAACCCCAGTGAGGTTCCAGAGCTCAAATCAGACCCAGGGGAATGATCCAAAACCATCTGGAACACTTCCAGGCTTGGGGCACTGATCACCTCTTGGACTGTTCCAGAGCTGGATCACCCTGGTACAGAAATGGTTCCTCCTGTTGAGCCTGAGCCTGCCCTGGTGCAGCTCTGAGCCATTCCCATGCTGGAATTCCATGCCAGTCCTGCCACAGGATTCCAGGGAGAAGAGCTCAGCATTCCCTCCCCCAGAAGGTGCAGAGTTCACCCCTCATCCTCCTTTTCTCCAAACAATCCCAAGGCTCTCAGCCTCTTTCCAGGTTTTCCAGCCATTTCTCCAGCCTCATTGCCCTCTGGATGCATTTAAGGCTCTGAAAATCCTTTTAAAATTTCTCTTTTCTTTCCCAGTTCCTGGATCTGCTTCCCTGATCCTCCACTGAATTTTTCCGGCATGGAAAAATTGATTGGTGGTTGCTGCTCACCAAAGCCATTCAGGCAGAAATTCCATTGTGAGATTTAATTAATGAACTCCTTATTATCCCACAAGGCAGTGCCATCCCCACTTCTCAATTCTCCTGGCTGCAATTGCCCTGGAAGTGGACAGGGAGCACATTCCTGCTGCCTGCCAGGTGCTGCCATGTGGGAATACTGAGCCTTTCCTTTTGGGTCACTCAAGATCAACATTCCCTATTTATTCAGATTATCTCTGTTAAATAAACCTTGGCCTAATTATTCCATTGGAAATCACACCAGGTTAGGGAAATCCAAAATAATCAAAGATTGGGAAGGAGGCATTGAAAAACAAATTGAAAAAAGAATTTTTTTTTTTTTTAATTCTGAAAGTGTAAGTGAAATTAAATGTCAGAATTTTTGGGGGGGTTTTTGGGGAAGTTTGATTTCCAGACATGGCTGGGATTTGGCTCCTACAGTTGGGGTGGAGGGATCAGCTCAGCCAGGGGTTGGCAGCATCCCAGGAGGAGAAACTGGCAGGATCCAGCAGGTTTTGTGTCCAGGGCTGGCTTGGGCTGCTTTTCCACAGGCTCTCCTGTGCCTGGGAATGGGAATGGGAGGGATTTTGGCTTTGGGCAGGTGGAACTGCTGAGGTGACATTTGCTGTTCTGGGGCTGCCTGAGGGAGCCTGGAATTCCTCTTGCTGGGAACAGGGGCGAGTCTGAGGTTGGAATCCTGGATGCTGAGAATTTTGAACTTAGTGTGCTGAGAGAGTTTAGAATTCTCAGAGTTCTGAACACAGAGTTTAGAATTCTCAGCATCCAGTAGTGGTTATATTAGGTGCTAATATTTAAATTTGAGTACTTATTGCTTTGACTACAGTATTTAAAAAAACTTATTTTTTTTAATTAGGACACTTTTTTGTTTTTGAGAATACATAATTTTAAAATAATTATTAAAATGATATGAACAGTCTGAGGTGAAGCTTCAGGCCGTGCAGCCTCCAGCCTCGGGCAGCATCCTGGGAAATCCTGGGAAAGCATCCCAGGGAACTCTGCCACCAGCTGGCCTGGTTTTCCTGGCCATTCCCTGAGCAGGTGGCAGTGCAGGGGAATATCCCTGAGTTTCTCCCTGCAGACAAGGAGCGCTGTGAGGAGCTCAGGAAGGCCCTGAGCACTGCCCACGAGAAGTTCTGCTTCTGGCCAGACAGCCCCTGCCCAGGTGGGTGCCTCAGATTCCTGCATTATTCCCATTTTTTCCCTTCCTTTCCTTTGTTGTTCCTGCCATCACACTCTGCTCTTCCCTGTGGGAATGATGGAATACAACAGGAAAGCAGCATCCCCGAGCAGCCTCAGCAGATGGAAGCCCCAGGGCTGGATCCAGCTTTTCCTGACCTTTGGGTGCCTCTGGAGCACTTAAATTGCTTTGGGGTTGTACCTGGGAGGGGACAGGGGAAGTTTGGTGTCGTGGAATGCTCAGAGAGGGATAGATCCTGTCTTGGGAGCTGTGCTGCTTGGGAATGCTGAGAAGGGAAAACTGTGCTGAGCTTTTCCTTTAAAAGCCAGGAAAATAATCATGGAATTGTTGGGATTGGAAGGGACATGAAAGCCCTTCCAGTGCCACTCCAGGGACACCTCCCCCTGTCCCAGGTTGTTCCAGACCCCATCCAGCCTGGCCTTGGACATTGCAGGGATCAGGGGCAGCCCCAGCTGCTCTGGGAATCCCTTCCCAAAATCCCAGCCCAGTCCCCCTCTCCAGGGAATTCCCTCCATTCCCAGCTCTCCCAGCCTGGGATTGGATCCATCCCCACCCCGACTCCTCTCTAGGAAGGGATTTTGGGATCCGGGGGCTTCACTGGGAATCTCAGGACTCCAGGAAGGGTCTCCCTTCCCTTTTCCATCCCCAACTTCCATAAAAATCCCTCGGGATGGATTCTGAGTGTCCCAAATCCCAGAATGGTTTGGGTGGGAAGGGACCTCCAACCCCATCCCATTCCAATCCCACCATCCCAGGCTGCTCCAATCCTTCCTTGGGCACTGCAGGGATGCAGGGGCAGCCCCAGCTGCTCTGGCAATTCCAGCCCAGCCAGGAATTCCTCATTGCCAAGATCCCACCTAAACTTTTCCTCCTTCAGCTTAAGGTCACTCCCTCTTACCCCATCACTGCAATTACCTGGAGAGCCTGGCTGGGCTCCTGCCATTCCCTGTGGGATGAGGAGGGCTGGGGATGCTGAGCACAGCTTTGCCCTCCCCAGATCGCTTTGCCAGGCTCCTGGTGGATGAGCCCAGAGTTCTTCTCCAGGATTTCCTGGATCGCTTCCAGAGCCTGTGTCAGCTGGAGCTGCAGCTGCCCTCCCTCAGACCAGAAGACCTGAAGAACATGGTGAGTTCCCTCCTGCTCCCAAAATCTGCAGCATTCCAGGCTCCAGGGACGAGCCTGGGCCCACCCAAAATCAGGAATTTCAGCCTCTCTGTGTGTGTGTGTGTGTGAGGGATCTGCTCCCACTTTGTTTTTCCCCTTGGACATGCCCCATGTGGTGGTTCCACCATGGAAACGTGTAAAGAGGAGTTTGGAATGGCTCATCAGCTGGGAAGTGTGTCTGGTTCCCAGCCTGGACCTTTCCCAGTGTCCAGGCTGCTCTGTGGTGCCTGGGAGAGGGGATTTGGGATCCCACAGAGTCCTTTGGGAGCTCCAGCACTCCATGAGGAGGGGCAGCCCACAGATCACTCCTTTAGCTGGGATGTCTGGAGACAGGAATTTGGGATGCCAGGGGCTGCCACCCTGAACCTCAGGTATGGGCAGAGACCTGGGAAGGTGAAGGAGCCCGAGGAGGCTCCACAGGCAGGAGGGAAAAGCAGGAAGAGCCAGGAACAAGTGTGGAATTGTCACCCTGCAGGGACCTGTGGTGGCCCTGCTCTGCTGCAGCCAAGTCTGGCCGGTTGGACACTCCTTTGCCAGGGAACAGATGGCTCTGGGCAGCCAGGAGCTGTGTGGGATCCGGGGAATCTTCATCCATTCAGCACAGCCCAGGGGTGGTTCAGGGCTGGCTGAGCTGGGAAAGCACCAAAGGCACGGCAGGAGCGGGACCTGCTCCTCCTCAGGGAGCAGCTGGGGCCTGGGCACATTGCATGGAGTGGGGAGCCAGGGGCAGGGAGCAGTGCTCTGAGTGCCTTAATTAATGAATTTATTATCCCACAAGGCAGTGCCATCCCCACTTCTCAATTCTCCTGGCTGCGATCACCCTGGGAGTGAACAGGGGGCACATTCCTGCTGCCATGTGGGAATACTGAGCCTTTCCTTTTGGGTCACTCAAGATCAGCATTCCCAAGGATCCCACGAGGATCCCACAAGGATTCCACAACCCAGGGGTGCCTTAGGGCTGGCTGAGCTCAGCAAGGCACAGCAGGAGTGGGACCTGCTCCTCCTCAGGGACATTGCATGGAATGGGGAGCCAGGGGCAGGGAGCAGTGCTCTGAGTGCCTTTTCCCTGTCCCCAGAGCTGGGGGTACAAAAGGGGTCGTTCTCCATGTGGGACAGGATTTGGGAGTGAAACCAGTGCCTTTTATGCCTGTGCTCTGCAGTCCCTGACAGAGGAAAGGATCACTCGGCTCCTCCAGCTCATTGGGGAGGAGCTGGAGCACAAAGGCACAGAGGGAGAGAAGCCTCCCGGGAAGTTTTCCACGGAAATCCTGCAGGTGCACGTTCCTGCCTGCATCCTGGCGCTGTGTGGCTGGACCTGCAGGTGGGCAGGGCTGGGCCTGGAGTGTCCCTCACACTCTGGGCTGGCCATGAAAGCTCTTGGGGGCTGGAGGGATGGGGAATGTTCCTCCTGTGGAATGCTCACTATCCCTTTTTTCACTGTTTTCCCTCTTTTTCACCGTGCTTCTGCCTACCTAATTGTATTTTCCCATTTTCCCTTTTTTTTTTTGCTTCCTTTGTGTCACTATTTTCCTTATTTTCCCTCTTTTTTCACTAGGATCCTGCTTCCCTTATTTAACCATTTCCCCACTTTTCCACTACATTCCTGCTTCCCTTATTTTACCCCTTTTTTCCCCTCTTTTCCCCTTCTGTTCCTGCTTCCTGGCAAGGCAAAACACAATGGGGCCAGTTTCAATCAACGTCATAAATGGGATTTAATGGACTCTTTTCCCTGACTTTTCCAAGCCCAGGCTTATCCCTGAGCACCTCTCCTGCCTTTCCCCAACCCTGGAAGTGCCCAAGGCCGGGTTGGATGGGGCTTGGAGCAGCCTGGGGTAGTGGGAGGTGTCCCTGCCCATGAGGGGTTGGAATGAGATGAGCTTTAAGATCCCTTTCAACCCATCCTGTGATCCCATGAGGATCCCATGAGAATTCCATGAGGATCCCACAAGGATCTCATGAAGATTTCATGAGGATCCCATGTGGGTCCCATGAGGATTCCATGTGGGTCCCATGAGGATCCCATGAGGATCCTATGAGGGTTCCATGAAAATGCCATGAGGATTCCACAAGGATCCCATGAGGTTCCTATGAGGATCCCATGAGGATCCCATGAGAGTCCTGTGAGGATCCCGTGAGGATCCCATGAGGATCCCACAAAGATTCCTTGATGATCCCATGAGGACCCTATGAGGATCCCATGAGGATTCCCATGAGGATTCTGTGAGGATCCCATGAGGATCCCATGCGGTTCCTATGAGGATCCCATGAGGATTCCCATGAGGATCCCATGAGGATTCCCATAAGGACCCTATGAGGATCCCATGAGGATTCCCATAAGGACCCTATGAGGATCCCATGAGAGTCCTGTGAGGATCCCATAAGGATCCCAGGAGGATCCCATGAGGATTCCTTGATGGTCCCATGAGGATCCTAAGAGGGTTCCATGAGGACCCTCTGAGGATCCCATGAGGATTCCATGAAGATCCTATGAGGGTTCCATGAGGATCCTTTGAGGATGCCATGAGGATCCCATAAGGGTTCCATGAGGATCCCGTGAGGATCCCGTGAGGATTCCACAAAGATTCCATGAGGGTTCCATGAGGATCTCGTGAGGATCCCGTGAGGATCCCATGAGGATTCCACAAGGATCCCATGAGGATTCCACAAGGATCCCATGAGGATTCCACGAGGATCCCGTGAGGATCCCCTGACTTGGCTCTGTCCCTGCAGCGCTGCCTCGGGCTCCATGAACCTCTCGGTGATCACCTGCTCCCGCTGCATGAGGAAGGTGGGGCTGTGGGGCTTCCACCAGCTGGAATCTGCTGCAGCTCCAGAGCTGGATTCCTGTGGCTCCAGCAGCACCACCCCGGCTGCTCCCGAGCGCTTCCCGCCCGTGCCCACCTCCCCTCGCAGGATGCTGACACGGAGCCAGGACCCAGCATCCGAGCAGGTACATCCTGGGGGCTCTGGGCAGGGACACCTGGCAGCTCCAGGAGCTCCAGATCCCTCATCCACGTGTCCAAGGGACATCCCTCATCCCTCTCTGGGCAGGGCAGGGACACTTGGCCAGCTCCAGGAGCTCCAAATCCCTCACCCACATCCAATGGACATCCCTCATCCCTCTCTGGGCAGGGACACTTGGCCAGCTCCAGGTGCTCCAGATCCCTCACCCACATCCAAGGGACACATCCATGTGGTAGGAAGGGCTCCTGTGGGATCCCTGAGGAGGATTGGAGCTGGACAAGGCCCCCTTGGTGAGCAGAGGAGCTCCAAATCCCTCACCCACATCCAATGGGCATCCCTCATCCCTCTCTGGGTGGGGCAGGGACACTTGGCCAGCTCCAGGTGCTCCAGATCCCTCATCCATGTCCTATGGACATCCCTCATCCCTCTCTGGGCAGGGACACCTGGCAGCTCCAGGAGCTCCAGATCCCTCACCCACATCCAAGGGATACATCCGTGGTGGGAAGGGCTCCTGTGGGGTTCCTGAGGAGGGCTGGAGCTGGACAAGGCCCCCTTGGTGAGCAGAGGAGCTCCAGATCCCTCACCCACATCCAGTGGACACATCCGTGGTGGGAAGGGCTCCTGTGGGGTTCCTGAGGAGGGCTGGAGCTGGACAAGGCCCCCTTGGTGAGCAGAGGAGCTCCAGATCCCTCACCCACATCCAGTGGACACATCCGTGGTGGGAAGGGCTCCTGTGGGGTGCCTGAGGAGGGCTGGAGCTGGACAAGGTGAGCAGAGGAGCTCCATGATGCCGTTTTCCCCCAGCAGCACGAGAAGAGCCCATCCCCAGCCCTGGCCCGGCCCCGGGGCTGGGACTCCCCCAGCTCCATGGACAGGGGGGAGCTGGATGTGAGCAGCCCTGCCCTGAGGAGCCGCCCCGTGACCCGGAGCATGGGGCAGGGGGACACCATGGAGGTGCCGTCCAGCCCCGTGCGCAGGGCCAAGCGCGCGCGGCTCTGCTCCTCCAGCAGCTCGGTGAGTGACCCTGCCAGGGAGCTGCCCCCATCCAGGGATTTGGGGTGCCAGCCCCTGCTCAGGGCTTTGGGCACAGAGAGGGTTTCTTGGTGTCTCTAAGCACGCCGGTGTTGTGTCCCTTCTCTGCCACCACCTCGCTTCCCAGGACGCTTCCTTGAGGAGCTTCTTTCACCCCGGCTCTCAGCACCGTGATTGGTGTCCCTGGGTCAGCACTGGGGAGGGACAGGAATCCCTGGAGGATGCTGCATCCCAGACAGACAGGGAGCCTGGGAAGGCCGAGCCAGGCTGGGAGGTGGTGCTGAAGAGGCTCCTTGGCATCCAGAAATGTGACACAGTGCCCGAAACGGAGCCAGTGGTGAGTCTGGGGTATCCCAACTTGTCCAGGCAGCAAAAATTTGGGATGGGTGGGCTTTGGGTGGGATCAATCCCAGCCAGGTGACAAGGACCAAGCTGCAGAGCGTGAGCCCTGGCATTCCCACAGGCAGGCTCCATCCAAGGCTGGGCTGTGCTGGAGCTGCCCCAGGGCTGCTATAAATAACAGTGCTGCCCAAGATCTGGTTTCATTCCCCAGAGTGTCCCCAGAGCTCCTCTCTGCAGCCATCCCAGCTCCTGGCTCCAGGCTCCTGGGGTGCCAGCTTTGCTGAGGCCACAACTCCCTCCCCATGTGGCTGTGGAGCAGCTGCTGCCTCCCTGGATCTCTTGATCCACTTGGATTCCTCCTGCCAGCTCCTTCCTGCCTCTCTTGGAGCTCAGGTGGATCATTCCCCCTTCAGCATTTGTCCTGGCACTTTCATGGGATTTGTGTCCCCAACAGGTCCTTTCTAGGGGTGGCCCTGCCCACAGCAGGGGGTTAAAACTGGTTCATCTTTAGGGTCCCTTCCAACCCCAACCATTCCATGATTCTGTGGTTCTGCCATGTGCCAGGAAAGCTCCAGATAGTCCAGCAGGGCCAGTCACAGTCAGAGGCACCAGACCCAGCTGGAACAGGGGATGGTTGGAGTCTCTTCCTGCTTTTTGGGCTCCTTTCCTGCTTTTTGGGGTCCTTTCCTGCTTTTTGGGGTCCCTTCCTGCTTCTTGGGGTCCCTTCCTCCATTTTGGCATCCTTTCCTGCTTTTTGGAATAATTTCCTGCTTTTTGGAGTCCTTTCCTGCTTTTTTGGGTTCCCTTTCTGCCTTTTGGGCTCCTTTCATGCCTTTTGGGGTCCTTTCCTGTTTTATGGAAAACTTTCTGCTTTTTGGGCTCCTTTCCTGCTTTTTGGGGTCCCTTCCTGCTTTTCGGGGTCCCTTCCTGCTTTTTGGGGTCCTTTTCTGCTTTTGGGCTCCTTTCATGCCTTTTGGGGTCCTTTCCTGTTTTATGGAGTCCATTCCTGCTTTTTGGAATCCTTTCCTGCTTTTTGGAGCCCCTTCCCACTTTTTGGGTTCCTTTCTTGCTTTTTGGATTCCCTTTCTGCTTTTTGGGGTCCCTTCCTGCTTTTTTGGAGCCCCTTCTTGCTTTTTAGGTTCCCTTCCTGTCTTTTGGGGTTCCATTCCTTCTTTTTGGGGTTCCTTCCTGCTTTTTGGAGTCCTTTCCTGCTTTTTGGAGTCCTTTCCTGGTTTTTGGGGTCCTTTTCTGTTTTATGGAGTCCCTTCCTGTTTTATGGAGTCCCTTCCTGCTTTTTGGAGTCCCTTCATATTTTTTGGGTTCCATTCCTGCCTTTTGGGGTCCTTTCCTACTTTATGGAGCCCCTTCCTGCTTTCTTGGGGTCCCTCTCTGCTTTTTGGGGTCCCTTTCTGCTTTTTGGGTTCCATTCCTGCTTCTTGCTCGTAGTCTCCTTGTTCTCCTCTCTGCTGGCAAATTGGGATCATGAAGATGAGGAGCCAAGTGCTGTCCTGGCAGCCAGCTGGGATAGTTTGGGTGGTTTTTGCTGCAGTTTCCCCTCGTGCCCTTTGCCAATGGCAGCTCCTGCTCCAGTGCCTTGACCCGTGGCTGTTGTTGCTCTGTTCCCATCTTTTCCAGAGCCTCTCGGAGAAGTCCTGCAAGGTGTTCCGCATTTTCCGCCAGTGGGAGAGCATGAATTCCTCCTGAGCCCTGGGGACACGCCCACAGGGGACACACCCACAGGGGGACACACCCACAGGAGACACACCCACAGGGGGACACACCCACAGGGGACACACCCACAGGGGACACAGCCACAGCTCTGGGGGCTCCTGGGCAGCTCCGTGTCCCCAGGCAGCTCCAGCCACGCTGGGATCCCTCCCTGCCTGCCCTGCTGGAGCCTTCACAAACCTCTGCTGTGTCTGTCCCTCCCTCCCTCGCTCCCTGCGAGGGCTGCCTGGAGCTGGGATGTGCTGTGGGCCCGTGGGGTGACAAGGGGACATTGTCACCTCCCCAGGAAGTGATGCCAGGTGGGAATAAACATTTCATTTTTGTTGGTTTTTTTTCTTTTTCCTTCCTGCTGGCGTGGTGCTTTTTCCCAGGGCAGGAGGAGGTCAGGACCTGGTGTGGCTCCCGTATCCCTCAGGATTCTTGTCCTTCTGGGATCAACATCCCGCTGCCTCCCTGTGCATCCCACTCCACATTTTGTTTTTCCATTGCCTCAATCCCTGTCCCTGTGCTGATGGCCAGTTTGGGGTGATGAATCCCTCTGGTTGGAGGGTGGGATTCCCAAAACCTGGGAAGAAATGAGTTTGGGCTGCTGGGAGGGGAATGGTGTCATCTCCATCCTTGAGGTTATTGGGGAAAGGGCTTTGGGAAGGGCTGGGATTCCACAGACAACCTGGCACAGTTGGCTCTCTCCTCCCTCCAGGTCTGTGCTGTGGGTGGAGGCACAGGGATCTGTCATTCCTTTTGGGGGTTTTTTTGAGGAAAGAATCTCCTGCCTCCATTTTCCCAGCCCCATCTCTGAGGTTTCACAGCCTTGGATGGATTTTGGGATTTGGCTGCCCTGTGCTTGGGAATGCAGTGGCTGCCTTGGTCAGGGCTGATCCCTGAACCCCAAAGCTTGGGGGTGCACCTGTGCCCCCACCTGGGGGCTTCTCCTAGGATCCACCGTTTTGGGATCCCATGGGAAGCAGCAGGGTCTGAATTTGGGTGGGTTCCCTTCCTTTCCCTAATTAGGGGCCCTAATGAGGGGCTGCTGCACCCATGGCCCTGCTGGGCTGGAGTTGGGGTGGAAATGGGGATACCCCAAATCCAGAGGGATGGGCAGGGAAGAGCCCCTTTTCCAGCTGCCTGGACCTACAGATCCCCCAACTGCTCCCCAAGCTTTCCCCATTCCTTAGATCTCCCTGGAACTCTGCTTCCCCCGTTTCCAGTGGTTTCCAGCAGTTCCCTTTGGCTCCCTGTATTCCCTACATTCCCTATCCATGGATTCTCCTGGCTCCCCCTCATCTCTGATCAGGGAACCACCCCACAAATCATGGGATGCACCCGGTCCAGGGAGGATGATATTCCCATCCCAGGTGGGAAAGCCCAGCCACAACCCCTCCATCCTCATTTCCAGACTGAGGAGTGCTCAGAGGATCCCCAAAATTCCCTCAGGAATTTTCCCAAACCATTCCAAGGTTTGGGTGCTGTAAGAGTGGCCTTGAGGTGTTCCAAAAAGGAGCAGGGTGCTGCTGTAGTCCCTGACATCCTGGAATAATCCCTGGTGTTTCAAAGCTGCTGTTTCACAGATGGAATAGAAACATTCCAAGAAATGATGGTAAAATCCATGTTTTTTTCCTTGTGGTCTGGGAAATACAGGATCCTTTATCCCAAGTTTTCCAGCTGCTCTGCTCAAACAGAACCCTGTTCCCCTGCCAAATTCCCCCCTGGAATGTGGGGTGTGGATTTGAGTCCCCCCCAGGTGGTGTCACCTCCTGCCCCTGCCAAACTCGGGGCATGTTGGGGCATTAAATGGAGGAGCTTTATTTGGGATTCTTTGGCTGTGTCTCCTCCCCACAGGGGGAGGAAGCACCGGGGCAGATTTATGGGATGATGCCGGGGTCAGGAATGTGGGGTGGGGAGGTTCCACACCATCAGGAATCCCAGCAGTTCAGGAGACACCCATTGGTGCTGTCATCATCCGGCTGGGGAAACTGAGGCACAGGGAAATGCTCTGGTGATGTCCCAGCGGAAATCCGGAGTGATGACTCCTGCTGTGGGGCCTGGCCAGCTGCCACATTCCTGCCTGGATTGAATGGGATTGCCATGGGTAAACCCATATTCTGGGTGGGCAAACCCCAGATTCTGGATGGGCAAACTCCATATTCTGTACAGGCAAACCCCATATTCTGTACAGGCAAACCCCATATGCTATATGGGCAAACCCCATATTCTGTACAGGCAAACCCCATATTCTGGATGGGCAAACCCCATATTCTGGATGGGCAAACCTCATATTCTGGACGGGCAAACCCCATATGCTGTGTGGGCAAACCCCATATACTGGATGGCCAAACCAAACCCCATATTCTGTATGGGCAAACCCCATATTCTGTGGGGTGGTTCCCTGACCCCCTTGGGGAAAGGACAGGACAGGAAATAGAGGAATAAGGGGATGTCAGAATCCATTGGGGAACAAGGGAGATGCTGGGAACAGGGGGAGCCATGGGGAATTGTGGAAAAACATTGGAAGTGGGGGAGCCATGGGGAATTGCAAGGCCCTGACATAGGTCCACCCTGTATTTTATCAGGTGGCTCCCTGGCCATGGTGGGAACGGGCAAAATGGAAACGGGGGAATGAGAGGAGTGTCAGAATCCATGGGGAATACGGGGAGGACACGGGAAATACTGGGAGCCGTGGGGAATTCGGGAGACCTTGGAAAGGGAGGAACTGGAGCTTGCGGCCCCAGCGGGGCCTCGAACCCGCGGCCCATCCATCGTTCCACCCTCCCCGCTCAGAACTACAACTCCCGGCGTGCCTCGGGGCCGGCGGAGCGTTGAGGGCGCGGCCAATGGTAGCGCCGCGGGGCGGTGACGTCACCGCGGGTGACGTCAGGGGTCCAGAGAGAGGCTGGGGCAGAGGCGGCCGGAGCGGCTGAGGGAGCGCGAGCGGCGCGGGGGGGCCCTGTTGGCGACAGCGACGACAGCGGCGACAGCGGCGGCGACAGCGACAGCGGCGGGTCCCAGCGCCTCGCGGCCCGGCGTTACCCCGCTCCGCTCGGCGCCGGGCGGCCCCGGCCCGCGGCGGCGGCGGCGCTGACAGCCCGCCCGGAGCCCCGGGGGCGGCCGCGGCCACCATGTCGTCCCCCAGCCCGGGCAAGAGGCGGATGGACACCGACGTGGTCAAGCTGTATCCTTGTCGTGCCCCCCCCGGGCCCACGGGGGACGAGGATTGCCCTCCCCCCCAGGGCCGGGCCTGCAGAGGGGTGGGAGGGCGGGGGGCACCGGGGACCCCGCCGGGGTCGCCCCCCAAACCCCCCCCATTCGCACCCCCGCGGCCTCTGCCCGGAGCTGGGGGTCGGATCTGCCCTCCCCCCCCACCAGTGGAGGCCTAACCCCCCCTTCTGCCGTATTTTGGGGGGTTTCCCCCCCTGTGGCTTGAGAGGCGGCCCTGGGGGTGTCTCTGCAGACGCCCCTCGTGGTGCCCCCCCAATCTGGGCGCCCCGCACCCCCCCTTGCCTGCCCTGGGGCGGGCCAGGAGGGGGAGAGCAGTTCCAGCAGCCACAGCCCAAAGAAAGGCTTTTGTGGGGTTTATTATTATTATTTATTCCCCCATCTCACCCCGCAGTTCATGAAGCTTCTGGTGCCGGCTTAGGGATTTGATTTTTTTGGGGAGGACGGGGGGGGGTCCCCCGGGGTCTGGCTCAGCAGACCCAGGGGTGGGTGAAGGGCATCAGGGCCCGAGCCCGTCTCCCAAGAGGTTTATGTAACCCTCCAGGTTTGGTTAGGCTTTATTACTTTTTATTTTTCCCCTTCTTCCTACATAGATCTGTTTATATTTTTCCTCCTTGTTTTTATTCCTGGCCCTTTACGGGGCGGTGAATCCCTTTTTTCTCTCTGTCTGGAGAGTGGGTGGCGTTGAAAAATACCATTGGGAATTCGGTTCTGGGATTGTTTTATTAATAGTTTTTGTTTACAAGGTGGCGGTGCGAGCCGGGAAAGGGTAGCAATGACAAGAGTGGATGAAATGTTTCTCGGATCTGTCTCCTGAACGTGCCCGACCTCCCTCAGCAGGACTCAGGGCTGGTGACTCTGCCCTGCTGCTCTCAGGGGTCGAGAAACGGGTCTGATTTAGTTCCCAGAGAGAGATAAACAAACTTATCTGGATTTGGTGGTGTTTTTTTGGAAAGGGGGGGGGGGGGGGAGGGAGGAGCAGCAGCAGCGCTCCTGTTTGTGGCTTATCGAAGGAAACTTGTCTGACGTTCTCGCAGCGCCTTTCTCCCCACAAAGCTGCTCTCGGTGTATTTTTCGCCCTGTTTTGAAGCAAATAGGAAATGAGTCCTGATGGTGCTCGAATCGGAGCTATTTTTATCCGGGGGTTTAAAGTTACACACATGTCAGACTCCGCCAATTGCGATCGATGCTTAATCGCACCGGGAGGAGGGTCGGGAATTCCAGCTGTTCAGCGAGGGGGGAAAACCTTTCTTAGGGATACCCTGGAAAGAGGGGCCGAGGCCCGACCCGATCGGCTGCTGCTCTGTTTCCTTTTCCCCTCCCCCCCTCTTTTCCTTTTTTTCTTTTTTCTTTTTTTTTTCCCCTTTTTGTTCGGTTCCTTGCCGGCCTCTCCAGCGATCGCAGCATTTTGGAGGACAAAGAGCAGGTTTTTCCCTGCGAAGTGGCTTTGCTGTGTGTTTCTGGGAGCTGGGTAGGTAGAAAGCCCCGAATATCCGGGATTCCTCTCGGTGCCGGGCAGTTTCTGCCCTGCTCTTTCTGCCCCCTGACAAAAGGAACCCCAGTGGCTTTTCCAAAAGCAAAGCTCTCGTTGTCGGCTCTGCTTTTCCTTGTTTTCCGAGGGGTGAGGGTTAGAGCAGTCGGTCTCCTGCGGACAACAAACTTAGGAAGTTGGATGTGTCAGATGACTCCTCAGCACTCCTCCCTCCCTCCCTCGCTCGCTCCCTCCCTCCCTCCCCGGCCTTTTTTGTTTGTCTGCCTGGCTCGCCCGGGGTGAGCCGCTCGCTAGGCCCCGAGAGCTTCCCTGGGGAATCTCCCCCTCTGGAAGCTGCTCTGGAATCAGGCTCTGCTTTGGGACACGGCAGCCGGGAGGGTCTCGGTGCTGCCCAGGGGAGGGACTGAAGGAATGTGCTTGAGGGCATCTCCTCCTCCTGGGCCTTTCAGGGTTTTGTCGCTGTGGAGGGTTTTTGTTTGGGGTTTTTTTTACCCCCCTTTTTTGCTGCCATTTTCATTACAGTTTCCCTTTTCATCCCCTTCATCCAACGGAGAATAATAGTATGGATTTATGGCCTGCCAAGGGCTACCTTTCCCAGGAGGGAGGGGGCACGAGCAGGGTGAATAACACTCCTGCCTTCTCCTGCTCTGACAGGTTTAGGAGCCGAGCGAGGTCTTTTTATGGCTCCTATTTTCAATCCTACCACGTCCGTGTCCTTTTGTGGATGCCTCTTTGTGAGGAGGGGAGGGGAGAGGTGCCTGCTCTCTCTCGGAGGGGCTGCAGGAAGGGCAGAGCTCTGCGGGGATGTGTGCAGCCGATGTTTAATCATCTCCCGGGCCAGGATGTGCTCCAACTCCCCGGCACTCATTGTCTCCCTCCAGGCCGGGTTTGTGCTGCTGGGGCTGGGAAAAGAGAGCCACGATCCCTCCTCCCCTTTTTGGGGGGCTCCCGGCAGAGTTTCCTGGGTGACCTGTGACCCTTCAGAGCAGGCTTTTGTAGGAAGGCTCTGTGCTCCCCAAACACCTCAGCAGCAGCCTGGAAGTGTAGATTCTCCCACTGGGACGCCCTGGGCCTTCAGGCCAGGCCTCTCTGGGCAGCTCCCACCCTGGGGATGGCAGAACAGGGGCTCCCCTTTGTGGTTCCCCCCGGCTTTGGGGCGAGTGCCAGCCCCGGAGCTCTGTTTGCAGGGAAAAGGCCTCGAGCTCTCGCAACTCCGCGGATTGGCTGCTCTGTTACTACCCGGAAACCGGGCCCGGGGCGGAGCGAGGCTGCAGCTGATCCAGGGGTGCCCCTGCCGGGCTGTTTACACCCATGGGGGACCCAGCCCGGCACCCCCGTACCCCCGGAGCCCGGGGCCGTTTCCCGTTCCAGCCCCGGGGTTCATTGTTGCGCTGCGCCCGCAGCTTCCCCTTGGCCGCGAGTTTATTTAGTGCTGATTTATTTTCCTCCTTTTGTGGAGAAACGCTGCTGGCTGCCTCGTAGTCCCCAAGCTCTATTTTTAAGCGTCAGAGCTGGAAAAGGGAAGTGTCACCCTGTTTTGTGCCTGAAAGGAATTATAAATAGTGGGCAGCTTTGTTTGAGCCTCCCTGCGCTGCCCGCTTTGCAGAGCCGGGGCTCTGGGAGCGTGGCTCACGGAGCCTCGCGCTCCCTGCTAATTTTAGGCTCGTCCTGAGTCAAGGAGAATAAAGGTACAAAGCTCCTTAGTTTACCTGCAGAGCGTTTTGTAATCTCCACACTCCCCCGGCCGTGTTTGCTCCGTGGAGGCAAAGGGTAGGACGGAGTTTACATTTGGGATAAATTCCTTTTTCTGCTCATTATAGGCTTACATGGCACTTCTCATCCCACTTGAACACCTTCCAAGAGCGGCGTTGAGCAATCGCGGGGTCACGTGGCTCTGCTCTCTTTGGCCTGTCCCCAGGGAAGAGCCTGTGCACTGGAATGTCTTGTTTTGGTAGGGTTTGGTGGGGCTTTGTTGCTTTTTTTTTTGGGGGTTTTGTTTGGGGTTTTTTGTTTTGTTTTGTTTTAAAGGACTGATATTTCTGGAAACTTTGAATGTAAATTTTCGAATGTCACGCTACGCTTCTTTCTGCCCCACTTCTGGGGCTCTGTTTTAATGAGGTCTCCAGGGATGAGGGGAATCGTGTGGTGATGCTTCAAAATGCACAAAGACCTGGCAGCAGCCCCTTGCCAGAACTGGGAGAGCCCCCCCTTTTCCCAGAAATGCTGTCACAGGTGGTGCTTTATAAATCAAATCAGGTAAACGTGGCTTGGGAGGTGGTGCCTGTCTTTAGGAGAACTCATCATCCATAAATCTCTGCCTAAACCAAACCAACTGGAGGAAAATAAATAATCTTTGTTGCCTAAATGACAACTTCCAAGGGTATCATCTTGCTGCTTTTAGAGCAGAATTCAGAGCCTTTGCTGGTGGCTGGATGTTGTTTTTTTTCCCAAAAAATTGGCTGGAGCTGGAAGTTCCCTCTCCCTTTGTTGCTTTGTCAGTTGGACTGACAAAGGGCAGGATTTGGGAGCCGGGGCTCCTCGAGCAGGCCTGAAAGCCAAGTGCACCTGTTTAATCATGGAGTTCAAACTGGGAAATGTGGATTTGCTTAGGGCTGCTTGGAGCAGAGTGCCTGGTGGAGCCTGACATCCCAGCCCTGCTTAAAATAATGAAAAATAGGGGTAATTTTAATTATTTCCCCATCTCATTCCCCAGACTCAGAGCAGAGTTTTTGGAATACTGAGGAGGAGTCTGGCAGGATGATGCTTCCCAGATTCCCAGTTCTGAAGTGGCATTTGGGCACTAAATGCTGATTAAACAAATTCTAGAGGCCTTTTCTTTGCTGTAACAGTTTAAAAACCCCAAAAGTGAGCCCGGGATTCCAGGAAAACAAACATTGCCTGTCAGATGATCTCCTTGCTCTCCCCTGCACTGGGTCCAGGAGGCTGTGCCAGCTGCTTTTCCTGCCTTTCCTGGGGAAGCTGGGCTGGGATTTGCAGTAGGGGATTGGTTTTAGGTGTCACCAGGACTATTGGACCATCCTGGTGAGCTTTTGGAAACACTTCCCAGAGTGACTCCCACATACTCAGCATTTCTGGGCAGCAGGAGCTGATAATGGGAGCTGGGAGCTGAGCCCCCAGCCCTGCACACCCTGGCAGGTCCCAGGTTTTGGATGAAGCAGGAGATGCCCCTCAGTGAGGCCCTGCATTGTTTCATTTCCAGGGGAAAATTACATTTAATCTTCACAGGAGTGTTCTGTCCTGCTTCTGCTCATCGTCACGCACTGGCATTCAATGATGATTGGGTTTTTTTAATGTTTTGGGGGTTTTAAATCAATTTCTCCTTCAAACTCACCCTGAATTCCTGTCCTGCCCTGTTCCTGGAGGAGCAGACAGTCTGGGAGCTGAGGGGGTAAAATGAAAGTTTGGATGGACTTTTTCCTCTTTGCTTCCTTGGATTTTTTTCTTCCTCAACTAAAAGTCATGATAGACTTTTTCCCTCTTTGTTCCTTTGAGTTTTATTCCTAAACTGCAAATCTTGATTGACTTTTCCCTTCTTTGTTTTCTTCTTTTTCCCCCTAAATTTCAAGTCCTGATAGACTTTTCCCCTTTTTGTTTCCTTGGGTTTTTTTCCTAGATTGAAAGCCTTGATAGACTTTTTCCCTCTTAGTTTTCTTCTTTTTCACCCTAAATTTCAAGTTTTGATAAACTTTTCCCCCCCTCTTTGTTTTCCCCTAAATTTCAAGTCCTGATAGACTTTTCCCCTCTTTGTTTCCTTGGATTTTTTTTCTAGATTGAAAGCCTTGATAGACTTTGTCACTCTTTGTTTTCTTCTTTTTTTCCCCTGAATTTCAGCTCTTGATAGACTTTTCCCCTCTTTGTTTCCTTGGGTTTTATTCCTAAACTGCAAGTTCTGATGGACTTTTTTCCTTTTTGTTTTCCTCTTTTTCACCCTAAATTTCAAGTCTTGATAGAATTTCCCCCTCTTTGTTTTCTCCTAAATTTCAAGTCTTGATTGACTTTTCCCCCCTCTTTGTTTTCCCCTTAATTTCAAGTCTTGATAGACTTTTCCCCTCTTTGTTTCCTTGGATTTTTTTCCTAGATTGAAAGCCTTGATAGACTTTGTCACTCTTTGTTTTCTTCTTTTTTTCCCCTAAATTTCAACTCTTAATAGACTTTTCCCCTCTTTATTTCCTTGGGTTTTATTCCTAAATTGCAAGTCCTGATAGACTTTTTTCCTTTTTGTTTTCTTCTTTTTTCCCCCTAAATTTCAACTCTTGATAGACTTTTTCCCCTCTTTATTTTCCCCTAAATTTCAAGTCTTGATAGACTTTTCCCCTCTTTGTTTCCTTGGGTTTTATTCCTAAACTGAAAGTCTCAACAGACTTTCCCCCTCTTTATTTTCTTCTTTTTTTTCCCCTAAATTTCAAGTCTTGATAGACTTTTCCCCTCTTTGTTTCCTTGGATTTTTTTTTCTAGATTGAAAGCCTTGATAGACTTTGTCACTCTTTGTTTTCTTCTTTTTTTCCCCTAAATTTCAACTCTTGATAGACTTTTCCCCCTCTTTGTCTTCTTTTTTTTTTTCCTCTAAATTTCAAGGCTTCATAGAATTCCCCCCCTTGTTTTCCCCTGAATTTCAGCTCTTGATAGACTTTTCCCCTCTTTGTTTCCTTGGGTTTTATTCCTAAACTGCAAGTTCTGATGGACTTTTTTCCTTTTTGTTTTCTTCTTTTTCACCCTAAATTTCAAGTCTTGATAGAATTCCCCCTCTTTGTTTTCCCCTAAATTTCAAGTCTTGATAGACTTTTCCCCTCTTTGTTTCCTTGGGTTTTATTCCTAAACTGAAAGTCTCAACAGACTTTCCCCCTCTTTATTTTCTACTTTTTTCCCCCTAAATTTCAAGTCCTGATAGACTTTCCCTCCCTCTTTGTTTTCCCCTAAATGTCAAGTCTTGATAGACTTTCCCCCTCTTTGTCTCTTTATCCTAGGAAACATTTATTTATTATTTATTCTAGGTTTCATTGCTAGATTGAAAGCCTTGACAGGCTTTTCCCCTGTTGGTTTCCTGGTTTTTCCCCCTTCCATGAAGGCAGAGCAGCAGGAATGGGGCTGTTGGGGAGGGCAGGTGCCTCTGGAAGCCCCCAGAGCTGGGTGCAGCGTCACCAAATGTTCTCAGCACCTGTTGGTGCTCAGTACCCTCCTCTAACCGTGCTTGGATTGGGATAAGCACATCCCAGGCTGTTGGGAAGGGAGGGAGGAGAGAGCCCACAGTTCAAGTGACAGGCTCCCATATGGAGCAGATTCCCAGCCAAACTCCTCCTGCCTTCACTGTCTGCTTGACTCAGAGGTGATCCCACTCTGAGGCAGCAGTGCCTGAATTTTCCTGCTGTCCTGGGCTTTATTCTGGCAGCAAAAATGCTGAATAACATTTTTATTTTTCCAAATATGAGAGGTGAATTATAGATGTGGGTGTGAGTATCAGAGCTCAGCTCTTCTTTGTGTCTTCCTGTGTGCATTCAGTGCCTCCATGTCCCTGGGGGTTTTGTCCATGCATGTGTGGAGCCATGAGCACAGGGCCCTGCTCTTTGTGTCTCCTCAGCAGAACAGAGCCCTGGTGACTGAAGGATCACCCAACCTTGGCATCTCTGCTGTGCAGCCCCTGTGGGTCCCTCCCAGCAGGAGCCTCTGGTGAGGGTTGGGGTTTGGCTGCTCACAGTGACCCCAAGATGTGTCACACAGTCTCTTTTCCCAGCCTGGTGCTTGGAGAAGGAGTCAGGGCTCTTCATTTCTCGGTCTCAAGGTTGTTCATTGTTTCTTATCACTAAAATTCTTTCTCCTGTCCAGCCGAGGTTTGCTCAGCAGGTCAGACAGAGGCACTCTGCCTGCCCCTGGGGCTGTGTTATCTTTTATACTAAAAACTACCTGTGCAATATTCACCATAACTTCCCAGTACCTATCCCCTATGTTAGACAGTGAGTTTCTACCCTAAACCAATCCAAAAGTGCCACCATCACAGCAGGAGATGGAGGCCAGGAAGAAGAAGGAGAAAGGCTGGACACACCCAGATCCCTCCATCTTGCCTCCTGAACCCCCATACCAGAAACCCTAAAATCTACTTTTCCACCCCATGATATTATCACTATTTTCACTGTTATTCCACTGCACTGTCATGGCCTGCAGATCTCCATCTGAGGTTGGTGATTTGCTCCATGATCAGAACCACAGGGGCATCTTGGGCTCTGTGCCAGGGTCTCTGAGCCCCCTGGCAGGGTCTGGGCTGGTGCTCCAGGGATGTGCTGGGCTCCCACAGGTGAGCTCTGGGATGGGATGGATCCCCCAGCCCATCCCAGGGACATGGGCTCACTTGCTTTTGGTGCTGGGTCTCACTTCACTTTTCCCTGCTGCTTTTATTCCTTTTTTTCACCTCCCTGGGGTGCTCAGAGCTGGTTGTGCCTGGGTGAGGGTGCCCCTGGAGTGCTGTTAGTGCAGAGGAGGGCAGGATTCCCTGTCCCATCACCAAGGCTGTCTCTTCCCAGGATTTCCATCTGCTGTGCCCCCTCATCTGTGCTGGTGGTCACAGGGGTCTGAGGATGAGGGAAGAGACGAGGATCTGACTCCATGGTTCAGAAGGCTGAGTTATTATTTTATGGTATATATTATATTAAAACTATAGTAAAAGAATAGAAGAAAGGATTTCATCAGAAGGCTGGCTAAGAATAGAATAGGAAGGAATGATAACAAAGGCTTGTGGCTCAGACAGAGTCTGAACCAGGTGGGCTGTGATTGGCCATTAATTAGAAACAACCCCATGAGCCCAATCCCAGCTGCACCTGTTGCATCCCACAGCAGCAGATAACCATTGGTTACATTTTGTTCCTGTTGCATTCCACAGCAGCAGATAACCATTGGTTACATTTTGTTCTTGAGGCCTCTCAGCTTCTCAGGAGGAGAAATCCTCAGGAAGGGATTTTTCATGAAATGTGTCTGTGACACTCATCCCATCGCCTTTACAACCCCTCACCTCCAGCTGCTGCCTCCTCATCTTCACTCCCCATCTCTTCCCAGCTCCTCAGCCTCCCTAGAGATCTGCCTGAGGTTGAGGGTGGATTTAATCTCTTGGAAAACAGTGATTTGCTGCTTCTTGTGTATGCAGTAATGATAGGGTTGGTTCTGGATTCAGGACTTGGCCACTGTTTTATTTTGCAGTTTCCAAGAGCCATCCTCTAATCTTAAATCACTTCAGTGATTCCCTGGAGCAGATTGGTGCAGCCTTCCAGGAGAAGCCAAACCACTCCCAGATCACTTGGCACGAGGTGCTGCAGAGCAGTGGAGGGGGGATCACCTGTAAACGGAGCTGGTGCTCTGTGCAATGAATCCCTTTAAACTGGGACTTACAGAGCAGGGCTGGCATCCTGCATGATCCATGATCCATGTCCAGGAGGTGATGGAGACTCCCAGATATTCGTGACTCAGCCTCAGGAAGGGCTAGAGCCATTTTGGAGTGGTTTTGCTGAAGGTCAGATGCTGCTTTCCAGAAATTGCTGCATTTCCCTGTGCTTGCTTTCCTTGGAATCACTACAAGAAAACAGCAGAAAATGGTTTTTTGTTAAGGATTGTACAAATAGAGTGTCTGGGTGGACAATTCTGAGAGGTTTTGCAATCTCTGGCTTTAATTGTTTGGGGGTTCTTGGTGTTATTTCCTTAAAAATGTTTTGAATTTGTTGATGTTTTCTTGGGGAAAAGTCTACATTGATGACATTTGCTGCCTTTTAGAGGAGCTCACCCCGGAGGCTTTGTGTCATTCCCTGTGAGCGGTTAAAAGCTGACAGTTGATTATTAAATAAATTTTGCATTATTTGCCAAATTCCAGGGGGCTTTTACCTGGCTTTGAGCAGTGACAGGGGTGGAAATGAGAGCTGTGCAGGCCCTTGCTGCCTTCTCAGTGTCACAGCTGTGTCACAGCACAGTTTGTGGGCACTGCTGGGGCTGTGGGATGGCAGGGAAGGGCAGGGGTGAGGTGCTGCCCTGCATGATGAAGGAATGGCATTGGGAGAGGAGGAGCCAGGAATGGCCTGGGAAGGTGAGCTTGGGATGTTAGCACCAGGGACAGACACTGGCTGGCTGTAAAATACAGGAGTTTGGATAAAACAGATTTTAGGGTAGGATCAGCTCCAAGCATAACCCCCTGAAGAAGTAAAATCCAGTGTGTGATACTGAGCCTGAGTGTCCTGGATTAACCTCCACCGTGGTAGATTAATGGATGCAAAGTTGAAAAGATTGATAAATTATTAACTTAACCACGCTGGCAATTTTTTTTTCCCTTTTGTGGGCTGTGGTGCTTTGTTTTGCCTTGGTGCTGGCAGGTCCAGGCCTGCTCTGAGGCTGTGTCCGAGGAGACTCCCGAGTTCTGCAGCAGGAGAGCTGCACCAGAACACATCCCTGGCTTGCCTGAGCAGGGACTGAAAGTGATTTTGCTCTTAAAGGAGTTTCTGAATCAAAATGCAGTTTTAAAGCTGGGCTCTGAAGCTCTGGGATCATTGGCATGGCCACGGTTTAGGAGCCAAGGCTCCTCTTGGTTTTGGAAATGAAGCTGCTCCTTTAAGCCTTGCTCAGTGGAGTGTGAGTGCTGTGAAGCCAGGTCTCTTTTTAGCTTGCAAAGGGCCAGGTTTAGCTTGCAGATGCATTTGGGGAAGGGAATTTTTGCCTTTTTAAAACATAAAACTGGGAGGTCTGCACTGAGAGGAGCCTGGAGGAGCAGGACATGGAATCATGGGGTGTTTGTGTGGGAAGGAGCTCAAAGCTGATCAGTTCCCAGCCAAGCCATGGGCAGGGACCCTTCCCCAGCCCAGGGTGTCCCACACAGCCCATCCAGCCTGGCCTTGGGCACTCCCAGGGCTGGGAACCCCCATGTGCCTGGGCAGAGAGAACAGGGCATGGAATTGGTGAGAGATGCAGCCCAAACGTTGCCTTTGGTTCCTGGCTGCTCCCAAACTGATTTGTTCAGGCAAAACCCTTTTCTAATCCACCCTTTGTTTAAATTCTCCTTTTATTTCCCTGCTTTTTCTTCCTTTTTGGGAATGCTGGGAGGTTTTTCCCTGCTGCTAAATCAGGTGAAAGCTGCTCCATCAGGGGAAGCCACGGCTCCCTCACCCTCTCCTTTCTACTGAAACTGGGTTTGTTTTTCTTCTGTCTGATGCCATTAATTCAGACTCAGTGACCTTCCCCCTGAGATCCCCAAAGCCAGGAGGGCTGGCCCTGCTCTCACATGGCAGCCAGGCAGGTTTTAAAGCTCACAAAGCCCCGGCTGCTTTGGTGCTGAGCTCATCTTCTGTGGCAGGACGTGCCCATGGCTCAGCAGCACTGGGATCCCTTCCCAAGGCACCCACATCCATCCCCCTTGGCTGTGCTGCTGAGCTTTAGGAGCTCTCTAAACACAGAGCCAGGTTTGGGAACCAGCAGGGGCTTTGTTTGGGTAAGAACACAGTCAGGGGCTGATTTCTGCTGGTTTTGGGAATGGCCTTGCCTGGGAATCCTCAATTCCAGAGTCAAGGGGGCTGAAATAAAGGGACAATCCTTCCAGGAGTGCAGAGTTACCCTGGGAATGTCACATCTCTGCAGGGGCTTTGTTTGGATAAGAACACAGTCAGGGGCTGATTTTTGCTGGTTTTGGGAATGGCCTTGCCTGGGAATCCTCAATTCCAAATCTACAGGGCTGAAATAAAGGGCCAATCCTTCCAGGAGTGCAGAGTTATCTGGGAATGTCACACCTCTGCAGGGGCTTTGTTTGGATAAGGAGACAGTCAGGGACTGATTTTTGCTGGTTTTGGGAATCCTCAATTCCAAATCTACAGGGCTGAAATAAAGGGCCAATCCTTCCAGGAGTGCAGAGTTACCCTGGGAATGTCACATCTCTGAGGTGACTCAGCGTGGTTGCACTGATTTATTCCTTGCTGCTCCTGAAGCCACCTCCTACTTTTTGTTTCCCACTGTTTATATTTAATTTTTTTTTTTTTCTTTTGAGGCTGTGTCAGTGTTGAATTGAGGGAAGCAGTGGAAATAAGGAAGCTGAATGATCAGTGCTTTGTTTAACATCGTTGGTAATTTAATCCTCCTGGCCCAGGGCAGGAATCCTTGCCTGGATATTGGAGAAAGCTCAGATCCCAGCAGCAGAATGTGCATTGAGAAGGGGGCACTCGGGGCTGGTTGAAAAGCTGGGATGTCAGAAATCAGATGCCGGTAAGTGAGAGCCAGAGCCTGTGTTCCTTGAAAGGGAAGGTATGTGAGGAGGTGTGAACTCACCCTGTCCCACTGGAGCTGCTCCACGCTTTTTTCAGCTCCTGTGCCTCCTGGGAAGCCCCAGGGTCTGGGGCTTAAACACTTTTTGTCATGCTCACAGCTGCTGAGAAGGCTGCAGGTTACTCGGAATCCACTGGTTTTTTACTCCGTGGTTTCTGCCGTGGTTTGTTTGGTGTTGCCATGAAAAGGTAATTTTAATTCTCTTTTAAATGCTTGCCCAATTTGGAGCAAAAATTGCCCAGAAAATCACCACGTTCTGCAAACTGGGCAGGAGGCAGAACCAGTGTGGAGAAAACCCAAAACCAGCAGTGACAGGGTTGGGAAGTGCTTCAGACCCCCAGTTTGGCAGGACTGAAGAAATATTCCCACATAATTTTAGCAAATTCACTGTTCAACTGTGAGCCCTGCTTGAGTCACTGGTCACTGCTTGGAGTAAAATCGAGACTTGAGCCTTGCCAGATGAAACAAAAGATCCCCTAAAATGAGCTGGTGAGCAAGAATGTGCCCCTGATGGGTCCCTTTGGTCCCTGCCAGGGTCCCATTTTGCATTTCAAGGTTTGCCACAACTTTGCTCTTGCTCTGAGATCGGGAAATTTGCTGACCTGTATTTAAAGCATCTGCACATCCTGGTGCTAAACTCAAATTTACACATTTAGGGAATAGATTGTGGAGGACAGGGCTGTGTTTGGCTCTTCTGGTGTGTCCCAGAGGGTCAAATCCCCCTCAGCTGCATCCCAACAATCCCTGCAGCTCCCCAGGTGTGTTCCCAAACTGCCAGAGCTTTTTAAATGTCATTTCTCTGGAAAAAATCAGAAATTTTCCTCACTTCAGTGGCATTTATTGGAAAAGAGTGAGGGGTAAGCCAAGATTGACCTGTTCCACCTGTTTAAATGTAGCAAGAAATGGGGTTGTGGGCTTTGTGCAGGGATTCTGTGGTGGCAGAGTGCTGAGAGAGAGCCCTGGTGCCTCTTCTCAATGTGGCTTTGGGGCTTTTTTCCCATTAATTTTTATCTGGAGTTGGTTGGATAAGTGGGAATTGTGTGTGAGAAGAGTTTGTGTTATAGCACAGCAAACCTGCTCTAGGGAAGCTGTGGGAATCAGGTCATCTTTCAGGTCCTTTCCACCCCAAAATTCCATATGAACTGGCTGCTTTAGCCTGAACCAGCCTCTCTGTCTCGGGAGAGGCAAATTTTAGTCCTGTGCTGCTCAAAGTTGAGTTTGCTGAGGTTTGTTTCTTTTTGGGCTTCAAAGTTTTGCAGGGGCTTCCTGCTGAGTGTGGCTGTGCAGGATTCTGCAGGCTCAGGAGATGCATTAATGGGGCTTTTAAAGAGTTTTGAGATGCATTAATGGGGCTTTTAAAGAGTTTTGAGATGCATTAATGGGGTTTTTTTAAAGAGTTTTGAGATGCATTAATGGGGTTTTTAAAGAGTTTTGAGATGCATTAATGGGGTTTTTTTAAAGAGTTTTGAGATGCATTAATGGGGTTTTTTTAAAGAGTTTTGAGATGCATTAATGGGGTTTTTTAAAGAGTTTTGGAGGTTTTTTTCAGCTCAATAACCACCAAGTCCTTTAAATTGCCCTCTGTGGCTCTTGGTGGCTTCCAGAGTCACAGGTTTCTCTGGTGCCACCCCAAGTTCAGTGCCATTAAGGCATTTCAGGGTATTCTGTGTGTGAGTTTCTCTTGCCAGTTTGCTCCAGACTTGGAAAGCTCCAGAGGTGAAACCTGGGATGGGTGAACTCCATAATCCTCTGCAGATTTTGTTTTATTTCCAGGGGCAGCTGGGAATGTGCTGCTGGGCATCCCAGGAAAAGCTGGATGGGGCTGTGATGCTGAAAGCTTTGATATTCTTTTACAAGGTGCTTCAAACAGCAAAAAAAACCCTGAAAGGGGAATTTCCCCTAATCCTGTCAGGATATGGAATGGATCAGGAGCAGGAACCACTTGGCTCAAGCAGATCCTTGGGGTGCAGGTGTGAAGCATTGCCCACATTTGGCATGTTGGGTCTCCTGGAGCACCCAGCAGATCCTTGGGGTGCAGGTGTGAAGCATTGCCCACATTTGGCATGTTGGGTCTCCTGGAGCACCCAGCAGATCCTTGGGGTGCAGGTGTGAAGCATTGCCCACATTTCCCATTTGGGTCTCCTGGAGCACCCAGGAGGCAGCAGATCCTTGGGGTGCAGGGGTGAAGCATTGCCCACATTTGGTATTTTGGGTCTCCTGGAGCACCCAGCAGATCCTTGGGGTGCAGGTGTGAAGCATTGCCCACATTTCCATGTTGGGTCTCCTGGAGCACCCAGCAGATCCTTGGGGTGCAGCTGTGAAGCATTGCCCACATTTCCCATTTGGGTCTCCTGGAGCACCCAGGAGGCAGCAGATCCTTGGGCTGCAGGGGTGAAGCATTGCCCACATTTGGCATTTTGGGTCTCCAGGAGCCAGCAGATCCTTGGGGTGCAGGTGTGTAGCATTGCCCACATTTGGTATTTTGGGTCTCCTGGAGCACCCAGCAGATCCTTGGGGTGCAGGGGTGAAGCATTGCCCACATTTGGTATTTTGGGTCTCCTGGAGCACCCAGCAGATCCTTGGGGTGCAGGGGTGAAGCATTGCCCACATTTGGTATTTTGGGTCTCCTGGAGCACCCAGCAGATCCTTGGGGTGCAGGTGTGAAGCATTGCCCACATTTGGCATTTTGGGTCTCCTGAAGGCAGCAGATCCTTGGGGTGCAGGTGTGAAGCATTGCCCACATTTCCATGTTGGGTCTCCTGGAGGAGGCAGCAGATCCTTGGGGTGCAGGTGTGAAGCATTGCCCACATTTGGTATTTTGGGTCTCCTGGAGCACCCAGCAGATCCTTGGGGTGCAGGGGTGAAGCATTGCCCACATTTCCCATTTGGGTCCCCTGGAGCACCCAGGAGGCAGCAGGGCTTTGCCACGTGCCCATCCCTCTCTCAGGAAGTGGCTGGAGGAGCCACAGGCGTCACACAAACCCACATCAGCTGCTTTTTAGGTCATTACCAGACTGGGCTAAATTTAGCCCATGAGCCAGAAGAAGGAGGTTTTGGATCCCAGTTCCTGCCCCATCCCTGGTTCTGGGCTGTGCCTCTGCTGAAATCCCTGGGGTTTTAATCCCACTGGGCAGGGACAATCTGAGCTTGGCTTGGGAAGCTCCTGGAGGAGGAAGTGGAGGTGGAATTGCAGGGAGGAGTAACAGGACATGGAGATTCTGCATGGACCAGGGGTTGGGTCCCATCCAGGGCTGCCAGCGTGGCCAAGAGGAGAATCCTGGCCCATTTCTGTGTATGGAGCAGCTCCATATCCCAAAAAACTGTGCCTTGCTGAGCTCTGCTTGCTGCTGGAGATTTGTGTAGGTTTAGGGTGGGAAAGGGAGAAAACCACTTCTCTCATTACCCTGTACATTTATCTCAAGGAAGGAATGTTCCCACTTCTTTTTTTTTGTTTTGTTTTGTTTTTTTTCTTTCCTCCAAGCCCCACATCTCTGCTAACATTGTCACATGGCAGAGATGAGTAAAGGGGAGGAAAATCAGTCACTGTGGCAGCACAAGGGAAAATTGCTGGGAGCACTGTGCTGCTTCTGGAATTCCAAGCTGTCTTTATTTGAACTTCCTTGGTTGTTGCAGCATCCTGGTTCTGTGCAGCAGCAGCACGCTGCTTAATTGGGATTTTGTTATTTGTGCATTAGTAATATTGTCCTCCAAATGGCTTCAAGTGTGTCAAGGCTGCTTCATTCTGATTTCTTGGAGCAGGCTGTGGTAAATGTGTGCCTTTGAAAGGCTGCCTGCCTCTGCCGGGGGTCACCTGGAATTCAGAGCATCTGGCAGAGGTCGGCTCCAGGCTTTTTGTTCTGTGCTGGGGAAAGCTCGGGGGGTTTTTATCAGCTCCTCTCTGAAGGAGGAGACACTTCAAACTTGTGACAAAATCCCACTTTTCAGGCAGCTGCACCTGCTAACGACTGAACTGTTAATTAGTTTTTAGTGCAGTTGCAGTGGCGCCGCTTTGTCTCTCCTATAATGGTGCTTCAAAGAGAGGATGTCAAGGAATCTTCAGTTTCAGCTGAATTTAACTAATTATGAGAAAGCTCTGCCTTCAGAGACCCAAACACAGCCTAAAAGCTGGGAATGGCAGTGTGCTGAGAGTGTGGGGTGTATTCCAGGCCTGAACCCAAAGCTCAGCTTCCATTTTAAACTGCCTGCTGGTATTTTTATTTTTTCTTCCTGATCCACACGACAAACCCCAGGTGCTGTTATTCCTGTGGGGAAAGCTCCAGGTGAGTTTTCCTTCCTGCAGCTCTGTGAAATAGAAGGACATAGAAGCAGGGATGGCTGAGTGGTGACCCTCCCCTGGGCTCTGACTTGGGAGGGCTGGGATAATGGAGCCTGAGCAGCTGTGCTGGAGCAGGGTCTGGATCAGCAGTGAGGATGAGCTGCTCCTGATCCCAGCAGATGCAAACTCTCCCCTGTGTCCTGCTTTCCCTCTCCAGGTGGGTTTGTGCTTCTGGGGGGGGAATTCACTTCCCAGAGCTTCCAGCAGTGACAGCACCTTCCAGACTCTCCCAGGGGAACATCCCAGTCCTTCTCAGCCCTCCCCTCCCCATCCTGGAGGTTGTTTTGGAGGAATCTTGGCCACAGTGACCAGGACTTTGTGTTCTGTGCTCCACCAACACCCTCTGCTGCTGCTGCTGTTACAAAAAAATTCCCTTTGTCCTTTCCTCTGGTTGTGCTGGTGTCACCTGTGCCAAAGTGGCTTTAATGAACCCTTCCAGTGCTTTAAGGGAGGTTATAAAAGGAGGGAGAGGGATTTGGAATGGCCTGGAGGGACAGGATGAGGGGGAATGCCATAAACTGAGAGAGGGGAGTTGCAGGTCAGGTATTGAGAGGGAATTCCCAGAGCAGCTGCATCCCAGGCCAGGCTGGATGGGGTTTGAAGCAGCCTGGGATGGTGGAAGGTGTCCCTGCCATGGCAGGGGGTGGATGTTGGGTGATTTTTAAAATCCCTTCCCACCCAAACCATTCCATGATTTTAATCCCTGCCTTGCTATCATCAGAGGCTTCCCATAATCAGAGGAATCCCCAGTGCTTGAACACAGCCTGGGCCTCTTCCTTCTCCTTCTGGTGCAGCTGCTGAGGCAGGAGGATCTCCAAAGCCTGCAAACCATAAAAATTAATTACAAATAGGTGTTTGCCATGGCAGCTGTGCTGGGGCCTGGGCAGCCTCCAGCCCTGGCTGTGGGTTTGTGGTCCTGGCCAGCTCAGCTCAGCCATGAGCACCCAGAGCTGCCAGGCTGTGCTGCTCCCTCCTTGGCCGCTGCCTTTGGCTGCTCCTGCGGGGTCATTGTTCACCCAGCCTGGCTCTCAAGCACAATGTGTCTTTAGACCTTCAGCTTGCAGGAAAATCCTGTGTCCTTTCCCAAGGAATCCCTTGGGAAAGGCCAAAAACCCCTCGGGAGCTCCAGCCTGAAAATGGCTTTTTGTGAGCAGAGCTGGATCAGGAGGAATTGCTGGGATTAAAGGAAGCACCAGCCTGATTTCCTGAACTTCCTGGGCTCATGAATGAACTTTTTGCAGGTGGTTTGGTGATTAAATGAACTTTTTGCAGGTGGTTTAGTGATTAAATGAACTTTTTGCAGGTGGTTTGGTGATTAAGTGCCCCAGTGCCCGTCTTTAATTTACATTCTAAGCAGAGCTGGCCAGGCTGGGTTGAACTTGGAGCAGCCTGGAGTAGTGGAAGGTGTCCCTGCAGGTGGAGCTGGCTGGTTTGAAGGTCCATTCCAAGCCAAAGCAGCCTGTGGTTCCAGAGTTAATGGCTTGATGGGAACTCCTTGTACTGGCCCAACCTTGGAAATTGTGTATTTGTATTTTCTCAGGGCTGATCCAGCAGTGGAATCCACCTGACTTGGCAGAAAGCTCTGAGTGATGAACTCAGATTTATTAATGAACTCTTTAAATAGAAGTGGCCACATGCCCTGGACAGAAAGGAGGGACAAAGCCACTTGTGCAGCCTGGCTGTCCCCAGGCAGCCCTGGGGCGTTGGATGTGTTTATGGGATGCACTGGGGAAGCCACAGTGCCCCATTGCCCTCATTCCACGGCGAGGATGAAGAGGATAATTGGGTTAATAGCTGTGACAGTGGCACCTTGGATTGCTGCAGGGATTTCTGGATAAACCCCTGGCACGCAGGAAGCTCCTGCACGTTTTCCTGTGGCAGCACTGGGCTGCAGTTTCCTGCTGGGTGGCTTTGTGGTGGTTTTATGTGGCAGGTGACCTGGAAAGAAGGAAAACTTGATAAACTTCAGCTGGGTGTAACCAGGGTGCTTGCTCCTAAATCACTTGGGCTTTTTCTGCTTTCGTGTGAGAGAGAAAAAGGGAAGTTGTGGTTGTTGTAACTTCACCAGGTCTGTGAGTCAGGTTTGGAATTCGTGCTAAAAACCCAAGGAAATTGTGTGTAAATCCTGCCTGAGCTGCTCCTTTGAAACACTTTGAACAAAGCCAAGGAGGGGGGAAGCAAATGTGATCCCTCTGGAAGTTCAGGGAGAGAAGGGAACAAATCCCATCCTCTGGGGTTTGGGAGGGATCTGTAAAAGGCACAGCACCCTCAGGCCCCCAGCTCCAGAATATTTCCATGTGGGATTGGGAGGAGCTCTGCAAAACAACCCTTGGTGGAGATTCACCAAGGAAAATGGAGTTTGGGGGTGCTTGGGGAGCAGGGAAGGAAAAATCCCCCAGGATTGTGTTCCTGGCAGCCCATGGAGAGCTGTTGGAAACATAACCCTAAACCAAAGGAGCAGGATCCTGACCAGGGCTGCAGATGGGTTTCACATGAGCCTTTCCAAGGCATGGGTGCTGCCTGAGCACTTAAGGAAGAATTTGGGGTGCAAGCCACTTCCACAGGCTTGATGTTCATCCTGATGTCCTACTGTTTGTGAGCTGCTCTGTGCCTCCTCTGCTGCTGCATCTGGGAATCACAAGAGCAGAATTTCACTTGTTCTTGCAAAAAAAGTGTATTTTTAACAGTGTTTTGAATGGAACAAAACCCCCCAGGTGCCTCAGGAATGATCCCCCCTGAAAAATCCACCTGGTGGATTCCTTCAGCTTGGGTGCTGGCAAATCTGCACTGAAGGCAAAGCAAGGTTTTCCTCTGTGTTGCTTTAGGTTAGAGGAATTGCTCTAATCTCAAGCTTAATTTCCACATTCAGTTGGCTTTTATTCCCTCCACCTGTGCTGGAGAAATCCCAGTGGGTTTGGAGATTTGTTTTAAAGCTCTTTTCTTTGAGGATTGGCAGACAAGAACCAGGAAGGCTCAGAACTGCTGGAGCTTCTGGCTCAAGTAGCAAAGAATTCTGGAACAAACAACTGGGGAATGGCCTAAAACTGCAGAGGATAAGTTGAGATTAAATCTTAGGAAGAGATTCTTGCCTGTGAGGGTGCTGAAACCTTGGCACAGGTTGGCTGGGGCTGGCCCTGGATCCCTGGAATTATTTAAGGCCAGGTTGGACATTGGGGCTGGAGCAGCCTGGGACAGTGGGAGGTGTCCCTGCCATGGCAGGGGTGGCACTGGAGGGGTTTGAGATCCCTTCCCACCCAAATTTTCTGGTTCTGTGAGAGCAGGGGACAAATCACCCCCAGAATATCTTTGGGAGACCTTATTGCTGTGGTGGTTGGAGCAGGAAACACCTGGGTGGGAGTCAGTTCCTGCTGGGAGTTTGGATTTGAAGCACAAAAGCCAATTCTTGAGGAATTAAGGTTGAAGCAGCTTTGTGAGCACAGAGCTGCCTCATTTTCAGTGGCACTGTCCATTTCTGTGGGCTCTGAGCCTGGTTTAGAGTGCAAGCCCAGCTTGGCCAGGCTGGATTCCAAGCAGTTGGTGCTGTCTCAGCTCTGAAAACCATGGGTTAAAAACTGGGTGTGAGTGGGATCAGGAAATGCACATGGAGAGAACTCAGTTCTCCCTGGTGCTGGAGAGCCTTGGGGAGCAGGACAGCAAAACTCCCACTGGATTCTGCTCCAGGCCCTGCAGGGATCCTGTCAGGGTCCTGAGCAGGACTTTGGAGGGGTTTCCTCTCTTTGTGATGTTTCAGAGCTCGGGGTTCAGTTTGGTCCTGGGAAGCCTCTCCAGGCCTGGTTTTTCCTGGAGCACCCCAGCATGGAGGGTTTGTTAAAGCAGTTCTCAGTTCTCTGCCCTCAGTCAGTGTCAGGCTGCAGGTGGAGCTGAGGATCAGCATCCTCTCCCTCAGTCCTTGGTCCATTCAGCATCTTTGGCAGGCAAGGAGAGGTCCTGGCAGTGGGCAGCAGAGAGGATGTGCAGTCTGCCTCCAGAACTGGACCTGCTCCATGCCAAAGCTAAATTTAAGCTTCATTTATTTTAAGCTTAAAATATTTCCTTTGACACTTTCTCCTTCCTGCCACGAAACTCTTTTATCTTGTTTAAAATCAAGACCTTGACATAATTCTAGATTGGTTTTTTTTCCCCTGAATAAGCCCTTGCCAAAGCTCAGCTCTTGGCCTCCTCTGCATCTGCTCTGAGTGCAAACATCTCCTCCCAAGGGTTTTCCAGCAGGAGGAGATGGATGTTTGTCCCTTGGGGGCTTCATGTCACCGTTGCTGAGGTGCTTTGAGGCACTTTCTGAATGACTGGGGAGGTTTCTGCAAGTGAAAAAGCATTTCACTAAAATCTGCAAAAACCTAACCCAAACTCCCCTGGAGGGAAAAGGCCACATCTTAAAATTTTTTTTTTTTTCCTGTGAAGACTAAATTAGAGAAATATTTGACTATGTCAAAGCAATCTGCTTTTGACAGACCTGCTGCATTCTTGTAAATCACATGATGAGGCCCAGCCCCAAAATAAACTCAGCTCTTGGGCTTGGTGTCAGGTCTAGCACAGGTTTGGGGTCACACTCAGTCCTGTGGTTTCACAACCAGGGCTTCTCTTTCACAAGAGGTTCAGCACTTCCTGAGTCACCCCACAGAGGAAACGAACCCTTGCCAGCACACCTGGAAAAAAGCAAAGGTTGTATTTTCCCCCTCTGATATTTCTCTGAAAGCACACTTGAAATTTCTGGCTGTTTGAGAAGTTGATGATTTGTACCCAAACCACTGCGTTCCACCGGTGTGTCCCATCTCCATGGAAACCACTCCTCTGGGTGGGAGCCTGCAGTGATGCAAGCGTCAGATCTGGTGCCTCAGCTCAGGGACACGAGTGTGGCCACCAGCAGGGCTCCAGTTCCATCCTCGGTGCTCCTGGAGCCAGCTCTGGCTCCCCTGAGCTGACACTGGGACTGGGGGCTTCTTCTGGTTCCTGATTATTCCCAGCTCTCAGGGACTTCCCTGGGAAAGTCTCAGGTCACGGTGGAATCCTGGGGATGGTTTTGCCTCCCCACTTATCCCAGAGGAATCCTCCCTGTAGGGTCCCTGTAAGGAGTTTGCTCATTGACAGTTGCCTCTAATTAGGTGTTAATTGTCCCTCTCGGACCCCTGTTGGAAGGAAATCTCCTGCTTGTGGCGGTGGCTCTGTCACTGTGGTCACACCCAGGGACATCCCTTCAGCTTTATTGATCCCAGCAGCTCCAGTGCAGCTCCCTTCCCTCAAATCCAACCCCCTTGAAATTCCTGTGCCAGCTTCTCCTCTCCTTGGCTGAGGCTTCTCCCTGCCAGGAGGGTGGAGGTCAGGGTCTAAAGGGTTTGTGATCCGTTTATGGGATGGAGGGAGGGGGTTCCTGGTGCCCCCACTGCGGTTCAGCATTGGCCCATCCCAAGCTGATTTCTTTAATGCCAAAACATAAAATTACAGGGTCATGGAATCAATTTAGTTGGGAACCCATCCAGTCCCACCATTGCCAGCACTGCCAAGGCCACCACATCCCCAGGTGCCACATCCCCAGGGAAATCTCTCCAAACCTCCCTTTCCAGTGCCCGACCACTGTTCCAGGAGGAATTTTCCCTAAAATCCCCATCCTGCCCCTGCCCTGGCCCAGCCTGAGGCCGTTCCCTCTGCTCCTGTCCCTGTTCCCTGGAGCACAGCCCGACCCCCTTGCCTGTCTCCTTGTGGGGAATGGATTTGTAAAGGATTTGTAAAATTTGTTAGAAATTGTATATAGTTTGGTGTATTTGTATATAAATATTGAGATAAGGTGTGTTGATTTAGGAAGGTTATAGAATAGAGATGATGTTGTTGAGAGAAGTTTTAAAATAGGGTTGTGTAAAAATATTAGATATTTTAGAGAATTAGAATATTACTATTTATTTAGTTTTACTATTTATTATAGTAATTATTATTATTATATTATTACTATAATAAATAGTAAAACTAAATAAATAGTAATATTCTATATATAATAGAATATAAATACTATTTATTATACATATTATATATTATTTTATACATACATTATATATTTATTTATACATACATTATATACATATATATTCATACATTATATACATATTAATTTATACATACAATATATATAATATGTATTTATCCATATTAGATATATTACATGTAAATACTATTTATTATAGTAATAATAGTAATAATTCTATTATCAATCTCAAGAAATAGTTTTACTATTTATTGAGATTTGATGATAGAATGAAATCTTGTAAAACACCTCTCAATTACCCCATCCCTACAAAAACTAAGAAGATCAACATCCCCTCCTGGCAGGGACTTGTGCAGAGCCACCAGGGCCCCCTGAGCCTCCTTTGCTCCAGGCTCAGCCCCTTCCCAGCTCCTTTCCCCTCATGGATAAAAGATCCAATCTGTACCTGCTTTCCTTTTTTTTCCAGTTGTAGCTTTAAGGGAGCAGCAGAGGGCTGAGGAGGGCAGTAAATGAATTTATTTCTGTAGGGGAAGGGCAGTGCAGCTCCATCCAGGGTGGCATGGGATGCACCTCGTGTTCTGTGGTGTTTCTGGGGAAGGAAAAGCAGCTTTGGAGGAAAATGCTGACTTGGTTTGTGCTGCCTCAGAGCAGCCAGCTCGGCTGCAGGGTGTCTCCAGGGAAAAGCTGACTTTTCCTTCTACCTTCTCTTTATTACTCCGGCTTCTTGGCACAAAGCTGGTGGAAATGAGCCAGATGTAAATCACCAGGAGCTCCAAAGCAAGCAGGGCAGGCTGGAGGCTTTGCTGGAACAGTATTTTCTGCTCCCCAAATCCCTGCTTTCATCCAGAAGGTGCCTTTTGCTTCCCAGGAAAGTTGATGGGGTCACTGGTGACCAAGGGCTTTGTCTGGGGGAAATCTGCCATCCTTATGTGAAATTGGGAGGGATGCCTGTGGAATAATTGAAGAATTCTTTTTTTGTGTGTGTGATTTCTTCCCTCAGGCAGGTAAAACCTGGTGGAGAGGTGGCCAGGAAGGGCTTTCTTCACAGCAAAGCTGCATTTCCAACAAGGAAACTCTTGTGTGCAGTAAAATGAAATCTGCCATCCTTATGTGAAATTGGGAGGGATGCCTGTGGAATAATTGAAGGATTCTTTTTTTCTGTGTGTGTGATTTCTTCCTTCAGGCAGGTAAAACCTGGTGGAGAGGTGGCCAGTGCATTTCCAACAAGGAAACTCTTGTGTGCAGTAAAATGAAAGCTCAGCAGCCAGGCACAGGTTGCTGCTCAGTTATTAATTCCCAATTCCTGCCCTTCCAGGGCGTTTTTGGCAGCAGGCAGAGCTGGTGTTGTCTTACAGGGAGTGAACCCCTCTGTGCTGGGGTGTCCCTGCTTCACTTGGCACAGGGAGCAGGAGAGCCAAGGGAAAGCTCTTTGTCCTCTGAGCTTTCCAGGAGTGCTTTGCTGTCCTTTTTGTGTATTCTGTAGGATTAAAATCAGTTTTGTGGCTTTCAGAGCTGGGCAGGGGTTCCTGCAAAAGTCCAGTTCAGGCCCATGGAATCCCAGAATGGTGTGGATTGGAAGGGACCTTCAAAGATCCTGGGCAGGGACAGCTCCCCCTGTCCCAGGCTGCTCCAGCCCCAGGGTCCAACCTTGGACATTGCAGGGATCAGGGGCAGCCCCAGCTGCTCTGGGAATCCCTTCCCAAAATCCCAGCCCAGTCTCCCTCTCCAGGGAATTCCCTCCATTCCCAGCTCTCCCAGCCTGGGATCGGATCCATCCCCACCCCATCTCCTCTCTAGGAAGGGATTTTGGGATCTGGGGGCTTCACTGGGAACCTCAGGACTCCAGGAAGGGTCTCCCTTCCCTTTTCCATCCCCAACTTCCATAAAAATCCCTCGGGATGGATTCTGAGCCTCCTTGATCCCAAAATCCCAGAATGGTTTGGGTGAGAAGGGACCTCCAACCCCATCCCATTGCAATCCCACCATCCCAGGCTGCTCCAATCCTTCCTTGGACACTGCCAGGGATGCAGGGGCAGCCCCAGCTGCTCTGGCAATCCCAGCCCAGCCAGGAATTCCTCATTGCCAAGATCCCATCCCTGGCTGCCCTCTGGCACTGGGAGCCATTCCCTGGGTGCTGTCCCTGCAGGCCTTGGCCCCAGTCCCTCTGCAGCTCTCCTGGAGCCCCTGCAGGCCTGCAATGTGCTGGAAGCTCTCCCTGGATCCCTCCCTTCTCCAGGGGAGCATTCCCAGCTCTGCCAGGGCAGAGGGAGCCCTTGGAGCAGCTCCCTGCTCTCCTCTGCTCCAGCTCCAGGTCCTGCTGGTGACTCCAGAGCTGGATCCAGCTGGGATCTCATCAGGGCAGAGTCGAGGGAGAATCCAGAGGAAGGAAAGTTGGGATTTGCCCCAGGAATGTGAGGATAAAACCCCAGGAACTGCTCAGTAGAACATCCTTGGCAAATAACAGAGCTGGGCTCGGTGCTGGGAAACCTCTTTGCTTAAAGGCAGAAACTCTGAGGGTGCCCTTGGCACTGAGAGTTCCTGGCTTGAGGGAAACCCATGGATTTTAATAAGGGAATCATTTTAGCCTGGAGTTCTCATGAAGCTTGCAACAAATCAGGTGCTGAAATCCACCTCTTGCTGCTCCAAGAAACCACAGCTTTTTTGTGGCCTCTCTAACCTTTTTGACTTCTAAAGTCCTTTTTTTGGTGCCCTGCAGGGCTGGAGGAGGGAAATGAAATGTGAGTAATGGCAGGGAGTTGGGGCAAACAGGGATAAAGGGAAAATAGGGATAAATATATATATAAATATAAATATATAAAATAAAATGTACAAATAATATATATTTCATATAAATATAAATAGTAAATAAAGATAAAGATATATTATGTAAAATATATAACTATAAATATATAAAGAAATATAAATATACAAATAATATATAAAAATGATATAAAATAAATACATAAAGTATATAAATATATAAAATAAAATATCTAAATAATATATAGTATATATAAATGTAATAAAATATATTAAATATAAATATATAGTATAAAAAGATATAATAAATATAGATATATAGATAATATATGATATAAAATATAAAATAAATATTTAAAATATAATAATATATAAAAATATATAAAATAGGGATAAATATTTTGGGAATAATTTTAGCCTGGAGTTCTCATGAAGTTTGCAACAAATCAGGGGCTAAAATCCACCTCTTGCTGCTCCAAGAAACCACAGCTTTTTTGTGGCCTTTCTAACCTTTTTGACTTCTAAAAGTCCATTTTTTGGTGCCCTGCAGGGCTGGAGGAGGGAAATGAAATGTGAGTAATGGCAGGGAGTTGGGGAAAACATGGATAAAAGTATAAAATATATAAATATATAAAATAAATTATAGAAATAATATCTAGTGTGTATATAAATAGAAATATAAAATCTTTGTCATCACAGAGATCCTTAAAAATTCCTAATTCCTCATCATGACCCTCAACCCATTTCTCACTTCAGTTGTAACCCCCAGATAAACCCACAACTTTATTTTTCTACAGAATATTCCAACTTTCTGCTCCTCTTTGCCATTTGTGTTGCTTGCTGAATATTTTTAGCTGGGAAACTCATTTTCCCAAGCTTGTAACTAATGTTAATTTTAAAGAAACTTAATGAGAGTTGTTTTTTTTTTTTCTTTTTGAGTGAAATGTTTGCCAGGAAAAAGCCACTCCACCCTGTGAGCAGCCAGACCATCTGTGGGCCATGATGTTCAGCTGGGATTTGGGCAGGTCTGGCTGTGAAGTCAAATCCTAACCAATTTTTATTTTATTTTATTGCTGCAGGGGAGATGCAGCCCTGCAGTGCTGGGTGGCCCTGCATGAGGATGAGGAAATGGGAATTTGACCCTGGAACAGGCAAATCCACAGTGGCCACTTTTTCCCGACTGCTGGACAGGTCCTGCCAGTCCAGATTTGAAAGGTTTTTGGGGGGATTTAGTCCTGATGTAGAAAACCCAAAATGTTTTAAATTGCTCTTTATTCTGACTGAGGAAACTGTTTCAGTTTGCTCAATGAGTTCAGCCCTGAAAGCAGAGCCTTGATTCCTGCAGGGACTTTGGGCTGTTCCTGTCACATTGTCACAGGGACAGGGCTGTTCTGTCCCAGGGAGTTTGAGCTGTTCCTGTCACAGGGAGCTGGACTGTTCCTGTCACATTGTCACAGGGACAGGGCTGTTCCTGTCACATTGTCACAGGGACAAGGCTGTTCTGTCCCAGGGAGTTTGAGCTGTTCCTGTCACAGGGAGCTGGACTGTTCCTGTCACATTGTCACAGGGGCAGGGCTGTTCCTGTCACATTGTCACAGGGACAGGGCTGTTCCTGTCACATTGTCACAGGGAGTTTGGGCTGTTCCTGTCACATTGTCACAGGGGCAGGGCTGTTCCTGTCACAGTGTCCCAGGGAGTTTGGGCTGTTCTGTCCCAGGGAGTTTGGGCTGTTGCTGTCCCAGGGAGTTTGGGCTGTTCCTGTCCCAGGGAGTTTGGGCTGTTCTGTCCCAGGGAGTCTGGGCTGTTCCTGTCACATTGTCCCAGGGAGTTTGGGCTGTTCCTGTCCCAGGGAGTTTGGGCTGTTCTGTCCCAGGGAGTTTGGGCTGTTCCTGTCACATTGTCACAGGGACAGGGCTGTTCCTGTCACATTGTCCCAGGGAGTTTGGGCTGTTCTGTCCCAGGGAGTTTGGGCTGTTGCTGTCCCAGGGAGTTTGGGCTGTTCCTGTCACAGTGTCCCAGGGAGTTTGGGCTGTTCCTGTCCCAGGGAGTTTGGGCTGTTCCTGTCCCAGGGAGTTTGGGCTGTTCCTGTCCCAGGGAGTTTGGGTTGTTCCTGTCCCAGGGAGTTTGGGCTGTTCTGTCCCAGGGAGTTTGGGCTGTTCCTGTCCCAGGGAGTCTGGGCTGTTCCTGTCACATTGTCACAGGGAGTTTGGGCTGTTCCTGTCCCAGGGAGTTTGGGCTGTTCTGTCCCAGGGAGTTTGGGCTGTTCCTGTCCCAGGGAGTTTGGGCTGTTCCTGTCCCAGGGAGTTTGGGCTGTTCCTGTCCCAGGGAGTTTGGGCTGTTCTGTCCCAGGGAGTTTGGGCTGTTCTGTCCCAGGTAATTTGGGCTGTTGCTGTCCCAGGGAGTTTGGGCTGTTCCTGTCCCAGGGAGTTTGGGCTGTTCCTGTCCCAGGGAGTTTGGGCTGTTCTGTCCCAGGGAGTTTGGGCTGTTCCTGTTATACAAATCCACATCTCTGTCCTCCTTGGAGCTCCTGGCATGTTTCAGGCCCTGCATGGGGAGTCTGTAAAATTCCCTTGGCTCCTTCCTAGCAGCCCTTCCCAGCTGATATTTGAAAACAAGCTTCCATAGCATCATCTCAATATTCCAGTGTTTGCTGGTGTAAAATTCTCTTCATCATCCTGGGACTAAGATGATTTATCTTCAGGTCCTCAGGACTCATTTCTCATTTCTGTGGCTTTTGAACTCAGAGATCTGACTCGTGTCCAGATTTTTCTCTTTTCCCTTGACTTTTCCTCTGGCTTTTTTTTGGCACCAGGTCCAGTTGGCATCCTGAGGTGATGAGGAGATAAAAGCAGCAAGGCCAAGAGCCTTGGGAGGGATTTGGGTGATGGTTTTTAAAGATTTTAGGGCGTGGGATGTGTTACAGGCTGGGTTTGTAGCTGTGAGCTTGGCTCTGTGTCCTGCTGTGGGAACAAGGGCTCCTTCCAGGGTGAACCCCTGGAATCAGGAATGTTTCAAGTCTTTATTCATTAATTGCTTGGGCTTTTGTAAATTTGAGTGGCAAAAAGTGTGCTGAGAGAGAATGTGGGTGCAGAGAGATTGGCCTGGACAGGGTAGACTAAAAGGTCCAGAAAATGTTCTTCCAGAATGGTCTTCCCAAAAAATGCTGGATGTGTGGTTGAGTAGCTGGGGGCTTTCTGCAGGGATGCTCAGCAGTATCCAGTGAGAGGGGTGGCTGGCAATTCTGGACACAAATGCAGCAATCCCAGCAGAAACTTCTGGAGATCACCTTAATTGTGTGGGAATCTTTCTCCAAGTTCTTGGTGCTCCTTTCCTGTTGTTTCCTGGAGCTGTGCTCACTTTGCTGAAGACCTGGAGCATTTCTCATTCCCGGAGTTCCTTGGAATCACTGCAGGATCCATCAGCAGAGCGTGGATGCAGGAGAGGACATCCCCCAGCTGGGTTCCTTCAGGACTGTGGGTCTCCAGCAGGCCTGGATGGGAGCCTGCTGATTAATAATTCCTGCTGATTAATTCCTGCTGATTAATTCCTGGCATGTTTGGGACAGAATCCATCTGGGATTGGGCTGTGAGGTTTTCGCCTTTCGGAAAAAATTCAGCATGAGCTGAGAGAACAGAGCCTGGATTCGCTGCCAGATCCATCCCCAGGAGTGATGGTGGAGCTTTCTGTGGGAATGTGGCCTGGACACTGCTCCAGAGGTGTCCAGTCCCTTCTGCTGCTCCCCTGTGCTGCTGGGACAGAGCAGTTGTGGGATGGTCTGCCTCACATTCCTGGATGTCCCAGCTCCTGCAGTAACTGCTCCCTTTCCTGAGGACTTTCTGGAGATGGAGAAGGCTTGCAGGGTGGGAGTGTTCTCTGCACCAGCTCCATGCAGCTCTCCCAGGAGTGCTCTCAGCTCTTCTGTTGGTGGCATTCCAAGATTTCACTTTCCTGGGCATCTTTTCCTTGGTGGAGGAGGGCGAGGGCAGGTGGTTCACCCCAGCTGTGTTAGTGACTGGAATTCGCCTCATTTCAAGGAAGGAGGCCTTTCCCAGCTTCATTTCTGCTGATGCACTGCCAGAGGTTTCCCCTGTGTTGATCCAAGGGCTTTGTGGCTGAAATCCACTTCATTTTCAGTCTGTCCTCACTTACAGACTCAGGGAATGGTTTGGGTGGGAAGGGACCTTAGAGATTCCAACCCAAACCATGGGCAGGGACACCTCCCCCTGTCCCAGGCTGCTCCAGTCCCAGGCTGGCCTTGGGCACTGCAGGGATGCAGGGGCAGCCCCAGCTGCTCTGGGGATTTGTGCCAGGGTCTCGCTGCCCTCACAGGGAAGAATTTCTGGTCTCCTGTTGATAAACAACGTGGTTGTTCCCAAACCTTTCACCCCAATATTTCTCCCTTTCATGACCTTAATTCACTCACTGATTTTTCGATAGGAATTTTAGGACTTTGTCACAACAAGGACAATATTCAGCTATGGCCCTCTGTGGCTCATGAATATTTTTTGAATTTGGCAACACCAGGATTGAGTCCGAGTGTGGGAAACTCAGTTTGAATTTACAGTTGGCATTAACTCAGGGAGCTGAGGAGCATCCAGGCTGGAGCTGCTCAGGATCAGCCTGGGAGAGCTGCTTTTTATTAAGCAGGACTTGATTTAGTCCAAAGTAAAACCATTTGTGCTTAATCTGATCCATGAAGCTTCTGTGAGCGTGAAAATCCAGCCAATTAAACATTTCCTGGGCCATCATTGCACACAGTGGAGCTGTGTAGGACTTTGGGAACCTGGAATGGTCATCCAGGGATACATTTCCTAAGGAATCAGTACCACAACAGGAAGTTTTAAAGTTTGAGTGCCATGAAGCAATCTGGTGACAAATGTCCCTCAGCCACGACCCTTCCTTGGGAGGCTCCTCACCCCAAACCTGGAGTGGTGATGCTGCTTTTCCAGAGATTCCATTGGATTTCAGCAGGAAAATCACAGCACTGAGGGCATTTCTCTGTTCCCAGCTGCCCTTTGGGAGCTGCTCCTGGGTGGGTGCAGCAAGTAAAATTCCTTGCTGTGGAGTTTTAGGGCAGAGCAGCTCCTGCTGGACCAGAAACTTCCAGAGCCAAACAAACAGCTGTAAACTTTTCCCTCTCCCTGTGAGAATGAGGGGAAGGAGGTTCTTGTGTCCAAGCCCTTTTGGAGCTGACTCTGTGGATAAAGTCTGTCCAATCTGGGAGTTCTTGTACTTGAGGGATTGCAATAAATAAATCCTGAGGAACCCCAGGGATGGGACTGGGATCTCCTCCCAAAAACTGCAGAGCCTCACCCAGCCCGTGGTGACATCCAGCACATTTCATAGGTTGTCACTTAAACTCAGGCCTCTGAGCTGGGAATTCTTTGTTCCTGGTGGGTTTTGGGAATTCCTGGTGGGTTGGGAACATTCCAGTGTGTGCCCAGGTGTCATCAGGGTCTGTGGAATTCCTACAATCCTGGGCAAACTTGGTGCCATGAAAGCAGAACATCTTTTCCATCCAAGGAGGGGAAAAAGGGGGAATCTGCATTTCCCTACAGCTGGAACATTCCTGCCAAGCCCTGCTGTGCTGTGAAGGATCTATATATGAAATATTCCCTGTCCCTTCCCTCAGATGGGAGCAGCCTCGGTGCTGCAGAGCCAGAGTTAGGCTGGGAACAAACCTTTGATTTGCTCCTGCTTCCCTTGTAATTCTCAGCCACGCCACTGATGAAAGGGAATTGCTGGAGGACATTATTCCCCATCCATTAACCCTGATTTACAGCAGAATTCCTTATCAAGCTTCAGTGCTGAAACACCACCACTCATTGTCTTAACTGGGCCTGGCTTGGGATGAAGATTTCCTGCTTTTCCCTTTGTGTTCCCTTCTTTCCCACTTGCTTTTCCTTTGTATTCCCTCTTTCCCACTTGCCTTTCCCTTTTCTATTCCCTTTTCCCCACTTGCCTTTTCCTTTGTATTCCCTCTTTCCCACTTGCCTTTTCCTTTGTATTCCTTTTTCCCCACTTGCTTTTCCCTTTCTATTCCCTTTTCCCCACTTGCCTTTTCCCTTTGTGTTCCCCTCTTTCCCACTTGCCTTTCCCTTTTCTGTTCCCCTCTTTCCCACTTGCCTTTCCCTTTGTATTCCTTTTTCCCCACTTGCCTTTCCCTTTGTATTCTCCTCTTTCCCACTTGCCTTTCCCTTTCCATTCCCTTTTTCCCCACTTGTCTTTCCCTTTCTATTCCCTTTTTTCCCACCTGCCTTTCCCTTTCTATTCCCTTCCTCCCAGAGCACTTTGATTCTCCCTGTTGTTCTTTCACCCCATTTCTCCCCAGACTCAGGAGTTTTTTGGTCTTGCAAGTCAGAGATTGCCAGGATTTGCATGGGAGCTGTGGGAGGGGAAATGGAATTCATTGGAGCAGTGGGTTTGTTTCAAACGTGTCCCAGTGCTCTCCCAAATCCGAGCTTGCTCTGTGCATGAGGGGATGGAAAATGGAAAAGCCTGAGGGTTCATCCCAGGGTTCCTCAGGGCAGGGGAGGGTGGGGAATTGGCTTTGCCAGCATCACTGTGGGGCAGGGGTCACTCAGATGGGTCAGGACGCTCAAATTCCGTGTGGGGCTTGGGATAATTTGAATCTTTGGGTCAGTGGGCTTTGGGTGCATTCCTTGGGTGTGAGTAAATGGGTTTTTTGTTTCCTGGATTGGATGTTTTTCCTTGACTTGCTGCACCAGGATCGAGAGCAAACACGAAGTCACAATCTTAGGAGGACTCAACGAATTTGTTGTGAAGTTTTATGGACCACAAGGAAGTAAGTTCCTGACCCTGCCCTTCCAGAAAAGCAATCCACTGGCCTGGGGAATAGGGAAATGCCATTCCAGAGGGGAACAGATTAGCAGATCTGAGTGGGATGGAGAGAAATCCACATTCTGAGGGTGGGCAGGATCCAGCTGGGAGCACGGCCATGGATAGGCCCCATCCCTGGCAGCTCCTGCAGCATCCCTGAGCTTTCCCAGAGCTGGCCAAGCTTGGGTCACTGGTGGGAATTTCCATGGAGTTTGCAATTCAAATGGCTTTCCCCCCTTCATTTAGCCCATCTCCAAAGGTGAGGAGATCGTCCCTCAGTGCCTGGTTTGAGTCAGGCTCTGGTGCCTTTGTGCTGAGATCTTCTCCAGGATCTCCTCAAACCCTGGGAGGCAGAGCAGGGGAAGGCTTTGGAAGCTCCCTCCCAGGGGAGCTGTGGATCATTCCAGGGATGTTTTCCCTGGTGCTGTGGTTCTGTTTGGCCTCTCTCAGCTGAGCAGTCTCTAACTCCTGCTTCTCCTCCCTTGCAGCACCCTATGAAGGTGGAGTGTGGAAAGTTAGAGTCGACCTTCCTGACAAATACCCCTTCAAATCCCCGTCTATAGGTAACAAAGACTCATTTCCCATCCAAATCCTGGGCTTTGGGCCCAAAGTTTGCAGGTGTAATGCAAGGACTTCTATGGGATTTCAGATCCCAAGAAAAGAGGAATTTTGGGCTTTGGAAGGAGGAGGAGCTGGGAGTGGGATTTGGCTGCATATTTGTGTGTTGATCAATTCAATCTCTGTTCCATGTGGGTTTTTTTAATCATTAACTCAACTTATTGTGGAATTAATTATTTTAAAAATTAAATTTTAAAATTTTAAATTTAAGTTTATTCAATTTAAATTTAATAAATTTATTAAATTTTAAAATTTATTAAATTATTACATTTTAAAATTTATTAAATTTAAATTTATAAAATTTATTTTTATGTAAATTTTATGTAAATTTATAAATGAATTTATTTATATATTAAATTTAAAAATTTAATCATTAACTCCACTTACTGTGGAATTAATTATTTCAAAAATTAAATTTAAAAAATTAAATTAAAAAAATTAAATTTATTAAATTTAAATTTAATAAATTTATTAAATTTAAAAATTATTAAATTATTACATTTTAAAATTTATTAAATTTAAAATTATTAAATTTATTTTTATTTAAATGTTATATAAATTTATAAATGAATTTATTTATTTATTTATTAAATTCAATTTTATTAAATTTAAAAATTTAATCATTGACTCCACTTATTGTGGAATTAATTATTACAAAAATTAAGTTTAAATTTAATAAATTTTAAATTTAAGTTTATTAAATTTAAATTTAATAAATTTATTAGATTCTAAAATGTATTAAATTATTACAATTTTAAATTTATTAAATTTAAATTTATTGAATTTATTTTTATTTAAATTTTATATAAATTTATAAATGAATTTATTTATTACATTTAATTTTATTAAATTTAAAAATTTAGTAATTAACTGCACTTATTGTGGAGTGGGGGAGCAAAGACCACAGTTCTTGGTGTTGGGGTGAGCCCAACTTTTGGGGTTTTCTGTCCAAAAGTGGGTGGAAGTTGTTGCTCTGCAGCCTCCATCCTCTTGGAGCAGGGAATGCACATGTGGGAGAACTGAAAAGCAGGGATTGATCACCAAAAATCTTCTTGTTTCACCTTGGGGAGCAATGGGGAATTCCACTGGGAGATGGTTTGAGCTTGGATCCGTGCCTGGGGAGCAGGAAACCACCTCAGGTGTCTCCAGGGGCTGAAGGCCTTTCCAGCCTCATCATCCTCCTTTGGCTGCCTCCTTCAAATGCCCCCTCAGGCTCAGGGTTTTTGGGAGCGCTGTGGGATGGGGATTCCTCTGTTCCAGTGGGAATTGTGCCTTTGGGAGAGGCTGCTGCTGTCCATGCACCGTCCTTCACCTTTTTTTAATTTTATTTTTTGTTGTTTGAGACCCTCTGTGAACCCCAGGAATGTGCAGACATTTCTGAGGGAGAGAACGCAGGAATCTGCAGCTCTGAGGAGCCTTTTCCTCCCCCTGAGCCAGCTCTGGAAATCCCTCTTGGAGAGGCACATTCCCATGGGAATTCCCACTGTTTGCTGCCCGCCCTTGGCCCTTGCTCCTTCCCCCCTTCCCAAACCAGTGCAGCCCAGGGCAGTCTGAAATCATGGAAGGGGATCTGAAACCTCATGGAAAGGGATCTGAAACCTCATGGAATGGGATCTTAAACCTCATAGAATCATGGAATGGGATCTTAAACTTCATAGAATAATGGCTTGGGGTCTTAAACCTCATGGAATGGGATCTGAAACCTCATGGAATGGGATCTTAAACCTCATGGAATGGGATCTTAAACTTTATGGAATGGGATTTTAAACCTTATGGAATCATGGAATGGGATTTTAAACCTCATAAAATAATGGATTGGGATCTTAAACCTCATAGAATCATGGATTGGGATCTTAAACCTCATGGAATGGGATCTTAAACCTTGTGGAATCATGGAATGGGATTTTAAACCTTATAGAATAATGGATTAGGATCTTAAACCTCATGGAATGGGATCTCAAACCTCATGGAATGGGATCTCAAACCTCATGGAATGGGATTTTAAACCTCATGGAATGGGATCTGAAACCTCATGGAATCATGGAATAGGATTTAAAACCTCATAGAATCATAGATTGGGATCTTAAACCTCATGAAATGGGATCTTAAACCTTATGGAATCATAGAATGGGATATGGGATCTTAAACCTCATGGAATGGGATCTCAGACCTCCTGGAATGGGATCTTAAACCTCATGGAATCATGGAATGGGATATGGGATCTGTAACTTCATGGAATGGGATCTCAAACCTCATGGAATCATGGAATGGGATATGGGATCTGTAACCCCATGGAATGGGATATGGGATCTGTAACCCCATGGAATGGGATTTTAAACCTCCTGGAATCATGGCTTGGGATCTGTAGCCTCAGCCCCAGCCCCTCCAGTGTCCCAGGCTGCTCCAGCCCCAGTCCAGCCTGCTTGGACACTGCAGGGATCCAGGCCAGCCCCATGTGCAGGGAGCAGTTTCTGCTCACATCTTTGGGCCCTTTTTGGGCTGATTTTGCTGCTTTTCTCTCCGTTTTCCATCCCTCTCCTGTTTCAATCTGTTGTGTTCATCCCAGACCTCATGAGGAGCTTCCCTCACCCTACGAGTCTCTGTTCAAGTGGCAGAAAACCCTTCTTCCTAAAAAATGCCTCTTGCTAAAACCTCCTTTTTTTCCTTCCTAAAATCTTCCTCTTGCTGAAAAACCCCTTTTTTCTCCTCAAGATCTTGCTGAAACCTCATATTTTTCTTCCCAAAAACCTGCCTCTTGCTGGAAAATCTGCTTTTTTTGTTCCCAAAATCTTCCTCTTCCTGAAAAACTCCTTTCTTATCTTCAAGCTCTTGCTGAAACCTAAATTTTTTCTTACCAAGAAACTGCTTCTTGCTGAAAAAAACCTTTTTTCTTCCTAAAATCTTCCTGTTGCTGAAAAACCACTTTTTCCTGCTCAAGATCTTGCTGAAACCTCATTTTTTTCTTCCCAAAAACTGCTTCTTGGTGGAAAACCCCTTTTTTCCTTCCCAAAATCTTCCTCTTGCTGAAAAATCCCTTTCTTCCTTCCCAAAATCTTCCTCTTGTAGAAAAACCCCTTTTTTCTCCTCAAGATCTTGCTGAAACCTCATATTTTCCTTCCCAAAGTCTTCTTCTTGCTGGAAAATCCTTTTTTCCTTCCCAAAAAATCTTCCTCTTGCAGAAAATCCCTTTTTTCCCCTCAAGCTCTTGCTGAAACCTCATTTTTTTTCTTACCAAGAAACTGCTTCTTGCTGAAAAAACCCTTTTTTCTTCCTAAAATCTTCCTCTTGCTGAAAAACCACTTTTTTCTCCTCAAGATCTTGCTGAAACCTCATTTTTTTCTTCCCCAAAAAATGCTTCTTGCTGGAAAATCCAATTTTCCCTTCCCAAAATCTTCCTCTTGTAGAAAAACCCCTTTTTTCTCCTCAAAATCTTGCTGAAACCTCCTTTTTTCCTTCCCAAAAATCTTCCTCTTGCAGAAAATCCCTTTTTTTTCCCCCTCAAGCTCTTGCTGAAACCTCCTTTTTTCCTTCCCAAAAACTGCCTCTTGCTGCAAAATCTGCTTTTTTCCTTCCCAAAATCTTCCTCTTGCTGAAAATCCCCATTTTTCCCCTCGAGATCTTACTGAAACCTCCTTTCTTTCTTCCCAAAATCTCCCTGTTGCTGGAATATCCTTTTTTTTCCTTCCCAAAACCTGCCTCTTGCTGCAAAACCTCTTTTTTCCTCCCCAAAATCTTCCCCTTGTAGAAAACACCCTTTTAGATCTTTGAGCTCTTGCTGAAACCTCATTTATTTCCTTCCCAGAGTCTTCATCCTTTTCTTCCTTCCCAAAAGTTTCCTCTTCCTGAAAAACCCCATTTTTCTCCTCAGGCTTGTCTGAAAACCCCCATTTTTCTGAAAACCCCCATTTTTCTGAAAACCCCCATTTTCCTGAAAACCCCCATTTTTTTCTGAAAACCCCCATTTTTTTCTGAAAACCCCCGTTTTTCTGAAAACCCCCATTTTCCTGAAAACCCCCATTTTCCTGAAAATCCCATTTTCCTGAAAATCCCATTTTCCTGAAAACCCCCATTTTCCTGAAAACCCCCATTTTTCTGAAACCCCCATTTTCCTGAAAATCCCATTTTCCTGAAAACCCCCATTTTTTTCTGAAAACCCCCATTTTTTTCTGAAAACCCCCATTTTCCTGAAAACCCCCATTTTTCTGAAACCCCCGTTTTTCTGAAAACCCCCATTTTCCTGAAAACCCCCATTTTTCTGAAAACCCCCATTTTTTTCTGAAAACCCCCATTTTCCTGAAAACCCCCATTTTTTTCTGAAAACCCCCATTTTCCTGAAAACCCCCATTTTTTTCTGAAAACCCTCATTTTTCTGAAAACCCCCATTTTTTCCTGAAAACCCCCATTTTTCTGAAAACCCCCATTTATCTAAAACCCCCATTTTTTTCTGAAACCCCCCATTTTTCTGAAACCCCCCATTTTTCCGAAAACCCCCGTTTTTCTGAAACCCCCATTTTTTTCTGAAAACCCCCATTTTCCTGAAAACCCCCATTTTCCTGAAACCCCCCATTTTCCTGAAACCCCCCATTTTCCTGAAACCCCCCATTTTTCTGAAAACCCCCATTTTTCTGAAACCCCCCATTTTTCTGAAAACCCCCATTTTTCTAAAACCCCCATTTTTTCTGAAAACCCCCATTTTCCTGAAAACCCCCGTTTTTCTCCCTAAAAGGATCTGAGCTCTTGCTGGCCACAAGAGTTGGGCTGGATCAAATCCCTGCTAGAGCCGAGCTCAGGAAAAGCTGGGCAGCTCCAGGGAAAGTTCTGGAGCTCAGGAGAGCTCCCAGGAGGCTGCAGGGGAGGGGTTTCTGCCTTTATTTCCCATTTTTGCTGCCCCAGCCCAGCTTATCTGGGAGAGCCAGGCCTGGGGAAGGCTCCTGGGGGATCCTGATTATCTCTGCTGTGGGCAAGGCTGATAAAAGCTGGACTGGGAGCTCTGGGAGCGATGGAAATGAGAATTCTGCCATTCCCAACCCTGCCTGAGCTCTGGAAAAAAATTATAGTTAATAGGGAAGGAGTTTCCTGTGGAAATCTCTGATTTTTAGAGACTGGGAGTGATGGAAATGAGAATTTTCCCATTCCTAACCCTGCTTGAGCTCTGGGTAATAATTATAATTAACAGGGAAGAAGTTTCCTATGGAAATCTCTGATTTTTAGAGATGGAAGTGATGGAAATGAGAATTTTCCCATTGCCAACATAGTCTGAGCTCTGGAAAATAATTATAATTAATAGGGAAGGAGTTTCCTATGGAAATCTCTGATTTTTAGAGACTGGGAGTGATGGAAATGAGAATTCTCCCATTCCTAACCCTGCCTGAGCTCTGGGTAATAATTGTAATTAATAGGGAAGGAGTTTCCTATGGAAATCTCTGATTTTTAGAGACTGGGAATGAGGGAAATGAGAATTCTCCCATTCCTAACTAACCCTGCCTGGAAAATAATTATAGTTAACAGGGAAGAAGTTTCATATGGAAATCTGTCATTTTTAGAGACTGGGAGCACTGGGAGTGATGGAAATGAGAATTCTCCCATTCCCAACATAGTCTGAGCTCTGGAAAATAATTGTAATTAATAGGGAAGGAATTTCCTGTGGAAATCTCTGATTTTTAGGACTGGGAGCGATGGAAATGAAAATTCTCCCATTCCTAACCCTGCATGAGCTCTAGAAAATAATTATAATTAATAGGGAAGGAGTTATCTGTGGAAATCTCTGATTTTTAGGAATGGGAGTGATGGAATTCCCATTCCTAACCCTGTCTGAGCTCTGGAAAATAATTGTAATTAATAGGGAAGAAGTTTCCTGTGGAAATCTCTGATTTTTAGGACTGGGAGCGATGGAAATGAGAATTCTGCCATTCCTAACCCTGCTTGAGCTCTGGAAAAAAATTATAATTAACAGGGAAGGAGTTTCCTGTGGAAATCTCTGATTTTTAGAGACTGGGAATGAAGGAAATGAGAATTCTCCCATTCCTAACCCAGCCTGAGCTCTGGAGAATAATTGTAATTAATAGGGAAGGAATTTCCTATGGAAATCTGTAATTTTTAGAGACTGGGAGCACTGGGAGTGATGGAAATGAGAATTTTCCCATTCCTAACCCTGCCTGAGCTCTGGGTAATAATTACAATTATTAATAGGGAAGGAGTTTCCTGTGGAAATCTGTCATTTTTAGGACTGGGAGTGATGGAATTCCCATTCCTAACCCTGTCTGAGCTCTGGAAAAAAAATATAATCAATAGGGAAGGAGTTTCCTGTGGAAATCTCTGATTTTTAGAGACTGGGAGTGATGGAAATGAGAATTTTCCCATTGCCAACATAGTCTGAGCTCTGGAAAATAATTATAATTAATAAGGATGGAGTTTCCTCTGGAAATCTCTGATTTTTAGAGACTGGGAATGATGGAAATGAGAATTCTCCCATTCCTAACCCTGCCTGAGCTCTGGGTAATAATTGTAATTAATAGGGAAGGAGTTTCCTGTGGAAATCTCTGATTTTTAGAGGTGGAAGTGATGGAAATGAGAATTCTCCCATTCCTAACCCTGCCTGAGCTCTGGGTAATAATTGTAATTAATAGGGAAGGAGTTTCCTGTGGAAATCTCTGATTTTTAGAGGTGGAAGTGATGGAAATGAGAATTCTCCCATTCCTAACCCTGCCTGGAAAATAATTATAATTAACAGGGAAGAAGTTTCCTGTGGAAATCTGTCATTTTTAGAGACTGGGAGCACTGGGAGCGATGGAAATTAGAATTTTCCCATTCCTAACCCTGCCTGAGCTCTGGAAAATAATTATAATTAATAGGGAAGGAGTTTCCTGTGGAAATCTCTGATTTTTAGAGACTGGGAATGATGGAAATGAGAATTTTCCCATTCCTAACCCTGCCTGAGTTCTGGGTAATAATTGTGGGATTCTGCTTTTTCCTGTTTGGGATTTTCCCTTCCCTGTTTGGGATTCTCCTTTCCCTCTTTAGGATTCTCATTTCCCTTTTTAGGATTCTCCTTTTCCCTGTTTGGGATTCTCCTTTCCCTGTTGAGGATTTTCCTTTCCCTGTTTGGGATTTTCTTTTCCCTGTTAGGGATTCTCCTTTCCCCGTTTAGGATTCTCCTTTTCCCTGTTTGGGATTCTCCTTTTCCCTGTTTAGGATTCTCCTTTTCCCTGTTTAGGATTTTTCTTCTCTCCTTTCCCTGTTTGGGATTTTCCTTTTCCCTGTTTAGGATTCTCCTTTTCCCTGTTTAGGATTTTTCTTCTCTCCTTTTCCCTGTTTGGGATTCTCTTTTCCTTCTTTGGGATTCTCCTTTTCCCTGTTTAGGATTTTTCTTTTCTCCTTTCCCTGTTTGGGATTCTCCTTTTCCCTGTTGAGGATTTTTCTTCTCTCCTTTCCCTGTTTGGGATTCTCCTTTTCCCTGTTTGGGATTCTCCTTTCCCTGTTTGGGATTCTGCTTCTCTCCTTTTCCCTGTTTGGGATTCTCCTTTTCCCTGTTTGGGATTTTCCTTTCCCTGTTTGGGATTTTCCTTTCCCTGTCTGGGATTCTCTTTTCCCTGTTTGGATTCTCCTTTTCCCTGTTTGGGATTTTCCTTTCCCTGTTTGGGATTTTCCTTTCCCTGTTTAGGATTCTCCTTTTCCCTGTTTGGGATTCTCTTTTCCTTCTTTGGGATTCTCCTTTCCCTGTTTGGGATTCTCCTTTCCCGGTTTGGGATTCTGTTCTCTCCTTTTCCTGGGATTTAAAATCTTCAGGGAAATTCCTTCCTTTCCTGCTTTCCCAAACAGGAATTGGGGAGGACTGGGAGGGCTCCTTGGAGCTCCCAGGTCACAGGAATTTGTGGGAATTTGGTGTTTTTGATCACTCCCTGCTCCTGCAGAGAGCTGGAGGTGAATTCTCCTTAATGCCACAAACAGGAGGAAATCCAGACTGGGAATGTCCTGCCTTGCTTGGATACAGCAGAAACAACCTGGAATTTATTTACTATTTATTTACTATCTAGTTTAAAATCTGCAGGATTTGTTAATAATCAAATACCACAACTGGAAAATTTACACTCAAAATGCCCAGAGCCTCAATTTCTCAAATAAATTCTATATATGCTACATATTTTTATAAAAAATATCTCAATATTTATAAACTCTCTCTATATTTATAAATTATATCTAGATTTATAAACTATATATATTTATAAATTTATCTATATTTATAGATTTATCTAAATTTATAAATTTATCTAAATTTATAAATGTATCTATATTTATAAATTTTATATCATTATTTCTATATTATATTATCTGTATTATTATATTTTCTGTGTCCTCACACCCAGCTCTCATTTTCCTCCATCTCTGTCCCAGTTACCTGCAGGTGCAGATATTTCTATTTTCCCTTGCATTTCTGTTTTCCCTTTTTTTCCAAGTGTTTTCCCAACAGAACACCTGGTGTGTGCACAGAACATATGGAATATATGTATAAATATATATATATATATATTTGTGTGTAGAATGAGGCATTGTGGCAGCTGGTACAGGAATGCAGCTGGATTTAATTTTTTTTTTTTTTTTTTTAATTTCATTGAATTCCAGCCAGGATTTCACAGATTTCTCCTGGCTTGTGCTCCATTTATTGTTTTGGGAAGCTCCTGGGATCTGAGGGATACAAACTCCTTGTGTTAGTGAGTGCTCCTAGAGGGCTCCTCCCTTCAAATTCCCTCAAAAATCAATTTGAGCCTTTGCCAAGGAGGGACCTGACAGGGAGTGAAGCTCCAGGCTGGGAGGAGCATCCCTGGAAAAGGGGAGCATCCCCAGGCCATCCCCAGAGGATTGGTCCTGGTGCCCTCTCCCCAGCTCCTGCCACGGGTCCTCAGCCTTCTTGGGGTGGCTCCCCAGGCAGGGAATCCCTGAAATTGGTCTGAAGTGGGGTTTAAAACCCAACATTTCAATTTAAAAACCACTTCCCTTGCAGGCTCTTGGGTGCCTGGGGAGGGAGAAGTGTCCAGCTGGCCTCAATCCATGAGCAAATCCACGTGTGGGGACTTTAGGATGGGTGGGAAATCCTCTGGAACTGATCCCAAAGTGCACCTGGATTTTCATTTTTATGGATCTTTGTGCTCTTTTGTGCTTGCTGTGTTCTTTGCCCAGATAAGCACAGAGCACATTGGTGTCATCCTGGCAAGGCTGGCAGATTGGGATGTGCCTTTGGGAATGTCCCCCTTTCCTCTTCCCCCTTAGCTCCCAGACTCTGAGCTCTGCCTGGAGGGTGGAAAAACAACCAGGAAAATGTGGGAAATGTCCCCATGGCAGGGGGGATTGATGAGCTTGATGAGCCCTTCAACCCAAACCATCCTGGGATTCTGTGGGAGTCTTCCCCATTGCCAAGTTATCCTGGTATTGGGGTGGGAATCTCCCACATTCCCAAGGTGTTAGGGTGGGAATCTTCCACATTTCCCAATTATCCAGGTATTAGGGTGAGAATCATCCATGTTGTCCAGGGATTAGGGTGGGAATTTCCCACATTTCCCAATTATCCAGGTATTGAGGTGGGAATCTTCCCCATTCCCAAGTTATCCTGGTATTAGGGTGGGAATCTTCCAGGATTCCCAGGTTATCCTGGTATTAGGGTGGGAATCTTCTATATTCCCAAGGTATTAGGAGGGAATCTTCCATGTTTCCCAGGTATTATGGTGGGAATCTTCCCCATTTCCAGGTTTCCCAGGTATTAGGGTGGGGATCTCCTACATTTCCCAATTATCCAGGTGTTAGGGTGGGAATCTTCCCCATTCCCAAGTTATCCTGGTATTAGGGTGGAAATCTTCACATTCCCCAATTATCCAGGTATTAGGGTGGGAATCTTCCATGTTTCCCAGGTATTATGGTGGGAATCTTCCCCATTTCCAGGTTTCCCAGGTATTAGGGTGGGAATCTCCTACATTTCCCAATTATCCCGGTGTTAGGGTGGGAATCTTCCACATTTCCAGGTTATCCTGGTATTGGGGTGGGAATCTTCCAGGTTTCCCAAGTCATTCTGGTATTAGGGTGGGAATCTTCCACATTTCCCAATTATCCAGGAGTTGGGGTGGGAATCTTCCACATTCCCAGGGTATTAGGGTGGGAATCTTCCAGGTTTCCCGAATTTTCCAGGTTTTGGGGTGGGAATCTTCTCCATTTCCAGGTTATCCAGGTATTGAGGTGGGACTCTTCCATGTTTTCCAGGTATTATGGTGGGAATCTTCCACATTCCCAAGTTATTCAGGAGTTGGGGTGGGAATCTTCCACATTCCCAAGCTGTTATGGTGAAAATCTTCCACATTCCCCAATTATCCAGGTATTAGGGTGGGAATTTTCCCCATTCCTAAGTTATCCAGGCATTGGGGTGGGAATCTTCTCCATTCCCAAGGTATTAGGGTGGGAATCTTCCCATTCCCAGTTTCCAGCCCCGAGGAATTGCCAGCCTTTGGTGAGCTGGGGTTTGAATTTAACACCCCTGCTCCTCCAGGGTTTTTGGCAATCCAGGGAATTCTCACTCCAGCTGTGGGTGCAGCACCAGTGGTTTCCCAGGTTTGGTTTTCCAGGGTGGGAACATGTGCATCCCTTCCTGGTGTGGAATTCCTTAGGGGTGTCCAGGGCTTTTCTGTTATCACCCAAAGCCTTTTTATCCACGTGGATTTTATGCTTTTATTCCAGAGGCAGTCCTGGAGTCCATACAGAAAGGGTGTGGATTGTGCTGCTCCCAGCCTTCCCAAGCACTGCCTTTTCCAGGAGTTCTGTGGGAATTTTGCTGTAAAATATTAAATTAGAGATTTGTAACCAGTGCAGCAGCTGGAATCCCTGCTGTGACCTCAGCTCCATGTCATGGAGGGAACCCCAAAATCCCAGAGCTGTCTGATGGAATGCTCACCTGGAATCCTACACAGGGCATTCATTGGGATGTGCTGTGTGACAATCATCCTGCCCCAGTGCTGGGAATTATTTTTCCCCTCCCTCCTGCTTCCCGTAGAACTTGGGATTTCATTTCTAGCTGGATGTTTATGGGCACTGTGTCCTTTTTATCCATAAAAATAAACACAGAGCCAGTCAGGTTTTTAGTGCTGGTTGCTGCTAACCAGATCATGGAAAGCTCTGGAACAGCTTTGTGCTTTCCATGGAATGGTTGGGCTTGGGAGGGCCACAGAGGCTCCAGCTCTGCTCCATGGGCAGAGAGCTTCCATTGAAATAGGGATTGGAAGAGGTAAAGAATTCAGGCAAGGCCAAAGCACAGCACTGTTGGTCGGGAGTTTTTCCCAATTTTTCCAGCCAGGATTAAAAATCAGGAAAATTCCTTGCTTAACCCATGGATATCAGCATGAGGAGTTTGTGAGGAGTTTTATTTTTGTTGGCACAGGAGAATTTGCAGTTCAGAGAAAGGAGCAGAGAATTGTGCTCGTTCCTGGATCAGGACAAAAGGAGGATTTCCATGGAGCTGCTCCTGGCCTGGGCAGTTTGTGTGCATGGAATGGGGCTGGGGGGAATCCTTGGGAAGGAGAGCAGGGAGAGGATGCTCCTGTCCTTGCCTGCAGAGCAGCTCTTCCATTTGGGAGGCTTGAGCCCCAGGACAGTGTGAAGGAAGGGATTGTTTCATTCCCAGTGTGCTCCCCACCCTCTCCACCCTTTCCTTGGTTTTCCCCAAAGATCCAGGCAGGATTTAGGGTCGGGATCAGCGCTCGCTGCAGCTCAGCTCCAGCAAAATGGATCCATGACCTGAATTCAACTTGTGGGAGCTGCAGAATGTAAATATTTGATGGAACTCCAGCTTCCCTTGGTAAATCTGCTCCAGCTCTTGCAGCTGAATCCTGCCAGGCTGTTCCTGAAATTCCCTTGGTAGCGTGGAGATGTTTGGAGCTCTCCTTCCTCCTGGAGGTGGTTCTGGCTTCAGCCTTGGGTTTGTGGAGGTTCCCCAGTCCAAGCAAGGCTGGGGTTGTGATTGTGTCCCAATTCCTGGGAATCAAGGGAGGGATTTCAGTCCCAGCTGGGCTCCGTGCTGCACTCACCTGGGGCTGCTCCTGCTTTGGGCAGGGAGGATCCCCAGTGCCTCTCCTGAGGTTCACATGAAGGTGGGGGAGGTTGGCAGCATTTAAATGGTTAAATGCGGATTTTTTCAGGCTTTTTTGGCTGCTCTGAAAAGAAAACTTCCCTGTTTTTTGAGTCCTGGAAGGAGCTTTTTCCATGGATGGAGTCAATATCCCAGACATGAATTTCTTCCCTGTTTTTATCCCTGTCAGAAGCAAGAGTTGCTGTTGGTTTAAAAGGATTCCTGCAGAATTCAGGGAAATTCCCACCTGGGCTGTGTTTGCTGGGATCTCTGGGATGGTGGCACGACAGGGAAAAGGAGGATTTATGGCAAATTCTCAATCCAGAAAGGTGGCACAGCAGGGAAAAGGAGAATTTATGGCAAATTCTCAATAAAAAGGTGGCACAACAGGGAAAAGGAGAATTTATGGCAAATTCTCAATTCAGAAAGGTGGCACAACAGGGAAAAGGAGAATTTATGGTAAATTCTCAATCCAGAAAGGTGGCACAACAGGGAAAATGAGGATTTATGGTCAATTCTCAATAAAAAGGTGGCACAACAGGGAAAAGGAGAATTTATGGCAAATTCTCAATAAAAAGGTGGCACAACAGGGAAAAGGAGAATTTATGGCAAATTCTCAATCCAGAAAGGTGGCACAACAGAGAAAAGGAGAATTTATGGTAAATTCTCAATCCAGAAAGGTGGCACAACAGGGAAAAGGAGGATTTATGGTCAATTCTCAGTCCAAAAAGATGACAGAACAGAGAAAAGGAGGATTTATAGTAAATTCTCAATTCAGAAAAGTGGTACAACAGGGGAAAGGAAAATTTATGGCAAATTCTCAGTCCAAAATGGTGGCACAACAGGGAAAATGAGGATTTATGGTGAATTCTCAATTCCATAAGTTTAGAAGGATTCCTGCCGAATTCAGGGAAATTCCCACCTGGGCTGTGCTTGTCAGGATTTCTGGGATGGTGGCACAACAGGGAAAAGGAGGATTTATGGCAAATTCTCAATCCAAAAAGATGACAGAACAGGGAAAAGGAGGATTTATGGCAAATTCTCAATCCAAAAAGATGACAGAACAGGGAAAAGGAGGATTTATGGCAAATTCTCAATAAAAAAGGTGGCACAACAGGGAAAAGGAGGATTTATTGCAAATTCTCAATAAAAAGGTGGCACAACAGGGAAAATGAGGATTTATGGTGAATTCTCAATCCAAAAAGCAACTCCAGGTTTTGAAGCAGCTTTTCCTGGTTGGAGCCGCCCCTCTGGGCAGATCCCAGGTGATTTATCCAAGCCAGGATTGCAGGAATTCATTCCCCCTGATCCATGTTCAGTTTGTCCCACATCCGGATATTTGGGTTCCCCCATTGAGGAGTTTGGGATCCTGGGTTCTGCAGTCGCTCTCAGCCATCATTGGAAACTTTTATTTTTTTGGATGGATGTGCTTTGCTTCCCCACAGGTTGGGGATGGTGCATAATCCCATTAATGTGTTTTATTTTATCATTATTTATGGGATAAAAAAGAGTGTTTGGGGCTTCCAAATGTCCTGAACTTGGGGTTGAAGTTGGCAGCTGGAAAACAAAATTTATCTTTTGATTCAAGTGTTGGGGACATTGTAAGGCTTGAAACCATTTTCAAATTTTTATTCTGAATATACTTTTTTATTTAAAAAAATTCAAAATAAATTTATTTAGTTTTTATTTCAAAATTTATTTTATTTGTCTCACAATTTAATTTGCAACTCAAAATCCCTCTCAAATCCAGAAATCTGAAATGTGGACAAAGCCACATCGAGCTCCCTCCTCCTAAACTTGTTCTTTAGGAGACCAGAGGCGCCAACAGGAGAATTAATTGCTGTATTGATGGAAAATTTCAATTATTGCCTCCCTGGCTCATAACTGTAGAGTAATGTTGTGATACCAAGCTCATAGAAAATCTCTGTTGGGAAAAATATATTGATATATATATTAAAATATTATATATATATATATATATATATATATATATATATATATAAAAATTACATATATTATATATAGAAAATAGATATATATTTTATATATATATTATATATAGAAAATAGATATATATTTATATATATATATAATATATATAGAAAATAGATAGAAAATATATTTTAAAATTTGTGTTCAGATTTGCCCTTCTAAGCCCACTTCATCAAATGGGGGAGCTCCCCTGGGCTCCTGGACAGGAATTTTCAGGATCCAGCAAAATCTTTGTGGTTGCACTGCAGACTTTTCCTGAATTTCCTGACTTCAGGATTCCCTGGAATGTGAGGGAATGGACCCAGGGTGGGAATGGTGCCTGCTTATTTTAAAGGTTATTTATGGCTGGGATGGCTTTGGCTCCTTGGTCTGTAAATTCCAGACTTCTCATGTAAAAAAAAATTCCATTTTTGGGGGTTTTTCTGCTCATTTCCCTCTGTTTCTCCTTGCAGGATTCATGAATAAAATCTTCCATCCCAACATTGACGAGGCGTGAGTAAATCCTTCCTTCATCTTTGTGGAAAATCCTGCAAAATCTCAAATATTTCCCCACCATTTCCTGCCTGTGTGGAGCTTCCCTGGCAGTACAATTCCAGTTTATTTTCTGCTGGGCAGAGTGGGAAGATGGAGGTGGTTAAAGGCCATAAATAGGAATCAATCAGGGCTTATCCCAGGCCCCGGGGAAGGGGCTGGTGAGGAGTTTTTCAATGCCCAGAGTGTTTTGCAGTGTTAATTCCATTTTCTCCGTGTGTTCCAGGTCAGGAACTGTATGTCTAGATGTAATCAATCAAACCTGGACAGCTCTCTACGGTGAGTTGGGCATTTCCCTCTGCCACTGATGATTTCTGACCACTTCTTGGAGGTTTTTTTGCCTTTGATTTTGGGTTTTTTTACTGAATTTGAAACTCCTCCCCGAGCCAAGATCTCGAGAAAAATAAGATTTTTTTACAGGTTAGGAGGAGGTGTTGCCTCTGATGCTGCAGAGTGGTTTCCATGGGCTCATTTCTGGTTAAAAATCTGCTTTTTAGGGATAAACAGGTCAATTTAAAAACCAAATCAATTTAAAATACAACTTAGAGAAAGCTGGAGCTGTTAGGAGGAGCACAGCTGAGTCTCTGTTTAAAAATGGGAATTTCAGATATTCCAGGTACACTCTGTGGAAGAAATCCAGGGGAATGTGGGCATCAAATCCTTCAGGTTCTTCCCTGGAAAACTGATTTTAGCTGGAATTCCTCGTTGGAACTCTGGAATTGCCATGTGGTGGAGGATGAGGATCACAGCATGGATTTGTTGTGGGAGATCAGCTCCCCCACAAAAAGGATAACAAGGAATAATTCCAGTGGTTTTGTGCTCCAGCATTCCAGGGCCTGCCTTGGAGCTGCAGGGGGACACTGGGCTTAATTCCCTCTAAAATCAATCCAAGATTCCAGCAGCACCTCACAAAGAAATGGAAAAGGAGGAATAATTCCTCTCCTTTTGGCATTTAAAAAAGGAATTTTTCAATTCCTTTAAGGCAGAGCTGGCAGAGGATCTGGGTGAGAGAATTCCAGCAGCAACCAAGGTGGGAGAAACCTGGAATATGCACCAAAAAATTCCTGAGCACCTCTTGGTTCAATTCCTGCTCCTTCCTCAGTGCTGGGGCTGAAATTCCTGCACCACCAGCTGGAAAACAAAATTTATCTTTTGGTTCAGGTGTGGGGCACCTCCTTCAGGAAAAACTCATTTTCCTGGGTGTCCTGTGAGCCCCAAGGGATTCCAGGGCTCCCTCATCCTCAGGAGCCCTCAGTGGCTCCTGAGCCAAGGGGAGGCACCTGGCACCAATTTCACCAACTCAAATCAGCTTTTTGCTGCCAGGGCCCAAATTCAGTCCCTGGGAATTGCAGCTGCCAAGGGCCAGGCAGTGCCAGGGCAGGGAATGCCCACCCAGGGCACTCCTGCTGCTTCCTGGGGTCCTTTTGGGGTTCAGATCCAGGGAATACCCACCCAGGGCACTCCTGCTGCTTCCTGGGGTCCTTTTGGGGTTCAGATCCAGGGAATACCCACCCAGGGCACTCCTGCTGCTTCCTGGGGTCCTTTTGGGGTTCACATCCAGGGAATACCCACCCAGAGCATTCCTGCTGCTTCCTGGGGTCCCTTTTGGGGTTCAGATCCAGGGAATAGGGAATACCCACCCAGGGCACTCCTGCTGCTTCCTGGGGTCCCTTTGGGGTTCAGATCCAGGGAATGCCCACCCAGGGCACTCCTGCTGCTTCCTGGGGTCCCTTTTGGGGTTCAGATCCAGGGAATACCCACCCAGGGCACTCCTGCTGCTTCCTGGGGTCCCTTTTGGGGTTCAGATCCTTTCTCCAGGTGCTGCTGTGCTCCATCCCAGGAGCTCCTCTCAAACCTGGGCACCTCATCCAGAGCTGGAGCCTGGAATTCTGTGGCTGCATCCCAGAGCTGGAGGAGCTCTTGCACAGGGAGAGCACCTGGAGATCTCCTTCCCCTTTTGTGGGGAACTTTTTGGGACGTTGAGGGCTCTGGGCATTGAATTCAGCAGCTCTGTGGTGGCTCAGGGATGGGCTCCAGCTTTTTTCCAGGAGCAGGGACAGGTGGAGATGCTCACCCACAGGATTTTCCTGGCACAAGGAACCAGAGACAGATCAAAGATTCTGGAATGTTCCCACAGGAATCCCCCAGAGCAGGAGCATTTCCAAGGAGGGATGATGGCCCAGGGCTGGCTCCTGCCCTCCCCAGCTCTGCAATGGGAGTTGGTGCTTCCCAAGAGGGGTTTGTGCATCCCCGGGCACCTGGGCAGTTTCCTGCTCTGCATTGTTTGGTGACAGATTCCTGGGGGCTCTGCACATTCCCTCAATTGATGGATTTTTAGTGCTGGTTGCTGCTAACCAGATCATGGAAAGCTCTGGAAGAACTTTGTGTTTTCCACACAATCATGGAATGGTTTGGGTTGGAAGGGCCTCAGAGGCTCCAGCCCTGCTCCATGGGCAGAGAGCTTCCATTGAAACAGGGATTGGAAGAGGTAAAGAATTCAGGCAAGGCCAAAGCACAGCACTGTTGGTTGGGAGTTTTTCCCAATTTTTCCAGCCAGGATTAAAAATCAGGAAAATTCCATCCCCTTCCTTGCTTAACCCATGGATATCAGCATGAGGAGTTTGTGAGGAGTTTTATTTTTGTTGGCACAGGAGAATTTGCAGTTCAGAGAAAGGAGCAGAGAATTGTGCTCATTCCTGGATCAGGACAAAAGGAGGATTTCCATGGAGCTGCTCCTGGCCTGGGCAGTTTGTGTGCATGGAATGGGGCTGGGGGGAATCCTTGGGAAGGAGAGCAGGGAGAGGATGCTCCTGTCCTTGCCTGCAGAGCAGCTCTTCCATTTGGGAGGCTTCAGCCCCAGGACAGTGTGAAGGAAGGGATTGTTTCATTCCCAGTGTGCTCCCCACCCTCTCCACCCTTTCCTTGGTTTTCCCCAAAGATCCAGGCAGGATTTAGGGTCGGGATCAGCACCATCCCCTCCTTGCTGAACCCATGGCTATCAGCATGTGTGTGTGGGGATGAGGACTTTGTGAGGAGCTGGAGCTGCAGCATCGGCTTTATTTTCATTTTTGATTCCATCAGCCTTTATTTTCATTTTTGATTCCATCAACCTTTATTTTCACTTTTGATTCCATCAACCTTTATTTTCAGTTTTGATTTTCCTCCCTTTATTCCCCCTCATTCCCAGAGTGTTTCCCTTGGAGTTTGTGCTGCTGTCTGGGTGTTCAGGGTGGTTTTTTGGGCTGGCCCTGCCTTGGGGACACTGACACCAAGGTTGTGTTTGCCTTGCAGATCTCACCAATATTTTTGAGTCGTTCCTGCCCCAGCTGCTGGCCTATCCCAACCCCATAGATCCTCTCAATGGGGACGCTGCAGCCATGTACCTCCACCGACCAGAAGAGTACAAACAGAAAATTAAAGGTGAGGCCTAATTAGCAGAGTTAATTGGGATTCCATCCCGAGGCAATGATGGCTCTTGGCTGCAGGTTCTGCCTGGCTTTTCCCCTTCCATGGGATGATGTGAAGGAGGGAGGGGTCAGGAATTGGGAAAGCTCAGGTATCCCAAAAGCTGGGATCAGCTCTGCCACATCACCCAGGAGTGGTTAAACCTGGAGTCACTGTTCTGGTGTGAAATGCCCTGATTTTTGAGGGTAGAACGCTCAAAATTTGATTGAAATTGTGAATTATTCAGCCTCCCTTGGCTGATTCCTCTGACAGGATTGTGGAGACTTCCCTGCAGATCTGCCCTGCTCAGTATCCCAAAGTCCATTCCCTGCTTTTTTATTACCAGGGAAGGGCAAAACAATTGCAACCAAAAAAATAATCTGTCAGATAAAATCTCCAGTGTCAGCACTGAGAGTCCTCCAGGCTTTCATGAAAACAGAACCCAAAAATACCCTTGGAAAAAAGCCAGAAAAACCAGATTTCACCAGAGGAAGCTCTGAGGACATCCCTGGGGATGAAGGGAGAACCTGCTCCCTCATTCCCACCCCTGCAGCCAGGTACAGATGTGATCTGGAAGGAGTTGGGAGTGCTTGGAACGCGTTCCATAAATCCCAGAGCCCTGAGTGCAGCAGCTCCTGCCAGGATTGCGTGACAAGGGTGGGATGGAGCTAAAACTCTGCCATCCCCTGTTCTAAAAAAGAACCTTGGGCACGTTCAAAGTGCTGCAGAGGATCCTGGCAGCCCCTGTGCTCTGGGAGTGCAAATCCAATGTTTTATTTATTGCTGCTGCTCCTGCTGTTTTCATCTCTGGGAGCACAGGGATTGTTCCTGGTGCTCTGGGGAGGGGGGCACAGGCACAGAGGTGTGCCCCAAAATGTGTCATTCCTTTTCTTCTCTGCCTCCTCTCTGGAAGATTTCTTAGGGGATCTCCTTTGGGAGGGTGAGGAACAGCTGGAGGACGTCCAGGCTGGGTTTTTGTGGGAGCTCAGGACATGTCTGGGTCACTTGTGCCAGCCCAGGTGTCAGTGGGGTCCCTTGGAACACCAGGGCTGTGAGCACAGCTCCTTCCTGCTGCTCCAGGCTCTGGGACACAGGAACCCAGTGGGCTTTTCCTGGGAGGAATTGGTGCCATGAGGCTTCCCCTTCCTGAGCACCCTTCTGTGGGAGATGCTCTGGCACTATTTAGATATTTTGGGGTTTTTTTTCCTTGATGGACTGAAAATCCCCACACAAATCCCAATCAGTGATACTCATCATGGAAACTCCCTGGAAATTTCGCTTTTCCTGGGTTAAACCTCCCAAAAAACCCAGCCCAGGAGCTTTCCTGGATATAAAAAAGTGGCATGTGAAGCTTGAAGGGCTCTGAGTTTTAGCTTGGGCTGGAGGAGGCACAGCCTGCAGGTGGGAATGTCCCCTGGAGCAGCCAGGGAGGAGGTGCTGGTGGCCTCCAGTCCTGCCTGGGGCCTGCAGCTCCCAGAGCTGCTCCAGCCAGAGCCTGGGTGGGTTTGGAATAACCCCAGAGGGAATTCCAGAGGTTCCCACAGAGGGGGAGTGTGCCAGGAATAACAGCAGCTCCCTTGGGATTCCCCCTTTTCCAGAGGGAGATGAGTTCTGGGAAAGCTCTGGGGAGGGAGCAGCCAGCTCCAGGATGTGCCACAGAGCCCGGGAATGGTTTGGCTCTGAAGGGACCTCAAAGAGCACCCAAATCCCAGGGAATCCCCACCAGCCCAGGCTGCCCCAAGCCCTGGGACATTGCTGAGGGTGGGGCAGCCACAGCTGCTGCTCTGGGCAATGGGATAATTTGGAATTTATGTACTTGGAGGATTTATCAGAATTAATTTTTGTGATAATTTATCCTATTCCATGAGAATTTTCATCGTTTTTATTCAGTTGTGTTTTACATTATCAATTTTACAAGAAGTCATTTATCTGATTTATCAAATACGCCATTTATAATTTATGTACTTGTATGATTTAACAGTATTAATTTTTGTGATAATTTATCCTATTTCATGATCATTTTAATAGTTTTTATTTATTTATATGTATTTTATATATTTTTTCAATTTTATTTTTATTTATTTTTATTATGTAAAACAGTTGTATTTTACAAGAAGTCATTTATCTGATTTATCAAACACGCCATTTATAATTTATATATTACATGATTTATCAGTATTAATTTTTGTGATAATTTATCCTATTTCATGATAATTTTAATAATTTTTATTTATATATATATATTTATATGTTTTTTATTTTATTTAATTTATTTTTATTATGTAAAATAGTTGTATTTTACATTATCAATTCTACAAGAAGTCATTTATCTGATTTATCAAACATGCCATTTATAATTTATATACTTACATGATTTATCAGTGTTAATTTTTGTGATAATTTATGGTCATTTATCCTATTTCATGATAATTTTATTCACAATTATATTTTACAACATAAATATATACATATATTATATAAAAATATATATATTTATATATATTTAAATATTTTTCTTTTATATATATATTTTACAACAATTCTATAAGAAATCTTTAATCTGATTTATCAAACATGCCATTTATAATTTATATATTACATGATTTATCAGTATTAATTTTTGTGATCATTTTTGGTCATTTATCCTATTTCATGATAATTTTTATTCACAATTATACTTTACAACATAAATATATACATATATTATAAAAATATATATATTTATATATATTTAAATATATATAAATATATTTATATATATTTTTCTTTTATATATTTATTTTACAACAATTCTATAAGAGATCTTTTCTCTGATTTATCAAACATGCCATTTATAATTTATATACTTACATGATTTATCAGTGTTAATTTTTGTGATAAGTTATGGTCATTTATCCTATTTCATGATAATTTTTATTCACAATTATATTCTACAACATAAATATATACATATATTATATAAAAATATATATATTTATATATATTTAAATATATATATTTATACATATATTTTCTTTTATATATATATTTTACAACAATTCTATAAGAAATCTTTTATCTGATTTATCAAACATGCCATTTATATATTACATGATTTATCAGTATTAAATTTGTGATAATTTTTGGTCATTTATCCTATTTCATGATAATTTTTATTCACAATTATATTTTACAACATAAATATATACATATATTATATAAAATATATTTTTAATATTTATATATATTTTTATACATATATTTTCTTATATATATACATTTTACAACAATTCTATAAGAAATCTTTTCTCTGATTTATCAAACGTGCCATTTATAATTCATATACTTAAATGACCACAAAAATTAATACTGATAAATCATGTATGGTCATTTATCCTATTTCATGATAATTTTTATTCACAATTATATTCTACAACATAAATATATATATATTTTATACATAAATATATATATTTCTATTTAAATGTCTATTATATATTTTTATACATATATTTTCTTTTATATATATATATATATATATATATATATTTTACACCAATTCCATAAGGAATCATTTCTCTGATTTCTCAAATATCCCGCAGCTGTTGATTACCTATCCCTGAACATCCCATTTTTTGCTTTTTTTCCTCTGCCATCCAGAATACATCCAGAAATATGCAACAGAAGAAGCACTAAAAGAACAGGAAGAAGGCACCGGGGACAGCTCATCCGAGAGCTCCATGTCTGACTTCTCTGAAGATGAGGCTCAGGACATGGAGTTGTAGTAGAGGAGGCCACCTGCTTTTCAGAGAGACTCTAATTTCCTAACCATGAGAAGCAGACTATAATATTCATATTTAAACAAAGCAATTTTTTTTATTACTAAACAAGGTTTTTATGAATTCTAGCATTGAGCTATATATATATATTTATATATATGTGTGTGTTTATATATAAATATATATATATCATCCTTTAGGTCTTGGTTTTCTCGGTCATGTCCCGGTTCCCGAGGTGCATTAGAGCATTCCCAACATTCCATTCTGGTAGCAATATGCAGGATGCATGCCTTGAGATTTTCCATTTGGCCAAGCCAGCTTTGGTGTGCTACCAAACAGCTGCCCTGGGAGGGGGGAATTAGCAAAAAAACCCCAAAAATCCAACCAGAAGGTAGAGAAAAGAGACGGATTTGCTGTGGGATTTGCTGTTTCCGCCTGAGATGCCGGTGGTGTTCCCTCCAGGTCCAAACCCTCGGGGCTGTAGGGATGGAAGGGGCTGGAAGGGGCTCCTCCAGGCCGTGTTTGGCCGTGAGCAGGAGGGGCTGAGCCCCGGAGCGGCGCCGTGCAGAGGCCTGGAGGGGCCCGGAGCACACGGGACTCGCTGGGACGGAATTCAGCCGCGGCTCCTCCCTGCCCTCCCGAACCGCGGGACGGAGCTGCCTGCGGGGCCTCTGGAGGAGCTGGGGCTGTTCCTGCTCCGCCCGGGAGGGAAGAACCACCCAGAACCACCCAGAACCAGCCACGGACGAGGAGGAGGAAGCTCCTGGAGCTGGGATGCACCTGGAGCCCGGCTCCTGCTCTGCCCCGCTCTGGAACCGCTGCCCTTCCATGGCTCCCACTTGGCTTTGGCATTTTGGGGTTTTTTTCTTCCTTTCTTTTCCCCCCCTCCTCTTTTGCTGGAAGTGTGGTTCAGACACCTGACAGACGCTGGCTGTGTCCTGGGAATTCTCCTCTGACCAGATGGATTGGCCTTGCCAGAGCTTCAGCTCCTCCACGGAATTGTCCCGTTGGCCCAAGTCCACGAATCCATCGGCACCGATTTTGATTTTCCTTTTTTGGTCTTTTTTTTTCCTCTTTTTAAATCTTTCTTTCCTCCCCCTTCTGCACCAGCTTGGTTCCCATCTGCTTGTGTGTGTACAACAGGATAAAAATTCCTTAAGAGTTAACAAAGAAAATTATCTAGAAAAAAAAAAAAAAACCCACACAAAATTTGAGCTGAATAAAAAAAAAAGCCTAAAAAGCACCAATTGAGGAAGCAAATGAATTCACTCTTTGGTTTTTTTTTTTTTGTTGGTTGGTTTGGTTTTCCTTTTTGGTTTTTTGGGTTTTTTTGGTTTTTTGGGGTTTTTTTCCAGGATGTTTGGGAATTGGAATGTTGGATTTCTCCTGGTGTCTTGCAGCAAACTGAGAGATTTTTTTTTTATTTTTGCTGTTGTTCCTAGAAATCTGATAAGTAAATATCTCCTTGGGATACTTGAATTGGGATAATTGTGCATTGGAGCTTCAAGCTGAGATGAATTTTTAAAGCTGAATGTTACCTGCTGTTTTCTTTTGGGGATTTTTGGAGGGGTTTGGACAAGATCTTTTCATTTGTGATGCGACCTGCAGGAAGAAATCAACCCACCCTGAGCGGCTCTGGAGCAGAGTGTTGAATGTCAGACTGGTACATTTGCATTTCCCCAGAATTCTTGGGCTTCGTTTCCTTTTCCTTTCGAGACTCCACCGAGCTGGGGCTGGGACACCCCAACCCCACCTCAGATTCATAAAGCACAATCAGTTCCTTTTATTTCTGTTGCTTTTGGGGGAGAAAACAAAAACTCCATCAAGTCCCACTTGGCTTTGGCATGAATTTCCTTAATAAAAAACCTACCATGAATTTCCTTTCTGTTAATTCCGGGCACGAAGCGAAGGTTTTCCCTCTCCTCCTCCTCCTCCTCCTCCTCCTCCCCATCCTCTCCCAGCAGTGGTGTAGGGCTGTGGCTAGTACTGTGCTGAAGTTCTCTATCTAGCATTTGTGGCTTGTTGGAGGGTAATATTAATTATTTAACATGTAATGATGTAATTAACTCTTATCTAGCACGTTGTTTGCTCATTAATTTGGGGAGGGAGGGGCCACGTTTAACTCGCTTTCCTGCTGCCCTGGCAGTTTTGCTTGTGCTATAAACCTTTACTTGTAGGTGCTACTTAGGAGTAGAGTCAAGTGCTGGGTGGTGATTTCAGTTTAAAAAGCTTCAAAAAATGAGAAAAAACCACAAAAAACAGAACAAAAAAGAAAAAAAAAAGGCAACCAAAAAAAAAAAAAAAAAAGAAATCACAATAAAAATTTGTATTTTTTCAATATTGTATAAAAATAGTGTTCTAATTCCCTCACCCCCTTCCCTTGCAGGGTTTTTCATCTCCATCATTCCCCTGACGTGGATTTAGGGCATCCAACTGCTGGATGGGAAACACTAAGCTGGGATTCCCAAAAAAAACCCCAAAAATTGGGAAAGCACAGCTGGCTGTGAGACACCACGGGATGGGTTCACTGAGCTCCTCCACGCTGGTGGCTCAGCCCCAAAAATGCCCATTCCCAGCCCTTCCCAGGCTGAGACCAAGCCCAGCTTTTGTCCTGGGAGGAGAAAGCAGCTGCCAAAGTGCTTGGGGAAGGGTGCAGGGGAAGGTGCTCAGGGTGGGCTGGGGGCTCCCCTGTGTCCCCCCTCAGACCCTGCTGCTGCTTCCCCTCCTGCATCTCCCACCTCTTCTCTTTTCACCCCAAATCTCCCTCTTCCCCCCAAAATAATCTCCCCTTCACTAAACGATGTCTGTAAAACTTCACCCACCCAATCTGGATGGAAATGTGGAACCATGGTGGAGCAAGAGCTTTATTTGATGATCTCCAGTCCTTCCTTTTCCCATCTTCAGGGTGGTTTTCTTCTTCACCCACGGTGGTGGCGTCACCCTGCTCTGAGCTCCTCACTGCCAAGCTTTGCCACAGCCCTTGGAGCTGCTTTGGGAGCAGCCTTTGCCCCCTGCCCCCGCTGTTTCTCCTCTTGCCCCGAGGTTTTCCATGGAAGGAGAGGCCGGGTGGGCACTGCCAGGCCCCTCTGCCCCAGCTGTCCCCACCCAGGGGTGGCTTTGTCCCCACCCAGGGATGCTGGCCCAGGGAGCAGAGCTGTGCCACCAGCCTGACCCCGTCCCTCACTGTGTGTGCTCCCTTCCCTCCTCCCTGCACCTGGGATATCTTTCACTATTTCTTTTTTTTATTTTTCTTATTTTTTCCCTTTTTTTCCCATTTCCCCCCCTCCTCCACATCCTGCTGCCCCTTTCAACAGCCACAATTCCCCCCCCCCCCCCCGTGCTGGGTTCCTGTCAGGTGAGAGCAGAGATCTGGGGCTGGTTTTGCCCTTGGGTTGAGTTTTTGTTCTTTTTCCTTTTTTTCTCCTCTTTTTTTTCCTGGTGTTGGTAGAGTGGCACAGCTGCCTCTCCTCTGGGTATAACCTCTCCAATAGCTGTGTATAATTCAACTGTAAACTTCCTCTTTTTTTTTTTTTAATAAAATCTGTACATACCTTGAGATCTGCCTGGTGTTTGGGCTGCAGGGACGGCCCCGGGCTCTGCATCCCCGGAGGCACCACCGGGCCCTTCCCCACCTGCAGTGACCGCCTGGAGGCGATGGTGGCGAGGCTCATGCTCCTGGGGCTTCTCCAACCTCACCCATTCCTTTCGCAGCTCTTCAGGTGATGCCCTTCCGTCCCTGTGGCACAGCCACGGCCCCAAGATGATTTTTAGGATTTTTGGGATTTTGGGGCTGGATGAGGCACCACGAGGCATCCACTGCTCCCATTCCTTGGATGCCGGGGTCTCCTGGAGCTGTCCCAGGTGAGGCTGCCCGGGATTCCCGGGAGCTGTGTCATTAATTAACGCTGCTAATTAGGCGGAGGGGCTGTTTGCTGGGTGCTCACTCCTCATTTGGGATGAGGTGTGCGGGGAACGGGGGGAGCAGCTCAGGGACCCCAGGGGCTGTGCAGGGCCGGGGAAGGTGACAGGGCTGGCACGTCCCTTGTCCCCCCTCACCCGCCCTGACCCCCGCAGCTGCCACCGCGCAGCTGGAGCTGAGCCCGACCTTCCTCTCCATCCTCCTCCTCCTCCTCCTCCCCGGCTCGGGGCTGTTTGTCACCAGCCTGGGGACACGCCGGCGGCTCTGTGCCACGCCAGTGCCACCTGCTGCCAGCGGGGCTGTGACACTGTCCCCGGGCCACCTCCACTGTCCCCGGGCCACCTCCACTGTCCCCGGCCACCTCCACTGTCCCCGGCCACCTCCTGCGGCCGCTGTGCCCGGGCTGTGTCCCTGCGGAGGGGCGGGCAGGGGGGACAGTGCCGCGCCCCTCGCTGTGTCCCCTCCCTCGGGGGCTCCAGGGCCAGCGGGGGTGGCACTGCCGCTGTCCCCTCTGCCCGGCAGGTGGCCCCCGTGCCCCACCAGTGGCTCCCAGTCCGGGGCAGAGCCGGGCGCGGTCCTGGGTGTCCCCCGGCAGTGCCCCCATGGCTGCTCTGTCCCCGCTGTCCCCCTCGGGGCGTGGCTGTGGTTTGGGGGGTCACTGTTAGGGTGACGGGGGGACAGAGCTGGTGGCAGGCGCTGCTCCTGCTCCCGGAGGTGCCACCCGGGCCGGTCTGTGACGGGGTCAAAGGGCAAGGCCTGGGGCTCCCGGGGATGTGGGTGACACCTCGGGGGCTCTGGGAGCATCCGTGTGGGGTGACATTGCCATGGGACCCGGGTGACATTGCCATGGGACTGTGGGTGACATTGCCATGGTTCTCTGGGTGACATTCCCATGGGACCCAGGTGACATTCCCATAGGGCTCTGGGTGACATTCCTATGGGACTCTGGGTGACATTCCCATGGGACTCCAGGTGACATTCCCATGGGACCCAGGTGACATTCCCATTGAGCTCTGGGTGACATTCCCATAGGGGTCCAGGTGACATTCCCATGGGGCTCCAGGTGACATTCCCATGGAACCCAGGTGACATTCCCCTTGAGCTCTGGGTGACATTCCCATGGGACCCCGGTGACATTCCCATGGAGCTCCGGGTGACATTCCCATGGGACTCCAGGTGACATTCCCATGGGACCCAGGTGACATTCCCATGGAGCTCTGGCTTTTACCACTGCAGGGCTTTGGGTGTTGTCCCCAAGGAGCTTTGGGTGCCATTCCCATGGGACTTTTGGTGTCCCATGGGCTCTGGGTGCCACCCCAGAGGGGCTTTGGGGCCATTTTCAATGGGTGCCACCCCTCAGGGATTTTGGGTGCCAGCCCCACAGGGTTCTGGCTGCCAGCCCGTGGAGTTCTGGGTGCCATCCCCGTGGGTCTCTGGGTTTCCACAGGGCTTTGGGTGATGTCCCCATGGAACGTTGGACTGAGGACTCTGGAGTTCTGGGTGCTCTCCCTGTGGGGTTTTGGGTGCCATCCTGAAGGGGTTTGGGTGCCATTTCCATTGGGTTCTGGCTGCTGCTTGGTGCCATCCCTGTGGGGACCTGGGTGCCACCCCTGTGAAGATTTGGGTGCCATCACCATCAGCCTGTGGATGGTGACATCCCCAGGGGTCTCTGGGTGCCATCCCAAGGGTCTGTGGGTGCCACCCCAGTCAGGCTCTGGCTGGTGCCACCCACAGCCCCTGTGACACACGGGGACAGCCCAGCGTGGCCGCTGCTCGGGGCTCTGCTCCTGGGGCTGCTCCTGGTGGCTCCGGGGCACTCCCAGCCCTCCTGGCTCCGTCCCTGTGCCACACTCCAGGACACTCCACCCTGGGAGCCCCAGGGATCTCCGGGATCCTGCCCAGCCTGACGGTGCCCTGTGTCCATCCGTGTGTCCATCCGCGTGTCCATCCGCGTGTCCGTCCGTGTGTCCGTCCGCGTGTCCATCCGTGTGTCCGTCCGTGTGTCCGTCCGTGTGTCCATCCGTGTGTCCATCCGCGTGTCCATCCGTGTGTCCATCCCCGTGTCCATCCGTGTGTCCATCCGCGTGTCCATCCACGTGTCCATCCGTGTGTCCGTCCGCGTGTCCATCCGTGTGTCCATCCGTGTGTCCATCCGTGTGTCCATCCGCGTGTCCATCCGTGTGTCCATCCCCGTGTCCATCCGCGTGTCCATCCGCGTGTCCATCCCCGTGTCCATCCGCGTGTCCATCCGCGTGTCCATCCATGTGTCCATCCGTGTGTCCATCCGGATGCCCCCGAGCCCAGGCGGGCACCCAGACGAGCCGGGCCCCGTGTGGTGACCCCGCTGTCCCCGGGGGACACCTGAGCCTCCCGGCCGGCCCCGGGCCGGCTCCGGTTACGGCCCAATTGTTCCTGCCGCTGGAAGAAATGCCGTCAGCGCCGGCGGATGGGATCGGTGGCCATTACTAATGCATGACATTGCCGTGGGACACGGCCCCTCCGCACCCCCGGGAAGGGCAGGAGGGGCAGGGGGGTGTGGGGAAGGCTTTGGCTCCTCCTTCCTCCATTCAGACCCGAATTCCAGCTCAGGATGTGCCAAGGGAGCGAGCCGTGGCCTGCGGGACACGTGTGTGTGTGTGTGCCCGGCTGGAATGGTGGGGCTGGAGCCGGGATGGACCTGCCCAGATGGATCCCACCACTGCCCCTGTCACACCCCAGGAGTGCCCCTGCAGAGAACACTCCCAGCTCAGGGCACGTTTGGTGACAAATGTCTCCGTTTTCCCCAAATCCAGTGATTCTGAGCCTCTTGGAGCCGGGGTTCCTCCCTCTCTGCTTTGCTCCTTCCCAATTTTCAGCTCTTTTCCCCAACTCCTCCCTCCATCCCATTTTCCTCTCCCCACCTGAGCATGGTGATGCTGAATCCAACAGCTCCAGACCAAAAAACCCCAAAACCCCCAACCCCAAGGAACGGGATGCTCATCCCTGCTCATCCCTGCTCATCCCAGCCCGGGGTGATGCCCACCAGGGTGAACCAGGCTCCCCCTGCCTGTCCCTGAACTTCCATCCCATTTTGGAGCCAGGATCTCATGGAACAGGGAGGGTTTGGCTAGAGAAGGTGCTGAGAGGGTTCCCTGGCTGATGCAGCTCCCTGCACATCAATATCTCATCATCCTCATCATCCTCATCATCCTTATCATCCTTATCATCCTTCCATCCATCCATGCCCTGAGCCCAGCCCTGCTGAGCCCCCACTGAGCACTGCCCTGCCTGGCCCCCTGCACCATCCCAGAGCCTCCTCCAGCCCCATCCATCCCAGCCTGGGCACAGGAACCCAAGAAGGAGATGTAAATTTTTAAACAGGGCCCTTGGCTCCGCTCGGCTTACGCGGGACGAGGCCAGCGGGAAATTGCGGCCGCTCCTTGGTGGAGCTGAAATATCGGAGATGCCAGGAGAGGGACGGGCCCCGAGTGAGGGCCCCATCCCCTGCTCGGGCTGGCACCGTGCAGGGCATGGGGGTGTCCCAGCTTTGGGATCATCCCCTGGCACAGGAACCACCCCAGGAGCCTCCTTGCTTGGGGACCGTCCTCAGCTGGGGCATCCCAGGAACTCGGGGATCATCCTGGGCTCTTGGGGACCATCCCAGGAACTCAGGGACCTTCCCAGGAACTCAGGGACCTTCCCAGGCTCTTGGGGATCATCCCAGGAACTCAGGGACCTTCCCAGGAACTCAGGGACCTTCCCAGGCTCTTGGGGATCATCCCAGGAACTCAGGGACCTTCCCAGGAACTCAGGGACCTTCCTGGGCTCTTGGGGATCATCCCAGGGACCTTCCCAGGCTCTTGGGGATCATCCCAGGAACTTGGGGACCTTCCTGGGCTCTTGGGGATCATCCCAGGTTCTTTCCTGCTTGGAGACCTTGGATCCCTCCCTTGGGAAGGGATCACCCTGGTTTTTGGGGATCATCTGGGATGGTTCCCATCTCAGGGACGGTTTTGGGGTGTCAGGAACCGTCCTGGGGTCTCAGGGACCATCCCAGGCTCTTGGGCACCATCCTGGGGTCTTGAGGACCATCCTGACTTCTGGGACCATCTGGGGTTCTTCTATTCTTGGGAATAATCCTGGAGGCTCCAGAAGTGTCTTGAGGTCTCCAGGACCCTCCTGGGGACCATCCTTGCACCTGGGGCCCATCCTGGCTGCCTCCCTGCTTGGGGCCCCTCCTGGAATCCTGGGATGCATCCGATGGGATGCAGGGACCATCCCAGGTGCTTCTCTGCATGGCGGCCACCCCTGGGGACCACCCCTGGCTCGTGGGGACCACGCCAGGCCATGGGCACCACCAGAGGTGCCCCAGGCTCCAGGACCACCCTGGGTTTGGGGACCGTGCCAGGAGCCTCCTTTCTCCAGCACCACCCCGGGGTCCCACAGAGCAGCATCCCCAGCACCTCCCAGTCCCGGGATCCAGCACCGCGCCCATCCCAGCCCCTCCTCCTCCCCTCGCCCTCTGCCCCATCGCTCTGGGGGGGTTACCCCACCCCAGCCCCCTGCCCCCCCATGCCCAGGGGGTTTAAGCCCCACCAGAAGTCCGGGAAGCCCCGATGGCTTCTCCCGCCCTCCATCCCGGCCCCGGCAACCCGATCCCGCTCCCGGCGGGCGGCCGGCCCCAAACTGGTCGGGCTGGTTTGCGGCGCTGGAGCCCCGCGCTGCACACGCGCCTGGGCCGGGGGGGGCACTGACCCCCGAGAGAGTTTTATTCTTATAAATTTGTACTTTTATTTATTTATATTTTTACGTATGGTTTGAACCTGCGTTATTGCACTGGGGGGCTTTGGGCAGGATTTGGGGGCGATTCGGGGGTTTAATGTGGTGACAAGAAACGGAATTTGGGGGCTGGGATATAATTTTAGCAGGATGGGGGCCGGGCTGCTCCGTGCGCCCCATCCCTGCAGCGCTGGGACACGGAGGGGACCGGGACCACCGGGAGCGCTTCCCACCCCCGGGACCCATCACAGAGCCCCCCCCTCCCCGCACCCACAGCGGGGATCGCGCCCCCCGAGCCCCCATCCCATCCCATGGATCCCATCCCATGGATCCCATCCCATCCCATCCCATCCCATGGATCCCATCCCATCCCATCCCATCCCATCCCATCCCATCCCATCCCATGGATCCCATCCCATCCCATGGATCCCATCCCATCCCATCCCATCCCATCCCAGCCCCTCGGGGCGGGCGGCGGCAGCTGCGCCTCTCGAGTTGCGGTGCGAGGGGGTGCGGGGGGGCTCGGGATCGGTTTCCTTCGCCCCCCCGGCCCCGGGGGGGGATGTGGGGGGAGTCTCGGCAGCGGGAAACCGGATCGGCGCTGGCGGGGCGGCTCAGGTGCGCGGCTCCGGTGTCCGACAGCCGGTGAGCGGCCCCGACGGCGGCCCCGGGGCGGGACGGCACCGGCTATAAAAATGCCCCCCCAAGGGGAAGGAAGCGCCGGTCGGGGCTCAGCCTTGCCCGGGCCCTGCCCGCCGCCGCCGCCGCCGGACGGAGCCGCCCCGAGGCCGCGGGGATGGGCGGGCACCGCCTCCGCCCCACGGAGCGCAGGCAGCGATGGAGCGGGGGGGGCGCTCCGCCTGTCCAGGAGCCCCCGCTCCGTGCCCGGCCCTGGGGGGGCCCCGCCATCACCCCCGGGGCTGCCCGGAGGGGGAACGGGGGGCACGGACGGCACGACCGACCCCGGCGGGGCGGCCCCGGGGGTGGGGTGCGTGGGAGGGGGGGCGGCCCAAGGTGAGCCCGTCCCCCCCCTCCCCGCCCCGGGCCCGGCTCCACCTTCCGGGGCACCTGGGCCAATTGGGAGCCGCAGGGGGGGTCCCCCGGCCGGGCTAAGGCCGCCGCCGCCGCCGCTCCCCGCCACTTGTGCGAGCGCCGGGGCTGCGGCCGGCGGCGGGGACCCCCCCGGGGGCTGCGGGGTGCCGGGGGGGGGGGGGTCCCGTGTCCGTCCGTCCCCCCCAGCCCCACGGTGACCCCCCCCCCGTCGGGCCCGGTGCGGAGCGGAGGCAGCGCTCGGAGCAGCGCAGGTAAGTGCGGCCCTCGGGCCCGGGGGGGTCGGGTCCTGCCGGGACCCCCCCGGGGCTCGGGGACCCCCCTTGAACCGCTCCCTTCCCCCGCACCCACTCCCGGCGGGACCCGAGCCCGGCGCGCTGCGCTCCCCCCTCCCCGCGCTTCTCCTCGACGGGGGGGTCCCCAAACCCCTTCGGGCTGAGCCCCCCGTGCCTCACCCCCCGCTCCCGGCGCCCCCCATCCCGCCCGGGCTCCCCAAACCTCTCCCGTCGGGGCGGTGGCGCCGCGGGCGCATCCCGGGGGCGATGCGGTGACAACGAGATCGGGGCGCAGCCCCAGCGCCCGCGGCCCCCGGCCCTGGGGGGGCTCTCCGGGGCTCCGGGGGTGCCCCCCCCCGCCCCTCGGGTGCGCTCCGTGGCCGCCGTGCAGCCCCGGTGGCGGCTCCGCTGCCCCGAATTGTGCCGCAAACGAAAGCCCGGCTCAGGGGGACCCCGGAACACGGCGGGGCTGCTCTGGGGGCTGCCCAAGCCCCCCAACCCCCGGGGCGCGCACCCCCTGCCCCGCCCGGTGCTGCGGAGCCTGGGGGGACCCTGGGGAGCTCAGGCGTGTCCCCAGTCCTGTCCGGGGACCCCAAACCTCGGTCGGGGTGGCACGGTGGGGTCCTGCCCCGGGCCGGGGGCTGCTCTGGGGGGAGGAGGCGTCCCCGGGCGCCGGGCGGGGGCCATGGCCGGTGTCTCTGCGGGCACTGCGGCACAAATCTGCCCGGTTTAGCCTGAAATGGAGCTCCCGGCAGCTCCGTCCCTGTCCCTGTCCCTGTCCTCCTCTGTCTCGGTCCCTGTCCCCATCTCAAGCCATATCCCCATCCTCATCTCTACCCCTGAACAAATTTCTGTCTCTGTCCCGTTTCCATGCCCATCTTTATCTGTCCCTGTCCCCATCCCCATGCCCATCCCTGTCTCCTTCTCCTTCTCTTCTCCACCTCTCCTTTCCTCTTTCTCCTTGTCTCACACTTCATCCCCATCCCCATCATCTCCATCCGAGTCCCTGTTCCCATCTCTGCCACTGTCCCCATCCCCATCTTGTCCCTGTCCTTGTCCCCATCCCCATCTCATCCCTGCCCCTGTCCCAATCTTGTCTTGTCCCTGTTCCTGTCCTTGTCCCCATCCTATCCCCATCCCCACCTTGTCCCTGTCCCTGTCCCCATGCCCACCTGGCCGTTCCCATGGATGCAGCCCTGCTGTCAGGGTGTTGAGGCCGGCCGGGTGCCCACCCCCACTGCCCCCATGGCAGGGCAGCCACATCCAGGAGCCACCACCACGTCCCCATCCCTTGCTGTGCCAGGGGCCGTGCCCGGGCACCATCTTGGTGCTGCCGGTGCCGTGAGCATCGCCTGTGACTCTGGCGGTGGCTCCGGTGGCTCTGGGGATGCTGTTTTGCCCCATTGGCCCCCAGAGCGTGGCCAGGGGACCCCGATGTCCCCAGCTGGAGGTGTGGGAGCCCTGGGAGGGGGCAGCGGGCGCGGGGCCGGGGGGGCCCGGGGGGGCCCCATCCGCAATGCGGCAGCTCCAACCTCCAACGTCACGGGCGGCTCCGCAGAGGGGCTGGGCTGGCTCAGCCGGGCCCGGCTGCCGCAGCGGCCCTGGGCGGGGGCTGGGGACAGGGACAAAGGGGGACAGGGACAAAGGGGGCACCCCAAGGCCGGGGGCAGTGGCCGGGTCCTGCCTGGCGCGGTGCCGGGGCCATGCGGGCAGCCAGGGCCGGATCGGGGCCAAGGCGTCGCCCAAAGTCACGCCAAGGATGGCCAAGGATGGCCAAGGATGGCCACGGGCTCGGCCTGGCCGCGTCCCCTGGCAGCGCTGTCCCCGCTGTCCCCAGGCCACCGCGGCGCCAGGGCGGTGTCCCCCAGGTGAGGACCGAGATGTGGTCACGGGGGGTTCTCTTCTTCTCTTCCCTTTGGGTTGCTTGGCTGAGCCCCACGGGGATTTGGGGCTTCTCCAGGAGTTTTTTGGGTGATTCCTGGGGGCGTTGCTGTTGGAGCCCCAGAGGTGGGTGCAGGGTGGGGACAGGTCTGTCCCTGCTGGCGCTGACCTCTCCGTGTGTGTCACTCCCAAGCCACGGGGGTGGCCGAGCCCAGCGAGCGCTGCTGCTCCTCTTTGTCCCCAAACTGGAGGCCAGATGGGGTGTGAGGGGCTGGGGGCTGTGTCCTCGAGGGGAGTCAGCTCCCAGCACCGGATCCGGGGGACCCCGAGCTCATCCCGGCCCTCTGGGCTCGTTGGGGCCTCGGCTTTGCCACACAAAGGAGACTTTGTGCCTTCCTCCTCCTCCTCCTCCTCCTCCTCTGGCGCGGCCGCCGCGGCCCTGGGGACGGTGTCACTGCCAGCCGGGGGTCTGCACCATCCGGGGGGGCTTTGCCACCCTCCGAGGGGGTTGGAAATTTTAGGGGGACCTGCGGCCATCCGGGGGTCTCAACCACTGGAGGGGATCTGCATCCTCTTGGGTGGGCTCATGCTTTTGGAGGATCTTCAGCAGCAAAGGAGGCCTGCAAGCTTTGGGGGGCTTGCAGCCATCTGGGGGTGGTTCAGCATTTTGGGGGGCTTGCAGCCATCTGGGGGTTTGCAGCCATCCAGGAAGTCTGCATCCCTTTCAGGGTGTTGCAATTCTGGAGGGTCCAAAGCCATCAAAAGTCTTCTCAAATGTTTTTGGGGGTTCTGCCATTCAGGGGGTTTGTAACCTTTCAGGGGGGTTGCAATAATTTTTTTTGGAGGGGAATTCAAATTATCTGGATACTTCAAAAGCATCCAGGGGAGGTTACAACCTTTTGGGGGTGTCTGTGACCATCCAGGGGGGGTTTAACCTTCTGGGGGCTTGCAACCATCCAGAGGAGTTGCAAATTTTGGGGGGCTTTCAGTCATCCAGGGAGGTTGCAACCTTTTGAGGGGTTGAAGGATTTTATGGGGGCTGCAGCTGTCTGGACAGTTTGGGATTAATTGGAGGGATTGTGGCGTTCTGGGGGTTGGGGAACCACCCAGAGGCTTTGCAACATTTTGAGATCTGGGGCCGTTTCGGGGGGCTTGTGGCCATCGGGGGGGAAGGTTGCCACATTTTGGGGGTCTGGGACCATTTTGGGGGGTCTGCAGCCCTCCTGAGGATAGCAAACCTGGGGCTGGGATTCATGGATAACCTTGGACGTGCAGGGTGGGAAACGGCTTCCAGCATCCCCATCCCAAAAAATCCCCCAGCTGAGCTGGGGACCGGATCCTCCCCACCAGGGTGAGCATCTCCCCTCGCCCGGCCACTCCTGAATCATTTTGCCAATCAATAATAATCAATTCCCATTTTCCTGTCGCCATTCCGGGGGCGTCGGGCTCCTGCTGGTGGAGGATTTGGGTGGAAATCCAGGGGAAAAAGGGCAGGTGCCAGCTCGCTACTCCTGTTCTGTGTATGGCACTGGTAGAATTCACTGTGCAACCCCGCGGTCAGTGAATTACCATAGGGCCATAAACAGAGCAGAGAAAGACCCGCGAGCGCCACGGGGCCGTCGCCGACGCCGCCTGGCCCGTTTTGGCACTAGCACATTTTTGCTTTGATTTGTAGCTTTTGAGCAATTATGTGTAGTGCCAATATGGGAGAGGGCGGGGAGAGCAGCGCCGGGCGGGGGACGGAGCAGCGCCGGGGTTCGGGGTGGGGGTGCTGGGATGGGGTGCTGGGAACGCCTCTGGAATTGCTGGGATCAGGGGGGTGTCCATCTGTCCATCACAGCCATGCCGTGGTGACACTGAGGGGGTGTCCATCCCTATGTGGTGACACTGAGGGGGTGTCATTCCCTATGTGGTGACACTGAGGGGGTGTCCATCCCAGCGTGGTGACATTGAGGGCGTGTCCATCCCACCCATGCCATGGTGACATTGAGGGCGTGTCCATCCCAGCGTGGTGACATTGAGGGGGTGTCCATCACACCCATGCCATGGTGACACTGAGGATGTGTCCATCCCAACGTGGTGTCCCAGCCCATGGCCAGGCCGTGTCCTCGTGGTGGCCGCCCTGAGCAGGATGGACCCCGCACCTCCCGTCCCTCTCCCTGAGGGGATCTGGAGCCACGTGTGGGGTTTTCTGGCCGGATGGGTGAAATGATGCATTTTTCCTATTTTTTGCAGCTCTCCAGGCCCGGCACGGTGGCCGCTGTCCCTGGCTGTCCCCAGGCTGGGCCTGGCTGCCCCGGGGCTGCCTTTGGCAATGGTAGAACTCACACTGGTGCGGTAGCAGGATCCGGTGGTTCTAGACTTGCCAACTACGGCCCCGGGGCACCACCGCGGACATGAGAGTCCCCCTGGTGTCCCCTGGTGTCCCCTGGTGTCCCCTGGCACCCCCAGGGCTCTGCTGCCAGGCTGGGAGGGCCCTGTGGGGTGCGGGGAGGGCCCCGCTCCATCAGTGTGGGTCTGGGGGATGCTGTGGGTGCCCTGCACACGTGGTTGAAGGGGGATGGCAATGCTGGGCTGCCCCCAGCCCCAGAGGGGGGTCTGGCATCCCAGCCCATCTCCATGGCGGGGGAAACTGGGATCTGCGGGATACTGGAGACTGGAGCAGCGTGGCCACTTGCCCCGGTGTGACTCGGGCCTCAAAGGCTCATCCTGCCCCGGTCTGGGCAGGGCCCTGTGGGGATGGGGTCAGGCCACCGGCCCCTGCCCCAGCCCTGGGTCCCACCCCTGCTCCCGGATCCACCCCTGCTCCCGGATCCAGCCCCTGCTCCCGGATCCAGCCCCTGCTCCCGGATCCAGCCCCTGTTCCCGGATCCTGCCCCTGTTCCCGGATCCAGCCCCTGCTCCCGGATCCAGCCCCTGTTCCCGGATCCTGCCCCTGTTCCCGGATCCCGCCCCTGCTCCTGGATCTGACCCTTGTTCCTGGATCCCACCCCACGCCAGCCCCATGCAGGGAGGAAACTGAGGCAGGGATGGAGCAGCGGGCGGCCCGTGTCCCCTGCCTGTCCCCAGGTGCAGGAGCAGGGGTGGTGGCAGCTCTCAGGGGACAGGGGCATGAGGGGAGGGGGCTTGGGGCTGTGCTGGGCTGTGCTGGGATGTGCAGGGAATGTAGGGCAGCGCTGGTGATTACGGAGCTTTCGGCATTAGCCCACGGAGATTGGATCACGCTGGATTAGGCTGCAGGCTCCAATCATCCCCCCGTGCTGGGGGCAGGGAGGGACGGACAGACGGACGGGCGGGGGTCCCCATCGCCCTGCTGGGGCCGGTGGGGGCTGTGGGGGCACGGGTGTCCGTGTGTCTGTCTGGTCGTTCATCCGTCTGCTCGTCCAGGTAACCAACACCCAACGTCTGTGCATTCCTGCAGCCACGTCCATTGGCTGTACGGACACCCAGCCCCTGTCTGTCTGTCTGTCTGTCTGTCCAGGTGTGGAATCATCCATCCTCCTGCATTTCCATCCGTCCGTCCGTCCGTCCGTCCGTCCGTCCGTCAGTCCATCCCCTGACCCATCTCCCAGTCTGTCTGTCCATCCCTCCCTCCCCCAGTGCTGGCTTTAACCCCCGCCTCACTCAGAGCAGGCCCTGCCCCGCCGGGGGAGGATTTGGGGGGGGTTGGGGGTGGAGCATCCCCAGCCCCACCCCTGACCACACCCCCAGGAGCTCCGCCCCTCCCCAGAGGCTCCGCCCCACGGTGCAGCCGGTCCCACCAGGATCGGCATTCCCAGGATGGGCATTCCCAGGATCAGCATTCCCAGGATCGGCATTCCCAGGATCTGCTCCCTCTGGGGGAGCCCCCCAGGGCCCCCCCTCATCCTGGCCCTTCCCAGCTGCAGCAGCCAGGCTCATCCTGAGTGTCCACCTGCATTTCTGGGGTCAAATCCTCCAATTTGGGGGCACATTTTGCAATTCAGGGCCCTCCCTGGGGGTGCTTAGAAGCAGAAAATCCACACGAAGACACCCCCCCCCCCCCCCACCCCCAATGCCAGGGGGCAGAGAATGGGTGCAGCCCCACCAGTTTGGGGTTGGGGTTACTGGTGCAGGGCCCATCCCCACCAGTCTCCCCCAGTTTGGGGTTGGGGTTACTGGTGCAGGGCCCATCCCCACCAGTCTCCCCCAGTTTGGGGTGCAGGTTACTGGTGCAGGGCCCATCCCCACCAGTCTCCCCCAGTTTGGGGTGCAGGTTACTGGTGCAGGGCCCATCCCCACCAGTCTCTTCCAGTTTGGGGTTGGGGTTACTGGTGCAGGCTCCATCCCCACCAGTCTCTCCCAGTTTGGGGTGCAGGTTACTGGTGCAGGGCCCATCCCCACCAGTCTCTCCCAGTTTGGACGGGAGGCTGTTGGTGCTGGGGGCTGCAGGAGCTGCCCCAGCAGGAGGCCCTGCCCTGCTGATTAAGGCCGATTAATGAAGATTAAAACCTCCCAGCAGCGTCTGCCAGGCCCCGCCGCCTGCCCCGGCCCTGCTGCTGCACCCAGGGCCCCTTTGGGGCACCCCTTTGGGGCCATGGGATGTCCTGGGGTCCCCAAACCCCCAGCTCACCCTCCCAGCACCTTCGATGTCCCAGGGATCCGCTCCAGCTCCTGGGAATTCCTGGGAGCATCCCCAGGGAAGCAGCCCCATTGCTCCTTCCCTCCCTCTCTTTGTCCTTCCAGCTTCTGCTCTTCCTCCCATCCCAGGCCACCAGGAGCCCTGCAGGATTCCCTGGATCCAGAACCATCCTTCAATAAAGCTGCTGAAGCCATCCCTGCGTTTCCTGGCTCCTCCTTGGGTTTGCATCCCAGAAAAACATCGGCCCAGGGGGTGAGATGGGGCTGAAAATGGAGGAATTCACCCCAAAATTCCCTCAGCCCCTGGCTGGGAGCATGGGGGGATGCTCCAGCACTCCCAAGGTGGATGCTGGAAGATGAAAATGAGATAAATGGCACCAAAAAGAAAGGATTAAACCCCAAAACCATCCCCATGAGGGGATGCTCAGCTTCTCCTCTCCAGCCCCAACACGGGAGGGGGAGGGACCAAAGCCCAAAACAGCCACCAGGAAGGGAGGGATGACAAATATCCCCAAAAGTCCCCCCAAAACAGGAGCCTTGGACAGCCGGGTAGACACATTTGTAACAATTTATTGAATGAGGCAATAATAGACACTGGGAAAACAAGGGGGGGGTCCATGCTCTGCTATTTGCCTGGTTTTTGTCTCTTTTTTTTGGGGGGGGGGGACTAAAAGAACCTCATTTCATTGCCAAAGAAACACTGACTTGGAAAGCCACCGACATCTTCACAACGACGATAAAAAAATAATCATTAGAAAAAAAACCAAACCCAAAAAACGTCATGAATTGGAGAACCAGGACTGTTTCTATGGAAAGATCTCCCTCCCCTCGGAAAAAGGACCCAAGAACTGTATACAAAGAACATTGGATAGGTTTGTTTTTGTGGGTTTTTGTTTTTTTTCCCCCATATAAAACAAGTAAATACAAGAATCTGAAAACTCCCTCGAAGGCAGAGCGAGATGTGGAGAACTTGAACGGCCACTTGGAAATGATAATAAAAAACCCCCCAAAATAACCCCAAAAATTAAATCCCATGGGAAGTGCTTGCAAGGGGGGAAGGGGTTTGGTTGGGCACGAGGGTTTGGCCCATGGGGATGCTGAGTAAAATCTGCCCCCCAAAAACACCCCCACCCCACCCCAAAGGCTTTTTGAACCCTCCTGGGAAGGATTTTGGGGTTAAAACCGTGCTGGAAGAGGCACAGGGCAGGACCAGGATGGGGCAGGGGCTGGGGTGAAGAGGGGCCCCCAAAGGGAAGGGTCTCACTCGCATCCCCCCTCAGGCAAAGCTTTTCCTGTAGGAATTGCAGGAGCAGAGGTTGGGGCTGGCAGGAGGGACTGGGATGAGCCTGAGGTGGCTCCTTTTTGAGGGAAATCCCGGGAATGTGGTGGGAAAAAAGGGGGGGGACACAGCCAGAGCCCCTTTAGAGGCACTTCCGCTCCAGTCTAGAGCCACGAAATAATAATAACAATAACAACAACATCAACAATAATAATAATAATAAAGGAAAAAAAACAAAAACAACCCCGAGGATGTAAAATGGCAGGTAGGAGAGCAGAGAAGTAGGAACAGGTCTCCAGTGTGCACCAAGGGAGCCCAGCGGGCGCGGATCCTCCGGCAGGCTCCTGGAAGAGCATCATCCCTTCGGGAGGTCTCCATCCACCCCCCTGCAGTCACACATGCATTTCTTTTTTTTTTAATTTTTTTTTTTTTTTCCTTCCCAGGAGAGGAGTCTTTTTTTTTTTTTTTTCCCCAAAATTTTTTTTTTTTTTTCCTTTTGTGGTTTGTTGGTTTTTTTGTTGTTTTTATTTTTTTTCTTTTTGTTTTGTTTTGGTTTGTTTGTTTATCCAGGGTGGGTTTTTCGGAATATAAAAGTCCATATTAAAATCTTTGATACCTAATTTGCTGTCGAGGTCGGTGCTGGCTGAGGGTGTCCGTGCTGCCCCCCAGCCTCCTCCTGCTCGATCCCACGTGGGGGAAAAGGGGGCATAAAGGGTCGCTGTATTTTTCTTTTTCTTTTCTTTCCAACCTCCTCAGAATCAAAGTCCCGTCACAATTTGGCTTCTCGTTCCTCCGAGAGCAGAGTGGCGCTAGAAAAATGCACTTTACACACATCCTCTGCCAGGATTTGGTTGGTTTTTTGGTGTTTTTTTTTGGTTTTTTTTTCTGTTTTTCTCGATTAAAAAAAAAAAAAAAAAAAAAAAAAAAAAAAAAAGAAAAAGAAAAAAAAAAAAGTTTTTTTTCCAAAGCCGGGAGAGATTCAAATGCCACCTGATTGCATCTCTGGAGAGGCGTAAAAAATCTGCAGTGGAGGAGGAGGCTGGGCAGGGTGGGGCTGCTCCGGGGTCACTGGTCCAGGGTCACCACCTCCACCGCCTGCCCGTCCATGGTGACGGCCGTGTCCGCGATCCGCGTGGTCACCGGCGCCATCGCCACCTGCACCGGGCCGTTCCCCTGCGCCAGGCTGGTCACCACCGTCTGGTACATGCTCACCGGGATCTGCACCAGCCCTGCGGGGACAAAGGGACACCCGCGGCGTCAGGAGAGGGGACAGAGCCGCCACGGGAGCTGCCCAGGGCTCTGGGGCTGCCTCTGGGGGTGGCTCTTTGGAGCTCTCCCACCTGGAGGGGATTCTCTACTCTGTGAGGACCTGGAGCTGCTGGGGTGAACCCAGAGAGGCCCCGGAGCTGCTGCAGGGCTGGAGCCCCTCTGCTCTGGAGCCAGGCTGGGAGAGCTGGGAATGTTCCCCTGGAGAAGGGAAGGCTCCAGGGAGAGCTTCCAGCACATTGCAGGCCTGCAGGGGCTCCAGGAGAGCTGCAGAGGGACTGGGGCCAAGGCCTGCAGGGACAGCACCCAGGGAATGGCTCCCAGTGCCAGAGGGCAGCCAGGGATGGGATCTTGGCAATGAGGAATTCCTGGCTGGGCTGGAATTGCCAGAGCAGCTGGGGCTGCCCCTGCATCCCTGCAATGTCCAAGGTTGGACAGGGTTTGGAGCACCCTGGGATATTTGAAGGTGTCCCTGCCCATGGTTTGGGTTGGAACTGGATGATCTTCAAAGTTCCTTCCCACCCAAACCATGCCATGACTCTATCCATGAAAAGCAGCAATCAGGAAGGAATTTTAGGACTTTAGAACTTCAGGAAGTGGCGCCCCAGCTGTGTCCAGGCTGGGTGGGTGATCTGTGCCTTGGTGGCCTCGCTGAGCTGGACCTGCCCTCCCTGGAGCCAACGGGATGGGAACAGGGATGGGATGGGGTTGAGATGGGTGGCAGCTCCAGGGAAGGAATAAGGATGAGGAGGAAAGAAATAACATCATTTCTGGAGGAGGAACCCAGCCCAGCCATGTTTTGGGGTGGTACAGCAGGGAGCTGCTCAGCCAAACCCATCAGGCCGAGTTTTCCTGGAGCAGGGATTGCTCCCACCCACCCCACAGCCCACCAGGGATCCCCCACTGACAAGGAACACACTCCCCCTATGTTTTCCACTTGATATACCCAGAACTGGGAACTGTGGGGCTGAAGAAGGAATAAATTTGGCTTCTCCCATCCCCTGTAACTCTGCAGGTCACCCCACCAGTGGCAGGTGAGAGGATCCCATTGCTGTGCATCCATGAACCCCATTACAACCCTCTCCAACACAATTCCCTTCCTCCTGCTCCCTCTCCATCCCAGCCAGGTCCTTCTGCCCTCACAGGGAAAGGGCAACAAGCCCTGGCCAAGCCAACCCTGCTCCTGGCACCGGCCCCAGGCTCTCACAGTGTGCATGTGACACACAGCACAGAGAAAGGAAAGCAATCCCCCTTTCTCAGCCCTTCCCCAGCCATGGATGGGTCCAGCAAAGTAGAAACAGCTTTTGCCAAGGCTGCAGGAATGGATCAGATGCCTCCAGGCTGAGGATGGAGCTGGCAAAGCTTCGGGCTGGGAGGAAAACGCTGCAGTGCCAAAGGCGAGTCCTGGTGAGCCAGGAAACACCAACCAAGGTGACAACAAAACAACGGCGCCCCTGAGGGCCACTGTGATGTGAATGGTGGAAAGAGGAGGAAAAAATAGCAGGGAGCTCTCAACAGAGTTGGACAGGGCAGGGGAATGGCAAATCCTGCAGGCTGGGAGGAGAAACTCCATCGTTCTACCCCGGTGTTATCCCTGTGCCCACCTCCACCTTTGGCTTGACCAAGGGGATTTGGACAAGAGAGCTCATTTAGACATTTCAGAAACTACCCACACCTCTGCTGGGGGAAAAAACCAGCTTTTTGAGGTCAGCAAATGCTTCCAGCAGCAGCAGCAGCAGCAGCACGGGATGGATGGGCAGCCCTGCCAGGACGCCAGGCTCCCGAGCGAGGCTTTCCCGAAAAAGCAGTGCAATCCCCTTGGGCTGAGGAGCAGGGAGCAGAGCTCTGCCCCACCAAGGGCACTGGTTTGGTAACAGAGGCAGCTCTGTGTCCTTGGATAACTCTGTGTGCAGACAGGAAAGCTTAGGAGTTAATCATGCTGACCAGGTGGGTGACCCCGGCGCTGCCTCAGCCCTCCCCTCGGGCTGCGGGGCTGGGAATGCTCCTGATGCCCTGAGGGCTCCTGGCCACACGCCCCAGCCCAGCCAAGGAACTGGTTCCCTGCTTGGTTGTTCAGCACCAGCTCCCACAGAGGCACAGAGTCAGGAGGAGGCTCCCAGCTCCCTCTGGTCAGTGGGAACTTCAGGAACAGAAGAAATGAGCAAACAGAGCTCGGGCTCAGCCCTGCTGAAGGGAATCTCCAAGCAGACCCCTCGGGGGAACACAGCACAGCCCAGTTTAGGCAAGAGCTGGAGCTCTGGCCTGGGATGCACCTCAAATCCGTGCTCCAGACCAACAAGCCAACTAAGCCCTTTGGGTTACTTGGGTTGTTAACCCAGAGGAGATCAAACATGGACAGCCCAGGGAGCAGAGCCACCACCACCCCCCGTGGGCCACAGACTGCGCCACGCTCGAGCCACTGCTCTGTCCAAACGTGCCAAAAGCAGGCACTGGCGAGCCCTGGGCACCCGTGGGGGTGTTTGGGAAGGGTGAGTTTGTTCAGCCAGGGCTTGGCCGAGCCTGGGCAGCTCTGGGAGCTCCTGGGAAGTCTCGGTGAGAGGCGGCGCGGATCCCGCTCTGCTCTGCGTGGGATTAACACAAATCGCCTCAGCAGATGACGTGGTGGCCCTTCCTGCCAGGGGTGGTGACAAACCAGAGCAGGAGAGGGCTGCAAAGTCTGCTGTGCATTAGGGCAGAGCCGATCGCCCTTGGGAGAGAGACGATTAAAGCACTGAGATGCTGTAATCAGGTCTGGGATTGGCCCCGCGCTGCATCTGCTCAGACCTGCGCCCTGATTAGCCCTAATCTAGCTGGCATATGTTAATCTAAAGCATGGATTTCAGACCCTTTCAATTGTATTAAAAACAGGAAATCCATTAGACAAAAAAAAAAAAACCCTAAAACCCAGCCAGCCCCAAACCAACTTCTTGAGTCTTTGGGAAATACATTTGTGCACAGAAAGTGGAGTGGGGCTGTGAGGAACGGGGCAGGCAGGGAATGGGATCCCACTGGAACCTGAGGCTGCTCAGAGCAGCTCCTGCCTGGCAGGGACAGCAGCAGAGGGGAGGGATCACACACAGAGCAGCACAAACCGTGCCCATGGGCTCCCAGGAAGGGGCAGCCAGGCTGTGCCTTTGCTTCCCCGCCGTGGAGCCCCCCAAAAGCCCCTCCTGTCCTCAGCAGGCGTGAGGAGCCAGCTCCAGGCAGGTGAGCAGATGGTGGGAACTTCTCAGCACCCTCGTGCTTGAGGGAAGAACCCAAGAGTGGAGATGGCCCCTGAGGGGAGTTTATGGCTCTGCAGGTTGAGATGTCACGAGGAACACTGCTGGGCATGGAGGAGGAGTGGGGACACAAGTGTGGGGTCATGAAACAGCACAGAACTATTGCTCTTGGGAGTTCTTTTATGGCACAAAATGGAAAATGCACAAGGACTTGAGCCATCACCTTGGAGCCCCTCAGAGAGCACAGGACACTGTCTGGTTTGGAGCAAGGCAAAATGATGAAAACCCAGATGAAAACCCAGATGAAAGCCCAGATGAAAGCCCAGAACCTCAACTGCTGCTGCTATTGGGGATGCAGTGGCTCCAGAGGTGAAGGTTGACTCTTCTTGCTCTGGTTTCTTGGGCACCAAAGGCCAGGGTCAGGAGTGAGTGACCTCACCAGTCCCTCAGCCCCCTGTTTCAGCACCAAATGGAAAAGGCTCAAAAAAGTGGAATTTTCCACTGGACTTTCTTGGCTGTGGATGTCCAGCTCCTCCAGAGGAGTTTGTTTCCATCAGCACTGGGGGAAACCAGAGCAAGCTGTGCTGAGCACCATCCTGCTGAAGCCTTTTGTGGCAGATACTCCTGCACCTTCTCCTTCCCCTCCTCTGGAGGCAGGGCTGGGGAATCCAGCTGAAATTCCTGTGCTCAGGAATGCACTGCAGGGCCCTGGCTCACAGGGCAGCAGACACCATCTCATCACCACACTCCCTGCAGAGCCAAGGGTGACTTCGGAAGATGTGATGGAAGAATTCTTGTCAATGATTCAGAATGAGTAGATTTTAATACACAAAAAAAGAAAATCAAGCCAGAAGACCTCCAAAAAATGAAATGTTTGCCCTTGGTGGGCAGCACAATAAAGGGGCACTGGGCATGCTTTGATCTGTCTTTCCAGGGGTAAAACATCAAGGCTGATGCAGGTAAGTAGGGAATAATCATCTTTTCTGATTGTCTTGCCCCCAGTAAGACACGAGCTTGAAGTGCAGCATGGAAACCTGCACTTAGGAGGTGGAAAAATCCCAGATGACAGCTGAACATAAGGCTGGTGAAGCTCTGGAGCAAAGTCTCCATCACTGGAGGTGTTTTAGAGGAAGTAAGATTGAGGCTGGCTCAGGAGAGGGGTTGGTCCTACAGAATCCTGGAGCAAAACCCATTTCTGTCCTCACCAACTGCACCTTTGGACAGCACCCGGAGCGTTACTGCCAACACTGCTCAACACAAATGGTAAAATGTCCCACAATTGATATTTTTATTAGATGTTTCCTTTGACTGGGAACTGGGTTTGTGAAGATTTAAAAAAAATATCCTCTTGACCACCTCCTTTCTGGGGAACTGACTGCAGAGGCCTTCAAAGGGTGGAGGGAGGGGACAATCAGTGGGCACCAGGGTGTATTTTCAGGGAGATAAACCAGTTTCTAACAAGGTCCAGGCACAGCAGCTGAAATGGGAGCTCTCAGAGTCAGGTGTTACCCTGACAAATGCTGGAGTGCCAAACCAAACGTGTCCCTTGAGGCACGAGGTGCTGACATGACACCCCAGAAGGGATTTCACCCAAAGCCAGCCTCAGAAACAAAGCATTTCAGGAATCCCACCACACTCAGCAGTGCCAGAGGAGCAGAAGACATCTCTCAACACAGACACTGGGTTTAAGATAAGATGAACTGAAAGCTCACCCTCCATCTTTTACCACCTCAGCTGCAAGATTGACTCTGACATCTTTCAGGATGATAACTGGAAGGATTGTTCCCATCAGAAATGGCTCAGTGCCCCATCTCTGGAAGCGTCCAAGGCCAGCTGGGACAGGGCTTGGGGCAGCCTGGGATAGTGGGAGGTGTGGCTGGAACAGGATGATCTTTGGTCCCTTCCAACCCAAGCTGGTCTGGATTCTGTGATGCTGACAAACCACAAAACCCCCATGCAGTCATGCAAGCTCTGAGAACTTTCCAGGCTCACAAGTCACAGCTCCTCCCTACAGAACCCCTGTGCCAGCCAGGTCAAAATGTGAAGGCTTCTCCACCAAATTATCTGCAGGAAGCTGCAGTCCTCATTCAAGATCCTCCATCATCTGTCTTTACAGGAGCTACTCTGGTCAAAACCCCAATAAAGAACAATTTAATGAGGCACCTGAGGCTTTGATATCAAAGATCAATTAAGTTACGTCATAGCCCTGACTTTTCCTTAGAAGGGAAGATAAATGCAGGAGATGAGATCCAACATTCCCATCCACAGCTGCACAGGATGCAGCCCTGGAGTCACTGCCTCCTTCCCTGCACCCACCACACCTCCATGGTCACAGCTCACCTCTCAGACTGTCCCTGGGGGGGTCTCCTGCCTGCTTAACATGGTCAGTGACTCCTTCTTTCCTGGGCTTTCCAAGGAATGCCTGGATGTGCCACCAAGGGCTCTGGGCTGGGGGACACAGTGGGAATTGGGCACAGCTGGGACTTGGTGACCTTGGAGATCTCCTCCAACCTAACTGATGCAGTGTGGGATTCTGGTTCCTCTGGATCTGCTGCAGGGAGTTTTCCCTCTCTGCTCACTCAGGGCAGCGGGAGTTGCTGTCTCAGTGACCCCCAAAGCCACTGGTTGATCTGGGACACCATGGGAACGGGACAGGTCAGGAGGCAACACCACATTTACACAGCTCAATCTTCCTCCCACCCACTCAGCTTCAGCACTATGTTGGTATTTTGCAACAAGGTGTTGTTTTAAATAAAATCCAAACATCCAAAGTCGAGGTTTACCTCCAAATCTTGGTCGGGGACCAACCTTCCTTCCCTGGCTGGGAGCACCAGCATCTTTGGGACACTCCTGGTTTCTTCCTCCCTATGAAGAGGGAAGGGCCACGGCCTAGCCAAGACCTGAAACATCTTTGGCTTGATCTCCCTTATTTCTTCTTAGATCTTTTGTGGGGGCTTTGAGTTTTTGGGGTTTGTTTTGGATGTTTAGGGAGTTTTTGGACTTCTTTTAAGGTTGCGGCACTTGGAGACAAAATCCACAGAGCTGGAACTCCTGACTGACAGGAATTATCTCCCCTGGAGCCTCAGCACTTCCATGGAAAGAAGGGAATTAAATCCCATTGAGCCAACATGATGCCCAGACTCTTCCCTGGCACAGCAAAGACCCACAGTCTGCAGCACTGGGGACAAACATGTCCTTCACTGGTGACACCAGTGCCACGGACCTGTCTTTGCAGCAAGGACAGTCCCAGGAGGAAAAAAACTTGCAGTGATGTTTAACATGGGAAACAATCTGAAATCCCAGCTTTTCTCTTTTTTTTTGGATGGAAAAACTCCCAAGAAAAGGGTGCTTGGGAAAAGCAGAACAGCAGTTTGGTGTCCTGGGGGTAGATTAGCTCCACACTTTTTGCTTTGCCTTACCTGAGGCCGTCTGTCCCCTCCTCTCCCCTTCATGGGGTGAGTTTAGAGCTGGAGAACAGCCCCTGGGCATCACCTGAGGCAGAACTGAGCTGTCCCTGCTTAAACTCAGTCCTGACCTAGACCTGCCCCTCTAGTGCTGGGTCTCCAGGGCATGGCACCTTAAACTGGAGTTGATCTGTCACTAAGGAGGGGTGACAAACCCAGGAAATGTGTCTGCCTGTGGGAAGGAAGGTTTTTCCTGGGCTCCAGGGCTGGAAGCTTAGAGAATAACCTGTCTAAGCCTCCCTGATGAGCTGGCTTTGGCGTGGACACACCTGAGAAGATTAGAAGTCTATCGTGGTCAATCATCTCTACACGAAACGCAGATAAAAATAGAGAAAGTCCAAACCTCAAAGGTCTGCTCCAGCTGGGCTCTGCTTCCCCCACGATCTGCTGGGTGCTGGTACAAAACAGGGGTTATCTGTGCCCAGCTTCTCAGGAAATGGGGAGAGGAAACACCTCAGGATAAATCAGCCTGTTCCTCTCCTCAGGAATCAGGTGTTAAACCAGTGAACGAGATTCTGAACAATCACCTCAAAGGGATCCCTGGTAGATTTTGCCAAAAATACTTTGCTTTTAACATCCCCAGGAGCTCCCCCAGAGGGAGAGATGGATTCTTATCCTGCTTTTATAAACAGCTTTTAGTGTCCTGTATTTTCCATAATTTTTTATTAATGGCTACTGTGTGAAGCATGGCAGGGCACCACCTAAAATTACAAAACCATTTTATTACCTGAGTGAAATCACCACATCCCAAAGGCATTTCAACCCCAAACGGTGTTCAGGCACAAAAACCAGACAGACAGAGCCCCTTTAACCCCAAGAAACACCAAGAGGGACCTAAAGGTCCAAGTGCAAAACCAGCTAAATCCCAACATTCCAAACTACCACCACAAAAATCCACTCACCTGATGAACCCTCTGCCATGTTCCACTTGCAGCACGAATAGTCTGCTGCTAGGATGCCTGACAATGAAATGCAAGTGTAAAAGGGGAGATACTACAGCTGGGGAGGGGGATTTAGTGGGGTGATTAATGTATTCATAGGAAATGCATCCTTTGGTTTACTGGGTGAGTGCAAAAATTCAGTGCCCCCACAGAATTAGCACCCCAATATCAGGCAGAGCAACTAAAATATTTCTAATTCCATACAGAACATGGAGTGTGTAAGTGGAAGGTAAAGTGGGAGGTAAGAATAAGGCACTGCCAGATATTTTACCAACATTTAGATGTTGAATTGGCCCAGAGAGGCCACTGAGGAAAGTCTACAGTGAAATCCATCACGGAGAAGCTCAGGCTGCCTCCAACAAAGCTCTCCACAATTCCCACCGTGAGAGACTAATGAGGAGCAGAAATGGCTGCCAAAGTGGAATTTCCACATATGCCAGGAGCACGAGGCTGGGAAGTTCATGGAATCCAGGCACTCCTTGGGGCCTGGGAGGAGCTCCATGTGATTTTAAGGTTCGGGGTGCCTGGCGGGTTTCAGCGGAGCCGCTGCCGACGGATCGCGAGCGAGCACGGACGCGGGCACATCCTACAGAGCGCTGAGCACATGGAGACATAAAGCAGCCATTGTGCTGGCAGAAAGGCAATCTGTAACCAGATAGGCCCTGGCTCCATCTAAAAGCCATTTTCCCAGCATTTTTGCAGATTTGCTCCCCAGGAGCCTTCCCTGCCACAACAGGGTGCACATTCATGGCCAACCGGCGGGTCTGACGCCTCGGGTTCTCCCTCCCTGCCCCATCAGTGCCTCTGTGCTAGGGAATTCTGTGCTCCTAACCCAACAGAGGTGGCTTCAGCCCCCCAGCAGAGCCTTTGGAGGAGGATAACTCCTTGGGAAAGCATTTAAAGCTTTACCTTGGTATGGAAAGCTGCAGCTGTGGTGATCTGCTGGAGCCTCACCTCGCACCAGGTCCTGCCCAGCTACCAGGAGGTAAGTTTGGCTTTTTTCCTCAGGGGAAAAGGGTCTGGAAATGCACCTGAAGGCTCCTTTTTTTCCCTTCACCTCAAAGCACAGCCTCCAAATCCAGTTAGAAAAGCATCCCTGCTGCAAACCAGCACATCCCCTCCTGCAGCAGCCTCCTGGGCTTTGGTGTCCACAGCCTGTCCTTTATAGGACAAGGGACACATTTGGCCCAGTTTCCCCCCAGGTAGGACCTGGCCCATCCTCAGCGAGGTAAGCAATAAATCACAGTGAAAACACAGCTCAGATGTGGAACTTTTCATGTAAAGAGCAAGTTTTTACAGTCCACATTCCTCCTGTTTTGTACACCACCGTCCCCCGCTGCCCGGCAGCTGAGATGGGCTCCCACCTCGCTCCCCTGAGAGTATTTATCCTTGGAATGCTGCTGCCTCTGGCAGATTCCTCCCTTTTAAACTCTGCACATCTGGTGCTAAAAACACAAAGTTTGGGCTCTGGCCTGGTGACTGAAGGCACAGAACTTTTGTGCTCCAACCATCCAGGCCTGGGGGTTGGAAGGATCCTTTGCACACCAAGAGGAAGCAATGATGGGTGCAGGGAGAGGGATCAATTTGTTTTCTCAAAAAGGAGATTTCCAGCTGTTTTGTCCCTGTGGGTCTCACCCTGGATGTGCAAAGTGGACATTTGTGGCACATGGACCTGCACAGACAAAATCTGTGAGGAGAATCAAGCAGTGCAAGAGCCTGTCCTGTCCTTCCCAGGCAGACAGAACAGATTGGAGAATAAGAGAGCTGGGGTGGTGGTGACTGGAGAATTCTGGTTTTTATTTGCTGGGATGATTCAGGCCCAAATCCCCACTGCTCTGGCTCAGATGGGAGGCCCACAGGTGAGGAAGCACATCTCCAACAGCAGCAAATACACAGAAACCCTAAAACCCAGCTGAGTCCAAGCTGGACTTCAAACCTCTTATTATGTAATTCCTATTTGGAAGTGCAACTCAAACTGGTTTTTTTTTTTTGAGAGAACACACCAGGAACCTCTGAGAAAGACATCATAACTCATCCTTGGGTCAGAGCAATGGGAAATAACAGAGACCAAACTCACTGCTGGCTCTGACTGAGCAGAAACCCCCTGGCTGCTGATCCCTGCCACTTCAAAGGAGCTGAACATCCCCCATTGATGCCAGCAATAAAATTCCACTTCCATTAGCTCCATGTCCACCACTTAAAGGCAGCAGTCCCACTTTACACACCAATTAGAGCTCCCCTAATGCTTGGCAGTACAAAGCTTTGGGGTTTTTGGTTGTTTCCCCCATGGGAAGAGGTGGAAGGGAAGAGATCAGGCGGCTCAGGGGAACAGCAGAGAGCCTTTCACTGCGAGGGCTCTGCTCAATCTGCCCTAGGCCAGAGGAACAGATGGTCCCTCCCGAGGGCTGGGCTGTGGCTTACATGGAATAAGGGATTGTCTCAGGCCACTGGTGGACAATTTACTGCAGCCACAAACACCCTGCTGGTGGTTTCTGCTCGAGAAACCCAGGGATTCCACGGCTACGAAGCAACTGCTGCCTACCTGATCCCAGGCACCTCATTCCTGCAGGGAACTGAGGGGAATTGCTGCCTGTGAGGTGCAGGAACCTGGCTCTCGGGCTAAAACCACCTGCTTTAGCTGTCATCAGCTCCCTGGACTTGTCAGCACCAGCACACACTCACTGACCTTCCCTTGGGAGGCTTGCAAGGTTAAAACCATGGGGAAAAGGGAGATGGGGAAGTTCAGGGATCTGAACAACAAGGGGGCAAACCCACAGGGAAAGGAAGTTTGCTACAGTCTGTAAGCTGGGGGTGGGAATAATAAACCCATGATTAATTTCAAACCAATGCCAAGCTAGTGTTCCCTCAGTCTGTATCTTCTCCAGGGCAGAACTGAACTTCCCATGGGCAGATGGCAAAAAGTCCATTGAGTATCCCAGGAGCAGAACAGGGTCCACATGAGCCACCAGAAAGTGTTACCCAAAGAGAGGAATTTCTGTAACTGTGAGGGAATAAATTATGCCAAAAAAATATGGAGGGTGGGAGGCAGAAGTCAAATGCAGGCTCAAAAATGCCACTCATGGTTTTGGAAAATATTCAGAGGAAACCACTTGAGGAGAAATGGCTTTCTTAAAATTCTTGGAACCTGTTCTGCAGCTCCACAAGGGCTCCCAGGAGGCATCCTGGAAGTGAGGGCTCCTGCCCTGGCTTTTCAGGGATGGCTCCAGAGACATCCAGTGGGGCTGGGCTCGTGCAGCCTCTCCCAGTGTGTGTGGAGCAGGGAAAATAGGGCGATTCCCTGGAATCTTCCTGCACAGCTGTTTACCCTCTGAGGATTACTGCTGTCACATGAGCTGCTTTACAGCAAAGCCAAGCTGTCTCCACGAGCTGAGAAGGTCACTGGGAGACAGGGCCCTGCAGGGACAGACACATCACCCTCCTCTGCCTTCCCAAAGGGACACCAGGCTGTGGGAAGGGCGTTCCTGATGCTCAGAGGGCAAGGGAAGGTGGTTCTGCCTCCTCCCCTCTGCTCAGCTGGACTCCACATCACAGGAGGGAAATCCCAGTGCTGAGCCACTGCTGTCCAGGGACCAGGCTCCAAGCAAAGTGCTGGAAACTGGAAGAGTCCTTATGGTGACAGATTTGCCTTCTCTTCCCTGGGTGCCCACCAATGTTTGGGACAAAGCCACCCAATGGTCACCAGCCAAGGGACACCAAGGTGCAGCTGCATCTCCTCAGGCTCTTGTGCAACCTGCTGATGCCTCAAACAACACCCCAGACAATCCCAGAGCAGGAAATGTCCTCCTCAATCCCAAATCTAATGGCTGAACATCAAGGAAGAGGAAAGAATTTCACTTGGGAAAGCAGAAATCTGAAAGTTCAGTGCAGCCCCTTGGGAAAATTCACTAAAACCTCCCATGTTCCTCACTCTGCCAGGGCAGGGCTGGTGCACAAGGAAAACCTTTCTGCTCACAGGCTCAGGAGCTGCAGGACAGGGCTCTTTACTATGCCCCAGAGGCACAAGACAGATGGGGCTGTGCTTTTAGCCTTTAAAATCAGAGCCTGCTCCGGAGATCCAACGAGGAGGATAAATCCAGGCACTGAGTGAGCCTCTGGGTGTGCTCAGGAAAAAAGCAATGGAGGAACTTGGGAGGTCAGAGCCTGCTGAGGAAGCAGCTGAGGCTCTCAGAAAAGAGGGGCTGAGCACTTTTCAAGGCAAAGAAAGCCAAGAGCCAGCTGGAGTTTGGAGAAGTCCATCCAGGAAGTGGGGAACGCACATTCCAGAGAGGAGCGGGGAGAGAGGGAGCACAGAAACCACAAGTGGCCCGCAGGGAGGAAACTTTGGTGTAAAACAAAAGGCCACGAGCTCGGTAAATGAAGAGCCAGCAAACCTCAGCGCAGGGAGCAGCTCCAGGGTGCGGGCAGGGCATTTCTCCTTCCCCAGGGCGGGGGGAGCGCTCCCAGAGCCCAGCTCATTTCCTAAGATGCCTCCCGCAGCAGCGACAGCTTGCTGGGATTTCAGCCAGCTTCCCATTTGGATCAGATTGCACCCTGCACCCGGGGACAGCCATTAAGGGCCCGCAGCTCACAAAGTGCCCTCGGGTCACAGCAGCCTCCTTCCATTCCCGTTTCAGCTCTGCCCTGGGCCAGCCCAGCTCGCAGCCAGCAGGGCACCCCGACGGTGGCAGGAGCTGTGTCCCGCTGTCACCCACCTGCAGGCTGCAGCAGGCTGTGCCATGGGGGTGCAGGGGGGTCAGGGAGCCCCTCTCCATCTGCCCAGGGGAATGCCAGGGAATGAACTCCCAGGGGCACAGCACAGGTGGAAGCGGCAGTGACATCCCCAGCCCTGCCCGTGGTGCAGCACTGTCCCTCCCCAGCATGGATGGGGGTGAGGCAGGAGGCCTTGCAAGCCAAAAGCTGCCAAAATCTGCACTGGGAGATGCTGCAGCTGCTCCCCAGCTGTGGGGAGCACTGCCCAGCCTCAGCCCTGGGCTCAGCTGGAGGAACTGCCCTGAACTCCAGGCACAAATTTAGCTCTGCTCTGGGCAGCAGCTCACAGGGAGGGAGAGCTGGAACCTCTCTTTGGGGTTTCTGGAGGAGCAGGATGAGCAGGGATGGTGCCAGCAGCACAAAACTGCCCTGGATCTCTGCTGTGAAGCTGGAAGATCTGCCAGAGATGGGCTCAAAAAGCTGAGGTGGGGCTGCCACACGCTGCAGATGGTTTGGAATGAGTTGTTACTACAGGGAGAATCCACCACAGGGGAATTTTATCCTGGAGAAAGGAGCAGCGAAGCAGAGCTGGTCTCAATTTTGGCTTCATCTATGTCCACCCAACTGTTTTCTCCAGGCTGGTGGTGCCTGTGGCCCTTCCAGGAGCACCACAATCCTGTCTGGACCCCCTGAAGAAGCTCTGCTGGTCAAGCCTCTGACTAAGGTTAGGTTAAGCATGGAGGAGGAGGAGAAGACCAGGAAAAAGGACTCAGCAGCACCTCTGATGGGTCAGGAGAGATTTCTGCCCCTACCTGTGCCCTTCTCCCTAAGCCAAGGGCTGTAAATAAAACAGCACCAGGCTGGAGAGGTGCAGATTGTCAGGAGAGCAATTCCCTATCCTGGAGCCAAAACTCTGATCCCAGAGGGTGGCACTGCTGAGATCTGCTTGCAGACACCCTTCAAAAACACCTCCATCCTTCCCATCCTTTCCATCCCCATTCCTGGGCTGGAAACAGTGGCAAACAAGGAAATGTTTCCTTGTGCTTCCAGATGTATTTAGAAGAAGATGCCAACTCTACTGGCTGCCATTCCTGTCCTGCCTGGCTTCAACCACATCTCTTTTAGACAGGGGCTTGTCCAAGGATTAAAATTCCCATCTACTACAGACACCCCAAAAATTTTGCTGTGACCACAGAGCCACGGGCCCTGCCAGCCCCAGCCACCCAGAGGGGACCAGGAAAGCTCAGGGCATGGCTCTCAAAGCCAAGTTGTTGGGGAATTTCACACAATAAATGGAAAAAAACCCCTGGAATTTAACGTGAATGCTGCTGGTGGTAAAGTCAACTGAAAGGCCACTAAGGGATCACAGAACCATGGAATGGTTTGGGTGGGAAGGGACCTTTCAAGGGCATCCAGTGCCACCCCTGCCATGGCAGGGCCACCTCCCCCTGTCCCAGGCTGCTCCAGCCCCAGTGCCCAGCCTGGCCTTGGGCATTGCAGGGATGCAGGGGCAGCCCCAGCTGCTCTGGCAATCCCAGCTCAGCCAGGAATTCCTCATTGCCAAGATCCCATCCCTGGCTGCCCTCTGGCACTGGGAGCCATTCCCTGGGTGCTGTCCCTGCAGGCCTTGTCCCCAGTCCCTCTGCAGCTCTCCTGGAGCCCCTTCAGGCCCTGCCAGGGGCTCTGAGCTCTCCCTGGAGCTTTGGTTTCTTGAACACAGAGAAAAGCAGGATCCAGGGAACACAAACACATCCCTTCACCTGCCACAAGGCTTCTTTTCAGCACCCATCCTGCTCTGAGCAGCTCCTGCTGAAGCCACCTGAATTCCTGAGGGGCTGTGAGATGAAGGTGCAGAAGCCTGGAAAAGCATCCTACAAACCCACCAAACAAACAGGCTTCAAATCCAACCCAAACCCACAGGGAGTCCCAGTCAAGCATCATATTCAGAGAGTTCCCAGCCAGACTGACTAATTCCTGGTTTTGGGATGAAGAGTCACCATGTAAATTGGGGGATTTAACAGAAAACAACTGGGATCCATCAAATATGAAACTTCCCAACACGACACTCAGAAGACAGTGTCAGACCATCTGAATTTTCCAAGGGAAATTCAGGATCAGCCAAAAGAACTTCAGCTTCCTGATAGCACAGCAAAGATGGGAACTGCTTTAGGTAGTCAGACCTGCTTTAAATTCTTGCACCAGCCAACAGGCAGCTCCTCTTTCAAAATTTATGGCTAAAGAAGAAATCCTGCCCAGCCTGGAGTGGCTGGCAGTGCTGCTCCCTTCCCTCTTGCAGCCCAGAACAAAAGGGAACATATTGCAACTATGCTGGGAGAGAGGAGGGCTGCTGTCTATTGCTTTAAATGTAATGTTAATGCCCTGTAATCAGCTTTAATTTTTAAACAGACCCAGCCCTCCTGTCCATTTCCCCTAATTCAGGACACGTGGAAGGTAAATGGCCTGTGCTCAAAGCAGGCCAGCCTGGGCTGTGACAGCTGGGGAGCCTGGCAGGCTCAACTGCCTGATCACAGCAATGCATGTCAGAGCTCACCAGGGGAGGGCTGGAGATGCTGTGAGGTCAGGGAGGAGCCAGGAGACAAGGCCAGACAGGGCACGGCTCCTTTAGGGGCTGGGAGCTCCCTGAGACCAGCAGGAGTGGCAGAAATGATGGAAGGGATGGAAGTGTCCAGGGAAAGGCCTGGGAGAAACCCTTCCCTGCCCCAGAGAAGGGGCTCCATAAACCCTTCCCTGCCCCAGGAAAGGGGCTCCATAAACCCCTGGGATAAACCCCTCCCTGCCCCAGGAAAGGGGCTCCATAAACCCCTGGGATAAACCCCTCCCTGCCCCAGGGAACGGGCTCCATAAACCCCTGGGATAAACCCCTCCCTGCCCCAGGAAAGGGGCTCCATAAACCCCTGGGATAAACCCCTCCCTGCCCCAGAGACGGGGCTCCATAAACCCCTCCCTGCCCCAGGGAAGAGGCTCCCTTTGGGATATTGGGAACTCTGGCACGGACACGCTGAGCAGGGACATCAGGAGCTGAGTCACTCCTGGGGCCTCCCCAGGGTGCTGCCTCCTCCCTCTGTGCTCTCAAAGAGGAGACTTCATGTGAGACTTGGATACAGAACAGGGGCACGGAACCACCTGGGAGGCTCCTTGTGCTCCTCAGGCACTTTGTGAAGAGGAGGGAGGCCTTGGGACATCCTCAGTGCTCATCATATCAAAATATCCACAAGAATCATGGAATGGTTTGGGCTGGAAGGGATCCTGAAGATCCAGCTCCAACCCCCTGTCCCCATGGCAGGGACACCTCCCACTGTCCCAAGGTGCTCCAAGCCCTGTCCAACCTGGCCCTGGACATTCCAGGGATCCAGGGGTAACCACAGCTGCTCTGGACAACCTGTGCTAGGGCTTCCCCCTGCTCCCAGCCTGGAATTCCTTCCCAAAATCCCATCCCATCCAGAGGACCCTGCCCTGTGACAGTGGGAAGCCATTCCTGTAAGCCTCACTCCTGCAAATCCACATTCTACACTGTAAGCTCTCCCTGCAGCCTTCTCTTCTCCAGGCCAAATAAAGACAATAAAATGAAGTTTTTCTCCTCCAAAAGACCAAACTGTCCCCAGAAATAACCATTGTATGTTCCCACCACGGAAGCCCAAAGGAACCGGGCAGTGCGGGGCTGGTTCCGCCCCACACCGGGAACGGGACCCGGAGCGGGGGAAGCTCCGGCCACGGATGTGGGACAGGGGGGGCTATTTTTAACCCCGGTTGGTGGGCAGACAAATCCTAATCGCCAGCGGCAGGGCCAGGATGTCATCAGCAGGGCCAGGATGTCAGAGCAAAGCCGGGCGGTGGCAGCGAGTGCCAGCCCCGCGTCACGGCGGGATTAGCGGCGGCAATCGGCCAGCACCGCAAACACCGCCCCCAGAGGGGGCTCCGGAGGGCATGGCAAGGTGTGCCAGGGTGGGCACGGCAAGGTGTGCCAGGGTGGGCACAGCAAGGTGTGCCAGGGTGGGCTCCAAAGGGCACGGCAAGGTGTGCCAGGTGGGCACGGCAAGGTGTGCCAGGGTGGGCACGGCAAGGTGTGCCAGGGTGGGCTCCAAAGGGTATAGCAAGGTGTGCCAGGGCGGGCACGGCAAGGTGTGCCAGGGTGGGCAGGGCAAGGTGTGCCAGGGCGGGCTCCAAAGGGCACAGCAAGGTGTGCCAGGGTGGGCTCCAAAGGGCATGGCAAGGTGTGCCAGGGTGGGCACGGCAAGGTGTGCCAGGGTAGGCTCCAAAGGGCATGGCAAGGTGTGCCAGGGTGGGCACGGCAAGGTGTGCCAGGGTGGGCTCCAAAGGGCACGGCAAGGTGTGCCAGGGTGGGCTCCAAAGGGCACGGCAAGGTGTGCCAGGGCGGGCACGGCAAGGTGTGCCAGGGCGGGCACGGCAAGGTGTGCCAGGGTGGGCACGGCAAGGTGTGCCAGGTGGGCACGGCAAGGTGTGCCAGGGTGGGCACACTGCAGCCCACTCGGTGGGCACGGCAAGGTGTGCCAGGGTGGGTTCCAAAGGGCACAGAAAAGTGTGCCAGGGTGGGCATGGCAAGGTGTGCCGGGGGGACTCCAAAGGGCACAGCAAGGTGTGCCAGGGCGGGAACACTGCAGCCCTTGGGTGGTTCCAAAGGGCACGGCAAGGTGTGCCAGAGGGGGCACACTGCAGCCCTCCTGGGGGCTCCAAAGGGCATGGCAAGGCGTGCCAGGGCGGGCACAGCAAGGTGTGCCAGGATGGGCTCCAAAGGACACAGCAAGGTGTGCCAGGGCAGGCACACTGCAGCCCTTGGGGGACTCCAAAGGGCATGGCAAGGTGTGCCAGGGTGGGCATGGCAAGGTGTGCCGGGGGGACTCCAAAGGGCACAGCAAGGTGTGCCAAGATGGGCACACTACAGCCCTTGGGTGGCTCCAAAGGGCACGGCAAGCTGTGCCAGGGCAGGAACAGCAAGCTGTGCCAGGGCAGGAACAGCAAGGTGTGCCAGGGTGGGCACACAAGGTGTGCCAGGGCGGGTACTCTGCAGCCCTCCTGGGGGCTCCAAAGGGCATGACAAGGTGTGCCAGGGTGGGCACGTCAAGGTGTGCCAGGGCGGGCACACCGCAACCCTTGGGGCCTAAGGGGTGTTCTGGCTCTCCTCCTGCTGGCAAGGAGCTGGGGTTGGTGCCCCAAACTGCCAGCAGGGAATTCCTGGTCACAGCCAGCAGTGACACTGACAGAGTGTTGGTTTTCCCAGCTTTTATGGAGATGGGGCAGCTGAGAGGTGTCTGAAGAGATTTTGTTCTATTATCAGCTTTGATGAATAGTGAGGCACAAGAGATGTAAAGCTCAAAGCTATTCCATCAGAAGTGAACCTGGTGTTTGGTTACAATACTTTGTAAATGCTTTTCAGCCTGTTAGCTTTTGCCACACAGTGCTGCTGTTACTTCTAACACCAATCACTCAGTATTACCCTATCTCAATAAAAACTAAAAAAATCCAGCAACAGGGAATGGGGGTGGGCACAGGATGCAGTCAGGAATCCCCTCTCTGCAGGGGAGTGAGTGTCCTTGGAATCATGGAATCATTAAGGTTGGAAAACACTTCCCAGATTGAGTCCCACCATCCCCCAGCACTGCCAAGGCCACCACTGTCCCATGTCCCCAAGTGCCACATCCACGGGGCTTTGAAATCCCCCCAGGGATGGGGACTCCAAACCTCCCTGGGCAGCTCTGCACAGCCCTTTCCAGGAAGGAATTTTCCCTAGAATCCACCCTGAGGTTGCCCTGGCCCAGCCTGAGGCCGTTCCCTCTCCTCCTGTCCCTGTTCCCTGGAGCACAGCCCGACCCCATGTCCCCAAGTGCCACATCCACGGGGTTTGAAATCCCTCCAGGGACGGGGACCCCAAACCTCCCTGGGCAGCTGTGCCAGGGCTGCACAGCCCTTTCCAGGAAGGAATTTTCCCTAAAATCCACCCTGAGGCTCTGTCCTCTGTTCCCTCTCCTCCTGTCCCTGTTCCCTGGGAGCACAGCCCGACCCCATGTCCCCAAGTGTCACATCCCCATGGCTTTGAAATCCCTCCAGGGATGGGGACTCCAGCCCTGCCCTGTTCCAATGCCTGACAGGAGAGGAATTTCAGTGCCTTTCAGTGAGAAATTTTTTTCCTAACATCCTAAACCTCCCTGATGCAATTTGAGGCCGTTTCCTCTGGTCCCGTTGCTTGTTCCCTGGGGGAAGAGACCCCAACCCCACACAGATGAAGCTCCTTTTAACTGAGCTTTATGCCAAGGGATTTCACTCAGAGCCCAACAGCTCTGTTGCTGATAATTATTCATTGATACACAGCAATTTGTCCTCTAGGAAACGCCTCTCCCTGTTCCTGGAGCTGCTCAGCAAACCCAGGAATGAATTCACTCTTCTGCTCCCCTTGCTGGCTTCTCTTCTACCCTTTCTCATCTGAAACACACCTGCAAAAATGATTTTCCTCACCTTTCCTTCAGATTGGGATTAAATCCTACCTGTTTCAGGGAAAACCTTCATAAAAAAATTCTGTTCCCACCAGGGAGGCCCTACAAAAAGCTTGACTCTTTCCTTCCTGTCCTCCTGGATGCAAACATGCTGATCTGCACTTTGCCAAGCTGCTAGCGACTCATTTGGCTCCATCTTCCCTAAAAAGGAGATCCAACAGGAAAAACATGAAATACTCCTTTATAAAAAGTGACATTTGCAGCCCCTCAGCCTCCCCCCATGAAATGCATAAATGTTTTTCTCAGGTGAAAAAGCCACCAGCTTCCAGTGGCTCCGTGCTGCTCCTCCCTATCCCGAGGAATCCCAAAGCAAGGACAGGGATCCCAAACCTGTGCTGGGCTTTCCCACCTGTGTTCCTGCCCTCTGGGGGACACACACAGCACAGGGAACAGGATCCCAGTCCTGCCTCTCCCTCCTGGGTGTGTTCTCATCTGCAGGCAGCCAGGTGGGACTGGCAGGCAGAGCTCCAGGAGCGGAGCTGCCAGAGGAGAGTAAATTCCCATTTCCCATCTGCACGGCCCAGCCTGGGCACAGCTCCCCACCTGCTCACTCTGGGTGGGAAGCTCAGCAGCCTTGCCCAGAACTGAAACTTTTCCAGCATTTAAACCTCTTCCCACATGGAAATCACCACCTGGAGCAGCAATTCTGTGTGGCACTGTCACCCCAAACCCCACTGAGGCTCCTTTATCCTGTGCATGTTGGAGTCCTGCATGCAGAGAATTTGAAACTTTCTGTGCTGAAGGGCAGAGAGCCACAAGAAAATACTATATTTGACCTGAGGCTGTGGAGAAAGCTTCCAAAGTTGATTGACAGCACTATGGGTTTGTAGTTTGATTAGAAGTCTGTAATATCACAGTGTGGAAAACTTAGTGTTTAAGGTTTTAAAATAAAACAATATATATGGGGCAAGATAGAAGTTTTAGGGCAGTGGCTAGTTGTTCTTCCTCACCTTCTTCTTAATAAGTTTAAGTAGTATTTTGTAATTAGACAAAAAAGCTCACATTTCAGACTTTGAGTGATGAGTTATTAAGTTAAAAGTAAAAATAATTTAGGTGTCATTTCTTAATTGGATAGTTTAGCCTCAAAAGACATTGTATAAAAAGATAGTTGGTAATTTTGTAGCTTGTTAGCAGAATGCTGTAGAACTCACCACTTGTAAAAGAAGTAAGAAATAATAAACACCTAAATCTGAACACAAAATATCATCTCAAGAGCTTCAATCCCAGCCTTGAGAGAAGCAGGAAAAAGAAGCCAAAAGCCAACAGCACTGATGCCTCCTTGCTGGGCTTGTGAAAGCAGGGAGCTCTCTAATCCCCCCTGCCCACGTCAGACCCTAATGCTCCTCACAGATCCTGGCTCAGCTCAGCCCTGAACACAGCCCCCTCTGCTTGTGTGGAGTGCAGGATTGGATTTTTGGGATGGAGAAGGGCAGGACTCTGGGTGGGCTCCTCTCAGCGCCTCCTTTGTGCCCCCAGGAGCATCTCCAGCAGCACAAGGAGGAAATCCAGCAGGGAAATCTGCTCTGGCGACAGGAAAAGAGCAGCCAAGGGGGACAAGCAGGATCCACTGGATCTCTGGTCTGAAATTAATTCCCTGGTTATGGCTGGATCCCACACATCCTCCACAGCTTCTTCTTCTATCCCAACTCTTCCCACTGCTCCTCTTTCCGGGCCCTGGTTTGAATCCCAGCTGGAGCTGGAGCGTTCCACTCCTCTCGCCTGCCACAGCAGCCCCGGGCTGGTGCTGTTGAACCCAGGCTGGGCAGGGAGCTGCCCTGCCCCTCCCGGGGCACAGCCCTGCCCCTCCCGGGCAGCCCTGCAGGCACGGCCCCGCCAGGAGCCTCATCAATATTTCAGCATCAGCCGGGAAGCCCTGGCAGCTCTCAGGGCCCCACGATCAATGGCAAACAAAGGGCGGCTGCGGGAGGAGGCTGCTCCAGCACGGCACCTCCCCGGCTCCTCTCGCTCCAAAAGCAGCTCCAGGGCACAGGGTTGTTCTCAGCAGAGCATTTCCCAGCATTTTCAGGGCCTGGTGCTGCCACACTCCCCTCCTCTTGCTCTCCATATCCCTCTGTTCAATACCAACCACTTAGGAACAAAACCATCTGAGGCTCTGAGTGTGGGGTCACCAGTTCCTGCATCCCCACTCGAAGCAGATGCTCCTGAGGAGCAGGAAAACCTTAATGCACTTAGCTGGCTTGACACTGCCTGGGAGCAGGAGATCTTGTTTCCTTCAGCTGGGAATGGAACAGATCACAAGATTATCCACAGCCCTTTCGCAGTGCAGCCACGTTCCTGGGCTCCCTGCAAGATATCCAGCCCTAGATTCCAACGTTTCCATGAATATTCAGAGGTCTCCTCTTTTTAGCCATCCTGGTCATCTTGTATGGTTATTATTATTCAGATAATTCCAGAGAAGGGATGGAAAAATTGCCATAGTGAGAGAGAAATGAAAAAAAAATAAAAAAAAAGAGAGTAATTACACTAAATGGCTAAAATCAGGACTGAAACACCTTGCCTGACCTCCAGACATTTTCAGAGAAATCAGGGAATGGTTTGGGTTGGAAGTGAGTTAAAGATCATCTCATTCCTGCCATGGGGACACCTTCCACCATCTCAGGTTGTTCCAAACCTGTCCAACCTGACCTTGGACACTCCCAGGGATGGGGAGGTGTCAAACTATCTCCTTTGCCTTATCAATAAGATGGAGATAAATTTCTATCCTACCCTTCCAGATAGGTTTTTTTCCTCAGAAAAGTCCTGCAGAAGGGTCAGAGCATTCCCAGAGAGAAGCATTTATTGGGAATATCAGCAAATTAAGACCTTGCAAGCAACAACGAGAAGGGGAAATTTGCTGGTTAGGACCACTCTGGCTGTGGCAGTTTTCCCCAAATCACTCCCAATTCCACCTCCTCTGGATAGAAGGGCACAGAGTGGATTTTTCCCGCTGCATCCATCAAATGGTGTCCAGGAGGATGCTCCCACTCTGGCTATGGAGATAAATCCTGCCAGCAGTGAATCCATCTGCTCTGCCTCCCCAGACAGAGACAGCAGCAATGGATACCAGCATCTCCTCCATCCCTGAGGGAGATCTATTAGCTGGTTACGTAAGGAAGCAGCAGCATGGAGCTTCCAAGGACTCCAAAGCCCTTCCCCTTAATACCACCGGAGATTAGAGCAAATCGAAGGAGAGTGGAAAGCAGGCGAGGGGCTGTGGGCGAGGTTGTGCTCACAGGAAAATGCTGCAGCCTCTCCTCTTAATGCACTCTAAATCCCATCAGATTTCCAACTCGGCTGCTAGGAAAAAAAAAAAGGAGAAAAAAAAGGAAAAAAAAAAAAAGCCCAGCCTGTATTGAAATGATGTCAGCGCTGGGAGAGTGAGGTGGAGTGACTCAGGGAGGGTGTGGAGAAGGGGAGTTTGAGGGGAAGCATCCAGAGGAATCCAGACTGTGAAAGCATTTTGGAAGCAGAGCAGAAGGAGCCAGGGGTGCAGATCTGCTTTTCCAAATCTGATTAGTTGCTGCTTTTGAGCATCCAGGGTCAGATCCTGCCTCTGATAAACACACAGCACTTATCGCCCTCACGCCAGGCTGCCGGCACAATAAACACAACCCTGCTCTTCCCTCGGTGCCAGATGCATTCCCAGCTCCGGGGACAGGGATTTCCCTTCATTTCTGCTCCCTCTTCAGGCTGGCTGACTCCACAGCAAGGGAACAAAACCAGCTCCGAGTCAAGTTCTCTTCCCTCCTCTGCTGCAAACTGAACATCGACGTTTCACACGGAGCGCGCTCCTGGCTGGATGAGGATCCCGATGGAAGGCAGCTCTCACCTGAGCAGGTTTCTGCTTTCGTGCAAAGTGACAGCTCTGCCACCCAGCCACACGTGCTTGGCCCCTCTTTGACAATTCCTGTCCAAACAGCCTCACCCTCTAGGTGAGGTTTCTTAACAACTTCACCCTTTGCGCTCTCTTTCCTGGCGGATTTTGACACACCTCCTTCCACCTAACCCAAACAACCAGTGGCTCTTTTCTTGGGGAATTCCATAACAACCAGTCTGAGCTTGGAAATTATCCCAGAGTCAGGCTGGAAAAGACCTCTGGGATTACTGAATCCAACCTATGACCCAACACCAAGGCATTCAGTGCCACGTCCAGGTGTTCCTTAAACACCTCCAGGCTCAGGCAGAAGCGCAGGACAACTAAAGGCAGTGGATGAGCCCCAACGAGGCACATTTTCATATTCCATTCATCTCTTGACTGGATTTTATAGATTTACAGTTTTATTTCTAATTTGAAGAGCTGCAAAAGTCACCAGACTTGGCAGAAGGCATAGAACAGGTGAGAAATGCTACAGAGAATCCCTGGAATCAAGAGATCAAGAGACTGTGGTAGAAGGATGGAAAATGAAGCGGGAGGAAAACGACCTGAGGCTGACTTAGGAATAGCCACCAAGTACAGAAAAAAAGCCTTGAGAAGGGCAGGAAATAAGTAATAAAATGTTGGTTTAAGAGTTCTGGAGATGAGTTTATAATGGCACCAACTAAATGTGTTAATTGATCAAGGCTGGTCCTTCCTGTGCTGGGCACAGACACACATCACAGCTGAGTTCTCCCAAAAAAACTAAGGATGTAGAGCGAGCTGGCAAAGGAGGGAAAGATCAGCACCATGGGAGCAAAGGAGTTAATGCTCCCATTCCACCCTGAGATTAAAACTCACAACTGGTCAGTGACCCCCTGAGCGAGGGAGGAGCATTTTACCACCCAAACTGTGCCATATCAGTAAAAAGAGAGGAAAATGCTGTTTTTAAGAGTCTAAACAAAAAAAGCCTCAACAAACCCTTTGCAGAGGCCTTACCATTGGCATCCTGGACTCCTGTGAGCGCTCCCACTGCTGCTGCAGTTTCCCCAGACAGGACAATCTGTCCCCCTCCCTGAAGGGTGGCCTCGGCCAGCGTGGCTACGGCGTGGGCAGCGGCTTCACTGCAGAGGGAGACAGGGGTTAGGAACAGCAGAGAAACAAATAAAATAAAATAAAACTCCATTTAACCAGCAAACACAAACCAGGAGAGCAGCCCAGAGCAGAGGGATTCCTATCTGGCCCGGGGGAAGTGATGCACAGCAGGAAATCAGCACTGCAGGAGGAAGGGATGGGAAGAAGCTGCCTCTGGTGGATTTTTTCAGGTCTCTTAGAACAGCTCTGTGCTCTCCCTTTCCCCTGGGGCTTGGATACAACTTTGGGACAATTCCATGTGGCTCCTTCCTGCCCCTGCATTCAGGTATCAGACTTTGGCACTGGCACATCCTGGGGCTCTGCAGATTTCAGAGCTCTCCCTGGTTCTGCCCCTTCACCTCGCCCTGCTGCCATGACCAGCATCACCAGCTCTGGCTTCAGCTCCTCCCCAGCCAAGTGGCTCAATAATGCTTTTTAATAATTCTTTTTAATGTGGCATGGATCATTCCTGGGGCTTGATCACTCTTTTCTGTTTGAGTGGTGAGTGCTTCCCACACTGTCCAAGGTGTGAATGCACCATCAGTTATTCCTAAGCCTGGCTTGCCCTTAATGCCTTTCCTGATATTTCCTAATATTCAACTTATTTTGACAATATCTGCTCAGCAGTAGTAAAACATTCCTAAAGTCAAATTTCCTACCAATTCCCGCCTGAATTAAGAAAAAAAAAAAGTAAGGATTGCCTTTAGCTTCCCCATGGATGCTCTCCCTCTGCTCATCCTCTGCTCGACCAATTGACTCAAATATTTTCCAACTCTTTTCCCATATTTTTCCTTTTCTTCCCTCATTTCCTGCTTAGATGCCAAACACTTTCCTACTGCATCCACTCAGGGTGGATTTTCAGTTCTCAACAGCCCCTCTGTGTCTCAGAGCAGCTCTTAAACACTCATAGAGAACCAGAATATTTTCTAGCCTGGCTTCCCTCCTCCCCTTGGCACATCCCTCTCCTTCAGGAGCTCTGGGAAGGCATTTTCCCTGCAGGAAGGCCCAGGGCAGCTCAGCAAACCTGGCATCAGGTGTAAGCCCATGCCCAGCCTTCCCACTTCTTAAAAATATATCCATGTAGGTAAATCTGGAATCCTGGAAATGTGCAGGATAAAATCCTGCAAGTTTGATTTGGGGAGATGGGGCTTTTTCCTGTAACTCCAGTGTCCTGGAAAGATAATTTGGTTTTAAAAGGGAATTTTACAGGGAAATATTAGTAAAAAAAAGCCAATTTGACCAAACTCATGTAGCAGACAAGAAATATCTGAAGGACCCAAATCTGCATCATAAAGAGCAGAAACAGTTCAAGGTGGGTTTGGGATTCAATCCCAACAGAGATTTGGGACCAAACCGGGATCCAAGTGATTCCTTCAGCAATTTCTGGATGGAACAAGGTCTTGGAGCTTTATTCCAGGTACCAGCAGTGTGGTCTGGTGCCCTGTTCCACCCCCTGACTGCTCAGCCAACAGCCTCTAACCAGGATCCTGGTATGGATGAGGGAAATTCTTGTCCACACCTCAGCAGGGGGAAAGCTCCTTCACTGCTGTGCTGTGATTTCTTATCCCTCAGGAATGGGATATGGGAAATGGGATAAATGGGAAATGGCCACGGCCATTTCCAGGTTTTAGGAAGAGCAGGATGAGTTTAAGCAGCTCAGCAGAGCTGAGCCAAGATATTTCATCCTGCTGGATGGACCTGTGGGGCTACACCTCAGATCTTGCTAACCTGACTGCAGCCAAAAACCCTAATAACCACTGCAGCTCCTTCAGCTTCTACTCCAGAAAGATTGGGGGGGAAAAAACCCCAAAATCAGCGGGCAGTGGAGGAAATTCTGATTCTGACCAGAGCAGGAATCAGGAGCTGCCCTGCACACACCACCCGCCGCATGAATCCACCGAGGAAAAGCCTCTTTCAGGACTGAGCAGGGTGAACTGTGCCCCAAGAGAAGGAAAAACCCAGGCAGGAGATGCCAGGCTGAGGTTGAGGCAGCTGTGCCCTCTCCAGGTACCTGTTGAGTGCCATGGTGACAGTGGCTCCCTGCTGCATCTCCTGCGACGCCGCCACCGCCGCCTCGGCTAACGATGCCACCGCCTGCGTGGCCTCCGAGGCCTGCGTCGTCTGGATGGTCATCTCCCCTCCCTGCAGCGTGGCCCAGTTCTGCTCCACCTGCAGGGAACACAGCACAGGCTGTGGGATCAGGAGAACCCCCTCCAGGGGTGGCTGATTGCCAAAAGAAAAATGGGTTGGTTTTCACAGAGTCCTGCAGTGTCCAGCTCTGAGAGCGGGAAAAGGGAGGGAGGCCGGGACCCGGCTGAGGATGGGCTGGGCACTGCAGCCCTGCATCAGCCATGAGGCTCACAGTGCATAAAGATCCAGAAAGGTCCTCAAAAACCCAGAAATCACAGAACTCACACAATCACCAGGTTGGGAGAGACCTTCAAGGCCATGGAGTCCAGCCCAGCCCCTGGCAGCCAGTGCCACATCCAGGCTCTCAAACACACCCAGGGATGGGGACTGCACCACCTCCCCGGGCAGCCATTGCAGAACTTGATCCCCCTTGCTGGAAAAGCTTTTTCCTGCTCTCCAGCCTGAATTTCCCTTGGCTCAGCTCGAGGCTGTGTGCTCTGGCTGTGTCAGTGCTGCTGGAGAAAGAGCCCAAGGGCAGCTGAGCCCAGGCACCTTTCAGGAGCTGCAGAGAGCGATGGGGGCAGCCCTGAGTCTCCTTTGCTGCAGGCTGAGCACCCCCAGCTCCCTCAGGGGCTCCTCTCAGGCTTTGTGTTCCAAGCCCTTCCAAATCTCTCTTGTCCTGCCAAATCCTCAACAAAACAGGGCAGTGGTGTTGTTGTTGTACCTGGATCACTGCCTGCCAGCCTGGGCTGTTTGTTAATTAGCTGTGATTAATGGCCATCAATTAAAACACAAGTTCCACCTCACCATGAGGAAGAACTTCCTTCCTTCCTTCCATGGAGAGTGGCAGAGCTCTGGAACAGCTGCCCAGGGAAGCTGTGGAGTCTCCCTGTCTGGAGATATCCCAAAGCCACCTGGACGTGTCCCTGTGTCACCTGCTCTGGGTGACCCTGCCTTGGACTGGATGATTCCCAAAGGTCCCTTCCAACCCCAGCTGCTCTGGAATTCTGTGTTTCTGCAGTGCTGGAGCCCCAGCACAGATCACATCCCTCAGGGAAATGAGCTGTGTTTTCCTCCCTGTTTCTATTTGCACTTTTGGGGACTGGTCCATGTTCCCATGCAGGATTTATCTGGACAGCACCTGTGACCTCAGCTGGGATTGAGCCATGTTGCTTAATAAAAGATTATGGTGTCTGGAAATGTTAATTTATCCCAGGTATTTAAAATTCCCTAACTCCAGACATTCCATAGATAATTTTCATATTACCTGAAGTTCACCCAGCTGTTCATTTTTCCCCGTATTTTCATGTGGAGCTTCACAGCTGGTGAGATAATGATTATATGGCCACAAAATGCACCAGGATGAGAACTCAAAACATTCTTTGGACCAAAAAAGCAGAGGATCTGCTGACAAATCCTACTGGCTGCTTTGCAAGGTGGAGAGCTCCCTCCACCTCCCATCCCCATAAACATTTTAGGACACTCCCCAACTTCTAAGACACAAATAAAGATGCTGCAGGGGGTGATGAAAAAAACACCTCCATTTTTTGGGATGGAGATGGTTAAAAAAGCCATAAAAGCAGAAGTGATCTGAGGCTCAAGGTAAAATTTTGCACGAGGAGACTTTGCTGCCTTTGGGCAAAGGGTAATCCCAGCAAAGGATGGAGAGGGAGGGAGGGAAGGAGAACCTGAAATTGTGGGTGGGGAGATCCCAGAAATGACCTGCAAAGGTGCCCAAAGAATTTCAGGACAGGGATGGGGTAAGGAAGGAAGGAAAAGAAGCTGGGACTGTCTCAATCAAGGCTGAGCTGCTGAGATTCTACAGCTGAGAGGGTGTAAAAGAACGTAAAAACCATCCAGATCCAGGACAGGGAGCCCCACTCAGCCTTACTGGTGCCTTTGAAAGATTCCCTGCAGCTCTCAGGAGATAAAACTGGACTGGAAAACCCCAGAGCAGCTGCAAAGTGCTTCAAGGTCACTCCAGGCTGTTCCAGTCGGGTCTGAGATGGGAACAGGGTTTGTGTCCAGCAAAGCTGTTCTGTGCTGCCACCTCTCGCCGTGACAGCCCAGCTGGGCACAGCAGGGACAGAAAGGGACACAAAGGGACACACAGCCTCTTTAAAGGTGGGGTTTGAAGCCAGAAGGGCAAAAAAAAATCTCTATGATTTTAAGGGAATGGTTCTTCAACCCAGAGAAAGAAATCCATTTTTTAATGTATGATTTGATTTAAAAAAAAAGGAAAATAAATGTTTGCAGGTTTGAGCGCTCAGATTTAGGCACGGAAATGTCAAAAAACCCTAAATAAATAATCTATGGGAGGTATATATTAAAATACCCCAAAATTCAGACCTAAGGCTTCCACGATGATTGTGGAATTATATACATATATACATGTATAAAATATAATTTCTATTATATTTATAATGTAATTTTGTATTTAAAATTTCTATTTATAATGTCTTTTATATTTTTTGTACAGAAAGTGCTGAATTGTTATTTTGGCTCAGGAGTCTGCAAACACAATTTTTTATATATATATAAAATATTATATATGTAATTATACACATAATATCATCTTTTATATAATTATATAAATATTATATTATATTATATATAACTGTGTATAAGTATATATATAATTGTGTATATGTACAATTTTGGCTCAGGAGTCTGCAAACACATAAAAAATATAATATAATATAATATAATATAATATAATATAATATAATATAATATAATATAATATAATATAATATAATATAATATAATATATACAGTTATGTATAAAATATACTATAGAATTTTTATATATAATATTTTATAATTTATACATTATATTATATATTATATCTATAATTGGGTTTTCAGAGTCCTGAGCTGAAATTATACATATAGACATTTATACATAATATTATATAATGTATATTATATGTTATATATAATTATATATAAAATTTTAATATTTTATATCTATATTATATATTTCATATATTATATATATAAAATTGCATTTGCAGAGTCCTGAGCAGAAATTATACATATACACAATTATATAGATAATATTATATAATATATATTATATATAATTGTATATAATAGATATACAATTTTATTAAATATAAATATAAATATAAATATAAATATAAATATAAATATAAATATAAATATAAATATAAATATAAATATAAATAATTGTGTTTGCAGAGTCCTGAGCCACAATAGCAACTCATCCCTTTCTGTATCCAACCCCAGCCTCCTGTTGTGTTGTGTGCCAACCCTTATCTGTCAGGCTGGTGTTTGCTGGTGTTTGCTGTGATCCCAGAGATGTTTCTGGAAGCTCAGGCAGGTGCCCCAGGAGGAGCAGGCTCTCACCTCTCCGTCAGCCACCGCAGAATAGTTCACCTGTGCCACGGTGACCGTGGTGGGCAGCTCGGAGGCGTCGGCCAGCGTGGCCACCGTGGCCCCTGTGCCAACCTGTGGAGGAGAAAACAATGCAGCTGTTAGTGCAGGAAGTGCCCACAGCTCTAGGGCAAAAGGGTCTCGTGTGCTGTCAGATTAAAAAGAATAAAGGAATTTACTGTCAGGGGGGTGCAGGGAGGCTGTGGATGTCCCACGCCTGGAAGTGTCCAAGGCCAGGCTGGACAGGGCTTGGAGCAGCCTGGTGTCACAGACACATTTTATGAAAAATCCTTTAAGATTTTTTTTCTCTTGAGAAGCCTCAAGAACAAAATGTAACCAATGGTTATCTGCTGCTGTGGAATGCAACAGGTGCATCTGGGATTGGTCTCATGTGGTTGTTTCTAATTAATGGCCAATCACAGTCAGCTGGTTCAGACTCTGTCTGAGACACAAGCTTTTGTATTAATTCTTTCCTTTTCTATTCTCAGCCAGCCTTCTGATGAAATCCTTTCTTCTATTCTTATAGTATAGTTTTAATATAATATATACCATAAAATAATAAATCAGCCTTCTGAAACATGGAGTCAGATCCTCATCTCCTCCCTCATCCTGGGACCCCTGTGACCATGGTCACAGCCTGGGATGGTGGAAGGTGTCCCTGCCCTTTGCAGTGACAGGATCTTTAAGGTCCATTCCAAGCCCCTCAAATTCCATGATCCTGTGACTAATTCTAACTGCAGAGCTCACAGAAAACACAGAGCTGTCCCCAGGGGGGAGGAAATCCCAAACTGGAGCCACACTAACCCATGGCACCAAGTCATTAATCCAGACTGGAACCAAGTTTTGCACATTCCTTGTGCTGTCCCTGTGTCCATGAAGGCCCCAGCAGTCTCCCAGCCTCAGGAAGAGCAGCTGTGGGAGCATGGTGGAGTGAACTCCCTTCTCCCACCCACCCTGCACTGGCTCAGAATTCCCTGCACACCCTCCTTGCTGCCCAGTCCCTGGGTCTCATCTCCAGGCACCCTGGCAAACATGAGCTCCTCCTCAGTACCCCTTTGGAAATGATCTTTTCCCCATTTAACAGCTGGGAAAGGACAAAGGCAGGGAGATGGGCAGCTTTGTCTCTGAGGAGAATTAAATATAAATGCCAGGAAGTCAATGGGATCTCAGGTATCCAGCACCTGAAAGAACACCAGTCAAAGGGAGATTGTATGGACAGGTGAGCAAAGAGAACCAGCCTGGCAAGTCTGCTGGGCCTTGGTGGGGAACAGAAAACTCTGACAGCCACTGAAAAGCTTCATTTGGGAAAAAAACCCTACACCAGTTTTTACACCCAGTTTTTATCTGCATGATGTCTGAGACTTCACTAAAAATGTCATGCTCAAGGACAAAGTGCTGGGCCTGGTTAGGAACCACCACCAGTGGTGGTGTGGAGGCACAGGGAAACTGAGATTCAAATCTCACTCCCACAAGGAGTTTGTGGGAAGTTTCAAGAGAAAACCTATTTTTTTTTACTTCCTGAGCAGCCAGAATCTGCCTTCCCACACAGGGAACACAGGGAAAACAGGAACAGCACTGAGCTAAGAACAGTGAGAGGAATCCTTATTCCATGAGGACAAATATGCATTTGGTGTTTGTAATAAATGTAATACATTTCAGGTGTCAGATGAAGACCTGGGGCACAGAAATAACTGATCTAGATATATATATATATATATATATATATATGTATATATATATATATATATATATATATATAACAGATAGATAGATAGATAGATAGATGATATATAGATATGCATTTGGTGTTTGTAATAAATATAATACACTTCAAGTGTCAGATGAAGACCTGGGGCACAGAAATACCTGATATATATATATGTATAAAATATGTATATTATATATAGAGATATATATAATAAGTATGTTTTATACATAGATATATATTTTATACATATAATATGCATATTATAGATAGATACATAGTTATATATATATGAAAATACCTGAAATGTAGCTGATTAAACTACATTTCATACCATTAAAGGAAGGCAGTTCCACCACCTCTCCTCCCATTGTCACCACAGGTGCTGTGTGGTGGCACCAGGGACTGGGTTTGTTCTAAGTAGGTTCACTAAACTCAGGTCAAACCCCTGAATTTTTTTGACCACATCACAGAAATCCTTGCACCGGACACCAAGGGGTGGGAGTTGGGAAGAGAGAGGATGAGGATGGATCTTTGTTGTAGGGTAAGATGTGATAAAGACAAAATTCCTGAAGGACAAGTTTGGCTCCTGAGTTTCCTTAAACCACCTTTGGTGTTGAAACCCAGGAAATTCCTCTGGCTGCCCTGGAGGGCCTGAGCCCCTGCCCAGGGGGCTCAGAGACCTTGACACAAAGCCCAAGACCCCTGTGCCTTTGATCTTGACCCATGGAAAAAAATTACCAACCTTATATGAGGATTTACAAGCCACAAAAGTTTAAGTAGAATGATAGTGAATTTATCATAGGGTGAAAAATAGATTTTTGATGTTTTTAGAATGGGGGCTCAGGGTCCCAAGATGGAGGGATTTGGGCATGCCTTGTCCTTTCTCCTTCTTCTTGGCCTCCATCTTCTGGGTGATGTTGGCACTTTTGGACTGGTTTAGAGTAGAAGCTCAGTGTCTAACATAGGTGATAGGTATTGGGAAGTTATGGTAAATATTGTATGTGTAGTTTTTAGTATAAAAAGATAACACTGCCTCTGAGGGCAGTCAGAGTGCCTCTGTCTGACCTGCTGGACAGACCTCAGCAGGCCAGAGAAAGAATGTTATAGATAAGAAATAACAAACAACCTTGAGATCGAGAACTGCTGAGTTCTGACTCCTTTGAGCGCCAGGCTGGGAAAAGAGACTTTCTAACACATCTCGGGGTCACTGTGAGCAGTTAAAGCCCCAAGAGTGGTGGTTTAAATGTACTGGAGATGGAGAAGGCAGGGGGCTGCTCTCACCTGGATGAGGGACACGGTGCCGTCGGGGTTGCTGAAGGTTTGCACCACGGTCTGGGAGGGCACCAGGTGGGCGATGCTGTGCGTGGTCGTGGTCTGCGGCGTCTGCTGGTCCTCGAAGGCGTAGAGCAGGTCCTCGCGCCCGTGCTGCTTGTAGCAGTTCTTGACGATGGTGCGCAGGGCCTGGGTCCAGGACACCTTCCAGCAGCAGGGACAGGGGACAGTCAGCCCAGGGAAGGGTTCTGAGCCAGCTCAGCGCTGGGGTTTGCACTGTGCCCTCACTGGGCTTTGTCGGGTGGTGTGCAAGGATTCACGAACAACCCCAATGTTTAATCTGCCTCTGCTCATCCCCTCCTTCCCCCAAGGAATCACCCTGAAGAGCCTCCTGATCCAGTGAAGATGCAGGGGCTGGATGAGAACACCTTTAAAAGGGCCCTTGCAACCCAAACCATTCTGTGACTCCAAGCAGAAAACCACAGTGATTTGGGAAAGCACCAAAATGCTGCCACAGCACCATTTCCAACCTCCCCACCCAGCCAGCCCTGAACCAGCCTGCACAGGTCCTGCTGCCTCCCCACCACAACGGCTTCCTTTGATTATCTCTGTGACAGGCTGGTACAAACTTTACTTTTTCACCCAGTTGTCTCATTTGCCCTGGCTCCACCGCACATCCACGACTCCTTCCTTTAAGCACAAATCTCCCTGCTGCTCTGAACAGGCCAGCATCCCTTCCCTCCTGCAGGAAGCCATGACACAGACCCTTTCTTCTGTCCCTCAAGGCAAAAACCACCCCCAAAAACCCAGCCTGCAGCCCCTGTGCTCCATTTGGAGGCAGACAGGGAGACACTCACCCGCTGCTTCTGCTCCTCCGTGCGGACATCGCTGCGGACGTTGGCCCACGGGATGTCCTCGGGCCACCAGATGGGCTTGCAGCTCTCCTTGCCCCAGCCTGGCTTCCCACGACCCGTGGAATACTTCAGCATCTCGGGGATGAAGGCTCTCAGCTGTGCCTGGAACAAACAAAAGGTTGAGAGGTGTTCAGGAATTCCCATCTCGGGTGGTTTTGAGGGCCGTTGTACAGAATTACTGGGTTCAACTTCCATCCTGTTGGAGCCATCAAATGGAGAGAGGCCTGAAAGCCCAAGGAAGGTGGACAATGTTTTGCCACCTTCTCCCAGAACTCAGCTTGGCAGCAGGTGGAAGGGAAGAGACAAAATTCAATCAGCAAATACAAAATTACAACACCAAGGCACAGCCATTGTATTGACACTTCACAACTCAAACACTACCAGGAAGAGAATGAGCCAACCTCAAATGGGGAAAAAAAATCACAATAACCTATTAAAAACCCCATAATCAATGTCCCTACAGAGGCAGGAACTCAGGCATGAGCTGATGCATCATTTACAGAGATGCTGTGAGGGGATGGAGCTTTGGTGACAGCTGAAATGTGGAAACCACAGTCTCACACTTCTCCAGCCCTGTCCTGCCAAAATAAATGAAAAACTCACACAGGGTTTCGTGACAAGATTGGTTTTGCACCAGGGACTCCTTGAAGCACCAGGAAAAGGCTGGTTCAGCTGCAGAGCAGAGCAGGAAGGGGAGAGCTCTCCTTATATCACAGGAAACCACATTTAGTTTAAAACCTGCAATGAGGAGCACCTCCCTGCATCACTTCAGAGCTTTTAGAGTAAAATATTTCATAGAACCATGGAGTCATTTCGGTTGGAAAAGATCTTTAAGTTCCCCAGCACTGCCAAGGCCACCACTGACCGTGTCCCCAAGTGCCACATCCACAGGCACTTGGGCTTTGAAAGGGCCACATCCAAATGGCTTTGAAACCCCTCCAGGAATGGGGACTCCACCCCTGCCCTGGGCAGCTGTGCCAGTACCTGATCACCCTTTCCATGAAGGAATTTTCCCTAAAATCCCCATCCTGCCCCTGCCCTGGCCCAGCCTGAGGCCGTTCCCTCTGCTCCTGTCCCTGTTCCCTGGAGCACAGCCCGACCCCCCCGGCTGTGCCCTCCTGGCAGGGACTTGTGCAGAGCCACAAGGGCCCCCTGAGCCTCCTTTGCTCCAGGCTCAGCCCCTGCCCAGCTCCCTCAGAAGTTCTCCAGACCCTTCTCCCTGTGCTCCAGCTCTGGTCCCCTCTCTGGACACAGTCTGGATGTTGCATCCATGGGCTCCAAGCTGTCCATGAACTCATTTCCAGCTGCCTTTTCCACCTTCCTCATGGAATATGCCCTAAAGCACCTTTTTCCCAGCCTGTCCATGATCCACCTTCCACTGCAGGGCCAACACCCACCCTGACATGCTCCAGGTTCCCAGGATGGGGCCTGGTGAAGGGAGAAGAAATAATTCCTCCAGAGAGCAGTTTCTTTAAAATTACATTGTTCATAGCCCAGGAGAGAAAAGAATTTGTTCTTCAGAAACTCTGCAATAAACAGGGCTGAGTGAGCAGGGCTGGGGGAAGGAGGGAAAGCCAGAATGGAGCTGGAAAAGGCAGGGACTTCACTCCCAAGGATTAATATTTAGCAGCAACTCTGCCCAATAATTTATTCAAATAAACCTGATAGCAGCAGGGTTTTTTGGAGGTGCTGTTGATTTTTGGGTTGGTTTTATTTTTTTTTGCTTGTTTTTGGTAAGGTTGGAATTGAAGTGTTAGAGATGGTGTTTCGTGTTTAGGTTTAGATGTTTGTTATTTTTAAATTTATAATATATATAAAAATAAATTTTATTTATATAAATAATATATAAAATTATATATCTATTTATATATAATCTATATAAATGTATATTATATATAAATAAATTATATATATAAATATATAAAATTATATAAATAATTCTATAAATTAAATCATAAAGGAATAATTTATAAATATTAAGATAAATTAATTAAATAAATAGTTTATAAATATTAACTATTTATAAATTTATATAATATAAAAATTATATATTTATAATATATATTTTTATATTTATAGTATTCTATTAATAAGTTACAAAATTGTTAACTTTTTCTGCATAAGGTTTTTTAAGGTTAAACTATTTAATTAAGAAATTGTACTTAAATTATTTTTATTTTTAACTTAATTAATTATTTGAACTCTGTAACGCGGATTTTTTTTGTTTAGTTATAAAATACTATTTAAACTTATGAAGAACAAGGAAGAAGGATTAGTTTTTGTTTTAAAATTTCTATTTTGTTTTATATATATTATATATATATAATATATATATAATATATAATATATATATTATATATATATTATATATAATATATATATTTATATATATTTTGTTTTATATATTATATTAAATATATATTATATTATAATATATATTTATATATAATATATTATATAATATATTTATATTATATATAAATATATATTAAAAAATATATATGTATTGTATTTTAAATAATATATATATTATATTTTAAAACTCTAAACTTTAAGTTCTTTACTTTCTGATATTACACACTTTTAATTAACTACACACTTGTAGTTTTAGTGTTATTAGCAATTCTGGTTTTAGGTTAAATGCAGGATTCTTTTGGGGGTTGGAGTTTTTTAGTACAGAAAGTTTAGAATTTTCAGCATTTAGGACTGCTGCAAAACCAGTTAAAAGCTGCTTTCCTGCCCTGCCATCAGCAGAGCTCCTTGTTTCCAGCTGCATCAATTACTGCTCCACGGCAGTGCAGGGCTCAAGGTGCTTGTTAAGGAGGGTTTGTCTTTAATCCACGGGGAGACAATCAGCAGCTCTGTCAGGAGAGAGGACTTGGTTAATTAGTGCCCTAACGAGGCCAGGCTCTGCCACAGGTAATGTCCCCCACACCCCTGGGGCACAGGGGAACATCCACCTGCAGGAGCCACGGTTCTGCTGGCACCATCCAGGAAACACCCAAAAATCAAACCTCTGCTGAAAAACCCCAGTTTGTGCTCTTGGAAAGGGCTCAGGTAACCCCCAGGATGGAGGATTTGGGAGAAACTGTGGGAAATGTTTCTTTGCCACCCTTCACACAGGCTCAGTGTTTTCACCTTTAACGTTAAGTTCAAGAATTAATGGTACTGAGCTATCCCATTCCCAAATGCAACAGCCGAAAGCACAGCCAGCTGTATTCCAATGGCTCTCCAGAGCTGGAAACACCAAGGAAAATGGTTTTTAGAACAGAGCAAAACCTGTGGCTGGAATTTTCTACACATCCCCACAGCTCAGCCTCGGGATCTCTGGGAAAACCAAAGTTGAGGCCATGCAGGACCTCGGCTGCACCTGGAAGTGGGAGAGGGAAAAACAGGAACTGCACCAAAGCTGGCAGGGAACGCTCAGCCCTGAATCCATCCCTGTGCAATGCCCAGAGCTGGAAGGGAACACTCAGCCCTGAATCCATCCCTGTGCACTGCCCAGAGCTGGAAGGGAACACTCAGCCCTGAATCCATCCCTGCTGCACCTCCCAGGGCTGGCAGGGAACACTCAGCCCTGAATCCATCCCTGCTGCACCTCCCAGGGCTGGCAGGGAACACTCAGCCCTGAATCCATCCCTGCTGCACCTCCCAGGGCTGGAAGGGAACACTCAGCCCTGAATCCATCCCTGCTGCAATGCCCAGGGCTGGAAGGGAACACTCAGCCCTGAATCCATCCCTGTGCACTGCCCAGAGCTGGAAGGGAACACTCAGCCCTGGATCCATCCCTGCTGCACTGCCCAGAGCTTGCAGGGAACACTCAGCCCTGAATCCATCCCTGTGCACTGCCCAGGGCTGGCAGGGAACACTCAGCCCTGAATCCATCCCTGTGCACTGCCCAGGGCTGGCAGGGAACACTCAGCCCTGAATCCATCCCTGCTGCACCTCCCAGGGCTGGCAGGGAACACTCAGCCCTGAATCCATCCCTGCTGCAATGCCCAGGGCTGGCAGGGAACACTCAGCCCTGAATCCATCCCTGCTGCAATGCCCAGGGCTGGCAGGGAACACTCAGCCCTGAATCCATCCCTGCTGCAATGCCCAGAGCTGGAAGGGAACACTCAGCCCTGAATCCATCCCTGCTGCACTGCCCAGAGCTGGCAGGGAACACTCAGCCCTGAATCCATCCCTGTGCAATGCCCAGAGCTGGAAGGGAACACTCAGCCCTGAATCCATCCCTGTGCAATGCCCAGAGCTGGCAGGGAACACTCAGCCCTGAATCCATCCCTGTGCAATGCCCAGAGCTGGAAGGGAACACTCAGCCCTGAATCCATCCCTGCTGCACCTCCCAGGGCTGGAAGGGAACACTCAGCCCTGAATCCATCCCTGCTGCACCTCCCAGAGTTGGGAGACCATAAAACCACCCAGGCTATGGCTCAGCTGCATGGGAGCTGATTCCAGCAAGGATTCTCCCCCTGCCATGTGCCCTGGATGCTCCAGCTGGGAGAGCAGGAATGCAGCTCTCAGGATGTGAACAGGCACCATGATGATCCTTGAAAAACTTTATCAAGATTTTTTTATGGCTTGTAGGTGCCAGAAAAGCTTTTACTGGCTCCTACAAGCAGGTTATAAATCACAGGGGCTTAAAAAAATCAGCTTAAAGGACAAATCATGTGTTCATAAAACAGTGAGAGCTGACTGGAGCACTGAGCTCAGCTTGGTTAAGCTCAGATTACCCAATTTTACTCCTCAATCACATCAATGAGCAGCTGAGAACAAGTTGAGGGGCAAACTCAGCTGTCACCAAAGTCCAGAAAGCACCAAGATGCCCCTCTGTGAAGGCTGAAAATCCCCCTAAAACACAGGTTTTCCTGCCCAGCCCAGGTGGGTGATACTCTCCATTCCCAAGGCTGGAGAAACATCTTTGCCCAGGGAAATAAAGGCTTTATTTCCCTCCAGACCACTGGGGAAGCAGAGCAATTAAAAGGAGAATTATTTTCACCTCCTCACTGATGACACCTCTACACCTGCCTGCTGGCACCTGCTGAAAGCAGAGGCCTCATTTTTCCAGTCCCTGCCATCCTAATTACATTTATATTTATTTTAGTTCCAGTTTTCCATAGGGTTTTGTGCAACTTAGCTGCAAAAAAAAAAAAAAAAAAACCAAAAAAAAAACAAAACAAAACAAAAAAAAAAAACAAAAGCAGCTGATTTTTTACTAGAAAATACAAATAATTATACTGGAAGCTCTGGGAATCAAGATTCCCACAATAAATGATGGCACCTCTGTGCCCAGCTCAGGAGAAACCTTTCTACAAAGCTCTTCTGAGCTACCTCACAGTGCTGGAACAATGAGGGCCATTCCTAAAAAAAATCCTTGTTTTTTTACCATAGAGCAGCAGGAGGGGATTTGAAAGAAGAGGTTCTACATCAGCACTTTGGGCTGGCTGAGCAAAGGCCCTGCAGGACCAGGAGGAGAAAAACATTTCCATGGGGAACTGCTCCTGGTACACAGCAAAAGCTGCCAGGGGCAGCTCCTGCAGTGCCACCTTTCACAGGAGTTTAAAAATCCAAGAAATCATTTTTGTCTTCTTTGTCAGGGATTGGGGAAATTATCTGTACTAGACAAAGCACAGTAAGCTCAATATAATTTTATTATGAGTGTGAGCTTCTCTGATTGCACTAAGAAATGGAAATGGTGCTTTGAGCAGGGTGTGACCTCTGCAGAGCACAGAAAAATCTGCACATCTTTGCCCTGCTCTGACCTCTTTGTGTGCTGCCCTTTCCATCTTGCTACTCCCTCAGAAAAAAAATTGCTTTTCAGCAAAATTTTAATTAATTTTAATTTAAATTTTAATTTAATTTTTCATTTAAAACTCATTGTGGTGCCTCAGACTGGGTGTACCCAGAGCCTCCTGCAGGCCACACCTGCCTGAATTCAGGTCCTGCATCCCTGGGAAGGAGATTTCCTTCCAGATGAAGCTTCCCTGGGGAGTCCCCTGCACTTTCTTCCAGCAGGGAGGTCAGGCTGGACCTGGAGAGAAAGGGAATCTCCCACATGCCCAGAGCACACAATTCCCTGTCTCCAACAAAAATATCCCATCAGGGTCTGATCTGGGGTTAAACTCCCCTCTGCTCCAAGCTACAGCAAGAAATGGAGGAGGGAATGAACTACAGGACACAGAAAGGTGTCCATGAGAGACCTTCCCAACCTCAGAGCCTAAAGATTGTGGCAAAGAATGGAACAAACAGGGAACAGGGAAATTTTCCCTGGGAGGTGCCAAAACCAGCTCCAAAGGGAATGCTCCCAGCAGCCTGAGCTCTCCCCACCATTTTTTTTCCCAGAGAAAATCAGCACCACTAACAAAGCTTCAACAAAAAAATCTCACCAGGGTCTGAGCTGGGGTTGAACCTTTGGCAAATTCCCCTCTGCTCCAATCCACAGCAAGAAATGGAAGAGAGAATGAACTACAGGACACAGACTGAGTGACCTACAGGACACAGACTGAGTGACCTTCCCAACTTTGACACCTAAGATTGTGGCAAAGAATGGAACAAACATTTTCTCTGTTCCCACTTTCTGAGGTACCAAAACCAGCTCCAAAGGGAATGCTCCCAGCAGCCTGAGCTCTCCCCACCATTTTTTTTTCCCAGAGAAAATCAGCACCACTAACAAAGCTCCAAGAAAAAAATCTCACTCAGGGTCTGAGCTGGGGTTGAGCAGCAAATTTCCCCTCTGCTCCAATCCACAGCAAGAAATGGAAGAGAGAATGAACTACAGGATACAGAAAGGTGTCCATGAGCGACCATCCCAGTCTTGGTGCCTAAAGACTGTGGCAAAGAATGGAACAAACAGGGAAATTTTCTCTGTTCCCACTTTCTGAGGTACCAAAACCAGCTCCAAAGGGAATGCTCCCAGCAGCCTGAGCTCTCCTCACCAGCAGTTTTTTTTCCCAGAGCAAATCAGCACCACTAACAAAGCTCCACCTCCAAGCACAACCGGAGCTGTTACAGCCCCAGGGGAATGAGGAGATCAGAGCCATCCCCTGGAGAGGCAGCCACACAAAACAACAGGATGTGACTGCAGGATGCCCAGCATGCCTCTGTTCCCCTGCCTGTGCCAGGGTTGGTTGCTCACCGGGGTCACCTGTGCACTCACCTGGGTCATTTTGTCCACGGAGACGGGGATGCCGTCGATGGTGAGGGGTGGCAGCTCCGAGTTGACCTCCTGGGGGGCCGGGGCGTGCTCGGCCAGCGCCGACTCCAGGTCCTCCAGGATGGTGCTCTTGTACTTGCGGACCTGTGGGGAGTTGTTAGGCTCAGGTAAACACGGTGAGCAGCACCAGGAGAGGAGCAGGGTGCAGGCCCAGCCACCTTCCCCAAGGTGCTGCAGAGCAGGAGGAGCAAACAGTGGCACAGCTGGCAGGAAGCAGCCAGCAGCCCCCCGAGACTCAGCCCTGCTGATGAAACTTTGCAGTAACACCGGCAAGGGAAGAATTTGTGGGGTGAAAGGAAAAGTTCTCAAAGTAGAACTTGTCCTGGGCAGGGTCTGCAATAAGGTGCAGACAGCAGAGCTGAGTTTAAACATGTCATTTTTTAGGGTTTAGTCTGGACAAGAGGAGGCTCAGAGGGGAGCTTGTGGCTCTGCACAAGTCCCTGCCAGGAGGGGACAAGTTGGGCTGTGCTCCAGGGAACAGGGACAGGAGCAGAGGGAACGGCCTCAGGCTGGGCCAGGGCAGCCTCAGGGGGGAATCAGCAGGAATTTCCCCATGGAAAGGGCTCAGGCCTTGGCAGGGGCTGCCCAGGGAGCTTTGGAGCTCCCATTCCTGGAGGTGTCCAAGGAATTCCTGGATGTGGCACTCAGAGCTCTGGGCTGGGGACAAAGTGGGGTTCTGACACCTTGGACTCAATGATCCTGGAGGTCTTTTCCAACCTCAGGGGTTCTGGGATTCTGTGATCATGACCTGTTCCCTCTGATTTTTAATCCAGGCTATTCCCCCCTGGTGAGATGTGCCAGGCAGCCGCTCTTGCAGAGAAGAGAGGACCTCAGTGCTGCCCTCATGTCAGGGAGTCAGAGGAAAATTAAGGCTGGAAAAGATCTCTGAAATCACTGACTCAACAGGTCCAGCACTGTATTCCATAAAACCTAATCTCTGTTTTCCAGGGTTTTTAACATGACCTTCAGATCCCTACCAGGCTTCCAAGGCTGCCCTGAACAGAACAAAACCTGCAGAGAAGGTGAGGAATTTCCTTCCTCACTTTCCTAGGGACACCTACCACGTTCTCCAGGGGTGCAGCACCGAACACTTTGAAGACAGGGTTGGGTTTGGAGGGTGAGATGCACAGCACGATGGCCTGCTGCCCCACTCTGGTGGTGTACTCATCCAGCGTGGCCCGCAGCTTCCTGAAACACAGCAGAAACTGGCAATGGGCACCAGCTGAAAGCACAAACACCACCCCTCTGACTGCCAGCTCCCCTGCACAAAGCAGGTGAGAAACAGAGCCCCAGCTGCTCAGCCTGGCCACATATGGAGTTTATTCCTCTGTCCCACAGGCCTGCTGTGCTCCCTGCAGTCACCCAGCAGCTCAAATGTCAATTATTCTCCCCTCTCTCCTTTTCTCATTGATGTAAAAAGAGAAATCACCAGAGCAGCAAAGCTGGGGCAGCGAGAGTCTGCACTTCCACTCTGTCTCAGCAACACAAAACTTGTGTTTTGTTGAAGCACCTGAATGATTCATCAAGAGGCCTGCAGACAGAGGTTGTTTTACATCCAGATCATAGCAGTGCAATTCTCCAGCACCTAAGTCCTGCTCAAACCAGATCTGGAGGAATTCAAGCTACAGGATAAGCAAGAACTGGAAATATTGCAACAGCTCAGCACAGGAAACCCAGATGTCCCAACACCTGCCCCATCAGCAACTCCCTTCGGAATTAAAACGTTCCACTGGATATTTTCTGCCTCTTATTCCCTTTTAAGCAGTGCAAGAGCCAGAAATGGTGGCAGAAACTCCAAAAGCAATAGAGAAGTAGTGTTTTCCCCAGTAAAGCTGAGCACTCTGTGAGGTGACAGCTCAGCCCTGTCCTGGTCATTTCAGAACCTGAGGCTGCCCAAAAGCACCAGCAGCCACACACAGATCCCACAGTCAGGGGTTTGGAATTACCACTTGATTCCCAGTGGGTGAAAATCAAGCACAAACATGTGTTCAACTGGTCAGAGTGGAAAAAAAAAAAGATGTTTTGTCATTATCTTAATGTAGCAAAATGAAGTAGTTGCGTGAAAGGAGAAGAAATAATTCCTTCACTGAGCAGTTTCTTTAAAAATATATTGTTCATATTTAAGGGAGAAAAAGATTTGTTCTTCAGAAACACTGCAATAAACACAGAAACTGCAATAAACAGGGCTGAGCTGGGGGAAGGAGGGAAAACCAGAATGGAGCTGTAAAAGGCAGGGACTTCACTCCCAAGGATTATTATTTAGCAGCAACTCTGCCCAACAATTAAACCTGAACTGTCCAATGAGATCCCAAACAGCATAAAAAGCAGGAACTGCTTTGTTGCAAAAGGCAGGGAACAGTAGCAGCCGATGTTCACAAATGTTTCCAGAGCACGGAACCTGGGTGGAGTCTCCAGGGCTGTGCAGTGCCCTCAGCTCTGCTGTGGCTCGGGGGCCATCAGGTGGCAAAGAGCCTCAGAGCACCTGGAATGCAGCACCTGCAGGGCTGTGGGGCTCTGCTGTCTCCACTGGAAGTTTCTAAAGCCAAAAAAAAGTGTTTCAAACTCGGGTAGGAATCTCCCCTGGGTTATTCTTCCTAAAATTGTGCTCTAAACCCTGCAGTCTTCCTGTGGGGTTTAGAGCACAATTTTAGGAAGAATAATCTGGGGGAGATACCTGCCTGAGATTCCTTTGCCAGTCTTCACAATGGCAAAGGAAATTTGGATATACACACGCTGAATTCATCCCCAGAATGGTTTAATCAAGCAGAAAAGACTTTTTTTGTGAGGCAGATAAATCCTTTGCAGAGCTGGGATATGGAAGGAGCTTCAATTTCTGCTAAAGCCACTATGGGTATCTTGGAATATCACTGTGACAGATAACTGGGGTTAAAACACAACAATGGATCCACCAGAGTGTCAGTCCTGGTGAGCACAGAATCAGAGATGAGCAGAGCTGCAATTTAACCCTTTAACGCCAACTAAAACCCTGATTTACCCCTGACATGTAAATGGACCAAACTTAAATATAACTTATAACTTCCTGGCTTCCAGAAAGACACTCCCAAAAAAAACCCCGAGCTGGGTGACTCCTGGACAGCACTTGGTGTGACCACAGAGGCCAGCAGAGTGGCTGGAGGACACGGAGGTGGCAGGGCCAGGTGGGTGCTCACCTGAGCAATCGTGTCTGCTGCCTCTTGCGGATGGAGGGGTTGGACTCGAACACGTGCGGCCGCTTCCGCTTCTTGCCCGTTGCCACAGCAGCGGCTGCTGCCATCCCCACAGGGCCTGCAAAGCACAGCACAGAGGGTCAGTCAGCTCCAGCAGCTCGGGAGGGACATTGCACTGTGCCCCACAGCCAGGGAGGGGTGCCCAGGGTGTCCCCAGCAGGGCCAAGGGACACCCATCCCTCCCTGAGCTCTGCTCTGCAGCGCTGAAAGCTCCATCCCCCAGGCTGCCAAATCCCAGCTCAGTCCTGGGGGAAAATCACATATTTCAGCCTAAAGTTCTCCTCACACTCACAGAACTCTGTGTTTTTATCTTGAAAAACTCCCAAGATTTGAATGACTGAGGAGATCCTGGTGGCTGGGGAGAGGAAACCAGGTACAGCTCCACAAATCCTGCTTGGACACCTCAACTACAGCATCAGGAGTCTGAGCCTTTCCTGAGGGATTAAGGACCTGTTCTAGTGGGAAAGAAATGTAAATTCCAGAGTTCCCAGCAGTGTTCTACCAGGAAAAGAAATGTAAAATCCAGAGTTTTCAGCAGTGCCCTATCAGGGAAAGAAATGTAAAATCCAGAGTTCTCAGCAGTGTTCTACCAGGAAAAGAAATGTAAAATCCAGAGTTCTCAGCAGTGCCCTGTCAGGGAAAGAAATGTGAAATCCAGAGTTCCCAGGAGTGTTCTACCAGGGAAAGAAATGTAAAATGCAGAGTTCCCAGCAGTGTTCTACAGGAAAAGAAATGTAAACTCCAGAGCTCCTAGCAGGGTTCTACCAGGAAAAGAAATGTAAAATCCAGAGTTCCTAGCAGGGTTCTACCAGGGAAAGAAATGTAAAATCCAGAGTTCTCAGCAGTGCCCTGTCAGGGAAAGAAATTAAAAACCAGAGTTCCCAACAGTGTTCTACTAGGAAAAGAAATGTAAATTCCAGAGTTCCCGGCAGTGCCCTATCAGGGAAAGAAATGTAAAATCCAGAGTTCCCAGCAGTGTCCTACCAGGGAAAGAAATGTGAAATCCAGAGTTCCCAGCAGGGTTCTACAGGAAAAGAAATGTAAAATCCAGAGCTCCTAGCAGTGTTCTACCAGGGAAAGAAATGTAAAATCCAGAGCTCCTAGCAGTGCCCTACCAGAGCCTTCTGAGGACCACCCAGGCCTGAAAATCCTGTGTGCTAGAAGGGAAGGGGAAAGAAAAATTCCTGCAGGATGGGAGGGTGGAAAGTTCATAAGCAAGAGGCATGGGATGCTCAGGGGGTGGTGGAACCTCACAGGTTTGGTCTCAAGTCTGATACAGAGTCAGGCCAGACTCAGTGCTTCATTATCACCCCATTTTTCTGCCAATGCAGACCCACTACAGGGCCAGTCTGGAGGACATTTGGCTCACTGGGAGGAATCTGTGATTCTGAAGTACCTTCCCAGTCTGGATATGTCAGGATTTTCTGTGGATCTCCCAGGGAGAGAGGCCTGGCATGTGAGCTCCCTGACTCAGCAAGGCTGCACTCCTGGGTTAGTTTTTGCTGTTGTTTATGTGGGGCCTGAAATAATCTTTGCTCTTTGACATATTTGGTATTTTAATTTTGTTACTTGAGGTAGCATTTTAGCAGGGACCTTTGTGCAAAGCAGCAATTCCCAGCACCTCTGTGATGCACACAGAAATGATGTGGGATTCAAGTGGTCAGCAGGGAGAATTTCCTGTGGAATATTCCTGTGGGTGAGATGGAATAATGATGTCTTAGGATTTAGCTTTTCTATTTTTCAGATCCTGTACTGCTTTAGTGTATAACTCTAAAACTCCTTAGCCTGTCAGCTGCTGTTCTCCCATTTTATTCAGATAAAACAATTCCTCTCTAGGCCTGAAACTCAAGGACACCTGACTGTTTTAGGCCCTGTGTCTGGGTTTGAAAAGCCAGGTGTCTGCTAAGAAAGGCAGGAGCCTCCCCTGAAATGGAAAATGCAAACCCCCTCCCTCTGAATTGTTATAAATTTAAAATTAAGGGGGGCTCTCAGGTAAAGATATGGGAATAGGAATAACAGTTCTTTATAAGGAAAGAAAATAAAATATAAAATAAACAATGCAGTAATACAAACCAAACCACAGCCAGAGTGAGAGCAGGAGCTGCCCCCTGTGTGTCAGGGTGGTGGCATATTCTCACTGACCAATCTAGTACAATACACAAATCCCAGAGCATTTCCATACAGCCTACAAGAATCACTACATTACCATACTGTGCTACACTTTAAACCCTAAAAACTCCTCTTTGGGCCCCTTCTGCCAAGCTGTAGGGTCTGCTCTGCCCCTTGGGCCTGTCTGCAAGCAGAGCGTGTTGTTCATCAAAAGGGGATCACCTTCAGCTGGCCACACCATTGTTTTCCTGTTGTTCAGTAACTGAGGGATCTCAAAGCTTGCTTTCACTTCAACCTCACTTACAGTTTCCATATTCTCCAAACTCTTGCCAGACAATCACATTTGACAAGGCTTTCCCGTTTCACCTTCCCCAAGAGGCGACGGAGCAGCCCCGGGCGTTACCTGCGGCCGCCAGGTGCGCGGTGACCTCGTCGGCCGCCGTGGAGTTGAGGATGTCGGAGTCGTCGTAGGAGGTGTCCTCGGGCGAGGAGGGCGAGTCCTCGTCGGCGCTCAGCATGCTGTGCTCCGTGTAGGTGGCCACGTGCACCTGCTGCACCTGCTGGGCCACGGCGTGCGCCTCGATGGTAGCCATGTGCTCTGCCTGGCTCACCCCGTGCTCTTCCATCAAGAGTCACTGCCAGGACAAAAAACCGTGACAAAAAGGTGTGACAAAAAAAGGTGACAAAAAACCGTGACAAAAAGCCATTACAAGAAGCCAGGCTGTGAGCAGCAGGGACAGAGATCGCCTCCTCCCTCAGGGTGTCTACAAGAGGGAAATAACTCTGCCAAGAGCCAGGGGAGTTTTAACCTGAAACTCTTTAGGTTAAAGAGTTTGGAAAAATCCACGCTTCCAAAAAGAACACGGCACCCAGACATCATTATCTGTGCTGGAGGGAAGGTCCCCAAGGACCCTGCAGCCCCAAGATTCTCCACTGAACGGTCAAAGGTGGGACTTGGTTTTGCCACATCAAGTTCCAGCTCTCAGGGAAGAGGCCTGAGGGTGACACGAAGTCTCCCCTGACCTCAATAGCTCAGGACACAAACAAAGATGCCAGCACAGAATCCCAGGAGCACTGAGGGTGGAAAAGACCTCTGAGATCATCGAGTCCAACCTATGTCCCCTCCCCAGAGCAGAGCACCAGGTGGCACATCCAGGAATTCCTTGGACACCCTCAGGGACAGTGAGTCCACCATCTCCTTGGGCAGCCCCTGCCAAGGCCTGAGCCCTTTCCATGGGGAAATTCCTGCTGATTCCCCCTTGAGGCTGCCCTGGCCCAGCCTGAGGCCGTTCCCTCTGCTCCTGTCCCTGTTCCCTGGAGCACAGCCCGACCCCCCCGGCTGTGCCCTCCTGGCAGGGACTTGTGCAGAGCCACAAGGGCCCCCTGAGCCTCCTTTGCTCCAGGCTCAGCCCCTGCCCAGCTCCCTCAGCCCCTTCTGGTTCTCCAGACCCTTCCCAGCTCCCTCAGCCCCTCCTGGTTCTCCAGACCCTTCCCAGCTCCCTCAGCCCCTCCTGGTTCTCCAGACCCTTCCCAGCTCCCTCAGCCCCTCCTGGTTCTCCAGACCCTTCCCAGCTCCCTCAGCCCCTCCTGGTTCTCCAGACCCTTCCCAGCTCCCTCAGCCCCTCCTGGTTCTCCAGACCCTTCCCAGCTCCCTCAGCCCCTCCTGGTTCTCCAGACCCTTCCCAGCTCCCTCAGCCCCTCCTGGTTCTCCAGACCCTTCCCAGCTCCATTCCCTGGACCCTTCTCCAGCCCCTCCAGATCTTTCTGCTCGGGACGGGCCCAGACCTGGACTCAGAGTCCAGAAAGAGGCAAAGCCATCACAGCCCAAGCACAAATATCACAGAAAGCTGAATTATTACAGCATCCAGTGGCAAAGCACCGAGCAAAGCAGCAGCTTACAGAGCCAGCAGGGCCCTGGACCACACACTGGGAGCACAGATCTGGGCAGAAGGACCAGGATGGGAGGTGCAGGGATATTTTCAGTCTGTCCCTGCCATACGTTTGTGGCAAAGAAAAGGCACATCCCTAAGAGATTTTCCAACAGGAGAATTAGAACTTCAACCCTCAAAAAGAGATTCCCCAAAGGGAATCTGTTCCTGCTCAGGGCAAAGAGCAGAAAGAGGTGACCAGCAGCAGGGAATAAGAAAATAAATTAAAAAAAAAGGTTCTGACCTGGTAAGAACAGTCATGGAATTAGAGCTCCTGACTTACACAGATCACAGAATGCCATGAGGGGTCACTGAGACACAGGAACCCAAACCATTTTGTCAAGAGGGGTATTTTGACCAAACAAAAAGGAGGTTGCAGCCAGGTGGGAGTTGGTCTCTTCTCCCAAGCCACAGGATAAGAGGAAATGGGTTCAAGTTGTGCTGGGGAGGTTTAGATGGGATTTTAGGGAACATTTCTTCTCCAAAGGGGTTGCCAGTGGAACAGGGAAGTGCTGGACCCCCATCCCTGAAGGGATTTAACAGACCCTGGGGACATGGTTAGGGATGGGATCGGCAGTGCTGGGGAAGGGTTGGAATATTCCAGCCTGAGGGACAGTAGAATGAATTGCTGTTGTGAGACTGTCACAAACCTACTGAGGCTACAGCTACAGCCAAACCAGCTTCAGACTCCCAATCCTCCCAAAAAAAGCTGCTGGAGTCTGATGTTGCTGTTGTCCAACCCTGTTTACAACTTGGGTTGTAATATTAGAACCATCCAAAAATAGCAGGAGTTCAAACAGTGCCAGCGAGGAAGGGACTGAGACTTTGAGGTGCAAATTGAGACAAACTGAAAACTTCTGGTGGAGAAACAACCAGCCTTAAACTCCTGCCATGAAAATCACACTGCCATCACCACAGAAAAATGGGTGGGAAAAAAAATATCTGTACATTGAGACAAACTGAAAACTCCTGGTGGAGCAACAATCAGCCCTAAACTCCTGCCATGAAACTCACACTGCCATCACTGCAGAAAAATGGGTGGGAAAATAATATCTGTACATTGAGACAAACTGAAAACTCCTGGTGGAGGAACAACCAGCCCTAAACTCCTGCCATGAAACTCACACTGCCATCACTGCAGAAAAATGGGTGGGAAAAAATATCTCAAGTAAACCCTTATAGACCAGCTTAACAGATTTCCCAAGACACTGAGCTTTTCCTGAAAGGGGACATTGCTGCTTTTCTGACTATTAAAATTTTAAAAACCCATGGGAAGATGTGATCAGAACATGACTGATAGAGCACAGTGACTTTAAAGTCAGGAGACAAGACCCCAAGACAACAAATGAAACCATTGGAACCAAACCTTGCACTCAAGGCAGCCTACACCTAACGCCACCAACACTGAAACCTTGGGAAGCCGTTCCCATATTCCAATTATTCCCAAAGGATTCCTGACCCCAGCCAGGCTTTGTGGGCCACCACCTTGGCTGGCAGGTGAAGGTGTCACCAAGCTGGGCCAGCCAAGCACCCCTGTGACACATGCAAAGGATGGGGCCTGGATTGGGGCAGGGATCTGGGCACAGGGATGAAAGGAAAGCTGTTCCCTTCATCCTTCAGAGAGGAGCATTCCCCACCCCAGGAAAGGAAGGGTGATCCCTGGTGTTCTCCCAAAACCAGAGCAGTTTCAGGAGGAGGGACAGCCTAATGACACAGCGGTGACTGCAAGGACATTTCTGGACACTTCCTTAGTCCAGAAGGCTTGGATGACAGCCAGTAGTTGTTTTAAAGTCATTTAAAGTGTTCATAGAAAAATATGAGGATAAAGTCCCTCTCATCACACAGTGCAGCTGCTTCAGGAGTGTGTAAGGGGTTCCCTTGGTGTCCTGTCAGCCCTGACCAGTGGCCGCTCACACCATCACTGGAGGAAACAGCAGAGCTGCCCCACTCAAACCACCAGAAAACAACAGGAACTGGTTGCAAACCCCATAAATTCCACACCAAATTTAAACCCACGTGGATTGAAATGAAGGTCTCTGTGGTGTGATTCTAACAAGTCACAACTCAGCCCATAAAACCCCCACAGACACCATCCTCTACCATCACCATCCAGCTTAAAGGGTGCTTAAAACTGAGTCCAAAATAAAAACCCCACACCAGAAAAAATCATGAGAAACAGCAGCACGATGGAAAAACCCCCTTACAGAGGCAGGGCCTGGAATGATTTTAAACCTTTATCCCACTGAAGAGGTTTTGCTTCAGATGCTGCAGGAGACACGACTGAGACAGACTGAAGCTGGAGATGAGCATTTATCCTCTGCAATGTTAAATCATGGTGCCATTTTTACCAGCTCAGCCCACACCTCATTAATTTGAAACCCTGCTCAGATCAGCAATAAATAAAAAGAATCGCTGGGTCTCGCTTCTTTGGTGGTTTCAATAACTTTGAAAGGAAGCAAAATAGGAATTCTGTGGAGCTTTTGAGAGACCTGCTCGCTCTGTCCTCTCATGAGAGGATCCCTCCTAGGGTACAACCATGAAAGGGACATTGGGGAAGGTCACCCTTTCCTTCTCTGTAGGAAATCACCCCCTAAATCAGGTTCTGGCCACTGTTTGCTGTTCCCCTTCCCCTTGCTGGGAGGGAGATTCCCCACTAACTGCTGCTTGAGCCACAGAACAAGGCTGGAGCAGTTTCCCAAGATGCTGCTGGTGGCACCCAGGACGTCCCTGCTCCTGCTGAGCTGCTTCCTCACTCCCAGGAGGGTAAGGAAGACCCCACTTCCATTTTATTTCAAGATCTACCAACAGTTTGTGGCTGCCACTCCTCTTCCTCCTCCCTGCCACAGCACCAGGGGCACCGCTGGCAGCTCGTGATGGGGAGGGATCAAAAGCACCTTTGATGATCTGGGCTGACGTGATGTGAGGGAGATTTTTCAACTGGGTCACACTTGGTGGATTCAATCAGGGTGGAAAGCACTTCCCCTGCACTGAGTGCTCAGGAATGTGTTCTTTAAAAAGCTCTTCCACACTTCTGGCTGTGCATCTCGATAAACTCCGATTTCCCTGCAGAGGCAGCCTGGGATAATTACTAAGTGAAAACTGATCTTAGCAGGAAATCAATCACTGGCCATTTCCTAATAAAATCAAACCCTGTTTGAGTGGAATTAGACCTTTGAAATTGTCCAGTCCTGCTTTTCCTGTTCTGGCACAAGACCCTCTATGCAGTTTTTCAGGAGAGCAGGCACATCCTGGTTTAGCACCTGCAGATTTCTGCTACATCACATTTTGAGGGTCACAACCACAGAGAGCCAACCTCCTCTGGGAACAAACACAAACCCAGGGATGTATTCCATGATTTTTACCAGGAGATGAGATTGAAATCAGTGGTCAGAGAGATTTGTGTCTTCCCTCCATGAGAATGGCCAGACACGAGCTGGGTTTGGTGGTTCCTGGCATGGTCTGGCTTAGAGGGGCTGCTCCAGCTGAGGGGAGGATTGGAGGGCAACCTTTAAAAAGGAGGAATGGCCGCTCCTGGTGTTGTCCTGGCTCGGTTTCTCCTCCATCTGGGCCAACCTGGCATCTCATCCACCTCCGAGCCGGGGCGTGGAGCTCCCTCCCGGCATCTCCTGAGAGTGCTGGTGAAGAAAGCACTTCCAGGAGAAACCAGGAGCTCTGTGCCAGCCAATTCCAACAGCACCAGCTTTGGGGGAGCCCAGGGACAGCCCCCACTCCCACCAAGCAACCACCACCATGCCAGTCCCAGAGCTTCTCCTGCTCTTTTCTCCACGGGGTCAGGAGAGAGAGGGCGTCCAGGTGTCCCCAGCAGGTGATTCCAGACTCCCAGTCACACAGATGCAGCTCTTCCCTTGATTTCCACATTGCATTGGCATCTCTCACTGGGTAAGTATCGTTCATTAATTCCTATTTAGGGTGAACTTGACACCTCTCCTGTATAAAACTGCGCCTAGAGGGAATCACCCCTGCGGGTCTGATAAGCAAACACCACCATTCACCGGGATAAGCTCGATTAATATCTCACTTATTACCACAACTCATTGAAAACGCACATTTAAATAGCAAAATCCCATTTTCCATGGAAAAAAAAAAAAAAAGCTCTCTTGTTCATGAGGAAAACTCTGAAGCCAACACCACAACCTGATAAAAAACTGGGGTTTCTTTTTTCCTCCAGTGGAGCACCTGCCCCTCCAGAAGCTGCTCAAGGTTTTGGATGGGAAAGACTCTCCAGGACTCGGGACACTGACTCCTGTCAGCAGCACGGCTGATACCAGGCACAAAGCAAGATAAGACACTCCAGTTTATTCCCTTCCTATCAAGATTGAAGTGAACATCTCATTTACGTGCTGGGCACAGATACGGTGACTCGAGCAACACCAGGAACCAGCTCTCGTTCCACAGCGTCCTCCTGTGGCATAACATTAGTAAAATGATCCTTTTAATTAGCACCGGGTACAAAAAAAAACCAAAAACCCAATGCTCCTGGTCTCGGCGTGAAAAGCCCTGAAATCAAATGAATTCTAGCAAACAAAGCCAAAATTCCTTCTATTAACGCGCTCTCTTTGTCACAATCTCACATCAAAGAGCAAAGAAATCCCCCTGCAGGGGAAAAACTTTCACTGTGGCAGCTCTGGAAAAGAAACCAACAGGATTTCACAGGTATTTATTAGGATAATGGCTCCTACGTGCTGCTGAGAGCTGCCATCAGGGACAATGTGACCTGCAATGGGCCCTTTTTGCAGCTAAATTTCATATATTTAGCACCAAACACCAGCAGGAAGCCACGGGGTAAACACAAGGACGAGGTGGATTCCCCTTGAAGACTCTTCTCAAGCTTTGGCACCAAGAAATGACATCCCAGTGGAATCAGCCCTCCCCAGGAAGAGTCCAAGAAAGAAAAGGGCACAATTCCCATTTGGAAAGCCACGGGAAGGGCACCACCGCATCCCAGGCTGTGGCAGCCGAGTGAAACCCAAACCTGGCAGTGAAACTGCACCCAGAACCGTGAAGCTCTGGATGGAATTCTCATTTGGCATTCCCGTGCCTGCCCCAGGCTCTGCAGGTTTCACAGGCCGCATTTGGGCTGACCCCCCCTCACCAGTACCCACCAGCAGCACCTTTTTCCCCTCAAATCTTTTTGCAGGATGTGTGGTCTGCCACAGGTTGAGGAACCAGGACATGATAAATGCCACTCTCTGAGGTAATACTTTATAACTCTTGCATTTTATTCAAAGAGCCACACAGAAATCCCAATTTTAACCTATTTTCCTCAGACCTGCAGAACCCAGGAGTCGTTCTAACAGCGTGAAGCGAGTTACTCATCTTTAGTCAATTCAGCTCTTTTAATTAACAGCCAGAAGATGTCTTTTAAGGATTCTTCCTCACCCAAGGAGCTCAGGCTGCTGCTGGTGCTGGCTGGGCACAGAGGTGCAGCCCTTGGGATTACTGCTGGAAAAGACAGAGCATGGCCCTCCCTGGCCGCTGTAAGGTGCAAATGTGCCCATTTTAATCCTCTTCCGTGGAGAGAGAGGATTAGTGGTTATGCTGGACTACCACAGGAAGAGAGAATGGGTGACACAGAAAGGTTTGAGCAACAGGGAGGGGACAGAGATGCTGTGGAGGCTCCGGGGTGGGAAGGATCACCCCGTGCCCGGCATGGACGAGCTCTGTCCAGCCTTGGCTCCATCTGGGAATATCCTCAGTTGGACAGGATCCACGGGAACATCCATCCAACTCCTGATCCTGCACAGAGACCCCAGTCCCACTCTGTGCCTGGCAGCACTGTCCAAATTCTCCTGGAGCTCTGGCAGCCTCAAGGCTGTGCCAGAGCTGATATATATATGATCTATCTATCTATCTATCTATCTATCTATCTATCTATATATATATATATATATATATATATGATACCCAGCCTGATATCCAACCTGACCCTCCCCTGACACACCTTAAAACCATTTCCTCAGATCCTGTCCCTGGTCACACAGAGCAGAGACCAGAGCTGCCCCTCCTGAGGAAGCTGCAGCTCCCAGTGAGTCTCCCCTGAGCCTCCTCTCCTCCAGGCTGGACAAACCAAGTCCCCTCAGCTGCCCCTCAGCCCCTTCCTCATCCCTGTGTCCCTCCTTTGGACACTCTCTAATACCTTTGTACCTTTTTTCTATGGTGGTGCCCAAAATGACGATGGGTCACCTTAAGGACTCAGTCCTCACAGGGCATTAACTCAAGATCAGCACGTGGTGAGAACAGACAGTACAGTCCCAACCACATTTAATTATCAAACTTCCACCAAAATGGCAGCCTGGCCACCCCTTCTTTAAGTTCAAGTGGTTCAAGAACACGTCTGCTTGGCTGCCCTGCAAAATATGCACTTGAGGAGGAAAAACTCCCCAGAAAATCCACTGGGAACTCATGAACATAAGGACATGGAGCTGCTGGAGCAAATCTACAGGAGGCCCTGGAGCTGCTGCAGGGCTGGAGCCCCTCAGTTCCCAGGGATCCAGGCTGGGAGAGCTGGGGGTGCTCAGCCTAGAGAAGGCTCCAGGGAGAGCTTCCAGCACATTCCAGGGCCTGAAGGGGCTCCAGGAGAGCTGCAGAGGGACTGGGGCCAAGGCCTGCAGGGACAGCACCCAGGGAATGGCTCCCAGTGCCAGAGGGCAGCCAGGGATGGGATCTTGGCAATGAGGAATTCCTGGCTGGGCTGGGATTGCCAGAGCAGCTGGGGCTGCCCCTGCATCCCTGCAATGCCCCAGGCCAGGCTGGACACTGGGGCTGGAGCAGCCTGGGACACTGGGAGGTGGCCCTGCCATGGCACAGGATGAGCTGTAAGGTCCTTCCAGCCCAACCCATTCCACAATTCCATGATGGCTCCACGACCCCAGAAAGGGAAACTGACCCTGTGCAAACACAGCAGGTACGTGAGAAAATCCCACCAGAAAATCCCACCTCAGTCACACTCGCAGCCTCACATTCTACACCTCCAACATTTGTGTTTTCTGGAGGGGAAAAAACAAACCTGCATTTCCAGCCCAACCACACCACAGATTTTTGCCTGCCAGCCTTTCAGGTCTGAAGCACCTCCAAGGTGGGTTTAAATGCTGGTCCCAGGTTTGCCTCTCCACGCTGACAGAGCCTGTTAGACGGGCTGGGCGCTGCGCTCTCCGTGTCCCCTCGGTGCCACACGGGCAGAGGGGACTCTGCAGACCCACAGAGAGCACCCAGAACTGAGCCATCCTGCAATTCCAGCCCTGAGCCACCCTAACCCTGTGCTTTTCCTGCCTTGAGCTCAGTATGCAAATCCTGAGGGAATTCCACACACAGGAATTCCTGTCACAACCCCACGTTCCACCTGCTGAAAATGGACTGTGGATTTTTATTTGCTGCCACATTTTGTTCTTCAGATCTTCTTCCACCACTACCTCCATCTACACACACTTCAGATTATCAGGGCTGAAGTATTCCAACCATTCCCAGGGAAATTCACTGTTTCCTTCTGGAGCAAGGCACCAAATTCACCGATTTACCCCTAAATCCATGGGAATGCTCATGATGCAGAATTCATAAGCCTGAAAATAACCCAACTTTCAACTCAAAGCAGCCACAAGAAGAGCTCTGAATCCACCAGCTCCTTCTAGGGAGGGAAGGGAGCAGCACTGTTGGAGTCCCTTCTCCTCCCAAAGGGAAATCAGGAGTTAAAGGATTTTCCTGGTGCCCAAGGAAGCGGCTGCAGAAGCAGCAGGAGACTCTAAAGGCTGACACCAAGAATAAACTTCTTCATTTACACAGCACTCCTCAGCATAAATAAAACATGGGCACTCTGGGCTGTGGCTTTGCAAGTATTTTTGACCCAGAGTATGGAGTTTTCCAAGTCATCCCTGTCTGATTCCTTTAATTAGATGGTTATGTAATGAACAGTGGGAGGGACTCAGTTACTTCTGGATTGGCTTCCTTGGTCACACTGATCACAAGCAAACGTGGTCTGTGAGTGAAAATACACTTTCATGGGTTTTTCCTTCTGTATTTGAGGTCAGGTGAATTTTGTAGGGCTGAAAAAGTTGAGTTTCCCTCCGAGTCACTGCAGGATCTGAGCAACCCATTTATTATTTATAGGCACCACAGGCAGCACACAAACAATTCACACATCTGCCAAACAAAAATAACAACAAAAATAATGCCCTAAACTAAGGAGACTCCTGCTGCCATCCTCCAGCACAAAACCAGGCTACACTGCCTGGCAAAAGCAGCACAATCCCTGAGAAAGGGTGGAAAACAGGAAGGAGACACTGGAATTCCCAGTCCTACTGAGATGGAATCCACCTGCCATCCCCAGTGTCCAAAGGGGTTTTGTACAGCTACATCTTTTTCTCCAGGAGGGAAAATCCAAGGTGGAATTTCATTGACATGAAAATGTCAGCGTGGATCAGGACGAGCTGTGAGCTGCACCAAACACAGCCTGCAGCTCCCTGGGCTCCACCTGGCAGAGCAAGGGATTCCCTCCTGGACTTCTTCTTGGATTCCTTCTCCGAGTCTGGCAAGCAACTCACCCACAGCAAACCCAGAGCAGCCTCAGAGTCCTTCCCAAAAAACTGGAACGCAGCCTGAGCTCCAAAATCCTGGGAAAAACCTCTCAGACTCTGGTGAAACGCAGGGACAGCTCCTGGCTGTAGCTGTGACATTCCCAAAGGATAACAGGCTCTGAGGTTTCCCAGAAACTGGACACATCCCAGCCAGCCCCACTGTCCAGCTGGCAACTGGAGCAGCCCCACCAGTTCTGGGGGAAAAAAAAAAAAGCAGAAGGACCAGAATTGGGGAATCCACAAATATTGAACCCTACTGCAACTGCTGCAGTGGGCACAGAACAAAGCTGAATTCCCCAAAGCTGGAAGCTCCTGGATGGTGCAGGTTTACCTGGACAGGTGAGAGGCTCCTCATGCCTGGCACAAAGCCCTGCACAATTCTGGACCTTAAAGCTTTTCTCACAGCCTTCAGGCTGGGACGTGGTGAGGGCTTCTGGGGGGAGCTTTAGTTTGAAGAGATAAAAGACACCAATGATGTTCTGAGTTCTGTAATTTGCAATATTTGTAAACTACAGGGATTTTGCCAGGATTTATTCACCTGGTCTGGATTCACAGGCAAAATGAGCTGATGAAGAGATCCATGAGAGCAGACACACAAATTTAATCACTAAAATAAGCGAGAAATGGATCAGGGCAGGGGTGTGGGAAAGCATTAAAACGACCTAACAAAAAGCTGAACTCCAAACCCTAAGAGGATGGATCCCCTTTAAACACACACAGGGTTCCACTTCATCCAAGGGAATGGCTGGAGCTGTGTCAGGGGGTTTAAGCCACATTTTGGAAAAGGTTCTTTCCCCAGAGGGTAGTGGGGCACTCAACAGTACCAGTAAAATCCCCACTGTGCATCAGAAGTTATTTTAAAACCTCCCAAGAAAGTGGTTTAAAATGATTTTATTAAACATCTTGGGCACTGGGTAATGGGTAACACAAAATATCTGAACTGTGTGGTTTTTTTCCCACAGATCAACTTCAGAAGCAGCCTAAGGAAGATAAAGTCCAAGGCTGAATTTCACAGAACTCCCTGCACTGAAAATCATCAACACAACCCCACCACTCCTACTGACAGCACAAAATGTTCTTATGTAGAAAAGGGTGAACTAAATTTTCTTGGTAAAAGGGATTCAGGAGCACAGCAGAGTTCACTGTGCCCTGCTGCCTTCCTGGAGGACAACTTCCCACATCAGAGAAAGGTAATGCATAAAAAAATAATAATTCCCAAACCCTTCAAGAGAGAGAATCTGCATGGAAACCTCCCTCCTTTGGAAAAGCAATGGAAATGTTCCCAGAGCTTGTGCATGCACATGGCAGAAGTTGGACATGACCACCCTAGAAGGGAGATGGACACCAAGAGTGGCCCCAGTGCTCCCAGTCTGGGCTCCTTCTCTCTCTCTTGGGGTTCCTTGGTTTCCCCTACAGGACTGAAATATTCCAGGCCTGAGCTTGCCAGAAGTTAAATCTCCTGGTTTAAGGCTGAAAAAAAGGTGATCCAGGCTCCTGAGAGACAGAAAAGTGATGAAACCCCAGCATGGAGAGAATCCCTCACACCAAGACACCTGTGGGCTGCAGGTGGACATCAGAGCAGCTGACCAGGCTTCTGTCCAGGGAATTCCAGCCAATTAATGGCAGGGAAAACCCCAATTAACGGCAGGAATTTAATGGCAGGACAAACCCCACAGTGGCCAAGCTCCCTTGGGAGCAAAGAGGCCTTTCCATGGAATCATGGACTGAAGCTGGGAAAGCCCTCTGAGAGCTTTGAGTTCAACCTTCAACTCAACCCTGCCGTGTTCCCCACCAAACCTCAGCTTCAGGGGCCAAACTGAACAATTCCAGGGATGGGGATTCCACCACCTCCCTGAGCTTAATCCCCCAAATTTCCCATTTTCCTGACGGAGCAGCACAGAGGTGCAACCTCCCACCCACACCAAGGACTCTCACTGGCAGGGCTGGGTTTTCCAGGATGGTTTCATTGAACCTCTGGAATGGGGTGGCCAAGGCTCCTCTGTCAGACCCCACATTTCCTAAATCCTAAAATATTCCAGGACCTGCACTAAACCCGCAGGGAGGAGGCTGAGGGCTCCCAGCTCGCTGTGTTTATGGCCTGTGCACAAGAGCTCATCAGAAAACCTCACAAAAATGATGTGAGGCTCATGGAAAACAACCAGGATGCAACAAAACTCCACAAAAGCCAGCTGAGATGCTCTGCAAAACACCAAAAACACTCCAAGAAACTACAGAGGAGCAAGAGAGGATTTAAATGAAGCCTGCACTGTGACACTTGGTGGAATCATGGAATGGTTTGGGTTGGAGGGGACCATCAATCCCATCCCATCTTCCCACCAGCCCAGGTTGCTCCAAGCCCCATCCAACCCGGCCTTGGACATTTCCAGGGATGGATGGGCAAGGTTAAAACCCAGAAAAATTCAGTTGTTACAATCCTCAGCTTCCCACAAGTACCATCATCATCATCATCATCGTGCACTTCCTCTTTCACCCTCAAGAGAAAAAAAATAAATCATTGATCCCAGTTTTACCACCAGCACAAAAATTTCAATTAAAAAGATGAACAATTCTCTCACCCATTTCCTCAATATTTGGGAAATGAAAGATCACTGTGAGAGGATTTGGAAAGGAGCAATTGTGATGTGGATGAAGGAGAAGAAAAGATGAGTTCACACTGGGAATTCTCTCAGGATGTGGGAAGAGGGTCTAAAACCGTGCTCAGAGACCAACAAGGCTTAGAAACAAAACCTCAACAGCCAGGCCCTGCCTAAGGGATTAAAAATCCCAAATTCAGGAAATAACAGTCCAGTGAAGGAGAGAAAAATAATAAAAACATAAAGCAGAGTACCCAAACTTGAACAGAGAAAACATCTCCCCACACAACAAAAATCATCTGCAGCTGAAAGAAAGCTTAGACTTGGTAACCTCAAATGTAGGAAGTCTTAAGCTGAATTATTTCTGTCCCTTAATTATTATTTACACTAAAAAGGGCCTGAGCACCTCAGTCACAGCCAGGTCTGTGCTGAGCCAGATGTTTTAGAGCCCTTTTTTGAGTATTTTTATACACAGCCAGTTACACCCCTTTTTTTATAGGCAATTTACAGCCCTTTTTTGGGTATATTAATGGAGGGGAGGTGAGTGATTAACACGGTTCAACTCGCTCCCAACCTCCTGTACAGAGGGAGGAAAATTATACGTGTGCAAAATGTAAAGAAAAATAAAGGGGAGGGAGAAAGGGGGGGGGTAAAAGGGGAAAAAAGAGGGATGAGAGGAAAAAAAAGGGGGGGGGGAAGGGAGAATGAAGGGGAACTTCATCAGTGAGCTCAGAGGTCTTTTCCAACTTAACTGGTTCTGTGATTCTGGGGCAAGGAATAGGAGGTGAAGGGGAAAAAACACCAAAGATGAAGGGAGGAAAAAAAGGGGCATGAAGAGGAACTTTATCAAGGTTGCACTCATTTATCTCTAAGCCTTTTACAAACTAATTGATTATGGGGGAGAAAGGGGAGATGAAGGGAAAAAATGGGGGTGAGGGGAAAAAAATGGGGGTGTGAAGGGAAAAAAAAGAGTGGGCAACAGGCAAAAAAAGGGGGGTTTAAAAGAAAACAAAAGGGGGGGTGAAGAGTAAAAAAAATGGGGGTGAAAGCCAAAAAGTGGGGGTGAATACAAAAAAAGTGGGTGAAGGCAAAAAAGGGGGGGGGTGAAGAAAAAAAAGGGGGGTGAAGAAAAAAAAGGGGGAGGGTGAAGGAGGAAAAAAATAGGAGGGATAATGGGTTAAAAAAAAAAAGGTGGTGAGGGCCAAAAGCAGGCAAGAAGGGGCTCCGAGAACAGCAGGGAAAAGGGCGAAGCAAAAGCCCCGCCAATGTCTGCGGCCGCGGCCCAACTTCCCCGGCCGGCCGGGCCCGGCTCAGCCCGGGCGGGAGCTCCGAGGCCTCCCCGCACCCGCCGCCCCCCGGCCCTCGCTCCCGTGGCCGCTGCCCGCGCCGCCCGTCCCGGCCCCCCCCGCGCTGCCCCGGCCCCGGGGCGGCCCCGCGGGCCCGGCGCGGCCGGGCGGTCGCGGCCGCCGGGGGAGCGGGTGCGGGCGGCGGGGGCCCCGCGTTGGTGCGGCTGCGCCGGGGCTGGAGGAGATTGCGCGGTAGGACGCTCACCTCAGAGCGGCTGCGCTGCGGCGGGCCCGCGCCGCGGGGCCGCGGCGGGCGGAGGGCGGGCGGCGGGCGAGCGGGGCGGCGGCGCGAGTCGCCCTCGGCCGCCGCGGTGGCGAGCGCGGGAGGCGGGGACCGGCGGCGGCGGCGGCGGCGGAGGAGGCCGGGGACAGCGAGAGGGGGGGAGCGGGACGTATGGCGTCATAGCGCCGCGCCGCCGCCATCTTGGGGAGGGCGAGGGCGGCGGGGGCGGCCATGGGCGGGAGGTCGGCGCCATGTTGGGGAGGGCGCGGGGGCCGCGCGGGGGGCGCGAGGGGCCGGCGCCATGTTGGGGAGGTCGCGGCCGTTCCCGCCTCAGGGGCGCTGAGGGACGCGGGGCCGCGGCCGGGCTAAAAGCGGGGTTGGCGTGGAAATCCAGGGGAAAGCGGTCGGAAATAGATTTATTTTGGACATATATAGGGTGGGAAAAGCCAGTTTAAATGGAAGGTACAGAAAAATCATTTTAAAATAGGGTCTTTTTCATATTTTTGGTGAGAACATCCAGTTTAAAGATGAGAGTTGCTAAAAAATCAGTTTAAAATACAATTTTTTTGGTCGACAAATCCAGTTTAAAATGGAAGTTGCGGAAAAACCATTTTAAAATAAATATTTGTTTTGCATGTTTTTAGTGGACAAATCCCGTTTAAAATGGAAGTTGTGGAAAAACCATTTTAAAATAAATATATTTTTTTGCATGTTTTTAGTGGACAAAGTGGAAAAATCAGTTTAAAATTTATTATTTTCCCCATATTTTTGGTGGGGAAACCGAGTTTAAAATGAGAGTTGCAAAAAAATCAGTTTAAAATAGATTTTTTTTTTTTTGGCCATAATTTTGGTGGAAAAATCCAGTTTAAAATGTAAATTCTTGGAAAATACCTTTTAAAATAGACATTTTGAAAAAAAATCTGTCCAAAATAATTTGGTGCAGGGTTTTTTGCTTTTTTTTTGGTGAAAAAAAATTTTTAGAATGGATTTTTCTTTCATTGTTTTGGCGGAAAAATCCATTTTAAAGTGGAAATTGTGGAAAAAAGGTAGTTCAAAATGGAAATGTTTCCCTTATTTTTTTTTTGGTGGAAAAAAATACAGTTTAAAACTATTTATTTATATTTGTATTTTTATTTAAGATACCGTACGAAAGGGAAATTTCCCCTTTTTTGTGGGAGAACCAGTGTTAAAATCTACATTTTTCCCATTTTTGTGGGAAAATCCATTTTTAAATTTATTACCCCCGTTTTCTGTGAAAAAAAACAGTTAAAAATACAAATTGTTTCCGTTTTCTGTGGAACTCAAGATTCACCTCAGTGGACTGTCAGTGGGAATTAATAATATTAAAGGCCAATGTAAACAATTCCATGCTTTAGGGAGCTAAAAAATAAAGGATTTGAAACAACAGAGGGGAAAGGAGCTGAGGGAAATAATAAAAATGGGTGTAAATCTGTGGGATTTTTGATTCTTGAGGTAGAACTTGATACCTAATTCCCTGAAGCTGATGGATTTCTTTTTTCCTTAGGAATGACATGGAAAACACGACAGGGACAGGCACAAGAAGAGTTCCCAGGAGTTGTTTAAGAGCAGCATGAGAAGCAAAATATTTTCAGGGATGTCCCTTCATTTAGAGACAATTTGTGTTTATTCCATGCTCCGTGCTCTGGTGGGTCAAAAAATTCCTTGGGATTTAAATTAATCACCCCATATATATATATATATATATATATATATATATATATATATATATATATACATATATATATATATATATATATATATATACACACACACATATATATACACACGTATATATACATACATATATATATACACACACGTATATATACATATATATGTATATATATATAGTTTTATATATATATACATATATATGTGTATGGTTATATAGATATATATGTTATATATAATCTAATATTATAATTAATATAATATTTATTATATACTCTACTTATTTATATATCCATATATATCTACCTATATATTTCTATATCTATATCTCTAGGTGGATAAATAGAGATTCTATGGGATCTGGGATCCCTGTAGGAGGAAGGTCCTGGAGAAATGCAGGTTTAGGTGAGGCAGCAGGAGAATCCCCAGGGGCAGGATGTGACAACTGAGCCGTGTTTGAGGTTTTGGGAGCAGGCTGGACACAGCAGGCTGGGAATGCTGCAGGTGCAGCTGCTCCTGCCTCGGGCAGCAGGCTGGGTGGGGATCTCCCATCCAGGGCATCTTCCCAAGGTGCTGCTGATGGCTTTGGAATGAGCTCATGCAGACATGGGATTGTGAAAGTGCCCAAACTCCCCGAGTCTGTGCCTGCTGAGTGCTGGCACGTGTGGTCTCTTAAAAAATCATATTTAAAATTGATTTTTCTCCTTGTTTTGGCAGAAAAATATCCATTTTAAAGTGGAAATTGTGGGGGAATAAAGCCAGTTAAAAATAGAAATGTTTCGCTTATTTTTTTGGTGGAAAAAATACAGTTTAAACCAGAATTAAAAAATAAAAATTATATTTTTTCTCTAAGATACAGTACAAAAGGGAAATTTCCTTTTTTTTTTTTTTTTTTTCCCCCACCTCTGGGAAGAGCAGAGGGCACTCAGGAGCAAGGGAACAGCATGGATGTCCATTTGGGATGACTGGAAATGATCTGGACAGGCATCATTTCCCAGTGGGAACAAACCAACCCTTTCTCTTTGGAAAACTGAGCACCAGCACACACCTGTCTGAGTTCTGGAAATCCAAGATGTGGTGGGCCACAATCCCACGTATAGAAGGTGGGAAAAGAACTTAACTGGGAATGTAAATGTGGCAGCAGAAGGAAGGGAGCCATGGGAATGCTGGAGCCTGGTCAGGAAATGCCAAATTCAGTGTTCAGGGAAAGCCTGAGGAGGAATAACTGTGGGGAAAGGTTTAAATGTCCCCATTCCTGGGTTTGGGAAGGGAAAATCACAGGAAAATCACAGAATCTTGGAAGGGAATTAAGGATCATCCAGCTCCAACCCCTGCCATGGGCAGAGACATTTCCCATTATTCCAGAGTCCTGTGATGATGTGAAAGGTTTAAATGTCCCCATTCCTGGGTCTGGGAAGGGAAAAGCACAGGAAAATCACAGAATCTTGGAAGGGAATTAAGGATCATCCAGCTCCGCCCCCTGCCATGGGCAGAGACACTTCCCATTATCCCACATTCCTGTGATGATGTGAAAGGTTTAAATGTGCCCATTCCTGGGTCTGGGAAGGGAAAAGCACAGGAAAATCACAGAATTGTGGAAGGGGCTTGCTTGGAAGGGAATTAAGGATCATCCAGCTCCAACCCCTGCCATGGGCAGAGACATTTCCCATTATTCCAGAGTCCTGTGATGATGGGAAGGGTTTAAATGTCCCCATTCCTGGGTCTGGGAAGGGAAAAGCACAGAACTGTGGAAGGGAATTTAGGGATCATCCAGCTCCGCCCCCTGCCATGGGCAGAGACACTTCCCATGATCCCAGATTCCTCCAGCCTGGCTTTGGACACTTCCAGGGATGTGGAGTCCACAACCTCTTGGACAACCTGAAAAAAGTGAAAAAACCACTGACTCTGAGAGACCACGAACAGCATTTTTCCAACATTCACAATACATTTCTCACAGATGGGAGGGGACAGAACACAGCTGCAGCTCCTTGGCCTTCTTCTTCTTCTCTCCCTCTTTGCCAGATTGAAAAGAAAACAGCATCCACTGCTTTCCTTAAAGTGTTGGACATAACCTTTCTCTTGACCCACAGATGGGGCAATTGAGAGGTGTTTTAAAAGCTACAAATCCATTCCCCACTCTAAAGTGCGTCCTTGCAGCAGGACTTGCTCGGGAATGTGCTCTGAGCTCTCTTTGCACAGCTCATCAAGAGCCAGGATGGTTTTCCCCACATCCAGGGAGAATTTTGGTGGTGCAGTGGGTTCAAGTTTAAGCCCAGCCTTGGCCAGGCTCTGCCTTCCACGGCTTCTCTGGAGCCAGCCAAAACCAAGGCTGAACGTGGGGATGGTTCCTGTAGTGGAACCACCCCTCTGTTAGGGATTGTAACCCCCAAAATCTGGAATTGTTCTGGGGAGCTGCTGCTGGGGGGATTTGGGATTCCTGCAGCATCTCCCAGCGCCTGGCAGGGCTCTGCAAATGCACATTTCTCTTGGAGAGAGAGGAATATTCCCTCTCTCCAATTTAGATCCTTAAAGTTCTCCCCTTTTGCAGGCACTCCTCCGATATTTTCAGCTTCTTTTCACTTCTTATTTTCAAATATATATATATATTTATTTATATATATGTAAATTTATTTATATATATATAAATAAATAAATGTGGATATACTTTGATCAAGTTCACCACAGAATGGTTTGGGTGGGAAGGAACTCAAAGCATCTCATCATTCAAAGCATTAATGAGGAGACAAAGATCAGACTGAAGAAAGCAGAAATGAGGCAGGGACCTGTTGGGAGGAAGGCAGTGCCTTCCCATCCCCACACACCGGCCAGGATTTTTTTTTTCAATTGTTTTTTCTGCAGTGGTTGCTGGAGCACCTGATAACTTTCCTTTTGTACTGTATCTTAGAAAAAATACAAAAAACCAAAACCAAATAAAACAAAACAAAACAAAAAAACCAAACCAAACAAAAAAAATGTTTTAAACTGTATTTTTTCCAAAAAAAAAAGGAAAAAATGGGAAAAAAAGGAAAAAATAAAGAAAGGAAAAAAAAAGGAAAAAAGGGGAAAAAAGGGAAAAAGGGAAAAAAGGGGAAAAAAAGGGAAAAAAGGGGAAAAAAGGGGAAAAGGGAAAAAAATAAAAAAGGAAAAAGAAAAAAAAGGGAAAAAAAAGGAAAAAAGGGGAAAAAGGAAAAAAAAAAGGAAAAAAAAAAAAGGAAAAAAAGGGAAAAAAAAGGAAAAAAAAGAAAAAAAAAAAAAAAGAAACAACATTTCCATTTTGAGATGGTTTTCCCCCACAATTTCCACTTTAAAATGGATTTTCCCACCAAAACAAGGAAAGAAAAATCCGTTTTAAATATTTTTTTTCTTCCACAAAAATAGCAAAAAAACTGCCACCAAAACTATTTTAAACAGATTTTCCCAAAACGTCTATTTTAAAAGGCATTTTCCAGGAATTTGCATTTTAAAGTGGATTCTGTCAACAAAAATATGGCAAAAAAAAAAAAAAGCAAACTAAGCAAACTGATTTTAAAAAAATAATGTTTTTTTTGGGGGGGGGTGGGGTGGTTTTCCTATTTTAAACTGATTTTGCTGGGTTTTGGGGAGATCATTTCCTGAGCGGGATGTTTGGGATGCACTGTTTTGTTCTCCTGGGTTTTGGGGAGATCATGCCCTGAGCGGGATGTTCGGGATGCGCTGTTTTGTTCTGCTGGGTTTTGGGGAGATCATGCCCTGAGCGGGATGTTTGGGGTGCACTGATTTGTTCTGCTGGGTTTTGGGGAGATCATTCCCTGAGCAGGATGTTCAGGATGCACTGTTTTGTTCTCCTGGGTTTTAGGGAGATCATGCCCTGAGCGGGATGTTTGGGGTGCACTGATTTGTTCTGCTGGGTTTTGGGGAGATGATTCCCTGAGTGGGATGTTGGTGATGTGCTGTTTTGTTCTGCTGGGTTTTGTGGAGATCATTCCCAGAGCGGGATGTTCGGGATGCACTGTTTTGTTCTCCTGGGTTTTGTGGTGTCCCCGTGGCCGGGCAGGTCCTCGCCCAGCCCTGCCCTGGTTTTTGTCAGCGGGAGCAGTGGGGTGAGCTGCCCCTGGGCAGGAGAGATAAACTCCAAGAATTCCCCAGCTCTGCTGCGCTGCCCCTCGCAGGTTTGGCCTCTGAGGTGCCCCAAAGGCACAGGCAGCCTGGTTTCCCTTCAGACACTGAATATCCCACAGTTTTACCCCTGTCACAGAGTTTTTCCAGTTCTCACACCCCTTTCTGTGGCCTTTAGCCCAAATTCCTGAGGGCTAAGCCGTGGCTGTGGTGATTTCCCCTGTGAGGAACTCACATTTCTGCAGCCACGCTAAATTTTAGTTTGCTTTCTCAGCAAAATCTTATAAATGGGAGATTTATACCTAAATTTGTACCTAAACAAAGACACCCACGGCTGCTTTAAGGCCCTGCACCCATTTAATCAGAGGAATCCCATGCTGAGCTGCTGTCCCTGTGTTAATCAAGATAACGAGTCCCAGCATTGATGCAGACATGGAGGTTTGGGAAGATCAGTCCCAGGAGTCCCAGTTTAGCAGCATGTGGAAGGAAGAGTGTGGGTTGGAGGTGTTAATTGTCACCTTGTGCTGATGCAAGGGCAGCCTTGTGGGGAAGGGAGGAAAGCAACAAGAATTATAGGTTTGGAATATGTAACAATATTAAAGGGTGGAAGCAGGATGCTTTAAGAGATGAAAGGAAGGATGCTAAGAGAAAAGGGATTTAACAACACTCACTTCATGGAAGATCAGTGGGTTCAGGTGAGCTCAGCATTAGCAGAGTTCTGCCACAGGAATTCCACAGGAATTGGGACAGTCCTGGAGCCACCTGAGAGCTGGAAGAGCCTGGGACATGCCAGGGGACACCGGGGAGATCACCAGAGGTGCTCCCAGGACATCAGCAGTGTGAAGCCCACACACACCTCCTTCCATCTCCTCTCCTGAAGAAGCTTCTAGAAGAGAACTTCCAAGACCTGCTGAAGCATTCTGAGAGACCCCAGCTGTGGCTCTAGGGGAGAAAAGCAAAATATCAGCTGCCGGTGTAAGAGCTGGAAGTGTTTCCTACTCTGCTGTTGGCTTTTCTGGTGGTGGGAACAGAAATTCTGCAAAGCATGTGAGGAAGGCAGTGGAAAAGGACGAGGAGTTGATAAAAGTGTGCAGATTTCTAAGAAGAAAACTGTCATATATATACAGAAACTGTCAAAATATAGAGAAAGTTTGCAAAACAGAGCCATGTAAAAAAACTGAAAACTCTCTCCTGGGACAGTTCCCAGAGGGCAAGCTATAATTATGAGGTGCTCCCTCAAATATTGTACCTAATTTCAGGAAGTTCTTCCTGAGGAACCATCTCAGGAGCCAAAACAACAGGTGACAGAAGCTTCCAAGGACCCATCTCAGGCCGTGGTGGGGTTCGAGAGGGGCTGGACCCCATGCCAAACTCAATGGTTACAACTGGAGTAAGACCAAGAGCTTGGAAAGCTCCAGTACAACCCAGAAGAAGAGTGGGGTGTTCCCTGCCTCAGTGGCTTGAGGAAATCAGCTGACAACCCAATCAAACCCCACAGACAGGAAATCATCATCCTCAGCAGGCCCCTGCCCTTCTCTGCTGAGAATAATTCCATTTTATACAAGCAAAATGCTCCCAGTTGCTCCTCCCTGAGCACCTCTCGTGAGGGATACTCAAACCCAGGGTGGGAAACTCAACGAGCCACCACAAGCAAACCTCACAGAGCAGGAATTCCCTCCAGACAGAAATGGTACAGATACCTCAAACCCAGGGTGGGAAACTCAAAGGGCCATCACAAGCAAACCTCACAGAGCAGGAATTCCCTCCAGACAGAAATGGTACAGATACCTCAAACCCAGTCTGGGAAACACACAGAGCCCCCACAAGCAAACCTCACAGAGCAGGAATTCCCTCCAGACAGAAATGCTACAGCTACCTCAAACCCAGTCTGGGAAACTCAAAGAGCCCCCACAAGCAAACCTCACAGAGCAGGAATTCCCTCCAGACAGAAATGGTACAGATACCTCAAACCCAGTCTGGGAAACACACAGAGCCCCCACAAGCAAACCTCACAGAGAGGGAATTCCCTCCAGACAGAAATGGTACAGATACCTCAAACCCAGTCTGGGAAACACACAGATCCCCACAAACAAACCTCACAGAGCAGGAATTCCCTCCAGACAGAAATGGTACAGCTCCAGCAAGGTTGGTCTGGCTCTGTAACATTTTGAACTGCCCTAAGAAACCCATAGGAAGTGTCCCAGAGCAGGTTTTGTGTAAATACCAAAGGAGCCAGATCATTCCTGGGGTCCCCTGGGCAATCTGAGCCATTGTCACTGTTGTCACCAAGCCCTCAGCACACAGAGTGCGATGTCCTGCACTGTGGGAGCAATCCAGCTGAGCACATGAGGGCAAATTTATTCCACAAACCTCCTTTTTCAGACTGAAAGAAATTAAAAAAAAAAAAAAAAAAAAAAAAAAAAAAAAGTCTTAAAAAGCAAATTAATTTTTTTCAGGAATTACTTAATTTAAGGAATGAGCATTTTACCACAATTGTGACAAAGAGACAGCAGAGTTTTTTGGAAGTGGCCATAATTCACCTGCCTGTTTCCCATCTCCTTTTTGCCCCTAGGAGATCCCAGCATGACCAGCTCAGCACCCACAGCTGTGCAAAGCAGGGTGAGCTAATCCACATTTAAAGCCCCTTTCAGGTGTGTTGGCCATGTCAGCACTGAGAAAACTGCAGGAAACCCCAACTGCAATAATTATTGTGATTTAATTGCTTCACTGATACAACTTTAACTCAAACATTGGTGTTGTAACTTCTGATTTCACATCTCAGTCTGCACAGAAAACTCTTATTCCAGGCTGATTATCTCCATCCTTCACAGAACAGACACTTCCTATTAAATGATGTGGGAAAAGTGCCCCCAAGATTTGCATGACCTACTTGAATCATCCTGAGAGAGAGAAAACAAAAATTCTGAACTTCAATGTAATTTTTGGCTTGTACTAAACAGCTTTAAGCCTTTTTGTTTTCTTCAATTATCTGTGTGCTGTCTCCCTGCTGACATTTCCTGTAGGATTGTGGGGGCACTTGGCCTATCCTTGTATTTTCAGCTATTAAAAACACTCCAACATTCAGCAGTAGATGCAGGTGAACTTTTGGACATTTATGTCAAAAATTTCCACCAAAGAGAAAACTGTTCCTTTCATGGCACAGGATTCTGCTGCAGCCATGACTTCCATTAAATATTTCCCTCATTTTTCTCTCTTTTAGTGCCAGTTACAGCTCGAGGACAAATGCTGACACTTTTCTTTTGCATAAAGAAGATTTCACACTTGGTTTACTTTAGCTTAGTTGTGAATGTATCAGACTTTAAATTAAAAAATTCCTTTTGATTTTTTTCTCCTGAAATCTTGTGGCAATAACCTAAAAGGAACACAGCAATTTTAAAGGCTTTATTTTAAAGTAATTAAATATTTTTAAATGAAATTATGTGGAACCCGAACAAACAAACCAAAAAAAGAGAGGGGAAAAAAAAAAAAGGAAAAAGGAAGGTTTTTTCCCAGGATCCTTTTATGGTCTGAGGCTGTTGAGATGGGAAGGGTCTACAAGGTTCCTCTGAGGGGACACCCAAAGAAGCAGCACTCCTGAATTCCCTGAACATCCCCAGAAAAGCCCTGGGTGATTACAGAGTGGATAACACACCAGGGTGTAACAAACCCATCCCAATGCTGCACCTGGGACACTTCAGTCCCTGCAGGTGTCCCGGTACCTGCCCACAACCATTCCTGTGAGCTCTCAAATTCCATTCCTTTTGCTCCTTTGTGGGACAGTTACAGAAGCAAAAGAGAGAAAAAACAGCTTATTTCATTTTAAAAATATATACAGAGAGTTTGCAAAACAGAGCTTTACAAAAAGACTGTAAAATTAAGGTGTTTGTTCTTGAAATGGCACCAGGCGAGGACAGTGAAAGATTAAAGAAGGAGAGAGGAGTTAACCCACTGAAAACTTTATTTTATTTCCCTCTGCTGACGCTATTTAGTGCCAACATTTAAAAAGCCTCTTGCAAGGAAGTTTTTCTTTAAAAATTCTCCATGGGAGCCTCTTTGTTATGGAGATACCTTTTATGAGGAAAAGGGTCCTCAGCTCCCCACCCTCCCCTGGAGCTGGGAAATAACAGCCAGGGCAGCTCTTCAAATGAGAACGGGGACAAAAAGATCCCTGCCCCTTCTCAAGCCTTTCTCACACATCCAAAAATCCACTGTGCTCTTCCTCAGGTGAAATAATGTGGAAGGAGAAACCTGGCAACCCAGAAATGCTGGCTGGAGGGAAGGGAAAGGACAGGAAGCTGCTCACCCGCAGCTTGAAACACCCTCATGCCAAATGTGGTGAATAACAGATTTTGTTAAACTATATTTATGGTTATAATTTATACTTATAGTTATAATTTATGTTCATAATTTATAAATATAAGTTATAGTATCTATATAATATTATTTATATTATATATTTATATAACATAATATAAATATATAATATTTATATCTATATCTATATATAATATAGATATTATATAATATATTATATATAATATAATATATTATTTATATAATATAAATAATATAAATATATATAAATTATATATAATAACTATTATATATTATATCATTATAAACTATGTAATTATAAAATATATATTATATTATATTATACATTTTTATATATTGTATTATTTATATTATAATATAATATTTATAGTTTATTTATATTTTGTTATAGTTATAATTTATAATTGTATTTATGTTTAAATTTACATTAATGTTTCGTTTTATATTTATTTATGTCCACCACCCCCATCCCAGAGCAGCCCTGTGACTCTCCCCACCCACAAACACACACACACACACCCCAACATCTCCTGTGTTGTTAACAGCAGGCTCTGGTACACAACTTCCTGCAGGAAACAGTGGCAGCAGAGCACAGGAAACCCCAGCACTACAAGAACTTAACTCCCTGCAAGGCCAGAACACCACAAAGTTCCCCCTGCCATAAAAAAAGGGCACCTCCAGCTTGCAGATTCCCCTCACAAACCTCCTCGTGGATTTGGGCAGAGCAGGATTTATTCATCCTAAACTCAGCTTAAATCCTGCACCCCAGAAAAGCCCCAGACTCTTCCAGGCTGGGATGAAGCAGGATTGGCTGCCACTGTCACCCTGTCACATCCACAGAAGTTGTGGCACAGCCTGCAGCACTTTGAGGCAAATCCAGCCATCTGAGGTCCAAACCTTTCTTTAGAGATGTCTTTTGGCCTTTCTTAACCACCAGGGAGATGGAATTACATGCAAAATTCAACTGAGAGATAAAAGGAAAAAGGAGGGGGAAAAAAAAAAGTGTTTCATTACTCAGTTTGGGATTTTTGGGAGGGTTTTTACATCTGCTGTCAAAGAAGTGAATGGCAACTTTTCAGATGCACTGGAAAGCAGAGCCTTTATCCTCTGCACTTCACTGCTCACCATCTCCTGAGTTCAGTGGCATCACGCTGAAATCAGAATTTTTTGTCAAAGAGAGAACAAAATTATTATTTAATAAATATTCCAGTAAATTTTGGATACTGGAATGTGGAGTTTTGAAACCATTGTAGCTCTAGTTTACCAGAGATGTAAAAATGGCCTTGCTCACTTTTAACCATCCTTAACCACATCAAGCAGTGGTTAGACTTGAGTGCTCAGAAGCATCTGTCCCTAAAAGCCCTCTGTGGTAAAAATATCATACAAAAATCCAATATTTTTGGGTTTTACTTAATTTCTTAGCTGGAGATGCTGAATACAGAGGTTGCAAGAGATGTCTGGCTTTAGCAGGCTGATGAGTGGAGCTGCTGTGACCAGAGACTTCCTGGTGGGTGGTGGGGAAGTGAGAACACAGAGAAGGCTGAGGAGGAGATGTAGGTGCACAGCTCAGAGCGGAGTGGAAACCACATCCCTGCGTCATCAGAGCAGGGAGCTGAGGCTCCTGAGCAGGGAAACAGGAAATCCAGCAGCCTGCTGTCCCTCCTGAGGACCTGCCCTGGTGCTTGGACTTGGTGATCCATTCCAGCTCGGAGCTCTTCCATCCCGTGGTTATTTTCTTGGTGTGTTGTGAGAGATTGACATGTTTTGTGGTTTAGAGATTGCTAAAATCATCAATCAATCAATCAATCATCAGCCATTTTGGCCACAAACAAACTTTGGTATCAAACTGCAAAGGAGCTGCTGTCCATCTGTGGCCACCAGAGCCACCCCTCCCCAAACACCCCTACTAACTGGAATGTTGGATTTTGAACCTGTCAGTTCAAATGCTTAATTTTGTCCAGTTCTGCCAGGTCTGGGAGGAAGGATGGATCCACGAGGGTGTTGGGAGAGAGCTGTGATGCTGCCAGCTCACACATTCAGGGAGCAAGTCACCATGTGCAAAGGAGCACAGCCCAGAGCAGGCTACAAACTGATAAGGGAGCCTTTATCAGCTCTGAACAGAGCCTCTTTGTCCCTGCCCGAGGGAACTTACGGGGCAACTCCCCTGCCCTGGAATATGGGGACATTCACAGGTGGCCCCAAGGTGTTCACCTTGGCCATAATGGACTGAACTGTGCTGGTATCAAAGGCAGCTGCACCATCTTTGAAGGTGTCAGAGAGTCCCCAAGTGTCCCATGACCCACAGCATTCCATCATCCAGGGTGAAACTCCCCCCTCTAGGGGAGGCACCTGGGACTCCCCACTGAGCCTGAGCGAACACAAACCCACATTTTGTGTTCTGTGCTTTTCTCCCACCACTTCTTGGAGATTTCCCCTCATCCCCTGGTGGATCTGCTCTGTGACCACCAACAGACACCGAGATTGCAAGCACCAAGTCTCATCACAAGACCTGTGGGTGGTGAGATCCTCCTCCTCCTCTTATCCCTTCCCTCTCTTTTTCCTTATATCACATTTTCTTAAGTGTTACTTTTATGTTTTCATATTGTCATATTACTATAGATAGTAACAGCCAAAATGGTTACGTGGCTGTTTTCTTCTGCAACCAAATTGCTCTAAATTAAACCCTTCATATATTACCTACATATATAATTTTTAAACCCTTCATATATATATTTTTTGTCCCCTAACACCAATTTTACCCTTGGCTTTCTAGGGTGGCTTGTACCACACATAGAGGACACAAACCCAGAGGAGTTTGCAGCAAGCTGCAAATGACAGCAGCTTGCTGACCAGCAATGCCACCAATTATGATTTTCCCTGGTCAGAACCTCCTCAGAGAGGGAATGCTTCAGGCTGGAGGAACAGCACCAGGATTTCCAGGCCTTTATTGGCTTGGGTTGATGATAATTGACTGTTACCTGGAAGTCAGAGGGGTGGAAAGGTCTGGGGGAGATGCACAGCTCCTCTCAGTGTGGTGCTTCATGGCTTCCCCAGGGCCATGTTGAACACCCCTGGAGGAGATGCAGCAAGAGGGCTCTGAATGTGACACGGAGCTCGTGGTGTCCAGCCAGGATGTTTGGGCTGAGGATGTCACAGTGAGTGACAGCCTGGGGCTGGGGGACCATCACCACCTCTGCTGGGTGTAACAGAATCCCTGACAAGGCCTAAGTCACATTCCCAGAATCACTGGGGATGGAAAAGACCTCCAGGATCATCCAGTCCAACCTGGGACTGAGCCCACCTTGTCCCCAGCCCAGAGCTCTGAGTGTCACATCCAGGAGTTCCTCAGACACCTTCAGGGATGGGCACTCCAAAGCTCCCTGGGCAGCCCCTGCCAAGGCCTGAGCCCCTTTCCATGGGGAAATTCCTGCTGATTCCCCCCTGAGCTGCCCTGGCCCAGCCTGAGGCCGTTCCCTCTGCTCCTGTCCCTGTTCCCTGGAGCACAGCCCGACCCCCCCGGCTGTGCCCTCCTGGCAGGGACTTGTGCAGAGCCACAAGGGCCCCCTGAGCCTCCTTTGCTCCAGGCTCAGCCCCTGCCCAGCTCCCTCAGCCCCTCCTGGGGCTCCAGACCCTTCCCAGCTCCCTCAGCCTCTCCAGCCCCTTCCCAGCTCCCTCAGCCTCTCCTGGTTCTCTCCAGTCCCTTCCCAGCTCCCTCAGCCCCTCCTGGTTCTCCAGACCCTTCCCAGCTCCCTCAGCCCCTCCTGGTTCTCCAGACCCTTCCCAGCTCCCTCAGCCCCTCCTGGTTCTCCAGACCCTTCCCAGCTCCCTCAGCCCCTCCTGGTTCTCCAGACCCTCCCCAGCTCCCTCAGCCCCTCCTGGTTCTCCAGCCCCTTCCCAGCTCCCTCAGCCCCTCCCCACACCACTGCCTCTGTCAGTTCATCCTGACTCCAGCAGGTCTCAGGGACTCCCCATCCCTAAGGAGTGGCACAGGGTGGGTGAATCCATCCCCAGCACATCCCTGCCCCTGGAGGCACAGCACTCCATCCCACACAGACCCACAGGGTGAAGGGCCACGGCTGAAGTGACAATGGCACTCGTCCCCTGCCACTTGTCACTGTGCTCGAGCTGCAATCAAAGTGTTTTTGTAGGACACAGCAGGGACCAAGAAAAAGAGCAGGGGACACTGGGATTTGAGCTGGGCACTGCCGAGGCCAGGGCGGGTTTAATGGCAGCAGAGTCTTCACCAGAGAGTTTGGTTCTCACTTCCTTTTCTTCCCCTTCTTTTTGAGAGAGCCAGGCCAGGGGTGGCCCCGGAACTGCAGGAAGGCGGCGGCGTTGTGACAGATGTAGTAAGCGTTGAGCATGGCAGCTGAGCTGAACAGATCCACTGCTTGCACTTCCTTCTTTACACCCTTTTTGGAGCTTTTGCCTTTGCCACCCTTTTTGCCTTTGCCACCACCTTTTTTGTCTTTGCCACCCTTTTTAGCTTTGCGTGCCTGCAGAGAGAAAATGACCACAAACCCACTCAGTTCTGGGTCTTTGTCTCTCTCGGACTCCAGGCTGAGAGACCGAGAGAGCTGGGGGTGCTCAGCCTAGAGAAGGCTCCAGGGAGAGCTCAGAGCCCTTTCCAGGGCCTGAAGGGGCTCCAGGAGAGCTGCAGAGGGACTGGGGCCAAGGCCTGCAGGGACAGCACCCAGGGAATGGCTCCCAGTGCCAGAGGGCAGCCAGGGATGGGATCTCATTCCTTGTTTGCCCAGGTCTCTGGTGGACTTTGTGAGCACTTGTAGGCTCCTGGTAGGAATTCAGCCTGTAGCTGATCTTTCCAAATATAAAAGATGCTCACAGGCTTTATATGCTATGTACAGAATTTTACAGCCTGCAGCCAAGAAGAAAAAAAAGCTAAAAATCAGAATTAGGTTTACACTTGCACACAAAGTGAATTTGGGCAGGTCAGTTCTGTCCTGCAGCTGTGGGAAGGAACCTTTTGGATATAAACCCTTTTCCTTAAAAAAGTGTTATCAACACTTCTGAAGGATCAAAGGTATTTTACCATGGCTGAGTCTTTTTATGGAGCAGCCTGGAGTTCACATCAAGCTCTGCAGATGAACCCTGCAACACAAAATTACACAGTTAATTACACAGTGCAAAGCACCTGCGTCTGTGTCGGTCCCCACCAAACTTTGAAGAGAAAACGGGAGAAAATCGCTCCTTGCAAAAAAAATAGTCCCTTTTAGGGTCATCCCTAAAAGCTGATAGTCACCTGTGAAATCAGCTGCTGATTGTCAAACTCCAGGACTCTGAGCTTTTCAGCAAAACCCTCGAGGTTTACAATCACAGAATCCTGGACAAGACCTCTGAGACCGAGTCCAGCCATCCCCAGCACTGCCAGGCCCTCCGCTGACCCCAAGTGTCCCCAAGTGTCCCCAAGTGCCACATCCACGGGGCTTTGAAACCCCTCCAGAGATGAGCACTCCATCCAGCTCTGCAGCTGTGCGAGGGCTGGACAACTCCTTTAGGGAAGGAATTTTCAGGATACCCAGTCTAAACCCCTGGCACAACTTGAGGCTGTTTCCTCTTGTTTTGTCCCTGTTCCCTGGGACAGAGCCCGACCCCCACTTGGCTGCACCCTCCTGTCAGGGAGTTGTAGGGAGCGAGCAGCTCCCTCCGGAACCTTCTTTTCTGCCCCAGCCCCAGCCCCAGCTCCTTCCGTCCCCGCCCCGTGTAGAAAATGCAGACTCTCACCGTCCTGTCCCCGCAGCTCTGAAGAGACCCCGTCCCCCCTCCCCTCGCACGGCCGCCATGGCCGCCCCACCCTCCCCTCAGCGTCCAGTTGCCATAGTGACCCCGGGGCGGGGTCTGGTGCTGATTGACAGCCCCGTGTCCAATCAGCTGCTGACGCACCAGCCCGTCGCCCAATCAGCTGCCAGGGGGCGCTTCCCGCCACTGCGGTGGTCAGGGGGAAAAGGGCGGGAAAAGCTGTGAGGGGCGTGAGGGGAGCGGCCGCCGCCATCCCCGCCCCTGTCCCGCCCTCAGCCAAAAACCTCAGAAATGTCGCGAGGAGGCCAGAAAACCCCCACCACAACAACTTGGAGCTGAGAGGAGGAGGGGAGCAAGTCGTGCTTTCCAAAGGTCTTGGAAAGATTGGCGTTTGGTGGACAGTTAGTGGAATATTCACGTTATTGCTGCGTGACATGGGGGAGTCTCTTTAAATACCTGACTCAGCCTCCTTCGCCATAAAAATATTTAAAAAACAAACTCTGCTTTGCATCCTCGCAGAGCCACAGTTCTGGACAGCAGGTCCTGAAAATGATGGGTAATTGAGGTTGGATATTTCCAAGAAATCCCCATAAATTGAGGCCTGAAACACAGGGAATCGATGGAGGTGAAGGAGGCTGAGGGAGGGATGGGACATGAAGGGTTCATTTTGTTCTCTGCACCTTTTTTAGACACAGCAATTTTATCCAAGGGTAGTAATGCTTCTAAATGTGGGGTGATTTTTAAATTTGGGAAAAAATATGGGAGAGAGGAGTCTCTCCGCATCCATCAGCACCAGATTTTCATTTGCAAAGCACTAAAAAACAGGTACAAGTGAAAAATATCAGTAGGGGCTGAATTGCCTCATAGAAAAAAAAACAAAAAACCAAACAGCTCATAGTTGCATTATTGCCAAACTCCAACAAACACATCAGTGAGTCTGCCTGGATCATGGGTTTATTTTTACCTTTAACATTAACCTCTCTAATGGTGCATAAGTAAATTTCCTTCCTTCTTGCCTAATAAAAAGTCTTGATAGTGTAGCTCAGTGAAAAAGTCTGCATATTTGGGAGTAAATTCTCTTGAATGAGCCTTGGATAATTAAAGAAAAAATGAAAAAAATTAATTTCCACCGTGTTTAGGGAAATTCTGTGTATTAACAAAGCACATAGCATAAAAGAAACAATCATAATTACACTAATTATCTAATTTCAGCACAGACAACTGTCAGGAGGCCACATGATAATTATTGAGGCAAAAAGGAAGGCACAGAGCACTGAAATGTTCAATCAAGGAGACAGAAATCATCCTGTGCAGTCAAATGCTGTGTTTTGTGCAGAGCTTGGGCCTGGCTGCAGAACAAGCTGCTGTTTACACATGCAAGGCTTTGATAAATAATTGAGGGAAGCTTCTCAAACTCCAGAGTATAATAAGCCTGACCTCATACAGTCACTTCTGTGGTTACAAGTGGATAAATACAGAGTCAGCCAGGACATCTCTGTGTTGTTATTTTTAGGGAAATATTCACAGGAAAAAAAGGAGGGATTTTTTTAACGCTGCCAGACTGAATGGATAAAGGCTAAATGACCCCCTTTTTTTAATCACTCTTTTCTCAGCTCTGAAAGGAACTTTGTAGCTTTCTAGCCTTTTATTCTTCACTGAAATTTGCATTGAAGTCACCAAACAGCTCCAGAGTTGCTTAGAGAAATTAATAACTCAATTCTGTATGCTTTATATCCCTAGGAAACAGCAAGAATCTACAATAAACCAGAAGAACCTGTGCTGAGGTGCTGAAGAAAAGGTCTTACCCACAGCAGAACTTAAAGCAACACCTGTGGGGTGAAAACAAAACAACAAAAAAGTTCTTTATTGCAATTACAACGGGAACTAGGATCACTGGAGGGTTCCTGGAACCAACAGTCCTGCTGGGGTGAGATAACAGATGTTCATCCAGCTGTGCAGAAACCACCCAAAACTTCTTCCTGAAAGTGCCTTGCTGAACATATAAAATGAGAATTCCTTAATTGCTGGCCCCCAGCTCTTCTGAGAACTTTCAAGCAGGAGAAGATCCTCATTGTGAAGCAAAAAAAAAAAAATTTGAAACTGCTGCTTGCTTGCCAGGATGGGACATAGATATTTCAAATAAAGGTGTAGCCTCTCCCTAAGTCACTTTTTAGGCAGAGGTTCAGGTTTTCTGTGGAGATCTCTCTCTGGGAAGCAGAAAATTTGGTGGTGATGGTGTGAATAAATTGTTATCCAGGATAAGTTTGTACCATCCTCCACCACCCAGACATTCAGGTAAGAATCTGTGCTTCTAATCTCTCTCAGTAAAAATAACAGGCACTGAAAAGCACAATTAAAATATAAAATATAAAATATAAAATTTCACACTGGGTATGCACTGGGGTTTTTTTCCAATATATTGTGGAGAAAAAAGACTTTGGGGAAAAAAAAGGTTTGAGCCAAATACTAAGGGCTTTTCTAAGTATTTTAGTAATTAATTCAATTTCTCCTTGAGTGGAGATGGGCAGGGGTGAGGGCTGAGTTTGGGGGATGTTTTTATCCTTAAAAATAATAAAAAAAAGAAGCATTTAAATTAAGACACAGGAAGAAAATGCTTAAATAAAGAGGTGTCCTTTAAAAGTTGGTTTATTTTGAACAAAAGCGTATTTTAAAAGGCTTTAAAAGGCTTAATGCCATTTCCATGAACAAGGCCTTGGACAAACCCCATGAAGGAAACATTCCCAGGCTCATTAATTATTTAAGCAATTAGCACAAATCCTGCCATAACAAACACTTGTTTATTTAGGGCTTCCCTGCCCTATATGGACACACAATGCTTTGACAAATGCCACCCTCATGCAATGCAGCTTTACCCAAGTGTATTGTTCATTATTTAATTTAAGTATTAAGTTATTAAATTGACAGAAAGTTTACAGCTCCATATCCTATTCATCCTGAAAGTTATGGACCACAGAATAATGCACTCTTTTCCTCATAAATTGTTCACCCAAGCACCTCCCCTCCCCACCCCAAGACCTGGCACAGACATTGCCCCAAACAAGCAAAAATCTGTGCAAAGCTTGGGGTGTTTAACGTGGTATTTGCTGTGCCCTCAGGGCTGCAGAGGATGTGGAATCCCAATGACCCTCAGGGAGGAGAGAAAAGGGATCTCCAAGCGCCCCAGCTGGGAACTGCACAGCACGGGGGTGCTGCAATGAAGGTGAGTGGAGCTGGAGGAGAGCAGAGGTGCAAAGGTGATGGGTGGGTGGCCGGGGGACATGCAGGACCTGGCCCTGGTGGCACAGGGCTCTGAGCTGGGCTGTGCCATCCCAGCAGCAGCAGTGCCAGCCCAGGGACAGCACAGAGTGCTGCCTCCATCCCAAGCCAGCCTGTGTTCCTGTGTTGGGAGCACATCAGCAGCCAGAACAGGCCCAAACAAGGGAGCGTGGGGCGTGCGGGAGGGGTGGAATTCCCAATGGGAATCCTCACCTTACCCTACACGGAGACACAGCTGGGCTCCCAGCTCACTCTGCAACCCGTGCTTTATGCTCTCCAAGGAGTCACAGGATGACCTCCAGAAAGAGGTGGCTGCTGGGCACACAGAGACCTGGTCTCTTTGGAAAGGTTTAATTTTGTCCCCAGCTGTGCTAAAACCCGCAGATCCACCCCAGCCCTGAGGGCGGCGGGAGCGGGGCTGTCACTGGCAGCGCAGCAGCTCTTCCCAGCGGATGGGCTGCGAAAACACCTCCCGCTCCAGCCACAGCTCGTAGGAGTAGTGGAAGTCCTCGGGCAGCTCCAGGCGCTGGCCCAGCACGCTCTGCAGGCAGTTGTCCACCGGCGCGAACTCCGAGTCCTGCGGCTTGTCGTACCTGCGGCTGTTGAAGGCTTCGATGTTGGCCCTCAGCGTGCACTCCTCAGCCTGGAAATCCCACGGCCTGGCGTCAATGTCTGCAGGGGAGGAGGGACAGCATCCAAATAGTGGGGGAAACACCGCTCTGACAAGGTCTGAGCAAAAGAAAGGCTGAAGGTTTCACGTGAATTAACCAGTCACTCCTAATTATTATTATTCCTAACCAAATCCCATTATGTGGGCATTTTCGTTTAAGATGTCCCATAAAAATATAATTACTCCTGCATTAAGGACTATTTAAGATAGTCCATAAAAATGTAATTATTCCTGCTTTAAGGGCTCTCTATAATTATATTATAATTATAATATTTTTTCACAAAGACCCCACCGCTTTTACTGAAAACCTCCACTGGCCACTGAAGCAGGGATGAAGATTTAAAACATTTAAAACCTGGTGAGCTTATTATGAGCTCCTAACCACAAATATTTTAAAATTTGGGCAAATGTAGCTATGAATGGTATTGAAAAGCTGCAATAACCATGACATTATGTCATATGATATAAACCTATAATATGAAAAGAATCCCAGTATTTCCATGAGCTCTAAATCTGATGGTGCAGAGCGGTGCCATGAAACTTCTGGAAGAAATGCCCAGCAGTGACAAGAATTTTAGAGGTTTTGGGCCAAAGGAAGTGGAGCAAAGTGAAGCTGGCAAAGGCACAGGCAGAGGGACGGGGCAGCACTCACCGTTGCCGTAGGCCCAGTCGTCGTTCATGCGGTGCCGCACCTTCTGGTAGATGGCAGACATGGTCTTCATGTTGCTCTTCCTCCACTGGCGCCCCAGGTACTTGGTCTGGATCTTCAGCAGCTTGAGCACGTAGAGCTGCATCATGGCCTGCTTCACCTTCAGAGCCCGCTTCAGGATGGGGGCTGATTTAAACACCACCAGCATCTGCCAGGAAAGCAGCAGCCATCAGGGCAGGGTGCTCAGGGAGCCACGGAAACAAACACTGAAACAAACACTGGCTGGGCTGATGTGGGCACCAACACCCAGAGAGCCACACAAACTAACCCTGAAACAAACACTGGCTGGGCTGATGTGGGCACCAGCACCTGGGGAGCCACACAAACTAACACTGAAACAAACCCTGAAACAAACACTGGCTGGGCTGATGTGGGCACCAGCACCCAGAGAGCCACACAAACTAACACTGAAACAAACCCTGAAACAAACACTGGCTGGGCTGATGTGGGCACCAACACCCAGAGAGCCACGGAAACAAACCCTGAAACAAACACTGGCTGGGCTGATGTGGGCACCAACACCCAGAGAGCCACACAAACAAACACTGAAACAAACACTGAAACAAACACTGGCTGGGCTGATGTGGGCACCAACACCTGGGAGCCACACAAACTAACCCTGAAACAAACACTGAAACAAACCCTGAAACAAACACTGGCTGGGCTGATGTGGGCACCAACACCCAGAGAGCCACACAAACAAACACTGAAACAAACACTGGAACAAACACTGAAACAAACACTGGCTGGGCTGATGTGGGCACCAACACCTGGGAGCCACACCAACAAACACTGAAACAAACACTGGCTGGGCTGATGTGGGCACCAACACCCAGAGAGCCACACAAACAAACACTGAAACAAACACTGAAACAAACACTGGCTGGGCTGATGTGGGCACCAGCACCTCAGCCTTGTACACCACAAACCCCCAGGAGGGAGAACAGGAGCATTCAGCACAACCAACACACTCTGCACAAGGCTTAAGGGTCACAGAAATAATGTTATTTGCAGGAGAAAAAGTATTTGTGCACTCAAGGCTCAATCTGTGAAAGCAAAAAGAGAGGATGAAGAAGAGCAGAGGTTCCAGCAGTTTCACAAGGAACCCTGAGCACAAGGCCAGGCTGAACCTGCTGTGTAGAGCCAGGGAGATGCTCCAGGTGAAACGCTGGAGGGTCTCAGGGGAGGGGACACCCCCTTACCATTGTCCTGGAGTGTTTCCACTTGGTCAGCTTGTTGAGGATCCTCAGCAAGTTAATGCAGGAGAACAAATTCCTCCAGCAAAACTGGTTGTTGTCTCCAGCTTCCTGCAAGGGGAGAAGTGCAACCCTGACCCAGCGTTCATCAGCACCGCCACAGAGATGTCCTTAGGCAGAAATCTTTGTTTTTATTGTCTGCACAAGTCTTATTTGTGAGGGAGGACAAGCAGCAGAGCTTCCTCCTCACTTTGGTTTTCCCCAGAATCTGCTGATGATAACACTTCTGAAACATTCCAATTTTAATCTGCTTTTAATTTAGAGTAGGAGCTAATAATGGGATAAATCCCATTATTCCATCACGGGAAATATATTTTGTGGTAGATTTGTATTCTTTGTTTACAGCCAGAGAGCAAATTTCAGCCTGGTGATCACCACTGCTTTTGGTAACTATATAAATTAATTCATGCTTAGGGCACACATTTCCAGTAAAAGGAAATCACAGATCAGCACAGGATGACAAATAGCAACGTTTGTATCAGGAGGATGAGACCTTTCTGTAACAAAAACCCCTCCAGTTAAGTGCTGCTGAGACATTGTTTTAAATATTAGGTAACTGTAAACACCCCCAGCTCCAGCTTGTGGAAATACTGCCCCTGGCACTTGGAGATTTAATTCCACCACTGCAGTAACTTGCTCCATGTTTGAACAGCTCCAAGCACAGGAGAAATGTCCCTCAAAAATCCTGTTTTGGGGATTAGTGCACAGCAAGGGCTGCTGAATTTATAAACCACTCACAGCCAGCTACAGCCTTCTTAACTCAGGGCAAAAACTCAACCCATTCCAGGATCTGGGCACTCTGGGGAGGGCTTTGAAAAGAGATTTAGCCAAGAAAATCCTACCAGCACAACCCCTTGGCTTTTAAAGGCAAGTGCCAGCCAGAATCAAGGAATCACTGAGGTTGGAAAAGACCTCCAAGGCCACCAAGTCCAAGCTGTGTCTGATTCCCACCTTGTCCCCAGCCCAGAGCCCTGAGTGCCACCTCCAGGGATTCCCTCCAAGGATGGGCACTCCAAACCTCCCTGGGCAGCTCCTGCCAATGAGAGGCAGCCAGAGGTGGGATGTCACTGGAATGTCACCGGGATGTCACCAGAATGTCACCGGGATGTCACTGAGGTTCTTGTGGATGCTGTCTGGTGCTTTGGGGGTCCCAAACTGCATTGCCCCTGCAGTGTCACATCGTGCCCAGGACTAACTTGCACTCTCTACACCAAGTAATTATCCCAAAGATCCCCGTGGAATAAGCCAGTATCCATTTCTTAGGCTGATGGATTTGTTTGTCACCAGTCTGATGCTGTCTCTACAGATTCAAGGAGGGAGGGTCTTTCCATCAGATTTATGGGAGGAGGGAACAGGCCAAACAGGCTTTAATCCCCCTTCTAAGGGGTGGGTTAGGCCCTCTGCAGACCCCTCTGGAGGGACAGGAGAGGGGAGATGGGGCCTGGCCAGGATTTGAATCCCCTACCACCTCAGCCACTCCTGATTTACACCGGGTGGGGACAGCAGTTACCTCACAGGCCCCCCCTTGGGACACAGCAGTGCTGGACTCATCCTGTTCTCCTTGGGATAACCAAACACACATCACTGTGCTCAACCCACTGAGAGCAGAATCATCTGTGACATCCTCTGAGAAATGTGTTACGCTGGGGTGTTGAAATCACTCATCAGAGTGGCAAAAATGGCTAAAACAACGTGTGAAGTGCTGGCTGAAAAAACATAAATACGTGCACAAACGTATGCTTCGAGTAGCAGGGTGTGTCTGATCCCTATTAAATCCTTACTTCCATGGGTATCCTCCCAAAGATGAACCCCTATGGTAAAATTCAAGGTGGTTTCTGCATATTTTCTAATTAAATTGCTTTCCCTTGAGGATAACATCCATGTCTGCTGGAGGAAAGTGAAAGGTGCTGTCCTTGAAGGTGACAGCTCTCAAACTGTCCAGACCCCACTGGGAGTATTTTCCCTAAAAACATTCAGTATTCCCCTACAGCCTTAAGGCTGACTGTGAGGATTCCACAAGCCATGAAACCCTCCCTGAAGTGTCACTAGATGTCCCCATCGGTCCAGGATACGGTGGATTCTGGCAGGGCTGGATGGGGACACCCAGCCTTCAGCAGCCTGTGGACCCGGGGAAAATCTCTCTCTCTGATGTTTTTGACCTTTACACACTTAAGGAAAGCAACACAAGCCTCAGATTGCAGCAGCACCATGAGATCATCCCTGCCTGGAGTGGGTTTGCTCAGGATCCTTCTCAATGAATTAGGGTGTCCATTCCCTGGCCATTATTTCCCATTAACCCCAAAGCTTTCCCCTGTGCTGTCCAAGTCCAACCTCCTCTGCACTTGAATTATTGTAATTATAACAATGATTACACTGCCAGTGTTATTATCCCATCTGCAGTCTGTGTGTTTGCCCAGCCCATCCTCTGGCCAGTCTCTGGAATACTTAAGGCTCCTCTCTGTGGGGAATTTGGTTCATTCCTTAAACTGGTATCCCATAGCACAGGAGTGCTCAGAGCAATTGAAACCTGGCAGGCAACAGCCTCTGGGTAAACTCTCTTTCAAAGCACAAGAGTCTTGTCTTGTCAGAACAAGAGGAAACAGCCTCAATCTGTGCCAGGGGAGGCTCGGGTTGGACATCAGGAAGAATTCCTCATGGAAAGGGGCTCAGGCCTTGGCAGGGGCTGCCCAGGGAGGTTTGGGGCTCCCATCCCTGGAGGTGTCCAAGGAATTCCTGGATGTGACACTCAGGGCTCTGGGCTGGGGACAAGGTGGTGTTTGATCAAAGATTGGACTTGATGATCTTGGGAGGTCTTTTCCAATCACAATGATCTTGGGATTCTGTGATTCTGTTCTGTCAAAGGGAAACCCCCTAAACCCAGCTATTTTTATGGGGTGCCCAACACCAGCAGTGCCTCTTCCCCACTTCCCCACAGCCGACAGTGACTCAGAATAGTGATGGGAGTGATGTTCAAGCCTGGAGGGGAGAAAAAGTCCAATTTTGGCAAGGTTGGGGGCTACAGAAAAAGAAGACAGAGAACAGAAAACCCAAATCCTTCCTCATGCTGTCACAAAGAGCAATCCTGGCCACTAAAACCCCTTCTGTGCTGCTTACCAGACTTTCTGCTGTGAGCTCAGGCAAGTCACAGACTGTGCAATGTGGATAATCCAGGACAGAGATGCTGCAGAAAACAGGAAAGAAGGGCCTTGTTAGCCAAATGTCACCAAATGTCACCGTTAGGCTGGATGTGACATACACATGTGATCAGGGTCTAAGAAGAAAAAGGTTTTTTTATTCTGTGTGTTCTCTAGCTTATATACTCTTTAACAAAGCATGATCTTAAGTCATTAACTATATCACAGTAACTTATTATATTCATTGGTGCAAAGCAATTCACATCAATATAATTAGCAAAAGTTTTACAGAAATTTAATAAGGCACGTATACGTATCTACTTATGCACATAGTCTAGCTTACAAAAATTTTCATGGATCTTTTCTAATTTGTTTCCATGCTGACAGCCTTGTCTTCTTCTTTGCTATGGATACACTTGAAAATCAGCAATTGTTACTTCTTCTATTAACTTAGCTTTGCTTGCAGGCCAGCTGTCAAGCCCTTCTATACTACCAATTAACATGAGAGAAATTTTTAAGGTGATCTGTATGATCATGCCCAGGAATCTGTAACATTCTTCCTGCTCTGTGCCTGGAAATGCAACAAGTGGTTTGGGTGGGGAACAATCCCATCTCCAGCACGTGAAGCAGCCATGCTGATGGCACAGACAGCATCCAAAGGGGATCCCAGCCTCAGCACTGCCTCAGCCCCCAGCTTAATGGAGCACATCGATGCCTCCTGGCTCCAAAGCTCCATCCTGAGTCCATTAATAAGGACACAAAGGATTTGGATCCATTAAGACATGACAGATGAGTTATTCATATGCATATTTAAAAAGGGGAAAAAAGTAAACAAAATAGATCTGAGGTTCACAGGGAGGCATCTGGCTGGCAGCAAGAAAATTCATGGTGAGTATTTAGAGTATCATGTTTTTCAAAGGCTTCCAGGCCTGTGGAATTTGTAAAAGCAGTCAATGAAATAACCCAGAACCAGAATTTACACCTCCCTGGCTCAGAGCGTCCAGCTGCACATCCCACCTGACTCCCAGGTGCACATTCTGCCTGTGAATCCTCCATCCCAGAGCAGAGGAGGGAGCTGAGTGATCCTGGGATATGTTTCCTCCTCACTTAAAAAACACAGGACCAAAAGTGGAAATATTTACAGCAGGAGAATCAACACATTACTTCCTATTTTTCTATGCGTGCCTCCTCGCACAGACACAACCATACCATGCAGGAGACAGACCAGCCTACACACGCAGCTGAAGAGCCACAAAAAGAGCATCAAAAAGGAAGAAAAAGGATCTTTTTATCATCCCAACACCCCTGTGGAGCTCCTCTCCAAACAGAGAAATCCTGCCCTGGTGAGCTGTGAAAGATCTGTGCTGTCTCAGGTCTCTGATCCATGGTGGTCCAGCCAGTGCCCAAACCAGGGCTGGTGCCTCGCTCAGATCAGCAGTAAAGGGCAGTGACAGCTATGGAAAACCTGAAGGAGTCAGGAAAGCTGAATTACAGCTACAAAAAGTGGGAAAGACCTGGAAGATCCTATCCCATCTGGCCTTGATGAAGTGTGGCCCAGAGATGCTCCACACCAGGTGGCCACACCAGGTGGCACTGGATGGCTCCCCAGGAGTCCATGTGAAGATGAAAACTACTTCATTTTAAAGAAGAAACCTATTTTATTTTAGTACTATTTCAGCAGCCCAATCAGAGACTGGAAACCCAGCATCCACTCATCCTCATCATGCCAAAGGGATCTGCTCCCTCCCCATATTTCTGTAGTGTACAGGACACCCCAAAGCCTTGTCAGGCCACCTGGGTCCCCCAGGACATCAGGGGGGGACAAAGCATGAAGCCTTCCTGCCCCATCACCTGTCTGTCCCCCACCAGGGGCTGTACCTGTTTTTGGCAGTGATGTAAGACATGATGTTCTGGTTGAAGAATTTCAGGATCAGCGGGATGCAGTTGGCAAACACCAGGTGCTGGGACACGTACTCAAACTGGGGGAGAGAAGGGAAACAGGTCAGCTTTAGGGGAGAGCTGGGAGCACCATCTGGGAATGGAAACCTCTTCCCAGCCAAAAGCAGAGCACTTGGTTTGCCCCAGACACCTCACAGAGCATTCTGTCCCTGAAGTTTGCTGTGTAAGGTTTGTGTCACGCACAGCAGCTGGAAAATTCCATTTGCCATAGAGAGGACACGCACACTTCACAGCAGTGCTCTGGGAATAGCTGCACCTCATGGCTTTTCAAAATTAAATCTGGCAAAACAGTGTGTGGGGAAGAGGGAAGGGGCTGTAGCTATTACATGAGAAAATACAATAAATCCTATTGCTCTCACACACTAATCCCAGTTCCCTCAGTAATCTTGACTGAAACAATATCCCTATTTTCCTACTTGCTTTTAATTCCTCTCTCCCTCAAAGCATTAAATGGTCTTCAAGGTCCCTTCCAACCCAAACCACTCTACAGTTCATTAATACAACAAATCTCTCCTGTCCTCTAAAGATACAAACTGCAGCAAACCCCAGTCCTATCCCATCCTGCCCTTCCCATGCCTCTCCATCCAGATCTCCAGTCTGAGAGGGAAGGAACAGTTTGTTCCCATCTCAGCCTGGTGCCAGCTGTCAGCATTGGCACACCACAGATGACACAACACCACAGATGACACAGCACCGGGAAGTGCTGGTGACTAATGGACCCTTCCAACCCAAACCATTCTGTGGTTCAGTGGTTCCTTCATTTCAGACCTCCTGGAGTTCTCACGGTGCTCCCTGAGACCACCTTTGTCACAGAAAGAACAAAATCAGCCTGATCAGACACAAAGAAAAGCAGAATCAGGGGGATTCAGGAAACCCTGCAGCTTTCTCCAGGCTCAGCAGCAGGCTGCAATGCCCTCCTGCCTGGGGGGAAGAAAGGAGAGGAGCTGCTTTGAAGTGAGAAAAATTAATGAAGGGATGTGGGGAGGGGGAGCAGAACAAATGTAGGATTGTAAAAATGTGGGAGTTGGTTTCATTTTACCCAATCCAGGACGTGGATTTATATTTATCCTCAGTTAAATATCAGTGGGTTTTATAACGCAGAGGGATTTGTAGCGTGCTGAAAGCTTTAACAGAAAAAATTAGAAAACATTAATTGTTTGACTTGCAGAACGAGTGGAGAACTGGGCCACAGCTCATATTAGTCCTTGGGTTTTTTTAACCAAGGAAAGCCCTGGAGTGGGTGCAGTTTGATTGGTGCCATGCAGATGGAACAAAAATCACATTGGGAACAAAAATCAGATTGCAACTATGACCCAGATCTCCTCCTCTGTTGAAACTGGAGCCCCAAGAACCCAATCCTGCCAAAAGCAGATTAGGTGACCTCGTGAGGTCCTTCCCAGCACTATTTCTGGGCACTGGAGATGACAGAGCAAAAGAGAGTCTTGCCTAATCCCCTTCCTCTTCCCCCTTCTGCCAGGGAGGCTGGTGCTATTTCCTAAACTTAACCTGAATGGATATTCCCAGAAGCCTAAAAGCTCCTGCCACACAAGTAGGAAAGGTGTTGCCAAAGCACAGCGGGGTTATCCCAACGTGAGCAACCCTGAACAAATCCTGGAGCTATGGAAATGTGAGTACAGCTCCTCATGGAAACTCTTCCAGGAGAGGGTTTATCAGGACCTTGGAGCCCAGCTGGGCAATGGCCATCCCTTCCTCCAGGCCCACCTGGTAGATGTGGTTCAGCTTGAAGTGCTTGAGGAGCAGCAGCAGCAGCGCCGAGATGCTCTTCACGATGATCTCCTTGTGTCTGTTCACGTCGATGCCCAGCTTCATGCTCTGCAGGACGGTGATCCTGGGCGGAGGGAACACAGCTCTGGGCTGGGGCAGCAGGGAGCCCAAGGGACCCTGGAGCTCTCCTTCACCTGGATCAGCTCTACAAAACCAAGCACCTTTCGCTCCCCCCGGGACTCCCATTTCCACCCATCGCACCGGGTGATGCCAAAATGTGTTCAAAAAGGAGGTAAAAAAGGTGGATTGCAGTAGGAAGGACACCTCTTGTATGCTGACAAATCTTTATGATTTGGGTCAATTAGCAGGATGTTATCATTTGTGCCACTTAGCTTGGAGTGGCTGCACTCAAATCATGGCAGCATCACTGCCTTGGCTTTCACAGCTCTGCCCTGGTGCCAACTGTAATTCACACCTACCCAAACAGATACCCCAAATCTGGAGTGCCCCAAATCTATTGGCTCTCCTGCTTGGTCCAAGGCTTGGTGGCAAGGCTGGGATGGCCAGTGGCCACCTGGTGAGGGACTTACGGCATCTCTTCAGGCAACACGTCTGCCAGGATGTTGATGGAGTCAGTCTTGGCCTTGGAGGTGGGTGCAGCAGCCAGGAGGATCTTCAGCAAAGCGATCTGCAGGAGAGGGGTTGGTCCAGGAAAGGGAATTCCTTCCTTCTCCACTTGCTGAAACTGGATAACTCCAAGCCAACTCTACAGGGTTTCACCAGACCACACTCAACCTCTGACAGACAGGACAAGTGTGGGGAGCCAACAGCTCTGTTTGATCCTTAACCTAAGGCATCAAATGTGCCTGAGCTCTGGCAGGGAGAGTGAAACACCACAAGGAACACCTGGAGTTTAAATGCACTTAAATTCTGTCTCTCCCTACAGAGCCCACGTTACCCAACCAGCATCTCAGAACCCTCTGAATCCCTCCTCTTGGACTGCACTTTCCTCCTAACTCTGCTCAGGATTCCCACCAAAATCTGACAATCCAGGTCCTGAACACCCTCCTGTGCTGAGCTCTGCAGCTCCTGGACTGGCACCATTCCCTACTCCAGAGCTCTTCCTTCCTTTTAAGGAACGGGGGCTTACCATGTACTGGGGGAGATTGTACAACATTGCTCGATACAACACCTCACAAGGGGTTTCTTGCACTTCCTCTTCCCCCTAGGGCAGAGAAACATTAAAAACAAGGAAAAACGAACTAAAAATAAGCATGGATTTATGTGACACCTTGGAAGCCTCCCATCTTCTCTCTGGTGATGGGGTGAAACAACTTCCTCCTCACCAGAGACATGGGGCACTTCTCCAGCTCCTCCTCGTTCTTGATCTGGACATCCGAGATGGAAACGTACTTGTGCTGGCAAAACACACAGACAGAGGCAGAGCAGTGTCACAGGAAACACACAGCAATCCCCCAGTGAGGTGTGCAGGTCACAGCACAGCCACGGGCAGCTCATCCCTGGCTGGGACATCCCTGAAGCCCCTCACACCTCCTGCCTTGGGTTACTTCCACCTGCTCCTTCTAGGAGCTCTCTGTAAGGAATTAGAGGGACAATCACCTCCGAAAGACATCCCAGACCCTGGATAGGGTCAGGTGGCCTCTGGAGGGGTCTCATTCCCCACAGAGCACTGCAGGAGCTGAGTCTGGCCGTGCTTCCCTCTGGGAAAAGCACATTTGGGAATGTATGTCCAAACCCAGCTCTGAAAGTCTGTCACCTTCAAAACACATGACAGACATTCACCAGGAACCAGGAATGCTACACCTTGGAGAAAGGGAAAGTTAAAATGCTGGAGAGGCTACTTGAGGACTCAGTTTTTAATTTTTTGCCCCAATTCCTTCAAGAAGCTCCAAAAGCTTTTCCTGTGGCACCCAACTTTTTACTCCCTGCAGTAAGAGTGTTTCAGGGAGGGTGGCCAGGAGGATCCACATGGTGGATATCCCATGCCATGCATGGAGCCACCACCTCACCTGCTTCAGGGTCTTCACACTTTCATGGATCGGCCGTGGGAGCCCTATCAGGGTTTCGGTGTCCCTGGGGAAGAGGAAGGAAGGTCAGTACTGGGAAGAACATCCATGCTCAAACATTCCCATGTCCCAACAGGTAAAAGAGGGAGCCTGGAGTCTGCTGAATGCATCCCAGATGGGTCAGCAACTGGGAGAGGTGTTGGCCTGAGCAGCTGCCCTCCCACCTCCTCCCCATCATGCCTGCACGAGGCAGGAGAGACATTGGGGTGAAGAACCGGGGTGAAATCAGACTGAATCAGAATTTGGGTGAAATCAGATGACATCAGAAATAGGGGTGGAGCCAGTCTGAGCCCAGCACTGCACCTAAAAATGAATGTACCCTGCTGGGCCTGTCCCAGGATGACTCTGCACCCACAGCTTGATTTATTCACAAACTGGGTAATTTGCTGTGGATACCAAACTGTCTCAGCTGCCTTTCACATCATACCAGTTCCTGGCTTGGGCCAGCGGTCACTTATTCTGGGCTAGGTCTGATTTTTAATAGAAAGAGGTCCCTGGGGACCAGTGTCTCCAGGAACATGCTTTTCTAGCACTGCTTCCATTGCTGCAGCTCTGGCAAAGCCAGCACTGCCTCATCCTGAGCAAGCCTCGAGCTGGGAAAACCTGAGCTTTGTGCTGAACCCCTACTGATGGAAGCTGCAGGGCAGATTTTGTGGATGAAACACTCACTGTCCCAGTGTGAATCCGATGAATTTGTTCCTGCTTGCTTCCAGGAAATGCTCGATGTCTTTCTGTCTGATGGAGCAGCGGAGAGACAAAAAGAAGGAGGAGGTTGGAAAACAGCCACGTACAAGATCACAGCCTCAGATGGATTCCTAGAGATCTCAACAGCAGTGGGCAAAAGCCACCTTTGCCCTCTCTGTCTGGGGACACCATGAACCTAAACCATTTGTATTTGCTGGGCAACTCCATGGGAACATGGGAGTAAACAGAGAGGAGTTTTCTGCAACCAGCACCTTTGTATCCACCTCCTGTGCTCCTCACACGCATCTCCAAGGAGCATCTGCTGGCTCTGAGAGAACAAATGTTGTCTCCACGGTCTGTCAGAGCACACGCTGCTCCCACAGCAAGCTGACATCTTGTCCACCTTGGGCATCTTTCATGGGAACTGCTGGGCAGCTCTGCACTACAAGCAGGACATGAGCTGTGAGCCAAGGCTCTCCTGGACAGAAAGGAATCCAGCTGGATCTCCAGCCAGCAGCCAAGGAAAGCAGCAGCCGTTGGATTTCAAAGCTGAGAGTGTTAAAGTGACGTGGAGCACCACAGCACCACCATGGAGATCCATATGGGAAACCAATTCCTGCTGTTTCTGCTAGGAATGCTCTGGACAGACTGACTTAACCCTGTCACTGCTCCTATCTCAAAAATATCTATTTGCTCCTGTGTTTTAAAGATACTGGATTAAATCCAGGCTTGGGATAAACAGCAAAAAAACCCTCACATGGATCAGAGGGAAAGGGGCAGAGGTTTTCACCCTCTTTTCCTAACATTCCCTCATTTCATGTGTGAATAGCTGCCCTGGGAGGGAAAGACACCCCAACTCCTTTATCCTTGGGTGTTTTTCTCTGCCACTAAAAAAGGCTTCACCTGGCAACACAGGGGTCCTACTCACCCAACAAGGTGTCATTGACCAGCTCCCAGGATGATTAGTCAAGGACTTGGTGCTACCAAGATCCACTGGGACCTGGCTGGGAAAGCTGACCCTGCTCCCACAGCACCCCAGCACAGCCTCCTTCCCAGTACAGCCTGGGATATCCAAACTGGATCACCACCTATTGGGCAATAAGTTGGTTTGCCCATTTATTGGCTTGGGCTGGGTTTAGCTGAGCTCTTCCCCAGAATTTACACACCAAAGGTGGCAAGTGGCCAATCCAGAAAGGACCAACAAAAAAGAGAAGCTGATTCACTTCAGCTCAACCTGCCAGAGGCCAAAAAACTTCTCAAAAATCTGCAGTGAACTCTAGGACAGGTAGGTGTGGGGAGGAGGGCGGTGACACTGGGTGGCTTTACCTGACTTTGGGGGCCCAGGGCAGCCCCTTGGGGAAGGACACCCTCTCAAGGGGCAGGCGCTGAGCCGGCATGGCGGGGATGAGCGCGTCACGCTCCACCAGCTCCAGCTCGCCCTCCATCCCGCCGTCCACGTCGTCGTTCTCCTCTTCATCAACCCCTCCCTCGTCGTTCTTGAAGGGATCTCTCTCGTTGTAGATATCCAAACTGTCCTGCTTCATCAGGGGCTGCAGCAGAAGGGGAAGGAAACACTTGAGTCACTTCAAGGATTTTATCTCCCTCTCAGGTGCTGGCACCAGATCTCTCCATCCTGAAAGGATCATGCTCTCAGATGTTCCTCAGGTAAGGATTTCCCTCCTAGATCGTGCCACCAAAGCCTGCACAAGAATAATTCCTTCTGTACCTCTAACCTTGCTGCTCTAGGAGGTGCAACCCCGTTTTCCACCTTAACTTTTGGGGTTTCCATCTGACATCTCTTCCTTAGCAAAAGGCATTTCCATCCTCAGAACACAACACAGCAACTCCAAGAGCAGAGCTAAAAAAAGAACTTGCTGTGAGCAGTTTGCTCCCCGGTGCTTATCAGCCCTTTGCCATAAGGTCAGGATGTCCTCTGGCTTCCTCTGGATCAAACACACCCCATGGGGCTGATCTGTTGCAGTTGAAATTGGTGGATGAAAAACTGGACATGCTCTGACCACGTGTACCAAGAGCCCAAAATCCCCCCAGCATGGGCAGCAGGGGAGGGGGGGATCCTGCCCCTGTGCCCTTGTGCTCAGGTGAGACCCCACCTGCAGAGCTGCCCCAGCCCTGGGGACACAGCAGCAGCACCTGGAGCTGCTGGAGAGAGCCCAGAGGAGGCCCCGGAGCTGCTGCAGGGCTGGAGACCCTCAGTTCCCAGGGAGCCAGGCTGGGAGAGCTGGGGGTGCTCACCTTGAGAAGGGAAGGATCCAGGGAGAGCTCAGAGCCCCTGGCAGGGCCTGAAGGGGCTCCAGGAGAGCTGCAGAGGGAGGACTGGGGCCAAGGCCTGCAGGGACAGCACCCAGGGAATGGCTCCCAGTGCCAGAGGGCAGCCAGGGATGGGATCTTGGGAAGGAATTCTGGGCTGGGAGGGTGGGGAGGGGCTGGGCTGGAATTCCCAGAGCAGCTGTGGCTGTCCCTGGATCCCTGACAGTGTCCAAGGCCAGCTTGGCTGGAGCTGTGAGAAACCTGATCTAATGGAAGGTGTCATTTGGAACTGGATAGTCCTTAAGGTCCCTTCCAACCCAAACAATTCCGTGAGCCTAAAACTGGCAAACAACGGAGCACCTGGGGGGAAAGGGAATTTACAACCAGAGCACTCCGGGCTCCTCCTGCCGGTGCCTGCTGGAAACCCCTCCCGGCCCGGCAGGACGCTCCCGCTCTCACCCTGCGGCTGCGGTGGCTCCGCTTCTGCTGCTGCGGCTGCTGCTGCTGCTGCTCCACGAGCTCGATGGCGCAGGTGGGCGGGGAGGCCGCACGCATCCCCCGCACCACCTGGATGCTGTCCTCGGGCAGCGGCGGCAGCCCCAGCTCCTCCCGCCGCCGCACCTTCATGGCCTGCAGCGCCTCGAACCCGCCCAGCGTGAACTGCGGACAGACACAGAGGGAACACGGAGCGCACACACACACGGAGCGCACACCCCTCCCGGGCAGCTCCCAGCTGGGGGCCATCAACCGCGAGAGCCGAGGGGAAGGCATCACTGCACTCCTTCCCTCTCCAGATTCCTCCCCCAGCCCACATCCTCAGCCCACCCCCATCCCAGAAGGAAGTTTCCTTGTGTCATCTCCCGGTGCCGTCCTAAATAACCCCATCATGGCTGGGTTGAATGGTGGGGAACATGCAGGCTGCAGCAGCGCTGTTCCAGAATCACAGGAAGGGTTTGCACTCACCAGGAGCACCTTCCAGAGCAGGAGCAGGACCTTCTTCATGGGGAAGTGTGGAGCGTGGCCGCTGCAGAACTTGGTGACCATCGTGAAGAGCAGCAGAGCAAACGGCTCCTCAGTGTGCACAGGGAAACCTGTGCAGAAGGGACCAGGAGTGGGTCAGAGCTGATCCCCCATCCCTGAGCTCTCCCCGCTGGTCCAGCACCACAGAGGGACCTCCAGAGGGCACAGTGAACTTTGGGGCTCACTCAGCTCCATCCTGAAGGTCTCCCGGCAGGTTTTCCACTCGGGGGGATCTGTCTCCTGCTCCACACGGATGTTCTCCACCATCAGGTACATGACGCTGAGCAGGACCCTGCCAGGACAGCACAGCAGGCTGGTGTGAGGCCACTGTGTCCCCAGAGGATGTCCCCCACCCCTGCCAGCACCCAGGGTACCTGAGCTCTGTGCTGTCAGCCAGGGAGATGGCTGGCTTCCGCAGGGCACTGCTGCAGGCCTGGCTGTTCCTGCAGGACAGGGGTGAGCTCAGGGCCAGCCCCCTCATCCCACCCAGCCAGCCCCTGGGAATGCCACACTGGGACATGTGGCACGGCTGTGGCACCTCCCTGGGAGGAGGAGGATGGGGAGAAAGAGGATGAAGAGGAGGAGGATGAGGAGAAATGGGTGAGGAAGATAGGGAGAAGGAAGATGAAAAGGAGGGAGGTGGGAAGCATGAGGAGAAAGATGAAAAGGAGGAGGAGGAGGATGAAAAGAAAGAAGATGAAGAGGAAAAGGCTGAGGAGGATGAGAAAGAAGATGAAAAGGAGGAAGATGATAGGATGAAGAGAAAGAGGAGGATGGAAGGAGAAGGTGAGGAAAGTGGGGAGGAAGAAGTTGAAGAGGAAAGTAAATTGGATGGAAGAAGAGATGAAGGAGAGAAAGCAGATCAGAGAATCACAGAATCATTTTGGTTGGGAAAGACTTCCAAGGTCATCGAGTCCAAGAGGTGGAAGGGTGAGAAGAAAGAATGAAGTAAAGAAGAGGACAAGGAGGGAGAGGTGGGCGAGGGCAGCGCAGTCCCCTCACTCAATCTCCATGTTGAGGAGCTCCAGGAAGGCAGAGAAGGTTCCCAGCTGGTACAGGAGGAAGCTGTTGTGCCGAGACCAGTGCAGGACATCACCTTCATTATCACAGTCCCCAAAGACACCTGGAGAGGCCCCAGAGAGAAACACTGGTGAGGGAGCATCTGCCTTTGAACCCCTGGAGTCTACAGGACCACCCCAGGCAGGAGCTTCACTGCACCAGCCTGGCACAACCTGAGAAAGGCTTCTCCAAAGCCCCTTGGCAGCAGATCTGAGGCCACATCCAGCCAGGGGGGACGTGTCCTTACCCTGTGCCAGGTACAGGATGGCCCGTGCCACTCTGAGCCTCTTGTCCCTGTTGACCACCTCCAGCCCATCCAGCAGGTGCATGACATAGGCCTTCTGCTGAGCCCTGTCCAGCTCCAGCCACCTCCTGTCCGGCACTGCAAAAGGGACACCAGTCCAGCCAGGTGCTGCCCTGGGGGGCTGCTCTTGCCCCAGGCCAGGGGTGCTGAGCTCAGGGCTGGTACCTTGAGTGTGAAAATCCTCCTCGAAGCATCTCCTGTTGTGGCTCAGCTCAGGCTCCTCGGTGTAGCTGTACAGCTCTGATGGAGACAGGGATCAGCAGGGACAGGGAGGGACTTCACCCTCCTCCTCATTCCCGAATTCCTTGGGAAGCATCCCTGTGCACCCAGGCAGACGTGGGACAGAGATCTAAACTGGTCCCTGAGCCCTCCTGCAGCTCCAAGGGCACCTTGTGGCCGCCCAATGCCACCAAACTCATCCCCTTCATCCCCATGTCCTGGCTGGGCTGTTTCCTGCTCCAGCTGCACTTCCAATTTCATTGGGGTTTTTGAGGGGACATTTTGAGTCTCACTTAAGCAGTTTGGGAATGAAGGGAATGCAGGAACACCCAGGCAGGACCTGCACTGATCCCACATCCAGAAGCTCACACATTCTGGGTCCTGCAAATAGGGGCTGGACTTGGAGGGACACGACATTGCACCTGCTCTTTGTAATTCCTGCCTGTTCCTGTAGGATTCCTACCTGTTCCTATAGGACTCCTACCTGTTCCTATAGGATTCCTACCTGTCCCCACAGAATCCCTACAGTCCCAAGGCGCTGAGCAGCACCACAGAGGACTGAGGTGATCCTGCAGGGAAGGAGGAAGGATCCCTTGCAGAGGAAATGTGTTTTTGCCAGGCCAGCTGAGATACACCGAGCTAAAAATAACCCCATTTTCTCTGGACACGCTCGGGAGCGGGGTTAGGGAGCAGAGGCAGCTGGAGGAACATGGGGACAAGGACAGACCCGCCCGATAAAGGGTGGGTGGCACCTCCCGCCTGGGCTCTGTCACCGGACACGCCGCCCTGCTGCCACCCCGGCGGGTCGCAGGGCAATCCCCGTGTCCCCAGGGTCCCTCCGCGTCCCCAGGGAGCGAGCGGCTCTCTAATAATAACCCTGCTTGCTCTGATACTGCAGGGACGGCACCGCTCCGTATCCATCCCCCATCCCGGCGGGATTTTCCTTTTCCCTGCCTGCCGGGCACCTGGAATTAACAATGCAGCACCCAAAACCTGCTTCACCTGCCAGCTCAGCGCCGTGGCCGTCGGCATCCCCGTACTCGAATTCCAGGTTGGGACAATCCACGGAGCCCTGCGGAGAACGGGATGGGGTTAGGAGGGGGCTGGCACATCCCCGGGGATATTTTGGGATGCGGGATGGCTGCCAGCACTCGCAGCCTTTGCGCCAAAGCTGCTCCAGCCGCGACTCGCAGGGATGGAGCTCCCGGGCTGGAGCGGGGAGTCCGTGCGGGGCCGCTTAAAACACGGCGGAAATGTGGAAGCCGTGTGTAAAACCAGCATTTCTCAAATCCCAGGGAAAGCAAAGGCACGACACAAAATGCCGGTGAATGTTTGATGCATTTCTGAGCCCTTCACGCCCTAAAAACAAACCCCGCGGCCGGTTCAAAGCAAAAGCCCGCGGGAGGATGCTGCGGATCCCTGAGCTCCGTGCCCAGCACCGCAGATCTGACAGCTCTCGGGGCCGCGCTTTGCCTTTCTGGGCTCCCCCTCCTCCCCTGCGGATGAGGAACTGGAGCATGAAACTTGGCCGGAGGATTCCGGCGGGGCAGCGAGCAGGCAGCCGAGCCAGACGACCCAAGGCCGGCACCGCGCCGCCCTGCCCCGGGGAAGGGAACACATGAATGGGTAATCAACGAAATTAACATAATTCCCCATTCCGAGGCTCCGCATCCCTGCTCGGCAGCCGGGCTGGAGCTGATGCGCATCGTGGCGATTAATATTGATGAGGCATGAGCCCGGGATGAGCCCTGGGCTCAGGAGCGCTGGGGTCTCGCCCCGTTCCTGCAGCCCCGCCGTGGCGCGGCTCGGGCGCTCAAAGCCGGGCAGGAATTCGGCGGAGCGCGTGCAGCCCTAATCTGCTTTGGGAGACCGAGCCGGAGAGCAAAGCAAACCCCAAATTCACCAGTCGGGCACCACTTGGACACCGTTCCCAGGGACCCTTTTGCGGTTAGGGAGCCCCAAAGATGCCTTTAGGGTGGCCGGGGATATCAGATCCCGCTGGGATCCTGGTGACCCGATCCCGATCCTGCTCTCCCAGCCGGGCACTCACGAAGCCGCACGGGCGCAGCTGGGGCAGGGCAGCCCAGCGGGGTTTGGTGGTTCCCCCGTGCCCCGGGGTTATCGGGGTAGGAGGGGTGAAGGGAACAGCGGCACCCGGCCCTTGGTGAGGGGCAAAGGGGAGCCCAGAGCCCAGGTGGGTCCCCAAAACCCTGCTGCCGGCTCTGGGCGTGGGGCTGGGAGGTGCCAGTGCTGGGGCTGAGCCAGCACCCCAAAACTCTGCAGGTGGGTCTGGGAGTGCCGCGGAGCGCCCCTGGGGCTCCCCGCTCCGGGCTGGGCATCGCAGGACCCCTAAAGCGTCCAGTTTGGGGTAGGGAGCGCCCCAAGACCGGAGCTCCCCCAGTCCTGGATAAGGCTCCTTCCGCAGGGACCCCAGCCCCGGAGCAGGGACCCCCTACGCCACCGCAGGTCCCGGCGGAGCCCGGGGGGAGCCAGCACCGAGCTCCGCGCTCTTACCTCGGACTCCTTGCGCTGGCTCCTGAAGAGCTCCCGGCCCTTGGGCTGTGGCTGTGGTTGTGGCTGGGGTTGTGGCTGGGGCTGTCCCGGGCGGGCCCTGCCCGGGCCCGGGGCTCCGCCGCCTCCCGCCGCCTCCATCCCGCGGCCCCGCGGCCGCCGCCAGCACGTGGGGGCCGGGCCCCGCCACGCCCCACCACGCCCATTGGCCCGCCGGGATCGGGGGAGTGGCCTCAGGACACACCCCCGAGTCGCCATTGGTCCGGAGCGGGGTGGGGCGGGGCCGGGGTAACGGCGGAGGGAGTTGGGGGGCGCGGGGGTCCCTCGGGATGGGGGGGCCTGGGGACACGGTGGGGGAGACGGGCTTGAGGGGACAGGGGGCGTTGGGAGCTGGGAATGCTGGGGAGTTATGGGAGATCCCTGGGGTGCTGGGAACAGGGAATGCTGGGGAGTTATGGGGGATCCCTAAGGCAGTGGGAGCAGGGAATGCTGGGGAGTTATGGGGGTCCCTGAGGCAGTGGGAGCAGGGAATGCTGGGGAGTTATGGGGGTCCCTGAGGCAGTGGGAGCAGGGAATGCTGGGGAAGGAGAATTTATGGGGTGTCCCTGGGGTGCTGAGGGTACAGAATGCTGCCATGGGGTTACGGGGTGTCCCTGGAGCGCTGAACTGGGGCAGCAGGGCAGGAGCCGGTGGTGTCAGAGGTGGGGTGGCCATGGAGGGGCCGGGGGCACCTGTGGGGCTGCAGCCGCCCCAGCACAGGCAGGGCCGAAGGTTCCCGTCCCCGAGGCACCCCCGGAGCACCCGGCCCGTCGGGCTGTCCAAACCCCGCCGTCCCCATTTCGGTCCCAGGCAGCTGCCGGGGCCCTGGAGCAGGGTTTGTTTCCATTCCCACACCCAGTAAGGGCGGGCCGGTTGTTTTTGGGGTGACTACGGGTCAGGTTTGTGCCCGACCTCCGTGCCCCTCACGTCCCACATCCCTTCAGAGCCTCTGGAAGGCTGAAAACACCCAGGGTTTGGGTTCAGAATTCCCTCGGCTGCCGCGGCAGCGTGCGCGGCTCTGCTGGCAGGGCGGGAGCAGAGCAGATAACGGGATTGCTCCGGAAGAGATAACGGGACCGGGATCGTTCCCGCAGCACCTCCCAAGGACACACCGGCCCAGCCGCCCAAACAGCTCCGGCTGCCCCAAGGACGCGGCCCCGGAGCCGCTTCCCCAGCTGGAATGGTCTGGAAGCAGCAGCAGGAGCTCAAGGCTCCGGCTCTGGGGACAACCCCCCCATCCCACCACCATCCCCGATCCCCCCTTGTCCCCCCCACCCCAAAATCCCACCTGACCCCGCCTGACCCCAAGGACACTCAGGAGAGCTTGAGTTTTCCAATGTTTTATTTGTGTTTTGAGATTACAGAGTCTTTATTGCTGATCTAATACAATCACTCAGACATTAATATTTAAAACATCCTTCTGAAATGTTACGGTTGCGACGTTTTCGTTTCCTCACTGCTGATGACGAGTTTTGTCTTATTATTATCTCTAAAGTTCAGAACAGAATTAATTTCCTTTATGCAATTTTGCTGGTGTTACCTAAAATCTCATTTTTCCTAAGTCTTGAAAAATGTGTTACATTAAAAAAAAAAAAAAAAAAAAGATGAAAGAAACCAAACCCCATTACACGTTTAATTTAGAGATGATCATAAGATATGATTCCAGGTTGATTAGGAAAAAAGCCAAGCGAGCCAAAAAGCTTTTACAGGAGAAGCAGAACATGGAGAAGAGCTTTAAAAATCGAGGTGGGAAAAGCCAGTTGGGATTTCAGTATTAATATATATATATTTTTTTTTCCCTTCCTATCTACCTCGAAGATAAAGGGGGGTTAAAACTGGGCACGGAGGGATCTGGGGCTGTGCAGAGCAGGCACGGGGTGGGACGCGGCTCTGGGGATGAGAGGGGTCGGGATGAAAGGGGCTTTTCCAAAGGGGCTTTTCCAGGGGGAAGTGGCTGTGCTTGGGTTGGGATGGGATTCCTGTTCTTCCCAAAGCTGCTCTGCCCCAGGGACCCCACAGCTGCATCTCACCTGGGCCAGGAGCAGCTCCCACGCTCCCAGAAAACAGCAGGGGCTGACACAGACCAGGATCCAGCCTGGGGAGAAAGACCTGGGTGGGATGTTTCAAATTGCTCAGGGGATTCTTCCCAAAAAATCTCAGGATCTGGGTAAAACGAACGAGCAGAGGTCATTTCAAGTCTGTGCTTAGCAATCAGTCTACTGGAAGCTTCTCAAGGCCTGAAGGTCTCCTCAAGGCCTTCACAAAGCCCTGACGCCTTCCCAAGGGCTCTTCAAGGTTTCCTCAAGCTCTTCTCAAGGTTTTCCTTCCTGATTTTGAGAGATTTCAAAGAGAAACTTGGAATAAGCCGGCACATGGGAACGTTTGCTCTGGAGATGAGCGACTTGTGGCCAACCTGCCTCCAAATCTCCTGAGAGCCGTGGGAAGGACTTGAGGCCGTAATTCCTCCGTTTTCCCTTCCTTGTGCGTGAACGAGCTGCCACAAAAAAGTTCTCCATGATGGCCAAGAAGCCCAGGAGGACAAAACACGGATCTGCAGCTGATGAGAGACTCGGGAACCAACAGGGAGGACAGAGGCTTCTGTGCTCACGGGGCTGGGCAGTTTCATTTCAGAAGGATCACGTTCTCCACGTGAGGGACAGAAGTGACTCCGCTCAAACACTTGGGAAGTCACCTTGCTAAGGGTCACGCTGTCCTGTGCTCAGGTGAGACATCCTGGGATAAAACAGGGAACTCTGGCAAATTTATTCTCCATCAGCTCTGACACGTCGAGGTGACCAAAGGGTTTTAGTGATGCTGAACTCTCCCTTCACACAGAATCCGTGGGGGCCGCTCCGGCGGACGTCTCATACATTCCAAAGGGGAATTCCAGATTCGTACAAATACGACCAGAAAATAAAACTCCGAAGGTTTCCAATGAGGACTGAAATTCAGCTGGAGAAGGACCTGGGTCCTCCCAGCCGGGCGGCCGGCGCGCTCTGCCTGGCGCGGCAGGAGCCGCCGGGCGCGGCAGCAGCATCGGTGGGCGAGGCCCTTCCAGCAGCGCTGGGAACACGACTTTGGTTGATCCAGAGAGGTTGGCACTCGGAACGACAGCAGCAGGAAAACGCCGCGGGGCTGTGCCCAGGGGAGCGGCGCCGGCTCCTCCGCGCGCTCGGGGCTCTCCCCGGGCCAGCGCCAACCCTTGGGCACAGCTCCGGGCAGTGCTAAGGCGAGGTTCCCCGGCTGGGCACGGCCCCGGGCACCTCCAGGGCACACGGAGAGGCTTCTCCAGCCAGATTCCCGAGGTGGCTCCCGGCCGGGCGGCAGCGCCTGGAGCCGAGGAGGATCTCGGCTCTGTTGTCAAAGCGCCGGGGATCCCCCGGCTGCCAGGATCCGGCGCCGCCGGAGAAGCGCTGGAGGAAACCAAAAGCGACTCCCAGGCGGGTCCCGCCGAGCGGGGGGTGAGCAGGGATAAGGGAATGTTCCACAGCTCGATTCCAGCAGCTTCCTCCTCGCCTTCCCCGTCCTCCCAGCCCCGGAAAAGAACGAACCCAAAGAGAAAAATGAAAGGAACGGAAAGAAAATCCAGCGTCTCCCAGTCCCGCGGCAGGACGAACACCAGTGGCAGAGGCCACATGAACAGTATTCTAATTTAATAAATAAATAACCTAAAACACACTGTCGACTATGGCAGCAAGCCCGGCTCTAGCGTGGGAAGCTTGCGCGGTTTCATCCTGTACAGTAGTTGAGAAAGACTCGGGTGCTTGTTGCGGTTCCTCGCGATTCTCCGGGACGCGGCGGCAGGAACTCAATATCTGGGAAAAGGAGGAAGAAAGAGGCTTTGGTGAGTGAGGAAGGGATGAGAAGCTGTCCCGGCACCACCACGGTGGATTTTGGGAGGGGGAGACGCCAAGGACAGAAGTGGCTGAGGAAGGGACTGAGGAAGGTCCTCGCTGCCCCCGAGGTGCCCATGGGAAGTTGGAGGGGTCGTGGCTCCCCCTCAGGGCAGGGAATTCCCTGAGACCCTCAATGGATCCCAACCTCTCCAGGACAAACTCGCTCCCAACAAGGCTGGGCCATGCCAGGCACCAAAACCAGGGACAAACCTTGTTCCCAACAAGGCTGGGCCATGCCAGAAACCAAAACCAGGGACAAACCTCACTCCCAACAAGGCTGGGCCATGCCAGACACCAAAACCAGGCACAGAGAACTGAACCAGAGGGAATTCCTCCACAGCCACAGGGAAGCACCAGGATTTTGCAAGGAAAAAAGCTCAGGATCTGGGAAAACCCAGTGATCCCCAAACTGGGAGTCTTCTGGTGCTCTCTGCCTGCCAAGAAAATCCCTTTTCCTGCAGGAAAAGGATCTGGGCTTCACCCTCCCCAGCAGATCCACTTTTGTGCAAAGCCATTTCATTTTCACAGTGGAAATTCATGGCAGTGCTGGCTAAAAAAATGTGGAAAGGGAAGCGATCCAGGGCTCCTACTGAAAATTATTATTATTTTGGGGATCTGCCCAGCCCATGCTCAGGAAGGAGCCTTGGAGCTGAGCCTGTGGGAGCAGCCCTGGGGCCAAGGCCGCTCTGTGCCACCTCATCCTCCGTCAAACTTTAAAAATAAAGCTGCCACCGAGCCGGTGGCATCGCGCTGGCATCTGCCACGTCTGGGTGACAGCTGCTGCCACGCACAAAGGGCTCCTGTCCTGCCAAGAGCTCCTGTCAGGGCTCCAAGTGCACCATCCCCTTCCTGCTGCCTGCGCCGGGACTGAGCAGAGAGACCTTGGAATCATCTCAGGGTTTGTGTGGGGTTAAACCCCAGGTGTCCCCCACAGCAGGGCAGGAGCAGAGGCCTGGGAGGGGACAAGGCTGGAGGGCACTGGGAGGGGACAGGGCTGGGAGGGCACCTGTAGTAGTTGGGTTTGAAGGGTCCGTTCTTGTTGAGCCCCAGGTACTTGGCCTGCTCGTCCGTCAGCTCCGTCAGGTGCGCGTCGAACGTGGGCAGGTGCAGGCTGGCCACGTACTCGTCTGGGGGAGGGCAAAGAGGCCAGGCCTCGTCACAGCAGCCAAGGGAGGCCACAGCGAGGGCCCCGGGCTGAGGCACAACCCACCTGGCACCTCTGGTTGGTGACACCCCGCCCCAAGATCAGGATAAGCCAGCCCTGCCTCAAAACCTCCCAGTTCCCACCAAAAAGCCCGGGGAAGTGCCCAAAGTGTGCTCAGGAGGGGGCTCTGCTGGGGGAGCTGCTGGCAGGGGTGAGGCCCCATCCCTGGCACAGACCCCACAGGACACCCCCTGCACTGGGAGGCACCCCCTGCTCCCCACAGGTGCCACAGGAGAGCAGCAAGAGCCCAGGGCCAGAGGGAAGGAGCTGCTGGAAGCCCCTGAGCTGGGCCCAGGGCCACCTCCCAGCTGTGACAGTGCCCAGCCTGGCCCAGGGCCACCTCCCAGCTGTGACAGTGCCCAGCCTGGCCCGGGCCATCTCCCAGCTGTGACAGTGCCCAGCCTGGCCCAGGGGCACCCCCCAGCTGTGACAGTGCCCAGCCTGGCCCGGGCCATCTCCCAGCTGTGACAGTGCCCAGCCTGGCCAGGGCCACATCCCAGCTGTGACAGTGCCCAGCCTGGCCAGGGCCACATCCCAGCTGTGACATTGCCCCAGCCTGGCCCAGGGGCACCTCCCAGCTGTGACATTGCCCCAGCCTGGCCCAGGGGCACCTCCCAGCTGTGACATTGCCCCAGCCTGGCCCGGGCCACCTCCCAGCTGTGACAGTGCCCAGCCTGGCCAGGGCCACATCCCAGCTGTGACATTGCCCCAGCCTGGCCCAGGGGCACCTCCCAGCTGTGACATTGCCCCAGCCTGGCCCAGTGACACCTCCCAGCTGTGACAGTGCCCAGCCTGGCCCAGGGGCACCTCCCAGCTGTGACAGTGCCCAGCCTGGCCCAGGGGCACCTCCCAGCTGTGACAGTGCCCAGCCTGGCCCAGTGACACCTCCCAGCTGTGACAGTGCCCAGCCTGGCCCAGTGGCACCTCCCAGCCCAACGCCCACAAGCAGAAGGCAGTGGGAACATTGTTACCCATTTTTTTAGGCAGCAAGTACACGTCCTGCTTGTAGCGGCCCTCGGGAGCGTTGTAGAGCTCTATCAGAGCCAGGGCCTGCAGAGAGGACACCGGGGTCAGGGCTGCTGTCCCTCAGAGCAGGGCCTGCCCCCAGCCCAGCCCAAGCCCCCTCACCTGGGTGGTGGCCGTGATGGACAGGACGAAGGTGGGCACGGTGGAGCAGCTCAGGTTCAGCAGGCGGCCCTGGAAGCAGAATCTGGCTGTTAACAGGGCCCCAAACCCAGTCTGTAACCCCACAGGAGGGACAGGAGCCACTGGAGCCATGTGTCCCTGCTGTGTCACCTGCACTGAGCCCCGAGGTGTGGCTGCCCTTAGGAAGTGGGAGATACCCTGGAGTGGGGTGAATTAAAGCAGGGGAGCTTTTCTTCACCCCAGGAACTCAGGGGGGCCCTTGTGGCTCTGCACAAGTCCCTGCCAGGAGGGCACAGCCGGGGGGGTCGGGCTGTGCTCCAGGGAACAGGGACAGGAGCAGAGGGAACGGCCTCAGGCTGGGCCAGGGGAGGTTTGGATTGGATTTTAGGGGGAATTTCTCCATGGAAAGGGTGGTCAGGCACCAGCACAGCTGCCCAGGGCAGGGGTGGAGCCCCCATCCCTGCAGGGATTTAAAGCCCTGTGGATGTGGCAGCTTTGGCAGTGCTGGGAATGGTTGGCCCTGGTGGATTCAGAGGTGTTTTCCAACCTAAAGCATTCTGTGATTCCAGGACTCCCTGGGCCAAGCCCCAGGAAGCACAGGGAGCCTGAGCTGCAGCTGCTCCCTCACCTCTGCCAGCAGCACGATCCTCTTGCCATCGGGCCAGATGACGTGATCCACCTGGGACCTCACCCGCTCCCAGGTGAGCTCAGGTGTGCGCAGGCTGGCCTGGAAAACGGGAAGCACTGTCAGCCCAAAGCACTCTGACCCTAAAAGAGTGGCCCCAAGCACCACCACCCCAAACACCACTGCCCCAAAACACCATCACCCTAAAGCACTGTCAGCCCAAAACTCCATCACCCCAAAGAGTGTCACCCAAAGCACCATTATCCCAAACACCATTGCCCCAAAGCACCATCATCCTAAAGCACTGTCAGCCCAAAACTCCATCACCCCAAAGAGTGTCACCCAAAGCACCATTATCCCAAACACCACTGCCCCAAAGCACCATCACCTCAAAACACATCACCCTAAAGCACTGCCAGCCCAAAGCACTCTGACCCTAAAAGAGTTGCCAAAGCACCATCATCCCAAACACCACTGCCCCTAAGAACAATCATTCTAAAATATTGTAACCCCAAAGCATCATCACCCTAAAACACCATCTCCCCAAAATACCACCAGCCCAAACACTGTTAGCCCAAAACTCCATCACCCCAAACAGTGTCACTCTAAGTACAACCACCCCAAATCCCATTGCCCCAAAGTAGCATCATCCTAAAGCACTGTCAACCCAAACCACCATTACCCCAAAGCACTCTGACCCTAAAAGAGTTGCCCCAAAGCACCATCATCCCAAACACCACTGCCCCAAAGAACCATCATCCTAAAGCACTGTAACCCCAAAGCACCATCACCTTAAAACACCATGATCCCAAAGCACCATCACCCAAAACAGTGACAGCTGAAAATGCCACCAGTCTGAAACACCATCACCCCAAACATCATCTTCCCAAAACAGTCACCCCAAACACTGTCAGCCCAAAACTCCATCACCCCAAAACACCATTACCCCAAAGAGTGTCACTCAAAGCACAACCACCCCAAACACCATTGTCCCAAAGCACCATTATCCTAAAGCACTGTTAGCCCAAAACTGGGCACTCTGACCCTAAAAGAACCATCATCCTAAATCACTGTAACCCCAAACACCATCACCCCAAAAGAGTCACCCCAAACACGGTTCAGCCCAAAACATCATTATCCTAAAATATCATTTGAACACTGTCACCCCCAGCCACCGCCCTAAACCACCATCACCCCAAAACATCACTCAGAGCACCACCACCCCAAACACAGCCACCCCAAAGCACTGTAACCCCAAAGCAAACACCATTACCTCAAAGCACCATCACCCCAAAGCACTGTAACCCCAAAGCAAACACCATTACCTCAAAGCACCACCACTGTCAAAGTCCCCTCAAAGCACCATGACTGCAAACCCCACGCCCCTAAAAGCCCAGCAGCCCCAAGCTGTGCCCCCACGCCCCGCAGGCCGTGCTCACCACGTCGATCTCGGTGTTGGAGTGTCCCATGTTGCAGACAATGCAGCTGTTCTTCATCCTGTCCAGATGTTCCCTGGTCACCACGTTCTTGTTCCCTGCCAGCACCACAGCCCCGCATAAATCCCTGTCCTGCTCCACCTTTGGGGCTTTCCCTCAGGCCCAGGCTGGGCTGGGGCCCTTCTGGGGCGTGGATCCCCATGGGGCCCCTTTGGGGTGTGCACCCCCTCTCCCGCCCTGCTGGCCCCGTACCTGTGCAGGTGATGACGATGTCCACCTGTCTGATGACTTCATTGAGCTTCACCAGCCGGAATCCGTCCATGCTGGGAGGGAAAACAGGGACAAAGTGAGCCCAGATCCTGATTTTGACCCCCTGATGAGCCACTGGGAGTCTCTGGGGCCATCCTGGAGGGTCTGGGACATTTGTGAGGAGAAGTGAGAAGGGATTTTGGGGCTTTCCCATGTCCTGTCAAGGCCTTCTCATCTGCAAACCTCAATTCTCGACCCTGATGGGATTTTTAGAGCTGTTCCTCCTGCAGGGAACATCCAGGAGCTGTGGATCCGCTCAGAATCCAGGCTGGGATGGATTTAGAGCATCCTAAAAACCACCCCAAAGCTGTGGGTGCCTCTCACCACCCCAAAATCCTTATTTAGGCACCTGCAGAACCCTCAGAGTGCTGAGCCCTGCCCTCCCCAGCAAGGTGAGCTCAGGGATAACAAGGGCAGCCTGGGTTTTTTTGGGATTTGTTGACAATCCTCCCCAGAGCTCCTTCCTGTGCCTCTCACAAGCTGCAAAACTGTAGTTACTAAAAAAATAAAAGTCATTTTTTTTCTGCTGCATGTCCCCATTTCCTGAGCTTTTCCCCACTGCAAGCTCCTCCTGAGAGGGGCCCTGTGCTGCTGCTGCCTCGGGCAGGGAAGGGATTGCTGGAAATTCCCAGCTGAGGATGGATGAAGGTCACAGAGCAGCCCAAAAGTTCATCAGCTCTGCTAATTAGAACTCATTAGTCCCCTCAGCACAACAACCTGGGGAGGAGCAGGCTGAGGGTTTTGGGGGGCTCTGGGTGTTTTTGGGATCCCAGAGCTGGGGATGCACGAGGAGGATCCAAACCCAGAGGGGCTGGGGGGCTCACAGGACCCCAAACACCCCCAGGGTGAGGTGGGGGCACAGCCCTGGGAGAGCCAGGGAGCAGCAGCTCATCCCCAAAACCCTGCAAGCCACACCCCAAACTCCTGGCACCTGTGGGATGGGACAAACTGGAGATGCTTTAGGGCAGATGGGATAAACCAGGAGATGCTTTAGGGCAGATGGGATAAACTGGAGATGCTTTAGGGCAGATGGGATAAACCAGGAGAAGCTTTAGGGCAGGGCCCTTTCCTGGGATGGGATAAACCGAGGGATGTTTTAGGGCAGGGTCCCTTCTCTGGGATGGGACAGAGTGGGAGATGCTTTAGGGAAGGGCTCCTTTCTGGGATGAGATAAACTGGAAACTGCTTTAGGGCAGGGCCTGTTTCATGGGATGGGATAAACTAGGAAGTGCTTTAGGGCAGATGGGATAAACCAGGAAATGTTTTAGAGCAGGGTGCTTTCCTGGGATGGGATAAACCAGGAGATGTTTTAGGGCAGATGGGCTAAACCAGGAGAAGCTTTAGGGCATTTCTGGGATGGGATAAAGCAGGAGAAGCTCCAGGGCAGGCCCCAAGGCAGAGCTGGGGCTGCAGGGATCCTTTGGGAAGGGATTTCCAGGGCAGGGAGGGTTCCAGCCCTACCAGGCCTGCAGGGCGCAGATGGGGTCGATCTCGGTGACGTAGACGATGGAGCCCATGGCCTTCAGGGCAGCACAGCAGCCCTTCCCCACCTGCAACAGGGACAGGCTCAGGGAACAAACCCCACTGCTGGGGCAGCAACCCCCATCCCTGGGGCACCAAACCCCATCCCTGGGGCACCAACCCCGCTGCTGGGGCACCAAACCCCGCTGCTGGGGCACCAAACCCCGCTGCTGGGGCACCAACCCTGCTGCTGGGGCACCAACCCCATCCCTGGGGCACCAAACCCCATCCCTGGGGCACCAACCCAACCCCATCCCTGGGGCACCAACCCAACCCCACTGCTGGGGCACCAACCCAACCCCACTGCTGGGGCACCAACCCCATTCCCGGGGCACCAACCCCACTGCTGGGGCACCAACCCCGCTGCTGGGGCACCAAACCCCACTGCTGGGGCAGCAACCCCTGGAGCTGGAGCAAGCTGAGACACAGGCCTGCCTTAGGGAAGATGGGCACTAAAAGCCCCACTGGTTCTAGTCCCAGGGATTCTTTTCCCCCAAAACATCCCAAGTGATCCCAAGGGAAGTTCCAGAGCCTCCTGCAGCCTTTGCTCCACTCAGGAAGCTCTAGGGGTAATTAATCTCAAAGGGTTAATGAGTTTTAACCTTTGCCCAGCATAGGCAGTGCAGGGAATCCAGGTTAAAATGTTCCCAAAAATGGGATTACAGCAGGAAAAACGGACCCATTCCAGCTGCTTGGACATTAAAAATATTCCAGTAGAGCACCCACTGCAACTGGTGTGAACTGGTCCTGAGAAAAACTGGGAAAAGAGGAATATTCCCATGGGGAGAGAGGGTGGGTGAAGGGATAAATCAAGATTAATTCTCCCTTGACCACACTGGAATGCCCAGAACATCTGCAGAACCTCTGATTTTAGTAAATTCAGATTAAATATAATATTAAAATGACAGAAATATGTGTTGTATCAGTATGTGGGCATGCCAATATCCAGATATTAAAGATACACAGAATATTTAATGTATTTTTTTTTTAACATTCAGCTTTGGCACCTCTTTAATAATAAAGAAATGAAGAAAACTTTCAGGTTTTGGCAAACTCCTGAGGTTTGGAGGGTCCTGCAGGTGCAGAGCAAAGACCTGAGGGTGGAGGAAGCTGTGCTGAGGGTTTACACATGGAATTCCCAGTGGGAAAAGGAGGAAAATTGGGAAAATGGAGCCCCTTACCTCCCCATAGCCACAAACCACCACCTGCTTCCCTCCAAACATCATGTCTGTTGTCCTCTTCAGGCTGAGGAAAAAGGGGAAAAAAACCCAATTAAAGGTCAGAATTCCAGCCCAGCACTAAGAGCTGCTCCAAGGATGGAGCCACAGCTGGACCCTGCATCCCTGAAATTCCAGGGGAAGAGAAAACCCCAAAAGCACCTAAAAATTCCCTTTTCCTTTTGGAAGGGTTGGGGTTCTTTTGTTCTTCCAACAAAAAGGACGGAATTTGGGTTTGGAGCCCTTTTTTTGTTGATTTTTATTCATTTGCCCTTTGTTTTGACACTCCCAAAATATTGAAAATCCTCTCCAAAAATCCTTCAATCTGAATTTTTATGGCCAACCCCAAGTGCCCCCCAAGGAAGAGCCCCAGGAGCAGCAGGGCAGTGGGAGCTCTTTGCCAGAATCCCAGAGCTTTTCCCAAATGAAGCTGCCCCTTCCTCTGCTCTCCTCCTGCTCCCTCCCTGAGCGTGTCCTACATTCCAGGCTATTTTTAGCTCTGGAGTAAATAGGTTAGCAGTGCAGGGAAGGTGAAATTCCCTCCCTTTTCCAGGGGAATTCAGCTAAAACCCACAGCAGCTCTGAGGCACCTCTGCTCTCATCTGCCCTGACCCCGTCTGAAACTCCTGCACCAGGCTGAGCCCCAATCCCAATTTACCCCCAAGGTGTTTGCATGGAATCCCAGGAGTTTTTGGGTTGGAAGGGACCTTAAATCCCATCCCATCCCATCCCATCCCATCCCATCCCATCCCAGGGACACCTCCCACCATCCCAGGCTGCTCCAGCCCCCGTGTCCAGCCTGGCCTTGGGCACTGCCAGGGATGCAGGGGCAGCCCCAGCTGCTCTGGGAATTCTGTTCCCATATTTCACCCCCTCGTTATTCCCATTCCCTGTTCCTTGCACATCCCAAATTCACGGATTGCTCATGGACTGTGCCACAAACGATGTCACAACAAGGACAAAACCTGTCCCAGCCTCACTTGGCCGTGATGGAATTTGGGGCTGCAGGGACACAGACACCCAATTCCATGGAAAGAAAGGGAATAAAGAACTGGAGAGAAAAAAGGGATAGAGGGACACACATGGGACACAGGCAGATTTTACCCAAAGGGGAGAGGGACAGGACAGGAATTCTGATGTGCACCAGAGGTAAGGAAGGATTTTATTCTCTGACACACGAATTGAGCCGAGATGATCCAAATGGCAGCAGAGCAGGGCCCTGTGGGAATTCCTCCCTATTCCTTGAGGGAATTCCTCCCCGTTCCCCATGGGAATTCCTCCCTGTTTCCTACAGGATTTCCTTCCCATTCCTTGTGGTAATTCCTCCCCATTCCCTGTGGGAATCCCTCCCCACTCCCCATGGGAATTCCTCCCTGTTTCCTGCTGGGAATCCCTCTCCATTCCTGCTGGGAATCCCTCCCCATTCCCCGTGGGGATTCCTCCCCATTCCCCATGGGAATCCCTCTCCATTCCTGCTGGGAATCCCTCCCCATTCCTATGGGAATCCCTCCCCATTCCCCGTGGGAATCCCTCCCCATTCCCCTGGGATCCCTCCCCATTCCCCTGGGACCCCTCTCACCCATCCAGGATGGACTCCCTGCAGCAGTAGAGGTTGTCAAACTTCTGCTTGGTGACCGAGTCATTGACGTTCATGGCTGGCACGCAGAGCTTCCCTGCCTTGGAGAGCTGGTACAGCCTGGCACAGGCACAGAGCCAGGGGTTATCCAGGGAATTCACCCCTGCTCTTGGGGGGTTTGGGATGGAAAGGACCCTAAAGATCAGCCTGGCCATGGCAGGGGCCCTGGACACTGTCCCAGTGTCCAGCCTGGCCTTGGGCACTGCAGGGATGCAGGGGCAGCCCCAGCTGCTCTGGCAATCCCAGCCCAGCCAGGAATTCCTCATTGCCAAGATCCCATCCCTGGCTGCCCTCTGGCACTGGGAGCCATTCCCTGGGTGCTGTCCCTGCAGGCCTTGGCCCCAGTCCCTCTGCAGCTCTCCTGGAGCCCCTGCAGGCCTGCAATGTGCTGGAAGCTCTCCCTGGATCCTTCCCTTCTCCATCATCTCCCTGCTCTCAGCTCTGGGCACAGACTCAACTCCTCATAGCAGGAAAATCACTAAAAATGAATTTAAACACCTCACTGTGGCTCTTCTTCCAAGAGAGTCTGAAAATCCTGTTCCTGCTCCAGCCCTTGGGAACGAGAACCTGCCTTTGGAAATCTCTTCTTCCCACACTGGGATTTCAGATCCTAAAAATATCACCAGTCCTCCTCCTGACCCCACTGGTGCAGAGCTGGAGCCACTTCCCTGTTTCACACATTTCATTCCCTGCTCCGGGAGCTGCCTGAACCTCTGGCCAAGCTCTGATCCAGCTCAGAGCTGCAGCCAAGCCTTTCCCCCTGCAGGAACTCAGCAAACAGTGCTGCTCTCCTCAGCTCCCCATTCCCTGGCACCTGCGATGGGATGAATTCCATGGAAAACCTCCTGTGACACCTCCCAGCCCCCAGAGCTGCTCCCACCCCAGCTCTGCTCCTGCCAGGGACTCAGGGGTTTCACTCACTCATCCCTCATGTTCCCCCTTCCCCAAAAACAGCTCAGTTCCTCTTCCCAAATCTCACTTCTTCCCACGGATTTAGGGCAGGGCTGTGCTCCCCATCCCTCCTGCTCCATCTCCACACCAGGTGAGAGCCTCTCCTCCCACCCCAGGGGGGGCTCCTGCTCCTCGTGGGAGCCCAGAGCAGCTCCAGGTGTCCTGCTCAGATTGAAGCAGTTTCCATGCAGAGCCCAGCTGCTGGAGGGGGCTCAGGGCTGAGCTCTGTGCCAAACCTGTGCACCCCGGTGACGCTCTCCTCCACGATGCCCTTGATCTTCTTGAACATGTTGGGGTATTTCTTGTAGATCCAGTGGGTGAGATCTCCCCCATCGTCCAGGATCTGGAATGAAAGCAGCCACAGAGTCACCTGGGGCTGGCCAGGGAGCCACTGCTGCAAGGAACACACTGGAGAGGAGTGAGGAGAGGGAAACTCTGGCAGGAAAACAACTCAGTCCCAGAAACCTCAGAATTCCAGGGAAAAGAGAGGTCCAAGCTCTTGGCCAGTCTTATGTGTGTGGAAACACCTGGAATGGCACCCAGGGGAGGTGCTGGGCTCAGAGGGGTCCCCTGGAGAAGAAAAGGTCCAAGAAAAGGAAAAAACCCAAGCGTGGATTTTGCCACATCCTCCTGCCCCCAGGAGGCCCTGGGGGCCTGGGCAAGGTGGGAAGTCTGAGAACCCTGCTGGATTCCAGGGAAAACGGGGAGCAGAGGTCACCCAGGGCAGGAGAAGGGTCCAGGGGCCGCACAGGGTGACAGCAACACGGCCACCATCAGCCTCAGAGTCACCATCATCATCATCACCATCACCATCATCATCATCATCCTTGCATATTCCTCACACTGATGTCAAAGACTTTTCACTGCATCATCATCATCATCATCATCATCATCATCATCATCATCACCATCATCCCACTCTTTGCACATTCCCTACACCAAAGTCAAAGACTTCTCACTGCACCCTCCTCCTCCTCCTCCTCCTCCTCCTCCTGTTTCCATATTCCACACACTGAGATCAAAGACTTCTCACTTCATCATCATCACCATCATCATCATCATCTTCATCCTCTTCTTTGCATGTTCCCTACTCCAACACATGAAATTCTGTCGGCATCATCATCCTCATCCTCATCATCACCCTTCCATATTCCATGCACTGACGTCAAAGACTTTTCCCTGCATCGCTGTCCTCCTCCACCTCCTCCTCTTCCAGGATTTCTCACTTCATCATCATCATCATCATCATCATCATCATCATCATCATCATCATCATCATCATCAATCATCATCCCCTGGCTGCTCGATCCCTTCCCAAGGGACGCTGAGGAGGGTTCAGGGACACCCAATTCCATGAAAAGAATATGGGAATTCTGTGAGAATTGGGAAATCCTCACAGAATATGGGAAAGCTGTCCTGAGGCCAGGAAAGGGGCCCTGCCCTGAGGCATCCCCCCGAATTTCCCCATCCCACAGCAGCCAGGAGTTGAAGGAGGTGGCCTGCAGGGATTTGGGGAATTCGGGGTGTCCCAGATCCCCATTCCCCATTTGCCGCAGCTGGAGCTCGGCAGGGACCCTCCGGAGCCTTCCCAGGGAAAAGGAGCTCTCCCTCTCCTGGCACAGAGGCGACACTGCCCAGCTCTGCTGGTGGCTTGGTGGGGCCACCACGCTGCCCCCCGGGGACACAGAGCTCCTTGGGAACGCCGTGCTCCGTTCCCGCCTTTTCTGGAATTGCCGGAATTGCCGGAATTTCCACTGGCCAGGGAGCAGCTGCTCCTCCAGAGCTCCTGGGAGCACAGGGTGTCCTCCAGGGAATCCATCCCCGGCTCCGTGTCCCATCCGCAGCCTGGGAAGGGTTCAGAGGAACTGGGAGCTCTCCTGGGCCAGCCAGGGAGGAATTTGGAATCCAGAATCTGGAATTCCCTGGCTCCCAGGACTCTCCCTGTTCAATGTTCAATTCTCTTCCAAGGGAGCATCCAGCCCCTGGCAGGTTCCCCTTTCCTGGGAGAGCAGGGATGCAAACCCCGCAGAGGGGATCCCTGGAGGGGCTGGGAGGCCACCTTGGTGTGGCACCCCAACACCCAACAGCCCATCCCACATCCCTGCAGTATTCCCAGCTTTTTGCTGCTTTGGCCTCGTTCCTGTTCTTCCAAGCAGGTTCGGGTTGGAGTTTTGGGGGGAAACCAATTTATTTGAGATGGAAATTGTTTTTCCTAGAGAAAAGCAGGCGTGGCAGCCCTGGAGCTTTTCTCCAGGTCACCAACTCCCTCCCTCAGCCCTTCCATCCAATATTTTCTTCCAGCAGAAAATCCCTGGAGAGGCTCTTCCATGAGGGAAACCTCACAGCTTCCATATTTTTCAGGAAAAAAAAAAAAAAATCCCTTTTCTGAACTATTCCTGTCCAGAAGGGGCCTTCCCCTGAAGGTCAGAATCCCCAGAGCCTCCCAGGAAGGATTCCCAGAATGGAATGGTCATAAACTGGCCCCATGTCCAAGGACCAGGGAGCAGTGATGGGAAAACTGAGAGAGGCACAGAATTCCCAGAGCAGCTGGAGCTGCCCCTGGATCCATGGAATGCGAGGGCCAGGCTGGATGGGGCTTGGAGCAGCCTGGGACAGTGGGAGGTGTCCCTGTGGAACCCAAACCATTCCATAATTCCATGACTTTAGGATCCTTCTCACATCCTGTTCCTCGCCCAGTGTCCCATTTCTTATCTCTTAAACCATTTGTAAAAATTTCTTATCTCTAAAACCACAGATCTCCAAAATCCAGCAAAAATCTCTGGGAACAGCTCCAAGATCCTGGTGCTCCCTCCATCATTTCCATGCTCCAGGAGCAGGTCTGAAATCAGTCCCAGAATGAAGAGATCCTGGGAAAGCAAATTCTGCATTTTCTGGGACTCTGACTTGCTCCAAAAGTGACATTTTGGATGGGAAATGATTCCTCAAAGAGCAGAACAAAGCTGCTCTCAGGTCTAGACTCAGTCTGATACCTCGGGGGTGGATTTTTTTGATGTTCCTGGCTCTTTTTAAAGGTGACAGCGACTGGAAGGGACAAAAATCCCACCTCAAACGAGCCAACATTGGTAAAAACCCAACTCAGATCCACGTTTCCACCTTTGATCACTTCCCATATTTAGATCAGGAGCTCCAGGGCTCAAAATCCTTGGGGAACTGTGATGAAAACAGCACATCTGACAGCTGAAAATTATTCTGCTCACCCAATTCCAGGTTCCTGTTTTCCCTGGAAACAAGGGCAGGATAAAAAGGGAGTTGGGTACCTGAGGTTTGTGTGGTTTAAAGTGTGGAAATCACAGAAAAATCTGGGCTTTGTTCCTAAAAATCACCTCAGCCAAAGGTGAGAATTTAAGGGTGAAAAGGGTGAAAAACTCTTCTCAAAAATACTGATTTGGAGCCATTTTTAGCAGCTTAAACTGCAGCAAGATGCTCTGAAATCAAACAAAACGCCCCAAAAAACGGCATTAACGCAGCTTCTTTTGGAAGCACTGAAACCAAGCCTCGCTTGGTGAGATCCAGGAGATTTTAGCTGCCTTTCCCTTCCCTCTCCAGGTGGGATTTTTCCAGGTGGGAGTTCCCCAGGTGTTTCCCAACTCACCATGTTGGGCTGCCAGCCCTCGACGTTGACGCAGCGGTCGATGCACCACCAGAAATCGTCCTCGGATTCGCCCTTCCAGGCAAACACTGGGAACCCTGGCCAGGGAGGAACAGGGGCTTAAGGGCAGGAAAATCCCGTGGGAATCAGCTCCTGGACACTGATTTATTAATTCATGTGTTAATTTAATAGATTCAATTGTTACTCAGCTCCAGCCAGCAAGACCCACGGCGGGTTTGGCTTCTTCTGGGTGTCCCAGAGCTCGGGGTCAAACCTGTGGCTTCAGCCAGGTGAATTCCCTGACTTTATCCAGTAAAATCCTTGGGCTTACTCAGGTAAAACCCCTGGAATTATCCAGGTAAAATCCCTGGATTTATCCAGGTAAAATCCCTGGACTTGCCCAGGTAAAATCCTTGACCTCACTCAGGTAAAATCCCTGGTCTTATCCACATAAATTCTTTGGTCTTATCCAGATAAAATCCTTGGCCTCATCCAGGTATAATCCTTGGCTTTACCCAAGTAAAATGTTTGGTCTCACTCAGGTAAAATCCTTGGTCTTATCCAGGTAAAATCCCTGGAATTATCCAGGTAAAACTCCTGGACTTATCCAGGTAAAATCCCTGGACCTGCCCAGGCAAAATCTCTGGCTTTATCCAGGTAAAATCCTTGGATTTATCCAGGTAAAATCCCTGGCCTTACCCAGGTAAAATCCCTGGATTTATCCAGATAAAATCCTTGGCATGACCCAGGTAAAAGCCTTGGACTTACTCAGGTAAATCTCCTGACTTTGCCAAGTTAAATCCCTGACTGTATGCAGGTAAAATCCCTGGCCTTACCCAGGCAAAACCCCTGGATTTATCTAAGTAAAATCCTTGGCATTACCCAGGTAAAATCCTTGGAATTGCCCAGGTAAAACCCTAGGATTTATCCAGGTAAAATCCTTGGCATTACCCAGGTAAAACTCTTGGTCTTACCCAGGTAAAACCCCTGGTCTTATCCAGGTGAAACTCTTGGTGTTTTCCATGTAAAATCCCTGGTTTTGCCCAGGTAAAATCCCTGTCATTACCCAGGTAAAATTTCTGGATTTATCCAGGTAAAACCCTTGTATTTAGCTGAGTAAAATCTCTGGTCTTATCCAGGTAAAATCCCTTTTTTTATCCAGGCAAAATCCCTTGGCCTTTCCCAGGTAAAACCCTTGGTCTTTTTCCATGTAAAATCCCTGGCCTTACCCAGGTAAAATCCCTGGATTTATCCAGGTAAAACCCTTGGTCTTTTTCCATGTAAAATCCCCGGCCATATCCAGGTTAAAACCTGTGGCCTCACCCAGGTAAAATCCTGGTTTTAGGGAAAAGCCCTGGATTTAGCCAGGTAACCCCCACATGCTCAGTTTCTGCTCCATGAATCACATTCCCCCCAAATTCTCTCTTTCACCTGAGTTATGCCCCAAATTACAGAATTTAAACCAAATTTAGCTTTGTTTCTCCGAGCAAAGCCACTTCCAGCTTCAGCTCATAAATGACATTTTTACCAACGATTTTACCTGGGCAAGATCAAAGATTTTACCTGGACAAGTCCAGGGGTTTTACCTGGATAAGTCTAGAGAAAAATCCAAAACATTCCAAGAGTTCCAGAGCTTTGGAAAGGAGGGATTTTGTGCTGTAGGTTTATTCTAAACTGAAGAGAATGCAGGGGAAAAACCCTCCAAAGGGTGATAAATGAGTTAAAAACAACAGGGCAGCAAAAATTCCCCAGAAAATACAGCAGGAATTCCCTATAAAATGCAGGAGGGATTCCTTATAAAATGCAGGAATTCTCTATAAAATCCAGGAGAAATTCCCTATAAAATCCAGGAATTCTTTATAGAATGTAGAAGGAATTGCTTATAAAATCCAGGATGAATTCCTTATAAAATGAAGCAGGAATTCCCCATAGAATGCAGGATTTCCCTATAAAATACAGAAGAAATTCCCTATAAAATGCATGAGGAATTCTCTATAAAATTCAGGAGGAATTTCCTGTAAAATTCAGGAGGAATTCCCTATAAATCCCCATAGAAATTCCCTATAAAGTCCAGGAGAAATTCCCCATAAAATGCAGGAGGAATTCCCTATAAACTCCAGAAGAAATTCCCTATAAAGTCCAGGAGGAAATCCCTATAAGTCCCAGGAAAAATTCCCTATAAATCCCAGGAGGAATTCCCTATAAATCCCAGTAGAAATTCCCTACAAAACCCAGGAGGTATTCCCTATAAAACCCAGGAATTCCCTATAAAATCCAGGAGGAATTCCCTATAAGATGAAGAAGGAATTCCCTATAAAATGCAGGAATTTTCCACAAAATGAAGGAGGAATTCCCTACAAAACCCAGGAGGAATTCCCTATAAATCCCAGGAGGAACTCCCTATAAAATGCAATAAGAATTCCCTATAGAATCCAGGAGAAATTCCCTATAAAATCAATGAGGAATTCCATATAAGATGAAGAAGGAATTCCTTACAAAATCCAGGAGGAATTTCCTATAAAATGCTGGAGGAATTCCTTATAAAATGCAGGAGAAATTCTCTATAACACCCAGGAGAAATTCCCAATAACACCCAGGAGAAATTCCCTATAAAATCCAGAAGAAATTCCCTATAAAATCCAGAAGAAATTCCCCATAAATCCCAGTAGAAATTCCCTATAAAACCCAGGAGGAATTCTCTATAAAACCCAGGAGGAATTCGCTATAAAACCCAGTAGAAATTCCCGATAAATCCCAGGAGGTATTCCCTATAAATCTCAGTAAGAATTCCCTATAAATCCCAGGAGGAATTCCCTATAAAACCCAGGAGTAATTCCCCATAAAATGTAGGAGGAATTTCCTATAAATTCAGGAGGAATTCCCTATAATATACAAATCCCTGAAGAAATTCCCTGAAGAAGTTCCCCAGGAGGAACTCCCTATAAAATGCAGGAGTAATTCCCTATAAAATCCAGGAGGAATTATTTATAAAATCCTGGAGATATTCCTTATAAAATGCAGGATGAATTTCTTATAAAACCCAGGAGGAATTCTCTATAAAACCCAGTAGAAATTCCCCATAAATCCCAGGAGGAATTCCCTATAAAACCCAGGAGTAATTCCCCATAAAATGTAGGAGGAATTTCCTATAAAACCCAGGAGTAATTCCCCATAAAATGTAGGAGGAATTTCCTATAAATGCAGGAGGAATTCCCTATAAAACCCAGTAGAAATTCCCTATAAAATCCAGGAGAAATTCCTTATAAAACCCAGGAGGGATTCCTTATAAAACCCAGTAGAAATTCCCTATAAATGCAGGAGGAATTCCCTGTCAATGCAGTAGAAATTCCCTATAAATGCAGGAGGAATTCCCTGTCAATGCAGTAGAAATTCCCTTTAAGTTCCAGGAGGAATTCCCTATAAATCCCAGGAGTAATTCCCTACAAATCCCTGAAGAAATTCCCTATAAAACCCAGGAGGAACTCCCTATAAAATGCAGGAGTAATTCCCTATAAAATCCAGGAGGAATTATTTATAAAATCCTGGAGAGATTCCTTATAAAATGGAGGATGAATTTCTTATAAAACCCAGGAGGAATTCTCTATAAAACCCAGTAGAAATTCCCAATAAATCCCAGGAGGAATTCTCTATAAATCCCAGTAAGAATTCCCTATAAATCCCAGGAGGAATTCCCTATAAAACCCAGGAGGAATTCCCCATAAAATGTAGGAGGAATTTCCTATAAATGCAGGAGGAATTCCCTATCAAACCCAATAGAAATTCCCTATAAAATCCAGGAGAAATTCCGTATAAAACCCAGGAGGGATTCTCTATAAAATGCAGTAGAAATTCCCGATAAATCCCAGGAGGAATTCCCTATAAATCCCAGGAATTATTCCCTACAAATCCCTGAAGAAATTCCCTATAAAACCCAGGAGGAACTCCCTGTAAAATGCAGGAGGAATTCCCTATAAAACCCAGGAGGAATTCCCCATAAAATGTAGGAGGAATTTCCTATAAATGCAGGAGAAATTCCCTATAAAACCCAGGAGGGATTCCTTATAAAACCCAGTAGAAATTCCCTATAAATGCAGTAGAAATTCCCTTTAAGTCCAGGAGGAATTCCCTATAAATCCCAGGAGTAATTCCCCATAAAACCCAGGAGAAATTCCCCATAAAATGTAGGAGGAATTTCCTATAAATTCAGGAGGAATTCCCTATACATCCCAGGAGGAATTCCCCATAAAATGCAGGAAAAATTCCCTATAAATGCAGGAAAAATTCCCTATAAAACCCAGCAGAAGTTCCCGATAAATCCCAGGGGGAGTTCCCCGTAAATCCCGGAAGAAATTCCCATAAATGCCGTCGGAATTCCCCCAAGGGCGGGAGCAGGGAATGCAGAGCAGGGAATGCCGGGTCCGTACCGCTCTCGGCCAGCGCAGCCGCCACCTCGTTCAGGGTGGAGTAGATGTTGCAGGCGGCCCAGCGGCACTGAGCCCCCAGCGCTCCCAGCGTCTCCATCAGCACCTGCACACAAACACCGGGAAATCGGCAAAATAGGGGGGTTAGCTGCAAAAATACCGCGGAAATCGGCAAAAAATGGGGGTTAGCTGCAAAAATAATATGGAAATCGGCAAAAACTAGGGGTTAGCTGCAAAAATAATATGGAAATAGGCAAAAAATGGGGGTTAGCTGCAAAAATAATATGGAAATCGGCAACATTGGGGGTTATCTGCAAAAACACCATAGAAATCAGCAACATTGGGGGTTATCTGCAAAACCACCATGGAAATCAGCAAAAACTGGGGGTTATCTGCAATAACACCATGGAAATCAGCAACATTGGGGGTTATCTGCAAAAACACCACGGAAATCAGCAAAAAATGGGGGTTAGCTGCAAAAACACCGTGGAAATCGGCAAAAAATGGGGGTTATCTGCAAAAATAATATGGAAATCAGCAAAAACTGGGGGTTATCTGCAAAAACACCACGGAAATCAGCAAAAATGGGGGTTTTATTTATAGAAACACCATGGAAATCAGCAGCATTGGGGGTTATCTGCAAAAACACCAGTGGGAATGGCCTGTTTGGGGTCAGTTTAGGGGATGAGCAGTGGGAATGCCCCGTGTGGGGCCAGTTTAGGGGATGAGCAGTGGGAATGCCCTGTTTGGGGTCAGTTTAGGGGATGAGCAGTGGGAATGCTCAGTTTGGGGTCAGTTTAGGGGATGAGCAGTGGGAATGCCCAGTTTGGGTTTGGGTTTGGGGCTCTCACCGCTGTCTGTGCTGTGATGTGAGTGCAGCCCACGATCTTGGCCCCGGCCAGGGGCTTCTCCCCCTGAGCTCTCTTCCTCAGAGCCATCAGCGCCGGCATCTCTGCGGGGTAAATGGGAAAAGGAAAATGGGGATGGGGTGGGAACAGCTCAGGAGGAACACCTGGCATCCCCATAAACTCACACAGCTTCGAAACAGCCAAAGCCTCCAGAGCAAACACATCAAAATCCCCAAATCCCAAACACATCAAAATCCCCAAATCACAAACACATCAAAATCCCCAAATCACAAACACATCAAAATCCCCAAATCCCAAACACATCAAAATCCCCAAATCCCTCTGGAGTTTTCCCTGTTTTGTTCAAATTTTTGCCTCCAGGTGAGGCTGCAGGAAAATCTGCTTTGGGCTGAGGATTTGGGATTTGCTGCTCCACCTCTCCAGCATCCAACACCTAAATCCTGCCTGGCCTTTGCTTTTTTTATTTTTTGGAGGTAAACAAGCTAAACCAAAATTGTGACATTTATGGGATGGATTTCATCTTTCCTACTGATTTAACAAAATGAGTTTGATTGCAGAGTACTCCTAACCCTGTACCTCCTTTTCCATACCCAAAATCCCATGGAAGCTTTCTCATCCCAATAGGAATGGGGTCAAGAACACCTGTCTGGTGTTCCCATGAATTTGCATGGCTGTGGCAGCTTCAAAACAGCCAAAGCCTTGAGAGAAAACCCCAAATCCATCAAAATGACCCCAAATCCCGCTGGATTTTCCCCTGTTTTGTTCAAATTTTTGCCTCCCAGCTGAGGCGGCAGGAAAATCAGCTTTGGGCTGAAGATTTGAGATTTGCTGATTTGCTCCACCTCTCCAATATCCAAACCCTGTCTGGCACTTGCTTTTTTATTTTTTGGAGGTAATCAAGATAAACCAAAATTGTGATGTTTACGGGATGGATTTCACCTGATTTAACAAAATAACTTCAACCATAGAATAGTCCCTTAATGGTTGTAGTTGGAACCACACAGCACAGCCCTGTAACTCCTTTCCCATCCCCCAAAACCCCACAGAAGCTTTCACACCCCCCAAAATCCCATAGAGGCTTTCCCATCCCCTAAAACACCACAGAAGCTTTCCCAACCCCCAAAATCCCATAGAATCTTTCCCATCTTCCAAAACCCCACAGAAGCTTTCCCATCCCCCAAAACTCCATAGGAGCTTTCCCAACTCCCAAAACCCCATAGAAGCTTTCCCATCTCCCAAAATCCCACAGAAGCTTTCCCATCCCCCAAAACCCAATAAGGACTTTCCCAACCCCCAAAACTCCACAGAAGCTTTCCCATCCCTCCAAACCCCACAGAAGCTTTCCCATCCCCCAGAATCCCACAGAAGCTTTCCCAACCCCCAAAATCCCACAGAAGCTTTCCCATCCCCCAAAACCCAATAAAAGCTTTCCCATCCCTCCAAACCCCATAGAGGCTTTCCCATCTCCCAAAATCCCACAGAAGCTTTCCCATCTCCCAAAACCCCACAGATGCTTTCCCATCCCCTAAATCCCCACAGAAGCTTTACCATCCCCCAGAATCCCACAAAAGCTTTCCCATCCCCTAAAACCCCACAGAAGCTTTCCCATCCCTCAAAACCCCATAGAAGCTTTCCCAACCCCCAAAACCCCGCAGAAGCTTTCCCAACTCCCAAAATCCCACAGAAGCTTTCCCAATGCTCAAAATCCCATAGAGGCTTTCCCATCTCCCAAAATCCCACAGAAGCTTTCCCATTCCCCAAAACCCAATAAGGACTTTCCCAACCCCCAAAACCCCATAGAAGCTTTCCCATGCCCCAAAATCCCACAGAAGCTTTCCCATCCCCCAGAATCCCACAAAAGCTTTCCCATCCCCTAAAACCTCACTGAAGCTTTCCCATCCCTCAAAACCCCACAGAAGCTTTCCTATCTCCCAAAATCCCACAGAAGCTTTCCCATCCCCCAGAATCCCACAAAAGCTTTCCCATCCCAACAATCCGGGGGCAGGAGGAGCCCCGAGGAGCAGAGGCGGGAGCCCCTACCCTGCTCGGCGATCTCGATCTCGCGGCGCCCGAACTCGGCCTGTTTGATGTTCTTGACGCAGAAGTCGCTGCTGCCCTTGGAGTTCTTCTGCTGCTTGTCCCTGGGCGAGGTCTCATCGTCGGAGCTGTCCGTGTAGGAGGCAGCTGCAGGGAGCAGGGCGGGTCAGGAACGGGGTAAAACATTCCCAAAACCCCCGGCACCCACAGGGAAGGGCTGGGTGGCCCACAGGGGGTGTCCATCCATGCCAGCTCCTTCCGTCCCCAGCTGGGATCTCTCCCTCTCCTCACAAGGGGAATTTTCCCAGCTGGATTCACCTGGGATGAATTCTTAATGCTCATCAACCTCTACTTCAACGCCATGGCAGAGGTGATGGGATTGAGCACTGCCTGGTTCCCACCGGGGCTCATCTCCACGGCCTTCTCCCACCTCTCTTCCCCAAGGTTCTCCCACCTCTCTTCTTAAAGGTTCTCCCACCTCTCTTCCTAAAGCTCTCCCACCTCTCTTCCCAAAGTTCTACCACCTCTCTTCCCAAAGTTCTACCACCTCTCTTCCCAAAGCTCTCCCAACTCTCTCCCCAAAGCTCTCCCACCTTTCTCTCCAAAGTTCTCCCACCTCATCCCCCAAAAGTTCTCCCACCTCTCTTCCCAAACCTTCTCCCTCTCCTCCCGAAATTCAGGCCTCCACAGCTCCAAGACATCCCACAAAATGCCTGCTGAGGTTTAGAGCACTTCCAAACCAGCAGGAATTGTAATTTCAGACCCTATTTCATCCCAAACAGTTGGGTGAGTTGATGATGATCCCATTTCTGTGGGGTTCCCAATCCTTGGAAGGCTCCGTTTTGGTGTTCCCTCACAGTGAGGATGAGCTGCTGCTGCTGCTTGGGAGGCTCATGTGGGATGGTTGGAAGGAACTTCTCCACTGGGAGGATGATCCATAAACCTGCTGTGGACTGTCCAGGGAGCTGCTGGCTCCCCACCTCAGGGGATTTTGGGAATTGTTTGGAAAGCTGGGGATCACCGGATCCTGTCCTGAGCCCCATGGGATGGGATTGAGGCTCTGCCTGAAGAGAGGGTGTGGATGTGCTGAATTCACTCCAGGAGCTGTCAATAATTGTCTTCCTTCCTTATCAGAGTGCTCCAAACCTCTGATTATGGAATTAGGCCAATGGAAGAGCCCTTCATGGAGTTAGAAATCCCCTTTCCTGTTGGATTCCTAAAATCCCATGTACTTGAATAAAATCACATCCATTTTTGACTGGAGTAATGATGGATCAACCACCACTTTGGATCAGCTGAAGGAATCCTTTGTGCCACATCTTCTGGAATTTGGATTTTGGATTGTGCCACATTTTTGGATTCTCTGGAATCCCTCCCCACTGTGGGAAACCAAACCTCTCCTTCCATCCACCAGGACTGGCACCAGCAGCCAGAGAAATGCAATGAGCTCCAAATCCCAGCTCCTCTTTCCTCTCCAGGTGATCCTTCCAGGACCCAGCTGGCCGTTCCCTCATTCCTCATGGAATTGTTCTGCTCCAAGTCCTTCCTCTCCAGGTGATCCTTCCAGGACCCAACTGGTCATTCCCGCATTCCTTAAGGAATTATTCTGCTCCAAGTCCTTCCTCTCCAGCTCCAGTGGTGCTTGTAAACTGAACCTGGGGCCCAGCATCCAATCCAATGATTTTGTGTCCACCTCAGAGGAATTCTGTGGTGGAACAGCTCCATCCACGATGGCCCTGATGGAGCTGGCCGATACTTTGGATCACTGGGAATGATGGACACGGTGATGGATACTCCTCCTTCCACATCCCCACAGGCCTCTGGAACCCATGGGAGCTGCTCCAGCCAATGTCAAGATTCCCAGTTTCTTTCCACCCCAAACCTGCACCAGGGGAATGGGGCAGCAGGAAGTGGGGGAGGTTCTCGCAGCGCTGATCCCAGCAGCATTCCCAGAGAGCCACAGCATTCCAGTGGCATCCAGGCCTTGAGTGGGGATGGGTTCCAACAGCCCCTTCATTCATTCAGAGCAAATCCAACAATCTTCTACCCTGATCAGCTCCAGTGACATTTCCACAACAAAAACCCCAAAAAAGTTGTTAAACTTTTGGGGCCATGGGGTTGTGCTTCCTGCAGGACCCAACAAGCTCAAGCTTTCCCTCCCGGCTCGTGGGAAGGGTTCCAGGATTCCAAGGAAAAAGCTCAGCCTGGGTGCTGTGGGTGTGCCAGGCTCCCCCAGAGCTGCCCAGCTCCCGATCCCAGGGAATTAGGAGGGAATTAGGCATTGCTGGAATTTCTCCCCATCCTTGCCGAGTGTTGAGCCCCACCTTGCCAACAACCCCTGGGGGCAGCGGGGCTCCAGCTCTGATCCCAATCCCACAGCAGATCCCCAGGGACCAGGAGCCAGGATTAACCACAAAGGGCACCTTGTATAAAACCAAACTCTATGTCAAGGGCTCCAGGAGAAAGGATTAATTAGTTGGAAGAGGATTAGTTCCTTGAAGAGAGTTAATCTGTGTAGAGGTTGCTTAAAAAACAGGGAGTTTTGGTTCTGGGGGTTAAAAGTAATTTTTTTGAATGAAAAATCCTGCCTGGAGTCGCCAGATTTTCATAGGCAGGAGGTTTTATACTATTAAATAAATCTAAAATATAGAAGTGTACATATAATTGCAGTAATTAAATGAATGCTGATAGTTAATATAACAGTAAACCAAATCTCTAAAAGTCAATTTTGCCTTTGCTTTTCTGTAAAATGAAAAACAAGGACTGAAAGGAAAGGATTCCTGTCATTAATTGATGGGACAGTTTAATAAAAATATTCTCCAAAACTGAGTAATGAAAAAAAAACCTCCTCCCTGGGCTTGGCATTCTGTGAGCTACGGAAAACTGAAACATCAACTGGATTATTTGTGTTACATGTTTGAATCTCTGTCCAGAGAGGATGAGGATTCCAAATCCCTGGATGTGTCCCAAGGTTGGAGAAGGCCTGGAGCCACCTGGGACAGTGGGAGGTGCTCCTGCCATGGCAGGGGTGGCACTGGGTGCACTCTGAGGTCCCTTCCCACCAAAACCATTCCAGGATTCCATGATTTCCATTATCCAAAAGCAGCAGGTCTCAGGCGACCTCCATCCATGTCCTGCCCCAGCAAAGCCCAGATCAGAGCCTAAACTCAGCCAAGTCTGGCTTTGCTGATATTTGAGGTGAGGGTCCACTCATGGCTGCCTAAATTGGCATCACAAAGGGCAAAAAAGGGGCAGCCTGAGCCTCTTACAGGCCCCAAATACGGAAAAAACTGGTTTATTCTCTGTAAAACCTTCCAAAAATATGAAACATCACCAGGATGAAGTCAGAGGCCTGGAATTCCAAATATTCCTGTCCTAATCCCACCCTCAGAATGTGCCTGTGGTGGGTAACACACAATGTTGAGCACTTGGGTCATCCAGGCTGGGCTGACCTAAAAAAATCCATCCATCATCCATCCATCATCCATCCATCATCCATCCATCCATCCATCCATCCATCCATCCATCCATCCATCATCCATCCATCCATCCATCAATCCATCCATCCATCATCCATCCATCCCTCCATCCATCCATCATCCATCCATCATCCATCCATCATCCATCCATCCATCCATCATCCATCTGCCATCATGGAACTGAAGTCCTCCATCAGGAATGCCAGTCTCGCTCCTTTCATTAGCAGGAAATTGAACATTTGCACAAGATAATTAATTGCAATTCTGATGTTAATTGCAACGAGAGGAGCAGAATTCCCCAAAGTTGCTCCAAGTCCTTCCAGCTGTGACTTGGGAGCGACCACGGTGACGTCGGCCAGGATAAGCAGACTCAGAGTCTGCAGAAATAGTCCCAAACATTCCCAGGTGCTCCAGGATCAGATGGAGTTGTGGATTCCCAACAGAGCCTGGGCTAATGTGCCTCCGGAGAGAATGTGGCATGAGCATTCCTGAATTTCTCCCTTTTCCATGGGAACGCTGTCAGTGCCCGCAGGATGGGTCACCCAGGCGTGCCCAGCCTCTGGGGGGCTCATCCCAACCTCTGGAAGAGACTTTGGAGGTTGCTCCAAGCCTGCAAAGCAGCACGGAGGAAGCAGCAAGCGGGAGCTGGGAAAGGAGACGAGGAACAGTTGGCATTCCCACAAAAACCGGGATGCAGCCTGGGACTGTGGTGTCCAGGATCAGATCAGAACCTCCATCTTCTGGAGAGAACAGCTCTGCCAGGAGCTGAGTGACCTGATAACCATGGCCTTTCCAGCTCTGCTCTTCCAAACCTCCTGAGGAATGCCAAGGGCTCCTCACAGCCCAGTCCTGTCCCAGCTCGTCTCCAACATCCTCGGCATTGCGGGAATGTGTGGAGAAACACCAAGGAGAGTTCCCAGTTAGGAGGACTTCTGGCCACCAGCCATGAGCCATCAGGAGCAGCTGGAGCTGGAGTTTCCTGAGGTTTTCCAAACTTGCCAGAGCTGAATCAGAGCTTTGAACCTCCCAGGCTGGGCTGGATGAGGCCTGGAGCAACCTGGACTAGTGGAAGGTGTCCTTGACAGCAAGGGGGCGGAATGAGGTGAGCTCTAAGGTCCCTGAAACCACTCAGATTCTCCCCAAACACACCGTGAGCTGCCAAGTATCCCAAAAATCCATTCCAGCAGGAGAAACCCCTTCCAAGAGCCCTTCAAAGTCCTCAGAGACTCCAACCTCATGTGCAACAATCCTGCAGAGGGATCCCCATGGATTTGTTCAGGAACAGGAGGGAAGATGATGCTTAAGCAGGAACAAAGTGTGGGAACACTCTTTTCCTGGGGGGATCAGGACAGGGAGGAGAGGAGGGAGTGGAAGGGAGGGCAGAAGCAGCTGCACACCGGGGTTATAAGGAGAGAGCAGGAGAGCACCAGAATAATGTAATTTTCCATCCAGCTGTTCAGGACAATGAGGAAAAAGGCAAACCCCTATTTCCATGCCTTCCCTGTGAGCCCAGAGCAGACTGGGAGATGCCTGGACGCACCTGAGCTGTAGCTGTCGGTCGAGGACTGCGAGATGGAGCGGGACAGCGACCGGCGGCCGATCTTGGTCGGGCGCTTGTTGAACTCCTGCTTTTGGTCAGCAAACTGGATCTGTGGAAAGAAATCAGGGATTTTCTGTAAAAAACACAACGGATCAATCCCAAGAACCCAAAGCCTTGAGCAGACACCAGCACCATCTCTGTCGTGGCACAATTCCTGTTATTTAATGGGGACTGGATATGGTAAATTGCCCATTTTGTTTAATTTCAGTCCTTCCAGCCAAGATTAGAGATGTCACTCCAGGCTGTTGAATTTTGGGAGCACAGATGGCTGGAGAACACAAGTTTTTAGGAGTACACAACAGAATGACACCGGATCAGGAGCAGCCACAGGAAGGGAAAATCCTCACCAAACTCAAGTTACAGCCAGGGCTGTGCCAGGATTAACGCCCTGATCCCGCGGGACGGGGGCTTTGCACACACACCGGGGTTTATGTTCCTCCTCTAAGAAGCTGCTGGCCTGAAATAACTTCCCTTTTTTGTCCTTTTTCTTCCCTTAATTTAGAACAAATCCCTCCACGGCTGAGCAGCTCCATCACAGGAGGAGGTTATTGGTGTGAAGCGGAGCTGGAGACACGCAGGCATTCTAACAAAGGGGGAATAATTTGGGTTAAATTCACATTTTCCTTTCCCACATCACCTCTTCAAGGACATCAAGCACACTTCTCACACAATGCAGTGATCCTGGTAATCCAGAGCTCCCTGAGCCCTCACACATCCAAAACCAAGTAAACGACAAAGCAAAAGAAGTCCTGAACCGACTCCAGCAGAATTAGAACCGGACTTAAATAAACCCTGTAAGGTTTAAACCCCTCAAACACTGCCACAGGCTGGGTTCAGCTTTAGCTGAGACGGTCAGGAAGTGGAAGGAAGCAGCAGGAAAGGGAAATTCTGGAAGGGGCCAGGTCAAGGCTTGGATCTGCTTTTCTGCGTTGGCCGACGTCCTTTGGGTTGAATCCTTTAGGGAATAGAGAGAGTGGGGCAAAAAGGGAATTTCACACGGTCCCAGAATGATTTGGGTTGGAAGGGACCTTAAGGATCATCCAGTTCCACAGGACACCTTCTCCTGTGCCAGACTGCTCCAAACCTGCCAAACCCACAAGAGCCATGTTCCAGACGGGCTGGGAATGCTCCAAATGGGATGAAAAGAGAGATTTGGCTCGATCAGCTCCCACCAAAACACCTCTGAGGGCAACAGCTTCAAGGAAAAACTGTGGAGCCTTGAAGAGCTGCAGTTCCTTGAATTTAGGAGCCCAAGCTGCTCTGAAGTGACACAGGAGCTGCTGCTTTCGACTTCCAGCAGGAACAAATGATTCCTGCTGGAAAACCTCACCTGCAGGGGCACAAGGGGTTAATGCAGGTGAGGTTTCACCTTTACATTCCAAATGAGCCCCTGCTCATCTGACCTGGGGTTTCCATCACAAGGAGCCACCTTGAGCTACTTCTCTGTGCAAAAAAGGTCTCCTTATCCAAGGTTTTCCTGGAAAACTTCCCCATGCCGACCCCACCAACTCCTCCAGACAGAAGAACAACCCCGGAGCAACGTGTTGGCCTCGACTCTTCATCGCTCCCAAGAGAAAATTAAGGGAAGCTCTCCAGAGATCGGGATTTTCTCCAACCAAGGAGCTCCAGGAATAAGTGACTGGGTGGAAACAGCGAGGAGAGGAGGAAGAAGAGAGAGGCAGCAGAGAAACAATCGCGCTTTTGAGTAGAAAAACCATTATTCTGGTCCCCAGGAGTGCCCTCACCTGGGCTTTCATCCCCGTTGGCTCCCCGTTGATGTTGTATTTCTTCTTGTTGGGCATGGCGGCCTCGCCGGCTGCCCCGGGCGCGGCTCCCTCCAAACGGAGCAGGGAATGCCCCGGTCCCGTTTATATCCTCAGCCCATCCCGATCCCGCCCGCTCCGGTTTCACCGCAGCCACAGGGGGGAGGCAAAGGGAACCGGTTGGATTTTCAGACTTTTTGTTGTTGTTTTTTGGTTTTTTTGGCAGACCCCGGGACTTAATGAGGCGTCCCGACAAACAATTCCTGCCTGTGTTTTGTGTGGAATTACAGCGTTGCCTGACCTGGGAGCTCCGCGGCAGTTCTGAGCGTGGCCTGGCTGCTGTGCGCATAACAATGCCTTATTTATGTAACCAGAACATTTCCCTGCTCGCTATAATTAACTCGCTAATTAAGCTCCTTTAACTCGGGCCCTCCCGCTCTCTCTCTTTCCCCCCAATGTCAGATGATTGCGTTAACGGAGCCTCGTTACAGGGAAATTAACTAATGAGCAACTAAAACAACGGGGGCGTTTGTCGGATGGCAAAGTGGTTTTTAATTATTATTATTTTAATTATCCCGCTCCTCGCTGTGTCCCCCACAGCAACCAGGGCAGAGTTTGTCCTTGGAAGGGTCCAGACTCCAACACCCATCCCTGTGTTGTTCCAGTCCTTTGGGAATTATGGAATCGTGGAATGGTTTGGGTTGGAAGGGACCTTAAATCCCATCCAGTTCCACCCCACACCTCCCACCATCCCAGGTTGCTCCAACCTCGGACGCTTCCAGGGATGGAGCACCACAGATTCTCTGGGCAGGACGTTGAGGGGTTTTTATGGGAGTTATCTCAGGTAATAAATTATCAGGGATAAAACTCCTTGGATGACAAAGCCAGACGCTGAATGAGGATTAAAATGATTGTCCTGCATGGCATCTGCTCGTTCCACAGCCTTTTAGGTGGGAAGAGATGATCCAAGGAAGAAAAAATGGGAAAAATGGGGGTGGTGAGGCACTGGCAGAGGTTGGCGGGGTTTTGAGGTCCCCTCCAACCCAACCAGTCCCATGATTCCATTCTGCAATTCCAAGGAAAAGGGATCTGGGAAGCAGCAGGGCATCACTGGTTGTCCTCAGCACCAATTCTGACTGAACATGGAATAAAAAGCTCCCCCGGCCCTGATTCTTTCTGTACACCTGATTTACACCTGATTTACACCAGGTCAGATCTGATCCTGCTCCTCAACAGTTGTCCCAAAGATGGAAAACACTGCCAGGGAAAATTCCTTCCCCAAAATGTTCCTTCCATGGCATTTCCATCTCCAGGGGAAACTTCAAGGAATCCACTAAAAGAGCAAAAATTCCTGGGCTACATGAAAGCAACTCCTAGAGGAATGGATGGGGGGGAAAAAAGGAAGGAAATCCCCCCAGAATTCCTGAGCTGTACAATGACTGAAAAATGTGAAAAATGGAAATATGAATTATTTCCAGTGTGGATTTATCTCAGGGAATAAGAATCTGGGATCAGCATTGTTTTTCTCACTTGATATTGCAGCCCTAGTTGTGTATTCCAGGTAAATTTTTCATTTTCCACATTATCCACGAACCTTCTCCTGCAAAATCCTAAGGGACACATGACTTCAGCTCAGTGTAAGTCAACTCAAAGCCTTTAAAGGGGGTAAAAAACTCATTTCATGGTACCATCAAAGCACAAACTCCTTTTCCAGCAGGTTTTCACACCAAGTTACTTAAATCCAAAGGCTTTTCCTAGGAAAAAAACCCTCCTTTTTTTCCTCAATGAAGGTCGAGTCCAACACATTAAAATTAAGAACCAATATTCAATAAAAATGCTAAAAATAAAAACTTTTGCTTCATCTCCACCCCAGAGCTCAGGAATCTTCTGCAATTTCTGTGTCAATCTGGGTCAGTCAAATAAAACCAGAGAGAACTACGCTCAATCCCAGTAAATTGTTTTGTTCTGAGTGTCTTTAATTGATTCTTGGCCACGGATGTATTTTTTCCTTGGGAACAAAAGGAGAAAACAAGAGGGATTAAGCAGCGCAAGCTCTCCAGCATTGCTGGATCTTCCAAATCCAACTGCAAAGAAGCTGGGAATTTAAATTTCTGCATGGAATGAGTTAAAATCCATCGTTTTATGGATGGAACAGTGAGACAAGGTGGTGGCCTTGAATAACTGCCACTGCTCAGTGTCAAACTTCCTGGGAAGTCTTTTCCCAGTGGAAAAACATCTCATCCATCGATGATGCAGAGAGATAAAATCAATTTACTTTTTTTTTTTTTTTTAATAAAGGAGGGTGAAAATGGGTGAGAAATTATTTTTTGTGCTGTGACACGAGGGGACTGAGGTGATGTTCCTGACGTCCCATGCCAAACCTCATCCCTGTTCCCGAAGGAAAAGTTGTTTCCCTGCAGCGCCGGAGCTGCCAAGGCGGATCCTTCACCTCCTGCTCCTGGGGACACCTGAGAGGTGCTGGGGACACTGGTGCCAGCAGGAGCCTGGCTCCCAACCCTCTCCATGTTGGGAATGAGCTCCAACCCTCAGCCTCACCTCTCCTCAGCCACCTCCCGGGCCTGGATCACACCATTCCAGGAGAGAGATTGTCCCAACCTGCTCATCCTGGAGCTCCACATCCCCTAAGTCCATGTGGGATCCCCTAAGTCCATGTGGGATTCCCCCCTGAGCCAAACATTTCGCTGCAGGTCAGAGTGTTCAGATTCATCACACAGAGCTCAGCTCCAGGATTAACAAACAGGTTTAACCCTTGTGGAAAGCAGCCAGGGAATGTGCAGGTTAAAGCTGGTTTTAGCCAGAGGATTTGAGAAAGGCTGGGAATGAGGAGTCGCCCAGGTGGGCCAAAGCGCTTTTCCAAGGGGGTTGGGAATTCTAACTATTGATCCTTGGAGGGATCACCCTGATCCCTAGGTTTGGCTTTTCTATGTTTCACATTCTGTGCTGCTTTGGTGTGCAGTTCTGAGCTCCATATTATGGGATGGTGAGCTCTGTGCACAGAGCAGGGAGACAAAACAATTCCTGCTCCAGCTGGGCACCAAGGACAAATGCCCCAAATCTCAGCCCAGGAGCACAAACCCCGTGGGCTGGAGAGAGAAAAACAAGCAGGGTGGGACTGCAGGGGCTAAAGCTGGAATGGGACAATGAACTGCAAGATGCAAATGGAGCAGAACTGATCCCAGGGAGAGACCCCGGGAGCGCTGGTGCATTTTGGGGCCATTTTGGTTCATCTTGGGTGCAGCCCTGGCTGGGCTCTGGTGCTGCCCAAGGTGCATCCATGGAGGAGATCCTTGGAATGAATCCCTGCTTTATTCTGGAACTCTGCCCAGCCTCTGTCCTAGGGCAGCCTGCACAGGGCATCAAGCCCAGTGCTGGATCATGGAATAGCGGAATTCTGGTTGGGAGGGACCTCAAAGCCCCTCAGTGCCACCTCTGCCATGCAGGGACACCTCCCACTGTCCCTCAGGGGACTCCAATGTCCTGCCTGGCCTTGGGCCCTGCCAGGGATCCAGGGACATCTGACAGAGAATCCCTTGGAACTGGTGGGAGCAGGGAGGAGAAATCCTTCAAAGAAGAAAACAGCAAATCCCTAACCCAGGTGCTTCCAGTGGGGACAACAGGAAGGACAAGGAAGAGAAAAATCTCCTCCCTCAGCAGCGGAATGGGTGCCCTGGGCCATCCCAGCTCTGTTGGGCACAGTCCCACAAAAAGCAGGAAAACCTGGAAATTGGTATTTCCACACTGCCTCAACTTGCACTCAACAGGCCACGGGTGTTTTACAATTTGAAGATGTGGGATCTCAGTAGCTGGAGCTGGAAAATCCCTGTGGAGTCACCGCCTGCCAGGACACCCCATCCTGAGGGATCCCGCAGTTCCTCCCACAGCTGCACACGGAATCCTTCCCTGACTGCTGAGGGTGTTCAGGGGGCCCAGCTGGGATTCTGGGGAAAACTCCTTCATGGAAAAGGCTGTCCAGCCCTGGAAAAGGCTGCCCAGGGAGCTTTGAGTCCCCATCCCCGGAGGGATTTCAAAGCCCTGTGGATGTGGCACTTGGGGACGTGGGGCAGTGGTGGCCTGGGCAGGGCTGGGAATGCTTGGACTCCATGGGCTCAGAGGGATTTTCCAGCCTCAGGGATTCTGTGATTCCATCAGAGTCCCAAAATATGGGAGAACCCACATTTTAAGGTGCTTTCCCAAGAACCAATCCAAAGGAATAATAATAGTAATAAAATAGTAATAATATTAATAATAATGATAATAATAATGATAATAATAATAATAATAATAATAGTAGTATTAATTTAAAAATATTTATTATATATTATCTATATATTATACTGTTCTATACTATATTATTATATTACATATATTATATTATTATACTATTATTATAATATATTCTATATTATATTATTATCGTTGTTGTTGTCGTTGTTGTTCACTACTAATACAATTTTCCAATATTTGGTTAATAATAAGAGGTGAACATAAAAACAGGGACTCAGCAAGAACATTAAGACCTAAAAGACTCTTTGAAATAATGGCCTTAAAGATAATGAACAATTTAGAGCTTGGGCTAATTATTTCTCGAAATGTGGCTGCTCCCTCCCACGCTGACCCGAGGAACCCCATAAAATGCAAATGAGCCGAGTTAAAATCCTGATTAAAAACGGCGCTGCAGGACATGACCCTTTGGAGCCCTTTGGAGATGGATTTGATGCCACGGCAGCTTTAAACCATCCATGAAATCATAAAACTGCGCTGGAAAAGGAAATTATTAAAGCAACAAGAATGAAAAAAGTCTATTTAAATAAAGTTTTTGTCATCTGACCCTGATCCCAGAAGCACCGAATCCATAATGGAAAAAATAGAGAACCCACAGGGAGAGGTTTTGTTTTTAAGGAAAACTGCAGTTTTTACAAAGAAAAATCCACATTTGAGACTATAAATGAAGTTGTGAATGATGCAAAGTTTGTCACTGACACCCCTAAAATGCAACATTCATTCCTGATTGTTGATAAAAATATGTTAAATTTGGGGGAAGGCTGAAAGAACCGCGTCGCAAAAAAGTGAGTGAGAGGCAGAACAACCTGGAATTTTACAATAAAATCCGTAACATTAAGAAAAGGAATAGCAGGGAACATAAAGCTGGATATAAGGGGGAGTAATGACATCTGAATCCAATGCACGGACAATATTTGTAAATAAAATCAAATTCCTTTGCAGGAGCACCAGAATTCCAACTTTTTATTGCATTGGCCCAAGTGTTTTTAGAAGAACTACCAGGAAGGACAACTTCAAATCCAGAAATTGGAGATGTGAGCAGAAATATAGGAAGAAATAACAAATATTGGTCCATTTTTGGGCCACAGGACACTGACAAACCCCGGGGGACACAGTCCCAGAGAGGGAATTCTGCCTTCCAAGCCCTGCCTGGTTTTTGGAGCTATGTCATTTTATTTTCAGCTGCTTCGGGAATTCTCTCCACCAGAGAAGGAGGGAAAAGTGGATTTAATATTTGGGATCTATTCTAAACTCTTTAACCACTCAAATAGGGAGTGCTTGTTGCCCTGGCGGGTGTCTGGAAGCTTTAGAGGTTTTATTCCGACAGCAGAATGTAAGTTGCTGGTAAAAATTAAGCTGAAAAGGTGGACTTGGGATGAAATTCCAAATCTCTGGAACACGCTGTGGGTTCTCCCACTCCTCCTCCCCACCAGTCCCAAATTCCTATAAGAACTGGTTGTGAATACAACGGATTTGGGGTGACCTGACTGGGGGGAGATAATCTTGGCCCTTATTAACGGGGCAATTCATTCATGCACGATGCTCGTTAATCTCCCACCTTAACGAGCCTCACTCCAGCGGAATGCTGGAAATAAATCTCCTGAAGTTCTCACCAGGAATCCAGCTGGCCAGTGCTGGTTAAAGGCAGCAGGTCAGTAACTCACCATCCACTCGGGCAGCTGGAAGGCGCCGGCGCCGCCGTCCCACATCTCCCACGGCGAATCCCTCCACGCTCACATCTGGGAGTGCACTGGGAATGCACTGGGATGCACAGGGAATGCACTGGGATGCACTGGGAATGCACTGGAATGCACTGGGAATGCACTGGGATGCACTGGGATGCACCAGCCCAGCCCCACAGCTCACAGAGCCCTCAGGGACAGATGTCCCACAGAGAGGCCCCTTCAGGATCTAGGCTCGTGCTCAGGGCAGCGATGGGTTCCTCATTCCTGCTCCAAATCCCAAACCTGGGAAGGGCTCAGATCCAGCCTGTTTCCACAGCCCTGATTTCCCACTGAGCCCAGCTCTGCTCGGTGTTTGAGTCAGGAACAGCCTGGCTGTGGTGTGGAGGATGTGTCCATCCATCACCCGCTGAGGATCCCAGCCCGGCGTCCCCAAAATTCCAACATTCCCATGACTCTGGCAGTGATGTCCTGCAGGCACGCCGGGATTTAGACCTGGAGGCTTCCAGCACTGAGGATTTCACTCGGCACCACCAAAATTCCTGCAGCCTCAACCCAAAGAGAGCAGGGATGCCTTGAATCCTGACCAAAGCTCAGCTCCAGCTCCAGCTCAGCTCCAGCTCCACCTGGTTCAGAGTGAGCTCCACATTCCAGGAGGAATTCTTCTAAAGGATGGATCCGGTTCACAATGAACTCCACATTCCATGGGGAATTCTTAAGGATGGATCCGGTTCAGAATGAGCTCCGCATTCCAAGGGGGAGTCTTCTAAAGGATGGATCCAGTTCGAAATGAGCTCCACATTCCAGGGGAGATTCTTCTAAAGGATCGACCCAGTTCGGAATGAATTCCACATTCCAAGAGGAATTATTCTAAAGGATGGATCCAGTTCAGAATGAGCTCCACATTCCAAGAGGAATTCTTCTAAAGGATGGATCTGGTTCGGAATGAGCTCCACATTCCAAGGGGAATGCTTCTAAAGGATCCATCGGGTTCGGAATGAGCTCCACATTCCAAGGGGGATTCTTCTAAAGGATCCATCGGGTTCGGAATGAGCTCCACATTCCTCGGTGAATGCTTTTAAAGGATAAGCGCAGGAACACACACGGAGCTGTTGGAAGGGCTGCAGCTCCCTCTGCTGAGCAGACAGGACAGGAAGGAACATTAGGAAAGGGATCTCCTGCACAATTCCACATCCAGACCGGGATACAAACACAATCCTGCCCCTCTGCAGGATGAAGGCTTGAGTTGAGGTATCATCTTAACTGAAATTCACTCAAAATTCCACATTTCCAATGTGGAAAAGCTTTCTGAGCCCTCTTTGGACTGTCATAAATGCCAGGGTGAAGGTGGAGCTGGGAGCATTTCCCCTTCTTTGTGTCCTTTGGAATTCCCATTCTCTGCTGGGAACGTCTGGGAGCTTGTTAGATTTGGGGTGGGAACACCTGGGAGTTTGTTAGATTTGGGGTGGGAACACCTGGGAGTTTGTTAGATTTGGGGTGGGAACACCTGGGAGTTTGTTAGATTTGGGGTGGGAACACCTGGGAGTTTGTTAGATTTGGGGTGGGAACATCTGGGAGTTTGTTAGATTTGGGGTGGGAACATCTGGGAGTTTGTTAGATTTGGGGTGGGAATGTCTGGGAGTTTGTTAGATTTGGGGTGGGAACACCTGGGAGTTTGTTAGATTTGGGGTGGTATTTTCCCACTGCTGGCAGCTCCCCCTTGCAGATGGGAAGAAGCTTCCGGTCACCGCTGCCTTGGGACTGCCCCATTCCCATCTCCAAGAACACCAAGTTTAATTTGTGCCAGGAAAAAGGAAATGTGGGATTTGCTCAGCATGGATATTCCCAGGGAGCCAAAGGATTCCCAGAGCTCTCGCTGTCCTTGCACGCTGGGCATTCTTTCCTCCATGGAAAACATGGAATCATTGAGGTGACTGGAAAAGCCTTTGGAGACCACGGAGTCCAGTCCAGCACTTCCAAGGCCACCACTGACCCTGTCCCCATGTGCCACATCCAGGTGGCTTTGAAATTCCTGCAGGGATGGGGACTCCAGCCCTGCCCTGGGCAGCTGTGCCAGGGATAGACAGCCCTTTCCAGGAAGGAATTTTCCCAATATCCAACCTAAACCTTCCCTGGAACTTCTCCAGTGTCCTTCCCATGTGCTCAGACCTTCAGGAACTGCTCCAGTGTTGATCCCTTTTTTCCATGGGGTCAATCCTTCAGGAACTGCTCCCTTTATCCATGGGCTCAGTCCTTCAGGAACTGCTCCCTTTATCCATGGGCTCAGTCCTTCAGGAACTGCTCCCTTTATCCATGGGCTCAGTCCTTCAGGAACTGCTCCCTTTATCCATGGGGTCAATCCTTCAGGAACTGCTCCCTTTATCCATGGGGTCAATCCTTCAGGAACTGCTCCCTTTATCCATGGGGTCAATCCTTCAGGAACTGCTCCCTTTATCCATGGGCTCAGTCCTTCAGGAACTGCTCCCTTTCCATGGGGTCAATCCTTCAGGAACTGCTCCCTTTATCCATGGGGTCAATCCTTCAGGAACTGCTCCCTTTATCCATGGGCTCAGTCCTTCAGGAACTGCTCCCTTTATCCATGGGCTCAGTCCTTCAGGAACTGCTCCCTTTATCCATGGGCTCAGTCCTTCAGGAACTGCTCCCTTTATCCATGGGCTCAGTCCTTCAGGAACTGCTCCCACCACCCCTGATGGGTCCAGCCCCAGACAGGGGTGGGTCTAACGTGGAGTTTCTGGAAGCTTCTCACAGAAGCCACCCCTGTACCATTCCCTGTTCCCATCTCTGTGTCCAGTGCTGGGCATCCCAGGACAGGAGAGGAACCTGGAGCAAGCCCAGGGCAGGGCCATGGTGGTGGCCAAGGGAGAGAAGCATCCCTGGAGAAGCTGGGAATGCTCAGCCTGGAGCGAGGACACCTCGGCACAAGAGGACCTGGATGGTGCCAGCACCTGAGGAAAGGGGAGGACAAAGCCAGGATCTCCTCAGTGTGGCCCAGAGTGGGCAAGAGCCAGCAGGGACAAACGGGGACACAAGAAATTCCCAGTTTTCCTGGGAGGATGACACTGCTCAGGCACAGAGATACCCTGGGGAGGCTCCATCCTTGGAGAAATCCAACACCTGATGGGATCTGGGCCTGGCCAACCTGCCCCAAGTGGCCCTGCTGGACCTGATCCCCTGAGACCTTCCTGGGAAGTTTGATCCAACAAACATTCCAATGGATTAAACCCCAAGTTGTTCCATTTTCCACTGCAAACCTTTCCAGCCTGGGATAATCTCTCAAATCAGGAATTTCAGCACAAGTGGTATGTTCCCATCTCTTCCCATCTGGGCTCTACAACCTTATTTCAGGAAAAACAAAACTAAAAAATGTGGATGATGAGTATTTAGGCTCCTTTGAAGTTTTAGATGAGATGCAGCTTTAGGTCAGAATGAGGAAATCAGGATTTTCCTCCTTCCCTACCATGATCCCTGAACACACTGGATCCTGATGCTCCCCAACATTTAACTCCCTGTGGATGATGATTTCCAATTCCCTGACTCAAACCAAGGTTTATTATCAAAATATTGATGAAATACCAGCAGTGATCTGCTCAGAAAAGCTGTTCCACATCCCAGCTCTGGGAAAAGGAAAACAATTAGGAAAACCTTTCAAACTCTACTTTGACGGATGAATCAATTAGGGTTGAGTTTCAGAGCAAAGAACAATCCAAAACCTCAGCAAATATAAAATTCACAGTATCCAGAGGCTGAACAGGATTAAAGCCCTGACAGGAGAACAAGAATTAGGAATTATTGCCCAAATCCTCAAAAATACAGGGATTGCCATCCCTGCTGAAAGCCGGGCCCGCCTCCGTGACAGAAGGGTGGGATCAAAGCCGGGCTGCTGGAAGAAGGAGGGAATGGGAGGAATTCCAGCCCAGAGGCTGCAGGAGCCCCACGCAGGCACGAGGGGGAGCGAGAGCCTGCGGGAAAATCCCAACCTTTTCATGGATGGAGGAAAACGGCAGAAACCAGAGAGGCTTTGAGGAGTATCCATGATCGGGCATTTGCAGGGATTTCTTCCACCGGCAAATGCCATGGGCTGCTGGGGAATGGAAGATTGGGAAGGGATTCAGAGCCTGTCCCTGGATGGAAGGTGGGGGGTTGTCCCCATTTGGTGTCCTGGTGTTCCCAAGCTGCACGTCCCCACCAAGGGTTCCAGCCACAGCTCACCTGGGAGCTCTCCAGCTCTCCCCTTCCCTTGGAATTCCAGAAAATCAGCGCTGGGGAGGCCCCATCTCAAATCCTGGGGCTCCCAAACGACCTGGAGGGGCTGGAGCATGCCCAGGGCAGGGAATGGAGCTGGGCTGGAGCACCAGAAGAACGCTCTGGAGAACTGTGGAGAGAGCCATGGAATTGGACCACTGGGACAAGAATCAGAGATGGAAGTTTAGGAGAGAGCTGGGAGCTTTCTTCGGGCTCTGATGTGTGATGGGAGGAGGAAGAGAACAACTAAAAAATGAAATTCAGTTATAAATCAAGACTTTTGGGTTAAGGGTCCCTGGCTAAGGAGGAGTAGGTTGTGGCCAGAAATGGTGAATTCCATGTTTGGAAAAAAACAATGGACGCACAGAGCTCAGCGAGTGAGGTTTAGCAGCCTGGTCTGGTGGGAGGTGGAATTTCTGCTGGAAGCCCATGGAATCTTGGAATGGTTTGGGTGGGAAGGGACCTCAAAGCCCACCCAGTGCCACCCCTGTCACGGCAAGGACGGGGTTTGGAAGCTGGAAGGAGTCACCAGGAGCTGGAACGGGACGGGCTTGAAGGTCCCTTCCCACCCAGACCATTCCATGGCTCCACAGGTCTCATCCCAGGGAACCTCTCCAAAACCCAAAAGCTGGTGAGAAAACCCTGCCCTGCTCCACCACCAACCCAGACTTGGGTGTTTGGGATGGAAAAGCCAAACCTCTCCCTGAGCAGCTCGGTGACACCGGGGACTGTCCCCACAGCCCGAGGGAAGGGGGTGGCTCCAGCTCCCACTCAAAGGGAAATGGAGTTAATGAGTGGAGCTTTAATCAGTGGAGCTTGGTGTAATGAGGAATGGAGCCCCTGGATCAGGGAATGACAGCCCAGCACTCCCTGAGCTGCCTCTTTCCCATGGGAGTGAAGTTATGGGGTCTCAGAGGGGAGGGCAAAACCCTCCAAATCCCAGATTAAGGACTGAGGACACAAATCCAGCTTTTCCCCCGGGTTTGTTGCCATTCAGGAACGCCGGAGCAGAGGAGATCTGAGGGAAGGATCAGAACAGGTGGAACACGGAGAAGAAACCCATTCTCTCATTAATACTGCTCATAAATCTGCACAAAGCCAGGCCTTGTTAAGCCAGGTTTAATTCCAGTGCGTGGTAGATAAAAACAAACCCACCCAAAATTCCAAGGGTTCACCTCCAGTTTATTCCAAGGGTTCATCTCCAGTTTATTCCAAGGGTTCACCTCCAGTTTATTCCAAGGGTTCAGCCCCTGTGCATCCAGGAGTTCTCAGAGCACTTTTCCCAGGCAAATCCTGGGAAAATTCCTCACAGATTTTACTCCAACCCCCACCCCAGCTCCTTCCCCAATCCTTCAAGGAGTTCCTGCATCCCTCAGAGATTTCCATGGATGTTCCCAGCTGAGGGATGGATGTGAGGTTTTTCTTTCCCAAGGTCAAAGCTCCAAACTGGAACAACCTCAGCCCCTTTTATCCTCTGTGAGTCCCCGTTCTGGCATCCCCTGCCTTATTTTGGGTTTTAAACCCCAAATTCCAAAAGTTTCACCCCCCTGACATGGAGTCCAGGGTGCTCCAACCTTTCCTTGGACATTGCAGGGATGCAGGGACAGCCCCAGCTGCTCTGGCAATTCCAGCCCAACCAGGAATTCCCAATTCCCAAGATCCCATCCATCCCTGCCCCTGGCAGTGGGAATCCATTCCCTGGGTGCTGTCCCTGCAGGCCTTGTAATCAGGACTGCTCTGAAATTTATCCACTGTTTTAAAATTTATTTTTGTATTTTAAACCAATTTAAATCAGGACTGGATCCTTCCCATTCCTTGTGACTTACACAAATCTCTGTTTTTAAGATCCAAATCAGTTGGTGCTTGCAGAAATTACAAATAATTCAATTTATCTCCCCTTTCCTGTGCTGAAGCAAAGCTCAAACCCGACCTGGGCTGGGTTTTTTTACACTGGGAATGTATTTCTGCCATTAAGGACAAAATATTCCAGCATGGGAATCAGCCCTGGGAATGAATAATGGAATTTTACAGATCCTCATGACTTTCCCCTGCACCAAGAGGAAAAGGACGGAGCAGGGATAAAATATCAAATACAAACTCAGTTATTAATTTGGAATTATTGAGGGGGAATAAAACAAAGCACAGAGAGGGAGGGGGGGAATGGCTGGAAATCCTGAGTTTTCCCCAGGTTAATTCCTGAGCGGAATGGAGTCTGACAAGCGCAATTAAGAGCTGTTAATTTGGGGGGCTTTAATCACTCAGCACCCAGAGGCTGTGCCAGACCCCGGAGCTGGGAGAGCCCAGAATGCTCCTGGGAGCACAGAGAGCCATGGAAAAGCTGTGAAGGTTCATTTTCCTGAGCTCCAAGGGATTCCCAAAGTCAGGGATGTTCCAGCTGGTTTCCTCCTCTCCTTATCCCCAGTGCTGGCACTGAGCTCTGGTGATGCCCAAATCCACCCAAAACTGAGTTTCCTTGACTGTCTCAAAACAGGGCTTTGGGAAAAGTGAATTGTATGAATATTCAGATTTATTTTCAAACAGCTAGATTGCTCTGGAAGACAAATCTGCCCCTGCTTTCACCCACATTTGGAGTGATTTTCCACTTTAATCCAAAAATGGTTTGGGTGGGAAGGGACCAAAGCTCATCCCACTGCCCCCTGCCATGGGGTGGGGAAATTCCCCTATCCCAGGGTGCTCCAAACCCATTCCAGCCTGGCCTTGGGCACTTCCAGGGATGGAAAATCCACAACCCCTCTCTTTTCTGAGACAGCTGCATTGCTCTGGGAAAGGAAGCCTGCAGCACATTCCCATACATTTACAGGGATTTATAGGGATTTTCCATCCCGTTTCCTTGCTCCCTTTCCCACCTGTGGCAGCAAAGTCTGGGATTTATTCCCATTCTGACCTCCTCTCCTGCTGAGTTGGGAAAACATGGAGCAACCCACGCTTATTTTAACCCAACCCAAGCAGGGACACACCGAAACTCGAGGATAAAGGATAAATTCCTTGGAATTTATCCTTGGAATTATGCAGGAGCCATCCTGGAGGGCTCCAATGGGATTAATAAACGCCGCCTGATAAACCCAAAAGGAATGAGAGAGGCAGGTGAATCAATTAAGGCTTTTTCATGTGTATTAAAAGATCAAGGAGGACGTTAAAATCCGTGAGAGAGCCTTAAAATGAGACTAATGAGGGATTACTAACGAGCCTCCCTCTGGAAGGCCTGACAGCTCCCAAGGAAAAGCTGAGTTATTCCCTCCCACGCCTGGGAATGGGATCCACGGGGGTGACGGGAGCGTGGAACACGTGAAACTGGCTCTTTATGGACGGAGGATTCCAAAAGAGGCACTGAATTATGTGAATTATGTGAATTATATTGGGATTATTTCAGGCAGAACCTGCTCCCAGCCTTGCTGGAACACTGGAGCAGGAATTTCAGGGATCAATGAGTGTGCACCCAGGGTTTCCAGCAGTACTTGGTGTCCTTTTCCAGCTTTCCTGGATCCCGTGGTCCCACTCCAATCTGGTTTCCTCCCATCTGCTCTGCTCACCCACCCCCCTCTTTGTGTACTAATAGACAATAATTAGGGGAAAAGAAAAAATCACTCTGAAAACCAAGCAGGTGCTCCACCTTCAGTTCTCCACCACAAAATCACTGCTCAAAGCTAAATTCAGCATTTTTCTCGCTGTAACACACTGAACTTATCATCGTTCCCTTGGATTTATGGAAAAGATGCTAAAATCTACATTTTTTGGGATGCAAACAGCCAAAAGTGCTGATGCCACCATCTCAAACGACTCCAGGGGAAGTTCCCAGCTCCTCCAGTCTGCCCAGTGAAGAATTTTTGGGTGTTCCCAACCTGGTTTAGCCCAAAATTAACTAAAATCATTATTTGCTGACCAGGCTGGGCTTGCAGGGGCAGAAGGAATCTGGAGATCCCTGAGGAGTTTTGGGAGACAACCCCAGCCCCCGGTGGAATGTGCAGGGTTTATAAAAAGCAGGGGTTGGGAACAGCACGTATGAACAGGGATAATTAACACGCATTAATTAACACAGCATTAGTCACATTCTGCTGGAGAAGGGGCTGATAGAGGGAATATCTTGGAAAAATCCATCCCAGCTGCTGGTTTACCTGGGAATCCTCTGGGGCCTTGTCTTTAAAAAGAAAAGGGTTTTACGGACTGGGTTCTTGTCTTTAAAAATAAAAGGATTTTTCTGGACTTGCACGTTGCCCAAACCTGCTTCATTTGCAGGATTTTGGAAGTCAGGGATTTGTCATCCACCAAATGGGTGACTCAGGAGCAGCAGAAAAATTTAAAGGATCTGCTTGGGATAAATGGAGATGGGAGGGATCATGGAATGGTTTTGGGTGGGAAGGGACCCCAGAGCCCCTGCAGTGCCAGCCCTGCCATGGCAGGGCCACCTCCCACTGTCCCAGGCTGCTCCAGCCCCAGTGTCCAGCCTGGCCTGGGCACTGCCAGGGATGCAGGGGCAGCCCCAGCTGCTCTGGCAATCCCAGCCCAGCCAGGAATTCCTCATTGCCAAGATCCCATCCCTGGCTGCCCTCTGGCACTGGGAGCCATTCCCTGGGTGCTGTCCCTGCAGGCCTTGGCCCCAGTCCCTCTGCAGCTCTCCTGGAGCCCCTTCAGGCCTGCAATGTGCTGGAAGCTCTCCCTGGATCCCTCCCTTCTCCAGGGGAACATTCCCAGCTCTCCCAGCCTGGCTCCAGCCCTGGAGCAGCTCCAGGTCCCTCTCCCAGGGCTGCTCCCCATCCCTCCATCCCCAGCCTGGATCTGGAATTGCCCAGCCCAGGTGCAGGATTTGCCCCGGCCTTGCTGATCCTCGCAGGTTTGCACAGACCCCCCTCCCCAGCTGAGAGTTGGTTTATTATTATTATTATTATTATTATTATTATTATTATTACATTTTTATTCAGTTTATGGCACTTTTAGAGCTTTCCTCTTAACAATTCGAATGGATTTTCTCCTCAGAAATCCAAACGGATTCTCCCCAAGGCTCAACAGGCAGCATCACCTCCTCCATGTCCCCTCTCCTCTTCATTTCAGCTTCCCCATGCAGAGGCAATAAAATAATAATTCCCAAGGAAGTGAAAAGCCTTTGGAATTTGCAGGAGCATCTGAGCCCTTCACAAAAGGTGCTGCAGCTCCTTTTCACTGCAGCTGAACCCCAGAGCTGGGCCTGTCCTCAGCAGCATTCCCAAGAGCTCAGAAAATGGGATTTAATGAGTGTGGCAGGAGGGAAAACTGAAAGGAGCAATTTGAGAGCCACGGATTTCTAAGGAGCAGCAGATTTAACGAAGAATGTCCTGGCGTTTCAGGGAAACCCACGGAGATAATGGCAGCAAAAGGCTGAGAAATCCAAAGCGTGGGGGCTTTAAAAAGCAGGGTGGAAAGGCCAGGCTGATGGAGGAGTGGGAAGAGAAGCACAGGAAGGGAAAAGCTGCACCAGGTGGGATCACAGCTCAGTTTTCCAGCTGGAAGAGAAAAGCTCTGGTGTTTGCTCACCTGAGTGATGCTCACGTGTGGCACAAAGCCCTGCAGGCTGGATCAGGGTGCAAAAAGAGGGTGAAGGATTTTTCAGACACACAGATAATAGCAGTAAATAATGGTTTTTATGGAATCACAGCCAGGAATTTGGGTGGGAAGGGAGCCTAAAGGGATCCAGTTCCAGCCCTGTGCCACACCCAGGGACAATCTCCACCACCCCAGGGTGCTCCAAGCCCTGTCCAGGGACACTTTGAGATTTTATATCAAATGAAATCTCATTTAAACAGCACTCCTGGCTCTCTGCACGCTGTTCCAGCTCCAGCAGGAATGGTTTTGGCACAGGGATCCTCATCCCACCCCAGCACGAGGCTCCCAGGGGCTCAGCTGTGCCCTGGGAGCAGCATCAGGAGCTGGGAGATCCCTGCCAAGAAGGGTAAAATGAGAATTTTGAGCTTGGTCAAAATTCCCCAGCAGTTTTGGTTCTGGGGACTAAAAGCAATTTTTTGGAACAACAACAACAACAACAAAATCTCTTTTTTAGGCAGATTTTTTGCTGTTAAATGCATCTAAAATATAGAAGTGTATATAGAATTATGGTTATTTCCCTGGGCACTCACTTCAAGGCATCCTTACACAATGCACAACAAACAAATAAAATTCCAACAAACCCTCTGACAAAGGAGTGGGAGCCAAGGGAAAAGGAGATTCCTCAGGTTCTCCTGGCAAAAAGTGGGAACCTGTTTTAAAGGCAGGATGTTGGCTTTGCATCCAAGCTCCCAATTTAATTTGGGGGAGAAGAGAAAGGTCAAGGCAACAAAATCACATTAATGGCAATTTTTCCATTCTCAGCCATCCAAGCCTTTGATTTTTGCTTTCCTGGTGCCCAGAGAGTCACTCAGGCAGGTCAGAAAACATGTCAGTTAATGAGATTAGAGCAGCCCCAACTCATTCCTGTTCCTCCCCTTTGCCAACATCCTCGGTCCGAGTGGGATCTGGAAAGGGCCCCACGTGTTTGGGGCAGCTGAAATAATCCAATCACTGCTGTGAATTTCATTAAGTTAATAGCAAAGTTAAAATCAAGCGGGTTTTAGAGAGAGAAATTGCCTGTACTGGTGAAACACGGGCTGGGCAGGTGTTGAATTGAAGAGAATTGAACAAAATATTCTTAATAGGACACAGAAAACAGGGAATGCCATGAGGGAAAGCATCCCAAAGCTCTCTGTTCATCACAAACTCTCCCTGTATCCCAAAGCTCTCTGTCCATCCCAAAGCTCTCTGTCCATCCCAAACTCTCCCTCCATCCCAAAGCTCTCTGTCCATCCCAAAGCTCTCTGTCCATCCCAAAGCTCTCTGTCCATCCCAAACTCTCCCTGTATCCCAAAGCTCTCTGTCCATCCCAAAGCTCTCTGTCCATCCCAAAGCTCTCCCTGCATCCCAAAGCTCTCTGTCCATCCCAAAGCTCTCTGTTCATCACAAAGCTCTCTGTCCATCACAAAGCTCTCTGTCCATCCCAAAGCTCTCTGTCCATCCCCAAACACTCCCTGTATCCCAAAGCTCTCTGTCCATCCCAAAGCTCTCTGTCCATCCCAAACTCTCCCTGTATCCCAAAGCTCTCTGTCCATCCCAAAGCTCTCTGTCCATCCCAAAGCTCTCCCTGCATCCCAAAGCTCTCCCTGCATCCCAAAGCTCTCTGTCCATCCCAAAGCTCTCTGTCCATCCCAAACTCTCCCTCCATCCCAAAGCTCTCTGTCCATCCCAAACTCTCCCTGCATCCCAAAGCTCTCTGTCCATCCCAAAGCTCTCCCTCCATCCCAAAGCTCTCTGTCCATCCCAAACTCTCCCTGCATCCCAAAGCTCTCTGTCCATCCCAAAGCTCTCTGTCCATCCCAAAGCTCTCCCTACATCCCAAAGCTCTCTGTCCATCCCAAAGCTCTCTGTCCATCCCAAAGCTCTCTGTTCATCCCAAAGCTCTCTGTTCATCCCAAACTCTCCCTCCATCCCAAAGCTCTCTGTCCATCCCAAAGCTCTCTGTTCATCACAAAGCTCTCTGTCCATCCCCAAACACTCCCTGTATCCCAAAGCTCTCTGTCCATCCCAAAGCTCTCCCTGCATCCCAAAGCTCTCCCTGCATCCCAAAGTTCTCCCTCCATCCCAAACTCTCCCTGCATCCCAAAGCTCTCCCTGCATCCCAAACTCTCCCTGCATCCCAAATCTCTCCCGACCTCAATAATCTGGGAATTCTGTGCTCACACCCCATGAGAATTCCAGCACATCCCGGTTATCCAGGGAATGAGCCCTGGGAAAAGAGGGAGCAGCCTCAGCTCCCAGGTTTGGGACCATTTTCCATGGAAAGGGCTGGCACAGCGGCAGGGCTGGAGCCCCCAGCCCTGGAGGGGTTTCAAAGCCACCTGGATGTGGCACCTGGGGACAGGGCAGTGGTGGCCTTGGCCTTGGGGCTGGTGGCACTGGGAGCTCCAAGGGCTTTCCCAAGCCCAGCAATTCCATGATTCCCAGATGATCCTGCTGTTAGCATCTCCCAGTCTGCATCCTTGGCTCTTTCCCAGCCTCCCTGAGGGCATTTCCTTCCCCATGAAATTTTGGGGACCCCAAACCACTCCCAAACCTTCTCCCCACTCTCCTGAAGCAGCCTCACCCCTCACCCCTGCCCACAGCAGCTCTGCCTTTAAATTAGTGAAATTACAGCCTTTAAACCACACCAAAAATCCCAAAATACCCCAGATTCACCAAAATCAAAGCTCTTCCTGAAGGTTTTTCCCTCCCCTGCTGCAGCCACAGCCCCGGGGCACAGTTCAGGGTGACCCTGAATCCCTGTGGGATTTCCTGCCTGGCTGAGCCCTGCCCACGGTGCCAGTGTTTGTTTAGGGATTATTCTGTTTATTTAAAGGATTCCAAACACCAGCTTTTCTCACACAGCTTAAGCCTTTCCTCCCCTGGTTTCTCCAACTGAAATTTGGGTGCTGTGGAAGGCAAATCACCCCATTCCTAAGCTTGTCCAGCAAAACTTTGGCATTTTTAGCCCTTCCAGCAGGACCCTCACACCACAACTTCCCTTGCAGAGCCCAGAGTCCTCACAGGGTTCAGTAATTCCTCTGTAGATAAATAACTCTGTAAAGAAAAACAAATTTCTGTCCTTTTCTGTGTTTTCCCCATCCCAGGACAAAATTTTTGTTGCATCAGAGAATCATGGAATGGTTTGGGTGGGAAGGAACCTTAAAACTGGGGTTTTGTTCCACTCCTGCCATGGGCAGGGACACCCTCCTCTATCCCAGGGACACTTCCAGGGATGCAGAACCCACAACTTCCCTGGGCAAAAATGTTCCTGGGAATGCAGGGGAGAGAAAAGAACACCTGAAAAGCACCCAGAGCTCCACATGAGATGGATCTAGGGAGAACCAGTCCCTAAAAGGATGGAAAAAAACAAAAAATAAACCCAAAGTCCTCGCTGACCTTTCTGTCTCACCCCACAGGGACTCCTCACTCCCCTGCACGACCAAAGATTTTGGCTTTCGGTGCTTTTGGAGAAAAAAGAAAAAGAAAAGGGCAAAATCCCATTAAAAATATGGATTCCTGCCTAATTAACCTGAGGACTGGGCTGCACCTTTGAGGAATTTCAGAGCTGAACTTTGCTTGTGCTGCCCAGCACAAACTGCACCTTCCACATGAGACTTTCTGATGCCCACAAAACCTTGCCCAGCATTTTTTTTAGAGGGAGAAATTTGGTTTAAAAGCTTTGTTGTGGGAAAGGAAAGGGGAAAAGGGGAAAGGGGAAAAGGGGAAAAGGGGGAAAGGGGGAAAGGGGGAAAGGGGGAAAAGGGGAAAAGGGGAAAAGGGGAAAAGGGGAAAAGGGGAAAAGGGGAAAAGGGGAAAGGGGAAAAGGGGAAAAGGGGAAAAGGGAAAAGGGGAAAAGGGGAAAAGGGGAAAAGGGGAAAGGGGAAAAGGGGAAAAGGGGAAAAGGGGAAAAGGGGAAAAGGGGAAAAGGGGAAAAGGGGAAAGGGGAAAAGGGGGAAAGGGGGAAAAGGGGAAAAGGGGAAAAGGGGAAAAGGGGAAAAGGGGAAAAGGGGAAAAGGGGAAAAGGGGAAAAGGGGAAAGGGGAAAAGGGGAAAAGGGAAAAGGGGAAAAGGGGAAAAGGGGAAAAGGGGAAAAGGGGAAAAGGGGAAAGGGGAAAAGGGGAAAAGGGGAAAAGGGGAAAAGGGGAAAAGGGGAAAAGGGGAAAAGGGGAAAGGGGAAAAGGGGAAAAGGGGAAAAGGGGAAAAGGGGAAAAGGGGAAAAGGGGAAAAGGGGAAAGGGGAAAAGGGGAAAAGGGGAAAAGAGGAAAAGAGGAAAAGGAGAATCTCCAGGCTCAAAGATCTGAAATCCAGGGCATGGCTTTGTTCTGCTTGGATTTTATCACCTAAAATGCAACAATTCCAAAATAAAGATACAGAAATTCTGCTTTTCTCCTGAATCCAGCCTGCTGGGAGGGAATTCCCCATGGATTTCATGGTTCCCTCACTGCCAGCTTGGGATGGGCTCTTTTGGGGTGACAACAGCTGTTAGAGGGGACTGCTCCCAACCTCTGTGTGAAGGCTCAGGGAAGAGGGAAAATTTGGGAATAGTTTGGGTGGGAATGACCTCAAAGCACAGGCAGGGACACCTTCCACTGTCCCAGCCTGCCCCAAGTCTTTCCCAGCTCATCATGGGACACTCCCGGGGCTCCAGCTGCTCTGGGAATTCCATCCCAGCCAGGAATTCCTTCCCAAATCCCATCTTCTCCGTGTCCACCTCCAACACCATCATTCCCTCCATTCCCTCAATGATTTTATCCCAAATTTACCTCTGGAAAACCCATTTCCCTTCCCTGAGGAGCACAAACCAGGCCTGAGGTGGTTTGGGTTTTTTTTTGGGAAATATGGACATTTCCAGACACTGGAATTTCCAGGATTTACCCCTCCAAACTGGAATAAACACACAATAAATAAAGGAGGAAGCAGAGTTTGTGTGATCTTCCAAATAAAACATTCCCTTTGCTCCTCCTCGTTGCTTTAATAAAATCTTAATTACCCCGGAGGTTTGGATGGCTTCAATTACCACAACACCACATTTTCTATATATATATATATTTTTTTTTAAGCCTAAAAAATCCAATTGGGCAAAAAATCCTGCTGCCACCGCATTTTTTATGGCTTATTATCTGAAAGTGCTGCAAGTGCAGAGTGGCAGGAGCGTTTCTCAGCCCGGAAAATCCCGTGGGATGCACGGGCAGGCTCCTTTCCTAATTGGAAAATGATTTAGGGCCCCTCGGAGGGGAAGCAGAGCCATTCCTGCCTCTCCTGCAGCCAAAACCCGGCAGTGACTGATGAGCAGGACCCGGAATTGCAAATGAAGCCAAGCAGGAGCTGTGGAAATCCAGGGGATGCATGCATGGAGCAGGAAAGATGAGTGCTGGAATGGCAGGAAATGGGGCATTTCCAGTGTTTTCAGGGCTTAAATCACGGTCTGGGCTCAGAGCAAGGCTTGGTGGCAAACTCCATTCGGAGCCTTTGGATGAGGGAGCTGTGCACTATTCCATTTCCCATGGGAGAATTCCATTTCCTATGGCAGAATTCCATTTCCTATGGCAGAATTCCATTTTCCACTGCACCATTCCGTTTCCCATGGCACAATTCCATCTTCCACTGCACAATTCCATTTCCCACTGCACCATTCCATTTCCCACTGCACCATTCCATTTCCCACTGCACCATTCCATTTCCCACGGCACCATTCCATTTCCCACTGCACCATTCCATTTCCCACTGCACAATTCCATTTCCCACTGCACAATTCCATCTTCCACTGCACCATTCCATTTCCCACTGCACCATTCCATTTCCCACTGCACAATTCCATTTCCCATGGCACAATTCCATCTTCCACTGCACAATTCCATTTCCCATGGGAGAATTCCCTTTCCCACTCCACAATTCCATTTCCCACTGCAGAATTCCATTTCCCATGGCAGAATTCCATTTCCCACTGCACCATTCCATTTCCCATGGGAGAATTCCATTTTCCACTGCACCATTCCATTTCCCATGGGAGAATTCCATTTCCCACTGCACCATTCCATTTTCCACTGCACCATTCAATTTCCCATGGGAGAATTCCATTTCTCACTGCACAATTCCATTTCCCACCGCACAATTCCATCTTCCAAGACAAAACTCCGTTTTTCGCGACAAAATTCCGCTTTCTATGACAAAATTCCATCTCTTATGATAAAACTCCATTTCCCGCGACGAAATTCCATCTTCCATGCCAAAATTCAATTTCCCACCACAAAATTCCATCTTCCACAGGGAAATTCCATCTTCCACAGGGAAATTCCATTTCCAACCGGGAATTTCCATCTTCCACCACAAAATTCCATATCCCACAACAAAGGTTCACCTTCCACGACAAAGTTCCACCTTCCACGGCAAAATTCCATTTCTCATGACAAATTTCCATGTTCCACAATGAAATTCCATCTTCCATCGCGGATTTCCATCTATCAACCACAAAATTCCATTTGTCGCGAAAGATTTCCATTCTCCATGATGAAATTCCATCTTCCGCGGCAAAATTCAATTATCCACGAACAAAACTCCATCCCTCATGATAAAACTCCATTTTCCACTACAAATTTCCATATCCCACAACAAAGTCCCACCTTCCGTGACAAAGTTCCATTTCTCACGACAGATTTCCATTTTCCACAACGAAATTCCATCTTCCATCACAAATTTCCATCTATCAACCACAAAATTCCATTTGTCGTGAAAAATTTATATTTTCCATGATGAGATTCCATCTTCCACAGCAAAATTAAATTATTCACGAACAAAACTCCATCTCCCACGATAAAACTCCATTTTCCACAATGAAATTCCACCTTCCACCACAAAATTCCATATTCCACGACAAAGTTCCACCTTCCATGACAAAGTTCCATTTCTCATGACAGATTTCCATTTTCCACAATGAAATTCCATCTTTCACCACAAAATTTCATTTCCCATGACAAAATTGCACCTTCCATGACAAAGTTCCACCTTCCATGGCAAAATTCTGTCTTCCACCACAAAATTCCATTTCTCACGACAGATTTCCACTTTCCACTATGAAATTCCATCTTCCACCACAAAATTCCGTCTTCCACCACAGAACTACATCTTCCACCACAAAAATCCCGTCTTCCACAGCAACATTTCTTTTCCCGCCACAAAATTCCATTTTCCACCACAAAATCCCATCCTCCATGACAAAATTCCATTTCCTACCGCAAATTTCCACTTTCCACTTCTGCGGCCCTCCCTGACAAGGCCAAACCAAGAGAGGCCAAGCAGAGAAAAAAAAGTAATTAAAAAGCAAAACCGACTCTTGTGTTGCTCTGTGCTCACAAGAGGGAAAACGAGGACACGCTTGACGAGGGTGATTAATTTGCTGGAGAATGATTTGGTTGATATTTGCCATAAATTGGCCAGGAATCAAAAAAAAACAAGGAAAAAAACCCCAGCCACACACGAATTACTGAGTGAGGAATGAGATTTCTCACAGAATTTGGATGTGGAGAGATTATTATTATTATTATTATTATTATTATTATTATTATTATTATTATTATTATTATTAACAACAAGGATGGGAAATGGAGGCTGGGGCAATCCAGAGTCCAGGATCCCAAAATTCCATCCACATTTTCCTTAGTGTTTCACTATAAAATAATGGGAATTATGGCTGGAACAAGCAGGGACAAGACAAAAATACCAGCACAAAGTCAATTATTGAGGAATTCTTCATCCAACTGATGAAGTGCCACAGACTCCAAATAAACCCAAAACTTGAGCAGACTTTTTAATTAAGGTGAAATTAATGCCAAGCCAAATTGAGGAGAGCTGCACTGGGTCAGAAAAATTCCAGGAGAGGGAGCTGGGATAAGGGATGGAAGGGCAGGACACAGGGAATGGCTGCAGATTGGAGGAAAGGGGAGGTTTGGGTGGGATTTTGGGAAGGAATTCCTGGCTGGGAAGGTGGGGCTGGAATTGCCAGAGCAGCTGGGGCTGCCCCTGCATCCCTGGAATGCCCCAGGCCAGGCTGGAGCAGCCTGGGACAGTGGGAGGTGTCCCTGCCATGGCAGGGCTGGCACTGGGGGGGCTCTGGGGTCCCTTCCCACCCAACCCATTGCAGGATCTGTGGTGGGTGCTCCCCCTAACACCTTCCACCTGCTGGATAAAGGCCGGAATTCCCGGTGTTTCCAAGGGCTGTGGATTTTCCACCTTGCTGCAGATCCTGGGGGCTGGGGCAGAGCTGCAGGGTCCCTTTAACCGCAGCCCCGGCGCTGCCTCCCCGCTGCTGCACAGACACAACAGAGGGCAGGACACGGAGAACAAACAAACAGCAGAAAAAGCAGCTCGGAGGCCCCAGGAACAAGGAGAGCTTTGTCTGGGCTGGGTCTTGGCCAGGAAGCTCCGCAGGTCTTTGCACACACCTACTCAGCTCTCCTCAAGCAACCCAAGCTAGGGAAATGTAAAAAATCCCACCCAAAATCACTCAGTGAATCAGGCAGAGCATCACAATCCCAGCTCCAGCTCCACAGCAGGTTTTGGTTGGACTTTTCACAGGGCCTGACCCAAGCAGCAGCTTCCTCATGCTCTGGAATCACTGTCTCAGCAGATCAGAGTGGGGTGAGACACCCAAAAATGTATCACAAGGAGCACTGAAAGTGCTTTACATGTTCAGGCAGCCCCGTGACTCATCTGTGGTCATTCTGCTGCAGAGAAACCAGAAAATGTTTCAGCTTATTTATATTAAAAATTAAAAAAAAAAAAGAATGAAAAGCAAAGCACAGAAAGTTCTTGGCACTCAGAGTTACCCAACAGCTTCTCTGCTGTGGTGAGCAGATAACCCAAGCCCTGTGCAGGATCCTTTCCTGAAATCAGCCAAAATAATTCTTCAGTCAGTGCTGCAAAGTGGATCTGAGAGGCTGTGCCCTGCCTCAAAGAACCGGCCCCACTTGAAGAGGCTCCCACAAAAATGACATTTACAAGCAATGCACTGCGGAACTTCAGAGCCCGAGAATTCTGCCAGACACTTTTATGGGTGCTTGAGTCATCGCCGATTTTATTTGAGACAAAAAAATAACTGGTTTAGAACGAACTAAAAACCCTTTTTTCATCTGGGGGCTGCTCCCTTTGAAAAGCTCAAAAGATATCCTGGAACAGCATTGAGCACAGCTGGGAGCAAACTCCCTCCACACCCAAGTGCTCCTTCCCATCCTCTCAGGATCCATTCCCCCTTCAGATGTCCGGAAATGAATCGCTGGGATTGCACTGGAGCAGGGTTTACAGGGGATGCTGGAAGAGTTTGGGTGTGGGAATGGCTGGCTGGGGTCCAGGCAGAGAAACCAGGCAGGAAACAAATCTGGAGCAGGGACCGATCCGGCAGGGAGCGTTTCAGGAGTTAAGGGGGAGATGGCAGACAAAAAGCTCTCCTGGAGCATGGAGTGGATGGTGATTTCATGTCTCCTGGAGTGGCAATGATCTTCAAACAGCACAGCACAAGCACTGCCTGGGCTTGGCAATGAGGAAGGCACAGGCAGAGCTGGGGGGATTTGCCCCGGATCACCCTAAAACCACACCCAGCCCCAGCCAGGCACAGGAGGATTTTCTGTTCCTCATTTCCCTGCTTCTAACGCCCCTTCCACCCCACAGAGGAGTGGATCCTTGTGCTGGAAGGGACCTCAGAGCCCCTGCAGTGCCACCCCTGCCATGGCAGGGACACCTCCCACTGTCCCAGGTGCTCCAGCCCCAGTGTCCAGCCTGGCCTTGAGCACTGCCAGGGATGCAGAGCCCAGAACCCTCTGGGAACCCACCCAGCCCATGGGAGGTTTCCATGCTGAGGAGTGGATCCAAGACCCTTCCTGAACAATCAGAGTTGGTGTCTCCTGGGTTTTCCCTCCAGTGTTTGGGTGAGATTTGGGCTGGCACATCCATGGTGAAGCCCAGACCACACCAGCTCCAGCTTGCCACGAGCCCACCAAACCCACAGCAACAAAAACCCTCCAGTGCTGTGTTTGAGGCCAGGAACGAGCCAGGAAAGCAGGAACTGAAGTGTTTTTCTCCTTCTGTCAGGAACTGCCAAGCAGCCCTTCTGTGCCTGCTGCTGATGAAGAATGAACCATCCCAGACACCTCCCTTCACACAGGCACCAACCAGCTCTGCTTTGCTGCTTCTCCTGGGATCAGCTCCCAGCTCCAGCTCCCAGCTCTTCCCTATCTGCCCATCTGGAGGCCCCTGGCGCTCTCCAAACCCGTGTGCCCGTGCAAGCCCCGATCTGCAGCTGGGCCTTCTCCCCAAAGCGCCTCGGGGCTCCCTTCAGTGAGTGTCCTGCCTTTGTCTGCTCCTGGTCTGTACCCACAGGAGCAGCTCCCCAAAGCCAGGGGCAGACACAGCTCCCCAAAACCCAGAACAGACACAGCTCCCCAAAACCCAGAGCAGACACAGCTCCCCAAAGCCAGGGGCAGACACAGCTCCCCAAAACCCAGAACCAGACACAGCTCCCCAAAACCCAGAACCAGACACAGCTCCCCAAACTCCAGGGGCAGATATGGCTCCCCAAAGCAGACATGGCTCCCCAAACCCCACAGCACACACGGTTCCCCAAACCCAGAACCAGACACAGCTCCCCAAAACCCAGAACCAGACACAGCTCCCCAAACCACACACAGCTCCCCAAACCCTGCAGCAGACATGCTCCCCATGATGCCTTAAGTTTTATATTTCACGTTTTCCAGATTCTGTACTCTGCATTAATGTGTGACTCTGAACTTCCTATAAAGTGTCAGCAAGTTCTCCTCACAGCTCAGTCAGACAAAGCAATCCTTTTCCAGCCCCTTGGTTTCTGGGCAGTTTCAGGCCCAAAAAGTGCAAACAGCAGCGAATGGAGGAGAACAGTCTGGGACTGCAGAACCTGGAGCTGGAATTGGACAATGAACATGGAAACATGTTCCCAACATGGAAATGGACCAAAACTGATAAAAGTGTGAAAACTCATGACCAGGAGTCCATCCTGGGTCCAGCTTGGGTGGGCTCCTGCACTGCCCAAGGTGTATCCTCTGAGGCTTTTAATAAATCCCCGTTTTATTGCTTTGACACTGCCCAGCCTCTGTTCTAGGTGGCCTCTGTACCTATTGAAGGCCTTTAATAAATCCCTATTTAATTCCTTTAACCCTGTCCAGCCTCTATTCCAGGCAGCAGTGGACACCCAGCCCTGGGAGCTCCGGGCTCTGTTTGCATTTCCAAGGAGCCTTTGGGCTCCTCGTGGTGGCTGCTGCAGTGAGGGCTGTGCTCCCCTCTCCAGCCCCTTCCTCCTGCTCCAAGGGCAGAGCTGCCCAGCCCCTGTCTGGTGCCACTCGGGCACAGCTCACCCTGGGTGTCAGGAGGTGCCTGTGCCACACTCCCATGGGGAACGCTGGCAATGGCTGCATGGAGAACTCTGCTCTGATTTAACCCTGAGACTGAGCTCTGCTGGCACCACTGACACTGACAGCGGGGACAAAGCCTGGCACCACGGGGACAAAGCCTGGCACCACGGGTGGCACCCCTGCCCACAGCAGGGGCTGGAATCCGAGATCTTTAAGGTCCCTTCCAGCCCAAACCACCCCTGGTTGTATTAAACAAACACACCCATCTACACAACCCCCTGTGCTCTGCTCCACATCCTCGCTGCTGAGCCCCACCCCAAACCCTTTCCTCATCTCACAACCCCAAAACCGCTCTGGGAACAGCCTTCCCTTCCCAGATGCCTTCCCTGAACCCTCCTCTACCTCCTGTGGACACTCAACATCAGAATTTTAAACCAGACGTTAAACTTGTTCTGATTTTTTAAATTTTTCTCTCCTTTTCTTTTTCCTCCTACACTGTATCAGTTTGGACCAGGTTCAGCTTAAACATTCTGGGCTCCAGTCTGTAGGAAAGGTATTTACAAAATAAAGGGTGTGAAGCCTTTCCCAGGGGTGGAGGTTTTGTTACCCTGTCCTTATGGATTCTTTGTGTCCCCCAGGAACAGAAATTCCAAGAGAAACACACAAACCTATTTGACAATTAGAAACAAACAAAAAAACCCCAATTATTTTTCCCTCCTCTCTTTTCTCTCTCTTTTTTCTTTTCCTCCAGATGTTGACCAAAACAATTGATCTGTTTGAAAAATCATCTGCAAAGCAGCTGTTCCACACATGGAAGGACATTTCAAAATTCACCTGCCAGGAATATCAGTCAAAAAAAAAAAGAAAAGGAAGAATGAGCAGTTAAAACAGAGCTGCTGAATTCATGAAATCCGGTATTTTTTCACTCAAAAACAACACAAGATGCACATACACAACAGGTTAAATTAAAACTAAAACAGGAAAAAAGCTTTGGGTTTTAAAAGTGCCCCACAGCACGACAAGAGCTTTGATACTCCCAAGGTTTTCCTCAAAATTTGCATGACAAATTTTTCCACCCAGCTGTGACATTTAAGGATTTCTCCCCCATTATTCCTCTGTGAATCACAGAATCATTATAAAATCAGGGAATGGGCTTGGGTTGAGAGGGATGTTAAAGCTCTCTCAGTCTGTTTTTACAGGAATTCAGAGCAACAGCAGGAGAGGAAGCAGCTCAGGCTGGGCCAGGGGAGGCTCAGGGTGGACAGCAGCAGGAATTGGGGTGGCTGGGGCAGTGCCAGGCACAGAGGGACCTGGTGGGCAGCAGGACAGGAGCCCTGGTGTGCCCTGGTGGCCAAGGAGCCAATGGCACCTGGCAGTGTCAGGAGTGAGGGCAGCACAGCAGGGAGGTCACTGTGCCCTGGCAGTGTCAGGGATGAGGGGCAGCACAGCAGGGAGGTCACTGTGCCCTGGCAGTGTCAGCAGTGAGGGCAGCACAGCAGGGAGGTCACTGTGCCCTGGCAGTGTCAGCAGTGAGGGCAGCACAGCAGGGAGGTCACTGTGCCCTGGCAGTGTCAGCAGTGAGGGCAGCACAGCAGGGAGGTCACTGTGCCCTGGCAGTGTCAGCAGTGAGGGCAGCACAGCAGGGAGGTCACTGTGCCCTGGCAGTGTCAGCAGTGAGGGCAGCACAGCAGGGAGGTCACTGTGCCCTGGCAGTGTCAGCAGTGAGGGCAGCACAGCAGGGAGGTCACTGTGCCCTGGCAGTGTCAGCAGTGAGGGCAGCACAGCAGGGAGGTCACTGTGCCCTGGCAGTGTCAGCAGTGAGGGCAGCACAGCAGGGAGGTCACTGTGCCCTGGCAGTGTCAGCAGTGAGGGCAGCACAGCAGGGAGGTCACTGTGCCCTGGCAGTGTCAGCAGTGAGGGCAGCACAGCAGGGAGGTCACTGTGCCCTGGCAGTGTCAGCAGTGAGGGCAGCACAGCAGGGAGGTCACTGTGCCCTGGCAGTGTCAGCAGTGAGGGCAGCACAGCAGGGAGGTCACTGTGCCCTGGCAGTGTCAGCAGTGAGGGCAGCACAGCAGGGAGGTCACTGTGCCCTGCCCTGGGCACGGGGAGGGCTCAGCTCCAGGGCTGTGCCCAGCTCTGGCCCCTCAGCCTGGGAAGGGCCTGGGGACACTGAGCGGGGCCAGAGGGGCAGCGAGGCTGGAGAGGGGCTGGGAACACAAAGCCTGAGAGGAGCCCCTGAGGGAGCTGGGGGTGCTCAGCCTGCAGCAAAGGAGACTCAGGGCTGCCCCCATCGCTCTCTGCAGCTCCTGAAAGGTGCCTGTGCTCAGCTGCCCTTGGGCTCTTTCTCCAGCAGCACTGACACAGCCAGAGCACACAGCCTCGAGCTGTGCCAAGGGAAATTCAGGTTGGAGAGCAGGAAAAAGCTTTTCCAGCAAGGGGGATCAAGTTCTGCAATGGCTGCCCGGGGAGGTGGTGCAGTCCCCAGCCCTGGGTGTGTTTGACAGCCTGGATGTGGCACTGGGGGCCAGGGGCTGGGCTGGACTCCATGGCCTTGAAGGTCCCTCCCAAGCCAGGGATTCTGTGAGTTCTGTGCAGGTCAGACAAAAGCCATTATTGGTGCTTACCCTGTCAGCTTGTACAACCTCCTGATTCTGCAGGAGCTGTCAGCCCTTGAGGGTTGCAAAGTTTACAACTATGGCAAACAGGTATTACCAAATACCCATCTTTTAGAAAATTTTAAAATATTCATGTGTCTGTAGATGCTCCTTCAAGCACAGTTTTGACTTCTGCACTCACAGGGGAAACAATCAATCGTACTTGCTGTCACAGTTTTTCATGAGAGATGTTTAAAAAAGGGATACAAAGCTTCCAACCATTAAAAAACTGGACAGGCCTCTGTGAAAAACACACAGAGAAAAGAAACCTGGAAACTATTAATAAAATTTTCTTCATACCCTTTTGGAGTTTTAAACCTACTCTACCTTTCTCCTAATCCTATCTCACAACAAAAATTAAATACATTAATAATTAACCAACACCGAAATCTACCCCATTCTTTAATACATTAACCAAAAAAATCTTAAAATTAAAAAAAAACCTTAAATTAACAAACCAAAAACACTACACTTGCCAACATTTTTACAAGCTTTTGTTTTGTTGAGTGTACCCCAAGAAGTAATAAGATACAATAAGGAAAGCTCCAGCACGGGGATTTTGGTGTGATTCTGGAATTCTGACCCAGCACAGGAACAGATCCCGGTGCCACAGCCCCTGGCAAAGGGCAGCTTGGCCATTCCCAGTTCCAAGGTTCCCTCCTGATCCTGATTTTATTTCCCTCTCCTTTCTCATCTCCCCGCTCCTCAGCCCCATGGATTGATCCTTGCACTGGGTTCCACGCAGGCACCTGCTCCAACGAACCCGGTTTCCTCCAGGTTATCACACCAAATTCAAGAATTTGATACAAAAACCTCTCTCCGGGAAGCTTTTCCCAAAGAGCATTCCAGGCGCCTCATTCCCTGCATTTCCTGGGAATTCAGCCCCGGGGGAAGAAGCATTTATCACCAGGGAGAAGCGACTGGCTGGGGGTTAGAAGGGAAAAATAGCAGAGGAAAAAAACCAAAAAAATCCTTAATGGAGCTGAAAAACCCTCATGGCTCTGCCTGAGAACAAAGTGGGAATTTCCACGGGAACGGGCAGGCTTTGATGCCAGTGAAATGTGCTGGGAAGCAAGGTCAGGGGCATCGCTGAGAGAGCGGAGCCACCTGAGAGTCATTTCCAGCGGCCGTCAGGTGATGTGCCAGCCCAGTGAGCAGCGGCCATTCCTGGCCGTTCCTGGCTCCCTTCCCGCCGGGGTCGGCACGGCCGGGGCTCTCCGGAGGGCCAGCCCCGGGCAGGGACGCGAGGCGAGGCCGTGGCACCTCGTTAGCGGCGCACGGTGACACGGTGACAAAAGGCAGCGCTCCCCGCAGCCCCCGGCGCTGCGGAGGCGGCGGCACGGAGAGAACGGAGCCCACGGAATGAATCAACAGCCCCGGAGAATCAATCCCTCCCCTGGCAGCACAAAAACGCGGCTTTAATCATCACTCCGAGCTCCAGAGCACAGCTGGAAACGCGAGCGGGCAGCCGGGCTTGCTGCACAGTGCCTGGGACAGGGAAATAATAATAATCATCATCATCATCACCTTCTGCTTTGGAGCTTGGTGTTGGCTTCGTGTAAAACTCGCCTCTTGCTGAGGGGTTTAACCTTCCCAGTGCGGGGTGCAGGAACTCCCAGAGCCCCGAGCACCTCACGACCACTGAATGAAGAAATTAATCTGTTTAAATCCAAGTTTTTCTTGTGGCTGAGGGTCAGATCTGGATGGGCTTTAAGGTCCCTTCCAACCCAACCCATCCCGTGATTCCACCATTCTTCACAGAGGCGTCACTTCACAATCATTCAAGACCTGAATCTGATTAAATTTAAGTTTTTCTTGCGGTAGGAGTCAGATCTGGACGGGCTTTAAGGTCCCCTCCAACCCAACCCAACCCACTCTGTGATTCTTCTCCCAGCTGAAGAAAGGGGCACAGAGTCATCACTTCACAATCATTAAATCAAGACCTGAATCTGATTAAATTTAACTTTTCTTGTGGCTGAGGGTCAGAACTGGATGGGCTTTAAGGTCCTTTGCAACCCACTCTGTGATTCTTCTCTCAGGTGAAGAAAATGGCAGAGTTGTCACCTCAAAACAATTACATCAAGACCTGAATCTGATAAAATTTAACTTTTCTTGTTGCAGGGGTCTGGACGGGCTTTAAGGCTCCTTCCAACGCAACCCATCCTGTGATTCCAGCATTCTTCATAGAGCTGTCACTTCAGAATCATTAAATTAAGACCTGAATCTGATTAAATTTAACTTTTCTTGTGGCTGGGGTCAGACCTGGATGGGCTTTAAGGTTCCTTCCAACCCAACCCATCCCACCTCGTGATTCTTCTCCCAGCTGAAGAAAGGGACACGGAGTTGTCACTTCATAACCATTAAACCCAGGACTGAATCTGTTAAATTTAAGTTTTCTTGTGGCTGGGGTCAGAACTGGATGGGCTTTAAGGTCCCTTCCAAGCCAACCCAATCCATCCCATGATTCCACCATTCTTCTCCCAGCTGAAGAAAGGGCACAGAGGTGTCACTTCACCATCATTAAACCAAGACCTGAACCTGATTAAATGTAAGATTTTCTCATGACTGAGGGTCAGAACTGGATGGGCTTTAAGTCCCTTCCAACCCAACCCATCCCACCTTGTGATTCTTCTCCCAGCTGAAGAGAGGTACACGGAGTTGTCACCTCACAACCATTAAATCAAGGACTGAAACTGCTTAAATTTCAGTTTTTCTTGTGGCTGAGGCCCAGAATTGGATGGGCTTTAAGGTCCCTCCAACCCAGCCCATCCCATGATTCCACCATTCTTCTCCCAGCTGAAGAAAGGGAGTTGTCACTTCACCATCATTAAATCAAGACATGAATCTGATTAAATTTAAGTGTTTCTGGTGGCTGAGGGTCAGACCTGCAAAATTTCACCTCAGGAATGAGGAATTCCAGCATTTCCAGCAAGAACTCAAAGGGAACAAGAAACTCCTGGGATTTTCCCCAAGACTTGATCTCTAAAGCTGGCAGAGAAAAGCCCAGCACCATCTATAATGTCTGCATACAAATATATATAAAAATATCATCTACTCCATCTATTCCTTCCTGTTTTACACCCTATCAAGGTAAAATACAAATCAGAACATCTAAAAGCAGACAGATCAATAAAATGCTGAACTGACAAAAAAAAAGACTTAAAATGAGAATTAAAAGAGGAAAACAGTCACTGAAATTTTCTGGGAACTCTCTTTGTCTCAGAATTGCAAAATCCCAATTTTGTGGATTGGTATCTCAAGGACAGGTGTTACAAAAAGGAAAGGAAAAAAAAAAAAACCAAGAAAAATATATTTCTATAAACCAGCCAAGAAAAAAATACTGAGATTTTGTTTCTATCAAACACTCATAAGAATCACAGTTCCACTACAAATTTCATCTATTTTAATCAGACTTTTACCTCTATTACAGCAAGGTTCTGTTGGATCTGAGTAAAGAAATTTGTATCTTATTTTTGTTCTAAAGCTCCTTTCAGCAGATGCTTCAGCTCCACGTGCCCAATTTCACAGCCACGGGCCTGGGGACGATTTGATGGCTCTCAAATCTGGTTTTATTCCAGTAACACCAGGATATTGAATGCCATTTACTCCTCCTGAGGAGGAGAGGACCTGGATGAATGAAGAGCCTGGTTTGAGAGGCTGGAACCTGCTGAGGTGGCTGAGAAAAGGAGGAGAAGGAGCAGTTTGTACTCCCAGATCCTCTCCAGCAGCACATCCCAAGCAGAGGATGCAGGAGCCAGCTGGGAATTCCAGGTTCCTCCTGGATCTGTGGCTCTGCTCCCGGGATTAGGAGCAGCCAGGGAGTGAGGCAGGTTTGAAGCTGCTCCAGGTTCCCAGCCACCCTCTGAAAAAAGGGTGAGATCCCTTTTTGTGGTTGAACCCAGGAAAGAATGGAGAGGGGTGGGATGAAGAGTTTAAACACATTTGAGGAGAAATGCAGGTGCCCTGAGGGTCTCTAAAAATAGAGATGGGATTAAGATATCAAACTCCAAACACTGGGGTGGGAGTCAGGATCTCAGAGGAAAAATGTCCTTGACTGAGCAGCTGAACCCCCTCCCAACCCTAGAGAAGGGATTTCAGGGGGAGGAAGAAACCAAGACCCAGACCTTGCCCTGCAGGGATGTGCTCCCTCCAAGGAGAAACTGGAATTTCAGGGAAGTCACCCAGGAGGAAATCACAGTTATGGAGACAAACCCCCTCAGCCTGGGCCCTCCAAAGGGAGAGGAAATTCCAGAGCAGCCCCAAAAGAGGCTGCAAGTCCATCAGCAGGGGAGGTGAGGTCTTCACCCCAAAGTTCTACGAGGTGAGAGGCTCCCTTAGGACAGGGACACTTCCTTCCCTACACCCCCAAAAGGTTCACAGGGGACAACTCCTTCTCCTGGGATTCCCAACGGCAATGATGCCAAAACCCAAGGAAAATGTGGATTTCCCTGAAGGCACAGCAGGGTACACAAAACCCCCTACTCCAGGGAGCACCTGTGTCCACCTGAGGAGCTGGAGACACGTGGATGGACTCACCAGGATCCCCAGCTCCACACACTCCTGGGGTGCAGCTGCCAGGTCACAGCACCCCTGAGAGAGGGGCACCCCCAAACCCCCCCTGACAAACCCCACACCCAGCTATGGGCACACCTGGGCCTGCCCCAGGTGCCAACATCACCGGCGACGCCCGGGACATTTTTATCTTATCCACATTCCCCAGATAACCCTGGGAACGTGAACCTGATGTGAACCCACACACCCTGCACCTGGGGGGCAGGTGAGGGGGGGAAAGGCACCCAGGGACACCTGGGGGTGCAGAAATAGGGGGGAAAGGCACCCAGGGACACCTGGGGGGTGCAGAAATAGGGGGGAAAGGCACCCAGGGACACCTGGGGGGTGCAGAATTGGGGTGCAAAGGCACCCAGGGACACCTGGGGGGTGCAGAATTGGGGTGCAAAGGCACCCAGGGACACCTGGGAGGTGCGGGAACCCAGGGGTGTAAAGGCACCTGGTGTCACCTGGGGGTGTAGAGACACCCAGGGACACCTGGGGACACAGGGAACGGGGTGTAAAGGCACCCGGTGTCCCCCTCACACGTCCCCACTGCACAGACACGGCGGGGCACAAGGCGCAGACAGACCCCCAGGCACGGCAGAACGCGTCCCCAGAATGCAGCCCCAGCCCTGGAGCGCCCCCGCGGCCACGGCAGCCGCTCGGGGTCACCGACACCCGCCGCGCACCGGGGACCGCACACCGGGCCGGCCCTGTCTGGCCGAGGCAGCGCCGCGTCCCCGAGCCCCGGGCCGGCTCCCGGTGCCCGCTGTGGGGCTCTGCCCGCGGGGATGTCCCCTGGCACGGCCCCGCCGGGAGGGCTCCCTGCCGCTGTCGCCCCCGTTACCTTCTTGACGGTGCGCGGCGCCTCGGTGACGGTGCCGTCGGGGCTCACGAGCGCCTCGGCCGCGCCGCCGCTGCTGTCGCTGCCGTCGCGGTGCCGGTGCTGCTGGGGGTGGTGCGGGTCGCTCCTCTTCATGGCCGAAGCCTGCGGCACCTTGCCGGCGGCCGAGGACATCCCGGAGGCCGAGGACATCGCGGCGGCCGAGGACAGCCCGGGGCAGCAGCCCCCCGGAGGCCGCTCGGCGGAGGGGGCCGGGGCCGCCTCACGCTCGGCGCCCGGCACGGGGCAGGCGGGCGCCGCCGCCGCCACGCCGTGCCCCGCTGCGTGAGCGCCCACAGGCTCGCACGGCGGCCCCGCCGCCTTGTCCATGGGGCCGCCGAGCTCCTTCAGCTCCACGGCGGGCGCGGCCACCGCCACCTGCACCGACATCGCCGCCGACTGCTTCGGCTCCGCTCCGGGTCCGCTCCGGCTCCTTCAGGGCCGCCGGCCCCGCCTCGCCCCGCCCCGCCGCCCTTGCTGCCGCACGGCGTGCCGGGACATGGAGTCCTCCCGCCCCGGCTTCGCCCCGCCACGACTACAGCTCCCGGCACCCCCTGCGGGGCCGCGCGGGGGTTGGTGGGAGTTGTAGTCCGCGGGGGGCCACCAGCCACCGTCAATGCGTTTGGTTCTTTTTTCACGTTTTGGTGAATTTTCAGTGTTTCCGCCGCCGGGCACGGAATCACAGAAGCACTGAGGTTGTACAAGACCTTCGAGACAATCGAGACCAAGCTGTGCCCGATCGCCACCTCATGTTACCAGCCCAGAGCCCTGAGTGCCACATCCAGGGATTCCTGGACACCTCCAGGGATGGGCACTCCAAACCTCCCTGGGCAGTTCCAAGGCCTGAGCCCCTTTCCAGGGGGAAATTCCTGCTGATTCCCCCTTGAGGCTGCCCTGGCCCAGCCTGAGGCCGTTCCCTCTGCTCCTGTCCCTGTTCCCTGGAGCACAGCCCGACCCCCCCGGCTGTGCCCTCCTGGCAGGGACTTGTGCAGAGCCACAAGGGCCCCCTGAGCCTCCTTTGCTCCAGGCTCAGCCCCTGCCCAGCTCCCTCAGCCTCTCCTGGCTCTCCAGACCCTGCCCAGCTCCCTCAGCCCCTCCTGGTTCTCCAGACCCTTCCCAGCTCCCTTGTCCCTTCTCTGGACTCAATCTGTCACAGGCCATGGTGTCCTTGCAGTGCCATGGCCTGGCCCGGCAGCCCCCCAGGCCTGGACCAAAATTATGGAATTTCAGAGCCAAAGGGGCTGGAAAAACCCTCCCAAATAATGAAATCCAACCATTGCAAGGTCACCACAGATCCATGTCCCCAAGTGCTACCAGCAAGGATGGACATCCCACCAAGGCCATCCCAATGGCCAAAATTATGGAATTTCAGAGCCAAAGGGGTTGGAAAAGCCCTCTCAGACGATCAATCTCAACCAACACCAGAAAAACCCATGGGAATGAGGAGCCACAACATCCTGGCATGGGGAATGTGCCATTCAAAAGCCTGGGACTTGCTGTCCTGCCAGGCACTGAGCTCAGCCTGCAGGCACAAATCAGTAATAAACCACCACATGATTAACATTTAATGATTTAAGTTTTACCACCTTTTCTAAATCCGGTTCTCTGGGAATGTGCCTCTTCTGGAGTGCAAACCCATCCTCTTATTATTGTTATTTATTTAGAGATCAGCCCTGAGAGAAGAACTTGGAGCTGTTGGTGGGCGAGAGCTTAATTAATTCTCAATTCTCAAGTGCCAATTCCAATCCTCAAGTGTCCAACTCTCAAAGCCCGGGCGACCTCGGTGTTTGGGATGAGCTGGAGGAGAGGAGGGAAGGAATCCACAGAGACCTCCCCAAAAACCAGGAGGGAGGGGAGAGATGGAAGCAGCGGAGAAGCTGAAGGAGGATTTCAGGGAGGAAAGAGGCATGGGAGAGGGGAGGAATTCCAGAGGGTTTCGGAGATAAAGGAGAAGCGGCGCATCCCTGTGAGCCCTGAGTGCGACGAGCACAATTCTCCAGATAAAGCTGGTTCCTGCTGAACCGGACCCGAGCCCGCAGCTCGTCCCTGCCTCTCTCCGGGATCACAAAACTCCGGCTCGGGGCTGATCCCGGCTCAGAACCGCCCTTTGGAACGGGAACTCTTCGGGAGCCGCCGTGGGAGGGATTTGAAGCTGGAGCAAAATCCCTCCCCTTCCATGGAGAGCAGGAAAGGTCGCGGCTGCTGCAGCGCCGCGGTTCTGCTGAGCAGGGGAGGTGGTGCTGACCTGAGGTGGGCAAATCCTCCGGGATTTATCGTCTCAGATCGCACCCAAAAACCCACCAGGGTGTTCTGCAAACCCTGACATAATGTAAAATCCCGACCCTGATCCTCCTCTGCTGAGGAGAGGAGCTTGTACCGACCTGGAAATAGAGAAACCCTCCAGAATTCATCATTTCCTGATGCCACAGATCCCACAAAAAACCCACCAGGTTGTTGTGGCCAAGGCAAAATCCCGACCCTGATCCTCCTCCACTGAGGAGAGGAGCTTGTGCCGACCTGGAAATAGAGAAATCCTCCAGATTTTATCATTTCCTGGTGCCACAGGTCCCACAAAAAACCCACCAGGTTGTTTTGCATGCCCTTGACCAAGGCAAAATCCTGACCCTGATCCTCTTCTCCTGAGGAGAGGAGCTTGTGCTGCCTGAAATGGAGAAATCCTCCAGAATTTATCATCACAGATCCCACAATAAACCCACCAGGTTGTTTGAGCCAAGGCAAAATCCTGACCCTGAGTTCTCCTGTGCTGAGGAGAGGAGCTTGTGCTGCCCTGGAAATAGAGAAACCCTCCAGAATTCATCATTTCCAGGTGCCACAGATCCCACAATAAACCCACCAGGTTGTTTTGGCCAAGGCAAAATCCTGACCCTGATCCTCTTCTGCTAAGAGGAGCTTGTGCTGCCCTGGAAATAGAGAAAACCTCCAGAATTTATCATTTCCTGGTGCCACAGATCCCACAAAAAACCCACCAGGTTGTTTTGCATGCCCTTGACCAAGGTAAAATCCTGACCCTGATCCTCTTCTCCTGAGGAGAGGAGCTTGTGCTGCCCTGAAATGGAGAAATCCTCCAGAATTTATCATTTCCTGGTGCCACAGGTCCCAGAAAAAAACCCACCAGGTTGTTTTGGCCAAGGCAAAATCCCGACCCTGATCCTCTTCTGCTAAGAGGAGCTTGTGCTGCCCTGGAAATAGAGAAAAACCTCCAGAATTTATCATTTCCTGGTGCCACAGATCCTACAAAAAAACCCACCAGATTGTTTTGCAAACCCCTCACAAAAACAAAATCCCAACCCTGATCCTCCTCTGTTGAGGAGAGGAGCTTGAGCCAACCTGGAAATAAAGAAATCCTCTGGAATTTATCATCTCAGATCCCACCAAAAAGATCCCAGGTTGTTTTGCAAGTCCTTGACCAGGGCAAAATCCTGACCCTGAACCCACCTGGCTCAGTGTGGGACCTTCCTCACCTTTTAAAGGATATTCCCAAAATCAGGGGACTGGCAGGGATTTTCCTGGGAAAAAACGCCCTGTGCTGCTGCCAGCACCCCCAAAACTCCTGGTGTTGAATGTCCATCAATCCCAGGGCTGATGCTCTGAGAATCTGCCCTAGAGCAGAGGCTGGGCAGAGCTCCAGAATAAAGCAGGGATTTATTCCAAGCATCTCCTCCATGGATGCACCTTGGGCAGCACCAGAGCCCAGCCAGGGCTGCACCCAAGATGAACCAAAATGGCCCCAAAATGCACCAGCGCTCCCGGGGTCTCTCCCTGGGATCAGTTCTGCTCCATTTGCATCTTGCAGTTCATTGTCCCATTCCAGCTTCAGCCCCTGCAGTCCCACCCTGCTTGTTTTTCTCTCTCCAGCCCACGGGGTTTGTGCTCCTGGGCTGAGATTTGGGTCATTTGTCCTTGGTGCCCAGCTGGAGCAGGAATTGTTTTGTCTCCCTGCTCTGTGCACAGAGCTCACCATCCCATAATATGGAGCCCAGACACTAAAGCAGCACAGAATGTGAAAATATAAAAGCCAAACCTGAGGCATCAGACACCCCTGTCCCCAAGTGCCACAGGCACAGGCTCTGGAACCCCCCCAGGAATGGGAGCTCCAGCCCTGCCTTGGGCAGCCCAGTGCCATGCCTGGAAACCCTTTCCATGGGGAATTGTCCCCAGGGTCCCCCCTGAAGCTGCCCTGGCCAGCCTGAGGCTGCTCCCTCCTGTCCTGGCCCCTGTCCTGGCCATGGAGCTCCCCAGAGTGACCTCGTGCTCCCTGCGGAGCTCGGCCTTCCCAGCCCCTCTGGGCAGGATCCAGCTGGGCCCAGAGCCAGGCCTGGCCCCAAAGGTTGGATTGTCCCTGGGCCAGGGCTGCTGGGCCAGCCCCACCTGGAGATTCCATGGGCTCCAAGGGGCACATGTGGGATCTGACACAGCAAAACCCACACTTGGACCCACCTGGAGCAGGAATTGTTTTGTCTCCCTGCCCTGTGCACAGAGCTCACCATCCCATAATATGAAGCTCAGACCCACACACTAAAGCAGCACAGAATGGGAAAAATAGAAAAGCCAAGCCCTGAGGCAGCAGGGAGAGCACAGGGAGGTTATCCCAGGGATCCAGGCCGTGCCTGGTGATTTATCTGGGAAAACAACGGGTATCAGGAGAGGAGGGAGAGGCCCTTTGGGAGGGAGGCTCCAACAATTGGGGCTCTGTGAGAAGCAGAAAGCTCAGGGCTGGCTCCTTCCCTCGCTCCTGACAGAGCCTGGGATGGCTTTGCCCGGAAGTCTGGGAGAAAACAGCCTTGGAAAAGCAAAATTCCTCTCCTTGAGAGCTGTGGCTGGTGCAGATCCACAGCAGAGTTTGGTTTCTCTCACAAACAGAATTGAGGTAGAACAGGAGGAAAAACCTGCATTTTCCAGGTTGTTTTCTGTTCCAACTGAGATTCCATCCTTTTAATTCCACCAGATGGGTGGAAAATGCCAATTTCTCCCTGGGGATCAGTGGTTCAGTGAATCCACAGGGAATATTACCCAAATTTCCTGAAATTTCCCCCCGTTTTTCCCCAGTGAAACATCTGGGGGTGCTGGGAGATGTGTGACCCTCTGTGCTTCGCTCTCCTGCACCTCCCATGGGAATGTTGGGAGCTTTTCCCTAAGGATATTTCAGGGGAATTTGCTGGATTTTGGCAAACTGGGGGTGTTTTCTTCCTTCAAAATTTTCTCCCTCTGCACCAAATCAAGGTGGGGTTTTTGGGAGGGGATGTGATGTTGTCAGCACATCTCCTGCTGCTTCCAAAATTATAATAATGTGAGCTTTTCTGTTTCAAAATGGCAAATAGTTTTGTTAGAACTGGGGTTTTAACTAAGTAAGCCACAAAATAAAATATATAAAAAGAAAAAGGCCAAAAAAAGGGAGATAAAGAGAAATATTTTGTTTCATCCAGGACAATCCAGCTTTGACTCTGGAGCACGGTCAGCCCAAAGAAAAATAACAAACCCTGGAAAAATGCAATTTTCACTGACCAATTCCAGCTAAATTTCAGGGTCTGGTTTGCAGGATAACCAAACCCTGCAGCTGCATGGCCCTCAAGCAAAATAAAAAAAGGATCTTTTCCAAAAGCAGCATTTTCTCCCCAAAAAAAGCACCAGCACCGTGGGAAACTTCAGATGCCTCAGTGGGACCCCACCCAGGAGCACCCCAAAATTTGGGGCTGCCCAAATTTTGGGGGTTTGGGGGATATTTTAGCCCGTGGTGCCACCTGCTGGCAAAGGCCCCATTTGTCCCCAAAACTGCCCAGCTGTCACCAAAACCGCCCAGTTGTCCCCAGAAATGTCCCCACAGCCTCTGAGGGCATTTCCAGCCCCTCAGAGCTCCCTCCTGCAGGTGGAACAGGGGGCTCAAAGGACTTTAAAGCAGTTTTTAATGTGCTTTAAAGCAGTTTGAAACACTTTTAAAGGTACTTTAAAGCGGTTTTTGAAGCAAGAGGGTTTTTAGGAGAAAGGACAACCCCTCCCATAATGTTTTCCCTCCCCAAAAGAGCCCAGAGCAGCCACTGGGATTGAAAATCTGTAAATTTAATACTGATACAGGAGGGTTTTTCCTTTACACAGCAAAAATGAACCCGTGGAGGTCACTGGGATAGCAAAAAAAAAAAAAAAAAAAAAAAAAAAAGCCAAGAGCCTACCAGGACTTAATAAAAATAGGGAAAATCCAAACACCAGCAAGGAATGGAGCCCTCCTGCCTCAGGGCTCTGCTGGGTTTGCTGTGACTCGATTTTTATTTTTTTTTATCCTAAAAAAATAATAAAGAAAGCTTTGCTCTGGGGGTTGCTGACCCTGATTCACTTTGAGCACCCCGAGGTTTTTGGGGTTATTTTTTTTGCTCAGGAGCACCCAGGCAGCCCAAGGTGTTTCCTGTCCCATCTCCCTGGTGCTGCCACCCCAGTAATCCTGATTTGGGTCTGGCTCAGCTCTCTGGGGAGCTGGAAGGCACTTTGGGGTCTCGGAAGGGACTGGGGTGAACCCAAAAGAGGGGTGCACACCAGGGATGCTGCTACTGCTGCTGCTGCTGCTGCTGCTGCTGCCCCTGACTGGGCTCACCCCGAGCAGAGGCACCACGATACAAACATTAAAAAAATATCAGAAATTTTAAAAAATTTGCTATTGGCACAAGTGGGGGTGAGCTCTACGTACCTCTAGCCATGGGTGGGGCAGAGCTGCCCCAAATCTACCCTGATCTAGGCTGTCCCCAGGTGTCCCCCTGGTCCCTAAATCCCTGTGGGAGCTGGGGCTTGTCCCACTGACAGCTCCTTTCTCCCGGTGACGCTGGAGGGAATCCCAAAACCTCTCCAGGCTGGGAAGTGCACGGAGACAAATCCTCCAAGGGGAGCAACGGGACGTGGTCAGGTGGGTGGAACATTTGGGATGGATCCCTGTGGGATCAGGTGGGTTCTGGTGCCCCCACGCCCTCCCCACATCCCTCTGGGGTCAGAAGTCCGAGTCGGGCTCCAGCAGCTCCGCGTCCACCAGGTTGGTCCGGGAGTGGATGGGGGCCAGCCCTGCCCGGCAGCCCTGAGTCCTGGGTGCCCCGGGGCGGGGCAGGGGCCCGGGCTGGGGGGGCCACAGGGCGCCCCCGTGGTGGTGCCAGCCCTGGGGCTCGGCGGGGCCGCTCTCGGGGCAGAAGGGGTTGCTGATCACGTGCAGGACGTTGGCCCTGCGGCCGCACCCGTCCCACGCGGCCCCGGGGAAGGTGGCATCGGGCTGCACAGCTGGAAGGACATCGGGGGCAAAGGCCACCAGGCAGGGCTGGGGGGGCAGGCGGGGCAGGCGAGGGACGGTGCTGGCCATGGTGGAGTGCCCCGGGCAGCGCTCAGGGTCTGGGGTCACCTCCTTCTTCTTCTTCCTCCGCTTCTTCTTGCGGCCGCTGCGCTTCTGCAGCTCCGGGGACACGTCGGCCTCCACCACCCACAGGTTGGCCCTCTCCTCTGGTGGCACTGGGGGACGTGGGGTGAGGTGGCTGTGAGTGGCCACGTCCTGCCTGTGCCTCCTGCCACCTCCCAACACCCCCCGCCACCCACCTGATCCCACGGGGATCCATCCCGAATATTCCATCAACCTGAGTACACTCTCCCTGCACACCCCCAGCCCGGCTCATCCCCCAGACATTCCCCACGAGGTCCCCAAGGACTTGCCAGGTGTCGCCACGGGTGTCACGGAGATGTCCTGGGGCAGGATGGCCCCTCTCCTGGCCACCATCTTGGTGACGTGCTGGGCCCACGCCGAGGACACGTCAGCTGATGGCTCATTGATGTTGAACGCCAAGCCGGCTGTGGGGACAGGGGGATCTGGTCAAGGGGGGCTTTGGGGACCCCGGGGGGCTGTTGGGGACATCCCTGCCCTGGGCACGTACCCACGGGGCCGTCGTGGGACACGGTGTGCATGCTGAAGGACAGCTCCTGGCCCGGGTCACGCAGCAGCTCCTTGCGCTTGGAGAAGGCCTTGGCAATCATCTTGCTCTTCTTGATCCTCTTGGGCTGGTCATCGCTCTGCCCCGTCAGCCTGGGGACACGGGGGACACACGGGGGCACGGCTGTCACAGCTGGACAACAGGGACCCTCCCCAGCTCCCCCTCCTGCACATGGGGACACCAGACCGGGGAATGGGCTTGGGGCTGGAGGTGTCCCACAAACGCCACATGGGAGAGGCCACCCTGTTCCTGAGCTGCTGTGAGCCCACAACCCATTGAGCTGAGGGACAAACATTCTGGGAATGTCCTCCAACATCCCACTGCATGGGGCAGGAAGGGCTCCAGGGAGCTGGGGCGACGCCCTCGGGGTCCCACCTGCACCAGGTGCGCTTCCAGATGAGCAGGGTGGCCTTGGTCCAGACCCAGGTGCTCATGGAGACGCCGGTGCCGAACATGGCGAAGAGGTTGATCTTCTCCACCAGCAGGCTCGGCCGGTTCTTGATCTCGCAGTCGGGGATGGGCTTGTTGGTCTGCGTGGCGATGGTCACGTTGGCCTCACACCTGCGGGGACACACGGGGACGGTGGCCCTAAGGAGCAGGGACAGCCCAGGGCCCCCCACAGCCCTGCAGGGTGGAGATGTGGTGGCACCGCTGGTGGGACGTGGGGCTGTCCACTGCAGTGCCAGCGTGTCCCCGTCACCCTGTGCCTGTCCCACTCACAGGACGTATTCCCGGAAGCTGCGCTCCCACTCGGCCTGGTTGAAGAAGTCGTAGAAGTGGCAGCCAAAGGTGATGAAGACAAAGCCAAAGGCCAAGAAGCCAAAAATGCCTGGAAGAGAAGAGGGACAAACTCCAGCCAAGCTCCAGTGGCATCGAGACAAGGACACCACACTGGGGCTGTGCCACCACCACCACCACAGCTTGTCCCTGTCTGTTGCCACCGCGGGAAGGGGCTGTGTGACTTCAGGGGACAAAATGTCCCCGTTCCCACCCCGATTCCCTGGGGAACAGTGCCATTGAAGCCCTCACCCAGGCGCAGCATGGTCTCGTTGATCTTGCTGGCCGCCTTCTCGCTCAGCAGCCCGGGGTGGTTGCTCTTGATGGAGAAGAGCGTCATGACCCCTGTGGGGAGGACGAGGGGGTCAGGCTGTGGGGACACCCACGGTGACCCCGTCCCTTCCCAGAGCAGAGCCACACCTACCCCGGATGAGGAAATAGCCCCCCACGATGAGCACGAGCCCGATGGGGGCCAGCACGAAGCCGGCTCGGTAGCGGTAGTTCTTGTAGCCCACGAAGCAGATGCCACTGACAGAGTCACCGTCCACCTGGAAGGGACAGGGACAGGGACAGCAGGGTCAGCTGGCTGCGGTGTCACCCTGAGACACCATCCCCTGATGGTGGTGGCCCCGTTACCTGCGCCACGGCCAGGATGGCCACGGTGAGCACGAAGGGGATGGACCAGGTGATGAGGTGGAAGTAGGAGGTCTTGCCCAGCAGCGGCTGGTAGGTGGTACCCAGGGCCTTGAAGGACGTGTGCCAGGCGTAGGTGAGCATGACAAACCAGATGACACCCGACATCAGCGAGTAGTACACGATGACGAAGATGATGACGCAGGACAGCGTCTCATTGGAGCTGCGGAGAGGTGAGGCGAGAGCGTCACCCACCCCCGTGGGGGGACACGCGGGAGCACGGGGGTCTCACCCTCCATGCTCCCAGGAGGCCAGCAAAGCCTGAGAGCCCTCCTTGGTGTTGGGGACAGCCCTGGGGATGGAGGTGGCACCTACGTGGGCTCGCCCAGCCGCATGGTGCCGTCAGCCCGGCACACGATCTCGTCGCGGGCGCCGTCCATGAACTGTGCCAGCCAACCAATGCTGCCCACAAAGAAGCAGGCGTTGACGTAGAACAGGATGACGGCGGGGTAGCGGTTGGAGTTCCTCCAGTCAGCAACAAACGTGGCCTGGAGGGGTGGAGAAAGCGACAGCTCGGTGCCCATCCCCTTTTGGGGACAGCGCCCCAGAAGGAGCTCGTGCCTCACCAGGGTGAAGAAGGTGCAGAAGATGGTGACGGAGCTGAAGGCGGCGATGTAGACGTGCATCTCGCGGTGCTCCTTCTCGGTGAACAGCGGGTTCTGGCACTGGATGCCACAGCCCTCCACGTCCTCGTACCAGCTCTTGGGGTTGTCCGTCCTCACCAGCGGCGCCTCGCACTGCCCTGAGCTGTTGAACTTGATGTTCTGCACCTCGTTCTGCCAGAGGGGAAACCAGGCTGTGAGGAGGAGGAGGAGGAGGAGGAGGAGGGGGAGAAGGAGGAGGAGGAGGAGGAGGAGGAGGAGGAGAGGAGACACCCCCGTGGCCAAGATGGACATCAGTCCCCTGTGGAAGGCAGGGGACAGCTGGGTTCCATAGAATTACCAGGGAATCATGGAATGGATTGGGTGGGAAGGGACCTCAGAGCCCCTGCAGTGCCACCCCTGCCATGGCAGGGACATCTCCCACTGTCCCAGGCTGCTCCAGCCCCAGTGTCCAGCCTGGCCTTGGGCACTGCCAGGGATGCAGGGGCAGCCCCAGCTGCTCTGGCAATTCCAGCCCAGCCAGGAATTCCTCATTGCCAAGATCCCATCCCTGGCTGCCCTCTGGCACTGGGAGCCATTCCCTGGGTGCTGTCCCTGCAGGCCTTGGCCCCAGTCCCTCTGCAGCTCTCCTGGAGCCCCTGGAACGTGCTGGAAGCTCTCCCTGGATCCTTCCCTTCTCCAGGCTGACCAACACCAGCCCTTCTCTCCTCCAGAGAGTGGCTTTCCCCCCACTCCCCCGTGCCCGTGCCGTACCGGGCAGCCCTCGGGGAAGCGATCCGTGGTGCACTTGAGGAAGTCGGGCCAGCCACGCTCGCGCTCCACAATGGTGCAGGGTGCCCGCGTGGCCTGGCACAGGGTCTGGCTGGGCAGCTCCACCTGCCCATCCTCACACTTGGGCATGTAGACAGCGCAGAGCAGGGGCTGGATGACATCCCAGCAGCGCGGGGCATTGCGCAGGCCTGCGGGGAAGGGACAGCACCGTCACCACCCCCGGCACGGCCACCTCCTGCTGTCCCCACAGCACCCACACAGCGCTGGGACCCCTCTGTGGGACCCTCCTGCCGTTCCCACAGCACCCACACAGCACAGGGACCCCTCTGTGGGACCCTCCTGCTGTCCCCACAGCACCCACACAGCACAGGGACCCCTCTGTGGGACCCTCCTGCTGTCCCCACAGCACCCACACAGCACAGGGACCCCTCTGTGGGACCCTCCTGCTGTCCCCACAGCACCCACGCAGCACAGGGACCCCTCTGTGGGACTCTCCTGCCAGCCCCACAGAACCCACACAGCGCTGGGACCCCTCTGTGGGACCCTCCTGCTGTCCCCACAGCACCCACACAGCACTGGGGACCCCTCCTGTAGGGCCACTGTGCCCATCACCAGGGCTGCCCCTCCATACTGTGCCCACCCTCAGCCCCTGATAAACCATTCTCTACACTGCACCCATCCCCAGCCTCCTGCTGTACCCATCTCTGAGGCCATTCTATCCTGTTCCCCCTCTACACCACACCCTCCCTGTACCCCAATCTCCTGCTCCTCTCCACATTACACAATCTCCACTCCTGTGCTGTACAGTTTGCTGTACTGTGCCCACCCCAGACACCCACTGTACTGCTCCCCTCCATGCTGCTCCTATCTCCAGTCCCTTTTTTGTCAGTTTGCTACACTGTACCCATCTCCAGGCCCATTTTAATCAGTTTTCTATACTGTACCCATCCCCAGCCCCCTGCTAGGCACTTTTCTACAGTGCACCCATCCCCAGCCCCCCTCTATGCAGTTTTCTATACTGTACTCATTCTCAGGCCAGTGCTATATAAGTTTTCTATGCTTTACCTATCCTCACTCACCCTCTATAAAGTTTTCTATACTGTCCCCATCCCCAGACTCCCTCTATACAGTTTTCTATACTCTACCCATCTCCAGCCCCCTGCTAGGCACTTTTCTATACTTTACCCATTCCCAGCCCCTCTCTATGAAGTTTTCTATACTGTACCCATCCCCAGCCCTGTGCTATATTGTTTTCTACACTGTATCCATCCCCAGCCCTTTGCTATACAGTTTTTTGTACTTTACCCATCCTCAGCCCCCCTCTATAAAGTTTTCTATACTCTACCCATCTCCAGACCTCTGCTAGGCACTTTTGTATACTGTACCCATCCCCAAATCCCCTCTACAAAGTTTTCTATACTTTATCCATCCCCAGCCCCCCTCTATGAAGTTTTCTATACTGTACCCCTCCCCAGCCCTTTGCTATACAGTTTTGTATACTGTACCCATCCCCAAACCCCCTCTACAAAGTTTTCTATACTTTACCCATCCCCAGACCCCCTTTATGAAGTTTTCTACACTGCACCCATCCCCAGCCCCCCTCTATAAAGTTTTGTATACTGTACCCATCCCCAGCCCTGTGCTATAGAATTTTCTATACTGTACCCATCCTCATCCCCTCCTCGACACAGTTTTCTAGACTGTACTCACTCCCAGGCCCCCTGGATGCAGTTTTCTATACTTTACCCATCCCCAGCCTCCTGCTAGGCACTTTTCTATACTTTACCCATCCCCAGCCCGCCCTCTATGAAGTTTTCTACACTGTACCCATCCCCAGCTCCCCCACACTACACCCAAACCCCCGTCCAAGCTCTCCCCGCCTTCCCCGCTCCCCATCCCCCTCCAGCCCCATCCCGGGCCTCTCCCGCACTCTCCCCGCTCCCGGTGCCGTCCCGTCCGTACCGGACCAGAGCAGCAGCTTCCCGTGCGCCTCCTCCTGCGAGGCGGAGTCGGTGGCCAGCAGCGTGGAGGTGGCTGCGTAGGGCAGCGCGGAGCCCAGGCAGGCGCCGAAGCGGAGCCGCTCGCAGGGCGCGGGGCGGCGGCAGCGCGGGGGCCCGGCCGAGGCGTTGGGGGCGGCGGGGCAGCGCCCGCCCAGGGCCAGCGCCAGGGCCAGCGCCAGCGCCCAGCGCCGCCCGCCGCGGCCCGGCCACATCGCGGCGGTGCTCGGCGGGCTTAGGGCGGCTCGCAGCGGGGCGAGGGGCCCGCCATGGCCCCGCCGCCTTTGTTGGGCTCGCCGGGAGCGAGCGGAGCGGCCCCGCTGCTGCTGCTCCTCCTCCTCCGCCGCCGCCGCCGCCGCCCGCGGCCCGGCCCGGCCCGCGCCCCCCGCCGGGGCGGGCTGAGGGAGGGACCGCGGGGGAAGCGCTGCGGAGGGTAAGAGACGCGATTTGTGAGGGGAAAAGTCGCTGAAAAGTGAGGGAAAAGTCTTTTTTCTGGGGAGGAAAGAGTCCCCTTCTGTGAAGGAAAAAGTTCCTCTCGTGAGGGAAGAGTCACTTTTGGTCAGGGAAAGTTTCATTTTTCTGAGGAGAAGTTCCCTTTTTCTGAGGGAAAGCTCCTTTTTGTGAGGAAAAGTTCCTTTTCATGAGGAAAAGTTCCTTTTTATGAGGAAAAAGTCGCTAAAAAGTGAGGGACAATGATTTTTTTTGGGGGAGGAAAGAGTTTCTTGTGAGGGAAAAAGTTCCTCTCTTGACGCAAGTCACTTTTGGTCAGGAAAAGTTCCTTTTCATGAGGAAAAAGTCGCTAAAAAGTGAGGGAAAATGCTTTTTTTGGGAGGAAAGAGTCTCCTTTTGTGAGGACAAAGTTCCTCTCGTGACGAAAGAGTCACTTTTGGTCAGGGAAAGTTCCTTTTTATGAGGAAAAGTTCCTTTCTATAAGGAAAAAGTCACTTTCTGTGAGGGAAAAAGTTGCTAAAAAGTGAGGGGAAAGTCTTATTTTGGGAGGAAAAAGTCCCTGTCACATAAGGTCTTTGTGAGGAAAAAGTGTTTTTTTGTGAGAAAAAGTCACATTTTGTAGGGAAAATATTCCTTTTTCTGAGGGGAAAAGTTCCCTTTTATGCAGAAAAACTCCAGCATGAGGAAAAAATCTCTTGTTGTGAGGAAAAAGTCACTATTTGTGAGGGGAAAGTTCATTTTTATCACGAAAAGGTCCAATTTTCAAAGGAAACAGTCACTTTAGTGACAAAACCATCACTTTATATGAGGAAAATATAAATTTTGTGTGGGAAAAGTTCCTTCTTGTGAGGAAAAGATCCCTTTTTCCCTGTGAAATAAAATGTCTCTCTGATGAAAAGGCCTTTGTGAGTAAAAAGTTACTTTTTGGAGGTGAAAAGTTGCCTTTGCGGGGAAAGAAGCCGCTTTTGGGAGAAGAAAAGCTACTTTTTAAAGAGAAAAGTTACTTTTTGGGGAGCAAAAGTTACTTTTCTGGGAAAAAATACACTTTTTCTGGGGGAAAAAAGTTACTTTTTTGGGGGGAGTACTCTTTTTGGGGAAAAATCAGTTTTGGGGGAGAAAGCTTGATTTTTGTGAAGGAAACTCCCTTTTTTAGGGGTAAGTTACTTTTTTGGGGGGGAAATCAGTTTGGGGCGACAAAAGACACTTTTGGGTAAAGAAAAGTTGGTTTTTGGGGACAAGTCCCTTTTGGGAGAAGAAAAGTTGTTTTTCGGGGAGAAAAGACGGGGTTTTTGAGGGGAAAAAGCCTTTTTTTTTTGAGAGCAGCTACATCTTAGAGTAAACTTGCTTTTTCGGGGTGAGAAGTAGCTCTTCGGAGGGGAAGTTTTGGGAAGAAAAGTGAGTTTTGGAGGGAGAAAAATCACTTTTTTATTTTGCGGGGAGGTGCCACTGCTCGGAGAAGCAATCACTTTTGGGGGAAGAAATCCCATTTCGGTGGGGGGATGAGGCGGGTTTTGAGGGGGAAAAAAAGCCAAAAAAAGGGTTTTTTATGGGAGAGAAGCGTCCCGGCCGCACACAAAGAGCCGGGCCCTGGGCCGCATCCCGGCTCCCTCCGCGGGAGGGACCACCCAGCCCGAGCCGAAGGGAACATTAAAAGAAAAAAACTCTAAAAACCCAACCCCAAAAACTCCACCCACGGGTTTGCGACAGCTCCGAGGGGCCGGGCCAGGCCGCTCGGCCGCTTTTCCCCGCTCGTTTTGGGGTCTCACAACAGCACAGGGCCGCGGCGCGGCCTGCCGTGGCCTCGCGTGTCCCCAGGGCCGGCGGTGTCCCCGGCCGGCGGTGTCCCCAGGGCCGGCGGTGTCCCCGGCCCCTGCAGCCCGGCACAGCCCGGAGCCTCCGGCCTCGTGTGTTTATTGTCCGGGAGAGGCAAGGAATGGGCACAGCCCGGCACCCCCTCGGCCCCCTCGGCCGGCCGTGCTGTGCCCTCGGCTGTCCCCGCGGCCAGCGACACCGAGACGGACACCCGGACACGGGGCGGGGGGGACATCCCCGGCCCCGCAGCCCGGCCTGGGCGAAGGCAGCTCGGTGCACGGACGGACAGACAGACAGACAGACAGACAGACAAACGTCCTTCTCCAGCGCACGCGGGGAGGGGAAGCACATTCCCAGTGCGAAGCTTTGTGCGCCAGCAGGATGGACGGACAGACGGACAGACAGACGGCGATTCCCCAGCGCTGCTTCAGCTCAGCACCTCCAGGCCGAGCCCAGCATCGGCTGCCGAAGGCACGGAGTCTCCTGTGCGGCCACCGCGGATCCGCATTCCCTCTCGTCCAGCGGAGCCCCTCGGGCTGTCCCCGCGGATCCGGGGCTCGGAGTGGCCCCGGGAGCGCCGCCGTGCTGCCCGGAGGGTGTGGGCTCAGGACCAGGGGTCTGCCCGGTGCTGCTGGTTGTAGAGCTGCAGCTTGATCTGGTCACGGATCTGGTTGATGAGGAGCCGCGCCAGGATGATGCCCACCACCTGGAGGGGAGAGGGACGGGGAGGGAAATGAGAGAGGAAGGGAGTGGGAAAGGGAGAGGGATGGGGAGAGGAAAGGGGGATAGATAAGGAGAGGGAGGGCAGAGGAGGAAGGGGAGAGGAGGAAGGGGGAGATGGAGGAGAGGGAGAGGAAAGGGCAAGTGAGATAAAGGGAAGGCAAAGGGGAAGGAGAAGGGAGGAGGAAGAGGAAGGGGAGAGGAATGGGGGGAGAAGGGAAGAGAAAGAGGAAGGGGAACAGGGAAAGAAATGAGAGGGGAAGGGGAAAGGGAAGAGGAAGCAGGGAGAGAAAGGGAGAGGAAGGGAAAGGGAAGAGGGAAGTGGAAGAGGAAGAGGAAGGAGAGAAAAGCAAGAGAAAGGGCAAGAGGGATGGGGGATAAGGAGGTACTAAGCAACACTAGGCAATGTCACCCCATGCCCCCCATGCCGGACATTTGCATCACTCCCCCACCCCAAATCCCATCCCAGCTCCCCCATCTCACAACCAGCCACCATTAAGGCAACTCCCCAAAAAACCCCCCAAAGCAGAGCTCTGGGGCAGCCCCTGGTCCCCCAGCCCCGTACCTGGGGCAGGGCCAGCCCCAGGGCGATGCCCCCCAGCAGGAAGAGGTTGCTGTGGGTCCAGTTGACCAGCTTGTCGATGCAGCCGTTGGTGTGGATGAAGGCACTGGCCTCCAGGTAGCCCCTGGCCTGCATCCCGTGGCCACACATGGTGTTGATGACAGCCTGGGAGAGGGGACAGAACACAGAGGGGCTGGGGACAGAACACACTGGGCTCCCTGCTCTTGGGGGGCAGCTGGAGAGACCAGGCCCCTGCCTTGGTGGGGTGTCCCTTCCTCAGTGTCTCCACGCTGTCCCTCCAGAGCCACCTGGCCCCAAAGAGCCAATCCCAGCTCTGGAGAGGGAGAATTCTCCCCCACCTCACCACAGCATTTCCACACAGGAGTCCCCAAACCCAATGGCTGGGATGGGGGAACCCAAACCCAGAGGGTGGGATGGGGGAACCCAGACCCAGAGGGTGGGATGGGGGAACCCAAGCCCAGAGGGTGGGATGGGGGAACCCAAGCCCAGAGGGTGGGATGGGGGAACCCAAGCCCAGAGGGTGGGATGGGGTCCATAAGTGTTCCCTTCCCTTGGGCAGGGCTCCAGGCCCAGCCCAGCCCGCGGGGCAGGGAGGACAGGCATGGGGCAGGGTCCCCTCCCCGGGGCAGGGAGGACAGGCACGGGCAGGGTCCCCTCCCCGGGGCAGGGAGGACAGGCACGGGCAGGGTCCCCTGAGGCCACCCCAGCACAGACCTGGTCAGCGTCGTGCAGGCAGCAGGAGAAGGGCACGGAGCAGCGCTCGCGGCTGGGGTTGGTGGCCGTGCAGTTGAAGTACATGTTCTGGGACCAGTCCTTGTAGGAGACACCCCCGCAGCAGCTGAACTGCGGGCAGGACACGGGGCTCAGTGGGGAGGGGACCCCAGCCCACGGCAGGGGGACAGGACACTCAGGGCTCTTTGTGCCCCCAGCCCTACCTAGCCTCCCCCTGCCAGGCAGGACATCACTGTGAACGTCTTGGAAGAGCCATCCAACATCCCCAGCCTGTGCTACCCCACAGATGTAAGCCTGACATGGAAATGGGGACATGTCCCCATCCGCTGGAGGGACACCCCGCCCTTGCAGGCCCCCCTGTCACCTCCTTCTGCCCGAAATCAATGAGGTTCTGCAGGTCCAGGTCGTCCCGGTAATGCACGATGGCCCCGTTGATGATCTCGCTGACCTTCCCACGGGCCTGGGGGACAAATGGGGGGACAGCAGCGAGGCTGCCACCCGGCAGGACAGGACTGGGGTCACCCAGCACCCCCGCTGCCCTCCCTTATCAGTACCTCATCAGAGAACACAAAGCCCAGCACGCCGGCCGCCAGCTGCAGGAGGAAGATGATGGTCAGGCAGACGGAGAACTGAGGGAAGAGGAAGGTGAAGGTGAGGGGAAGAGGAAGGTGATGGTGAGGGGGGCACCGAGATGCCACCATGGTCCCCAGCAGGGTCCCCACCCCTGGCAGGACTCACCACCTGCAGCAGGCAGATGTTCTCCCGCAGGGAGCCCACGCAGCCGCAGAAGGTGATGAGGAAGGTGAGGACGCCCACCACGATGAGGAGGATGGCAGGGTCCACTGCCAGGCACGCCATGGCCGCCTCTGTCACCATGGACGAGCTGTCACTACACTGCCAGCACCCCCAGGACCCCACGTGCCACCCCAACCGTGCTGGTGGCTTGGAACCAGCAGGGCAGGGGAGCCCCCGAGCTCACCTGCGTGCTTCAGCAGCCGGGCGTACACCCCCACGGCCACCATCACCATGGAGATCATCTGCAGAGGGACACAGGTGACCCCCGTGCCACACCCACGGCCCCACCTGCAGCTCCCCAAAGCCAGGCATGCACCCGAGCTGCAGCTGCTGCCTCAGCTTCCCCTTGTCGCATGGTGTGCACCGTGTCCCCTCCTACTGGGAGGTGACATCTGTCCCCACCTCCTTGGAGGTGACTTGCCAGCCAGCGCTGTTCCTCTACGGGTGGCTGGACACAGCGATGTGGTTTATGGGAAGTACGGAACTTCCTCAAAAATAGAATTGCAAACACGGAAATAACCCACAAAAAGTCCCTGCAAAAAAACCCTCCCAAAAGCATTAAAAACCCCCAAACATAAAAAAAACCCCACCAAACCGCCCAAGAAGTACAAAAGTCTCTAAAACGTTTTTAAAAAATCCTGGAAGCATTAAAAATTATTCAAAACATAAAACTTCCCAAAAACATAAAAATTCCTCAAAATATTAAAAAAAAAAACATCAAAAAGGCCCCCAAACGTGGAAAACTGTGGCTTCCCTGCAGGAGATGTCCCTGGGGAGGGCTGGGGACAAGAGGGGCCTCTGTCCCCCTCTCTGGGGGTTGTCACCTGTGAGGGGCCAGGAAGGGTCCCAGTGAAGTGGTGGGGACCCAAAGGACCCCAAAAACCCTCGGGGAATGGGGCAACCCCTTCTGTAGGTTCTGGAATGGGGGATCCCAATGGGGTCCAGGGATGGGGACACTCCCAGGCGCCAGGAGTCCATCAGGAATGGGGGAACACTGGGGTTGGGGGGCTCCAGGGATCCCGAGGAGAGCGGATTGCAGTGGGGACCAGGGGTGGGGACAGCTCCAAAGCCAGGGGGTTCCCGGTGGGATCCTGGGGATGGAGGTGAGCTGAGGGAATGCAGGATCCCAAGTAGGTCCTGGGCTGGAGAGAGGGCCAGGGGTCCCTGGGGATGCGGGATCCCAAAAGGGTTCAGGGATGGAGACATTCCAAGGGCTGGGGGGTCCTGGAAATGGGGATCCCAAAAGGGTTCAGGGATGGAGACATTCCCAAGGGCTGGGGGTCTCAGTGGGATCTCAGGGATGGAGGATCTTAATAGGGTTCAGGGATGGAGACATTCCCAGGGGCTGGGCGTCCCGGAGATGGGGGGGTCCCAAAAGGGTTCAGGGATGGAGGCATTTCCAAGGACTGGGGGGTCCCGGTGGGATCTCAGGGATGGGGGGTCCCGGGGATGGCGGTGTCCCAGGGATGGGGCCAGCCCCCGGGTCCGGACGTCCTTCGGGAGCGCGGTGTCCCGGTGTCCCCGCACTCACCCAGAAGAGCAGGTTGAAGAAGAAGAGCATGTACTTGGCCACCGGGCTCACGAAGGAAAAATCGTCCCCGAGGGGCCCGGCGGGGACCGCCGCCCGCTTCGCCATGGCCGAGCGGGGCCGAGCGGAGCCGAGCGGAGCCGAACCGCACCGGTCCCCGCTTCGCCCCGCGGCGAGCGCCACCGAGCCCCGCCCCCGGGTCCCGTTCCCCTTCCCGCCCACTCATTGGCTGGATCTTCATCACTCTTCCTTCCCATTGGATAACCGTCCCGTCACTCACACCCCGCGGGTCCCGCCCCCGTGCGTTGCCGCACCTGTCCGTGGTGGGCGTGTCCATAGGCGGGGCCAGCCCTGCCCCTCCGCCAACAGCGCCCCCCAGCGGCCGTGAGAGAACGAGCGCGCTTGGGGACACCGGGGCCCCACAGCCACCCCTAAATGGGGACACCGTGTGACCCCCACAGCCTGTCCCTAAATGGGGACACCGTGTGACCCCCACAGCCTGTCCCTAAATGGGGACATCCCGGGACCCCACAGCCACCCCTAAAAGGGGACACCCCATGACCCCCACAGCCTGTCCTTAATCGAGGACACCCCATGAACCCACAGCCACCCCTAAATGGGTACATCATCATGACCCCCTCTGCCTGTCCCCAGCCAAGGACACCCTGTGACCCCCCAGCCTGTCCCTAAATGGGGACATCATGTGACCCCAGACTCCAGCCCTAAAAGGGTCCCCCCATACCCCACATCCCCCCTCCCAAGCCCCCTGACCCCTGGTGGGTGGGAAGGAGGGGTCACCCCCACTCTGGAGCAATGCTCTTTATTTGGGGTCTCCGGGTTTGTCCCCCCCCAGCCATGGGACCCCGGGATTTGGGTGTCCCCTGGAGGGCAGGGGGACCCTGCGCTGTCTCCTGCCCATCCCCGGGGGTCCGAGCAGAGCCCCCCACCCCAAACCATCGTGCACCCCCCCAAACCCATCCTGCACCCCCACCCCAGAGCATCGCCCCAGCCCTGTGCCCCCCACTGGGGCAGTTGGGGCCCTGTCCTGCCCCAGTGTCACACGAGGACCGGTCCCGTTGGGGGTGGCCTCAGGCATTGGCACTCTTGATGTCACCCAAGGCCACCTCTCCTTCTTCCCCTGCAGCCACGGCTGCGGGCTCCTGGGCTGGGCCCCGTGCTGAGGGGACAGAGAGTGGGGACATGGGACAAGCCTGGCCCCACACAGCGCTGTCCCCATCCCCATCCCTGTCCCCATCCTTGTCCCATCACCATCTGCACCCTCGTCCTCATCCCTGCCCTGTCTCCATCCCCGTCCTCATCCCCACCCCATTCGCTCCTCATCCTCATCCCCATCCCCATCCCATGGATCCTATCCCATGGATCCCATCCCATTGATCCTGTCCTAAGGAACTCATCTCATCCCATCCCATGGATCCCATCCCATCCCATCCCATGGATCCCATCTCATTCCATCCCATGGATCCCATCCCATCCCATCCCATGGATCCTGTCTCATTCCATCCCATGGATCCCGTCTCATTCCATCCCATCCCATCCCACCCCATCCCACGGATCCCATCCCATGGATCCCATCTCATTCCATCCCATGGATCCCATCCCATCCCATCCCATCCCATGGATCCCATCCCATCCTATCCCATGGATCCCGTCTCATTCCATCCCATCCTATTCCATCCCACCCCATCCCATGGATCCCATCCCATCCCATGGATCCTGTCTCATTCCATCCCATGGATCCCATCCCACCCTATCCCCACAAGGGAGCTGCAAATTCCCTCCCCACACAGAATCCCATCCCCAGTGGACCAAAGGGTCTCCAACTGCCCCCATCCTATAACATCCCCTGTTTGTGCCCCCAGCATCCCCCAACACCCCCCTGTGCCCCCCAGCACCCCCCTCTATATCCCCCAGCATCCCCCAACACCTCCCTGTGCCCCCACACTCCCCTTTGTGCTCCCCAGCACCCCCATTGTGCCCCCCACCCACCTGGGCGCCCCCAGCAGTGGCCCTGGCAGTGGGCACACACCAGCACCCCGATGGCCACCGCGGTGAAGGCGGCCGTGAGGACACAAATCACCATGAGCATGTCCGGCTCTGCAGCCTTGGGGACCTCTGCGGGGTGACAGTGGCATGTGGGGACACCAGCCGGGCCACCCCCCACTCCCTGTGCTGTGCCAGGCTGGGGGAACCCCAAACTGTCCCCGGGGAGCAGAGTCAGGGACAGACAGACACATCAGGGACAGACACGCCAGGGACAAGGGACACGTCAGGGCATGCGGGGACCCCAAACGTGGCAGGGGGACAGAGCAGGGACACCTGGCACTGCCAAGATGGGACAAGGGACAGACACTTTGTGGGGACCCCAAATAGAGCAGGGGAACAGAACACGGACACCTGGCACTGCTCAGGTGGGACAAGGGACAGACACCTTGTGGGGACCCCAAACAGGACAGGAGAACAGGGCAGGGACATCTGGCACTGCTCAGGGGGACAAGGGACAGACACCTTGTGGGGACCCCAAACAGGATAGGGGGACAGGGGAACATGGCAGGGACATATGGCACTGCCAAGGTGGGACAAGGAACAGACACCTTGTGGGGACCCCAAACAGGACAGGAGAACAGGGCAGGGACATCTGGCACTGCCAAGATGGGACAAGGGACAGACACCTTGTGGGGACCCCAAACGGGACAGGGGAACAGAGGAGGGACACCTGGCATCACCCAGATGGGGATAGAGCTGGAGGAGGTGACAGATGGGTCAGGGAATTGGGGACACCCCCAAATTCTGGCACCACCCAGGGCTGGACACACCAGGGAGCAGAGGGACCCCAAAAGGGACAGTGCCACCCCTGCCCCGCTCACCTGCCACCGCAGGCTGCAGCACCAGGGAGCAGAGGAGCTGCGGGGCGGCGGCGCGGGTGGCGTAGCAGGAATAATTCCCGAAATCGGGGTCGCTGAGGTTCCTCAGCAGCAGGGACACGCCGCTGTCCCCTGTCCCCGCGGCGCAGAAGGCCACCCTGCCCCTGAAGCGGCTGTCGGGCTGCACGGGCAGCTGCCAGCCCGGCTCGGGGGGCGGTGGCTGCCAGCCCAGACGGTGGCTGAGGACGGGGACAGCGTGGTGGTCGCCGGCCTGGTGGGTGCAGCTGAGGGTGACCCCGCGCAGGTCACCCCAGGGCTGCGAGCCGCAGGGCAGGCAGGCGTCCTCGCCGATGGCCGCTGTCACCGTGACGGTGACAGGAGGCTGGTCTGGGAGGGGACACAGCGGGGTCAGCGCGCGGGGACACCAGGAATGGGGTACAGGGGCCACCCGCGGGACAAGGGGACAGGGGACATCTGTGGGGACACGGCCGGTGGAGCCAGGACCGGGGGCTTGGAGGTGCCAGGACCGGGTGTTTGGTGGTGCCAGAATCGACGGCTCGGTGGTGCCAGGACCGGGGCCTCGGTGGGGCCAGGACCGGGTGTTTGGTGGTGCCAGAATCGACGGCTCGGTGGTGCCAGGACCGGGGGCTCAGTGGTGCCAGGACCAGGGGTTCCATGGTGCCAGAACCGAGGGCTCGGTGGAGCCAGGACCGGGGACTCCATGGTGCCAGGTCCTGGTGCCAGCACCGAGGGCTCGGTGGTGCCAGGACTGGGGGCTTGGTGGAGCCAGGACCAGGGGTTCCATGGTGCCAGGACCGGGGACTCCGTGGTGCCAGGTCCTGGTGCCAGCACCGAGGGCTCGGAGGAGCCAGGACCGGGTGTTCGGTGGTGCCAGGGCCTGGTGCCAGCACCGAGGGCTCGGAGGAGCCAAGCAGCCGCCCCGTGAGTCACCGCCCTGCCGGGAACGGCGCCCCCGCCCTCCCCTCGGGGTCCCCAGAGCGGTCTCCGCGCAGGGGAGGAAAGGAGGGTTGGGGAGGGGGTCCCGGGGAGCGGGGGCTCTGCCCGGACCCCCCACCCCCCTGCCCGTGGGTACCTGCCCGGGCGAGGAGGGGGCACAGAGCCAAGAGCGCCACGACGGGGAGCAGCGCCATCCTGCCGGCATCCGGAGCGGGCAGCGCCTGGGGGCACGGCAGCCTCAACAGCGGGCACCCCAAAACCCTGGGGGCACCCCATGGCGAGGGAGGGACCCCCGGGGTATCCAACCCCCCACACCCGCCGTGAGCAGGGGCGGGTATGGGGCTGGGGGCTGGGCAGGTATAGGGCATGGGGCGGGGCTTTTTGGGGCAGGGGTCTGGGCAGGGGGCGGGGAGATAATGAGGCTGGGGGATGGGCAGTTATAGAGCATGGGCGAGGGGATTGTGGGGCTGGGGGCGGGGGTTTCATGGGGCTGGGGCAGCTGTAGGGCGGGGGGCGAGGGCATTATGGGGCTGGGGGCTGGGCAGTTATAGAGCATGGGCGAGGGGACTATGGGGCTGGGGGCTGGGCAGTTATAGAGCATGGGCGAGGGGACTATGGGGCTGGGGGCTGGGCAGTTATAGGGCAGGGGGTAGGGGTCTATGGGGCTGGGGTCGGCAGTTATAGGGCATCGCGTAGGAGTTTTTGGGGCTGGGGTCTGGGCAGTTATAGGGCAGGGGGCGGGGGTTTTTGGGGCTGCGGTCTGGGCAGTTATAGGGCATGGGCGAGGGGACTATGGGGCTGGGGGCTGGGCAGGGGGCGGGGGGGGCGTAGGGCAGCGCGGCGGGCAGCAGCCCCCGGTCCCCGGGATGGTCGGAGCCCCGGCCCCGCCCGGGGAGAGGGGACACCCCCGGCCCCGGCCCCGGCCCCGGTCCCTCACCGTGGCTCCGCTGCCGCCCGCCCGAGCCGCGCTCAGCCCCGGCCCCGCCCCGGCGTCGCCGCCCGGCCCCGCCCCGGCCCCTCCCCGCCAGATGTGCCTTGGTCATCCAGATGTGCCCCTCTCATCCAGATGTGCCCCTGCCAGCTGTGCCACTGCCAAGCCCAGATGTGTCCTGCCCGGCTGTGCCCCATCCAGATGTTCCCCCTGCCCACCCAGCTGTGCCCGTCCCCGCCCAGAAGAGAAACAAAGCAAAAGATCCGATCCCATTTTTAATAATATATTCCATTCAGGATATCCATACAATTTACTAAGTTTTTAAAGTTCATATTAAGTTTTTTTATATTTAGGTTTTTTCAAGTTTCTATTTTCATGGATTAAAAGTGTGTGTAGGATTTTATCATACACGCAAATAAATTTATATTGTATAAAGGATGTAGGGAAATTACACATTTTATATTATAGGCTATTGATGTCATGCAGAAAATAGATCTTAACATGATATGGTATAATAATAAAGAATTAAATAATATAAATAGGAATATAATACAAAATAATATAAATAGGAATATATAATATAATATAATATAATATAATATAATATAATATAATATAATATAATGTTATGTTATGTTTGTTATGTATGTTATGTATGTTATATATATTATATTATATTATATTATATTATATTATATTATATTATATTAATAATATGGTGTTAAAATAGAACAAAACACTATTAAGTCTCTTTCCACATACTACAAGGATTGGTGCCTTTGTTTCCATAAATACACTCTATTAACATAATAATATATTAATAGAGTAATATAGTAATGTATTAATATATAATTAATGTATATGTGTATAATAACATATTAATGTATTGGTATGTAATAATGTATTTATATATAATTAATGTAACAATATATAAAATATGTTTACATTATATAATTAACAAAGTATTAAAAATTGTATATATTAATATCATTACAAATAAGCATTATTTTATGTATTAATAAAAATTTGTAGTAATATTAGTGGCAATTAACACTGTGATGCTACAGCGAGGTTACCACTGAGGTAAATAAATTTGTACTACCATTAGTCATTATAAATTACATCTAAGGAAGCACCAATAGCCCTAATGATTAAGTATTTATGGGAGCATTGATCTCTGAGTTCCATATTGAGGCGCCACCAGCCCAGGGCCTGCTGGGCTCCCTGGGCCCAGCACAGGAGGTGGCCCTGCCCTGGCACGGGTGGCACCGTGCTGTCGTTATGGTCCCTGCCACCCACACCATTCCAAGGCTCCAGCGCTCTGTGACATCACTCCAGCCTGCTGGCAGCAGAGGTGACAGCTCAGCTCTGGCTCTGCCACCTGCAGTGCTGGCACCTGCGATGGCTTTGCTGTGGCTGCTGATCCTGCTGGCCCTGGCCAGGCCCGTGGAGGGCAACTGGGACACCTGCAGGTCAGTGGCCCTGGGGGGCTTGGGGACACTCAGGGGTTCCCTGGCACAGCCTGGGCACAGAGGGGCCCCTGGGGGTCCCTGTCCCTGCTGTCCCCGAGCAGGGCAGTGATGGCTTTGTGCTTCCAGAGGCACCTGCGGGCTCCGGCCTTTGGATTTTGACCACAGCTCTGTGTCTGCCAACTATGACCACTCTGACGGTGACTACGCTACCTTGGGTTCTTCTGATGTCACCTCCCTCAACATGGACAGCCCCGGCGTCCCCTCAGGGGCCTGGCCTGGCATTGTCAGTGTCCAAGCCACCCTGGAGAATGGCACGTGGCACATGTGCTCGGGGGCCCTCATCAGCCCCCAGTGGGTGCTCACAGTGGCCCAGTGCTTCTTCAGGTCTGGGTAAGGAGGAGCAGGGACAGGAGTGTCCCCACAGCAGGGACAGGGGTGTCCCCACAGCAGGGTCAGCTGTTGGGCTGCCACATCCCATGGCCCTGCTCCCTGTCACCCCTCTGTCCATCTCCTGCCCCCCAGGGACATCTCCATTTACAAAGTGGTGATGGGGACCACGGATGTGGCCCAGCCGGGCCCTGAGGCTGCAGTGAGACGCATCCAGAGGCTCCTGAAGCACCAAAACTACGTGGCTGCCACAGCCATGAACAACATTGCCCTGCTGGAGCTGGACCAGCCCGTGGAGTGCAGTGACTACATCCAGCTGGGCTGCGTGCCCGACAGCTCCCTGGCAGTGTCCGAGCTGAAAACCTGCTACATCGCGGGCTGGAGGAACACCCCGGACAGCGGTCAGTGCCCACCCGGGGCAGGGCCGGGCCGAGCCGCGGGCACACGGCCCCGGGCAGGGACACGGCCCCGGGCCGGGGGCTCTGCGGGGGCACGGCCCGGGCCAGGCCCGGGGGCTGGGCCCTGAGCGTGGGGCTCTGCCCGGGGGCCGCCACTCAGTGCCCTCTGTGCCCACAGCCCCCAGCCCACGCCTGGTGCTGCAGGAGGCCAAGGTGCGGCTCATCGACGTCCAGCTGTGCAACAGCAGCCGCTGGTACGGGGGGGCCGTGCACCCCCAGGACCTGTGCGTGGGGTACCCACGGGGCGGCATCGACACCTGCCAGGTGGGGCTGGGCCCGGGCTGGGCACAGGGACCCTGAGCCACCCTGGGCCCCATGGAACCCCCAGAACCAGCACAGGGACCCTGAGCCACCCTGGGCCCCATGGAACCCCCCAGAGCCAGCACAGGGACCCTGAGCCACCCTGGGCCCCTTGGAACCCCCCAGAGCCAGCACAGGGACCCTGAGCCCCAACATGGCCCCATGGAACCCCCCAGAGTCAGCACAGGGACCCTGAGCCAACCTGGGCCCCATGGAACCCCCAGAGCCAGCACAGGGACCCTGAGTCCCAACATGGCCCCATGGAACCCCCAGAGCCAGCACAGGGACCCTGAGTCCCAACATGGCCCCATGGAAACCCTCAGAGCCAGCACAGGGACCCTGAGCCCCAGCATGGCCCCATGGAAACCCTCAGAGCCAGCACAGGGACCCTGAGCCCCAGCATGGCCCCATGGAACCCCCCAGAGCCAGCACAGGGACCCTGAGCCCCAACCTGGGCCCCATGGAACCCCCCAGAACCAGCACAGGGATCCTGAGCCAACCTGGGCCCCATGGAACCCCCCAGAGCCAGCACAGGGACCCTGAGCCCCAACCTGGGCCCCATGGAACCCCCTAGAGCCAGCACAGGGACCCTGAGCCCCAACCTGGCCCCATGGAACCCCCTAGAGCCAGCACAGGGACCCTGAGCCCCAACCTGGCCCCATGGAACCCCCTAGAGCCAGCACAGGGACCCTGAGCCCCAACATGGCCCCATGGATCCCCCCAGAGCCAGCACAGGGCCCATGGATCCCCTCAGAGCCAGCACAGGGCCCATGGATCCCCTCAGAGCCAGCACAGGGCTCCATGGATCCCCTCAGAGCCAGCAAGGCCCCAAATATGGCCTGGCCCCATCTGGGCCTGGCCCGGTGCCCTCCCAGCCCTGCTTGCCCTGCCATTGATGGGTGTCCCTTGCCCATCCCCATGTCCCTGTCCTGTCCCATGTCCCATGTCCCAGAGCTGTCCTGCCCTTCCCCAGTCCCCAGATCCCTCTCCTTTGCCTGCCCTGCTGCCCTTCCCTACCCCTTCCACCATTGCATCCCCTCAGGCCCAGCCCAGGCCAGGTCAGCCCCTGTCCCACCCCTGTCTCTGTTCCCTGTCTGTCCTCATCCCTGTGTCCCTGTCCCTGTCCAGGGGCTCCTGTTCCCTTTCCCATCCCTGTCCCCATCCCCATGTCCCCATCCCCTGTCCCTGTCCAGGAGTTCCTGTTCCCTTTCCCATCCATAGATCCCTGTCCCGTGTCCCAGGGCTGCCACTCCCCATCCGTGCGTCCCTGTCCCAGTGTCCCCCTGTCCCCAAATCCCATCCAGTGTCCCCATAACCCCGAGGTGTGGCTGTGACCCTGGAGCAGCCCCTGACCCCTCTCTCCTGTGGCAGGGGGACATCGGGGGTCCCCTGGTGTGCAAGGACCACGTTGGTGACTACTTCTGGCTGGTGGGCCTGGCCAGCTGGGGCAAGGGCTGTGTCGGAGAGAAACGCCCCGGAGTGTTCGCCTCCACCCAGCACTTCCGAGGATGGATCCAAGTCCAGATGGGAATGGTCCCTGCAGACCCCAGCCCCACACCTACAGAGCCACCCCTGACCCCAGCCCCCGCCCTCATGCTGTCCCCAACCATGACCCTGACTGTCATCGAGACGACACCGAAGCCGGAATCGGAGAACTTCATAACAGTTTCATTCCCAAAATCCATCCTGCTGAAATTCTTCGGGAGTCTGCAGAAGTTCCTGGAGTTCCTAAGGGACAAATTGCGTTGATCAGGAGGGACAGCAGATCCAGTTCTGGCTGCAGAGGATCTCCAGCAGCCCCAGCTGGGGCCGTGGCTGTGGGGCCAACCCAGCCCCGGTGCCCAGGGCTGCTGTGCCCTGCCCACGCTGACCCCTGCGCCCACCCTGATGGTGAATCCAGTTTGTTCTTCAATTAGAGTTGTTCCAGTTCCCAGTTAGCCACTGTGTCCAGTTCGGTCTCCTGGGAAAAATGGGGATGGGACAATCTGGGGGAAAAGGGTGGGGTTGGGGTTGGGGTTGGGCCTGGTTTGGGGGAGACAAATGGGAGCCAGGGAGGGGAGGAGGGAGGGGAGGGGAGGATGGGCCTGGAGGTGGAGAGAGGAAGAAGCTGCTCCAGCCCAGGTTCCCCAGCAGAGCCTCAGGTGTGCCAGTGCTGGGAAAAGTCCTGGAGAGGGACAGCAATGGGGACAGCTGGAGCTGCCATGCCAGGGTCCTGTGGAGGTGCTGGAAGTGCCACCCTGAGCTGCTGCTGCTGCCACCCAGGGCTGTCCCCTCTCTCCCCAGCTCGTGTCTCTGAGGCTGCTGGGACCCATCCCACTGCTCCTGCTGTGCCCTTGGTCCCCATTGGGATCCCTGGATCTGGGGCATTCCCTGTGCTCCAGAGGGACCCCAAAGGTCCCTCCAGCCCAAACCATGCCCGGGTTCACAGCTCTGTGCTGCCCTCCCCCCACCCGAGGCCACCGAGCCCCGCACATGGAACCGGCCCCTCTGTGACATCACCCCAGCCTGGAGACACCGTGGGCACCACCAGGGCCCTGGGTGTCACCAGAGGTGACAGCTCAGCTCTGGCTCTGCCACCTGCAGTGCTGGCACCTGCGATGGCTTTGCTGTGGCTGCTGATCCTGCTGGCCCTGGCCAGGCCCGTGGGGGGCACCTGGGACACCTGCAGGTCAGTGGCCCCGGGGGGCTTGGGGACACTCGGGGCTTCCCTGGCACAGCCTGGGCACAGAGGAGCCCCTGGGGGTCCCTGTCCCTGCTGTCCCCGAGCAGGGCAGTGACGGCTTTGTGCTTCCAGAGGCACCTGCGGGCTCCGGCCCTTGGCATATGACCACAGCTCGCTGGTTCGGGACTACGACCCCACGGCCGATGACTACACACCTTTGTCATCTTCTGATGGCACTGCCGTTGATGTGGCCAGCCCTGGTGTCCCCTCAGGGACCTGGCCTGGCATCGTCAGCATCCAGGCCACCTGGGACAACGGCACGTGGCACATGTGCTCGGGGGCCCTCATCCACCCCCAGTGGGTGCTCACGGTGGCGCGCTGCTTCATGGACACCCAGTAAGGAGGAGCAGGGACAGAGATGTCCCCGCAGGAGGGACGGGAATGTCCCCACAGCAGGGTCAGGGATGTCCCCCCAGCACATGGAGGTGCCCCGAGCAGGAAGGGAATTGAGCTGCCACAGTCTGTGGCTCTCTTCCATCAGTTCCTCCTCTATCTCCTGCTCCCCAGGGACACCTCTGCTTGGAAGGTGCTGATTGGGGCCACGGATCTGGCCCAGCCGGGCCCCGAGGCCCAGTGTCGCCACATTGGGAGGGTCCTGAAGCACCAGGACTACAGCGATGCCTCGCCAGGCAACAACATCGCCCTGGTGGAGCTGGACCAGCCCGTGGAGTGCAGCGACTACATCCAGCTGGCCTGTGTGCCTGACAGCTACCTGCCAGTGTCCGAGCTGAAAACCTGCTATGTGGCAGGCTGGAGAGCCACCCCAGAGAGTGGTCAGTGCCCACCCGGGGCTGGGGACAAGTTGGGGACCACAGGGACGTGGCCGGGTGGGCCCAGGGCAGAGGCCAAAGCTGCGGGAGCCGGGCCCTCTGTGCCTGGAGCCCTGGGCAGGGACACAGAGGGACAGGGGCACAGGCCGGGCCCAGGCCAGGGGCTCTGCCCAGGGAGGTGCCAGGTGCTCAGTGCCCTCTGTGCCCACAGCCCCGACCCCAGCACCGGGCCTGGTGCTGCAGGAGGCCAAGGTGCGGCTCATCGACGTCCAGCTGTGCAACAGCAGCCGCTGGTACGGGGGGGCCGTGCACCCCCAGGACCTGTGCGCGGGGTACCCGCGGGGCGGCATCGACACCTGCCAGGTGGGGCTGGGCCCGGGCTGGGCACAGGGACCCTGAGCCACCCTGGGCCCCATGGAACCCTCAGAGCCAGCACAGGGACCCTGAGCCAACCTGGGCCCCATGGAACCCTCAGAGCCAGCACAGGGACCCTGAGCCAACCTGGGCCCCATGGAATCCCCCAGAGCCAGCACAGGGACCCTGAGCCAACCTGGGCCCCATGGAAACCCCAGAGCCAGAACAGGGACCCTGAGCCCCAACATGGCCCCATGGAACCCCCCAGAGCCAGAACAGGGACCCTGAGGCAACCTGGGCCCCACGGAACCCCTAGAGCCAGCACAGGCCCCATGGAACCCCCAGAGCCAGCACAGGCCCCATGGAATCCCCAGAGCCAGCACAGGGACCCTGAGCCCAGCATGTCCCACCCTGTTCTTTATCCCGTGGGGGCCCTTCCCTTTCCCACCCATAGATCCCTGTCCCGTGTCCCAGGGCTGCCACTCCCCATCCCTAGGCCCCTGTCCCAGTGTCCCCGTGTCCCCAAGGCCTGGCGCTCTGCTCCCAAATCCCATCCAGTGTCCCCATAACCCCGAGGTGTGGCTGTGACCCTGGAGCAGCCCCTGACCCCTCTCTCCTGTGGCAGGGAGACACAGGGGGTCCCCTGGTCTGCAAGGACAACACCGGTGACTACTTCTGGCTGGTGGGCCTGGCCAGCTGGGGCAAGGGCTGTGCTGGTGACAAGCGGCCCGGCGTGTTCACGTCCACCCAGCACTTCCACAACTGGATCCAGAAGCAGATGGGAATGGTCCCGTTCAAAACGCAGCCTCCTCCGCCCGAGCCACCCACCCCCACCATTGAGATAGAGCCACCAGAACTGGAACCAGAACCAGAACCTGAACCAGAGCCAGAACCACAACCACAACCGGTACCAATACCGGTACCGATACCAGAACCGGAGCCCATACCAGAACCAGAAGAAGAGGAAGAAGAAGAACCAGAGCCAACACCACCACCACCTAAGTTTATAACGATTTCATTCCCTAAAGCCATCCTGCTGAGGTTCTTCACGAATCTGCAGGAGTTCCTGGAGTTCCTGCGGGACAAACTGGATTGAGCAGGAGGAGGAGCGGATCCAGTTCTGGCTGTGGGAGATCACAGCCATTCCCTGCTGGAGCCACAGCTGTGCCAAAGCCACCCCCAGTGCCCAGATCTGCTCTGCCCTGCTCTTTATCCCCCCTCCACCCACCCACCCTGGTGATGAACTTCAGTTTGTTCTTGAAATAGAGTTGTTCCAAATTATCCTCATTTCCAGTCCAGTTCAGGCTTCTGCTCACAACAAGGATGGGACAATCTGGGGAAAATAGGGTGGGGTTGGCTCCTGGTTTGGGGGGGATGAGGGGCAGCCAGGGAGGGAGGGAGGGGAGGATGGGTCTGGTCCTCCACCACCTCCAGCACCTTCTGAGGAGCTCTTAGGATGGCTGGGACAGGGTCAAACTCCCACCCTGAGGGGTCATCCCTGCTCATGGGCCACCAGGAACTCGAGGGTGCAGCAGAACAACCTTCAGGGATCCCAGAAATACCCTAAAACTCATGGGGTTCCATCACCCTGTTTGCAACTCCTCACCCTGGGGGAGGTACTGGACACTCCTGCCTGGATTTTAGGGGATGTCATCCCAAGGTTTGGGGATCTGGGACACAACCACCACCAGTGGACATTCCTGCCTGCATTTTAGGGGATGTCATCCCAAGGTTTGGGCATTTGGGACACAACCACCACCAGTGGACATTCCTGCCTGCACTTTAGGGGATGTCATCCCAAGGTTTGGGCATTTGGGACACAACCACCCTCACTGGATGTCTGAAGGAGGACCAGACCAGCAGGGCCACTTCAACAGCGCTGCCACCACTGCTAGTCTGGTCTGTGCCACCCACAGGGTGTCAGTTGTGCTCTGACTTTATGGTTTGAAGCCAATTTTTCTGTATTCTGTGCATTTATTGGATCCTTCCCTTCAAATTTCAACCCTGGCTTCCAAACCCCCTGCATGCTGAATGGGGTTTGTGTGGGGTGAATTCCTCCTTGGGGTTTTGCTCCAAACCAGCACAGCCTGGAGGTGGACAGAGGGAGAAACTTCTCCAGCAGAGCCTCAGGTGTGCCATTCCTGGGAAAAGTCCTGGAGAGGGACAGCAATGGGGACAGCTGGATCTGCCATCCCAGGGTCCTGTGGAGGTGCTGGAAGTGCCACCCTGAGCTGCTGCTGCTGCCACCCAGGGCTGTCCCCTCTGTCCCCAGCTCGTATCTCTGAGGCTGCCAGGACCCATCCCATGCTCCTGCTGTTCCCTCAGTCCCCATTGGGATCCCTGGATCTGGGACATTCCCTGTGCTCCAGAGGGACCCCAAAGGTCCCTCCAGCCCAAACCATGCCCGGGTTCACAGCTCTGTGCTGCCCTCCCCCCACCCGAGGCCACTGAGCCCCGCACATGGAACCGGCCCCTCTGTGACATCACCCCAGCCTGGAGACACCGTGGGCACCACCAGGGTCCTGGGTGTCACCAGAGGTGACAGCTCAGCTCTGGCTCTGCCACCTGCTGTACTGGCACCTGCGATGGCTTTGCTGTGGCTGCTCGTTCTGCTGGCCCTGGCCAGGCCCGTGGGGGGCACCTGGGACACCTGCAGGTCAGTGGCCCCAGGGGGCTTGGGGACGCTCGGGGCTTCCCTGGCACAGCCTGGGCACAGAGGAGCCCCTGGGGGTCCCTGTCCCTGCTGTCCCCGAGCAGGGCAGTGATGGCTTTGTGCTTCCAGAGGCACCTGCGGGCTCTGGCCCATGGTTTTGAACGAGACCTTGGTGATTCCCGAGTATGGAACCTCGCACTCTGCCAAGGGCACAACCCTCGATGTCAACCAGGGGGCCTGGCCTGGCATCGCCAGCATCCAGGTCACCCTGGAGAATGGCACGTGGCACATGTGCTCGGGGGCACTCATCGGCCACCGCTGGGTCCTCACAGCCGCCAGCTGCTTCGTCGGGGCCGGGTAAGGGGGAGCAGGGACAGGGATGTGACCCAGCAGGGACAGGGATGTGGCCTCAGCAGGGACAGGGATGTGCCCTCAGCAGCATTAGGGATGTCCCCACAGTGGGATCAGGGGTGTCCCCACAGCAGGGTTACAGGTGTCCCTACAGCAGGGACAAGGATGTTCCCCCAGCAGTGTCAGGGATGTCCCCACAGCAGGGCCAGGTGCCCAGGCTGCACCACCACGTGTTGCTCCATTGTTGTATCCATTCCCTGCTGTGGGAAGCAGAGGGCTGGGAGCTGCTGGGCTGTGCCAGCCTTGTCACTGCTCCTGTCACTGCTCTCTGTCACTGCTCTCTGTCACTGCTCCCTGTCATTGCTGTCACTGCTCTCTGTCACTGCTCCCTGCCACTGCTCTCTGTCACTGCTCCTGTCACTGCTCCCTGTCACTGCTCCTGTCACTGCTCCCTGTCACTGCTCTCTGTCACTGCTCCCTGTCATTGCTCTCTGTCACTGCTCCCTGTCATTGCTGTCACTGCTCTCTGTCACTGCTCCCTGCCACTGCTCCCTGTCACTGCTCCCTGTCACTGCTCCTGTCACTGCTCCCTGTCACTGCTCCCTGTCACTCCATGGCCTCCAGGAATGTCCTCAACTGGAAGGTGGTGGTTGGGGCCACGGATCTGGCTCAGCCAGGCCCCGCGGCTGAGGTGTTCCAGATCAAGCAGCTCCTGAAGCACCAGAACTACGACCCGGTCACGGCCCGGAACAACATTGCCCTGCTGGAGCTGGACCAGCCCGTGGAGTGCAGTGACTACATCCAGCTGGGCTGTGTGCCCGACAGCTCCCTGGCAGTGTCCGAGCTGAAAACCTGCTACATCGCGGGCTGGAGGAACACCCCGGACAGCGGTCAGTGCCCACCCGGGGCAGGGCCGGGCCGAGCCGCGGGCACACGGCCCCGGGCAGGGACACGGCCCCGGGCCGGGGGCTCTGCGGGGGCACGGCCCGGGCCAGGCCCGGGGGCTGGGCCCCGAGTGTGGGGCTCTGCCCGGGGGCTGCCGCTCAGTGCCCTCTGTGCCCACAGCCCCCAGCCCACGCCTGGTGCTGCAGGAGGCCAAGGTGCGGCTCATCGACGTCCAGCTGTGCAACAGCAGCCGCTGGTACGGGGGGGCCGTGCACCCCCAGGACCTGTGCGTGGGGTACCCACGGGGCGGCATCGACACCTGCCAGGTGGGGCTGGGCCCGGGCTGGGCACAGGGACCCTGAGCCAACCTGGGCCCCATGGAACCCCCCAGAGCCAGCACAGGGACCCTGAGCCACCCTGGGCCCCATGGAACCCCCAGAGCCAGCACAGGGACCCTGAGCCACCCTGGGCCCCATGGAACCCCCAGAGCCAGCACAGGGACCCTGAGCCAACCTGGGCCCCATGGAACCCCCCAGAGCCAGCACAGGGACCCTGAGCCAACCTGGGCCCCATGGAACCCCCCAGAGCCAGCACAGGGACCCTGAGCCAACCTGGGCCCCATGGAACCCCCAGAGCCAGCACAGGGACCCTGAGCCAACCTGGGCCCCATGGAACCCCTCAGAGCCGGCACAGGGACCCTGAGCCAACCTGGGCCCCATGGAACCCCTCAGAGCCAGCACAGGGACCCTGAGCCAACCTGGGCCCCATGGAACCCCCAGAGCCAGCCAGGCCCCAAATATGGCAGGGCCCCATCTGGGCCTGGCCCGGTGCCCTCCCAGCCCCGTGTCCCCACCACTGACAGGTGTCCTTTCCCCATCCCTGTGTCCCTGCCCCGTGTCCCCTTGTCCCCAAGGCTGGCACTGTGCCCACCTGCCCACTGTCAGCCCCAGGTGTGGATATCCCGGAGCTGCCATTCCCTGCCTGTCCCTGCTCCCTGTGCGGGGCTGGGGCAGAGCCCACCCCGAACCAGCCCCATCCTGTTCCCAGTGAGGGTCTGGGGGCTCCAGCCGAGGTGGGAATGTGGGTCAGGCAGGGGCTGGGAGAGAGGATCCAACCCTGGCACAGCCCCTGACCCCTCTCTCCTGGCACAGGGGGACATCGGGGGTCCCCTGGTCTGCAAGGACAACGTTCAGGAGAACTTCTGGCTGGTGGGCCTGGCCAGCTGGGGCAGGGGCTGTACCAGGGCCAGGAGGCCTGGCATCTTCACCTCCACCCAGCACTTCCACTCCTGGATCCATGCCCACGCCGGCCCCAGCCCGACAGGGCCGGCACCGGCACCAAAGGCCACCCTGAACTCGCCGGAGCCACCAGGACTGCAGCCACCAGAACCCAGGCCACCAGAACCGAGGCCAACACAACCGAGGCCACTGGTACCGGAGCCAGAACCGGAACCGGAGCCAGAACCTGAACCAGAACCTGAGCCAGAACCGGAGCCAGAACCGGAGCCAGAACCGGAGCCAGAACCGGAGCCAGAACCGGAGCCAGAACCGGACATGGACATTTCCTTCCCAAAACACACCCTGAAACGATTCCTCAGGAAGCTGCAGGAGGTGCTGGAGCTCCTGAAGCACAGGACAGGGTGAGGGGAGGGGCAGCAGGTCCAGTTCTGGCTGCAGAGGATCTCCAGCAGCCCCAGCCGGGGCCGTGGCTGCGGGGCCAAGCCAGCCCCGGCGCCCAGGGCTGCTGTGCCCTGCCCATGTCCCTGCCCTGAGCCCACCTCACAGATCCTCCATTTGATTTAATCCTTGGATTAAAGTTTTAAAGTTGTGTTGCCCCTGGTGGGGGTTTAGGAGGGAATTCTCTGGTGTAGTGATCCTAAAACCAAACCCGTGCTCCTTCCCCTTCCACAAAAGGCAAAGATGAGGGGTTAAAAACAATTTAGTGTAAACAGCCATGAGATAAGGAATCAAACAATTATTTGCAGCAATATTAATTAGAAAAGGTGTAAGACAAAGCAGTGATTTACATGGAAATCCTGTGATTGGCAACACCCTACCACGTTGTATCCTGGAAGTAATGCCCTTGTCCATGGAAGTGAGAGGGGACACAGTGCCAGTGTCACTGTCCTGGGGTCCTGGCCATGCCCCACTCCCAGCTACTGCAAAAAATTATTCCCCTGGCCAAAATCACACACCCATTATCCACATCTTTAGCCCAGTTTGGCGTTCTGGGAAAAACAAGGATGGGACAATTTGGGGGAAAAGGGTGGGGTTGGGTCAGGTTTGGGGGAAACAGGGAGGGGAGCCAGGGAGGGGAGGGGAGGATAGAGAGAGGGAGAAGCTGCTCCAGCCCAGGTTCCCCAGCAGAGCCTCAGGTCTGCCATTCCTGGGAAAAGTCCTGGAGAGGGACAGCAATGGGGACAGCTGGAGCTGCCATGCCAGGGTCCTGTGGAGGTGCTGGAAGTGCCACCCTGAGCTGCTGCTGCTGCTGCCACCCAGGGCTGTCCCCTCTCTCCCCAGCTCGTGTCTCTGAGGCTGCCGGGACCCATCCCATGCTCCTGCTGTGCCCTTGGTCCCCATTGGGATCCCTGGATCTGGGGCATTCCCTCTGCTCCAGCAGCTCCCAGGAGCTGTCCTGGCTCTGGGGAAGGTGCTGGAGTGTCTGGAGAAGGATCCTGGAACGGTTCAGGATCCTGGAACAGGTCAGGATCCTGCCCAAGTCCTCCCTTGGAACATCCCACACGGACCATGGGGCCCTGCTCGTTTGGGGTCGCCCTGACCCCTTTCCACCCCAGCTCCCCACAAGTCCAAGGGGTCCCCTAGCCGTGGGCAGCCCCAAGGCCGAGCTGAGTTACTGGAGACGGGGCCAGGCACCTTTGGGGTGTCCCAGCTGTGGGGAGCAGCGGCAGCAGGAGGGTTTGGGGCTGCAGCCGGGGTTGCAGCAGGGCTGCAGCGAGGGGTCCCGGCCCTTCCCGATCTGGCTCTCCCCGAAGTGCAGGCGCTGCTCCAGCAGCACCTTCTGCATGGCGATGTCCTTGAGTGCCTGCAGCGCCTCGGGGCCCGGCTGGCCCTGCAGCAGGTCGTAGTTCTCGGCCGGATCCGCCTCCAGGTCGAAGAGCAGCGGGGGCAGGTGCGGGGTGAGCGGGGTCAGCCCGTGGCACGCCTGGTCCGGGGTGGTGCCGCTGTGGAAGGAACCTGAGCAACCCCCTGAGGCTGAGCTCACACCCTGCTGCTCCCGGAGCTCCGAGCGGGCGGAGCCCATCCCCAAATCCCCAGAAACCGCCCCAAACGCAAGCGCTGACCTTGGGTGAAGTAGTGCGCCTTGTACTTGCCCAGGCGGATGGCGAAGGGGCCGTGCAGGGGGTCGGGGGCCGGCGGGAAGAAGAACACGGCCCGGCGGGGGCTCTGCGGACAGCGGCGTCAGCGCGGCCCCGGAGCCCCCGGAGCCCCCGGTACCCCCGGAGCCCCCGGCCCCACCGCGGGGATGGGGCCGGCAGCGGGCACGGAGCCCACCGGGCAGCCTGGGCACGGCTGGCAGCAGCGAGGAGCTGCCAGCCATGGGTCAGCCCCGGGCCCGGCTGCTCCGGCTCCTCCACGTTATGTTATATTGCATTATATTGCATTATATTGCATTATATTGCATTATATTATATTATAATATTGCATTACATTATATTATATTATATTATTGCATTATATTACATTATATTATATTATAAAATTATAAAACATATAAGAAAGACATTACAAAATATATTATAAGAATAGAAAGTATATGATAAAAATACTGGAAAAGATATTCTAAAAATACTACAAAACCTACTATAAAATATTCAAACAAAAAATATTTAAAATAATGTAGAATATTAGAAAATATTATAATTGATACTTGAGAATCAATTATAGTTATAATGTATTAATAAATTAGTAATAATCAATAATAATTTAATCAACATAATAATAAGGTATAATCAATAATATTATAGCCTTAATCAATTATCATTATTATAATTGTTTTAAAGTAAATTAATAAAAATCAGCTTTTCTGCATGAAAAATCTGGGTTATTACCCAGATTTTATATTATATATATATTATATATCTATTATATATATATAATATATATTATATTATATAATATAAAATTTATATTAATTTATATTATATTAATTTATATTATATTATATTATATTTTATATTTAAGATAAATTAATAAAAATCAGCTTTTCTGCATTAAAAATTTTTTATTATTATTATTATTATTATTATTATTATTATTATTATTATTATACAGTTGTTCTACCATTATTATTATTTATTATTTACAATTCCAATAATGTAAGGTAAGTTATTCTAAAGAACTTTACACAAACCGCCAACCCCATCTCCTCCTCAGCAGGACTCACCTTCCCTGACCCGAAGAGCAGGGGGCTCAGGTCGAAGCCGTCCAGGGTCACCTTGGGCAGGGCAGCGCCAGCCAGGGCGGCCAGCGTGGGCAGGATGTCCAGCGTGCTGGCCAGCTCATGGGTCACCCCTGCGCGGGCACAGCGTCACCCCGCTGGCCTGGGTTTGTCCTGGTTTGTCCTGGTTTGTCCCGGTTTGTCCCGGTCTGTCCTGGTTTGTCCCGGTTTGTCCCGGTTTGTCCCGGTCTGTCCTGGTTTGTCCTGGTCTGTCCCGGTTTGTCCCGGTTTGTCCCGGTCTGTCCTGGTCTGTCCCGGTCTGTCCCAGTCTGTCCCGGTCTGTCCCAGTCTGTCCCGGTCTGTCCTGGTTTGTCCCGGGTTTGTCCCGGTTTGTCCCGGTCTGTCCCGGTCTGTCCCGGTTTGTCCCGGTCTGTCCCGGTTTGTCCCGGTTTGTCCCGGTTTGTCCCGGCTTGTCCCGGTCTGTCCCAGCTCACCTGGTGCGATCCTGCCCGGCCAATACGCCAGGGCCGGCTCCCTCATGCCGCCCTCGTAGGTCGTGCCCTTGCCACACTTGAGGTGCCCGGCGCTGCCCCCGCGTGCCATGCGCAGGGTGGAGGGGCTGGGGACAAGGACACGCTGTCACCAGGGGCCCTGCCACCCTCGGGGGTGGCCAAGGGCTGTGACACACCTGGGAGGGGCACCCCACGGTGGTGTCACCACACAGAGGGAGCTGGGGGACTCTGGGGGTGTCACACTGGTGTCCCAAACCTCTGGGGACATTTGGGGGTGTCACATTGGTGACCCAAACCTCTGGGGACATTTGGGGGTGTCACATGCCTGGTTCAAACCCTTGGGGACATTTGGGGGTGTCACACACCTGACCCAACCCCTGGGGGACATTTGGGGATGACACATGCCTGGCACAAAGCCTGGGGAACATTTGGGGGGTGTCACATTGGTGACCCAAACTTCTGGGGACATTTGGAGGTGTCACACACCTGGTTCAAACCCCGGGTGACATTTGGGGGTGGCACACGCCTGTCCCAAAGCCTGGGGAACATTTGGGGGTGTCACACTGCTGGCACAAACCTTTAGGGGACATTAGGAGGTGTCACATTGGTGACCCAAACCTCTGAGGACATATGGGGGTGTCACACACCCAACCCAACCCCTGGGGGCCATTTGGGGCTGTCACACACCTGGCTCAACCCCTGGGATGTTTCTGTCACAGAACACCAAGCTCACACCCCACGTCCCCTCCAGAGCAGGACCCGGGGGTGACACCTGGCACTGCCCACTGGGTGCCAGCTGTGCCAGCCATGCCGGCCGTGGCCGTGCCCGCCCCTCACCCGTTGTCAGAGGTGACGAACACCAGGGTGTTGTTCTCCAGGCCGTTGTCCTGCAGGGCCTGCAGCAGCTGTCCCACCGAGCCATCGAACTCGGCCAGGGCGTCCCCGAAGGGTCCCCGGCGCGTGGTCCCTGCGAACTCCCGGCTGGCAAACTGCGGGTAGTGCGTGTGCTGGGGAGGGGAGAGGGCACCGGGATCAACGCCGGGGCTGCAGCCCTGCGGGGACAGCCAGGGACAGCCAGCCCCCCGCGGGGAGGTGACAAAAGCCACCAGCCCAGAGGAGGTTTGTCCCCGAGGCTCAGTGGTGGCACAACGGGGAGCTCCGGGGTGGGAAGTTTTCCCTGGGGATGGTGCAGGGAAGGGGGAAAGCTGCAGGAAGCAGCAGCCTAAAAGCACCGTCCCAATAGGATCAGGAATAGCAAGCCCAGGTTATCCAGGAGCAGATTTTGGGGTGGCATGAGGGGAGATGCTGTCCTGTTCTCCCCATGGGACTTGGGCTCCCTTCCCTTTTCCCTTTTCTGTTCCCTTCCCTTCCCTTCCCTTCCCTTCCCTTCCCTTCCCTTCCCTTCCCTTCCCTTCCCCATTTCCCCATTTCCCCATTTCCCGATTTCCCTTCCCCTCTCCCCCCATCCCCACCCGGCTCCCGGCCATGCCCGCTCCCCACGTGGGACGCGTAGTAGAGCAGGAAGGGCCGGCTCTGCTGGGCGCAGCGGGCGATGAACTCGCGGCAGAAGCGGCCGTAGAGCGGCACCAGCTCGGGGAAGGACAGGGGCTGCTGCACGATGCTCTGGTTCCAGAGCAGCGGCACCGCCACCACGCCCTGGTCGCACGTCCCAAAGCACTTGGTGTCAGGGGGAAAGCACGTCAGGTTCTGGCAGGGACCCTGCGAAACAAAACACGGCGGGGCTGCCAGTCCGCCTCTGGCCACGGTTCTCCTCCCTCTGGTTTGGGTCCACTGATTAAAGATTTTTTAATTTTGAGATTTTAAATGTTTTTCTATTTTATTAAAGTATCTACAAATTCATTTCCCACACTGAGCTTCACATGAGGGGATGGTGAGCTCTGTGCACAGAGCAGGGAGACAAAACAATTCCTGCTCCAGCTGGGCACCAAGGACAAATGACCCAAATCTCAGCCCAGGAGCACAAACCCCGTGGGCTGGAGAGAGAAAAACAAGCAGGGTGGGACTGCAGGGGCTAAAGCTGGAATGGGACAATGAACTGCAAGATGCAAATGGAGCAGAACTGATCCCAGGGAGAGACCCCGGGAGCGCTGGTGCATTTTGGGGCCATTTTGGTTCATCTTGGGTGCAGCCCTGGCTGGGCTCTTGTGCTGCCCAAGGTGCATCCATTGAGGAGATGCTTTGAATAAATCCCTACTTTATTTAATAAATATTAAATATTATTTAATATTAAATATTACATTTCCTTAATATTATATATTATACATATATATAAGTATATAACAGTATATTTATATATAAGTATATATATTATAATATATATTAATAATACAATATATAATATACCTATCTATATAAGCATATTATATATTATATTATTAAATTTACTTATTTAATATTTTATGGGTAAATTTAAATACTAAATGCATTTATTTATTTTATCTATAATACAATATTCAGTATTATTTAATAATATATAAAATATATAATATCTGTATTATATATAATATGTAATATGTATTATTTATAATGTATAATATATAATATATATTATAATATATTAAATAATATAATATATTAAACAATATTATATATTTCAATAATATTAATAATATTTTATTTATGTATATTTTATCTATATTATTTATTTAATTATGAAATATTTAATATTTATCTAAATTAAATGGATAATAAATAATTTTTAAAAAATTAAAATTTATCCATATTAAATATTAAAATTTTATTTACCTGCCTCTGTTCTATCTCAGCCTCTGAAGGCACCATCCCCACTTGTCCCAGCAGCCCAGGGGGCTTTGCCCACCCCAAACCCGCGCCGGTGCCGCTGCTCCCGGCCGAGCCCCGCCAGTCCCGGCTCACCTGGTCGTGGGAGTAGGGCACCCCCAGGAAGTGGTCGAAGCCCTGGTGCACGGGCAGGAAGGAGCCGTTCTGCCCGAAGCCCAGGTGCCACTTGCCCACCATGGCCGTGGCGTAGCCGCGGTCCTTGAGCAGCTCGGCCACGGTGAGCTCGGCCAGCGGGAGCCCGCCCCGGGAACCGGGATCGAACACGCCCGGGTAGATCCCGGAGCGCACCGGCAGCCGGCCCGTCAGCAGCGCCGCCCTGCAGCGGGACACGGACACGGGCAGCGGGACAGCGGGACAGCGGGACAGCGGGACAGCGGGACAGCGGGACAGCGGGGGCACGGACACGGGCAGCGGCACAGCCCGGGACACGGACACGGGCAGCGGGACTGCGGGGGACAGCGGGGGCACGGACACGGGCAGCGGCACAGCGGGGACAGCCCAGGACACGGACACGGACACGGGCAGCGGGACAGCGGAGATACCGCTGGGACAGCACTGCCCGTCTGCCCCGGGACACCGCGGGGACAGAGGGGACACCGCGGGGACAGCACTGCCCGTCCGTCCCGGGACACCGCCGGGACAGCACCGCCCGTTTATCGCGGGACACGGAGGGTTCATCCCCGCCCGTTTATCCCAGGACACGGTGGGTTTGTTCCTCCATCTATCCCGGGACACCGCAGGTTCATCACTGCCGGTTTATCCCGGGATGCAGCAGGTTCATCACCGCCCGTCTGTCCTGGGACGCCGCAGATTCACGACCGCCCGTTTGTCCCGGGACACGGTGGGTTTATCCCTCTGCCTCTCCCGGGACACGGTGGGTTTATCCCTCTGCCTCTCCCGGGACACGGCAAGTTTCTTCCCCTGTCCCTCCCGGGTCCCGCAGTTCCATCCCCGCCCGTTTATCCCGGGACACCCAGCTCCATCCCCGCCCGTTTATCCCGGGACACCCCAGCTCCATCCCCGCCCGTTTATCCCGGGACACCCAGCTCCATCCCCGCCCGGGCTACGGTTCCCGCCGCGGGGGCCGTACCGGGACGGGCTGCAGACGGCGGCGCTGCTGTAGAAGTCGGTGAAGCGCAGCCCGCGGGCCGCCAGCCGGTCCAGGTGCGGCGTGGCGGACGAGGGGTGCCCGTAGCTGCCCAGGTCGCCGAAGCCCAGATCGTCCGCCAGCACCAGCACGAAGTTGGGCCGGGCGGCGGCGGCGGCGCCCACCGGCGGCAGCAGCAGAGGCAGGATCAGCAGCCAGGGGTGGTGCCGGCCCTGCGGCCCCATGGCGCGGTGTCCCCCCGTGTCCCCCCGCGTCCCGGTGCTGTCTCGGGATGTCCCCGTGCGGTCCCGGGGCGGTGCCGGCAGTGCCCGAGCCAATCACGTGATGCACATGGCGGCCCCGGGGCCGCGGGGCGCGCTGGGAGTTGTAGTTCGGAGCGGCCGTGCCAGTCACGGGATGGGGCAGCGGGGAATGTCCCCAGGGAGGGACATCGCAGAGCACGGGATGGCCTCTGGGCAGCTCGGGAATGTCCCCAGGGAAGGACATGGCAGAGCCACGGGATGGCCTCTGGACAGCTCGGGAATGTCCCCAGGGAGGAGGCTCCACCCCGCTGTGGTCTGTGTTCAGGGCTGGGCACTGCCCAGGGCAGCCCTGCCACCTGTGCAGGAAAATTCCTGGGATTTGTCCCTGCCCGCTCCTCTGGTGCCGCTGCCGGGACCCCCGGAGCAGACCCTGAGCCCTGCTCCTACAACAGGAGCATGGGATGGTTCCCAGCAGCCTCAGAGATACGAGCTGGGAACAGAGGGGACAGCCCTGGGTGGCAGCAGCAGCAGCAGCTCAGGGTGGCACTTCCAGCACCTCCACAGGACCCTGGCATGGCAGCTCCAGCTGTCCTCATTGCTGTCCCTCTCCAGGACTTTTCCCAGGAATGGCACAGCTGAGGCTCTGCTGCGGAACCTGGGCTGGAGAAGTTTCTCTCTCCCCACCTCCAGGCCCATCCTCTCCTCCCTTCCCTCCTCCCTTCCCTGGCTCCCTCTCATCCTCCCCCAAACCAACCCCACCCTTTTCCCCTAAATTGTCCCATCCCTGTTTTTCCCAGGAGACCAAACTGGACACAGTGGCTAACTGGGAACTGGAACAACTCTAATTGAAGCACAAACTGGATTCACCATCAGGGTGGGCGCAGGGGTCAGCGTGGGCAGGGCACAGCAGCCCTGGGCACCGGGGCTGGGTTGGCCCCACAGCCACGGCCCCAGGAGGGAATGCTTGCCAGAACTGGATCAGCTCATCCCGCTGCTCAGGCTTTCTCTCCCTTCAGGAACTGCAGGAGCTCCAGCAGCAGGTTCAGGAATTTCCCCAGGATCTGTTGTTGGAAGGAAACCTTCGAGTAATCCTCCGAGTCATCCGGGTTGGGATTCATCTCATCCTCCAAGTCAGCGTCGGGCTCTTCCTCCGGGCTCGGGAAGGGCTCGGGCGGAGGAGCGTCAGCTTCAGGCGGGAGCAGCCCCATCTGCACCTGGATCCAGGTGTGGAACTGCTGGGTGGACGTGAACACCCCGGGCCGCTTGGCCCCGGCGCAGCCCTTACCCCAGCTGGTCAGGCCCACCAGCCAGAAGTAGTCACCAACGTTGTCCTTGCAGACCAGGGGACCCCCGCTGTCCCCCTGCCACAGGAGAGAGGGGTCAGGATGGGCTGGGCCAGGCTGGGCCGGCCCTGCCCAACCCGACCCCTCCAGGAGCTGCATTCCTGGCCTGGTTCCCATGGCAAGGCCCTGTGGGCACAGTGCCAGCCTTGGGGACAAGGGGACACTGGGCAAGGACATGGGGATGGGCAAGGGACACCCGTCAGTGGTGGGGACACGGGGCTGGGAGAGCACCAGGGCAGGCCCAGATGGGACCACGCCATGTTTGAGGCCTGGCTGGCTCTGAGGGGATCCATGGGCCCCTGTGCTGGCTCTGGGGGGTTCCATGGGGCCATGTTGGGGCTCAGGGTCCCTGTGCTGGCTCTGGGGGTTCCGTGGGGCCCAGGTTGGCTCAGGGTCCCTGTGCTGGCTCTGAGGGTTCCACGGGGCCATGTTGGGGCTCAGGGTCCCTGTGCTGGCTCTGGGGGGTTCCATGGGGCCCAGGGTAGCTCAGGGTCCCTGTGCTGGCTCTGGGGGTTCCATGGGGCCCAGGTTGGCTCAGGGTCCCTGTGCTGGCTCTGGGGGTTCCATGGGGCCCAGGTTGGCTCAGGGTCCCTGTGCTGGCTCTGGGGGTTCCATGGGGCCAGGTTGGGGCTCAGGGTCCCTGTGCTGGCTCTGGGGGGTTCCATGGGGCCCAGGGTGGCTCAGGGTCCCTGTGCCCAGCCCGGGCCCAGCCCCACCTGGCAGGTGTCGATGCCGCCCCGCGGGTACCCCGCGCACAGGTCCTGGGGGTGCACGGCCCCCCCGTACCAGCGGCTGCTGTTGCACAGCTGGACGTCGATGAGCCGCACCTTGGCCTCCTGCAGCACCAGGCGTGGGCTGGGGGCTGTGGGCACAGAGGGCACTGAGCGGTGGCCCCCGGGCACAGCCCCGCACTCGGGGCCCAGCCCCCGGGCCTGGCCCAGGCCGTGCCCCCGCAGAGCCCCCGGCCCGGGGCCGTGTCCCTGCCCGGGGCTGTGTGCCCGCGGCTCGGCCCGGCCCTGCCCCGGGTGGGCACTGACCGCTGTCCGGGGTGTTCCTCCAGCCCGCGATGTAGCAGGTTTTCAGCTCGGACACTGCCAGGGAGCTGTCGGGCACGCAGCCCAGCTGGATGTAGTCGCTGCACTCCACGGGCTGGTCCAGCTCCAGCAGGGCAATGTTGTTCCGGGCCGTGCGGGGTTCGTAGTACTGGTGCACCAGCAGGGTCTTGATGTGGCGCAGCTGGGCCTCGGGGCCCGGCTGGCTCAGATCAGTGGCCCCAATCACCACTTCCCACCTGGAGATGTCTCTGAGGAGCAGGAGATGGAAGGAGGGGGTGACCGGGAGCAGAGCCAGGGACTGCAGCAGCTCAACTCCCCTTCTGCTCTGGGCACTTCCCTGTGCTGTGGGGACCTCCCTGACCCTATTCTGGGGACACCCCTGTCCCTGCTTTGGGTATATCCCTGATTCTCCTGTGGGGACATGCCTGTCCCTGCTGTGGGGACACTCCTGTCCCTGCTCGTCCTTACCCAGCATGGGCAAAGCAGTGAGCCACGGTGAGCACCCACTGGGGGTGGATGAGTGCTCCTGAGCACATGTGCCATGTGCCATTCTCCCAGGTGGCCTGGACACTGATGACCCCAGGCCAGGCCCCTGGGTGGACTCCAGCAGATTCACCCGTGTCCTGGGCGGTGTCATCGGAAGAATCCAGGGAGTCGTAGTCGTTGTCCTGAGAATACTCAGCAACCACAGAGCTGTGGTCGAAGGCCATGGGCCGGAGCCCGCAGGTGCCTCTGGAAGCACAAAGCCATCACTGCCCTGCTCGGGGACAGCAGGGACAGGGACCCCCAGGGGCTCCTCTGTGCCAGGGAAGCCCCGAGGGTCCCCGAGCCCCCCGGCGCCACTGACCTGCAGGTGTCCCAGGTGCCCCCCACGGGCCCGGCCAGGGCCAGCAGGATCAGCAGCCACAGCAAAGCCATCGCAGTTGGCAGAGCCAGCGCAGCAGGTGGCAGAGCCGGAGCAGAACTGTCACCTCTGCTGCCAGCAGGCCGGAGTGACATCACAGAGAACCATCGCTGGAACCTTGGAACGGTGCGGGTGGCAGGGACCGTAACGACGGCGCGGTGCCCCCCGTGCCAGGGCAGGGCCACCTCCCGCTGTGCCCGCGGAGCCCGGCTGGCCCCGGGAACCTCCGGGGACGGGGCGGCCGCGGCTCCCGGGAACCGGGGCGGCTCCTGCAGGAGGGAGGGGTCGGATCGGGGAGGAGCGGCCATGGAGGGGCTGGGCCACGGCGATTTGTGTCCCTGTGGGGCGGCTCCGGTGTCACCGCCGCTCCCCTATCCCGGCTCTGATCCCAAAGATTTGTGTTCCCGCAGGGACAGCTCCATTGTCACTGCTGTTCCCCGATCCCAAAGATTTGTGTCCCCTCAGGGACAGCTCCATTATCACCACTGCTCCCCGATCCCAAATATTTGTGTCCAGTGAGGGGCAGCTCCACTGTCACCACTCCTCTCCAATCCCAGTTCTGATCCCAAAGATTTGTGTCCCCTCAAGGGCAGCTCCATTGTCACCACTGCTCCCCAATCCCAGCTCTGATCCCAAAGATTTGTGTCCCCTCAGGGACAGCTCCATTGTCACCACTGCTCCCCAATCCCAAACATTTGTGTCCCTTAGGGGCCACTCCATTGTCACCGTCGGTCCCCGATCCCAAAGATTTGTGTCCTTTTGGGGCAGCTCCATTGTCTCCCCAGTCTCAAAGATTTGCATCCCCTAAGGGGCGGCTCTATTGTCACCGCTGCTCCCCAGTCCCAGCTCTAATCCCAAAGATTTGTGTCCTTTCGGGGCAGCTCCATTGTCACCACTCCTCTCTGATCCCATCTCTGATCCCAAAGATTTGCGTCCCTTTGGGGCCGCTCCCCGATCCCAGCTCTGATCCCAAATCCATCCCTGCCCGCCCTGGCACCGGGATCGCTCCCCACGGAGCGCTCCGGGGCCGGGGGCGGTTCTGGGCGGGCTGCAGGTGACAGATGGCTCCGGGATGTCCCCGCGCAGCCGCTGCCACCCCGCAGGCGCCAGCTGGAGCTGTCCCCGGGCGTGTTCCCGACGCCACTTCCCACAGACGGCGTCTGCTCCGCTCCATCTGCGCCTCCCGCGGCGCCAGCAGCAGCGGCAGCAGCGAGGGGAGGATGCGGGGACGCTCCGGGAGCGGCAGGAATTGGCCCGGGATCACCGGGGATTCGGGCTGGAGCCCACCCGGGCTAATCCCGGGGGCTGCTCAGACCCTAAATCCCGGGATAAACACATCCAGCCGGGATAACACCGTCCAGCTGCACCCCTAAATCCCGGGATAGCCCCATCCAGCCAGGATAAACCCCATCCAGCTGTCCTCTAAATCCCAGGATAACCCCATCCACCTGCACCCCTAAATCCCGGGACAACTCCATCCAGCCGGGATAAACCCATCCAGATGCACCCGCGCCCCTAAATCCCGGGATAACCCCATTCAGTTGTCCCCTAAATCCCGGGATAACTCCATCCATCTGCGCCCCTAAATCCCGGGATAACCCCATCCAGCTGCTCCCCTAAATCCCGGGATAACCCCATCCATTTGCTCCCCTAAATCCCGGGATAACCCCATCCAGCTGCACCCCTAAATCCCGGGATAACCCCATTCAGTTGTCCCCTAAATCCCGGGATAACCCCATCCAGCTGCACCCCTAAATCCCGGGACAAACCCGTCGGGCCAGGATAAACCCATCCAGATGCACCTGCACCCCTAAATCCCAGGATAGCCCCATCCAGCTGCTCCCCTAAATCCCGGGATAACCCCATCCAGCTGCACCCATAAATCCTGCACGTGCAGGGTTTTGGATATTCACAAGGATTTTGAACATCCCACAACTTCTCTGTGTGCCTGTGCTCATTTCTTGTGTTCCTGGCGGTGGTTTGGGGTGGATTTTTTTTAAGATTTGAGGTGTTTTATTTTAATTTCTGACATCACTGGGCGGTACTGAGAAGAATTTTTCCCACTTTTCCCATCTTGCTATCCATGGCTAAAATCCCCTGAGCCTCCTCTCCCCTGGGCCGACCATTCCCACCTCGTCCCAGGAGGGATTTTTGGAGATTCTCTCCCACATTTCCAGGTTTTCCTTGCCCAGGGAAGCCTGGAACGGGAGTTTGGTGGCGGCCAGAATTCCCAGATCCTTTTGGGAAGAGCCGCTTTCCCTCCCGACAGTTCCCGGCGCTGGGCGGTTGTTCCTGCCCGGGTGCGGGGCTTGGAATTCCCCGAACTTCCCGAGGTTCCAGCGCCGGTGCCCGCTCTAGGTGGCAGCAAATCCATGGCTGGGCGGGTCCCTCCTGCCCGTTTTGGGGCAGAATCCCGGCATTACGGAAACCCTGAGAGGATCAGAATCCAACTCCTGGCCCTGCACAGACACCTTGAAACCCTCCCTGGAGCTCTGGGAATGTCACCATTCCCTGGGGAGCCCGGGCAGCGCCCCCGGGGGAAAATCCACTCCCTAAAATCCAACCCGGGATCCAGGGGAGCGGCTGGGTGGGGACATCCCGGGATTCAGGAGTGCAGGTGGATGGGTTTATCCCGGGATTTAGGGGTGCAGCTGGAGGGGGTTGTCTCGGGATTTAGGGGAGCAGGTGGATGGGTTTATCCTGGGATTTAGGGGTGCAGGTGGACGGGGTTGTCCTGGGATTGGGAGTGGTGCAGGTAGATGGGGCTATCCTGGGGTTTAGGGGTGCAGGTGGATGAGGTTATCCTGGGATTTATGGGTGCAGATGGACAGGGTTGTCCTGGGATTTATGGGTGCAGGAGGATGGGGCTATCCGAGCTGGATGGGGTTATCCTGGGATTTATGGGTGCAGGTGGATGGGTTTATCTTGGGATTCAGGGGTGCAGGTGGATGGGTTTATCCCGGGATTTAGGGGTGCAGGTGGATGGGGTTGTTCTGGGATTTATGGGTGCAGATGGATGGGGTTGTTCTGGGATTTATGGGTGCAGGTAGATGGGGTTATCCCAGCTGGATGGGATTATCCTGGGATTCAGGGGTGCAGCTGGATGGGTTTATCCCAGGATTTAAGGGGGTGGCTGGATGGGGTTTTCCTGGCATTCCCGTCATTCCCGGCATTCAGGGCAGTGTGGAGCTGGCAGTGAAGGGACACGAGCTCTGTCCCTGTGTGCTGTGTCACCTGCTGAGGCCACCTGCTCAGGTGTGGGGACAGCCTGAGCCAGCCCTGCAGGGCTTGGTGGGGACCTGAGCCGAGCCTGCCTGGGCCTTCTCTTGATCCTGACCAAATTCTGTCCCAAACCCTGCCCAGGTCCTGCCTGGATCCTTCCTGAATCCTGGCCAAATCCTGTCCTAGCCTCTGCCCAGGTCCTGCCTGGATCTTTCCTGCATCCTGCTCAGACCCTGCCCAGACATTTCCCAGAACTTGTCCAGAGCCTGCCCAGATCCTGCCTGGGTTTTCCCCAAATCCTGCCTGGACCTTTCCTGGGCCCTGTCTGGATTTTTCCCAAATCCTTCCTGGCCCTTCCCCAGCCGGGTGCCCAGGGAGCACCTGGAATTTGCCAGAGCAGGAGCTGGGAACTCAGGATACAGGAAGGGGGATTTTCCTGGGAGCTGCCAGCCCTGTCTGTGTGCCAGGCAAGATGCAGGAGGGATCACAGTGGGATCAGAGGGATCCCATTCCCAATCCTGTTCCTGGTCCTGTTCCCAATCCCACTCCCAATCCCATTCCCCATCCCAGTCCTCATTTTCTGATCCCAATCCCAATCCCGTTCCTGATCCCACTCCCATGTGAGGGTCTGGCCCCATTCCCGCTATCCCAGTAGGATTTGTTCCCAGTAGGATTTGTTCCCAGTGCCCTGGGGCCGCTGGAATTGTCCTGGCCCCTCGGGGAACTCCTGGAATCTGGGGGACAGGGCAGCCTGCAGGGAATGGCGCCTCCCTGGCTCTCCTGGAGGAAATCCGGGACGTTTCCCCTCCCCAAGGTAAAAAACCCCAAAAAATCCCAATGAAACCTCTGGATCTGAACCAGGCCAAAGGACAAACCCGGGCGCTGCTCCTGAGCCGGGGGTGACAACGGTGACACGGACAGGGCAGGAAGGGACACAGATCCCTGGGAATGCTGGAGCTGTCCAGGGGTGGATGTGTCCCCTCTGTCCCCAAACTCTGGGACAGCTCTGGGGACAAAAGTGGGGACAATGTTGGGCAGGGCTGTGGCAGGAGGGAGGGTGGCACTTGGGGACACTGCCCTGTGTGGCTTTGTCACATGGGGGGACAGGGGAAGGGGACACAGAGAGGAGACAGGGACACTCATGGGGGCATGGTGCAGGGGATGGGGACACATGTGGGGACAAGGAAGAGGCATGGGGACACACATGGGGACAGGATAGGGGGAGAGGGACATGCATGGGGACATGGGGGGGGTGACAGGGACACATGACATGGAGGAAGCAGGAAAAGGAGGTGAGGGGACACATGAGAGGGCAGGGGACAGCTGGAGGGGCACACCAGGGCAGGGGGGGCTTGGGGACACTGGAGAGGGCAGGAAAAGGGAATGGGGACAGGAAAAGGGGGGACAGGAAAAGGGGGATGGGGACATCCAGGGGGGACAGGAAAAGGGGGAGTGGGGACATCCAGGGGAGACAGGAAAAGGGGGAGTGGGGACAGCAGCTGGAGGGGTTTGGGGACACGCAGGGGACAGGGGGAAGGGACATGGGGACGGGCAGAGGGAGGGGGTGAGTCCCTCCTTCCGTGCCAAGGCTGACAGCGCTGTGAGCTGGCCCCGTGCCCGGCAGGAGCTGTGACCTTGTCCCCTTGTCCCCGCCCCGCTCCGGCACTGCCCCATTGTGTCCCCACCCACGCCTGGCCGGGGCAGTGCCACCGCGAGCGCCGCAGCCAGGGCACCGCCTGTCCCCGTGTCCCTCTGTCCCCGTGTCCCTCTGTCCCCGTGCCGTGCTGCCGGCTCTGTCCCCGCCCGGGTCCCACAGGAAGGGACAATCCCGGTCCCGCCAAGGTGTTTCCTGCGCTCCCGATAGGGCCGGGCAGCGCGTCCGGAGCTGGCGCTGACCCCACAGCCAGGCACTGACCCTACAGCTGGCACTGACCCCAAACTGGCACTGACCCCAGAGACCCCACAGCCGGGCACTGACCCTATAGCTGGCACTGACCCCAAACTGGCACTGACCCCAGAGACCCCACAGCCAGGCACTGACCCCAGAGACCCCGGAACCAGGCACTGACCCTACAGCTGTCACTGACCCCAGAGACGCCACAGCCAGGCACTGACCCCGGAGCCGGGCACTAATGCCAGGGCTGGCATGGACCCCAGAGTCGGGCACTGACCCCACAGCCAGGCACTGACCCCGGGGCTGGCACGGACCCCGGAGACGCCAGAGTCGGGCACTGGCCCCGGAGCCGGACATGCCACATCCCCCCTGTCACCCGCAGCTGTCTGTGCCCACCCTGTGCCCCCTGTGCCCCGTCCCCACTGGCGGTGCCCCTGGGTCCCGGTGGGAGGCCCAGGATGTCCCCGGGGTCCTGTACTGTCCCCTGTGCTGTCCCCTGTGCTGTCCCCGCGGGTGCCCTGTGCTGTACCCCTGTGAGCCCTGTGCTGTCCCCTGTGCTGTCCCCGCGGGTGCCCTGTGCTGTCCCCTGTGCTGTGCCCTGTGCTGTCCCCTGGGCGGGCAGGACGCTGCCGGGGGCGGTGGCCGGCGGGGCCGGGTGTCCCTTCCTGGCAGGAAAGGGGCCGAGCGGAGCCGCCGGGGCCGGGAGTTTCCTGCGGGATCCGGCCCCGCGGGCGCCAGCAGCGGAGCGGCCGCCGGCCGAGAGGGGTCCCGGGCCAGGTAACGGCACCGGGGGGTCCGGCGGGTCCGGCCGCCCCCCGAGCGCGGGGCTGGGGCTGCCCCGCTCCCCAGCGGGGCTGTGGGGCCGGGACCGGCGGGGCGGGAGCGCCCGGTGCCCCCGGAGGTGCCGGGGCGGTGCCGGTGCCTCGCCCCGGGGTCACCGGGCGGGTCGGCCCCGGGGTCCGGGGGGGTTCGGGGGGTACCGAGGAGGGAGCGGCGCTGCTCTCGCTGCCCGGCGCGGGGGTCGGCGCTGCCCCCCGCCCCCGCGGCTCATCCCGGGCGGGGGGGCAGAACTCCGGGGGGTGCCGGGGGACAGCGAGAAACGGGGGGGTCCGGGACGGGGGATGCGCAAGACCCGGGGGATCAGCGGGAGCTCGGGGGGGGTACCGGGACCCCCGCGGAGCCGCCGAAGTTTTTCCGTGCGCCCGCCCCTTCCGTGCGCACCGGGCTGGCCGTTGCCATGACAACTCCTAAAACTGAGCCCCGCTGCCGGCGGCGGGGGCCGAGCCCGCGGGGGATCCGCCGTGCGCGCCGCTCCCCGCCCGGCCCCGCCGCCGCCCCCGCCCCGCAACGCTCCCGCAACGCTCCCGCCCCGCTCCGCTCCGCCGCCGGCGGCCGCCGCGGCGATGGTGGCTCGGGCCGCGCCGCCCGCAGCCCCGCAGGTACCGGGAGCCACCGGGAGGCGCGGGGGATGCGCGGGGCGGGGGCGGGAGCGCGGGGGATGCTGCGGGGGCCGGCGGCGCCCCCGGAGCGCTCGGGGGCGGCGGGGATGGGCGGGAGTGGCGGCGGGGGAAGGCCGAGGCTCGGCTCTCCGCGGAACGGGGGCTGCGATGTGCCCGGGGCGCGTGGGCAGCCGAGCGCGGCGGGTCTGGGGGAGAAGAGCGGGGAACGGCGCTGGCAGCCATGGGCTCGTGCCGGGATTTTGGGGGCGGATTTTGCCGGGAACGGGAGCCGGCGGCAGGCAGAGTTCGGGGGTGGCGGAGTGGGGGGGTTCTGGCCGGGGCCTGGTGTTGGTTTTGTGGCTCTCCCGGTTGTGGTTCGGGCAGGATTGTGCGCATCTCCCCTCAAAAATCCGATTTTGTGGGTGCGGGAGCTGAAGTTGCGCAGGGAGTTCTGCCCGGCCGGGCTGGCCCGGGTCGGGAGCTGTTCCCGGCACTCGGGATTGATTTTTGGGCAGCCCTGAGCAGGGAATTCATGGGATTTATGGCATTTGTGGGGTTGGGATCCTTTCTGGGCCTCAGCTGGTGAAATCGCCCCCCGATGCCTTGGGAAAAGTGAATTTACCCCTCTCTGCTCCTCCCAGCCCGGGTTTGAGGAAGGAGATTCCAGAGCTGAGCAGGTGCAGGTCCCCTCTGGATTTCCCCTGGATAAACTTCCCTGGAAACTTCTGTCCTCCTGTCCTGTGGGTGATGGAGGCAGCAGATTCCCAAAATTCCTCCTCAGAGCTGCTCTTACATAACCCGGGGGGCTCTTTGTTCTTCCTGCACCTGCACGGGAGCCCTGGGCGAGGCCAAAGGGGCAAAAAAGGCACCGAGGAGGGGCCTTTTATTCCCGAAAAATTATCCTGGAATGCTTTGGGTGGAAGGCGGTTTAAAGCTCATCCCCATCCCCGGGCACTTTTCACCCTCCCAGGTTGCTGCAGCCTGGCCTGGGGCACCGCTGTTCTTTTGGGGTTTTTTTGGTGTCGCTGAGCAGCCTGAAAACCCTAAACATCCCAAGCTGTGGATAATTCCCGAATATTCTCAATATTATGGGAATTCTGGCGTGAACCCCCCCGGCCCGACCCTCCCGTGTTTGGGGCTGTGCTGCTCGCTCGTGCTCTGGGGGGGGACGGGGAACACAAAACCACCCAAAACCGCCCGAATCCCCCCCAAACGGCTGTGGAGCACTCCCAGCAGAGCCGAGCAGCCCGCCCTACACTACGGAACGTTCTGCCGAGATTTCCAGCCCCTAAAAATTCCCAGCGCTGCCTCCCCCGCGCGGCACCACGTGCGGGCGGCCAGGCACGTGTGGAGCGCGAGTGCGGGGAGGGGACACGGCCGGGGGGGCTGCGAGGGCCCCCCTTCCCGGCTCCCGCCTTCCTGGGATGCAGCCCGGGCCCCCCTTCCCGGCTCCCGCCTTCCTGGGATGCAGCCCGGGCCCCCCTTCCCGGCTCCCGCCTTCCTGGGATGCAGCCCGGGCTCCTTTTCCTCTCTCCTGTATTCCAGGGATGCAGCCCAGGCTCCTTTTCCCATCCCTCCGTGTTCCAGGAATTTGGCCCGGGTTCCTTCTCCAATCTCTTGGTGTTCCAGGGAAGCAGCCCAGGCTCCTTCTCCCATTTTTCATTATTCCAGGGGAGAATTTTGGACTCCCCCTCTCCCCTCCTGCATTCCAGGGAAGCAGCCCAGGCTCCTTTTCCCTCCCTCAGTGTTCCAGGGAGCAGCCTGAGCTCCCTTTCCCACCTCTTGGCATTCCAAGGAAGCAGCCCAGGCTCATTTTCCTCCCTCCTGTGTTCCAGGGAAGCATCCTGGATTCCCTTTCCCCTGTCCCAGTGTTCCAGGGATGCATCCTGGGCTCTCCCAGTGTTCCAAGGGAGCAGCTGGGACTCCCCCTCTCCTCTCCTCTATTCCAGGGATGCATCCTGGGCTCCTTTTCCCATCTCTCGGTGTTCCAGGGATGCAGTCTGGGCTCTTTCCATGTTCCAGGGGGGCTGCCTGAGCTCCCCTTCCCCTCTTCTGTATTCCAAGGATGCAGCCTGGGCTCCCCTTCCTGCCTCTCCGTGTTCCAGGCTCCTCTTCCCTCCTGTCCTGCATCCCAAGGGAACAGCCTGAACTCTCCTTTCCCCTCTCATATTCCAGGGAAGCAGCCTGGGCTCCCTCTCTCCTCTCACAGTTTCCAGGGATGCATCCTGTGTTTCCCTTTCCCATCTCTTGCTGTTCCAAGCTCCTCTTCCCCTCTTTCCTGTATTCCAAGAGAACAGCCTGAACTCCCCTTCTCCTCTCCTGCATTCCAGGGAGCAGCCCAGGCTCCTTTTCTCTCTCCCAGTGTTCCAGGAGCCATCCTGGGTTCCCCTTTCCTCTCCCAGTGTTCCAGGAGCCATCCTGTGCTTCCCTTTCCTCTCCCAGTGTTTCAGGAGCCATCCTGGGTTCCCTTTTTCCCTCTCTCAGTGTTCCAGGAGCCATCCTGGGTTCCCCTTTTCCCTCTCTCAGTGTTCCAGGAACCATTCTGTGCTTCCCTTTCCCTCTCTCAGTGTTCCAGGAGCCATCCTGTGCTTCCCTTTCCTCTCCCAGTGTTCCAGGAGCCATCCTGGGTTCCCCTTTCCTCTCCCAGTGTTCCAGGACCCATCCTGGGTTCCCCTTTCCTCTCCCAGTGTTCCAGGACCCATCCTGGGTTCCCCTTTCCTCTCCCAGTGTTCCAGGAGCCATCCTGGGTTCCCCTTTCCTCTCTCAGTGTTCCAGGAGCCATCCTGGGTTCCCTTTTTCCCTCTCCCAGTGTTCCAGGAGCCATCCTGTGCTTCCCTTTCCTCTCTCAGTGTTCCAGGAGCCATCCTGGGTTCCCCTTTCCTCTCCCAGTGTTCCAGGAGCCATCCTGTGCTTCCCTTTCCTCTCCCAGTGTTCCAGGCTCCTCTCCCGCCCTCTCCTGCATCCCAAGGCAACAGCTTGGACTCCCCTTTTTTCCTCTCCCATGTTCCAGGGGCGCACCCTGGGCTCCCTTTCCCTCTCCTGCATCCCAAGGGAGCAGCGTGGGCTCCCCCTCTCCTCTCGCAGTGTTCCAGGGATGCAGCCTGGGCTTCCCTTTCCCACCTCCCTCCCAGTGTTCCAGGGAAGCATCCTGGGCTCTCCCAGTGTTCCAGGGAGCAGCTGGGACTCCCCCTCTCCTCTCCATGTTCCAGGCAAGCAGCCCAGGCTCCTTTGTCATCTCCTGGTGTTCCAGGAGCCATCCTGTGCTTCCCTTTCCTCTCTCCGTGTTCCAGGCTCCTCTTCCCGCCCTCTCCTGCATCCCAAGGGAACAGCCTGAACTCTCCCTCCCCTCTCATATTCCAGGGAGCAGCCTGGGCTTTCCCTTCTCCTCCCTCAGTGTTCCAGGGACGCATCCTGGGTTCTTTCCTTCTTCCAGGGAGGCTTCTCTTCCCTCTCCCAGTGTTCCAGGGAAGCGGTCTGGGCTTCCTGTCCCCTCTCTCGGTGTTCCAGGGGAAAACCTGGGCTCCTTTTCCCATCTTTTGGTGTTCCAGGGGAAAACCTGGGCTCCTTTTCCCATCTTTTAGTATTCCAGGGGAAAACCTGGGCTCCCTTTCCCATCTTTTGGTATTCCAGGGCAAAACCTGGGCTCCCTTTCCCACTTCTCATGTTCCAGGCTCCCCTTCCCTTCTCTCCTGCCTTCCTGGGAAGCAGCCTGGGCTCCCCTTCCCCTCTCCATTATTCCAGAGGGGAATTCTGTTCTCCCCTTCCCTTCTCCATTATTCCAGAGGGGAATTCTGTTCTCCCCTTCCCCTCTCCATTATTCCAGAGGGGAATTCTGTTCTCCCCTTCCCTTCTCCATTATTCCAGAGGGGAATTCTGTTCTCCCCTTCCCTTCTCCATTATTCCAGAGGGGAATTCTCTTCTCCCCTTCCCCTCTCCATTATTCCAGAGGGGAATTCTTTTCTCCCCTTCCCCTCTGTGGCCGTGATGGATTTGGGGTGCAGCTCAGGGATTCGTGTTCAGTGGGGCAGCTCCCGGATTTTCCATGGAAAAGCTGTGGCTGGAGGGTCCTTGGAGCACTCCAGGCCCTCTGTGCACGGGAGGAAAATTGGGAATTGGGATGGGCAGAGCCAGGGAACAGGGACAGGGTCCTGTCCTCTTCCTGCTCCGTGCCTGCTGGGATCTGCTGCTCCAGCTCTTCCTGGCTGGAGCTGTGGCGTTCAGTGGGAACTGTGAGGTAGAATTCCCTGAATTCCCTGAATTCCCCAAATTCCCTGACTCCCCTGAATCCCCAGATCCCCTGGCTTCACTCAATGCCCCAAATCCCCTGAATCCCTGAATTCACTTGGAGCTGGAGCACAGGGAGAGGGTCCCATCCTCTTCCTGCTCCGTGCCCAATGGGATGCACTGCTCCAGGACACGAGGAGCCGTGGGATGGAGTGAGGACCCGAGGCGTGGAATTCCCTGAACCCCCAAAATCCCTGAGTCCTCTGAATTCCCTGACTCCCCCGAATTCCCTGAATTCCCTGAATCCCTGACTCCCCATAATCTCTGAATTCCTTGCATCCCCCGAATTCCCTGAATCCTCTGAATCCCTCAATTCCTGACTCCCCTGAATCCCCTGAATTACCTGAATCCCCCAAATTCCCTGACTCCCTAAATCCGTCTCCTCCGAATCTCTGAATTCCCTGAACCCCTAAATTCTCTGCATTCCTGAATCTTCTGAATCCCCTGACTCCCCTGAATTCCCCGAACCCTGGACTCCCCATAATCTCTGAATTCCTTGCATCCCCCGAATTCCCTGAATCCTCTGATTCCCCCAAATCCCCGACTCCCTTGAATCCCCCAAATTCCCTGACTCCCTGAATCCCCCAAATTCCCTGCATCCTTGAATCCTCTGAATTCCCTGACTCCCCCGAATTCCCTGAATCCCTGAAACCCCGAATCCCCCAAATCCCTGAATCCCCTGACTCCCCTGAAACCCCTGAATCCCCCAAATCCCTGAATCCCCTGACTTCTCTGAATCCCTCAATCCCTGACTCCCCTGAACCCCCCAATTCCCTGACTCCCTTGAATCCCCTGACTTCCCTGAATCCTGTGAATCCCTCAATCCCCATCTCCCCTGAATTTCCTGAACCCCCAAATTTCCTGAATCCCCTGAAATCCCTGAATCCCCCGATCTCCCCGAATCCCTCAGTTCCCGAATTCCCGACTCCCCGAGCTCCCTCCCCCCGGCACGGCGGAGCAGGAGCGGGAGGCCGCAGCTAAAAGGAGCACAAAGAGTAAATTGCCACCATCCCACTCCCGGAGGCAGCGCAGCTCTGTCACCGCTGTCACCGCTGTCACTGTGACAACGGGCACGGCTCGGGGGCAGGCGGAGCCCGCGTGGGCCGCGCCCGCGGTGACACCGCCGTGACAGCGCCAGAGCTGGGACAGTGCCACAGCAGGGACAGTGCCACCGCGGGGACAGTGCCACACTGGGGACAGTGCCACAGCGGGGACAGTGCCACAGCAGGGACAGTGCCACAGCAGGGACAGTGCCAGAGCGGGGACAGTGCCACCGCGGGGACAGTGCCACCGCGGGGACAGTGCCACAGCAGGGACAGCGCCAGAGCGGGGACAGTGCCACACTGGGGACAGTGCCACTGCGGGGACAGTGCCACACTGGGGACAGTGCCACAGCGGCTTGGGCAGGGACAGCCCTGGTGGCAGTGGGTGACAGTGGGTGCCAGGCCAGGTGGCAGCTGTGGCAGAGGGTGGCAGTGGGTGACAGCAGGTGGCAGCAGTGACAGTGGGTGCCAGGCCAGGTGGCAGTGGTTGCAGAGGGTGACAGCAAGTGACAGAGGGTGGCACTGGCCAGACCTGGTGGCAGTGGGTGGTAGCAGGTGACAGAGAGAGGCAGTGGCCAGGTCAAGGGACAGCAGGGGGCAATGGTGGCAGCATGTGGGAGAGTGGCAGTGGGTGCCAAGCTGGGTGGCAGCATGTGGCAGAGGACGGCGGAGGATGGCACAGGCCAGGCCTGGGGACAGAGGGTGGCAGTGTCCAGGCCAGGTGGCAGTGGGTGTCAGCAGGTGACAGAGGATGGTATTGGCCAGGGAGCAGGTGGCAGAGGGTGACACTGGCTGACAAAGGGTCACAGAGGGTAGCAGTGGCCAGGCCTGGTGGCAGCAGGTGACAGAGGCTTTCAGAGGATGGCAGAGGGTGGCACTGGCCAGGCCTGGTGGCAGTGGGTGACAGAGGGTGGCAGCGGGTGGCACTGGCCAGTCCTGGGGGCAGCATGTGGCCATGTCAGGCCTGGTGGCAGTGGGGGCAGCGGGTGGCCGTGTCAGGCCTGGTGGCAGCGTGTGGCCGTGTCAGGCCTGGTGGCAGCAGGTGACAGAGGCTTTCAGAGGATGGCAGAGGGTGGCACTGCCAGGTCTGGTGGCAGTGGGTGACAGAGGGGGGCAGCGGGTGGCACTGGCCAGGCCTGGTGGCAGCGTGTGGCTGTGTCAGGCCTGGTGGCAGCAGGTGGCACTGGCCCGGCCGCCCGGCTGGCGCTGGGGACAGCAGGGACGCGCTCCGGGGTAACCCGAGCAGGGAGCGGCCGATTCCTCCCTCATGAAATATTGAGGGCCCTGGCGGCTCGGTGGCACCGGGGTGGCCCTGGCGCGGGACTCGGGGACAATCGGGGCCGGGCAGGGCCTGGGGGTGGCAGCGCGGCTCTGGCAGGGCTGGGCCCCAGGGGGCACCCCACAGACACCCCCTGTACCCCACAGACGCCCCCTGTACCCCACAGACACCCCCTGTACCCCACAGACACCCTCTGCACCCCACAGACAGCTCCTGCACCCCACAGATGCCTCCTGTAGCCCACAGACACCCCCAGCACCCCACAGATACCCCCGGCACCCCACAGACGCCTCCTGTACCCCACAGACACCCCCTGCACCCCACAGACACCCTCTGCACCCCACAGACACCCCCTGTACCCCACAGACAGCTCCTGCACCCCACAGATGCCCCCTGCACCCCACAGTGAGGCTGGGGGTCACGGTCCTGCACAGCCCCGGCTGGGAGGGGATGGTGCTGTGGGGGGCACTTTCTGGGAATCCCAGGATCCTCAGTCCCAGAATCCCCAAATCCCCAAATCCCAGAATCCCCAAATCCCAGAATCTGGGATTTCAGAATCCCAGAACCCCCGAACCCAAGAATCCCAGAACCCAGAATCCCCAAATCCCAAAATTCCAGAATCCAGGATTCTGGAACCCCAGAAGCCCATAATCCAAAATCCCATATTCCCACAATCACAGAATCCCAGAACCCCAGGTTCCAGAGCCCCAGAATCCCACAATCCAAAACCCCAGAATCCCAGATCCCAGAACTCCAGAAACCTGCAATCCCATAATCCAGAACCGTAGACCTGAGAATCCCAGAATCCAAAACCCCCAAATCCCTGAACCTCACAATCCCAGAATCCCAAATCCCATCTTCCCACAATCCCAGAATTCCAGAACCCAGATCCCAGAATTGTTTATGTTGGAAAATCCCTCCAAGGTCACTGACCCCGACCCGTGCCCGGTCCCCACCTTGTCCCCAACCCAGATCCCTGAGTGCCACATCCAGGAATTCCTGGGACACCTCCAGGGATGGGGACCCCAACACTTCCCTGGGAATCCCATCCCAAATTCCGGTGGAATTTTCATGCTGGGATGAGAAGCACCTAGAGACCCCCATGAGTTTGGGTTCGGTGCCCGGCACCAAAAACCCCAAAAGTGGAATTTGGGGTCGGGGCTGGCTCCCGCCCCATCCCTTGGGAAGGGCTGGCATTCCTGCCCTTTTTTTCGGGAATGATTTCAGCTTCCAGGCCTGGATCTCTCTGCTTTTTCTGGAAACCCTCCGGGGAGCGGCAAGAATGGCCGGAAGCGCCGTGGGGCGGCCGTTCCTTTCCCTTCCCTCCCGCAGGAAACGCCCGCGGCCCTTCCCGGCCCCGCAGCCGCGTCCCCGGGATGCTCCCGGCTGGAGCGGGGGCTGCAGCTCCCGGAGAGCCCGGGAGCCCGGGATGAGCCCTTCCCGCGGCGATTCCCGAGCCTTTGGAGGGTCCCTGGGGGATCCCATTGGGATGGGAGATCCCGGAGCTCTCCCTGGTGTCACCGCCAGCCCCAGGGAGCTTGGGGACAGTGGGATGGCAGCGGGAGGTGACGATTTTTCCAAATCCGTGGATGAGTTTGGTTTTCCCAGAAAAACTGGGGCTGGTTTGGGTTTTTTTTCCACGGGAATTTTCTGGAAAAATGTGAGGGTTGGGATGGGAGCAAGAATCCCAGGATCCTTGGGAGTGTCAGGGTTGGGATGGGATCAAGAATCCCAGGATCCTTTAGGAATGTGTGGGTTGGGATGCGAAGAAGAATCCCAGAACTCAGAATCCTCTGGAATGTCAGGGTTGGGATGGGAACAAGAATTCTAAAACCCAGGATCCTTTGGGATTTGAGGGTTGGGATGGGAGTAAGAATCCCAGGATCCAGGATTCCTGGGAATGTGAGGATTGGTATGAGAACAAGGATTTCAGGATCCTCGGGAATGCGAGGGTTGGGATAGGAACAAGAATTCCAAAACCCAGAATCCTTTGGGATTTGAGGGTTGGGATGGGAACAAGAATCCCAGGATCCAGGATCTTTGGGAATGCCAGGGTTGGGATCCTGACGGCTGCAAACCTCCTGGATCTCTGCCACAATTCATTCCCTGTGCTGAGTTGAATTTCTTGGGGCCAGTGAAAAACTCTGGAATCTTTTCCCTCCCATTCCCAGGAGAATCTCCTCCTGCCAGCATCCCATTTCTCTTCCCGGCGCCTCTGGAATCTCTGGATACGCGTTCCCAGGGCTGGAATTCCAGCTGGGCCTCACCTGAGCCCTGAAGGGGGCTGGAGAGCAGGAAAATCCCTCCCGGTGCTGCCGTGATCCCCGGAGCCCCCCCGGCAGCGCCTCCCCCTCCGGAACCTCTGGATCCGGCTGGGAATTCTCTCCTTGGCGCTTCCTGCCAGGCAGGGAAGCGTTTCCTCCTCCCCTTCAGCGCCGGATCCCACGGGATTTTCCGCTCCTGCTCAGGATGTCACGGCTCTTATCTCACTCCCCTCTCCTCTCCCAAGTCCCGAGGCGCCAATTCCGCCTTTTCCTCCCCCTTCCTGCGAGTTCTCCTCGCCCTTTGGCCGCTCTTCCCGCCCGTTTCGGGTTTTCCTGGGATTTGTGTTTTATGGGGAGCTCAGGCTGGGAAGGCCTGGGCTGCTCCCAGCCCTTGCCTGGCTCTGGAGCAGCCAAAATCCAGGATTTTGGGGGGTTGCCTGTGGGGGTGTTTTCCCTCATCCCAAAACCAGGATTCGCTCGGGGACTTTGGATGTCCCTGCAGGCAGAGCATTCCCTGGATATTCCCAGGAACCTTTCCGTAGGTCCTGCACAAATCCCAGTGCCCCCTCCCTGTCCCCAGGAGCGTCCCCTGCCCCGGTCCAGCCGGTGACAGCTCCGGCCCCTCGGGAATTCTGCCAGCGTCATTTTCCACACCAGCCGCGACTTTTCCAGGTGCAGGAAGGAGGAGACCTTGGGAAACATTCCCAGAATTCCGGCCAGGCACCTGCGTGGTGCTCCAGGGGTTTTGGGGCACAAAGGGCGCCCCGGGCACGGCCCTTTCCCCCTTTTTTCCCCCTTTTTTCCCCCTTTTTTCCCCCTTTTCCCCCCCTTTTCCCCCCTTTCCCCCCCTTCCCGGCTGGCAGCAGCTGCGGCGCTCGGAGAATTCCCAAGCCATGCATTTTTAATTCCCTAAGAACCAGCAGCCATTTCAGCGCCCGCCCTGAGCGCAGCTTTGGCGGCGGCGAGCGGCCCCAGAGGCTCCCTGGATGCTCCCATTCCCTGGATGCCCTTCCCGAATCTCCGGGCTGGAGGTGGGCGCTGGCCCCGAGGAGCAAGGAAAAGGGGCGACCCCTGAGGGAGGATGGGAGTGAGCCGGGAGAGGATCCCGCTGATCCAGGGTGGGAAAAGTGCAGGATCCCACTGGTCTGGGGTGGGAAAAGTGTGGGAAGAACCCCATTGATCTATGGTGGGATCGGTGCTGGAGGATTCCCACTGATCTGGGGTGGGAAAAGTGGAGGAGAATCCCACTGATCCAGGCTGGGAAAAGTGGAGGATCCCACTGATCCCGAGTGGGATCAATGCTGGAATATCCCACTGATCTGGGGTGGGAAAAGTGGAGGATCCCACTGATCCTGAGTGGGATCAATGCTGGAATATCCCACTGATCCAGGCTGGGGAAAGTGGAGGATCCCACTGATTTGGTGTGGGAAAATTGTGGGAAAAACCCCATTGATCTATGGTGGGATCAGTGCTGGAGGATTCCCACTGGGAAAAGTGAAGGATTCCACTGATCCAGAGTGGGAAAAGTGGAGGATCCCACTGATTTGGGGTGGGAAAAGTGCTGGAGGATTCCCACTGATCCAGGATGGGAAAAGTGCAGGAAGAACCCCAGGGTGGGATTGATGCTGGAGAATCCTTGTTTACTAAGGGTGGGAAAAGTACTGGAAGAGCTTGATCCAGAGTGGGAATGGTGCTGGAGGATCCCACTGATGTGGAGTGGGAAAAGTGGAGCATCCCACTGATCCAGGGTGGGAAAAGTGCAGGATCCCCCTGATTTGGGGTGGGAAAAGTGTGGGAAGAACCCCATTGATCCATGGTGGGATTGGTGCTGGAGGATCCCACTGATCCAGGGTGGGAGAAGCATCCATGAGCCAGGTTCCTGCATCCCTCTCCCTGATCCCTGGGATGTTCCCTGGAGCTCCCGCTGGGACAGCCCAGGATAAGGATGGGATCCTGTGTTGGGCATTCTCGGGATAAGGATGGGCTCCTGTGTCAGGAATTCTCAGGATAAGGATGGGCTCCTGTGTCAGGAATTCTCAGGATAAGGATGGGCTCCTGTGTCAGGAATTCTCAGGATAAGGATGAGCTCCTGTGTCAGGAATTCTCGGGATAAGGATGAGCTCCTGTGTCAGGAATTCTCAGGATAAGGATGGGTTTGTGTGTCAGGAATTCTCAGAGCTCGGAATTTTGACTTCCTTGTGACACCAGCGGTGCCCTTGCCTGTCCCTGCTGTCCCTTTCCTGGGAATTCTCCCATTCCCACCCTCCTGCCACCCGCGGTGCCCACGGATGCATTCCCGGCGCTGCCATTCCCGGGAATGCTCTGACGTGTCCCCTCTGTCCCCGCAGGTGGATGAGGAGGGAGCGCTGTGAGCCCGGCCCGTGACTCTCCTGCCAGGTGAGCCTGGCCCTGCGATCCAGCCGGGAATGTGGGCTGGGAATGGCCCTGGGGCAGGGGATCCAGCCGGGAATGTGGGCTGGGAATGGCCCTGGGGCAGGGGATCCAGCCGGGAATGGCCCTGGGATGGGCGATCCAGTCAGAAATATGGGCTGGGAATGGCCCTGGGGCATCCAGCCGGGAATGGTCCTGGAGTAGGGGATGGCCCTGGGATGGGGGATCCAGCTGGGAATGTGGCCCTAAGGCCGGGGATCCAGTCGGGAATGCCAACCAGGAATGGCCCTGCAGCCCCTGGGGCGGGGGATCCAGCCGGAAAACTCTTCTGGGGATCAGGGGTGGGAGATGGGGATGGGAATGGGAAAAACTGGGAAAGGGTGGCGGGGCTTGGAGCAGTCCCATTCCAGGAATGGGAATGGGGAAAGGCTGGGAAAAACTGGGAAAAGCTGGGAAAGACTGGGAAAGGCTGGGAAAGGCTGGCAGGGCTCAGAGCAATCCTGGCTCAGGTGTGGAGAGTTGAGGGCAGGAATGGGAATGGGAAAAGTTGGGAAAACTGGGAAAGGCTGGAAAGACTCCGAGCGGTGCTGGCTGTGAGCAAGGCAGGAGCAGCCGTGGCTCTGGGATGTGCCCTCAGCAGGAAAATCCCATGGGAATGTGGCTGGGCAGGCCCCCCCAGGAAAATCCCATGGGAATGTGGCTGGGCAGGCCCCCCCAGGAAAATCCCATGGGAATGTGGCTGGGCAGGGCCCCCCAGAGCCGTGGGGCTTCTCCTGGACCCTTTGGAAGCTCCGGCTGCCCCTGGCACCGGTGGCACTGGGATGGGGACACTGGGATGTCCCATGGAGGTGACCAAGGAGAAGTGTCCGGATCCTCCTGATCCAAACCCTCCCTCCAGAGGGGGTTTTTCCTTAGGGATTTTCCCAATCTCTGTCCCGACCTCTTCCTGTGGCCCTTGGAGCTCCTCTGTTCCTGGAAAAGATCCTGATCCTGATCCCCATCGCGATCAACCCAGATCCCAATCCCGATCCCGATCCTGATCCCAACCTCAACCCCAATCCTGATCTCAATCCTGATCCCAATCCCAATCCCAGTCCCAAACCAGCCCCAGGACCTGCTGCTTTTCCCATCTGGAGCCATTCCTGGTGCTGGCAATCATCAGGATTTGGGATTCCAGCTCCTGTCCCTGGGCTGACCCCATCCCATCCCATCCCATCCCATCCCATCCCATCCCATCCCATCCCATCCCATCCCATCCCATCCCATCCCATCCCATCCCAGGGATGAGCTGGGAATTCCCACAGGGACACCTCAGGAGCTCTCCCGGCCCCTTCCCTGCCCGTGCCAGGCTTTGGGATGAAATCCTGGGAACCGGGGATCAAACCAAGGAACAGGAATTCCAGAGGAGCCCAGGGGGCTTCTCCCGGCTCCAGCCTCATCCCGGAACCTCAGGAATGCACTTCCAGCGCTTTATTCCTGACCATTTCCAACCATTCCAAGCCACTCCAAACCATTCAAATCCCCGTTTTCCCACTCTGGGCGCTGCAGGCGCTTCCCTGCCGGCTGTGGGAGGGAACGCGGGAACGTGAGAATGCGGGAATGTGGGAGCTTTCCCAAGCTGTTCTCCCTCTGGAATGTGCGTCTGGAGTCTCCCGCTGGTGCCAGACTCGAGGGATGCCGTGGTGGGGTGACAGCGCCGTTCCCTGATTCCCTGGATTTCTCTGTAATTCCTGGGATTTCTTCCTGCTTCCCAGAATTTCTCCTTGATTCCTGAGATTTTGCCCCAGTTCCCAGAATTTCTCAGCGATTCCCTGGATTTCTCCCCGCTTCCCAGAACTTCTCCCCCACTTCCTGGGATTTCCCCCCGATTCCCAGGATTTCTCTGTGATTTCCAGAATTCCTCCCCAGTTCCTGGGTTTTCTCCCCAACTCCTGCCATTTCTCCTTGATTCCTGGGGTTTTATCCCGATTCCTGGAGTATCTCTGTGATTCCCAGAATTTCTCCCTCATTTCCAGAATTTCTCTGTAATTCCTGGGATTTCTCTGTAATTCCCACATTTCCCCCTGATTCCTGGGATTCCTCCCTGATTCCCATGATTTCTCCTCGATTTCTGGGATTTTGCCCCAATTCCCAGAATTTCTCCACGATTCATGGAATTTCTCCTCAATTCCCACCATTTCTCCGTGACTCCCAGAATTTCTCCCTGAATCCCGTAATTTCTCCCTGATTCCTGGGGTATCTCCCCAATTTCCAGAATGCCTCCCCGATTCCCATAATTTCTCCTAAATTCCCAGAATTTCTCTCTGATTCCTGGAATTTCTCCCCAGTTCCCAGAACTTCTCTCCGATTCCCGAATTTTCTCCAGATTCCTGTAATTTCTCCCCAATTCCTGTAATTTCTCTCTGATTCCTAGAATTTCTCTCTGATTCTCGGAATTTCTCCCCAATTCCCAGAATTTCTCCCTGAATCCTGTAATTCCTCCCCGATTCCCAGAATACCGCCCCGATTCCCATAATTATTTCCCCCCCCGTAATTCCAGTAATTCCTCCCCGATTCCCGTAATTAATTTCCCCCTAATTCCCGCAATTTCTCCCCAATTCTCGCCATTTCTCCAATCTCCAGAATTTCCCCGCCATTCCCAGAATCCATTTCCCCCCATTCCCGGGATCCCGCTCCGTTTCCCGGCCTCTCCCGGCTCTGGCTCGGGATTAGCGGCGGCCCCGCCGAGCAGATGGAGCGGGGCTGATCCCATTAGCGGCGCTGCCGGGGGGGCCCGGGATGTTTGTCCCGCCTGGATCCAGCTCCGGGTGGCTCCGAGGCCTCGGGCAGCGCGGAATTCCCGGGAACAGGTGAGCTCCAGCTCCCGGGATGGGCTCTGCTGGTTCCACCGACGCTTCCGCGGAATTCCCGGAGGCTCCCGGTGCTTTTGGGGTCAGCGTGGGGGTGGCAGAGGGGACAGGACGTGGCAGTGCCACCACCGAGCCGTCCCGGGTGGCACCAGCGGGATTTCCCGGGATGAGGGCGGGAATTGTGGGATCTGTTGGTCCCCTGGTGGCACTGGGGGCTCTGGGGTTTTCCCTGCGCAGCTCCGGGCCTGCGCCTGCCCCGATCCATGGGAATGCTGGCGCTCCAGGCGGGAGCTGCTGCGGGACAGGGGGGGCTGTCCCCATCCGGGGATCCCTGGGGTCTCTGGGACCCTGGAATGCTCCAGCCCTGGCAGGGATTTCCTGTGTCCCGTACAAGCACTGCTCTGTCCCCTCTGTCCCCCCTGTCCCCTCTGTCTCTGTCCCTGCTGTCCCTCTGTCCCCTCTCTGTCCCTCTGTCCCCCCTGTCCCCTCTGTCTCTGTCCCTCTGTCCCCTCTCTGTCCCTCTGTCCCCTCTGTCCCCTCTGTCCCTGTCCCCCATGTCTGTCCATCTGTCCCTGTCCCCATTCCTGTCCCCTCTGTCCCTGTCTCTCTGTCACCTCTGTCCATGTCTGCCCTGTCGCTGTCCCCTCTGTCCCCTCTTCTGATGTCTTGTCTGTCCCCATTCCTGTCCCCCCTCCCTCTGTCCCTGTCCCCATTCCTGTCCCCCCGTCCCCCTGTCCCTCTGTCCCTGTCCTCATTCCTGTCCCCTCTGTCCCCTCTGTCCATGTCCCCTCGTCCCTGTCCCCTCTTTTGCTGTCCCATCTGTCTCCTTCCTGCCCCCCTGTCCCTCTGTCCCTGTCCCTCTGTCCCTGTTCCCATTCCTGTCCCTCTGTCCCTGTCCCTGTGTCTCCTTTGTCCATGTCCCCCCTGTTGCTGTGCCCTCTGTCTCCTCTGGTGCTGTCCCATCTGTCCCCATTCCTGTCCCCTCTGTCCCCCTGTTCCCCTGTCCCTCTGTCCCTCTGTCCCTGTCCCCCTGTCCCTCTGTCTCTGTCCGTGTCCCCCTGTCCCCTCTGTCTTTGTCCCTCTGTCCCTGTCCCCATTCCTGTCTCCCCATCCCCCCTGTCCCCTCTGTCCGTGTCCCATTCCTGTCCCTCTGTCCCTGTCCCTCTGTCCGTGTCCGTGTCTCCCTGTCCCATTCCTGTCCCTCTGTCCGTGTCCGTGTCCCCCTGTCCCTCTGTCTCTGTCCGTGTCCGTCTGTCCCTCTGGCTGCGCAGGTCCCGCAGTGCCGCGCGTGGCGCTGCGGTTTCCATGGTGACGGTGCCGGGAACGTTCCCATGGATACGGAGCGGGATGGGGGAGCCCCGAAACTGGGGGGACATTCCCGAAACTGGGGGGACATTGCCGAAACCGGGGGGACATTCCTGAAACTGGGGGGACATTCCCGATCCATTCCCGATCCAGGGGGGACATTCCCGATCCATTCCCAATCCAGAGGGGCCCAGGATGGGGAGGCTCCAAAACTGTGGCCTGTCCCCAACGCCTGCCCTGTCCCCAAATCCTTGTCCTGTCCCCAAATCTCTGTCCTGTCCCCAAACCTGTGACCTGTCCCCAGTCCCCTCTCCTGTCCCCAAACTTCTGTCCTATCCCACAATCTCCCTCCTGTTCCCAAAATCTGTGTTGTGTCCCAAAATCCCTGTCCTGTCCCTAAATCTGTGTCCTGTCCCCAATCCTCTGTCCGGTCCCCAAACCTCCCTCCTGTCCCCACACCTGTGGCCTGTCCCCACACCCCTGCCCTGTCCCCAAACCCCTCTCCAGGGCCTGGGACCGCTGGGAATTTTGGGATTTTGTGGCACCAAACTCTGGGATGATCCTGGAAGGACCAGGCAGGGATGGAGCAGCTCCAGCAGTAAAATCAGGAATGTCCATCCTGGAAATCAGGAGCTCCAGGAGAATTGGGAATGTTCATCCCAGAACAAAGGAGCTCCGGGCTGACCCAATTCTGGCTTCTAGAGCCTGAAGGATCTGTGGGAAACAGGGAGAAGGAAAAACCCCAAAGGATGGAGGGACAGCACCCAGGGAATGGCTCCCAGTGCCAGAGGGCAGCCAGGGATGGGATCTTGGCAATGAGGAATTCCTGGCTGGGCTGGGATTGCCAGAGCAGCTGGGGCTGCCCCTGCATCCCTGGCAGTGCCCCAGGCCAGGCTGGACACTGGGGCTGGAGCAGCCTGGGACAGTGGGAGGTGTCCCCAGGTGGTGGCACTGGGTGATCGGTAATGTCCCATCCCACTCTGTCATTCTCTGATCCTATTCCAGAAATCTGGGGAATCCCAAAAAGCTCTGCCCGGGATCCCTGAATCCCCCCATCCCGATATTTGGGGACACTGATGTCCCCCCTTGTCCCGCTGGTGTCCCCATGTCCCCAGGGGGGTGGCGCTCGCCCTTTAATGCCCGGTCCGGCCCCTCCGCGGTGTCCCAGTGCCCCTGGAAGAGCGGGAGAGGAAAAATCCATGGAATTACCCGGCAGGCGCTGGGGACACTGCGGGGACACTGCGGGGACACTGCGGCCACCCGCGGGCGATCGATGCTCCCCGCGCTGTCCCCGTGTCCTGGCACGGGCGGGGACTCCAGGGGGACAATCCTGATCCTGTCCCTTCCCTTCCCCTGCTCCTTCCCCTGCTCCTGTCCCTGTCCCTTCTTGTCCTTTCTCCTGTCCCTGTCCCCTGTCCCTGTCCCCTGTCCCCGGGTTTGTCCCCGTCCCCCCCGCGGTGACAAAGGACACGCGGGGCCGGCCCGGGCCGCTCCGTGTCCCCGTCACGTGGCTTGGGGACAGCAGCGGTGACCTGGCCGTGGCCGGATGAGCGCGGGGACAGCGCGGCGGGGCTGGCACCGCCCCAGCACCGGCCCAGTGGCACTGCCAGCCCCGCGGGGGCGGCACGGCGGGGACGGAGCGGGACAGCCCCCGTGCCCCCCCCATTCCCGAGGGTTCCGGGGTCACTCAGGAGCGGCCCCGCAGGTGACGAACGGCACCGATTGTCCCCGGGCCCAAGCGACATTCCTGAACCTTCCCGGGAGCGATTGGATCCCTGATCCTTCCAGCATCCCTGATCCTTCTGGGAGGGTCTGGATCCCTGATCCTTCCAGGGGAGGGATTGGATCCCTGATCCTTCCTGGGCAGGGATTGGATCCCTGATCCTTCCACATCCCCTGATCCAGGTGAGGCTTTGGCTCCCTGATCTTTCCAGATTCCCAGATATTTCTAGGAAAGGGATTGTCTCCAGATCCTTCCAGGGCTGGGTTTGGCTCGCTTGATCCTTCCAGGAGAGGGTCTGGATCCCTGATCCTTCCAGGTGAGGGACTGGATCCCTGATCCAGGTGAGGGATTGGCTCCAGATCCCTCCCCGATCCTTCCCAGACAGGGATTGGAGCCCTGATCCTTCCAGGGCAGGGTTTGGCTCCCCTGAGAATTCCCGGTGTGGGTCTGGATTCCCAGATCTTCCAGGCCCCCTGATCCAGGTGAGGCTTTGGATCCATGATCTTTCCAAGTTTGGCTCCCTTGATCCTTCCAGGGCAGGGATTGGATCCCAGATCCTTCCAGGGCAGGGATTGGATCCCTGATCTTTCCAGGTTTTATTCCCCTGATCCTTCCACATTCCCTGATCCAGGTGAGGCTTTGGCTCCCTGATCTTTCCAGACTCCCAGATATTTCCAGGACAGGGATTGTCTCCAGATCCTTCCAGGGCAGGGATTGGATCCCAGATCTCTTCAGGAGAGGGATTGGATCCCTGATCCTTCCAGGTTTCCTTCCCCTGATCCTTCCAGGATCCCTGATCCAGGCCAGGTGGAGCTACAGGGTTGGATCCAGCTCTGCAGGCCAGGAATTATTTGGAATTCATGGAAAGAAGGGCAGGAATTGTTTGGAATTCATGGGAAGAAGGGCAGGAATGGTTTGAAGTCTCTGAAAGCACGGGAATTGTTCAGGATCTCTGGAAGGGCAGGAATAGTTTGGGATCCATGGAAAAAAGGGCAGGAATTGTTCAGGATCTCTGGAAGGGCAGGAATAGTTTGGGATCCATGGCCCCTCTCCCATGTGTCCGGGCAGTGACAATTCCAGGGCTGGAAAATCCCAGCTCTTCCTGGGCCCATTCCCAGTGATCCCAGCAGGATGCCAGGTCTCCCTTGGCCCTGTCATTCCCGGCTGTTTTTCCCAGGAAAAGCTCGGGAACGGCCTCACCTGGGCACACACCGAGCCAGGTGCTTCCCAAAAACCCTTTTCCCAAAGGATCCCGGATTTTCTGGATCGGGATGTGGGTGTGGAGAGGAGGCAGCAGCTTCCCAGCCATCCCTGAGCTTGGGAAAACCGGGAAAGTTGGGAAAGAGAAGGAATTTGACCCTGATTCCAATCCTAGGGAAAAATTCCATTTCCCAGGTAAAAATTCCAGTTCCAGGGAAAGGCTCCAATCCCAGGGAAAAAAAATCCATTTCCCTGGGAAAGCTCCAATCCCAAAATTCCAATCCCAGGGAAAAAATTAAATCCCAGGGAATAACTTCAATCCCAGTGAAAAGCTCCAATCCAATCTGAAAATCCCCCCCCAAAATCCCCCCAAAAATTCCCAAAAAATCCTTTCCAGGTCTCCCCATCCCACTGCCCTTACCCCAGGATTCTCCCGGCTGGATTCCCTCTGGAATTTCCCTCTGAATTTCTGTTCTCTCTGGAATTGCTGATCCCTCTGGAATTGCCTCTCCCAGCATTGGAATTCGGGCAAGGCTCCAGATTTATAATCCTGAAATGATGGGAAGAAGGCAGGAAATCTGGGAATTCTGTTCCCGCAGGAAAAGGTGGGAAGGAGGCTCTGCTCCGACCCTCTTGGGAATGCTTGGAAATCCGGGGAATGTTCAGAAATCCAAGGAAAGCTCAGAAATCCAAGGAATTTTCAGAAGCCCGAGGAAAATGCCACCGCAGGGAAAAAGAAATCTTGGAATACTTTTCTAGCTCCCTTGGAAGCTTTTCCAACCTTGTGTTTTTTCCCCCTGCTGTCGGAATGAGAATGAGGCTCTTTGGGCTGTGATTGCTAAAAGATTCCATGGATTCCTTGGGAAAAAAAAAAAAAAAAAAAAAAAAAGTGGAATTGTTTGGATTTCGTGAGCAGAGAAATGGATTTAAGGAGGGAAAACGACTCTGCAAAACGGAATTCGGGGCATTATTCCATTGTGGAATTTTTTCCAACCTTTCCCAGATGGGGCCTTAAAATTATTGGGAATTAATGAGGTATGGGAGGAAAAAAAAAAAAAAAAAAAGGGGAAAAAATCCCAGGGATCGCCATCTGGAGCTCTCCATTTGTGGGATAACGAGGCAGAGAGAGGGGGAAAAATGGGAATAAATCAAACCCGGGATTTGGGAAAGGGGAGAGGAGAATTTGGGATTGGATTGGGGCATGGATCCCAAGGGATCCACAGGGATCCAAAGGGTTTTCCCGTCTGCCACAGATCAGGAGGATCCCGTGGTTTTCCCTGTTTATCCCAGTTTTTCTCCTTCCCAAGTGCATTTTCCCGGCTGGAATTTTGGGGTTTTCCTGCTCTTTTTCCTCCTCCCTCAGTCAGGGATCCCGAAATTCTTTTGTGGGGTCCCTTTAGGGGATAGATCCTGCTGGGAGAATTCCATGGAATTCCCGAGGAGATTCCATGTGAAAAGTGGGGCTGATCCCAGAAAACTCGGAAATGGGCCCTGCTCAGGGAATTCCATGGAATTCCTGGAGAGATTCCGTGCAGGAGCAGTGTTGGAGTCCCGGAATCCCTTTGTGGGGTCCCTTTAGGGGATGGGTCCTACAGGGAGAATTCCCTGGATTTCCTGAGGAGATTCCATGTGAAAAGTGGGGCTGATCCCAGAAAACTCCTGGGAATGGGCCCAGCTGGGGGAATTCCATGGAATTCCTGAGGAGATTCCGTATGAAAAGCAGGGCTGATCCCGGATCTCTCCTGGGAATGGGCCCTGCTGGGGGAATTTTTGGGATCCCTTCCCATATTTCTTTTTTCTGGGAGTGTTTCCAGAGGGTCCCTATGGGAATGTCCATGTCCATCCTGGGGGATCCTTTCCTAAGGGACGATCCCTGCTGGGAATGGGGGTTCCAGGGTCCCTTCCCAGATTTCTCTGTCCTTGGGAATGGCTCTTCCTGGGGACACTCCCAGCTGGGGACGGGGATTCCAGGAGTCCCTTCCCACATTCCTCCATCCTTGGGAATGCCCTTCCTGGTGGGATATTCCCGGGAATCCCTGTGGGAATGTCCATGGGGAGAGTGGGAGTTCACTCCTGGACATTTCCTGAGGAACGGCCCTTCCTGGGGGATTCCAGAGGGTCCCTGAGGGAATGTCCGTGTCCATCCCGGGACTCCCATCCCAGGTTTCTCCTTGGGAATGGTCACTTTTTCAGGACAATCCCTGCCGGAGGGGGGGAGGTTTGTGAGATCCTGTGGGAATGTCCCTGGGGAGAGTGGGAATTCACTCCTGGACTTTTCCTGAGGAACGGCTCTTCCTGGGGAGCCATTCCAGAGGGGGAGTCCGTGTCCATCCCGGGGGTCCCTTCCCAGATTTCCCCATCCCTTGGCAACGCCGCTTTCTCCCCGCTGGCTCTGCCGGTTCCGGGGCTCCCTCGGGGGCTCGGGGATGCCGCTCCCGGGGCTGTCCCGCCGCTCCTCTCACCCCTCGCTTCCCCCCGCAGGGCCCCGGGCGGGCGCTGAGCGCGGCCCCGGCGCGGTGCGGAGCCGGTGCCGGTGCCGGTGCGGGAGCGGAGCGGGCGCGGGCCGCCCGCCGCGGCGCACGGAGCATGCCTCTGAGCCCCGCGGGCAGCAAGCATGAGAGCCCCGAGTCGCCGCCGCCGGAGCCGCCGCCGGAGCGCCAGCCCCGAGTCGCCGCCGTCAGCAGCAGCAGCGGGGAGCCGAGCCCCGGCCTGCGGGAGGAGCCGCGCCTGGAGCCGGCCCGGGGCCACGGCGGGCCCCGCTCGCCCAAGCTGGCGGCCCCGGCGCGCATGGAGGAGCCCGCGCCCGGCGCCATCGTGGTGCGCATCGGCATCCCCGACCTGCAGCAGACGGTGAGTGCGGAGGGAGGCACCGGGCACGGAGGGAGCAGGGAGGGAGCCCCGAGCGGCCACCGCCGCGCCGGGACCGCCCGAGCCGGGAGGGATGGGCAGCGGGAGGGATGTGCACCGGGAGGGATGCGCACCGGGACCGCCCGAGCCGGGATGCGCACCGGGAGGGATGGGAATCGGGACCGCCCGAGCCGGGAGGGATGCGCACCGGGAGGGATGCGCACCGGGAGGGATGCGCACCGGGACCGCGCCGATCCGGGATGCGCAGCGGGAGCCGCACCGGGAGCGCCCGAGCCGGGATGCGCAGCGGGAGCCGCACCGGGAGCGCCACCGCGAGCGGCCCGCGCTGGGATGCGCAGCCCAGAGCGGCCCCGATCCGCATCCAGAGCCGCCCTCACCCGCACTCACAGCGGGCCCGGTCCGCGCCGCGATCCGCACCCGGACCGGCCCCAAACCTCGCTCAGACCGGCCCCGTTCCGCACCCACATCGGTCCCGAGCCTCACTCAGACGGGTCCCGATCTGCGCCCCGGTCCGCAGCCGGTTCAGCGCCGCACCGGCACTGGCCGCGACCCACATCCCACCCGCTCCCAGCCCCACTCCCGCCCCGGCGGCACCGGCAAACTTCTCCCCGCCGCGGGCCCGGCAGAACGGGTCCCATCGCCCGGGTCCCCGGTGTCCCCAGCCCGGTGTCCCCAGCCCGGTGTCCCCTCCCCGGTGTCCCCAGCCCGGTGTCCCCCCGCTCCCGCGGTGCCCAGTGGCAGCGCTGCCATCCCGGGGTGCGGCCGCGGCGCGGGGCCGCTCCCCGCCCCAGGGCTCCGCACCCACCGGGACCGGGCTGGGAACGGGACCGGGACTGGGACTGGGATTGGGACCAGCTCCAGGAGTGGGACTGGGACCGGGCTGGGAATGGGCAGCAGGGGCAGCTCCAGCACTGCTCTGGAACCAGGAGCAGCTCTGGGACTGGGATTGGGACCAGGACTGGGATTGGGATCGGCTCCAGGACTGGGACTGGGACCGGGGCCAGGCTGTGGGGCCACAGTACCGGTGGGTGACGGTCACTCGTGTCCAGGGGGCTCCGCTGGGCTGGACAGTGGTGGCGTGGTGGACACTGGAATGGTGTGGGGTGATGGACACTGGAATGGCATGGGGTGGTGGACACTGGAATGGTTTGGGGGTGATAGACACTGGTTTGGGGTGATGGACACTGGAATGGCGTGGGGGTGATGGACACTGGAATGGTGTGGGGTGATGGACACTGGAATGGTTTGGGGTAATGGACACTGGTTTGGGGTGATGGACACTGGAATGGTGTGGGGTGATGGACACTGGAATGGTGTGGGGTGATGGACACTGGAATGGCGTGGGGTGATGGACACTGGAATGGCGTGGGGTGATGGACACTGGTTTGGGGTGATGGACACTGGACTGGGGGTCATGTGCCAGTGCCATTGGTGGGATGTGCCAGAGTGACCCCGGGAATGACCCCAGAGGGACCCCGAAGCCCAGGAGTGACCCTGGGGTGACCCAGGAGGGCACAGCCCTGGTGAGGGCGCAGGGATCCAGGAAACCAGAATTCCCTGGACTTGGGGGATTTGTAGGGAATGAGGAGCAGGAAAAGCTGAAGGGCCGCAAGGATGGGGTAATTAACAGCCCTCATTAGGGGAGTGGGCAGCTGGAGGTGACAAGGGTGAGGTGACAAGGGTGAGGTGACAGAGCTGGGGTGAGCAGAGGGCACCGAGGGCAGTCAGAGCCTCTTGGACAAGGAAAGTTCTCTTGTGGAGCCTGGCATGGGGTCCCCACGGGGACTGCGGGGTGGTGGCACTGGGGACACCGAGCCTGTGGCCAGTGGCAATGGGGACTCATGGGCTGTGTCTGGTGGCACTGGGGACACTGAGCTGGCAGTGGCTGGTGACACTGGGGACATTGAGTCTGTGGTCAGTGGCAGTGGGCACACAGAGCTGGCAGTGGCTGGTGGCACTGGGGACATCGAGCCTGTGGTCAGTGGTAGTGGGGACACCAAGCTTGCGCCTGGTGGCACTGGGGACACAGAGCTGGCAGAAGCCAGTGACACTGGGGACATCGAGTCTGTGGTCAATGGCACTGGGCACACAGGGTCTGTCACTGGTGGCACTGGGGACACTGAGCTGTCGGAGGCTGGTGGCACTGGGGACACTGGGGACACTGAGCTGTCGGAGGCTGGTGGCACTGGGGACACTGGGGACACTGAGCTGTCGGAGGCTGGTGGCACTGGGGACTCACGGGCCGTGTCTGGGGACACTGGGGACACGGGGCCTACACTGTCCCCTGTGGTTGGTGGCACTGGGGACACCTGGCCTGTGTCTGGTGGCACTGGGGACACTGAGGTGGCCGAGGGCCATCCCAGAGGTGCCTCTGGAGCTCTGGATCCACGGCCAATGTCCCACTGGCTCTTCCATAAAAACTCTGCTGGAGATGGGAACTCTTTGGGATCAGCAGTTTGGGAACTCTTTGGGATCACCGGGATGGGAATTCTCTCGATCACCAGTTTGGGAATTCTTTGGGATCACTGGGATGGGAGTTCTTTGGCATCATCAGTTTTCCAGCCCCAAGTCTGGCTCCATCCCGGCATTCCCAAGGTCAGGAATGCCGTAAAGCTCGGGTTATGGAATTCCCTTTTTTTTTTTTTTTTCTGGGAACCTCCAGGTGGGATTTGAAAGTCCCAGGAAGTTTTCCTGCCCTCCTGGAATTTGCTCATCCCAAATCCTTGGAATTCCCTGGAAGTGCTGGAATTCACGGGTGCAAATCTCCCCCCAGTTTTCCCGGGAATAAAGGGCCTTTTCCATTGGCCCATCCCAGTTTTTATCACCTGCACCTGAGCCAGGGAAGAGGGCTTAAATTCCCCACACCTGGAAAATCCTGGGAAAGCTCCCGGTGGGTGGTGGGGCTGCTCCAGGGAGCTGCAATTCCCAAAACCTCTGGAATTGCTCCCAACCCTCAGCATTCCAGAGCTCTGGAAGAGCTTGGACAATGCTGGAAGGTCCCAGAGGTCTGAAAAATTTGGGACAATGCCTTCAGGTCAGTGCTGGGAATGTTGGGATTATTTTGTGCAGGGCCAAGAGTTGGACTTTGAGATCCTTGGGGGGAGAGGGGGGGTGGTTCCAGCTTGGAATGTTCTGGAATTTCGTGGGAAAGGGGAAAGTTTGGCAGGGAGCGGGGCTGTGGGAAACGAGGAATTTTTGGGGTCTTTCCTCCTCTTTTCTCCTTCTCTTCCCTTCCCAAGCGTCCCGGGGGGTGATGGGATCCCAATTCCCGCTTCTCCCACCTCGGACTGTGGATGCAGGAGCTTGGGTTTTCCTGAGGTGTCCAGGGGGCCTGGAATGTCCTGGAATGTCCAGGGGGCCTGGAATGTCCTGGAATGTCCTGGGGGTCTGGAATGTCCTGGGGTGCCCAGGTGGGAGGTCGGGAATGTCCTGGGATGTCTGAGCAGGTCTGGAATGTCCTGAGGCGTCTGGAAGGTTGGGGAGCCAGGGGTGTCCCACTGATCCCAGGGCAGCATTCCAGGGAAACCACGGGGTGTCCCACTGATCCCATCACAGGATTCCAGGGAATCTGTAGCATGTCCCACTGATCCCTATGCAGCATTCCAGGGAAACCAGCCGTGATCCAGGATCTGGGCTCGGCCTGGAGCTCCCGGTGTTTCCCATCCTGGAGCTTTTCCATTGGGCAGGGAACTGATTCCCTTGGATGCCCTGAGCTCCGGAGATTTCCAGTTTTGGAATTTGAGGACCTGGATCACTCCCTGAGCTGGGAATGTGATCCTGGCAAAAGGAGGGTGCAGGAATCCCCGAGGATCCTTTGGAGCTTCCCTGTCCCATCCCGGAGCCGCAGATCCTTCGGGAAGAGCCATTCCCGCCTCCGGCTGCTCCGTGGGAAGGGTGGTGGAGACCCGGGATAAAATTATCCCAACCTCCCACGGGGTCCGGGAGCTCGGAGCCGGATTTTAAGGAGACAGGAACACGCCCGAGCCGGGGTTGGTTCCTCTGGAATAATTTATGGATTCTGCACTGTTAAATCCCACGGGAAAACCCATTCCTGAAATTTGGCGGGAGCGCTTTGGGAGCAGCCTCCCTCTTTGGTGGGAAAAAGTGGCAAACCCAGGGAAAATCCCGGGAATGTGCCGAGTTTTCCTCTCTGTTGGCAGTGTTGGAATCCTGGAGGTGCCGGAGCAAACCTTGGGATTCTCCCATGGGAATGGGCTCCGTGGGGGCCGGCACTGGCTGTGATTCCAAAGGTTTTCCATTTGTTTTTCCTCTGGAAGCAGGGGAAAGCTCATCCCAAGGAACCACAGGTTCATCACATCCCAGGAAATCCGGGATGTGGAGAGAGGGGAGGCTCCTGCAGCCTCGGGAAGCTGCCAGCATTCCCAGAGCTGGAATTTATGGGAACAGCTGGGAAAGATCAGGGATGTGCGGCCAGGGAGGAATTTTCTGGAATTTTCCAAAGGTTTTCCTCCCCCGTTTTGTGCTGGAAACTCTTCCTCTTCCCTTTGAAATCATGGAAAAGACGGAATTCAAATAAAATCCCAGCTGGATTCATCTGGGAGCAGCTCCCGGCACTGGATGGCCCGGGAGTGTCCATCTGGAATTCCAGAGGTTTTTCCTCACGGTTTCCGGGATGTGTTGGGAGCTCCCGGCCCTGATCCCTCAATCCTTGGAATGCCGGAGTGAGAATTCCCACGTTTTGTCCCTTCCGAGGCGGTTTTTAACTGGGAGCATCCCAGTTTTCCTCCAGCTTTGCCAAGGAGATCCCTCAGTGTTCCAAGGCTGGGTGGGAATGGGAATTCTGGTTGGGAATTCCTTTGGGATGAGGAAGAGGAGGCTCCTGCCCATCCCACGTGGCCGATTCCCGGGAAGGGAAGGGAGAACATGGAAAAGGGAGGGATGAGAGTGGAGATCCCACAGGAATGTGGATTCCAAGGGATGAGAACTCCTGGAAAAGTGAAGGATGAGGGTGGAGATCCTTCCGTGGGAATGTGGATTCCAAGGGATGGGAGCACCTGGAAAAGTGTGGGATGAGGGCGGAGATGCTTCTGTGGGAATGTGGATTTCAAAGGATGGGAGCACCTGGAAAAATTATGGATGAGGGTGGAGGTCCTTCTGTGGGAATGTGGATTCCAAGGGATGGGAACACCTGGAAAAGGGAGGGATGAGAGTGGGCATGTGGATTCCAAGGGAAGAGAGAGCATGGAAAAGTGTGGGATGAGGGATCGCTCCTCTTCCCACCAATTCCCTGCCTCCATCCCGAGGCTTTTCCATTCTCTGTTTTCCCAGTCCTTAGATCCCAAAATTCCTGAAATTCCCCTCTCCATTCTCCACTCTCCAGCCATGGGAACACTGTAAAAAAAAAAAGGGGGGGGAAATCAGGAGAATTCGATTCCTGCAAGGGGAAAATCGGGATATTGGGAATGGCCCTTGGGAATGGCCCCAAACCTTTGATCCTTCCCTGCTTTCGCACTGCGGCAAAAACCCCGGGATATCAGGAGAATTCCAATGGAATTTTCCCCCGTTTTAGGGCAGAATCAAAGCGCTTCCAAACAGGCCGGGAGCTGCTTTTTGCCTGGAGCTTCCCATTGTTTTTCCATGGAAATGCCGCTCCTTTCAGAGCCGCCGCATCGCGCTCCATGAATGGAGCAGCTGCTCCGCTTTTCTCCCCTCTTCCCCATTTCCATTTTTCCTGTCCCCATTCCTGCAGGTGCTGCCTGCGGATTTTTCCAGGCTTTTTGTGGCTTTTTTTTTTTTTTTTTTTTTTTTGGGAGCTGTTTTTTTTCCCGTGGCGGCCGTTGGAGCATCCGGAGGGAGGATCCGGATGGAGCAGAGTGAGAGTGTCCCGAAAACCAGTGGGAATCAAATGAGTGATTCCCAAAAATCCCCTGGAAGGATTCAGGTGCTTTAACCATAAATCCTGGAATCACTGAGCTTGGAAAAGAATTCCAAGATCAAATCCAAGCTGGGCCTGATCCCAATCCCACAGCTCTGAGAGCCACATCCAGGAATTCCTTGGATTCCTTCATGGATGGCCATCCCGGCTTTTCCAGCCCCATCCCGGCTTTTCCAGCCCCATCCCGGCTTTTCCAACCCCTGATCCAGAGGAAACGTGGGAAAGCTGCAGTTCCACCACATTTAAGTGGCTTTTTCCACCCCAAATCCGAACAATTCCATGGAAATAAATCCCATTTATCCCAAACAATTCCCCTGGCACATTCCAGCGGATGCCGAGCAGCAGAACCTCCCGAAATATTCCAGCACAACCCCAAATCCCGGGAATTGCCCTGGGGGCAAAGTCACCCTCTGTGAGCTCAATCAAACAAAGTGGATCGATGGGAATCTGAGCAATTCCCGATTTTATCCGGGAGAAATCCGCCAGCAGCAAAATCCGCCCGCAAACAGCCGGAGCTGCCGTGCATTCCCAATCCACGGCTTTTTCCAAGGAAAATCCGACTCAGATCAAGCCGTGACTGGCGCATTTGCAATTTAATAAATTTAAAAGATTTTACGACCAAAATTCCCTATTTTTCACCTCCCAAGCGGATTTGCTGGAACAGGAACAGGATGCATCCATTGAGGCAATTTTCATGGAAAGCATCAATCCCATCTTTTCATTTTTCCAGCCATTTTTTTTCGGGAAGAGCACATTCCGTGCTTAATAAAGAGGAATTCTGAGTCATTTGAGGCGAGGAAAAATTGGCGTGAAAAGAAAATTAGCTGAGCGCTTGGAAATATTCCTAAAAAAAAAAATAAATCAGGAATAACGGCTCTGAATTCCATCTGCTGGATTCCTTGGGAATGTGGGAGCGACCAAAGAGCTCCCGCAGGAGGAAAGGAGAAAAAGGAACAGGAGGAAAAAAAAAGGGATTTTTTTTTCCCAAGAATTCCTTAAAAATGAGGGTTTCTTGTGGCCAGCAAAATCTTGGAGCTGGGGGTTCTCAAATTCTGGGAATTGCCTGAAACGATGGGAATGGGGAAGGAAAAGGAACTCTTGGAAGGGAAGGAAATTCCTGCCCTTGTTCCCTCTGAGGGTCTGCAGATTCCGGGCCCTTCCCACCGGGAATGCCCTGGAGGGGCTGGAAAATCTCATAAATCCTGCTGGGAATCCCAAGAATTCCAGGATTCTCTCATTCCCTTGGGATGCAGATGGGATCCCCAGGGGAGAGTGGGAATTGTAAAATGTAAGGAATGCCGTGGGATTGGGTATGGAAACCCCATGGATACCAAAGGGAGAAGAAAAGGCTGGAATTCCGTGTCCATGGCCAGTTTGTCCCGGCAGGAAATGATGGAAAAGGGGCTGGAATTAATGAGGGAATTAAGGAATGCCCGGGATCCAGAGCGGGAAAGAAGCAGCGGGAGAAAGGTTTGCACATTCCATGGGAAAGTTCTGGATCCTGGGGATAAGGAGGGGATGGAGCGGGGCCGGGGAAGGGAATGGAGCTGGGAAAGGGCTGGAAAACTCCAGAGGGGTCTGGGATTTGGGCTGGAAAACACCGGAGGGATTTGGGAAAGATCTGGAAAACTCCGGCTGGATTTGGGATTTGGGCTGGAAAACTCCAGAGGGATTTGGGATTTGGGCTGGAAAACAGGAAAACACCGGAGGGATTTGGGAAAGATCTGGAAAACTCCAGCTGGATTTGGGATTTGTGCTGGAAAACTCCAGAGGGGTTTGGGATTTGGGAAAGATCTGGAAAACTCCGGAGGGATTTGGGAAAGATCTGGAAAACTCCAGAGGGATTTGGGATCTGGGCTGGAAAACTCCAGAGGGATTTGGGATTTGGGCTGGAAAACTCCAGCTGGATTTGGGATCTGGGCTCAGCCTGGAGCAGAGGCGGCTCTGGGGCTCCTTTGGGACGGGCTCTGGCTCATCCCGGGATTCTCAGGGGAGCTTCTGGAAGCCCTGGGCCGGCCCTGGGGCTCCCTCATTCCCGAGGGATTTCCCTTTGCTTCCCAGATTTCCATCGGGCCTGGGCGGGGCTCGGGGCTGGGCCGGGTGCTCCCGGATCCGGGATTTCCCGGCTTTGGCTTTTCCAAAGGGAAATTCCTTTTTTCTGATTTCTTTTCTCAATCCTGGATCCCATCCCACCTCATTCCCACATTTTATATTATTCCGGCTTTCCCAGCTTTTTCCATGCCGATATCCGTGAAAATTTTAACGAATCAATTCAAACCACCCCAAAACACAGATTAATTAACCCTCATCCATTCCCACATTCCAGGAATTTGGGCTTTTCCATGGAAAAACTCCTTCGGCCGGGCTGTTAAAACTCATTTTTCCGGACGATCCCGTTTGGAATCAAACATTCCGCAGCCGCCTTTGTCCCGGATCTTCAATTATCCCGACATTCACGGGTCACTGATTAATTAATTAATTATGGTTGATTAATTAACCAATCAAATCCTCCCCCCTGCTCCCGTCGGGGATCGATAGAAATTCCGGCTTTTTGTTTTTATCCTGGTTTTTTACGGAATGAGGGAAGCCTGCAGTGAGGAGTGGGAGAAGGAACGAGCTCGTCCTTGGGAATGATGGGATTTTTTTTTTTCCCCTGGAAAATTATTTCCTTTATTGGGAATTTGAGAAAATTGGGGATTTCTGGGAGGTTTTATTGGGAATCTGAGAGAATTGGGGTGGGAGAAATCCTTAAGGAACTTCAGATTCCAATGGGGATCCGGGATGATCCAAGGTCATCCAACCCTGCCCAAAATTGGATAAAAATTCCCTAAAAAAAATCAGAAAATGAGGAATTATTATCCAAGCCCACTTCTATTAATTAGCAATAAACAAATATTTGCTGATTAATAATTCATTTATTAATCCTTTATTAATTAAAATTTCCTGCCCAATTCCTCCTTTTCCCTCCCTTCCCATTAAATCCCCTTTGGAATTTCGTCGGATTCAAATCCCAATTTGATTTTGCATTAAACAAAATCCTGTCATTTATTATTCAGCTTTCCCGTGGTAAATTCCCATTTTTCCAGCAAAAAGTTGGAAATTTTATCCACATCATTTTCAACCCGTGTTTTCCCAGATTTTTTTTTGCATGGATGCATCAAATCCTTGTTTTCTCTTGACCGGTTTGTAGTTTCCCAACTTTTTTTTTTTTGGTGCTGTTGCATCCTAAATAATCAGATCCTTGTTTTTTGTGGGAAGCAGGAGAGAAAATTCCATAGGAATGTGCAGGATTCCAATTCAAGCTGGGAATTAGTGGAAGGAAAATCCCAATTTTAAGCGGGTAAAGTACAGATAGGAGGCAAAATTCCCCCTTTATTCCCTTTATTTCCCAGCTCGGAATTCCAGATTTTTTCCTGGGAATCTGAGTGTGGAGCTGGAGGCTGGAATTTCCTGGGAACGGCCCCTGGAAGCGTTGGACCAATCCTGGCAGGATTGATCCGGAGGGGAGTGGTTGGATGAATTTATCAACATTCCCAGGATTTCTTTGGCTTGGGATTCAAAGCTCCGGAGCGGCCGCTCCCAGAGGATCCATGGAAAACAGGGATACCCCTTCCATGGGATTTTGTCCCCTCGGAGCATCCGGGGGGACACGGAGGGAGGACAAGGAAAAGACGGAACCGCCAGTGAGAAAAGTTGGGAATTTTCGCTCCGGGATGGAGCAGCCGGTGAGTGCTGGACTTTCCAAGGAATCCCTGACGGAATTCCTGATGGGAATTCCCACCGGGATTGCAGGGATGGAGAGGATGAGGAGGGAGGAATGACGGCATTCCAAGTGGTGATTCCATAGGGAAAAGAGATTTTTGGGAAGGAGCCGCCTTCGAGACCTAAAGAGCAATGAACGGATACGGGATTTTCCATGGAAAACCGGGAAATCCCGGAGAGAATTCCCGGGGAAGTTTAACTGTTGGGTTTTCCTGGTGATGCGGTGGCCAAACGAGTTTGGAATCTTGGATAGGATTGGATGTAAAGGAAGGGAATTCTGAGAAATTCCCAGTCTGAAAATTTCAGTTTGGATTGAATTAAAAGTTCTGGAATGGCCACTTCCAGAGGCTCCTGCTGAAACGGAATTCCAAGAATTTCTGGAAGGGCTGGAGAAGCTCCAGGGGGAAGGGAAGGAGCTTGGAATGGGAAAAATTCCCAAGGATGAGTTGTGGATTTTTTTGGGAAAGTGCTGAGGAAAGGAGGGAGAATATTCCAAGGTGTTCAGAATTTGGAAGGGAATTTTGGGAAGAAGGAGACGTGAGGGCAAAGATCCAGTGGGTCCTGGAATTCCAGAGGGATTGGGAAAAATGCTGGAAAAGTGAGGCAAGGGTGCTGCTTCCCAAGGGAAAATTCCAGCCTCGATCTGTTGGATCAGGAGCTGCCAGGGATGGACTGGGAAGGCTTTTCCAGGGAATTGTGGTGTTTCCTTGGAATTCCTGACGGTTTTCCTTGTGGGGAACCTTTATCCCAGAAAACTGATGGAGCAAATCCCATGGGAAGCCCTGGGTGGGACGGGGGGGAGTGAATTCCCTGGAAACATTCCAAGGTTTTGGGGACTTTGGGAATATTGGGAGGATCGGGGCTGTCAGTGCTGCGGAAAGTTCGGAATTCCGGGATTTTTGGATGGAGTTTTGAACCGTGAGTCACCGGATGGGATTTTGGGGCTGGGTTTTGTGGGATGACACAACATCCGACGCCCTTCCCGATGGATCGCCCCCTGATTCACTGGAAAATCCCAAATCCTTTGTTCTTCTGGCTCCAGGAACTCCAGGTGCTTCCTGGATCCTCCCTCTCACCCTTATCCCTTTTTTTTTTTTGCTGGAAGCAGTTTCTCCCAGCATGGAATTAAACTCCGGGAATGGTGGGGCTGGAATTTTCCTCAGGAGATGATCTAAGCCCCCAAAATTCCGGCTCTTTTTTCCCCAGCTGGCTCCACAAACTGGTCCCAGTTTGACTTTGGAGGGTGGAAAAAAAATTCCTGTGGATTCCTCCTCTCCTCCAGGATTTCTTTCCCCTGGATATCCAAAAATCCCAACTCCTTCCCAGGACTGTGGTTGGGAATGATGGGAATGATGACATCCAGCCCGGCCCAAGGTGGGATTTGGGAGCTCCAGGTGGGAATTCCCATGGATATTCCCAATCCTGTGTCTCTGATCCCTTCTCCCACCAACCCGCGGGAATCCAGGAGAATCCCATGGGATTGGGAATGGGATTGGGAATGGGAATGCTGCTGGAATGGCATGGGAGGAGGAATCGGGAAGAAAACCAGGATCCTGGGAGAAATCCAAAGAGAATCCTTGGAGGAAAGCCAGGAATGTTCCCTGGGCCTGGATTGGGGCTGGAACCTTGTCCTGGTTTTAGGAGGATCCACATTGGGATCCATTCCCAAATCCCTGTCCAGATCTGTACCCAGATCCATTCCCGGATCCACGTTGGGATCCAATTTGGGATCCATGTCCACATCCATTCCCAAATCCATGTCAGGATCCATTCCTGAATCTGTGTCAGGATCCACTTTGGGATCCACGCCTGGATCCATTCCCAAATCCATGTCAGGATCCATTCCTGAATCCGTGTTGGGATCCACTTTGGGATCCATGCCCAGATCCATCCCTAAATCCACGTTTGGATCCATGTCCGGATCCGTGCCCGGAGCGTGGCAATTCCTCAGGGACGGACACGGATCCATCTTGGATCCGTAAACTTGGGAATTCCTCATTCCCCAGCGGCCTCCTCCCCCCAGAACCCCCCAAACCCCAACTCCCTCCTTTCCCCCTCCTTTCCCTCATTCCCTGAAGAACAGCCTGGTGAATTCCCATTTTCTCCCTGTTTTCCTTTGGGATTCACCGTGGGAACATCCAAGTTTTTGGGGTTTTTTTAAAAAAAGAAAAATATCAGGAAAACTTGGGAATTCTTCGTTTCCCACAGCTCTGCCTCCCCCAGAATCCCCAAACCCCAACTCTCCCTTTTCCCTCCTTTATTCCCCCATTCCCTGGAGAACCCGGTGAATTCCCGTTTTCTCCCTCTGTTTCCCTTTGGAATTCACAGTGGGAACACCCTTTTTTTTTCATTTTGTTTTTAATTTAAAAAAATAATCACGAACACTTGGAAATTCCTGATTTTCCATAGGATTCCTCCCAGGATTGCACAAACCCCAACTCTCCCCTTTCCCTCCCTCTTTTCCCCCATTCCCATGGAGAACTCTGTGAATTCCCATTTTCTCCCTCTCTTTCCCTACGAATTTCCCTTTGGAGTCCACAGTGGGAACACCCAATTTTTTTTCATTTTTTTAAATCAAAATACCTGGAAAACTTGGGAATTCCTGGTTTTCCACAGGTCTGAACCCCAAAAACCCCAACTCCCCCCCTTTCCCTCCTTTATTCCCCCATTCCCTGGAGAACCTGGTGAATTCCTGTTTTCTCCCTCTGTTTCCCTTTGGAATTCACAGTGGGAACACCCTTCTTTTTTTTTTTTTTTTTTTCATTCTTTAAATCAGGAAATCAGGGAAACCTGGGAATTCCTCATTTTCTAGGGGTCTGACTCTCCCAGAACCACCCAAACCCCAGCTCCCCCCTTTCCCTCCTTTCTCTGGAGAACCGGTGAATTCCCTTTTCCTCCCTCTCTTTCCCTTTGGAATTCACAGTGGGAACACCCAATTTTTTGAGTCTTTTTAAAACAATTTATCCATAAAACCTCAGGAATTCCTCATTTCCCATAGCTCTGACCCCCCCAAACCCAAACTCCCCCTGTTTCGCTCCCTCTTTTCTCCCATTCCCCTGGAGAACTCATTGGATTCCTGCTTCATCCTTCTCTTTCCCTATGGATTTCCCTTTGGAATCAACAACGCAAACACAAAATTTTGGGGGTTTTTAAAATACTTTACCCACGAAACCCCAGGAACTCCTCGTTTCCCGCCGCCCTCCCCTCTCCAGACCCCACTCCCCCTTTCCCTCCCTCATTCCCCGTTCCCCTTTCCCTCCCCATCCCATTCCCGGTATTTCCCCTGCGCTAACGCGGCGTCCGTTCCCTTCCCAGAAGTGTCTGCGGCTGAACCCCGACGTGCCCGTGTGGGTGTCCAAGCAGAGGATCCTGTGCACGCTCAACCACAGCCTCAAGGATGTGCTCAACTACGGCCTCTTCCAGCCCGCCTTCAACGGCCGCGCCGGCAAATTCCTGGACGAGGAGCGGCTGCTGCGGGAATACCCCCTGAACCCCGACACGCCCGTGCCATACCTGGAGGTGACCGCGCGCGGGGCCACGGGGATGGCTTGCTTCAGCTTAAATTTCATTTTATTTTATTTTATTTTATTTTATTTTATTTTATTTTATTTTATTTTATTTTATTTTGTTTTATTTTATTTTATTTTATTTTATTTTATTTTATTTTATTTTACTTTATTTTGTTTTACTTTATTTTGTTTTATTTTATTTTGTTTTATTTTATTTTATTCTATTGTATTTTATTTTATTTTATTTTACGCTATGTTATTTTATTTTATTTTTAATTTATTTTATGTTATTTTATTTTACTCTATGTTATTTTATTTTATTTTATTTTATTTTAAATTTATTTTGTTATTTTACGCTATGTTATTTTATGCTATGTTATTTTATGCTATGTTATTTTATTTTATTTTGTTTTATTTTATTCTATTTTATTTTATTTTATTTTTAATTTATTTTATGTTATTTTATTTTACGCTATGTTATTTTATTTTATTTTATTTTACTTTATTTTGTTTTACTTTATTTTGTTTTACTTTATTTTGTTTTATTTTATTTTATTTTATTTTTAATTTATTTTATGTTATTTTATTTTACGCTATGTTATTTTATTTTATTTTATTTTATTTTTAATTTATTTTGTTATTTTACGCTATGTTATTTTATTTTATTTTACTTTTAATTTATTTTATGTTATTTTATTTTATGCTATGTTATTTTATTTTATTTTTAATTTATTTTGTTATTTTACTTTATGTTATTTTATTTTATTTTATTTTATTTTATTTTATTTTTAATTTATTTTGTTATTTTATTTTACGCTATGTTATTTTATTTTATTTTATTTTATTTTTAATTTATTTTATGTTATTTTATTTTACGCTATGTTATTTTATTTTATTTTATTTTATTTTTAATTTATTTTGTTATTTTACTTTATGTTATCTTATGCTATGTTATTTTATTTTATTTTGTTTTATTTTATTTTATTTTATTTTTAATTTATTTTATGTTATTTTATTTTACGCTATGTTATTTTATTTTTAATTTATTTTATGTTATTTTATTTTACGCTATGTTATTTTATTTTATTTTATTTTTAATTTATTTTGTTATTTTACTTTATGTTATCTTATGCTATGTTATTTTATTTTATTTTGTTTTATTTTATTTTATTCTATTTTATTTTATTTTATTTTTAATTTATTTTATGTTATTTTATTTTACGCTATGTTATTTTATTTTATTTTATTTTTAATTTATTTTATGTTATTTTACGCTATGTTATTTTATTTTATTTTATGTTATTTTACGCTATGCTATGTTATTTTATTTTACTATGTTTTATTTTATGTTATTTTATTCTATTTTGTTTTATTTTGTGTTATTTTATGCTATGTTATTTCATGTTATGCTATGTTATTTTGTTTTGGTTTATGTTATTTTCTTTTATTTTATTTTATGCTATGTTATTTTATGTTATGCTGTGTTATTTTATTTTACTATGTTTTGGTTTATGTTATTTCATTTTATTTTTTTTATTTTATGTTATTTTATGCTATGTTATTTTGGGTTATTTTATGCTATATTATTTCATCTTATGCTATGTTATTTTATTTTGGTTTTTTTTATTTTATTTTACACTATGTTATTTCATTTTATTTTATGCTATGTTATTTTACGTTATTTTATGCTATGTTATTTCATGTTATGCTATTTTATTCTGGTTTGTTTTACGTTATTTTGTTTTATTTTGTTTTATTTTATTTAGTTTTTTTAGTTTTATTTTATTTTGTTTTATATTATTTTATCCATTTATTTTGTTCTGTTTATCTTAATTTAATTTCGTGTTATTTTATTTATTTTATTTTATTCATTTATTTTGTTTTGTTTATCTTAATTTAATTTCATGTTATTTATTTTATTTAATTTTAGTCATTTAATTTATTTGGTTTTAATTTAATTTAATGTTATTTTATTTATTTTATTGTAATTCAATTTATTTTTACTTTTATTTAATTTTGTTTCATTTTATTTTAAATTTCAAAATATTTTATTTTGTTTTGTTTTATTGTATTTGACGTGGTTTTATATTGATTTGATTTATTTTGTCTTATTTTATTTTTGTTTTATTTAATGTCATTTTCTTTTGTTTTATTTTATTCTTTTATTTTGTTTTAATTTAATTTTATGTTATTTTATGTATTTAATTTTTTTTATTTTGTTTTATTTTACTTTTAAAAATGTTTTTTGTTTGTTTTGTTTTATTTTATTTGCATTTAGTTTTGTTTAATTTTCATTTATTTTTTTTTTACATTTTGTTATCTATATATTGTCTCTTATCTTTGTGTGTCTCTTATCTCTTCTCTCTTATCTTTCTCATTTATATTAATTTCTCTCTTATCCTTTATCTCATATTCATTTGTCTCCTTATATCTGTTGATATGGTATCCCTTATCTCTTATCTCCATTTATCGATATATTATATTATTATATATTATTTATCTATAATATATTATTATATATTATTATTATATTATATTTTGATGTCTCTTATCTCTTATCTTTATATCATATTAATTTATCTCTTATCTCACCTTTCTTATCTGTTTGTCTCTTATCTCTGATTATCACTTATCTCCGTTTATCTCTTATCTTTCTATGTCTCTTACCCCGTCTCTCTTATCTTTCTCATTTATATTAATTTATCTCTTATTCCTTATCTCATATGCATTTATCTGTTATCTCTTATCTCTCCTCTCTTATCTCTCTTTATTTCATATCTTATCTCCATTTATTTCTTATCTCTCATTTCAAGCTGCATATAATCTTTATATCTTATTTTTATCTCCATTTACTTCTTACATCTTATCTTTGTGCCTCCCTTATCTCTTACATTTATCTCATATTATCTTTTCTATATTATCTCGTATCAAGTTAAATAAATTTACATCTTATCTCTTATTTCTGTTTGTCTCTTATCTCCTAGATCTGTTTATCTCGTCTCTTTTCTTGGTATGTCTCTTATCTCTTCTGTCTTTTCCCTATCTCAAATTCACTTATCTCCAGTATCTCCTCTCTTATCTCTCTTTATCTCTTATCTTTCCCGCTTATCTCTTAGCTTTGTATGTCTCTCATCTCTTCTCCCCGGTCTTTATCTCATATTCCTTTATCTCTTATCTCTGTTTATCTCTCCTCCCTTATCTAATATTATTTTATCTCTCCTCTTTTATCTATTCTTACAGCTTATCTCTTATCTCTCCCTCTTGCATTTGTGTCTTTTTCCTCACTTGTCTGTACTTTTATCTTTTGTTCATTCATCTCTTATCTCTTATCTTTTTTATCTCTTAACCCTTATATTAATTTGTTATCTCTTATCTTTGTCTCTTATCACTTCTCTTGTCTCTATCTTTACCTTATCTTTATCATCTTTATCTCATATTCATTTATCTCTTATCTCTGTTTATCTCTTTTCCCTTATCTCTTATCTCTGTTGAGCTCTTCTCTCATATCTAGTTTATCTCATATTCATTTATCTCTTATCTCTGTTTATCTCTTTTCCCTTATCTCTTATCTCTGTTGACCTCTTCTCTCTTATCTAGTTTATCTCATATTCATTTATCGCTCATATCTTATCTCCATACATCTCTTATATCTTATGAAATATTCTCTTATCTCTTATCCCTTATCTCATATCCACTTATCTCTTGTCTCTGTTTATCTCCTCTCTCTTATCTCACGTTTATCTCTTATCTATTAGATGATCTCAATCCCTTATCTCTTATCAATCCTTTATTTATTATCAGTCCCTTATCTCTTATCTGTCCCTTGTCTCTTATCTATCCCTTATCTCTTATCTATCCCTTATCTCCTATCAATCCCTTATCTCTTATCAGTCCCTTATCTCCTATCAGTCCCTTATCTCTTATCAATCCCTTATCTATCCCTTATCTCTTATTAATCCCTTATCTCTTATCTATCCCTTATCTCCTATCAGTCCCTTATCTCTTATCAATCCCTTATCTATCCCTTATCTCCTATCAGTCCCTTATCTCTTATCAATGCCTTATCTCTTATCAGTCCCTTATCTCTTATCTATCTCTTATCTCTTATCAGTCCCTTATCTCTTATCAATCCCTTATCTATCCCTTATCTCCTATCAGTCCCTTATCTCCTATCAGTCCCTTATCTCTTATCAGTCCCTTATCTCTTATCAATCCCTTATCTATCCCTTATCTCCTATCAGTCCCTTATCTCCTATCAGTCCCTTATCTCTTATCAGTCCCTTATCTCTTATCAATGCCTTATCTCTTATCAGTCCCTTATCTCTTATCTATCTCTTATCTCTTATCAGTCCCTTATCTCTTATCTATCCCTTATCTATCCCTTATCAGTCCCTTATCTCCTATCAGTCCCTTATCTCCTATCAGTCCCTTATCAGTCCCTTATCTCTTATCAGCCCTTATCTCTTCTCCCGGCAGTTCCGCTACAAGCGCCGCGTGTATTCCCAGCCGCTGCTGGACGACAAGCAGTTCGCCAAGCTGCACACCAAGGTGAGCCCCCATCCCTTGGGATTCCCAAGGAATTCCCATGGAAAACCCCAGGAGACCCCCTGGGAAACCCCCTCGGGCCCCGGAATTCCGGGATTTCCCAAGGAATCCCAGCAGCCAACCAAGGCAGCACCAAAACCGGAATGGGAGCGGCAGTGAGCCTGGAATCCCCATGGAATTCCCGTGGAAGTCACCTGGAGAACGCTGGGAAACCCCTCCAGCCCGGAATTCCAGGATTTCCCAAGGAACGCCAGCATTCCCAGTGCCGAAGCCAGAACAGGAGCGGTTTTGGCTCCGTGATTTTATTGGGTTCTATTGGCTTTTATCCAGAATTCCTTGGATTATTTTATTCCATGGGGTGGGATGGAGCTGGAGGAGCATTCCTGGGGTGCTGAAATCTGGGATCACGGATTTCTCTTCCTTCTCCCTTCTCCCTTTTCCTTTGGCTACTTCTCCAAAGCCCGTGGAATTTTGGGAAGGAGCTTTCCTTTTTTTATCTTTTTTTATCTCCATTTTTTTACTCTTTTTTTTTCTCTTTTTTTTCCTCCTTTTTTTCCTCTTTTTTTTTCTTGTCCTCTCTTTTTTTCTCTTTTTTCTCTTTTTTTCTTTATTTCTCTTTTTTCTTCCCCTTGTTTTTTTCTCCTTTGTTTCTCTTTTTTCCTCTTTTTTTCTCTTTCTCTTTTTTCTCTTTCTTTCTCTTTCTTTCTTTCTTTCTCTTTTTTTCCTCTTTTTTCTCTTTTTTTCTCTTTTTTTCTCTTTTTTTCTCTTTTTTTCTCTTTTTTCCTCTTTTTTCCTCTTTTTTCCTCTTTTTTCCTCTTTTTTCCTCTTTTTTTCTCTTTTTTTCCTCTTTTTTTCCTCTTTTTTTCCTCTTTTTTTCCTCTTTTTTCCTCTTTTTTCCTCTTTTTTCCTCTTTTTTTCTCTTTTTTCCTCTTTTTTCCTCTTCTTTGCCCTTCTTTGCCCTTCTTTGCTCTTTCCCCCCTCTTCCCCCCCCTTTTTTTCCTCCTTTTTTCCCCCTTTTTTTCTCTTTTTCCCCCTTTTTTTCCCCTTTTTTTCCCTTTTCCTCCCCTTTCCTCCCCTTCCCCTTTTCCCTTCTTTTCCCCCCTTTTGCTTTTCCCCTTTCCCTCTTCCTTGGGCTGCTGCTTTTCCAGAAAAACTGTGGGGTTCTGTGGGAATCCTTGGCCTTTTCCAGTCCCTTGGTAATTTGGGAATGCCAGACAGGAGCCAAAGGGACAATTCCGGCCAATCCATCCTCATTCCGTGCCCGTTGGAGCGATGCCGGCGCAGCGGGCGCGGATCGACCTTTCCCGGGAAAAAAAGGCTGGGATTGGAGTAGCTCCCGGGAAAAAAGGCTGGGATTGGAGCTGGATCCAGAGGGAGCGGGAGCAGGGATGGGATCCTGGCTGGCGCGGGGACACCGGGACACCCGGAGAGCCTCGGGAACGGTACCGGATCCGGGGGAACGTCAGGATAACGGGCAGGGAGCGTTCCCGGAATGGGGTCATCCAGGGAAGGGCTGGGAATCAGCTCAGAGATTCCATGGGAACATCGGGATAATGGGCAGGGATCATCCAGGGAACAGCTGGGATTCAGCACGGGGATTCCATGGGAACATCGGGATAATGGGCCGGGATCATCCAGGGAACAGCTGGGATTCAGCTCAGAGATTCCATGGGAACATCGGGATAATGGGCCGGGATCATCCAGGGAACAGCTGGGATTCAGCTCAGAGATTCCATGGGAACATCGGGATAATGGGCCGGGATCATCCAGGGAACAGCTGGGATTCAGCACGGGGATTCCATGGGAACATCGGGATAATGGGCCGGGATCATCCAGGGAACAGCTGGGATTCAGCACGGGGATTCCATGGGAACATCGGGATAATGGGCCGGGATCATCCAGGGAACAGCTGGGATTCAGCACGGGGATTCCATGGGAACATCGGGATAGCGGGCAGGGATCATTCCTGGAGCTGGGGATCGTTCCCTGAGCCGGGAATGGGGCTGGAATTCAGCACGGAGGTTCCCTGGGAATATTGGGATAACAGGCAGGGATCATTCCCAGAATGGGGTGATCCAGGGAACGGCTGGAATTCCGCATGGGGATTTCTTGGGAATATTGGGATAACGGGTAGGGATCATTCTCTGAGCTGGGAATGGGGCTGGAATGCAGCACGGGGATTGCATGGGAACATTGGGATAACGGGCAGGGATCATTCCTGGAGCTGGGGATCATTCCCTGAGCCAGGAATGGGGCTGGAATTCAGCACGGAGATTCCCTGGGAACATCAGGATAATGGGCAGGGATCGTTCCCTGAGCCAGGAATGGGGCTGGAATTCAGCACGGAGATTCCCTGGGAATATTGGGATAATGGGCAGGGATCATTCCCGGAATGGGGTCATCCACAGAATGGCTGGAATTCAGCACGGAGATTCCGTGAGGTTCGGGAGCTGGGGAATTCTGGTTTCAGTTTCTGGGAATTTCTGCTTCAAATCTGGGGAATTCTTCCTTCAATTCCTGGGGAATTCCTGCTTTGATTTCTGGGAATTCTTGCTTTGGTTTTGGGGGAATTTCTCCTTCAGTTTCTGGGAATTTTTCCTTCACTTTCTGAGAATTCCTGCTTCGGGTTTTTTTTTTTTTTTTAATTCCTGGTTCAGTTCCTGGGGAATTCCTGCTGCAGTTTTATGGGGTCTCTGCTTCAAATCCAGGGAATTTCTGCTGCAGTTTCTGGAAATTCCTGCCTCAGCTCCTGTTGGTGGGGAATTTATCCTTCTGTCCTTCAAATCCAGGGAATTTCTGCTTCAGTTCCTGGGAATTTCTGCTTCAGTTCCTGGGAATTCCTGCTCTTTCATGTGTTTAATATTGAGGTTTTCCTTGGAAAAGCCGAGGTGCTGCCTCCGTGTCCCGGGGTGGGACTTTCCCGGGATTTGTGGCTCTGTCTGGTTCCTCGGGCAGGGAAAGGTTGGATTTTCTGGGATTCAAAGGGATGGATGGGATTCCCTAGGAAAGGGAGCTTGTGGTAGGATTTTGGGAAGGAATTCCTGGCTGGGCTGGAATTCCCAGAGCAGCTGGGGCTGCCCCTGCATCCCTGGAATGTCCAAGGCCCGGCTGGAGCAGCCTGGGATGGTGGGATTGGAATGGGATGGGGTTGGAGGTCCCTTCCCACCCAAACCATTCTGGGATTCTGGGATCAAGGAGGCTCAGAATCCATCCCGAGGGATTTTTATGGAAGTTGGGGATGGAAAAGGGAAGGGAGACCCTTCCTGGAGTCCCTGCCCTTGGAATGGAACGGGATTGGGATGGGATCTGAGGTCCCTTCCCACCCAAACCATTCCAGGATTCCCGGTGCCGTGGCTCTGGAGATTCCCACTGGGAGGAGCTGTGCAATTCCAGAGGCTCCGTGTTGTCCCGGCACGGCAGCAAATCTATAATTCCCTGTTTCTGTGGGATCAATGAATCCATTTGCTGCTGCCTGGCAGTGGGAGGCGGATCCATGGATTTGCTCCGGCCTCTCCCGGCTCTAAGGGCACGGCCGGCCTCAATTCCAGCTCTTGGGATTTTCCAGGACTTTTCCCGGGTTGGAATAAGCTCCCAAAAAAATCCTCCAATGAAAAGTCTAGAAATCTGGGAATGTGGGAGCTGGATTTCCCTCATGGAGCTATTCCTGCCTCTGCAATTCCCGGAATCTGGGAATTTAATAACGGCTTCATCCAGCCAGAAAGAACGGGAAAAATCCCAAAATTTGGGAATTCAAGGTGAAACTTTGGGAATTCAGCCCGGGGGAACCAAATTCCAATCCTGAAATTTGGGATAGAGGGGAGGCACCAGCAGCCTGAATTCCCATGGGATGATCCGGTAATTCCAAGGAGTCTTCAGCTGCCTCATCCCTGGAATTGTTGGAATAACTTGGGATTGTGGGAGGACTCCATGTCCTTGGAATGGGATGAGATTTAAGCTCCCATCCCACCCAAACCATTCCAGAATTCCCAAATTCCCTTCCAAACCTTTTCCTCATCCCACTTGGCATTTCCAAGGCTTTTTCCCAATTTTCCAACTGGAAATCATCCAAATAAACATGGAAATGCGGCATTTTTGGGATTCATCCCTCCTAAAAAGAATCATTTTCCATATGGAATTAAGGTGGCAAATGTTGGAATTGGAATTTTTTCCTTGGATGTGAAATCCGGCTTCAACTTCTCCATTTCCTTGGGTTTTCCCAAATTTTCCCCTCGGTTCCTGACATTTCCATGTGGATTTGTGTCCCATCCTGATGGAATTCAGTCCTGCCATCCCGATTTTCCTTGGATTTTTGGGATGGGGATGCTCCCCCGTTGACTTTTCCCAGAATTTCGGGATGTTAACGCGGTGGTTTTTCCGAATCCAGGCGAACCTGAAGAAATTCATGGAATACGTGCAGATGCTGAACTCGGAGAAGGTTTGCCGGCTGCTGGAAAAGGGGCTGGATCCCAACTTCCATGATCCCGACACCGGAGGTCAGTTCCACATCCTCCTCAGGATTTGGGAGCGCTTCCCACAGGGAATCAGCTCAACATTCCCAATTCCTTCCTGGAATTCCTCCAGGCTTTCCTCTGGAATTTTTTCCCGCTCTAACCCAGTTGTTTTTTGGGGTTTTATGGTGCAATTCCCGCTTTTCAGGGGATTTTGGGAGTATGGCATTCCCTAGGGAAAACTCTTCCCTTCTGGGGTTCACTGGGATGCGATCCCACATTTCTCCTCTTGGAATATTTTCCTTTCCCATTCCCGTTTCCAATCCAAGCTGCTGTTGGATGGAGGGATTGGAATCTTTCAGAAATTCCTGGATTGGGAGCTTTGGGTTTTTTTGGGAATGTTGGTTGGCTTCCCATGCATTTCCCAGGAAGTCTGGGCTGGATGCTGGAAGAGCAGGGTGGGAATGAGCCGGGAATAAGCCAGCACTTTTCCTGTTGGAATTTTTGGGGGTGGATCCTTGGGGATCCCATGAGAATCTCCCCATGGAAAACTGGAAAATCCTGCTTGGAAAAATGGTTCCCTGCAGAATTTAATCCCATAAATGGACTGGGAATAACTGGGATGAAAAATACTGGGAAAACATTCCTCTGCAGGGATGAGTTCCGTTCATGGGCTGGAAATAACTGGGATGAGCCATAAAATCCCCTGAGCTGATCCCATGGATTCAAAACTTTGGGAATCTTCATTTCAATGGATTCTGGGAAAGGTTTTAAGCTGTGCCGAGGATTTATTCCCATTTTCCAAGCTCTTCTTGGATGGAAAAATACAGAAAAATCCACCTTGGAAGCAATTCCAGCCCTGTTTGAGGCTGTTCCCATTTTGCAGTTGCTGGGAAGATATTCCAGGAAAGATTCCCGGGATTTGAAAGGGATGAAAAAGCCCAAAAATTCACAGTTGCTGCCTGTGGGGACATTGAAAAAGTGGGAATGAAAAAAAACCCCAGATCTGGGATAAGTTTCCATTGTTCTGGAATGAAAGCCAAACCCCAGGGATGATTTTGCCGGAGAAAAGAGGGAAGATAAAATCCTTGGATGTTTAACGAGGGATATTTAACGAGGGACAGTGGAGAGGGAGAGGAGCCCAGGGAAACGTTGGAATTACAAAGGAGGATTCAAAATCCCTGAAATGGTGTAGGGGAAAAATTGCTGCGGGAATTGGGAATGGGGGAGGGAAAGGGGCCTGGAGCCAGGCTTGGAAAACTGGGAATGTTCCCTGGAGGGGAGAAGGATCCAGGGAGAGCTTCCAGCACGTTCCAGGGGCTCCAGGAGAGCTGCAGAGGGACTGGGGCCAAGGCCTGCAGGGACAGCACCCAGGGAATGGCTCCCAGTGCCAGAGGGCAGCAGGGATGGGATCTTGGCAATGAGGAATTCCTGGCTGGGCTGGGATTGCCAGAGCAGCTGGGGCTGCCCCTGCATCCCTGGCAGTGCCCAAGAAGGATTGGAGCAGCCTGGGATGCTGGGATTGTCCCTGCCCTTGGAATGGGGTGGGAATGATCCCAGGGATAGGGATGAGATGACTTGGAATGTCCCTTCTCCAAATCATGGAATTATTGAGTCTGGGAAAGAATTCCAAGGTCACTGAGTCCAAGCTGGGCCCGATCGCCACCAGAGCCCCGAGTGCCACCTCCAG